>NC_086330.1:39411941-40670691 GCF_032445375.1 Bacillus rossius redtenbacheri | reverse complement strand
CCCAAGATGGAGGTGGGAATTAAAACATCTCTACACGATCTCACCTCAGGGAAGAAGGGTGGAGGTAAAAGCCATTATTACGTAATAATTTACAACAAAAGCCGAAATTCACCTGGACGAAAAAAAATTGAAACGCAAGAGTTCAATCATCAATACCGCAAGAAAAACCAGGACGCACCGAAAAATCACAACATAACAGTGCGTCGCTCACAACTGAATGTTTTGTTATTGTAGGCCTACCATTCGCCCGGACTAATACTGATGATCTCAACTAAACAGGCTTTTATTCTTTGACTGGTTTCCTTTAAGATAGTTTCAAATCCAGTCGTTCATTATGTAGCTCAAACTATTTCTCGTTTGTGGTTTTCTTTTTACTGATTTGTTTCTTTACTTTAAGATTGTCTGAAATCTTACCTTAAATTATAATACGCATTTTCCAAAGACGAAATAATTATTATTTAAAAAAATAAACCTTTTACATATGTCAAATAAAAACTTTTTTATTGTAACTGAAAGGTTTTTAAAAGCTTTTAATATTAAACGGATTTAGGGAAAATCTAGGTAAAATATTATGTAAGAAAACGTATGTGTGCGTACATGATTGGGAGGGGGGTTGGTTTTTCAAACACGTTACATAGCAAGGCAAAGAAAATATGTCAAGCACAGTGAACATTATGCGGTATCTTGGGCAAGTAATTAGAAACGTGTGAAAAGGCAAATGGGGTTACTTCGAAGACAAAATAAAACACCCTAACTTATATTACTGCGCACAAACGTATATCACTTTTAAAGCGTACTACATTCTCTCTTACGAAAACCATATTTAAATAAAACATAATACATAATATAGTGTTAGGCCTATTTCTGGTGACATAATTCCAAAGAATACTATTGAAACAAAACCAAACACATTACAATACACTTATATGTAAGTATTTATATTATGACAGAAAAAAATTCTTCAGAATTGTAATTGTATACATGCTCTATGAAATATACTTGGGGTTTTAATAAAATTGCTTTAAAATATTTTTTGGGACTTTAAAGGGCAAGTGCATTCATCAAGATCGTTCACTATTCACCGCCAGTTCGATTTAAATTAACGTAATTCTCTTGGGTAAGTTATTAATATGAAAATTATATTTCTACAGTTTTCGAATGCAAAATGAAAAATAAAATATTTTTTTAGTTATGAGGTCATGGTAATAATAATAATATATATATACACTGAACACAAATGTTACAATGTTTTAATATTGTAGATAGGACGTCTTTTTTCAATGTCTCCAATCATTAAAACAGAGCGCAAACATTTCACGAAAGCCAAAACCCATAAGTTATAACGTTTTCATCGTGATTAGGAAGGACACGACATGAGATTTTTACGTATATATATTTTACTACTTTTCAACTCCTATCTTTACATGTGTTTTTTTGTTTGTTTTTTTGTGGTTTGTTTATTTCGTTTCTCTGAAAGTTTTTCTTATTCGAATTCTGAGAAAGTTTCTGAACGAGAGCCCAGCCACATAAACTCAGGTCAATTCATCCTCTCCAAACAGTTTTTTCTGTTTTATTTGGTAACATGCAATTTCGCCTCTTGGTTATATTTTCCCGACTGTAGCAAAAACACTCGATGAAATTGTTTCGCATGAAATATTTCCATCATATTTTGAGTTACAGGTGGATTTTAAATTCTGAACTTTTTTGACAAAAAAACACATTTGTAAATGCTCCACATGTTTCTAGAAAAAAACTTATGTAAAGAACGCTGGCTGTATAACGAAATAAGTATTATGTACAAAAAAGTCTAACGCAACAAAAATAAACACAACTTTTAACGTATTCCTACCACATAGCTGAAAAGCATTTTTTTGTTTACATTAAGTATCACATATAAAATTTTATATATTATGTTTTCTTTTAGATCTTTCTTGATATATTTATATTTTATTTCATACACACGTTAGCTACGTGTTTAACAATAATTGAATGATCTGCTAAAGTCTTGCCTTTAAAAACGACAAAGACTGCTAAGTTGTGTGAACGCAAGATGATATTAAAAGCTGTCAAGATCTCACTAGCCAGCCGACGTGTCCGTGTTGAAATAAAATAATTTAATAGTTAGAAAAAAAAACACATTCAAACCGCGGCTGACATTATGCAAAAACGAAAAAGAAACGTCTACAAAAAAACTTTCATCATTCTTTTAGTGCAGTACAGATGTATTTTACAAGATGCTGGGATACTATTGTGAGGAATTAGGTTCTGCCGAGATACAATAATGTAGGAAAGAACTTTAGAGTTGGAAGTACTCAATGTGTATTTTTGTGTTACGGTAAGTGATTTGTAGGTATAAATTATGAGTTTACAAGAAACTACTATTAACAAACGATTAAATAATATCAGCTAGAGTTATCGGATGCATGTAAAAGATAAACTGAAAGCACTTAGCTATATTTCTAACTAACTGCACCTTATCATAAATATATTTTTAAAACCAGTGGTCACATGTGACGAGAACATAACCAAAAGAAATCAATACATATCAAAGTCTGCGTTATTGAAATATTTGTCTTCAGGACGACAAAGGAAATAGTTTTCTGTGCGGAAAATTTTATATCCAAAAATTTTTGAACAGCAAGCATTAATAGTATATTTAATTCGAAAGTATTTTAAACCCTAAACGAAAGAAAGTAAATTCAAAACCCTTTGATTATTAATACACAGATAATTAACTTCTATTATTATGCAGATTATGTTTGGTTACTATGGTGTAAGAAATATAAACATATTAGTTAGTACCCTGACTTAAAAGAAGGGCAACTAAACATAAATAATAAATTAAAATCTTTAAATCGTCCAATGTTACGCTTTTCATATTGCCTTACAATGCTACGCTTTGGCAAGTGCTACTTTTTAATGGTGTACGAAGAAATTAAAAAAAATAAGAAAATAATCACAGTAAAAGAATAATGCTTTTAGTTTCGTTTTTTTTTTTAAATTCTATTGAAAATAAATAAAAGCGAACAAAATTGTACTCAAATCACGAAGTCAAAAATATTGTGACTTTTAAAAAAAAAATTCTACATGTTAGCAGACAAGCACATTAACTTGACACCCAGATAAAATACAATTTATGTGTTGTTAATAATTACATTTTTTTTTGGGTTCGAAGTGTGATGCGTCTATGTCAGTTGCCTTTCGGCAAAATATAACAAGAGTCCAACCTTATATGTTGAAAAAAAAAAAAAAAAACCTTTCGGATCTTATAATAAACACAATATCTGCGCAATTTTTCAAAGTCAGTGTCTGATATCAGGAGGAGGCGTGCTATTGTCAATTTTTCCCCTGTGTCTCTGCACTGCCTTTTCCTTTTTTTCCTGTCGTTTTATTGTTCCTCGCGAGCGGCGGACCGGAAACGGTCGCTTCACGTCCGCGGAAATCACGTCAGGCTTCGGCCGGACCTCATCGAGAGAGGCGCGCGATACGAAAAATAAATCACAGGAATGGGTGGCGTTGCGGATGAAGGGATGATTTTTGGGTTGCGGAGGAGGTGGAGGGGGGTGGGGAAGGTTTTGCGATAAACTTTCCTCACGCGCCGCCGACGACGCTGCAGAAAAGAACCAATCCGACGACCGCTTGGCTAGGGTCCGCGATCATCTCTCCTCCCTCCCTCCCCCTCTCTCACTCTTTTCCCCCCCCCTCCGCCAACCGTTATTATTATTATTTTTTTTGGCATCGTGACAAAATGTGACGATGTCACTCCGTTTTACACACTGACGAACCCCTCCGTTTTTTTTTAAATTCCCTTGCCTGGGCTTTTGCGAAAAACCAATAAATAAATAAATTTAAATTTTAGTTCATACATCCTGTATGTATAGATGCAATTATTCCGTGGATTAATTTCACTCTAAGCTGTACACAGCTTGCCTGTACATACTCAAGCCTTTTCAGATAATAAGGTCGCACCTCTAAGCGGGTTACGCGTGATTGTGTAGCAACTTATTTTCCTTGTCTATTGACGGGTTCAAGGTCGTCAAGAACACTGTGGTCCAATAATCAAAGTTAGTATTGTGGTTGTGTGCTTCGAAGTTTATTTTGGTACCCAATGAATCCGAGAAATATTCGTGGCTCAAAGTAATTAGCGTGATACAATCTGAGCTGTTCTGAAGCATTCTAGGTCTTGGTAAATAAGTTATACGTGTAATTTAATTAGCTTTTAATAAGACACTAACTTTAATTGTTCAATACGCTTCTCAACATATACGTAAAACAATTGTTACACTGTACAAAACATTTTGTATTTTTACAAGGAAAATCCTTGTAAACTCAGTTTCCAACGATATCACTTGTAAAACTGCTAAGCAGAACTTAGTAAAATTATTAATGGTACAAAGCTTTGCCTTGTAGTTTTGCAAGTTATGTTGATGGCAACTGAGTTTCCCAGGGATTTCCTTTTAAAAATCCATAAAATGTTTACAGAGTACTTGTCTATACAGTAATACTGTTGTAGGACATAATGGATATTAGGAATAAGAAATAATGCTGTAGAACCAAACACTTAGCTAATAGATTCTTAAGTTTGTATCCAGCTTCAAGTATATCATTAATACGCATACTTTTTGCAGAAAAGAAGAAAACTAAATTAACGAATATAGAATATTATAGCACATGAAGTTGAAGAGCACATGAAAGGGATGGGAATGGTGGGGGGAAATGATGTCATGGCAGTTTTCTTTAACAGAGAAAGCAAAAAACAGGCGTTCTGTAACAGCCGTGTCCTCATTTCTAGCCCACTTTCGTTATTGCGACATTTTGACATGAACTTCCAAAGGAAAGTTTTCTTATATTGCGAATTCCGTGACGTAAGAAACGGGGATAAAACAGACACCACGATCTCCGGAGAGGGGGGAAAAAATGTACCCTGGAAACGTTTCAAAGAAAAAAAATTCCGCGAGTTTTGGGAAAAGCTGATCCAGGCGCTAAAATAAGAGAAAGCGAAAAAGAAACGAAGTATCAAGCGTGGAAGGAACGAATACTTTTTTTTTTCATTAAATTTTTCAAAGGAACCTTTACTCTCGTGTCTAGGGTTCTCTCGCTATACTCGTTACTGGTCTTGCAAGGGGAGAGCGTGAGATACGTTTCCACGGATGTTTGATTTTCGCATTTCATACAAGCACTTACAAATGAAATATCAACGGTATAATATCAGCTACGCCCAACAAAATAAAAAAATTTAAATAAAAATCCTGGGATTGCTTAGCTTATTTATGTACATTAAACTTCCGATAGTTCGGCACTTACCAAAAATGCCGGATCGAAAGTTAATATCTCCGTTTATCGATAAATCCTTAGTTGTTGAGAAATAAATTTAATAGATGGTGCTCAGCTGCAAATATTGTTCAGCAGGAACATAACTATGCGCTGTAATAATTGTATTTTTATAAAAAATGAACAGAAACATTCATGTAAACGTACTGATATCTGTAAATTTGTGTATTTACATAATAAACAACTGTATCACTAGATAAAAGTGTTTGCAGTAATACTGGGTTCAGATTTTTACCCAGTCACTTATGCATTGCGGTTTCCCAGTACCTTCAATAATTAAATTTATTTGAAATCCGTTCCCTGAATAGCTTTCCAGTATTAAATGCGCATATTAATATTAATTGTGATAAAACAAAATAAAGTCCAATTATTGAATATCCGATTATCTTTTCCGTGGTTTAAAAAAAAGTAGGGTTAATTTAAAATTTGGCACCGATTTTCGTATTATCTCGAAAAACTCATTTCATATGTTCACAAAATAACCATAGCCTTGTGTTGTAAAGAGTTGCAATATTTTCTTGTATTATTACAAACCTTTTCCTTGGAAATTGGTATCCAAATAAATCTTTTGTAAGAGTACATAAAACGCAAACACAGGCCAAAACTGGAGGTGATGACTTCCAAGTGGGACGTGCCCACCATACATAGTGAAATAAGCCTTAACCACGCAGGACTTGGAAGTAAATAATCGTAATGGGGATTTCATGTGCTTCGAGGGAACATTTGCAGCACTGCTGATCTGAAACTATCCACTGATCCCGGCCTCAGAGAAGCTGGATTGCAGTACCGCGCCACGACTTTTTTTTTCTAACCTAACTAAAACTAAGTGTATTTTGGAGGGGTCCGGGTTAGGGAGGGACCTAGGTGCGTCTCAGGCCGAAGCCTATACGCCTAGTCATGCTGGGATTAGCCATGCAGGAAGAGGGTCGCATGCATCATGTGCTAGGAGAGGATTAGCCAGCCATGGCAACGATTGGCGCCATGACTAACTCCCCTCACTCTTAAATCTAGACTATAACTAGAGATAGGTTAGGCCCAGGTAAAACCTGCATAGACAGGGAAAACCCTGGGCACATTCATGCGGGATGCAAATTGGCATGCATTACTTGTAGGAATTTACAGGAGACAGAGGATGGTCTGGATGAAGTGTTGGACAGAGTAGAAAAGAGTCTACCGTGCGGGGGTTGGGCACTTGGACTCGTGGTCCGCTTTGAATTTTATTTGTATCTGGAATATTTGACCAGGGACGCAAGAGCTCCTGGTGGTGAGTGGTTACACTGACCACTCACTCCGCCGCCAGTCCGCACCTAAAAAACTATGAAACTAGCGCCACGACTCCTAGCCAGGGTTCTGCCGAAGAAACCCGAAGCGTGCCGATCCATCAAAGTGGTCCCGAGCCGGGCCGAACGCTGGCGACTGTATCCGACCTGCGCAGAGCACTTCCGACCGCATTTGTGTCAGTACTAATGTAAATAAGTTTTCCAAACTTAGCTAAAAAAAAAAAAAACAAATTAAATGTTTTTATCAGAGATGAGTCAATAAAATCATCAGATCCTCAAAAACTATGAAATCCTTGTTACTTGAAGGATCTTATATTCGAGGGAAAAGATTAGAGGAAAAATATTATAAGAAATAAAATAAATTGAAAAATTCAACCAAACCTCTGAAAATTTACTAAGTATTTTTTTTCATACCTATCATGTTACCATTTTTCAAGAAAGTGTTGTTTTAACATATTGTTATTAAAAATAAAATTACAGTATGAATTGATTTACGAAACATTGCTTGTAAAACAATCAAAGTTTGGAATTTTTTAACACCATAGTTAACATTTTTAATATCTGTCCTTTTTATATTTTTAACCCAGGAATAAAGATTCGGATTCAAGGGGTGTATTCTACATATTCTTTGGGATTCGAATTTGAGATTCATATTCAAGAAAATTGGGATTCGACCCATCACTGTTTTTTTTTAACTCAAGTTCGCTTAGTTGGCTTAAGTCCGTTCATTACTAGGTAGTGCCGGACCATCAGGATTTTCGAACCTTTTATTTCCAGACTATGGGAAGTATACTGTATCATTATTTCCCGCCTTGTCTTTGATACGACTCAGGCAGTTTGTTTAATGACTCGTCCATTACTCGTTACAGTAAACCATACCGGCATTAGCCTGTAGTGGGTTTGTGACGAAAAAAAAAACTTAAAACTTAAATATGGATTAATGGTCTGGGATTCGAATTCGGACGCTCCCCGGATGCGAGCCCCATGCTTGGTTGTTCCACCAATGAGCTCGGCCTTACGGATTCCAGATGCCAGCCGGTAACTAAAGTCAAAGTATCCACTGCATTAAAATCCCAATTTAGGCAGTAAACTACATATTAGCAAAGGTTAAATAGTTTCAAACTATCACGATAGTGTTATTAAGGGTAAAATAAAAAAATATATTTAAAAGTACCTACGCAAAATGCTACATCAACTAATAAAACTCTCTTTCTATCTATATTTATATATATACATGTATAGAGAGAGAAAAAGAGAGAATTTATATATATGTATACATATCCATGAGAAACTATTTTATGCGCAAAAATTTTCAACCAGAATATACTTCGAAAACAACTAAACGTATTTTCATTAAATTAATGTGTTTTTTTTCTCTCTTTAAACGTTTGCCTACAAGGTGGGTTCCAATTTAAATTTCAGGGTAAAACATTATTATCTTTGTAAGAATGTCTAATGGTGGAAGAATAAATTAGATCTTCTCTTTTCCTCTTCACAACCACATTCTTAAATTCTTTTCTGGTTCATTTTTACTCCTGGTCTCAAATAAACACTAGAGATAATTTGTGAAAGCGAATACCACTTTAAAGTTGTATAATTGTTTTTGCTGAATCCTTACAAACACTTTTAAAGATGTTTATACGAATGACTATAATTACTTTGCCAATTTTCACACAACTTCATTAGGTATGCATGCTAGGGTAAACGTAGAAGGTAAACGGGCATAAGTGTCGATCCATACCTATCAAGTTGCTTCGTTTATGATTTTGATTATATATTTTTTTTTGCATTAAATAATAGAAGTCTATTCGGGTATTAACTACCAAGTTAGAAGCAAGTAAAAAGATTTGAATTGTTTTCTTACAGTACTTAAACGAATAAAACATTTTTTTTGTTATTTAGTTGTTTGCGTATGCTAGGAATATAAGAACCAAAATAAGTAAATAAATCAGTTGATGTAAGATCAAAATGTCTGTAAGAATAATATTTCTAACACATATAGAAAGCTGGACATAAAACAAGCCAACTTCTTAAAAAAAGTCATTTAAACAAAATTACTTCCTTAAATTTATATTAATAAAAAAAATGCTGTATAAAATATTTATACATAGGCTTAACACTTGTATAAACACTACATGGAATAAAGAGAGTTGTAGAAATGGTTTGTTTTCTTTTATGTGCAGAGAAGCCTTCCACAACCATTGTACTATTCTACACATTCGAAAAATTTTTCTACAATAAGATATATCTCATATTTTTATACACAGATCTGTTCACACCAAACTTATGTTCACACTGCAAGGGGCGTGCTCGAGAACCTCTGGTGCGAGTGTAACACTGTATTGAAATATGTAATTTTACACTACATGTATGTGGCAGCAGAATCTTTATCGATGTTAGTGCAATTTTTTAGCTATACACCTGATGGTGTATTGATACTTATACACAAAAGTAAAAACACACCAAAATGTGTATGTGTGAAATTATACTAACATCGTTGTAGAATCTGTTACCACATACATTTAATGTAAGATTACAAACGCTATTGTTTGTTAAATATGCCATAGCTGTTTGGTGTTTATTTACTCTGTCCTATTTACCACACATGTAATATGTTTTTTACTGCATTTTACTAAATTTAAATAACACGTAACATGTAAATTTGCACTACTTCCAGAAATATTTTACGTTTCAGAGATTAAACCTGTTATTAACTATGTGAAAGTTTCATTTAATTTTAATTTTGTCACCTTTTGATGGTAAAATTATGACTTTCTTTATTCTCCATGACACAGTGGAGGATCAAACCCAAAATTTTCAGATTATTAGTTAAGCATCTTATCCCCACGACCATCGTTCTCAGTAACAATTATAAAGAAATGGTAATACTTCTTTCGTATCCTAATTTAAATAAAAATGGGTTATCGTCATTTTAAATAGTAAAATAAATTGTATTTTTGTAGTTACTTTGTCGTTATAATTTTGCTGTTACCAATTTTATGCACTTTTACAATGACGCAAGCAAGTAAGCATATGGCAAAAAACAGGACGTTGAATTAAAAATGGTCATATGTGTTATTTTATACATATATACAGATTTGTTATTTAGCACCTAAGTTATTTTAATAAAATATTCACCCTTGTGTATTTTTACCGAAGTCTGTTGCACAATTTGTTTATCAAGAAAAATTTGTGTAAAATTACAGAAACTGTACTTGTTTATTTTTTTTAATATAGTACAAAAGTTTACAATTACTAAAATTTTGTACATGTAATTCTAAGAAATAAAATTTCTGTGTTATTGTAAAATTTTTAAAAGAATCATTAATTTACACGTGTATTTTTTTTTACAAAAATTAGTTTTTTTTTTTTTTTTTTTAGATTATAAACATTTTAGAACATAATATTTTGGTGTAAAATGACAAAATTTTGTGGTCATTTTGCACAAGGAATGTTGCCTGATAGGCGTACAGAGATAAAAAGTGAGTAAATATACAATTGCTAATAGTATTTTCAAATGCATACTGTTAGTGTAAAATTACACACACCTTGTAGGTGTATTACTATGAAAAATTTCGTGTTATTTTATTTTATGTTAATGAAATTTTACTAGGGAATTGTGGGTGAAAACTATCAAAAGAATTGTTAATTTACACCTCAACAGTTATTTTTACAACAATATTAAATCTTTAGAATATAAACCTATATTTGGTGTAAAATTGCACTTTGTAGTAGTAATTTTGCACATGAAATGTGGAAAAATTCACAAAACTGTATGTATTTTTACGAATAACACGACAAATGTGTATATAATTGAGTAACATCGTTTGTATAATTTTACACACTGATAATCTCCAAACGCAGATAGCACCGTATTAATGATTACGATTTCAGCTCGTGATTGCCAGTTTTCGACCAAGTTTACTTAAAGTATTTCGGGATTTATCGTGTACAATGTTATATAGATCAAAAATTAAATTATATACTCCGAAAATTTTTTTTTCATTCAACAGTTCATCTTTATTTCCACATGACAAATTTCTAACAGAAATTTAGGAGAAAATATGAACACGTGCGATCGCATTTTCGATTCTTAGGCATAAGATAGTTTGAGGTAAGGATGTGAACCCAGTTCTAAGGAGCCATTTCTGCCCCTACTAGTTACCTTCTCGAATAATACTAGCGAGAAAAAAGAACGTCGGCGAAAGAGGATGAAGGTTAAGAGGAAACTGCTAAATATAAAAAAAAAAAGATGGGAAAGAAAGAATTGCCAAGGGAAATCTCTACACCACAAGAAGTTCCCACCACCCCTGCCAACATAAATAATAATCAATTTCAAAAACAATCTAGTTTTGGAAACCATAGTTCGAACTGAGGGCCCCTGGAGTCGAAGGCTCTAGCACAAAACCGACTACACAAAGAAAATAAATGTTTGCTTTGAGACAACCACGAAAACAAACTTCGAAAGCCCACATCTTCCTAAAATCACCTTTTCTCCCACTTTTTTTTAAGCGTGAAGTTTATGTATTCTATGACAAAGACTTTTTCTTAAGTACTGAAAGACATGAAATCATTATAATTAACAATTAATGCTTATAAACCTCACTTGTATTGTTTGCAGCACTAGGTGTTTAGAACATATTTACGAATAATCAATTTTCAACGGGTATTTCACTAACTAAGGTGAATAGTTCAAATTTTACATTACTATCAGAAGCTTTTGACCAAATACTCTGAGTCAACCGTTCCCCAAAATATTTCATATCTCTCCAAGAAATATAATAGTCTTACGATATTCATTACTTAACAAAATAGGTGATAATCTATAGGATTCCTAGGCGGGGGGCCGTGGGAGAACGTTTAACATTCACATTTCACAGTTACGATTTTCCAAGAGCAAGCGGGCCCACTCAGATCTGGGATTTTGATTCCAGATACGGTCCCCCCCCCCCCCCCCCTTCACAAACACGGATCCCTCATAGGATCTACGCCATGCTTAGCAATATAAAAAAATTGCGTTGGTTTTAAGTGGAGTTTTAATAAATTTATGATTTTTACTCGGAAATAAAAGGCCCCATGCCTTACGCAGCGCCACTTCAAGTAACAATACGCCGCTCGACCAAAAATTATGACCTTGACCAAACAGACGGAATTATCGAATAGGAGGAGATAAAATGTGTGTCAGACGAGCTGTTGGCAGCTATGTCGGGAACGGTATGCTGAAAACGATGGTGTAGTGGAACTAAGTATCGCAGAGTCCCTTCCGAAACGTGCAGGATCGTCTTCCTACTTGGTTACCGTTTACCATATACTCCATAAAACTCTTTTTAACATTCACTGACTGACAGACTGCACAGACAAGTCAAGAAGCATGACATTTTGCATGGGAGTTCCTTATACAACGTAAGTGAGCACTAATAAAGGAATTATTTTTTTAAAATTAATCCCTTAAGAGAGGGGTTAAATATGGGATCAAAGTTTGGAAAACTCTCATCGGGCACACGGCTAGTACAAAAATAATTTCTGAAAGCATGAAAAATTATATAAAATGTTCGGGAGCATGAGTTGTATTTAAATATTACCCGAAAATATCCTTGACGTAATTTAATATATACTTATATATAAA
This sequence comes from Bacillus rossius redtenbacheri, assembly GCF_032445375.1. Lineage (NCBI taxonomy): Eukaryota > Metazoa > Arthropoda > Insecta > Phasmatodea > Bacillidae > Bacillus > Bacillus rossius. The sequence goes on along the minus strand of NC_086330.1, from coordinate 40,658,454 downwards.
CTGAAAATAAAGAAACAAAAAAATAAAATCTTATCTCGGAATTTTATATTTAAAGCAATCTCCTAAAGACATGATGCTTCCCGTATTGCTGTTTCAGAGAGGACGTAGTTTATTCCTGTAGTCCTCTGGACGAGATGGACGTCATCGCGCGCGCTCTGAGACCCGAGGCCCGGGCTAAGGTCCCCAGCACCGCGGTAACGGCTAGTGTCTGCTCGCTCCGCGGGCGGCGCTGGTGCAGCGCTCCTGCAGCCCTGCGGGAGGGCGAGGGGGAAGCAGTGCATTAGAGGGAAAGGTCGACTCGGACAATTAACCTTCCGCCGGCTCCATGGTCCGTGTCCGAGTAGCAAGATGAGAAGGAGGGAAAGGGTTGAGGAGGGGATGACTGCCTCCCGCTCGGAAGGAGACCTCGGTCGGTCGCCGCGACCTTTCCGTCCCCCGTCACCCCACCCCACCAGTTCTCCCGGGCAGGGGTTGACGTGTCCACCCCTCGGGGGAAGACGTTACAGCGCTCGCGGCGGCTGGGGCCTCAAACTGCGCGCCCGGTAGTTCTCCCACCTCAACCCTGAGCGAGACCTGCCGGGTCTTAAGCTAGGGGAAGCACTGCCACAAAGTTTTACAAGAAAACACAAGAAATCATTCTGTTCATCCATACGCGAAATATAAATAATCCACAATATCTGTCTAAACGCATTCATTTTTGTAATACAAACATTCAAATAACATATATCATCTAAAAATCATAAAAAAATTATCTATTTGGGTGAAAAACAATTTTGTTTAGTAAATTTTCTATCAATAAATATACTATATTTCATAATCATTTTTTAAATTTTGTTTTCAGATAAATAAATTTTAATCGCAAAAATCACTCACAGAGCACGTAACGAAATGCGTTGGCAGGTTTAACTTACCTGATAATTTTTTGAGTCACACGTTATGAAAATGGAAATACAACCCTATTTTTTAAAGGAATAATCTTTTTTTATTCAAAATACATAAAGCAAAATATACCTCAGCATACCCAGTAGCCTGAGATTCTGGCATATGTTTTTTTTTTTTTTTTACCCAATAGACAGAGATGATGAGATCGCACTGACTCTAAAAAGAATTTTGTTCTCAATCAAAGTTTTAATTTTTTTTTTACATTATTTTGACTTTCCATGTAATGATTTTTATACCACACATAGAATGAATCTTACATGTAAAAATCTAATTGCTTTCAACTGCAGGTTTTATACTTTAATTGCCACTCAAACTCAGAAGAATTATTAATTCTTAACCCAACTACAATTTGTGCTCAAAAAAAATTTGTCAATGCTTTTCTGGGGTATTTCCTAGTGCGAATTATGTGAATATAATAAAAAAGGTAAGCAAACTCGATTGGTAAGTTACGCAAAAGTATCTTGACTTCACAAGGCCACGTTAGTGTATTTAATAATTTTGTCATGAGAAGAATCAAAACTCCAGCTAAGCAAGATAATTTCTGGAATTTTTTTAACCTTATATATATATGTGTGTGTGTGTGTGTGTGTGTGTGTGTGTGTGAGTGTGAGAGTCTTGTAGTACTCGCCAGAGATGTGTAATATTTAACTTAGGTAACGAGCAAATTCAAGTTTTCTCATTTTGCATATATAGGCCTACTTACTTATAATACGAAACTTCGACTCGAAATTTATCATATAATTATTTTTAATATATCTTAACGTAGTAAATATACACGAAAACTGTGTTTTAAAATTGATTTCTTGATGCGAATCACTGTTAGTTTGCACATTCATCTCTATAGAATTCGGTGCTGGAGCAGTTACATTAAATATTGAATCTTATGATTCGCAAAGCGAATTTTTATACTAAATAATGAAAAGGCGCCGATAAAAGTTAAAAAGACTTGAAAAAAAATATTAAAACCTGTCTTTGCCCATTCTGTTAAAATTCGTTAAGCAGTTGGTACTTAAAAGTTTTCTTTTGGTTCACGCCATCCACCACAGACGGCAGCACCGTGGTTGCACATTTTCATTCCATGCAACATCCGTTACATTCACGAAATTACTCCCATCAAAAGCCATTATACCGAGAGCTTAAATATTGCACATCAGAAAGCAGCGTGTGCTAGCACGCATGTCGTGTTTAAGTAACCGGCCCTCTCGTAAGCGGACGTCAGTTTTCCACACTAAATAACTAACCTTGCAGAGTTTAGTTCTTGTGTCAACTCGTTAAGTCGCGTTTCTTTTTTTCATGTTTGCCTTGTTGGTAATTTAAATCGCCCACGAGTCAAATATCTCTCTCTTCCTTTATGAACTTGCTATTTACGTAATTTATTTTTGAAGTGACGTCTAATAAATCGATGAACGCCGGCTGCACGCACGAAAAAGTGTCCCGTTACGCACATTGTCCCGTTACGTTGTGTCCCGTTACGCTCATTGTACGCTTGCTCCGCATCTATCTTTCTTACACTCGATTGGAACAACCATCGATTTGACTTTTTCGAGGCACATTAAACTTGAAACACTCCCATTCGTTTCCCACTTTTCATATCATCGTCCTATACTTAACAGAATAACACAGATTGAAAGAAGTTAAATAGGAAACATGTATAAAAGTTATAGTTAAAATAATCTCTTCTTTAAAGTAATAAACATATTTGAATTAATGAGTGCAAATAAAAGAACATTTATCAATTAAATTGTAGATTTAATTTCACTCCTTCTTTGTATCCATTCAAAATTTTGACAAATCAATAAAAATGATTCAATTTTATTCATAAAAGTATGCAATCATTTCATCAATGTTTTGTTATAACGTTGTCACGTTAAACTATCGCCCGTAAACCGACTTTACAGACAACCAATATTATTTTTTTTCTTCAAATTTGTCTGTTTTATTGACTTCGACATGTTCGCGACGAACCCGGACGGTGCAAATTCACGACCAAGCCCTGCCCGGGACTCGATCCCCGCACTGCCATCAGCCGGCGAGCGTCCGAACTGCTGTGGCGGTGACGCCGCACCCGATGCCTCGACCACATCGTGACCCGATCGTCTCGTCTCCTTGCGTCGCATCCAGGAGGTTCGGGAGGTGGCGAAGAATTCCTGCCTCAAAAAACCTGCGGCGTACGGCGCGTCACCTTTCCCTCGGCGGGAATTCCTCTTCTGCGCGCGTCTCTTATTAAAAATACCACGCACACATACACACACACACACACATACACCAGCCGACGATGAACGGGTTCGGTAGCGGGAGGGAGGTTGAAGACCTCGTGAAGAACTTGCGAACCTTGGTCCTTCGGGGTGAAGAGGTGGGGAGAGAATTAGAACCACGTGCGCGTTCTTTTGCGGCCTCTCTCGTCGTCGAGTTGCGTCACGACACAAGACCTCGACGGAAACAGAAAGTCAACCCACACAGAGTATAAGCTTTGAATATATATACTGTATAGAAGTCGCCAGCCCAGGTTAAAATTTCTAATACGGTTTGAGGTAGTTGGTTAATTCACCGCCGCAATCGCCACCATCTCTAGGGCATCGACTTGTGGTGGTCCCTAGCGGACGAGTGTCGAACTCTTCAAACACCCCTTCCCCCTCCCGTTGAACGACCTTGAGCTGCAGTGAATGATGGCTGAGGGGTGCGGGGAATGACAGCGGGTGACAGTGCTGCGCTCTAACGTGTAAATAACCACCTAAGACGATACAGGGCGTTACGGCAGCGCCTTGCAGCGGTGAAGTTCCCAAGCTGCTCATCATACGCTCCTGAAAAAAGTAGAGTAAATCATATGCACTCGCGATTTCTATACAGTATATATATTCAAAGGTATAAGATTAAGGACGTTATTTCAAGATGTTCGGGTAAGGTAGCGAATAAGCACCGCTTCTGTTGGGACGCGACCGTAACCTAAACTGGCGGGCCGTGTTCCAGGACGCGTACAAACCGAATCCCCCCAGTAAGGAAACAAATCGGCAACAGTTTTAATAAACGGTGCCCTGCGCGAGGCTATAAACTCGTTTAAAAACCACAATCGATACTATTTTTTACGACAAAAGTACTAGAGATGGCAAAACCATCGCAAAAAAATAGAAATGCCTTTCTAATTTTCTCAGATACTTTTTTAATTTGCGATTATTTCTTGTCATGACCGTAAAGTGTACTAAATTTATTCCAGGATAGTTTCGCTGTCATAAAGTTTAATCTAGCAAACCAAACACGCTTTAAACGTTCCTCGATAATCACAAATGTGACTGACTATATACGAGTCAATGGCGCCAGACGCGGGTCCGCCATCTCGACGACATATACGAAAATGTGAGCTCTGCGCATGCGCGGAATTTGGGCAACAATTCAACAACGAACAGGGCACAAAAAAAAAAAAGTTTACTAAAAAATAAGGTCCTGGCCGTGTCCAATCGTGCAATCAGATTACGGTTAGTATACAGGTGTAGCATACTCAAACCTCTAAACCCTTATTTTTGTGTTTTGTAATGCCGGCCTAAGTCTCGGTCGAACACCCTACGTTGTATATTTTCAATTTCGTGTTCACTAACCGTATTCAAGTGCTTCTCCTGTAAGTTAATCACGGTAGCTCTCTTGCATTTAATGTTTCATTCCAAAACTTAACACGAAATATTTTCTAAGTAATATAAAATAACTGTTAAAAGAAGGGACGTATGTGGGGAGTCTTGGGAGTGATCCCACCTCCTAAACCTTACAACTAAAAATACTGAAGATATAAAACAATTATCATTTAAAATACGTCAGAAATGAGTTTGCGTTTAAACGACATAAGCAGCTAATACTTTTAAAATTTTCTGACTCCCAATCTTAGTATTTCATACTTTCAGAGATGCAGAGGTGTGACAATTATTAGATAAATATTTTTTCTTCCTAAAATCAGAGCATTTTAAAATCTAAGAAAATTTTTCCACAAATTAAACGACACGTAAGTATTCTGTGTGCATTTAATTCAATTATTTTTTTCTAGAATATATATATAAAAAAAAAGGAAAAACCCAGAAGGTTGAAACACAGAAAATAAACATTACACGTCAAATTTATTGTGAGCGAGTAAATAAGATTCGGCACTCGCTGCGGTTGTGACGATACACTCGCACTTACACAAGTATCGTATCTCCGATGAGAGGCCGGTGAACTCGTCAACGCAATTGAGGATACCTACAGAAACCATTCCTGAGTGGCACTGCAGCCAAACCTTGATTGGCCTCTTCTTGGCAACGACATTACTAGAAAAGAAGTGGTATTAGATAAAGCTCTCAGCCGTGGTCATCATGCATACTGTTGAGTAAATATTGCTGCATGTAATTGTAGCCGTTGAATAGCCAAATATGTATCAATAAATATTTGGTAAGGTTTGTAAAAAAACTTTAGGGTTACGTGCGCGCAAATTTTTTAACTTTATTTTTTTCGTCAGAGTTTCCAAAATCTAGTCAAATAAAACAAAAAGTCCATACAATGTTTTTTTTTTTTAGTAAAAAGTATTAAAATCGACGTTTCTAGAGCCAAAAGGGTTCTGTAAAAAATTTAATCGCTTAAATAAGCTGTAGTTAAGTGTACAATTTATCTGTTTATTACACAATGAGACAGCCAGAAAATACTATTCAAAGAATAAATGTTTATATATACCCCAAATATCCTAATTTTATGAGAAAATAGTGAGCCACCCCGGCTTCGCATGGATGCGATTTACTAAAGTGGCGTCATTAAGATTTAATAAGCTAGTTCTTTTAAATATCATGTTCTCGCAAGTGTCCTGTGTTTTCAAGAATTTTATACATACTAACACGTACTGCTCATACCTAAAGATTTCCTTTGTAAACAATGTTGACAGTTTTTTTACTCGTAAGTCGCCACAAACAGATTAAGTTTATAAGTCTCATGCGAAAGGTCTTATTGTAGCTGTCCATGTGAAAAGCACTTACACTCAAATATATTTACGGAATTGGGTCTTTTAAATCGAAATGGTGGATCCGTTGATATTTAAAGAATTTACGGAGTCAAAATGATGGATCACATATAATATGGTATAAATGTACATTTTGATCTTAATTAAATGTCTAAGGTAACTAGCATATTTAATTGGATTAGGATAAATGCTATGTCAGTAAAAATAGCATCGCAAATGACTCAATATTATTGGACAAATTCTAAAAGATAAAAAAAAATACTGTGAGTAATCATTATAAGACAGACATAGTATGCTATCACGAACTTATCTGTAGGCCATTTTAAGACCTACAATTATGTTGTACATTAATTTGAAATCAGTTAGGTATGCATTAATCAGCCTAAGCTATGTAAGCACACTACACGCGTCTTTTTACAACTTGATTACAAAAATAGAGATTTATCTAGTAATTTAATATGAAAGTCTTATACTCCTACAGCCTCCGGAAGAAATATCTTAAATGAATGAGGAAACCACATCAAAATCCATTACAGACAGATGCGGAAACAATTTAAAGATAATATTACTAAAATATTCTTCCCTAAAGACTAACTATAGACAAATCTTTCTTTGAATTTAAATAGACCAGATCAAAATAAATAATAAATTAAATGTTGTGAGGATATCTGTGAGGGGCAGAAAAAATATATAACGAAATGCCTGCTGATCAGAACATCATGTGGGTAGAAAAAAATTATTTTGTAAATCGGCTGTCAAAGTTTAAATATTTCCTGAATCCTATGTCAAAAACAATTAGACCTTAAAATGAACAGAGAGCTTAGGTGTAAAAATCCAGCACAAGACGATACTTGAATAAAACTAGTGTTTTAACGAATGCAAGTTGTAAATTAAGGTATTTCTATTACGAAACCATACATTAATTAAGAAAGTGTGTAATGCTTAGATACTTAAGGTAACTTTGCATATACTGAGAATAAGTTGGTTTTTTTTAAAAATCAAGACTTTATATATATATTTTTTCAAAAACAACTTAAACAGTAGATACATTTCTTAAAGCAAGAGAAAGGAAAATATGGTAACGTTTGTTCTTTGTGTTACAACTAGAGTGGGGGACAGAAAGTATAAAGTTTTATAACTTCGTACCCACACGAACCTGATAACATAAAATATTCCAACCGCATTCGTTTTGTAATACGTGCTCAATCTTTGATTGTTTGCAAGAACAACTCAAAAGTAAGTAAATCATATTACAAAGTTAGCGTTGCTATAGAGTCAAACTCATATAACCCAGAGTAAATATGGCCTACATTTCTGGATAGGAAAATATTCTTTGTTTGGAACTAAAATACTGAATAAATCGTCTCTCTCGTATTCAACTAGAAAACGATTTAGTCCTCAAATAATATTAAAAATCGTTCTAGTGTATACCTGCTTCCAATTTATGCAACGAACATTAGTTTCCGAGAACGCAACAGTAGCAATTAATTATATATATAAGTTACTTAAACATTGAAAAATAAATGCATTGCATACGTTACAAAAACAAATTTGAATAAAGTTTTTGAATAAATATTGTCGTAAACTTAAAACTGCATTTATTAAAGCAATTCAATTAATTTTAACTATTACCATATTCAATTTTCTTGGAGAGAAAATATACTCTGTTTTGAACAGTTTACATCAAATTTCGAAGGAAAAAAGCAAACATTAAAAAAACTTGTTTAATCACAAATTTCGTAGCAAAATAATTGATTTCGCGAACACTTATTTAAACAAATTGAAGGTATAAACAAAAAAACTGCAAATTTAAATTCTTTGAATAAATTTCGTGGAGTAGTTTAAGAGTTCGGCATAAAGGTACGAAAATAAACTATTTGAAATTCAAATAGGCGGTTTCTATTGTTTTTAAGGACCATCTGCGTGTGTTTTGTGGTGGGTGAAGCAAATTTGTTAAAGTAATTAAAATTAAATGACTACAGAAATTTCAATTATATTTTTAATGTGAGAAACTGTCTTATTCTAGAAATGCGTGCGAATTTCTGTGTAGTATTTAAACAATCATTTCAGTTCAAAGTCAACAAATTTGTGCCACGCATTGAGACTCAATACAAGCATTGCTTGACATCATTTCATCTTCAAATAAAAGTAAGTTACTAAATTATATTAATGAGCAAAAAAAACTGTTTTTTTTATAATTTCCATTATTAACAATCAATTAATTTTTACACATTTTTTAACTTGATAAGACTGGGGCAATTAAACTTTATAGCGGTACGCGCGCCCCAATTAAAAGCCTTTTTCCTTTCTTAATTCATAAACTTGATCCAAATAGGGCAAAAAGTTCAAAACCGTTTCTTTCTGTTTGTAAAAATATTTTAAAATTGATATTTTTAAAAGCTCAAAAAGTGCCCTGAAAATTTGCTTCTCATTTTAAAAGAAAGCTCTAATTTAGAGTACGCTGTATACGATCATTTCACAAACAGAAAACCTGTGCATACCTATTACAAGAAATATTTGGTGAAATATGCTAAATACGCTATTCCTATTGTTATGAGAAGATTATTTTTCACATAATTTTTCCTCTGCAGGTACATCCATACAGATATATCCACCTCTGGATTTTATTTGGCAAGAACAAGCCAAATAAAAATTTTAATGCCGCGCCTCTTTATGTAAGAAAAAAAGAGAACGAATCACATACTGAACAGGAATTTACATGGGTTTGAAACAATAGCACTGAAAATTAAAAACTAATTTTTAAAATCATTTTTAATTGTTAAATTAGACGCCATAATATTGTTGTCTCAAAGAGTATCATTATGTTGTGAACGAAATCTAATGTGTACTGTGATTCAACGGGTGCTGTGAAACGCACAGTCATGCACTGGAATGCAAATTATTTCTCAAAATCAGGATTCTGGAATTCCGCCGTTTAAATCCATGCTGAATTTTGTATCCTGAAACGGACAAAATAACATTTTTTTTTTACATTTTCTGCAAACGATTTTCTGCATAAAAAACGTGTTGTAAGCTATAGTAGGGTTGGAAAATCAATACCACCTAAAGTGATATTATATAGGAAATATTACTGCAGATATAAATATTCACTGATCATATAAAAATCTCTAAAACTTTATTTTTTATTCTTCAGTTATGATGAAGCAGGCGTCACATTACTTGCGTTATACACTTACAATAATTTTAATTACCACTTACTTTCACACCAGCTTTCGCTTTCATCACTCAAAAGTAGGTTTTACGTGGGATAAACTCGAGGGAAAAACGCTAATAAGAATTCAATCAATCTTAATCGGGAATTCTCATCCAATTGTGCTAATTGCCGCTAAGAAATTTATTTTCCTAGCGCACCCTGAGAATCGCATTAAACCCAGTGAGTCGTGAGCCAATGAACAGAAAACTGTCAGGGGGGAAGGGGGATGGAGGAATGCAAATCGTACACGGAGGAACAGTTGTTTGGAAGCCGTATTTACATCCCGCGTCACTTCCGAAACTTTTGGGGGGTGGGGAGGGGACTCTTTTCCAGCATCCACCCCCTCCCTCCTTCCTCGTCCAGGTGCCGCTCCGGACTTGGGAATAAATTAGTGGAAGTACGGGCGCCGAACAATTCAACACACTCTGCAACTCATCCGAGCTACCCCGTTGTATTGTAAAGGGGGGGGGGGGGAGGAGCGCAGGTAACCTTTTTTGGGAAAGGGCTCGGGACGGGGGAAGTTTTGTTTCTCGCAGCTACGGGGCGAAGTCGCGTCGCATTACGCGCGACGGTTCGTGAGTCTGCGCTAGCAAAGCTAACCCCCCCCCCCCCCCCGGCTATTCACCAACTAATTCACGCCTGCACACCCATCCTCTCACTTCACCTCCGCGACACCGAGACAGTTCGACTCGTCTGCGGTGTACGTTCCGAACGAAAATCAGAACACCCAGAAAAAAATCCTCTTCACTCTTTCGTAAAAACCTTTAAAAAGGAAAGGCAATTTTCACATGACGCGACCACGAAAAAAAAAAAAAAATTGCCAGCTATTCTTGAAAAAGCTTAATGAACTATTTCATAGTATAGCGTCGTTTTCAAAGAAGTGTAACAGTTTGGTTTATTTGCGTCTTTGACTCTTTGTCTCAGACAAATCATAACATTAACGTCGTAATGATAACAAATTTATAATTTTTATAAATTTCACAGTGGAACGTCATCCACACTTGGATAAAAGTTCCTAGGCATGTATAAATTTCCTTTGAAAATTTTATTTTCATATATATATATATATATATATATATATATATACATATATATGTCTATTACTGTATTTTCTGTTATAAAATGTACAAACTTTTGATACCTAGGCTACATATATTATTTAAACAATAAAAATTGCCGGAAATTCTAATGAATTAGGTATATGTAAAATTTTCGTAATATTTTTGATACTGATGATACAGCTTATGATAAGAGTAGGAAATATTTTTTTGCTAGAAAACTATTTGATGTTTAATGTATCCCCTTAAGGCATTGAAAAATAAAATTTTTAAAGTTTTGATTTTTGTGCTTAGTGATAGACATAAAAATATATATGTAAAATAAATATATTTACTAGTTTATATTGTAATTTTATAATGGTTAGTTTGAAGGTATTGAAAGAGAAGGTACAGTAGTATACATTCTCCTCAGATGAGTGCAATCTTAGAATTTAACCATAAAATTACTGTGTTCAAGAAAATATTATACACTCACCTTACTTTAAAATATATAAATTCACTCTGATGTCACCAAAGGTATGACAAAATGACTGATGTGTGGATGCCAAGCATTGAAATGTAGAACATACCTGAAACAAAGAAAATTATATAAAAATTAGAACAAGGCATGTTCTACTAATATTACAGAATAAAATAAAACATATCAATTTTAGTAAAAATATTGTTTAAATATTAATCCTTTTTATAGTTATGCTCATCACTGACTTAATAATCGTGTAAAGCTAAAGAGATATTATACCTCTGAGACAATAGTATTATGAAGCACAAGTATTAGCATACTATAGTCGCCGCACGGTAAGTTCGTACTTTTGGGAAGAACTGTTGAAAAATGGAACTAAGAATATTTGGTTTACTATTGTGCAATTTGTTTGACAAATAAATAATCAAAATAGGACGACATAATGTATCAAGCTATTACGTTTCCGTACGTGTGTATGAATACTGAAATAATTTGTATTTGTTAATTTTATATGTAAGTTTTTAAACACGCGTGGCAACGATATTTATCGGTATGTTGGCTACACACTTGAAGAAATAGTTCCTTAGTATGTAATTTTGAACAGCTGAAATAACGATAAATATTGCTGAAAATGTTTCACAAATGTTTACTTCCAGATCCTGGAGTAATATTGTTTAATATATACGAAAGTTAAGTTATTTTGTTTACAGATGACGTTGCAAGCTGTTGCGGATGAATCACCTACGTAACTGTGTGTCGGCCAAAACGACTTCTAATTTTCCGAAAACATCCAGTGTATTTGTGTACTAATTAATTTTCTAATTTTAAAGGGTTGTCTTAATTGTTACTTGTAGTGAACTATTGCTTTTACAGTGTAACTTTGTGTTAATTATTACGGTTTGTTAGGTTATTAAAATGAATGTAAAGAAGGAGACAGCACGATATTATCGACGTGGCACGAAGAGTTTCTGTACTACCACAAAGTGTCCGTACAGACATTTAATTCTTATTTAAATGTATTTTCAGTATTATTTATATACTTTCTTATTCTTTGAATTAACCTTCTCTCGTGTCAATGCATTTTTACGAGCACGCTATTGTTGTATTGCCTTAACTTGAAAAACACTATAGGTCTAACCTGAAAACAAGAACTTATAATAAGTATTTTGAACCTTATTATTATGAACTTATTTTTCCTATGTATTGTTGGAAGTCCTACTGATTTTTCATGTATGTTTCATCCTGTTCACATTTTTTATTTGGAATCTTATTGTTTTTCGAGATATTACTTACCTGTGATTTAACACTATTGTTGTGACCGAAGGCCATGAGATGCTGCTCTGGATCTTCCAGACAGGGTCTTCACGGGATTCGGCAGCACCGGAACAGGAAGTAGATTAAAAATTAAGTTTTAAGGTTTTTTTTTGGCGTTACCACGTATAGGCTGAGGCCTAACGCCTTGGTGATTTAAAATCTATAAAATATGGTTTTCTTGTTATTGTTGCTTATATGGTGTAATGTAAAATTGTGCATCTAGACCCAGACATCGACAGTGAGTAAAGTTGTTCTGGAACTAAGGAAATTATTTTAGATGAAAATTGACTTAAGTTTCACTAGTAAAGGTACGCCATAAGCAAATAGCGTCGCCATTGTACTAAGCAAGGGGCTAATAGCAAAAGTGATTTTACGCCCGCGTTAATTGTTGAACTGTACCGTCACGTAAACTATGTAACCTTAAACATTATTTGGAACGAAGATCAAATATTTTTGGCTGTTTTTAAAGAGAAGTACGTTTTCCGAACACTCAGTGGTCCTTCAGTTCGATTAAAAATTGCTTCTACTGAGTAATGCCGTGTGCCTTAAGTAACTATTATTTTCTGTTTTCGTTATAACTATCTCTTTGAATTTAAACTGTATTAAAGTATCTACAAACATTTGGAATTTATCTGTGCCTCCGTATCTCCCAATGAGTTTAGCTACAATTAGACTCCAGAAGGGATTGATCACATGTAAATTTTAAATATTCAAAATAATTATAATAATTATTTTTTTTTGCTCAGAAATAAAGCCTGTAAAATATAATAAATTTTCTACTAATCCTCAATTACATCATACACCAAATAGAATTGTAAACTTAATGTAAGATTTTCATGTTTATTAATCTTAATACTGTTTAAATAAGATTTTGAAGGTTTTCAGTAATAATTATTTGGTTCTGTGTGTCAGTGTTTTGTTGTTAGTGAAAGTGTTTGCTGTGTTTTGCCTCCTGTTTATAGTCATTTTATATATCTACCATTTCCACCTTCAAAACTATATTTTCATCCAGACGGCTCTTAATAAAATATAATAAATTTTCCACCTTTAAATATTTTTGTTTCTCTCATCATAATTCTCTTGTTGTTATTTCCTTTTCTAACTGCATTCCTACCAGTATACTATAGTCTAGGGTTCCATAGCATACTGACCATATCATTTACAGTTTATCAGCAACAGGAGTCATTTGTTGTTGGCTCATTTATTTTAATGTATTTAGTGTTCAAGGGTTTTAGTACAAATTAGTTTTAAATATGTCAACGAGTCATCAACACCACAGATTAAACATTTTCTTCACCTCTGTGGTATCACCCACCATACTCAAGTATTAATTCTGTAAGCTGAAGTATAAGGTTAAGTTCCGAGCTCAGAAAATAAAATAAAAATATACATAGAAGAAGGAGTGGGGACTGCCCATTACGATGTTAATAAATACAGGTCAACTGGAACAGGGTGATGTCGCAGAAATGACAGCATTTCTTCTAGATCTGTGCGTCACGATCGTGAAAAAGTGAGTGACTAATTAACACGTTATGAAAGTATGTGCGTGAAAACGTTCCGTTAGGTTGGGCCGTGTTTGTAAAATAGTGTAAAAGTACCTTCCTCGCAGCTTTCTTGTTTTGAATGTTGGGCAAATTACAAACAGACACGTTCTTATATTTTCGTTTATAAATTAGGTAATGTCCCACAAGCAAAACATATTAAATGTAAGGGCATGTACACAGATACTAACCTAACATAACCTATCCTCAACCAACATAATGTAACCTAACCCAACCCAAATGAGGTTTATTTACATGAAATTAGGTTTGGTAAATTTTGGTTAGGTTAGGAAACATAATTGTCAATAATTAGAATGCATTTTAAAAAACTTGAGTAGAAATTCAACTCTACGTAGGTTGTTGTCATGACTTTTTGTTAACACCTGTAACCATAAAAAAATACAGCATTTGAATATATGCTCAGGGTAAATGTGCTAATGTATGCTTTTTAATTACAGGTGTTCTGGATAACGTGTTTAGTGATATGTAATTTCTCTGCTGTGTTTATATGTGATTCTTAAACATTAGTTTCATTACAGGATATAACATAATATTGATGGTAGTGATAATTTATTGCTGAGTTTCGATTTATTTAATATATTTATTTTATTACAGATTCTTAAGTTAAGTTTTTTATGGCAACAATTTTTTTTCTGCATTGTACATACTTAAGTGATATAGTTTTTATATGAGACAAACCACATACACATAAAAATACACACTTACAGAAATGTTTAATGTATAACTTAGAATTTGAATTTAAAATTTATTCTGCTTGATAGAAAATAATGCCTCTAATTACAAAACACATGTTGGTTAGCCATAACCTTTAACCGATACTTGACTCGGTTCGTAGTGCCAGAAAAGTGTTACTAACTTGGGTAATTATGTAGTTGGGCGGTATTTGCGAAAACAAAATGTTAAAAATCCGAAAATACCTTTATTTTGTGCTCTTCAACGTCCTCTTTTCATTAAAAGCGGCGGAGATAAGAAATTCCAAATACTTTAGGAGATATAGAATTTTTTAATTTTGCAATACAAGACCTGTGGAACCATTCGAGCGACGCCATTTTTGTTATTTTGCTGTGTGTTCGTGAATACGCGAATCGTCAATGCGTAATTAATAAAATTGTTGATTAGGTCAGGTCAGTTACATTATTAATACTTTCAAACTAAGCCGACATTAAAAATAATGTGAATTAATTTTAATTATTCTTTAGTTTTAAATTATTTATAATGTAACTGACCTTACCTAACAAACCCGTAACAAAGGATGCACAGTAATAACTCAGGTTTTTGTTTGTTACTTATTACTTGCGCAACAATATCAAAATAACAAATAAGACTTTAAAATTAGAAACGTTAAAAACTCACCTAAGTTGGAGGCGGTAATTAAACACCGTTTTAAACAATAAATGAACTAAATAATCACGTATTGGTTCGTTTGAATTCTGGCCTATCACGAACAATCACGTGACATCATTATCCAATAAAAAAAGTAGATACTCGTACGTAAACAAGAAACAATGATAATCGCCACATTAATGCACTGGTATTGTGATGAAATTTAAAAATTCGATATCTTCTAAAGTATTTGGAATTTCTTACCTCCGCCGTTTTGAATGAAAAGAGGAAGTTGAAGAGCATACAATAAAGGTATTTTCGGATTTTTAACATTTTTTTTCGCAAATACCGCCCAACTACATATTTACCCTAACTTGTTATTTTCTATTCACAAATGACCTCTCGATGTAATGGCAGTGATGTGCCTGGCACTCACGGCTTTAGGAAACTAACAGTTTACATAGCTACCTCATACTGAATAATTTCTTAAAGTTAAATTCTTCATAAATGATACTGACATAATTTTCATGCTTTCAACCATAGCACTTTGTGATATAGTAATCTCGAAGCAGCAAAATTTCTTTTGTAAAACTTTACATCAATTTTTATAGATATTATGTGAAGACACAGCACCACGCTGGGTTTAAACTCTAAACTATAAAAATTTGCTTAGATTTTTTTATATTTAATATTTGAATTATTAAACATGGTGTTATGACATTTTCTACTGACATTTAACCAATTATAAAAATTGCTGTGTAATTTTATTATCCATTAATTACATCCCTATTTGACAGTTACCCAACCAAAACATTGCCATGTGGTAGTCACATGGTTTTCCACATGGCAATGTTATTGTTGATATTTGGCGGAAGGATACATAGTCACCTTGAAAATAGATCCCAGCTTGAAGCAGGGCTTCCTAAAAGTATGAACTTACCGTGCGGCGACTATACATAGAGATGTGTATAAAATATAAAATGGAACTATAACAGTAGAGTAACATTTGAAATACAGCTACATAAGTGAAAAACCCCTTGGTTATTAGATTTAAAAATTTGTTAAATTTATCATTTTTTCAACACCACCATAGGCGCTTTAAAACTTACTATGTTTATAATTACTAAAAATATCTCAGATAGTTGAACTCTTAACGAACAATGCTATTTTTTTTCTCCCCCTTTTTTTAAATCCAAGTATGCGTCACTGGGAATCATTTGTTATTTTTTATTGTGTACTTATACCCTTTCGAAAATATTTGTTTATTTTATTAATATGCTTATATATTTGAAGTTTCTAACCGTTTGTATTTTTGTATTTTTTACGAATATATGTTTGTATGCCCAAAAGTTGTTTGACAGATTTTCTTTTTTTGTAGTTATGCACTTTTGAATGTTTATATTATATTCTTTTTTTTATGGTCACTTAATTTCTTGCTTATAAAATTATCGGTTAATAGCAAAGATTAAAGTGTTTGTTATATTCATCATTTTAGAACGGCGCCTTAGACGCCTTACAACCAACTATGCTTATAATTACTAAAAAAAAGCTTATATCTCCGAAAGTTTAGCTCTTAACGAAAATCGGTGAAATTTTTTCCCTTTTTGGAAACCTAGGTGTGCGTCACTGGGAATCTCTTGATGATATTTTGAATTTTGTAGGTACGTATACGCTTTCGAAAAACTTTAAAATATTTTTAAATATGTCTTTATTTTTTAAGTTTATATTTTTATTGAAAACCGTTGGTATTTTATGTATATAATAAACGTTTGTATGCCCTGAAGTATTTTTGCATATTTGCTTTTTTATAGTTATGCCCTTTTGAATTTTTATTATATATTCTTATTTTGTGGTCGCTTAATTACTTGTTGCTAATATTATATGTTGATAGTACTAATGTACATTAAGTATGCATATAATTGTTCAAATATTTTTATCAATTCATTTATACATATATCGTAAATTATTTTATTTTGCACAATATTAAAAGAAATTGAACTTTTAATAAATAAATTATGTTATATTAAACTAAAGTGTCGTTTATAAACATCATTTTTCAAGGGGTGCCTCAGGCACCTTACAACTTCCTTGTATAATATAAATACACTCATTACTGACTCGCTGACTGACTCACTGACTGACTGTGAAACCGCTGAAAGAACGCGCTTACTGTGCAACATTTTCATTTCTCTTTGCTAACCTGTTATTCCTAGCATTACTGCCGAGTTCGTGGCGCAAAGATAATATGTACGGGGGCATAGCATCATATTTTGACAAGGCCGATAGTATCGGCATTCGTCAGTGATAAAGTAGAGGGCCTAGGCTTAGTTTGCTACGTTTTGGCCGCGTATATATGTTTAATATAATTCAAGTCATTGGCCTCCTCTTGTAAATATGAATCTACCAACTACTGTTCTGTCAAATTTCCAGCGCTGATGAAGGATTAAATTGATTGCGAGCAGAAGTTAAGGCACAATTAATTGTAACATGCTAATATCGTTGCGAACTCTATTAAATTGAGCACTTCCATACGAATTTCACTGACAATATGGTTGCCATCCTGGTGTGTATTGACTCGAATCCACAGAATCCACAGAAAAAAATATTACTGAAATATCACATACAAATAACACTTAATGTAGTTATTCATTATACAAGCCGAAGTATCGTTATGCATAAATGAATAAACACTAACTCCCTTTTATTATTTCAGGCAAAATCCGCAAGTTTTAAGTGACATATGTAGCTTTTGCATTGAAGCCTCGTCGTTCTGTTGAAGTTAATCGACGTTTCGCAAAGAAGCCGTTTTCTATTGTCTCCCTAATGATCCTGACAGCTAGGTGCAGCGAAAACTCAGGTAACTTTCAGACCATAAAAAAGGTTTAGCCATTAATTATGAGTAGAACAATTATGATTTGCAAATGTGTAATGTTATATAACGTTATACAAAAAATAGCGTTTTTTTTACCAACATTCCTTCTCTTTGCAACACATCTTCGTATCAGTAGCCATTCTTTTCCACTAGCCGAGCGAACAAGAGTTTAGGGTAGGGCGGGGCTAGTTGAGCATAGGGGCAAGTTGGGCAATCGAAATATCTCGAAAACTATTCACCGCACGCAAAGGCATCAAATAGTGTAAAGAAGGGGTCGCGGGAGGGGAACTCATCACGAGACCGCCAGTGGCGACTAATCGATTGAGTGAAGTACACGCGTGCATTGTTTATTTTGTATCTAACCAAAAAGTAAAATAATTATACAGCGGAATATTTCGTCTGTAATAGTTAAATGTTATCCGATTTTAATCAGGTAAGTGTTAAAATTCCATAAATTTATAGTACTTTTGATATGTATAAATATTTTGGGTATGATTCTAAACGGTAGTTCATAACCTCACTTTTGTTTTAAATTTTCGGATTGGGGTTAGTTGAGCTATAGTTGCTCAACTAACCCCACGACTTAGAACTAAAGTAATATATGCTTTTTATTTTTTTAGGGCGCGGACTTATAAAATAAAGACTACGAGATGATCTTACTCTACTCAAAACTTAAATGATGCTGCAGAGGCGGTCAACGATGAGGGAAAAAGCGTGAATGCCGCCGCAAAAGAATTCGGTATCAAACGGATGACTTTGACCAGATTTTTGAAGAAATTAAACGAAGGTGGTCCATGGTCCATGGGTTATGCAACACCGAGTCAAGTATTTTCTCCCACGCAAGAGCACTCTTTAAATAAATACTTGTTAAAATGGCGTCAATATTCTATGGATATTATATTTGCTTTTATATATAATTATTTATTGATAATTATATAAATATTCAAGTCTGAATTTGATCAGAAAGACTGAAACTAATTACAAAGTTAAGCTTAAGATACCTACGTTGAGGTTTGGTTGCTTCTATTTTCAGTTTATTATTCAAAGAAAAATACTTTTAATTTAGTTGTTTTGTCACAAAAAGACTATAAATAAAAAGTTGATTATCGAACAGAAATTTTATTTCATGTCTAGTTAACATTCAACCCATCATTTGGCTAGACATTCTAAGAGCTCAATATGCCCCATACTCTTGCTCAACTTACCTCACCTATGGGTACGTTGAGCATACTTGACTTTCTGCATTTAAGCAGCTGTAGCTCTTAAATTCGACTTGTAAGAAATAAATTACTATGGACACTTTTGCAAACGGATAAATTCGTAATCCTTCAGTGTGCAAAACAAGCCATTAATACTTATCGTTGAGGAGCTATAACCGCTCAAGTGAAAAAGTGCTCAACTAGCGCCCTACCCTACTAGTTTCTATTTAAATTATACAATCATATTCAAGAACACAAAAACAAATTTCAAGCTATAAATAAATTAAAGTACTTTCGGAATGAAAAAAATCTCCATCTTGTGCGAAATCATTAGAGAGTAAGGTAGTGCAGGATGCTTCAAATTGCTTGCATCAATTTTTAAATTATTGTCACTAAACCAAACTAATTTAAGTTAATTCTTAGTACTAATATACCGTGTATAAGATAAACATATAATTTTGTCTTAAATATTTTCCAATCTCGTCAACCAGAGTGCAACGCAAAATCTTAGTCTCTCTTGCAATTAACTTCCCGTCAGAGTCTACCACAGTTAGATCACTACTTTCTTTTCTGTATTTCTTGCTCGACATTATTTCATAGTAATCATAGGGTAAATATACAGTAATTACTTTTTTGTATAATAGTCTAATTTTGTATAAATATACAAACATATTTTCTAGTATTAAAGCATTTCGCACTGTCAAAATGTTAACATGTTGAAAAATTAATTATATTAATTTTGGCATTTACTGGACATTATCGCCCGAACAGAAATTCAATGCTTATTAGGTTAGAGAAAAGGCCTAAGTTTCTAAAAAAAATATTTAAAATTTCATTTTTCAGACAGAAACTTATGCCTGCATATAATTAATTATTGTGTATTAATATTTTGGAATAGAGCCTTTTTAACGTTTTGTTTCCTAACAATTAAAGAACTGAATTACTGTTCGAACGAATATTTACGGATAAATTTCAAACTTAAATTCTGAAAAATCTATATGTTTCAATGCTATATAACATGTTTGTATATTTATATAAAATATAGACTAGTATACAAAAAATATTAATAACGGTCTCCACTTTCTACCTATGATTGCTAAAATAAAAAGTGACGTCGAGCAAGTAGTACAGAGAAAAGTGTACTGAGAGGCTCAGAGGGGAAGCGTAGCGGGCCGCAAGACGGACTGGGAAGATAGCGCGAGAGAGACTAAAGAGTTGGCTTGGCGCAGCTGCGTGGCATTTGGTACGCCGGGCAATCACGGAACCAATTTTAAGACTTATCGAATTCAGATTTTCGGTCGCAGCCTGGCTTGACGAGTTTGCCGGAAATTGGAAAGAAAAAAAAATCTCTCTCCACCGCACCACTCACCATTTCCCCGACCCTACCTACCCCTTCTATTTTTTTTTTTCCGCCGCAACCCCTTCAATCCGTCTGTCTACAGCTGGAGGAACCTTCGTTCCCTTCTTCACCCCGCGCGCCGAGCAAACCCTCCTAAGGGCTTCTTTCCTCCAGCACGCACATCTCTCCGGACACAATCCTCTCGTTCGCGCCCACACGGGAGGCGCTTCATGGAAATGAATCATGACGTCTTCCTCAGCGCTCAAGGTTTATTTTTATGCCGCGCTATTTCCCCGCAATGAGAGTTTCAGGAAACGAGATCGAAAAACTCCCCTTGAAAAAAAAAATCTTTCTCCATTGATGCTGTTAAATAAAGCTTGGCAGAAATAAATTTCCCTCACAATTTCTTTTTATTTCTGTGGGGTGAAGTAACAAACTACTTTCAAAGCTATTTGCAAAGTTAATTTTCAGAAATCAAAATATCCCATACGCGCTTTTAAGTAATACGTAATATTTATTGTTTTACATATGTATGATCTGAAAAGCTAATTTCTACAAAATAAATAACAATTATAAATTTTTGGTCTCACCGCAAGTTAACTAAAAAATTTCGTAGCTTTTTGTACGTTGTGGTGTACCTAATTTACTACGTGTATTTTCGTTGGTTATCTGATTTCTATTCATTGCTGCGAATATATATTTTTTTAATTTAGAGAGGTTTATCGACAGGCAGTATAAAACAAAAAACTAATAACACTTATAAAAGTTCTTATTCTTACGCATGGTTACGAAATGATAAATTTTCGGCTGAAATCTCACAACACACTCAGCAGAAATTTAATTTATTGTATTTGAATTTGTATTTGAATAAAAATTAAAAATATATAAATAAATACCGAAGCAACCCAAAATTTAAAGTTTTCTGAAACGCTTGGAACAACACAGACAGTTTAGAAACCTGAAAAAATTAACTCTGAACATAAATAATCTCGAACAAGAATTCGTATAAATGACCAGGATCAACTAAATAGTACATGCAATTATAGAAAACATTATTGAATAAAAAAGATTTTGTTTGTATTTAATAGCACTTCTAAAAAGTATAAAAAAGTACCATTAAAATGACCAAACTTATAATACTTTGGGCAAAGTTGAAGTGTCCTATTCGTAGTATAAATCAGTCACATAATTACTAAGTATAATTTTCACAAACATTTTTTTTAATGAAATAAAAAAAATATTGAGCATAATAGACTGTGCTTGAAATGTTTAGCGATTGCTAGGAACAGTAGCTACTGTTTACTTGCTTTGGAACATGTGTATGGATGTAATTAAAACTTTAACCCCAACTCGAGTTTTAAATGTTATAATGATAACTATTGGTCACTGAATGGTTAAATGTCATTTAACTATTAACATTGTGTGTAGCATTAAAAATTTAAGGACATTTCCAGCTCTTTGAATACGAACACTCGTGGAGAATTGCGGTATTCCCCGTACTCTACCGAAACACGTACCGCGTTTGATATTTATGAGCCAACATGAGGCGTGTGTTTCGATATGATCAGTGAGAACTGTGAGCCAAGGGAAAAAAAGTAATGTCAAAGGGTCAGAAAATAACCATAATTAACGTGTGCGCTGAGTATACTATTTTTTTCAGTAAAATATTTTTTAAAAAATGGTTTCACTGACAAATAAAAACTATACTCTAATTAGATTTTAATTTTATTTAATTAATTAATTATTAAGGGATGGAATTAAATTAAAATTGTGTCGTCAATGTTGCAATACTTGTGTGTTGCTATAGTAAACATAAAACCACAGATAAAAAATGTACCTTAACCATTTCTAACCTAAAATATTGTTTAGGTCAGACTTCATTGTTACTTAACAGTTACAGCTATGATAAAAAGAAGAAAAAAATCAACATTATTTAATATTAACTATAGTTTAATTACATAGCTAAATTCTCATTAGTTTCACACCACAAACTGATACCTTTACACGTAGCACCGGTGCGATAAATATCGTCCGAAATGTGTGTTCACGATCGGACGTTGCGGATCGTTGTCAGTGGTCGTATTTCGGAGGAGAATGTTGTGCTCGCAATCACGCAGCTGTGATCTCCGTGACGTGCCACGTTCGCCGTACCTCGTAGCGCAGAATGTGTGTGCTCACTGATTATTCCGACCTTACGGCCGGCTTTCTCACGTTCCCCTCCCACATATGCGCCCTAATACATAGGGTAGGGTGGGAGTAAAATTACAGTTCGCTTCTCATAAATATTCCAGACCTTTTTAAAAACACAACTGTTAGAGATCGCTCCCTTTTGTTGATCGGGAGGGTATTAGAGCTTCGGCACCGACCAGCGGCTGGGGCCACCAACCCAGCATAGTCACCGCCTCAGCCTCTTTACCACACTCAGCTAACCAGACATGTAACTTAGGTTCACACCTCATAATTCATATATACTCCCCCAGTCATGTGATCCCGTTAGGGTGTTATCCTGGTTAGGAGAAAGATGGGTCTTTTACATGCCTGACACTGTTACCAGTGCCAAACATGGGTTCCGAGAACCGGTAAATAGATTCGCCATTTCCAATCGCAGCATGTTACTGGAGAGCGCACAGCCAACTCGAGAGGTTGAGGAGACCCATCCCAACTTCGGCCCCACCGACCCGCCCCCAGCTCCGCCGTAAACCCCCAGATCACCTTCAGAGCCAGCCCCCTCTGCGGGATCTGAGTAGCACCGACACGGAACCATACCTCTCACATCCCTGGGACCCCTCGGTCACCCAGTTGCTCGTGATCCAGCTGAGGCCTATCCAACCTCTACTAGCTCAGCAGGCTAGTACCCGAGCTTAAGTAGCTCAACACTTCCACTCGTCAGCAGGGCGGGGACCCCTCGGAGTGTTCTCCAAGCATAGGAGGACCACTACCACCACGTTTCCTACTCCAATCCTGATCCTGAGCCATTAGAGGAAATCTCAGCAGGGAAATATCACAGTAAAGGATCAGTCCCATTGCACCCTTCATTTTCAGGTATAGTGCTTTCCCGGACAGCCTCACGGTGGCTGAGTCCCCCCGAATCAGGACATGGATGTCCTTGGGTACTTCAATATCAGCATGTCTCCCGTCCGAAGGTTACAGCTTTGCCAGAGCCCGGGTAGGTATGGTAACACCAAACCAAGGATTGACTTAATTACCATCCCTTAGACTATCCACCGCCCGAAGGTTACAGCTTTGCCAGAGCCCGGGTGCCCGGACAGGGAGCGAAACCACGCCACGCTACCACCCTTCGCTATTCCATATGCATCCTGGATTCTTCACGTTGAATCCAATGCTTTGAGACACCACCTAGGGTTTGGGGGTCCAAAACCCCCGGTGGACTTTCTGCAGGAGCAAGTCGTAGTCACCTACTCACAGCTTACTAATCCACCAGAATTCCCGTTCCGACATACCGAGGAAGTCTAAGGAGTGGGCACCCCCGGCATTTCCCATATTTGTTTAAACACTGGCGCCACGAGAAGGCTATGGGTTGCCGTAAGCGGGAGAGGCTATATATTCGCATCACACGCCCTTTTTGGATCTTCCTGAGAGCTTCACTCAGATACTAGAGCCGACTACAACTCCGACACTTCATAGGTCCGCTCTTCATCCCACAAGGTTGACGGGAAACCCTGTGGGACGCAAGACCCTTAAGCCAGCACCAAACCAAAGACAGTTGGCTGTGTCCTGAGCCCTAATACCTTATCAGCACAGCTTGCTGTGTGTGCTCACAATCAGCTCGGAGACCTCGAGTCCACACGCCGCGCGACAGACACCCGCTTCGCCCGAGGGACGAAGAGCCGCCCGCGTGTTCCCCGCGACACCGCCGAGGGCGCGCGCCACCCGAGGAAACGGGAATAAAAATGGGCGGCCGTGCCGAATGTGCCTTCTTTTTTCCGTTTCAAGTACCTCCGAGCGCTCGATGTTTTATTCAAGCTGCGATAACGTACGATTCTTCCCAGCACCCCACCCACATCCCTCCCCCCCCCCCCTCTTCTCAGGCGGATCATCGTCTTGCCAGGTGCTTTTCGGCGGCAGTCCTCGCGAGTTAAGGTACCGGAGGCGAGTTAAGGTGCTGTATGGCCCTGGAGATGAAACGAGAAGGGCTGGTAGGAAAGTCAGGAGGGAGTCGGGCTGGTCTCACGAACCATGAAAAATTCATGAAGGGACAATCCCCCACCCCCGCCTAACCAAACTCCAACCCTTCCCCCCCCCCCCAACTCCCCCCCTCTTGTCTTGAAACAGGAGTTCCAGTGAGCTGTAAGTGGCTTGCATTTAGTCCCCCCGTCGTACCGGTATTCTTCCGCGGCACCGCCTTTGCCTCATCAACCACGCCGGGCTCGTAACTTTCGTTTCACGCGGATTCATTTCTCAGCTGCAAAATTGCTCGGATAAAATTACTGCGTCGAAAGTTAGCAGCGACTGAAAACGTATTAACGTCAGAATTCGGACGAAAAAACTTCAGCTGCGGTGCTGATCACGGAAAAAAATAAGCTGAAGAACGTATACGACGTACGGTCTACAGTGTTTGCAAGGCTGGCCTACGTTTTTGAAGTTGGAGCTTAGGTTTTAATTGACCTGATTCTGCGTGCCACTCGAAGTGTGTGAAAAAAAGAGGTTTAATCGAACTTAGATCTACAACCATCGCGAAATTCGTCGCTTTCGTGAAATGAGTTCATTCAAATATAATTGCGTAACATATTTATTTGCCATAAAATTGTGTGACATGTTGTTAGTATGAATTCGACAAAAGTCTCAGAAACTCGGAAGCGTCTACTACTTTTAACCTGTGCGTAAATCTTAATACTGAGTCATGCAGAATAAATAAATTATAACGTCTGTGTCGACTTCGAGGCCAATAGGCCAGTGTAGCCCTATGTGTTTGAGCCGTAGCAGTTGACAGTTTCTACTAAGCGATGGTCTTCTAGAGTTCTAGAGTTCTAAACAAATATTGCTTACAATATGTTTTTTAATATTTATTTTGTGCATTCTTACGAGACCTGCATAGCTCACTCTTAGGAAATTGATCATAAAAATTATACAGCCAAATAAAAGCTGCGGAAGTTTTATCCACAGCAGCAGAAACGCAAAGAGACGAACGTGGGTCAAATCGATGAGATCGGAGCCGCAACGAAACGCGTTGGAGAAAACGCTCCGAAGTCGGGGCAACGTTGGCGTCGGTCAACATTTGCAAAAACACTCCAGGGCTCGACTGCAAATATATTTATTTTGTACTTATACAAAATATTTATTTGGGAACCAGTTGGAAAAAAAATATTACTTCTTGTATTTCAACAAGATTATTTTTATTGTAAAATTTAAGAAACTTAACAATTTGTTTATTTTTGCTTCAATGAATTACTTTTTCTTAATATAATTTTGTGAAAATTGACGCATAATTTAAAATTTTGATAGACGTTTTATCAAACATACATTTTTCAAACCATGGGAAAGTTAATTTGACATTAAACAATTGGACTTTATTTTTTACAATTAAGGTTATTAATGTGCGTTGTTATTGATTGATGCAAGTTCTGGGAAAACACAAACCACAAATTCTCGGACAAGAATTCGAACCCAGTATTACTGCAAACATTTGTTTTTGTAGCGATGCTGTTGCTTTCGTTTAAATGTACGAATTTACAAATATCTACAATTTTAAATTGTAGTTTCAGTTCAATTTACAAATTTGATTTATAGTTTATGCCGGTGTCATGCAATGCAGTTTAACCACAGTGGTTTGACTGTTTCTACTCCGTAATTTATTATTCTAGATTAAGTTTTTACATGTTCGAGCTTGATTAATTTACGTCGTGCATGGTTGAGAGACATACATTGCGCATGCTTTATTTTACACCGGGCTTAAAGACGGATGTGGGTGGAAACGAAAAGAAAAAACGCGTTGGAGAAAACGTTTTTATGTCGAGGCAACGTCAGCGTCGTTCCCCTCTTGAAAAAAAAAACAGTCCAGCGGGTTGATTTTGAACACTCTCGGAGACTTGCGGTATTCACCGCGCTTCGCGAAAACACGTACCGCGTTTGCTGACTACGAACCAACATCCGTCGTGTGTGTCGTTATCACGGTCGTTACGATCCACTAAACTTGTGCGCCACGGTATAAATCAGGGACGTCAAAAGCCCAGCAAACACTGAAACATTAACGTGTGTTTTAATAGACTGTGTGTCAGTGAAATATGAAAAATTACTTATTAATTAAATAAACATATTTTAGATTAATTTCCATCTCGGGCTATTAAACTATTGATTTTTAAAAATTATCATAATTTAAGAATGTAGTAAAATAAATTTGAACCGTCATTTTGCAATACCTGCGTGTTGCCATGGCAAACATAAAACCACAGATAAAAAAAAACTACCGTTTCTAAACTCAAAAATTGTTTACGTGTAACTTCATTGTTTTACTCCTCGACAGTCCCTTCTATTATAGAAAGAAAATAGTGCCACTATAATTTCACATTATTTAATACTTACTTGTTATAGTTAAATTAGATAGCTAACTTCTTAATCATGTCACACCACCAACTGATAACACACGTGGAATATAACGTAACCGACGCGACATACGCCGTCCGAAATGTGTGTTCACACTCTTAGGTTACGGTATATAACGTCAGAACGTCATCAATGGTCGGATTTTTAACGAAAATTGTTATGTTCGTAATCGCGCAACATTTTCCTGCATGAAGTTTTATGTTTACGGTATCTTTTACATATATTAAGGAAATATACAAATGGAGCAAAAGGTCCAATTCTAAGCGGAGGGAGGTTAAGGCATAAGTGGAGGGAAATATCAGTGTACTACACGTACCAATATGGCGGCCGTTTGTTTACAAATGTTTCAGTTGTACATGTATTGGGGATGAAATTGTAGAAAAATGTCAACTCATGACATTAAATTTGTATTAAGAAGATTTGTTTTTGGACTATACATATGCGTAAACGTATTAAACTGTAATAGTTTGATATAATTTTCTCACGAAAAGCTTAAATATAGTCATTATTAAAAGAAGGCAAGAAAAGAAGATACAAATTTAAACAAAAGTCCGCCATATTGGTACGTGAAAAACAGAAGGAAAAAAAATGTCTTCAAGTCTGACGGTTGATGCAACCACCTGTATCCTTTCGTAAACTGTGGTGTCGCGTCGGAAGATGTGTGCTCATAAGCAGCCCGCAGCCGCACGGGAACCGAAGCCGGGTCGCTTCGTCTTGGTGGCGGAGGAGGGAGTGATGTAAGGGGGGGGAGGGGGAGGTGGAAGATGATCAGGAGTGGTGAAAGAGGGGGAGGAGGAAGGGATGGAGGATGATGGGTGAAGGAAGGGGAGGAGGGGGAGGATTGTTGGAGGAGGGATGGTGGTGGAGGGGGAGGAGGGAGGGATGGAGGAGGAGGCGGTGGCGGACGAGGGAGGGTTTGTGGAGGAGGGGGAGGAGGGAGAGATGGAGGAGGAGTAGGAGGAGGGAGGGTTTGTGGGGATGGGGAGGAGGGAGTGATGGAGGAGGAGGGGGTGCGTGACGTGACAGTCCAGACGCCCTCCCGGTGTACGCTGCGGGCGACAATGGGCGGCGACGACAATGAGGGGAGGGAGAACAGCGAGCGCCACGACGCCACCCCTTCCCCCAGCCACCAGCGGCCGCCATTGTCGTCGACAATGAGACGCGCGGCCGTCGGCGGAAACAGGCAATCGCTCGCGGCGCCCCAGCGCCCCGCCGCGCGGCTGCAGAGGTCCCGCCGACCACGCACACGCCATTCACCCGCAGAGCGCAGTGTCCGTGAAGACCGGTGCCCGACGTGTCATCTTGCACTCTTCAAAATTTTCACCTTATTATTTACCACCAACTCTAGTTGCAAACTGTTCATGTATCCTCGGAAATTTTCAGGTATTGAGTTCACTTACATTTATCATTGCTCCGCAATAATAATTTTGATAAAACAAAACTATCCAAAAAAATTTAAGTAAACAGCAACACAACTTTCACGTGTATGTTTGTCTTGTTTAAAACGAAACACAAAATTAGGATTTCAGAAAGGAATAGGTTTCTACCAAGAATCAGTTATATGAAATTACGAAATACTCGTCGTTTAGTTGAGGTAAACTCATCTTTAAAAATCCTTAATTTTTTTTTTAATTTACTGTAATACCTAACAGTGTGCCACTGCGTCTTAAACCTCGCATATTTTTTGTTTTGTTTTAGGTATATAATAAATATATATTACCGATTTTACCCGTTGCTACGGTGTGAATTTCGGAAAATTTTAATATAGTTTTTCATTTCATGGTCAAAAGTATAAGAATATATTTTAATGTAACTATTTTTTTGACACGAAAACTGTCGCAATTTTTCACAAGTCACTTCCAAACAAATACATAAAAACTAGTTGTGGAAAATCTCTGTAAAGTTTGTTGGAGCACAGTGTCCAACGAAAGGGGTAGAAATGAGGAAGGTTTTTTTAAAAGAGAAATATCGCTGTAAATCACATCATATATAAAATATCACTACCTATTAACGTATTATAACTCGTAGGAGTAATACCAAAATCATTTGTCTGAATAAATTTTTGATAAGATCAATCATAAATGCAAGGGGTTGAAAAAACAAGGGTTGGCAAACCAAAAAAAAATCATAGCTCCTTTCGTAGACGCAACATCAAATTCGTACGAATTTTGTATTAATCTTACGATTGTTATCTCAAACTTATATCTGAAACAATTTTTGATTAGACAAACCATTGCTGCAAAAGGTTGACAAAAGTAGAGGAAAAATGAAAGAACAATAAAATAAAATAAAATAAATCCTAACTAGATTCGTAGGTACACTACAAAATACGTTCAAATTGTATGTAAATTTTAAAATTTTAATCTACAACTTTTGTCTCAAGCAAAATTTGATAAGAAAAGCTGCAAGGGTTTTAAAAGGGGGTGGAAATTAAAAAACATATATTAAATTAATTAATTTAAATTATTAAATATATTATTTTTATTGAAAACACTAAAAAATATTATCTACAACTTTCGTCCGAAATTATTTTTTATATGACCAACGTTTACAGCAAAGGGTGGAAAATAACAGGGTTTGAAGACAAAACTAATTCAAAACTCCCTTAATTTGCACAATTTTTAATCCGTACGAATTATTTGTAATGCGTATAAATATTATCTAAAATAATCTGCTGAAATAGTTTCCCGTACGAAAAACCATAACTAAAAGGGGTTATAAAAGGGTTAGAAGTAAAAAAAAAATTATAACTCCCATAGTAAAGACACAATTGAATCCATTCAAATTGTTTATGAATCTGATAATCCTTTTCTAAAACTTTTGTCAAACAATTTTTATTAATAGAAACCATTATTGCAAGGGGTTATATAAACATTAAAAAACTTATTAACACTCTTGCAAAAACACCCTTATTTCTTCCACGTATGTGTTAACCCTAAAAACAGATCTATGAAGTCAAAATACGGCGTATTTTCTATGAATAACCAGTTATCTGACTTTACGAAGAAATATTAGTTTATTTGAGGTGAATTCTTCGTTGAAAAAGTCCGCAAATTTACTATAATCTCTAAGAGTTTGGCGTACTTTATAAAATCAGCTTAATTAACTCCACCTCATTTCCTTAGGATGGAAAAGACTAGCGGTGATTCGCTTCCTACGTGCCGCGCTCGTAATGGTCGCAAACTACGGTGAAAGGGCGGAAGATAAGCGTAGGAAGCGTAGGATACCAGTTTGGCGTTCGGGGAAAAAATGTTTTTTACTAACATAACTAAAACTTAGTTTATTTGTTTGAGAGAGGCCTGGATCAGGAAGGAATGTAGGTACTTCCCAAGCCGAAGTCTTGACGCCTTATCACGCTGGGTTTCAGCCACGAAAAAAAAAGTTGCGTTCATCGTGTGCTTTGTTCGGTGATTGGCCAACCATGGAAGAAAATGATGCCTTGACAAACTCCCCTATCTTAAACTCTAGACCATATATAGTTAGGTTGGGTCCAGGTAAAACCTGCATGGACGCAGGGAAAACCCTGGACTCATTCATGAGGAGTTAAATAGTGCGAGCATTAGGTTCGGTGCAGGACAATAAGGATGGTCCAGGAAGAAGAGTTTGGTCGGGGCAGAAAGTTCCGACCATGATGGGGGGTCGGGAGACTGGACCTTGAGGTGCGCGTTGGTGTTGCTGCGCCGTACAGTCGATAGGTCGAAGAAGTGAACGCCTCCCCAGGCAGTCGGCAACTCGGACAAGTGGCGGGTGCTCCCAAGGTGCGCCGCATAAGTGCCGCTCGACGACATCCCTCCCCTCACCATTCCTCCTGGGGAGGGAGGGGGGGGCTTTCCCGGCGACGGACGGGCCCGGGTACGGCAGTCTTTCGCCCGCAGTAATTGGAGTCATTGTCGGGAGACCTCCCCCGAGTCTAAGAGTGGAGGAGGCCGTCTGGGTCCTCGCTTCCTGCCTTTTCAGACCCTCGTCGGCTGCCGCCGCTCCTGGCAGACGGCTGGCGCAACCGGACAAAGCATCAGGCATCTCCGTCTTGCGATGCTTCCCTGAGCTCCAAAACCCAAGTTGAGGGCGGTATTCCAAGACCTTCAGGAAAAGTATGATTCTTTGTTGGGATACAATTGTAACCTAAATCACGGGCCGTATTCCAGAACGCGAAAAAAACGGATTCCCAGAAAGGAAACAAATAGGAGACCGTTTTAATAAACGGCGCACTGCTAGAAACTGGTTTCAACGCATTCTAGCGGACGTTTCGCAAATATACTAGAGATAGTAGCAAGTTGGCTCATAGAAAGAAACGCCTTTGTAATTTTTTGAAGTACTTTTTAAGTTACGATCTTTTTGTTATGACCTTTAAAGTCTACAGAATATATTTCAGAATATTTTTTTTCTAATAAAGTTTCATTTGGCACACCAACACGCTTGGTACGTCCCCCGATGATCAAAATAATGACTGCATATGAGTTAATGGCACCAGACATGGGTTCGCCAACTTGACGAAATAAACAAAAATGTTAGCTCTGCGCATTCACAGAATTTGGACAACAGATCGGCAACTGAAAGGACACCGAAATCTGTTCCCTAAAGATAAGGGACTGGTTGTGTCCTATCGTGCACTAGGAATACGGTTAGGGTACAGGTGTAACATATTGAACATGTACCCTTATTTTTGTCTTTTTGAATACCGGCCTAAGTGTAGTTTTAAGCCGCACCCCAATTGCTACCAGGAAAAACAGTTGGACCTTCCTTACAATATAATTTACATGTAATAAAAGTTATTAAAATTAAACTAAACAACCATTTTTACCATCATTAAAGTTAACAGTCTTCTACAGTCAAGAGTGTACGCAGAATTTCCTTTCGGGATTGGAGAATAATCATCTTTTCCTGCTTTTTGCTTTAAAATTCTTTCCTTTTTTTGGAGAGAGTAAAGGATTTTTTAAGGATATTTTAGGAGGGGGAGATATATCCCTCCTATTCATTCCCATCCCTGTGAATTTGCCAGCCTACTGTATTGTACGGTTATCCTGATGATGGCAACTGCAATGCCAACCGAAACGTTGGTGAGCTCTTCACTCTGTACACGGCTAAAAACCACAAAGCTAATCAACATTTTATCCTTTTATGATAATTGATCTTACAAAAATTGTAACTTTCATGTGTGTTTAACACTAACTGTACAAACACTGAGGAAATTCCGTGTTTTATGGGAAAATATATTCATTTATGTTATTGTTCCATTCAATCATTAGTGTGATACATGTCCGGATAATTTGTCTACAGTGTAAGCTTAATCGAAACTAATAGTAATGAATTCTCTAAGACGCTCCACTTCGAGTCTGGCCTCGACACGAGACAATCTTATTCTTTCCCGTGGATGTCACGTTTGAAGACGCCGGTACAAAGTTAGCTATCGGTCAGTCTCTTTTGTCATTATTATGGCCAAAAATTTATAGCGAATAGATTTTCAGATAAGCTGTGTGTTAAAACTTTGCAGCATTTATCCGTGTTTCGTGGTTGGCTGGGCTTATTTCAGGTAGCCCTACATGTCTAGTGTTAGAACATCATTGGAAGCCATCCAGTGCGGGAGCAAACGCATCCTGAATGGTCCGTCCAAATAGGGCGATGGCTTCTCTGGTAGACGGCCGCCAGTCAAGCGGAAAACCATCGCTAGCGCAGGGAAACTTTATTGCAGTTTAATGAGCGATCAGAATTTTTCGCGAAAAATTTATGCCTCTAGTTATTATACTCAGGCTTATGAAATTTTGTAGCTCACTCATTTGAATTCTTGCTAAACTATTCGTGCATTGAAGAATGTTCCGTCCTCGTTGTAACAGTTGCTTTAGAAGAAAAACTCTACCGACGTACATGGAAAAATTTAATATTTAATTATTTAACATAAAATAAATAATTCATTCTACGGAATTCTTGTGCTGTTTGATATTTAAGTTTGAATGTGTTCGTCCGTGCTGTCGTCGTTGTTTGCCCATAATACATGTTTAGGTTCATCTTTGGGTCCATCGTTTGACATCAGCTTGTTTTCTGTGTTATTTTATTTTTATTTCTTATTTTGCGTTTATGATTTTTTTTCCCGTGGCAAATAGTGCAAAACTACAATCGCGTATGTCCAAGAAATTGTATGAAAACATATTAAATCTATCGAACCCAATATGGTACTTAAGATTCATATTTCTCCCCCTAAATGCAAAGTAATCTCCAAGAAGATAAGGGGATTAGAAGTAGGTTGCTTAAAAAAATTGTTTTAAATGGAAATAGAGTCCCTTTGTGTAGTGATTTTACACCCATTTCATACGAAACTGTGACGCTCGATTTTGAGAGGCTCTAGTGAGGACATTAAACATGCATGTAGCACTAGATATTGCAGGTGGGTGTAACTTTGTGTTCAAACATGTGCGCTTTGCAGTCCTTAAAAGGTCTAATTGACTGCTGGTCTTCAGTTGTTTGCGGACTGCCGTCAAATTTCCAGCACTGCCTGCTTCGTCTCCAAAATATGAACTTTACGTCACAAAACACAAAGAATATTACTTTATTAAGCTGCACTGTAAAATAATTGTTTGATTTCACAAAAAAATATATGTTCTTTTGAAACAAGTTGCCAAACTGTTTCTTTTAAATATGAACATGTAAAAAATGTAAACACATTTCACAGGAATATCTGAAGAAGATACTGCAGTCTTAAGAATTATATATTTAAAAAAAACATACAGTTACAGAATAAACTTAATATGTACATATAATTTTGTTTAAAATATGTACAGCTTTTGAATTTTTTACACTTAAATAAAATACATTAGCCATGGTTTAAAAACAAAAATTTACTGTAACACCAAACATGTTACAGTGTTCATTGAAAGACCGAATTCTGGCCTTTTATGTACGTATGTATGCAATTTTTATTGAAAGATTTATAACATATGGTTAATTAAATTTTTGTAATAGCTACAAATTATTCAAAACACGATATGAATTCCAAAGAATTTAATTTAGTAGAGCCAGTAATTGATGCATTACAAATTGAACAGCTGCAACAAATTTTTCGTCCACGAAACAATGTGGGCACATTCGCACAGGTAGTTAAAGTAAACAGTTGTTTGTGAAGCGGAGATGAAGCACGTGAACAAGAAGATTCATTAATTGTCAATTCTGTTACCTTAATGCGCGAATGTTTGCGTAAATAGAAACAAAGCACCTAACGTAAACGATAATTTTCGGTTTATATACACGCGATTTAACAACAAAAACCTTTTTAACTACAGTTTTGATAGTAATAATAAAATAGTTAAACAGGACGAGTAAGTACCGTTGAATGTTGAATTTGGTAGTGTACCTACTAAGAGAGTTATGTTTTTTTTTTTTAATTCTAATCCTTTTTTTTTTCAAATCCTTGAAGCAATGGTTTCTCTATTCAAAAAATGTTTCAAACAAAAATTTTGACAAAAATTTAAAGAGTAATAAAAAATTGTACGAATTCAATGTTGTGTCTACGAAGAGAGTTATGATATTTTTGTGCCTTGTTTTTTCAACCCCTTGCAGTTATGATTAGTCATATCATAAACTTATTAAGACAAACAATCTTGATATTACTCCTAAGAGTTATAATATGTTCAAACGGATGTGATATTTTCCGTAATATGTGAGCTACAGCGAGTTTTCTGTGTCGCAATTATTAATAAATCACTTCCAAACTGATACATAAAATCAAGTAGTGGAATATCTTGATCAAGTTCGTTAATGGGAAATATCCGATCAAAGGGGTAGTAGAAATGAGGAAGGTTTTTTGAAAAACAGAAAACTCACTGTAGCTCATATATATATAAATATATAAATAAATATATATATATATATATATATATATAAAATTTTGAGTTGGCGATGGTTTTGGGGTCTATGGACGATGAAACGAAAAACTATATAAAAGTTTTCCTAAATTTGCAAAATGTAAACGGGCTACATTAGGTGGCATTTCTTTGAAATCTAAGTACTTTTAAAAAAAAAAAAAACCTGTTGCTATTGTGAGGTCGTCAATTCGTGCAAATTTTAGAATTCCATTTATACATCCCGGGTTACAAAGTAACCAGGAATCTTCGTTAATTTACGGTCATTGAGTTAACTTACTTTAAACACGAAATCAAACAAATACTCTTAGTATAGGATATAACAAAACCTTTTAAAACTCGTAAACTCTACTGTAAGAAAAGTTCTTAATTTGTCCACGCGAGTGTACAAACTCGGGAGTCAACTCGGAAGTCAAATTGCAGTAGTTCCTACGATGATTCGTTCAATTGAATTTACGAAGATTTTTTCGTCTATCCGAGGTGTGTTCTTTGAGAAAAGGTCCGTTTTATAACCGTGGGACGCATGCTTCCAAGCGCAATCTCGCTAGCCTTGCTTACGGAGCTCAATTTCTACTTCGTACAGCTGCCAGCACTTCGCAGCAATAATTTTTTTTTTCTTTCAAAAAAAAAAGAATGGCGCGGCGGTAAACGTCCCGTTCCGGGGAACTAAAATGGGAATAAAAGCTTCTCCCGGGAGCGTAGGTATCGGCCCTGACCGAGTGCGTAACGCGCAGGAAATTAAAAAGTTTGCCCTGGAAAGGGGGCTGGCTGGTACGTGGCGCTTAAAATAGGAGGGGCAAACGGGAGGGGGGGGGGTTGGGTAGCGATAGAGGGGGGAGGGGAAGGGAAAAGAGCCTTAATTAACGCCGGAGTTACGGCCGGGCGAGAAACGGGTCGACGCTCGCAAACAGATGCAAAATGCCTTTTGCGCGTGTCGCGATAAAACGTCGCTGCCCGAGTCATCCGTGCGTCGCGGCTACGGGAAGGATATAATCAAGGGTAGGCTAGCGCTCCGGAAAAAAAAAACTTTCCGCCACGAAGAGACATGTATATGTTGTTATGAATCCTCGCCCCCTTCACCAACCATAAAT
The DNA here is from genome assembly GCF_032445375.1 of Bacillus rossius redtenbacheri. Classification (NCBI taxonomy): domain Eukaryota; kingdom Metazoa; phylum Arthropoda; class Insecta; order Phasmatodea; family Bacillidae; genus Bacillus; species Bacillus rossius. The sequence goes on along the minus strand of NC_086330.1, from coordinate 40,622,703 downwards.
CTGAATTTCATGTTTCTTGTGCATTGGGGCAAAAGAGCATATAAAATACCTCCAGCGGTATTCTCGAATTTCCGTCCTCCCACCCCCATTTTCAAGGACACGGTGGTGTATATTTGTTCTTAGTTTTCGGTTCGCTGGTTTGGTAGAAAGCGTGACTTTTTTGGTATGTTTTGTCTCTCTCTCTCTCTCTCTCTCTCTCTCTCCCCTCCCCTGAAGCATCGGATATCGCAATCAAGAAGAGGACGCTTCGACGTAGCTAACGAAGGGCGTTGTCCGGAGGTGACGAGACGCTTGATGGACAAACACTCGGAGGTCTTTGGTGCCTGGCGTGTGTGCTAAGTAACGTATGGGGGAGAGATAAAATATATTGGGTGAGGAGTTTTTAGGTGGGGTCTTACTCTCTAAGTTGGTTTTTTTTTTCCACTTTCTCGTCACAAACACACACACACACATATATATATACATATATATAAATTATATTGACTCATCACCGACTCACTTACTGTATGTAACGCTGTACGATAGCGGCTACCCGCAGACTGCCAGCGTGCGACGGGAAGTCGCCCACCAGGGGTCTGAAGCCGGACTTCTGCAGGTAGACGCATTTGCTCTTTTACACACATTCGCTAATTCATATTTTAATTATACGTGTTAAGAATTTTTTTACCAAAAGACAACAAGTCTATAAGCTGAATAAAAGTTTGTTTTGATTTTTGAGTTTTTAGACATTCTTTTAATTTTTGAATTTTATTAATTAACTTTGCAAAGTCAGTAAATATTCAAGTTCTGGCTAAAATCAATTTTGATTACGTGATTAAGTCGTTATAACTAAAGATTTTTGAACGACACAATTCACATGCAATGTAGTTTTTTAAGAAGTTCTTCAATGAAAACAATTTTTTGTCAAATATGTTTTCATCATTTAATATATATATATAAATTAATTTCATTTGAGAAAATATTAAAAATAGTTTTTAATAAATTTTTGGCGGATATTAAATGGAAGATTTTGTTATATTCATCATTTTTCGACGGGTGCTTTAGGCACCTTACAAATATCCAGTTACTAATAGTTAAGGGAATTTATGTTATTTAAACAATATGTCTCTCTTGCATTTGTTATTCTGTCGCAAAATATTTTCCACGTATATTTATTAAAAGCAATGGATGTAAAAAGTCACGCAATTGTTTGTAATTGTTATCACTCCCATTACATGCATTGCACTCGATAAACATCTGTTGAAAATGTTCGTCCCTTGAGTACCAGTAACGACGAGAAAATGAGAAATCCAGCACGGCGTGCGAGACCTCGCACTCAAGAATGCTCTAATGACGCACGGTCCCTAGTCTGCAGTGAGCAGAAGAGCCTGCGCAGAGCTGCGAGGGAACTGTGGAAGGGGTCAGGCGTACGAGGAGACGAGAGCGAAAGTCGGCGAGACGGTATGAGAAAACACATACAAATGTTGAAGTGGGCACGCGGTGTCTGGCCAGGCGTGTGTGGAGAGCCGATATGACGATACCACCCGGCTCCAGGTTCAAAGTACGCTGCGCGTAAGGATGAGAAGAAGAATAATAATAATACCAATTTTTTTTCTCTTTCGCCGATATGGCAACATCACAAGCATCTTCGTCTGCTCGTCTCCCGCGATGACTCCCGAGCAACATCTTGGAGGACCTGCCATTCCCAATGTTCGGAGAACTCTGCCGAACCAAAATGTTTCTTTGCTATCGGGGTTGGGACCACGTACGTCGAAAGTGATGATGTTGCGGCCGTCTTCAAGGACGTTTGACAACTGAAAACTGTTTATCTGGTTTTATTCATCATAATTATAATAGTTTATGCCTAATTTGCTTCCTTGAAATTTTAATATTTTTTAAAAAAATTACGATACGACTGCTGCAGTAATTTTACACTTTTTTTCTCTTTAAATACGTGAAAAATATATTGATTCCAACATTTTTCAAAACAAAAAAATCATAACTATTTTCTTAATTTAAATCATTTAAAGTTCTAAAACATTTATTTTGAAGACAAAATCTTCCCTAATGTCTGAAAAAATATCACTTCAAAAGTTAACGATCAACACAACATTTTTTGGAAATAAACAAAGGTCTTAAACTGTTGGTTGGACCTATGAAGTTATCGACAACAAGCAACGAGAGAGGCACATTGAATACCGAGATAGCCCAGAAATGTTTGCAGCAATTCAGTAGATATTGATCACCCTTGAAGATGGCTGCAACGAGACCTGCCGAAACGTCGGGCACAACACTATTTCCATGGACGTCGCTCAGCTCAGAAGTCAAGAAGTATATATTTACGGTGGTCATGAAATCCTATGATCTAATCTAAAGTGTACTGAATTGTGTCTAAAGAATTTCGTAACTTTAAAATAATCGTTAATTAAAAAATATGAAGGCAAAACAGTATGATTGGTCTTATATGGGAGAAATCGGTGACAGTATCTGAACTTCAGCAATAGCAGACGTCGCAAAACGGCAGGAATAAATTTCCTTTCAAAAACAGAGCCAGAAAGACATTTGAAACGTTTCATGGACAGGCTTCAAACGTTATCTGTTCCTTTGTTGCTGCATCTTCCGTCTCAGAACGGTTTGCACACAAGATTGTACCCCCTCTCCTATTTAAAACCCTTGTGCTAAATTTGCATAAGGCCATTTATTGAGAAGACTATTGCTACGATAACACTTCTGGAACGTTGTTTAAGAAACATTACAAATAATCATTACTTTGAAAAAGAAACGATTTAAAAAGAGTAAGATGCTAAGAAAGTACCTAGGAAAGAGATACTCAGATAGATAAAACAATTTAAAGTTATTTCTTTGGAACTATTGTGCGTTGAATTATTTTGCCAATGACCAACGGTCTCTTTACAAACGATGCAATTAAAATAAATAAATTCTTTGCCTTATGTTATTTAAGCAAAGCTTATATAATGTCACAAATGTATTTCAAATTTAGGTTCACCAATTTTTTCTATTCTAAATTAATATGATCTACAATCAAGTCTTAATATCAAGAATTTTTTTAATTAACTTAGTATCAGTGTATCCTCGAATATATTTTTGATATATAAATACATATTAAAATATTGTAAAAATTCAATTTAATAAAAATGAAGCATTCAGCAATTGTATGAGATATAATTTAAAAATATATATTTAATGTAAATAAGTTGCGAAAATGGAACTTTATACAAATCTGTTTATAGATATTTTACCTTTAAAAACTTCATTCTTGTTTTTTTTTTCTTGCAAAGTTTAAAGAAAACTAAATTTTGAGTCGATCCCGAACCGCAAACTTCAGGAGGCAATCAAGGCGTAAGATTATTCTTTTTTTTAATAAACGACTGCCCTCCTGTAAGGCATATCAACCCTCAAGCTTCGTGAAGCTTGCTCGGGCCGATCTATTTGAAGGGTGGTTTTTTTTTCGAGGGGGGGGAGGAGGAACCAGAGAAGCTCGCCGAAACACGACTAACGAGATCACATCCCTCTACCAACCCCTCCTCCCACCCTTATCACCCCTCCACAAATTCACATTTTCCGTACTCGCGCGGATGAAAGTTAGTTTTAGCAGTTCTCTCTATCTCCATTCCTGCCACACACGGGCACAAGTCGATAAACTGACCCCCCTCCTTTTTTTATCATTTCTTCGCCGGTAATTTCGCTTCAATTCTCGCAAGCGCCGATCAAGTGGAATAGATGAGCACGTTGGCTACGGTGTTATTGATTTTTTTTTTACGTTAATCCTAGGTGGATCCCTCATGCCGATGTGTAACAAGAGAAATCGGCAAAGATTGGTTTGCACGTCGCGAAGATATTCTTAAAGAAGAGAGAGAGATAGAAAGAAAGAGAGAAAGAGAGAGTAAAACCGAAATCGCCATACTGGTTTCAAAAGTTCTTTGGATATAGCAAATTTAATATCGTTTTTTTTTGTAAATATAACTTCTGTTAAAGCATAGCATAAGGTAAAGCAGTATACTTGAGTTAATATGATTGGCTGCTACAAAACCTTTTTTCCTCTCCGAAGTCACTTGCTTTAAGTATTGAATTCACTTTTTTTTCCTTCAAATTATTACAATTGTAAAAATACTGTCAATCCTTTCTTTGGTATGTTCATTTAAAATCTCTTTGACGAGACTTAAAATAAAATATTTTTAATAGTAAACATTAAATTCTGACATGGTATAAAAACTGTTGAAACAAATATTGCGTCTCTTCGTTCCCATCTCACTTTCTAAAAGGCACATAAATGCGAGTATTTTACACACAAAAGACTCTACATGCAACACTCAATAACTTTTAGGCGTAACCATATAATTTTTGCATGTAACAAATTGAGTTTGGTCATACGCATTTAATAATGCCCTGCTTTAAAATATAAATTTATTACACCTCAAAAGCACTTATATAATATACGGTTTAGACTTTCACACACCCATAAAAATACACTTTCACAAAAAAATGGGTGCGTGTACTCATGTACGCGCGTTATAAATTATGCTTAATGGCGCAATAAAAACTAACTTTTATTTTGCATGAAAATAAAAGAAATAAAGTAATAAAATGACTGTAGAGATATTATAAACGCGGTTGGAAAGACAAATAAAAATATTTAAGTAAATACTCAGTATTTAGTATTAATATAAACAACTGTAGAAAATAAATTATTTTATTTAGTAAAATCATCAAGCAATTTTTTCATTAATAATGAAAATAAATAAATATGATGTATGTCTATCCTAATTTATTAATTATAATTATTTAATGAATAACAATAAAATAAATTTTAATGTAAACAAAATTATACATAGAGAACATAATCTCAAAACCAATCTCATTAAAACGACCAGGCAACTACTAAACCTTCCAATGACACTCCCTGCCAGCGACAATGGAAGCTAACAAGTAACCTGACATCTGTATAATAAGGAAACATAACATCACTAATACGTATACATACTCTTGAAAATACCCTTGAAAAAGTTTATAAACACAATTTATATCACTAATATTCTTAGTAAATAAATCTTATTATTGATATGGACCAGTATTCAGTAGCAAGCACTCAAAGTACGTGATTTATCATATAATTAATTTTTATTGTAACCTGTTTCCACCATGTCAATTTATGTAGCATTCTGCTCGCTCATCATAAAACTTCATTCCCATCATTTTTTCATAACGTAACTAAATAAGTATAACTTCAATAATCTATGAGATTTGACAAAAATTACGGGTTTAAAATTGAAGATATTGCTAAATCCGATATGATGGTGTGTTCAGTATGTTCATACACCATACTCACCACAGTGCTACATCGCCACTTTGAATATTGCTAATAAATAATTTGTTAAAATTTTTGGAGATCCCTCGTCAGTTATGGTAAGATATACGATCCTACAAAATTCCATGTCTCTAGTTCATTTGGAAGTGGGTTAGAATTTGTATGGATAAGTAAGCAAGTGAGTGAGTTGTATGTGTGGCTGTATGTATAATAATATATGTTCAGTAATGTAAGATATAAAATAAATAGCGTGGTTAAAATATGAATTGATTGAAAATTAAATTTAAACGTGTTTGAATATCAATGGATGAACTATTAAGTAAAAGATTTATTAAAAAAACAACTCATCGTACAAGATTAAAATATTTCAAGAACTAAACAAAAAAAATTTTCCAACACGCCTCATTCAAATGATTTATTCTCAGCGACGCGTTTCAAGTCTCGCTTTCTGAGTACATTGAAAAAAAGTAAAAGAAAAATCTTCATTACCTAATGTACGGCAGTATCCTGCCATACCAGCTATGAGAAAGTACCAATCGTGTTGGAATAAATGTAAGGAAACGTAATATATCTGCTCTATTCTGGTAGCTTGAAATTCCCCTGAGGGTGGCTACAAAATTTAAGTGAACTGAATTTTGATATATGAACGCAGACTTAGTGCAGGTTATTTGTACTGATTAAAATCAATTTTTTATCATAATTATTTTCATACAATATATAAAATTATTTCTGCCAAGACGCACAATATCAAAGGCCTATAAAACATATATGCAATAAGTTTAATAACAGTATATTAAATTATCTTTGTACAGGCACTTTTATAACAGACCAAATTTTAAACATATTTATTGAAAATAGGTGTGTACAGTATTTATGTATATAAACCTACATTTTCAATACCACTCTTCCTTGTTTTACTATATCGCCAAATATTAACTTAAAAAACTGTAAATTTCACGTCTAATTTGAATACGGAAAATAACTTCATATGGAAAACTAAACCGTATCAGTATTTAAGACTGTCTTTCTTTAAAGATGCATTTTAAAATAATTAAAAGAAAATATAAATATGCTTAGGAATAAGTGCAGCCTGATAATAAAATTAGGGACACTTAAGTGATTTTGCTTAAACGCTTTCGCAAACGGTTACATAAATTTCAATGGTTGCAAAATTTACCGGAAGATATTGAATGTATGCCAGTTATTTATTCCCTCCGTTTTAACGCAGCATTAATGTTTTGCAAGAAACCGGCGTGTTATGAATGCATTCTTCGACAAACACAAAATATTTATTAGAATAAAACGCTTTACAAATGCGATGTTCAAATAGGCAAAAATGTTAATAAAAATCAAGTGTAATAATAAAAATTGGTTCATTACAACTGTTAGTAATCATTATTCGTTCTATGGTTGGGACACACCAAATTACGAACCAAAATAAAGGCACAGACACGTCTAGCATTATAAAAAAATCATTTTATACTTTATAGTTCTAGAAGTTTCCACAAACCATAAGCAAGGTTATAGGTTTTTTTTTACTGTATTCCTTAGGCACTTGGACTTTTAAAATGTAATATCACTTAAAATTCTTTGTTTGAAACCAAAATGAGTGCACATGAGGCTACATCTTACTTTAATTCAGCGTTTTTATTTGGAATTACGTAGGTCTACAGTTATTTATTCGAAGTGTCAGCATTGAATACAGTATACTGCAAAATACTAGATAAACCGAACACTTTGGTAATCTTGTAAAGTGTATTATTTTTTGTCACGAAGGAGTTAAAAAAATTGCTTTGATGCATTGTCAGTTATAATAGGAATAAGACAGGTTACTTGTAGTTTTCGATGGTAGTGACTTAAATGAGCCAATTGCTAAGCACTTGAAGAACAATAAACTCCAGTATAGGCTCCAATATCCTGAGCTTACCGGGAAAATGTCGTGTGTTAGTCGGCTGCTGACTTTTAGACATATCAGCTAGGTGGCCGAAAGTTCGATACTTCTTTCGTTGAGGGTTTCACATTGGCCCGCAGTCTTCTGTAAAGTGTTAGAAATTGAAATAAATTTACAGATTTCTCAACGAAAAATACACTTCAAAAACAGTTCTTTGTAATTTACAATAACTGGATATTCGTACAAATTAACACCGTATTTCAACTTCGAAGTTTTGTTTTGAAAGTAAAAACACATGTGGAAGATATATGAAGGGTTTTTTAACAAGAATGTTAACAATTTTTTGATTGTTTTGATGATATGCCAAAGAGTATTGCTGTAGATTCATGTTTAAATTAAGTGAACATTAGTACATTTAAAAAAACGAAGATCCCTGGGCAATGTGTAACCTACGTTCTTCGTAAATTTAAGGTGAAAATATTTTAACAGTTCAGGTATAATTCGTTAGATAATAGCAGAAGCAGCACTTTGCCTATTAAAAAACGCGAATTTCTAAACTTTCAATAGATTATTTTTTTTTTAATTTTTAGAATAACAGGGATGCACTTTACACAAACATTTAGTATGCGCCATTCGAACAGGTAAATCAAATCGCCTAGCATGACAGTTATCTACGATGATGGGGTCAGGCATGTAAGTACACGTTTCTGGGATAATGCCCCACCACACGGCTGGGCTTGTTTCGTGCGGTTGGCGGCAGTCTCGCGGGAGTATCTACCGTCCTCAAAGCGAGCGCTACCGGGGGACTTGGCCCCTCCCCCCTCCCTCCAGCCACTTCACCAAAATCCCAGCGAGGAGGGGTCGAATGCGTCCTGCCGCTTGGAACATTCTCCGGGGGCTCGTTGAATATTAATACAAGCCTGACGAATGTCCGGGGCAAAACTTCTCCCGAACACCCCTCCCCCAAAATTCTCTTCACTCCTCCCCAAGCCAACCATAACCGTCCCTTCCCTTCGCCCTCTGATTCCCGCTTCATACAGCAACACACTGGTTCGCATGGGCCATTGTCCTTGGCCCCTCCCGGGAAAGCTCAGCTGCTAGACCTGCAAGCCAAGACTTCTTATGTTAAGGTTCGTTCACACACTTCCGATTTGGTTATTAAATTTTTTTTTTCGTCTCTGCTATTAATGAGGGATTTATATGTGAATTTATTCTGATGGTTGTCTCGCACTTGTTGCTGGGTAGCAAAATAGAGCTAAAAGTCACGCAATTAATCACAGTGATGCACACTTGTATAAATGTTTATTACTTTAAGATAGTAATTAATTAATATACGCAGGGAAAATTTTGTGAGGAAATTTCATGTACAATTTAATTGAACTAATAAACTGCAAAACTGAAAGAAAAATCAAAATTAATAGTAACAACAAGAAAATTAAATAACCAATATGACTTTGTGAGACCGGACCCTGCAGAATAAGTAATAGTAAGTGCTGTGCGGGTATTTTTTTTATCAAACCACGTGGGCGGAAATTTTTCCCAAAGAACATTGGGCCAACTTGGTCTCGAATAATCGAGCAAGAATCAACTGCCACAACCGCCACGGCCGGCGGGCATTAAGACCCCGATCCCGCAGACGTGAAAACCAGTGAAGTACGCATCTCCCCGCAACACTTCTGCGAGAAACAGACTCCGTCCCCGTTACAATGCCCGAAGAACGTCACGCTACCCAAACAAACCAGAAGATTACAAAACGTATGATATAATTACCATGTTGACAGAAGCAGGACTTAGCCGCTGGGGAGTACGGCACGCAAGAGATCCGTACGCGAGAAGTTAGTACGAAATCTACGTGAGGGGACTTCGTAAATTTCTCGACTCAACAACAGCTAGTGGTTGGTGTGGACTAGAGACAAACTTCAAGAGTTTGGACATTGAGCTTAAAGAATTGTCGCGGCAGCTTAGTGTGATGACGGTGTCGGCATTGTAAGAATTATCAAACATACCGGACTTAAAGAACAGATGTATCGAAAATCGCTCCGGAGTGGGTATTGAGGGAGCGAGTAGCTGCTCACGAGAGGTACGGCGGACCTGTTCCTGCAGTGCCAGCTCGCTCCGGAGTGGGTATTGAGGGTGCGAGTGGCTGCTCACGAGAGGTACGGCGGACCTGTTCCTGAAGTGCCAGCTCGCTCCGGAGTGGGTATTGAGGGTGCGAGAAGCTGCTAACGAGAGGTACGGCGGACCTGTTCCTGAAGTGCCAGCTCGCTCCGGAGTGGGTATTGAGGGTGCGAGTAGCTGTTCACGAGAGGTATGGCGGACCTGTTCCTGCAGTGCCAGCTCGCTCCGGAGTGGGTATTGAGGGTGCGAGAAGCTGCTAACGAGAGGTACGGCGGACCTGTTCCTGGAGTGCCAGCTCGCTCCGGAGTGGGTATTGAGGGAGCGAGTAGCTGCTCACGAGAGGTACGGCGGACCTGTTCCTGCAGTGCCAGCTCGCTCCGGAGTGGGTATTGAGGGTGCGAGTGGCTGCTCACGAGAGGTACGGCGGACCTGTTCCTGCAGTGCCAGCTCGCTCCGGAGTGGGTATTGAGGGAGGGAGTAGCTGCTCACGAGTGGTACGGCGGACCTGTTCCTGGAGTGCCAGCTCGCTCCGGAGTGGGTATTGAGGGTGCGAGAAGCTGCTCACGAGAGGTATGGCGGACCTGTTCCTGGAGTGCCAGCTCGCTCCGGAGTGGGTATTAAGGGTGCGAGAAGCTGCTAACGAGAGGTACGGCGGACCTGTTCCTGCAGTGCCAGCTCGCTCCGGAGTGGGTATTGAGGGAGGGAGTAGCTGCTCACGAGTGGTACGGCGGACCTGTTCCTGAAGTGCCAGTTCGCTCCGGAGTGGGTATTGAGGGTGCGAGAAGCTGCTAACGAGAGGTACAGCGGACCTGTTCCTGGAGTGCCAGCTCGCTCCGGAGTGGGTATTGAGAAAGCGAGTAGCTGCTCACGAGTGGTACGGCGGACCTGTTCCTGGAGTGCCAGCTCGCTCCGGAGTGGGTATTGAGGGTGCGAGAAGCTGCTAACGAGAGGTACGGCGGACCTGTTCCTGGAGTGCCAGCTCGCTCCGGAGTGGGTATTGAGGGTGCGAGTAGCTGCTCACGAGAGGTACGGCGGACCTGTTCCTGCAGTGCCAGCTCGCTCCGGAGTGGGTATTGAGGGTGCGAGTAGCTGCTAACGAGAGGTACGGCGGACCTGTTCCTGGAGTGCCAGCTCGCTCCGGAGTGGGTATTGAGGGAGCGAGTAGCTGCTCACGAGAGGTACGGCGGACCTGTTCCTGCAGTGCCAGCTCGCTCCGGAGTGGGTATTGAGGGTGCGAGTGACTGCTCACGAGAGGTACGGCGGACCTGTTCCTGCAGTGCCAGCTCGCTCCGGAGTGGGTATTGAGGTAGCGAGTAGCTGCTCACGAGTGGTACGGCGGACCTGTTCCTGAAGTGCCAGCTCGCTCCGGAGTGGGTATTGAGGGTGCGAGAAGCTGCTAACGAGAGGTACGGCGGACCTGTTCCTGGAGTGCCAGCTCGCTCCGGAGTGGGTATTGAGGGTGCGAGTAGCTGCTCACGAGAGGTACGGCGGACCTGTTCCTGGAGTGCCAGCTCGCTCCGGAGTGGGTATTGAGGGTGCGAGAAGCTGCTAACGAGAGGTACGGCGGACCTGTTCCTGCAGTGCCAGCTCGCTCCGGAGTGGGTATTGAGGGAGAGAATGGCTGCTTACAAGTGGTACAGTGGACCTGTTCCTGGAGTACCAGCTCGCTCCGGAGTGGGTATTGAGGGTGCGAGAAGCTGCTAACGAGAGGTACGGCGGACCTGTTCCTGGAGTGCCAGCTCGCTCCGGAGTGGGTATTGAGGGTGCGAGAAGCTGCTAACGAGAGGTACGGCGGACCTGTTCCTGGAGTGCCAGCTCGCTCCGGAGTGGGTATTGAGGGTGCGAGTAGCTGCTAACGAGAGGTACGGTGGACCTGTTCCTGGAGTGCCAGCTCGCTCCGGAGTGGGTATTGAGGGTGCGAGAAGCTGCTAACGAGAGGTACGGCGGACCTGTTCCTGGAGTGCCAGCTCGCTCCGGAGTGGGTATTGAGGGTGCGAGTAGCTGCTAACGAGAGGTACGGCGGACCTGTTCCTGGAGTGCCAGCTCGCTCCGGAGTGGGTATTGAGGGTGCGAGAATCTGCTAACGAGAGGTACGGCGGACCTGTTCCTGGAGTGCCAGCTCGCTCCGGAGTGGGTATTGAGGGTGCGAGTAGCTGCTAACGAGAGGTACGGCGGACCTGTTCCTGGAGTGCCAGCTCGCTCCGGAGTGGGTATTGAGGGTGCGAGAAGCTGCTAACGAGAGGTACGGCGGACCTGTTCCTGGAGTGCCAGCTCGCTCCGGAGTGGGTATTGAGGGTGCGAGTAGCTGCTAACGAGAGGTACGGCGGACCTGTTCCTGGAGTGCCAGCTCGCTCCGGAGTGGGTATTGAGGGAGAGAATGGCTGCTTACAAGTGGTACGGTGGACCTGTTCCTGGAGTACCAGCTCGCTCCGGAGTGGGTATTGAGGGTGCGAGAAGCTGCTAACGAGAGGTACGGCGGACCTGTTCCTGGAGTGCCAGCTCGCTCCGGAGTGGGTATTGAGGGTGCGAGAAGCTGCTAACGAGAGGTACGGCGGACCTGTTCCTGGAGTGCCAGCTCGCTCCGGAGTGGGTATTTAGGAAGCGAGTAGCTGCTCACGAGTGGTACGGCGGACCTGTTCCTGGAGTACCAGCTCGCTCCGGAGTGGGTATTGAGGGTGCGAGAAGCTGCTAACGAGAGGTACGGCGGACCTGTTCCTGGAGTGCCAGCTCGCTCCGGAGTGGGTATTGAGGGAGGGAGTAGCTGCTCACGAGAGGTACGGCGGACCTGTTCCTGCAGTGCCAGCTCGCTCCGGAGTGGGTATTAAGGGTGCGAGTGGCTGCTCACGAGAGGTACGGCGGACCTGTTCCTGCAGTGCCAGCTCGCTCCGGAGTGGGTATTGAGGGTGCGAGTAGCTGCTAACGAGAGGTACGGCGGACCTGTTCCTGGAGTACCAGCTCGCTCCGGAGTGGGTATTGAGGGTGCGAGAAGCTGCTAACGAGAGGTACGGCGGACCTGTTCCTGGAGTGCCAGCTCGCTCCGGAGTGGGTATTGAGGGAGCGAGTAGCTGCTCACGAGAGGTACGGCGGACCTGTTCCTGCAGTGCCAGCTCGCTCCGGAGTGGGTATTGAGGGTGCGAGTGGCTGCTCACGAGAGGTACGGCGGACCTGTTCCTGCAGTGCCAGCTCGCTCCGGAGTGGGTATTGAGGGAGAGAATGGCTGCTTACAAGTGGTACGGTGGACCTGTTCCTGGAGTACCAGCTCGCTCCGGAGTGGGTATTGAGGGAGCGAGTAGCTGTTCACGAGTGGTACGGCGGACATGTTCCTGGAGTGTCAGCTCGCTCCGGAGTGGGTATTGAGATAGCGAGTGGCTGCTCACGAGTGAATGGTACGGCGGACCTGTTCCTTGAGAATCAGCTCGCTCCGGAGCGGGTATTGTGATAGTAAATGACCAAGCACTTGCACTGACGGAGGATGCACAGCTCCGAGGATGGCAGGGTGGTGCCAGAGACTCATCTCGCTCACCAAGGGGCCAGCGGACCCGAAGCTTGGCCACCGAGCGGACATCGGACACCCAGGCTGGGACTGGCGGGCCCGAGCAAGCAGCAGTGAACACTCGTGGGTGACAACGACAGTCCTTGTAGCCCCACCGGACATCATCCGGAACTTGAGGCAAGTTGCGACCCAGTGTGCAGTACGGACTGTCTACTTTGGAGGTGACTAACTTTGTGTTTCAAAGACATAATTTTTCGTCTCTGGTAGGCCTTGAATAACGCGAGTCTCAAGCAGTATTTTAATTTTGACCCTTATAACTTAAGCAATTTGAATGAAAATCAAAATTCGGAGCAGTAATTGTTGTTCAATTATTTTATTCAAAAATTACCTAAGTATATAATTGTGTAATGTAAGTAGTTTTGTGTTTAGTACTGAATTCTGCCTACAGCATCATATATATATATATACACTTTTATTGTATATACAGCATATTGTATATACAGCATATTAATATTAGTTGAGATTCAGAAGGCAGTATAATACCTAGCTTGTGGTGATTTTAATTAACGCTTGCATTTATAGTAATTTTCAGATTGTATAGTGCTGTTACTGATAGTGTAGCGCCACCGCCCGGTAATGAACTTAATTAATTCAAAATAATTATGGCTTCCGAAAGGCCGTATTTAAACTGTGTTGCGGTTTCAAACTAACAGCAAACATTTGTGAAAAGTAACGGTTGACCTTTAGGTTTGCTCACATAGTATACGGCGTCAGCGATTGAATATTGTGTAATCGTAAATGATAATTTGCTTCATGACATTTTCTTTCGTTCCAGCTACTCATGTGAAAAAGGCACGGAACACATTCGCCAGGCAGTTGTACGGCTTCATGCCGCAGTGCAGCTGGCTACCGAAACGAAAAAATATTGTTATGCTGGATTAATATGTAATTGTTACCCAAATAGGAACTGCGTTATTGTTAATAAATGTACCCAGCATTTAGCCGCCTTGCAGTGGTCATTATTTACAATTGATCATTTTATAAAGAATTAAAATTTATGCCCCGAGCATCCCCAACACAAATAATTTTTTTTTTTTAAGCAATAAATATAAAGTAGCTGCAACGGCAGGGCAGCGGTTTCCGCGTCGAAACACAATTGGTTGCTTTATAAAGCATTCGCTCGCTTTGCAAGACACGCCTATGTCGGTTATATATAATTTATTTTTAATCCTGTGTATGGAAGTTAATGTTAAATATCATTTTTACTATTGGTTGCACCATTTGAGATATCATATTAAAATACAGAAACATTAATAATAGAGTTTCTGACTAACCTTTATTTATTTTTCAAAACATTAGCACAGGCCGTTTTTTTTAGTTAAATTATTTTATAGCATAAAAATGTGGTCCCAACATTGAACGAGTTGTTTGTAGGGACTGGAAAAATTCGCGGGTTCAGTGACTTTCCAGGATAGTCTCGACGATCTTCAGCATACTTGGGCAAACGTCACCCGTTCATTGGCGGCTGATACGTGAGGCTTTTAAACTGGGTAACTTTCGATCCGATATGTCTTTGACTGAGGGTCTTTAATCGGTCAAGTGTCCTCCAGATTAACAGTGAACCAATAGCAGAAGGTATAATTACTTTAATTTCAGCAAATTACGAAATTATATCACGAATATTTCCTGTCTCCACCTACTTTCGAATAAGACAGTCAGACGGCGTGTTATGGTGGCGGAAGCTGTGGTTGCGTTGGTTGAGGTTACGTAATTTCCTAGCCCTACGTGTGTCCACATTTTAATGGAGCACGTGTCTGACATATCATTACAAGTGCATGAAAACATGTTCTGCGTAAAATTACTTCTTTTCGATTAATAAAAAATTCGATTCTAAAGGAGTATGCATCATTTGCAAACAAAACGCCCGTGAGGTTGTTGAAGTAAGCTTCATTTAAAATTGACGTTGGAAAACCGAAGGCCAACGTTTACCACGTGTACAGAAGATAAGGATCGGTATGTTATATTGTTGGTCTATGGAGCACAGCAACGCGGTTACACTACTGACATGATAAACCCCCCCCCCCCCAAAAAAAATACTTATTAGAATTTCCTATGTATCAAATCGGCACTTAGCGGTAGACGTCCTGCAGTGACTTTTATGTAGAGGGTTTAATGAAGCTACTAGGCTGTTTATGTTAATAGCTGCGTATATTTTTGAATTTCAAGACAGAAAGTTTAGGAGAATTATTTAACAATTTGTATTATATGCGTTCTTAGTTTATGTTGGGAAAACAGCACATAAAGGTATTTTGTGATAATTCCTAAATCACAAAACATTCCCTTCACATATTTTGCTAATCAAAATAAACATTTCTCATAAAGATATACCCAAAACGAATTTTCTACTGAATGAAACAACTATACTGATTTACAAAACTATTGAAAAAATGTCTTAATCTATTCTTCTATTCAACAAGTAGGAGATATTTGAAATGAAACCCTTTTACGTAAATTTTAGCTACGTTACCAAAACCGTTCAAAATATGTTGTTACAAAATTTAAAAAAATCTTAAATTTTAAGGGAATGCATAATGTGTTATTTTTCTTTTTTAAATAGAAAAAAGTTTAAATTAAACAAAAATATGAAACAGTGGGTTGTAAACTTTACATTTATCTTACGTAAGCTACGTTTTATTTTGCGAAAGCCTAAGATATACGTTTTAGTTATTTTTAAATTATAAGTATAGGTAAGTTTTATTAATATTACATTTAAATTGCATAAATGTACAACCATTGAGATAAATTAATTGAATTACTTCAGGAATAACTATTCGCATAAAATAATTACATTTTAAAAGTCTAGGGAAAAAACTAACAAGTGAATGTTCTCATAAATATAATAATATTTACGATACCAGAAGATGTTGGACAAAATTGTAAATAGTCGGCGATGATAAAGATTCACCGTTCTACCCTACGCACCAGTCTGGCCTCCAGCACACATCCACTCTTGTTGGTACATTTCGCCATTACGGATTCTAAACAACACTGCAATCACCCACAGTTCATGTTTTCCTTTGTCACAAAGAACCAGGGCGCAACACCGATATCCGATTCCAAAAAACAATTAAAAACTTTGCTCTGTCCGTGTCCCTGCTGGCTAAACCACTCACCCTCCTCCTAACCCCTCCCCCGTTCCCCTTCCCAAAACCCTATCAGTCCTACGGTTGTTATCAAAGTACAATTTGCATAACTAACCTTTTGCAGAGGCACGGTGTCTGAAGTTCTATGCGATGAAATTACGCATGCTAAGAGCGCTCATCTCATTTATTTACAAAAAATAAAGTATTATCTTCTACCACAGAAAGATAAAAATACAGAGTAGGCTAATATATATATATATATATATATATATATATATATATATATATATATATAGCAGATCACATTGTCTAACCAGGTTTTTAGTCATCTCAAAACACGCTTACGATTTCACTTGAACTGTGGTGAAAAATATGCAATCGCCGGCCTTGGAGTTCTAAGGAAAAGTGAATTATAAATGCTTAACCCATAGTCGTGAGGGTTTTTGAGCAGTTGCACGGTGAGTTGTATTTTACACAAAAAAAAACTCTGTTTGGTAAATTTCAATGAAAATGTGTTAATGTTTGAGACGTTTCTAACATGACTAGCTATAGTATCGGTAATGACAGTCCATTCTACTTGCGACCAAGGCAGGAAAAATTCATTTCCTGTACTATTGAGTGTCAGTTTGGTTGTTATAAAACAGATGCAATGTGTTTTAAAAAGTAGTCTGCCAACCATATGGTTAACAAAAAGAAATAGTGTTTAAAAAATATTAAGCTCTCATACATTTTAGTGAAAAACCAACATATCTAAAGACGACTAAAATATTTCTCACTTTTACACCTCCAGCTTAAGGTGGAAAAAATATTTATGTAAAAAAATTCCATTTTTTTTTTTACAGAAATGGGCATAACTATTTTACTGTAAGCATTGAAACGAAATAACACTCGCTGAATTTGTAACAGTCTAAAACAGCCATAAGTCGGAGCATGTATGTTATGCGATATAATCTGATGACTCGTTGAACTGCAGTAAGGTATGCCTGAGCTAGCGATTGTTCCCATCTAACTGGCAGCCCTCTGCAAGAGAAGCCATTGACCTGTTTTGCCGGGCCATTCAGGACGCGTTTGCTTCCGTACTGCATGGCTATGATTGGTGTGCCTACAGTGGACATGTACCTGAAGCAAACCAGCCAACTACGGAACACAGACTAAAAAACTACAAAATTTAACTCACTGCTGGTGTGGAAATCTTATCGCGAAAAGTACCTGCATGACCCTAGCAATAAGAAATTTATGTCTTCTTCCTTTATAAAGAAATCGTTTTTGTTATATTGGTGACAAAAAAATTCAAATTCATATTTATTATACGACACTGTAATATTTTTTTTTGTTAATGGAACAGAAATATTCATGTAAAATTATAAATATCTGTAAATTTCTACATTCACATGAAAAAAAACTATACCCCTAGAAAATAGTGATCGCAGTTAACACTTGGTTTAGATTGTTACCCGGATATTTTTGCTCTGTGTTGTCCAAGTATCTCCAATAGTTGAATTTATTTGTAAACCGTTCGCTGAATATCTTTCCCGTAATAACTGCGCACATTAATAAGCATAATAAAACAAAATAAAGCATGATTATGGAACATTTTATTATGGTTTTAAAAATATGCTTGAATGAAACATTAATTTAAATAGAAAATAAACCTCAGTATCGTCTCAAAAAAATTTCAATAATGCAAAACAACATTATATTTCTTGTTTTATTGCAACACATTTCTTTAAAATAAAATTTGTAAATGTACCTTTTTTTGTGTGTACTTTTTTATACAATAACATAATATCAAGACGACATAAAATAAATTTTAAAATACGCGCCGGTATTAACAAAGCGACATTCAGGTGCTGCTCCTTATTCAGAAGTGCCTCGAAGTTGTCTAATTTTTTGACGTGATAACGTCTTATAAATCGATGAACGCCGGCTGCACGCACGAAAAAGCATGACTCATTGTCACGTTACGCATGAGCCGAGCGTGCAAGAACCGGCCAACCACCGTACGAGAAAATCTTCTTTAATATTAAACTAATTGTTCGTGATTATATTTAAACAAATTATTTAAATTAAATTTGAAAAAAAAACTGTAAATAATATTTGAAAATTAAAAAGTATGCAATTTTTCTTCAATGTATTCTTATGACGTTATCGCGTAAAATTATCGTCCGTAAACCGACTTTACAGACAACCCCAATTTTTTTTTTCTGTATTTTTCTGGACGAACAAATGAGACGCAGATCGAGCGCGAATTGCGTCAGGTGACGATGCGGTCGCAGGCGCGGATAATCGCGGGTCTCACGAGCCATTCGTATTCCGGTCCGTTCCCCGGGGCTCGCTCCGCGGACGCGTGCCGCTGGTTGGTCGGGGAGGTTCATGAGAGGGGGGGGGGGTGGGGGAGGGGGGGGGTGGAGAGGGGGAGGGTTTAGGTGCAGAATGAGAGCGGTTAAATATTTGATCCGCGCGCGCCACGCCTGGAATATAGAGAATCGCAGGCGCGCCACGTATTCAGCTCACGAGGAGGTGTGTGACAAAGATTGCTACGTTGGGGGGGGGGGGGGGGGGGTTAGGGGAGGATGGGGGTAAAGGCTAGCCGAGTGGAAGCTCCAAATACCTGATGGCTATTTTTTTAATTTTTAGTCATATAATAATACTTAAAACTCCCACAGTAATTTATGTTTGCGTTTGAAAAGAATTAAATGGGAACGGAAAATAAAAAATTCTCGTCGTCTGGCAGGAAATGGGCAAGCATATTTCGCGAAAAGATTCCGATACCAGCTGAAAGTTATAACACTGTAGTATCGTCTGTGTTTCGGAAGCCAGCGCACCCTGGATGGATCTGTCAAATATGGCAACGACGTCTCTCGCAGACGGTCGCCAATCACAAGGAGGAAACCCCTGTTGCATTCCGAAAGGCGTTCAGATTTTATCGCGGAAAAAAATTCCCGTTCCTATGCATTACCCTATCATCTACCTGATCTTTATTTAGAGATAGGAAAATTTTCTGCGTCTTCATTCGCCTAAGGGCTTGGAAAGCAAAATATATTTGAGATCAATTCTGCTGATTTTGTGATTGGTCCCAGGTTGTCTGGAAGGTCCCGTATCACGGGCAAAATAGTTGTGATATCTTACAAAGTTAGCAACCGGTAAACAAGGGCATGTGCTGTTCTCGGAAAAATCTGATCGCTCATTAGACTGCAATAAGGAATGCGTGCGCTAGTAATTGTTCCCTTGTAAGTGGCGGCCGTCTGTAGGAGACGATATTGCCTATATCCCCAGGCCATTTAGGACGTGTTTTCTACCGAACTGGATGACTGTGATTGGTGTGCTGACAGTAGGCATGAATTTGAAATCAACCTAGCCAACCACGAAACACAGATGATGCTCCAGAGTTGTAACACACAGCTGGCTTGAAATTCTTTTTGGAGAAAAATGCATGGCCCTAACAATGAACAAATAATATTTACCCGATTATTCAGAGAATTGAGCAGTCTATAATGTTAAGTCGTTGTCACCAGGAAAATTAACGGCATTCTGCAAGAACCATTTTCCCCTTATTTGTAGGGGCAGGCATTTTTCGCGAACAAAAATATGAATGTCTATTAGACTGCAATAAGGTATACCCGCACCAACGGTTTCTTCCTTGTGATTGACGGTCGTCTGCGAGAGAAAAGTCTTTGCCTCTTTTGACCTGACCTTTCAGGACGCGTTTGTTATCGAGCTGAGTTACTGTGATTGGTGTTGCAACAATCGACATGTACCTGGAAAACACTCACCCAATCACGAAACAAAGACAAATATACAGTGTTTTAACTTTTAGGTAGTTATGGAATCTTTTCGCGAAATAAGCATGCCCATAGTTATTTGGTCAGGCCAATGATGAAGCGTTTGCTTCTGCTCAAAATTCTGTGTTAAATGTAATGAGAGTAGACATGTACCTGACAAAAAACATTCTTTCAATAGAGGCGGTCACTTTTGGGAAACAATCTGTTCACTACTAATGCGGTGTTCCTGCCTCAGTAATTTGTACTTTGTGATTGGATGCTGTTTGCAAGATAAGTCATTTCCTACATTTGGCCAGACCATTCAGGACTCTTTTGCTTCCGCAATGGGTGGCTATGATTAGTGTGTTTACATAATGTATGTACCTGAAATTCACCCAGTCAACCACGAAACACAAGATGAAGCTACAAAAATTTCTTTTTTTAGCACACAGCTGGGAGAGTATCAGAATATTCCCAATGTGACGGGGCTAACTGGGGCGTATTGGACGTCCTCGGAAGAGGTGAGGCGACAGAACTCGGACACGGTTGACCGCCCATCGGACAGCCTTTTATATCATTCCAACTCTCTCTCTCTCTTTCTTTCGTCGGAACGTCAATTGTTCGGATTCGGTCAACCTCTTCGCTCGTCAATCGTCGCGGAGGGCCCCCTTTGGCCGAGGTGTTCTTCTGGAACAGCCTGCAAGTTTGCCGACGCTTGACGTGCCACATCTCCGCTCGCCTTCTTTCCGTTCGTCGTGATCGACGTGCTTGCATCACGACTAGAAGTCCTTTGAACGATTCTTGCAACGAAAAACACATTTGCTGGTCGTCAAAGAAAAATCCCAACAACATAAAAAAAAAGTTAAATACATAAAAACACGAAATAATCTCATCGCTCATTAGACTGCAGTAGGGTATGCCCGCGCTAGCGATCGTTCCCTTGTAATTGGCGGGCCGTCTGTAAGAGAAGCCATCGCCCTATTTGGCCGGGCCATTCAGGACACGTTTTCTTCCGCACTGGTTGGCTGAGACTAGTATTCTGACTGTAGACATGACCGTGAAAATATGTTAACCCAACCAACCACGAAAAAACTGACAATGCTTCAAAATTTTAACACACAGCTGGTCTGGAAATATTTTCGCGAAACGTACAGGGCTATATACCTGAAAATTTTGCGCTATTATCTGGTACCAGGATGAACTACAAAGTGTTGTACACAAATAAGAGGATGTCTATTGTCTATCAGTAGAGACCGGAAAACTTCGCGGGTTCAATGACCTCCAGGATAGACACCACTATCCTCTACACACTCGGGCAAATGCCAACTGTTCATTGGCTGTTGACTTGTGAGTCGTCACGACTGGGTGGCCTATGATTAGACACTTCTACGAGTGAGGGTCTCTAATTGGCCCTCATTACTCCAGATTAACAGTGAACCAATGGCAGAAGCAGCACTAAGGTATAATTATTTGAATTGTAGCATTTCACGAAATGAATCCGCGAATTTTTGAGGTCTCTCTCTATCAGTCGCTTTCACATTTTACCTTCCACCGCCGTATTGCATTTGATTGGGTCATTTAAAGCTATTAATGTTGTTTCTGTTTTTTTCTTGATAGTAGGTAAAAACTTCTGACGGTCCAATGAGGACGTAGTTCAAGAGTATAATGGTATGCACACCAGTATCTCTCCAAATAATAACACGATAATTCCAGATATCCATACTTGGCCCTACTTACACGGAATTGTCTGTGCCGTCTAGGCACGTAACATTTGACATCGGCTGATACTGGCTTGTTCTCCGCGTCCATTCTTGAGGTTTTTCCATGTAAACTCGTATAAACAGCAACGGCGTATGACCATAAAACTATTTTAAAAATGATTACAGACCGAAAAAAATTGTGGTTTCGTTTTGTGATATGGAAAGAATCAAATACTTTTGATGTGCTGATTCTGCTATCGGCTCACAGTTAATATAGAGAACTATGGGTCAAAGGGGTAACTTCACCCTATGAAGTATCGGATCACGAACTACCCATTGGAGACGCCTCACAAGTCAGTAGCCAAAATAGGCTACTAGTTGCATTTTCCAGAATACTCAGAGGACTGTGGAATCTGTCTTTTAGGTGACAGCACCCACGAATTCGCCCCGTCCCTTATTTTGATTGAATCCTTTGTTGTTGATGTGAAAAGCTTGTTGGAGTTAAAAAATGAAGGAGTGTTGTTATATGCAATTAATTATTATGAGAAAATACAGATAAAAGACAACTATAAAAAAGGATTACGTTAGCTTCATACCATATATATAAGTTCTAAGTAAAAAGAGCTAGTAGAAAAAAAATTCTTCCTTTTCTGTGTCGAATTCACGTACGTCTAAATATAAATAGGGATTTTGTCACGAGAATGATAGCACTACAGAAAATGTTTTTTTTTTTCTTTCGAAAAAAAAATTCACGAAAAGCGTATTGAACAATAAGTTAATTTTGATCGTTGTTCAAACATAAAAATCCTTATTTCATTTTATTCACGAAACAAATGCACCAAAATTTACAACTAAAAGCTATTTGCAGTTCCTTTAAACGTCAAAATTATGATGTTTTTCGAATAAAAAAGGTTTTCTGATCTAGCAAATGAAACCTTTACTTAGTCAAAACTCTAATCATAACTCCAAAAATTGCAATCACATTTAACAATAATAATGACAGTACGTGACTTAAGTCATTAATTTACACTGAAGCGATTTTCAATCCAAACCATGTCTTAGAAAATGGTAAACGTCCTTGCTCAATGATAATGAGATATTAGTTTCAATTAGGCCAAAATATGTAACTAGTCAGTTGGACAGAAACTTAAAGGTGATTAGCCAGTGTATTAGGCAGGCAAGAAAATCTTATCTGAATATATGCTTAGGCCTAACCCACGTTCGCAGAGACACATGGGCATTGGCGTTCATTTCTTTTTATTTCTTCCTTTCATTTGAAGAAATTTCGAGCGTCCTAAATCCTTCTGAAATGAGAAGATATAAACCGAGGAGTTAGTAGTTCCCCGTTCTTCCGCAGCAGTTCGTGAGGCGCCCCGCTGAGGAACCCCCATCAACGAGAGGAGGTGGGCTCTGTTTCAAGTCACCCGCGAGTTGTGACGTCACGTGGAGTCGAGAGCGATGACAGCCCGCCCACGCGAACTTAATGGGCCTACGAGCTTCTTGGAAAGGGGGAGAGGGGGTGCGTGCGGAACCGGAATGAGATGGGGTGCCGTTCCGCAATTAGCCGCCTTATCTTTATGCATCCCTTCCACATATCTCGGATCCACGCATACAAATTACGTCTTAACAAGACTCCGCTCGCCGCCAACTATACTGTCGGCAATCTACATCCCAGATTATCACGCAACGAAATCTACCTAACCTACATAAAGGCCTACATCTTCGGGCCGTGCTATAACCTGGCCCGAGGCGCCGTGCCGGAATACAAAACGCGGGTTTTCACGGAAGTTTCTCGTACGCACCGACTTCTTTGGCGCGCCCGAGACGTTAGACGCTTGGAGAATAATTTCGCACTTAACCACGGGTGTTGGGAAAACGCCGCGATTGCATGCATGAATAGTTAACAGGCTACAGCTAAGAAGTTTAAAATGGTTTGGAATTAATTCAAACATTTTCAAATAATTTCTACCATCTTAGAGACACCGAGAGTGGATAAGTTTTTAAAATTCTATAGCTTAGTCACATCTCGAGAGGGATAAACATCTACGGTTTTTTCATCATGTATTACTTTATTGTAGATACATTGACAAATTTTAGTCCAAATTAGTAAACAAAGTTTTTTCTTTAGTATCAAGCAATGATATTTTCAAGATTTCTGAATATTTAAAAATAATACATATACCTAACGTTAGTCATCATATGTGAAAATAAATCACAGCAAATAATTACAAAGTTTTCTCAACAATCTTAGTTTCAAAAAAAGCTGTTGGTAAGTTTGATAAAAGACTTTTCCCTGCCAAGGCATTATTTTTATGATTCGCGCTCAAACCTAATTTACATAGAACCCCGTAAAACACGCCTTAGTATAGCAATAAGACGACAGGAATTCTTATTCACATCACACATATATTTTTTTACTTTTACAAACGATTAATTTGGCAACCAGTTACCAAGATATAGTTTGTAATACTACAAGATAAATGTTATAAATTTGTTCAACAATATTTTTAATTTTGCACGTATGAGATACCATTTGGGAAACCGTGATGGATATTTCTTTAGCGCGTACGAATATTTGCACCTAATTTTAAATTTTGGTTGAATTATATACAAGCATAAATTATATAAACTATCGAAATAATAATCTAATATTATAAATTGGAATGAAATTATGTTTTTATGCTTTTAAATTTGCGTAATTAATACTGTTAAGCTATTCAGGGAACGGTTTGCAAATAACTTAAACTAATGTAAATAATGCATGATTGTCCGGGGAAAAAATCATAACCTTTTGTTGCTGCGAACATTGTTTTTATAGCTGCTTTCGTGGAAATATATACATATTTGGAATTTCAGATTTTATCAGTTTCATTTTCATAATAATGTTTACAGTATCTACTGGGTGGTAAAGCACTATTTTCTACGAATTTTTGGGTGTTTGCAAGATGGTAATAAGCGAAATAACTAAGTCGCAGCATGCCATCTCGTGACAATTTATAACTTACTCGCTGGTAACCAGGGCCCGAAACAAAATATCCTTCGGACATGCTCACATAAGATCGAATCAATAATATGAATTTATCCTAGTTGATAACTGACTTGGGTTCGTGCAGGTTGTGTTGAGACAACTATGGGTCAACTATAGGCCAATCGTTCGCGCTCAAACCAAATTGATATAGAACCCCGTAAAACACGCCTTAGTATAGCAATAAGACGACAGGAATTCTTATTCACATCACACAGATATATTTTTTACTTTTACAAAAGATTACTTTGGCAACCAGTTGCCCAGAAATAGTTTGTAATACCTATACGTTGTATACGCCAACGCTCATTTAATATCCCGAACGTACTTCATGCATGCGAAAAATAAACATAGCCATGTGTTGTACGAAGTTCCTGATATCTTTCTTGTGGCATTACAAACTACTTATTTGCAACTGGTATTTCTCCTTAACAATTTTGACTCGTGCAATAATACCACATTCGGTACGAAGCTCAGGACTCGCTGAAGTTTATACAGTCCCGTGAGATTGCGGTGGACAGTTCGAGGAAACCTACAAGACGAGCCATGTAAAAAAAAAAAACAACTGAAAATCAGGTATGTGTGGGGAAGAAAACGCCCACTAATGCCTACATCGCCCGCGGATGCCAACCTGCCACCGCCTTTTTACCCCCTCCCTTCATCAAAGCCCCGCCCATCGCCGAAGTCGCAGCGGGGAAATTGACGTTTAATTCAATTGGGCGCGAGTGCTAGATGCTGGGAAGAGCTGGGAGGCAAACACAATAATGAGAAGGGGACGGTGGGGAGGGGGGCTTGCTGGAGAAGTGAGGGGGGGGGGGGGCGTTGTTTCATTAATGTTGCCCGGCAACGGCTCGTATTCCATAACAGCCAGTCCTTTTACCTTCCTCCCTCCTCGCAACTCTCTCCTTCGTGCATCCCGCGGGCTCTTCTCGACTCGTCCTCTCTGCGCTTGAAGGGGTGTTGTGTCGGAGGGAGGAGAGATGGCATCAAGGTCTCGACAACGCGTTGTCCCGCGCTCCGCCCTTTCACCTCTCTCACTTCCCCGGAAGGAGTTCCAGGAAGAAGAAAAAAAAAACCACGGGAAAATTTCTACCCGGAACAATGCTCAAGAAAGACCTGGAGGACGAGTCTCTTGGTTGGCGCAGTGAAAAAAAGCGGGCGATGACGTAATTCGAACCCAAGTTAAAACCAACGTCGCGGAAGCGACATCTTGCGAGCTGATGTTGTTCCACTTAACATCGATACTTTCGGCTTGTAACGCACGTAGATGCTGCATAATGGAGGACAAGGTTAGAAAAAAATTCAAATGTTAGTAAACCAGCATAACATCCGACGAAAAAGCGCTCATTTTTCATCGGTGTCCATAACCTGTGTCACTGCCGAGACCTCAAGTTTTGGATGTGTTAACAACTTAGCTCTCGGAATTAGACTCTTTGGTAGGGGTTAAAATGGAACGTAAGTCGACGAACGGAAATAATGTGTCGCAAAGATGGTGGACCCATGTATAAACGTATACCCATATATAGTTACTTTCATTAACATTAGAGAACATACCGAACGTTATGGTGTACCAATTAAATTTTGTCATAGTGGAACTATCCTGGAATATATTTGGTAAACTAAAATAGTCATAGTAAAAAGTAATTATAAGTATTAAAATACCTCAGAAAGCTGGTAATCAAATAATTATAAAACATATTCCAAATTCCCACAGTTTTTTAACGCGCGCTTGGTAACCTAAAGAGACGTTATTTCAATCCCTTCACTGGAAAACCTATATATATTTTTTACTTTTTTTAAGAATATTATATAATAGTGTTGATTCAGCTCAATACGGTTAAAACTTGTTTTTAAGAAATGTTTACGACTTCTTTCGGTCTTTTAAGCAAAAACAAATATGTAAACACATACTTTTTTTATAGTATGTTTTAAAATATTTCATGTTTATATTATAGTAATCCCGTAGAAGTATAACTTATAACGTATGCGAAAAATTTATAGTGTTATATGTTAAGTAAATGTTCAAAGATGGGCAGTATTTTAATAAAATTACATGTCAAAAATAAATTCAAAACCCCAGGTTTAATCGAAGCGACTTCTAATAGTTTAAAATTTCCTGTTTATTCGTGCTGGTAATTGCTATATGCGTTTATTGTGGCAAACAAATTTTACGATTCAGGCAGCGAATTCTAGCGACAGGTGCAGAATGTATGTTTGTGATTCGCTTCCAAAAATTTTGATATTTGAAAAGTGACTATTTTATTTATTAGTTTATTTATCACGTTCGGCATTATTTTAAAGAATAGGCCTATTACGTTAAATTTCGTGTCCGAGTTTCGTTTATTTGCAACACTAACAACATGAGAAGTCATGGTTTCGCTCTTTACCAAGGTCAGATGTTTACACATCACTGGCGAGTACTGAAATAAGTACTAGTTACCCTTCTTTTTTTTAACATCAGATTATACTTCCTTACTTTAAGTAGGCCAGCAAAACTAACATAAGATTTTTTGTAACACTAGTTTTGTCTTATGGTTACGATTATCCCAGTCGTTTTCACTTTCACTTAATCTGATTATGTCCACCACGGGTTTCATCACAGTACATCAGCGCATATGTTGATACTTCGTAGATATCCTTCGATCTTTGTAAACTGTTGTTTGCTAAGCCCTTGGTGATCAAGCTCTCTTGATGCGAGACGCACACGTTGAAAGGTCATTAGCTTTGATTGTATCTCCCGCCACGACTCAATTACTGAGCAAAGTGTCATATAAATTTTGTTAAACCTCTGCAGTTCAGCTTACAACAATATTTGTCAATGTCGTATGTAACAATGTCGATATGTTGCAAATAAAATTTGTTCAAACGAATCTGCATTCGTTGCCACCAAACTCTGAACTAACGCCGGAGTGTTCAATTCGAATTTTCAGCGTATTCAATATTCTCAAACAGAACTCGAGCCTTAGGTACCTGATTGCCCTGGGAGCGTCTTTTACAACGAAGAGGTGATAAAAAAAGAAGCTGGTTAATTAGCGCCAAATTGGGGGAAAGAGTAATCAGAGAGATATGTTTACCCTTGCCGGTAGCAAGTTCCAGGAGGCGCGCCCTGAAGTTGTTTACCCTTTCCAAACGGTCTGTTTATCCAAGACGGTTAAGTAGCGCGATTCTGAAACAAAACCACGGGCGTGTTTCGGAGCGGGAAGGGAGGCTGAATGGGTTGTTTGGCGGGGGAAGCTTCAATGCGTTGGCCCAGTTGTTCAGTTAATTGCTGTGTCATTACCGAACAAACATCAAACCCGGGCTTCGATCGCAGGGCTCGCTTGCCTACAGGGCGCTGATGTTCCGCGAGTCAACACGGACGAAACTGATAGCGCCGCGTCATCATTTCCTACCCCCTTCCCCCTTCACCAAGCATCCAACCCCCAACACCTTCCTTGCTGTTCGTGTAATTGGAAACGAAACCCATCGGGTTTGGACCGCGTCCGATGGAGCGCTATGCGCAGTTGCAGAAACTCCGCCCTCTGCGTCGACGAGAGGGTGAATTATCATCGCTGTTGCTGGCAGTCGCTGTGTATTGCAACCCCGCGCACGCGCCCTACTGTATGGGGTGAGTCTGAATTCGACAGAGTAAAACGGATGCGATCAAAAAATCAATACAATGGACTGAGCTTTTTATGTAGAATATTAAAGCAAATAAGATACGGCATATAAATAGAATCATTTTTTTTTCTTCAAGCACACGTTGTTTAATTAAAAATAAAAGATTAAAAATGTTATTCCAGTGACATTAAAAAAAAAATACCTCTTGTGATTAACATCCGTGCGTTCTACCACTGCGCTATCGGGACAACATGAGTTTAGGTAGGAGACCATGTAATAGCAACTGCGTAATGCCAATTTTATTAGGTATTTTGAAACATAGGATTACTTTTTACTATGAACATTTTGGTTTACCAAATATATTGCAGGGTACTTTCACCGTCAAAAAGTTTGAATTGGGACACCAAAACGTTTTTAATGTCCCCTTGTGTATCCGAAAGTGACTATGTACGGGTTTCTGTTGCTACTCGTGGGTCCGTCATTGTTGTGCCACATTTCCGTTCGTCGACTTCCGTTCCATTTTCATGAAATTGCTCCTACCAAATGCCGTATACCGAGAGCTAATGTGTTTACACATCAAAAATTATTTGAAAACATATAAACCTACACGACTTATGTTCTAAAGTGCTTACTAAAGCTTGTGTACGCTTTTTTTTGGCTGGAGATAAATATATTTAATTCAAATAACTTAGTTAAATTTATTTATTTAAGATCGAACACTAAGTATCTGGACAATGTTAACTTAATTGAAGTTCTACAAAGACCGCAAAACTTGTCGCTTCCGTAAAATTCTTTCATTAAAATAATTCACTGTAACGCCCGCCGTTACAATACATTTTCAAAAAGTTTTTTTACAGTTATTATTTGTAATTTAATATATATTTATTTAAGTTAAGCAGTATTCAGATGCTCAGTATAACACCTGAAATATTGTATTAATTTTTTGCAGTAATAAACCTGCTGTTATACTACAACTTGAAGGGAAGTACTAGACCACAAGTCGTGTATATATTTATGTATATATATATATACATATATATATATATATTACAACTGTTGTTTCTGTGATAAATACGCTGCCCAAGTTTGTCAGTCGAATTCTGTCTCATCTTTAATTTGAAGTGATATGTTGAACTTTTTCATTTTTCAAATTAATTTTCTTGCCCATTATAAAACAAACCTCATTTTGGCTCTAATGAAACAGAGTAGAAGTCACATCTAAAATACTGGTTGTAATTTTTTTTTTAAAAAATGCCCCTCTCCCCCTTTAAAGTAAAAAGTAATGAATATAATTCAAATATGAGCCTTGTTAAAACTATTACGAATAAGATACCTATATTTAAGAAAAAATAAAATAAAAACACAGTTTTGAATATGTTTGAAATTGATTTAACAATTTTACAGTGGATTTCACTGATTTACCATAAGGTGGATGTTTATTAAATTACCTAAATAATTAACTGACTGCTGTTTTCATAATAATATAAATTCCGCACTAGTGTTCCATCTCATCTTACCTCATGCATCCTTCAGGCTGGCCGGAACGACAGGTATGTCCATCGGGTATAGTAGGGCAGCTGACTCCTATGAGTGTCATTCCATTCCATTCACGAATACCCTACCTCAGACCGGAAACTATATGGCGAGTTTCTTACGCCCGTACAAACTATTATGACGTTTAATATTCCTTCAAAATCACTAAACGGGAATAGCCATGGTCTGGAAGATGCCGAGTTAAAGATTTTTCACTGTAATATGCAATTTGGACGAACTGTAAATTGTAGCAGCAACCGATAGACAGTATAAAGTGGTATGTATTTTTCTCAAAACAATCTTATAGCTGATTCGACTACAAAAAAAGGTCTGCGGTAGGGATTGTTCCCAGCGAGAGAAGACATTACCATATTTGGCCGGGCCATTCAACACGCGTTTGCTTCCGCACTGGGTGGCTGAGAAGTGTGTCCAGACAATAGACCTGTACCTGAAATAAACACAGCCAAAACGAAACACAGAGAAATGGTACACAGTTATGACACGCATCCTTCCTGGAAATCTTTTTCGCGAAACGTACATGGTCCTAACAATAAACACCGACCTATGAGTGTACAAATTGTAAGGTGCCAAAAATCTTACATTACAAAACATCATATTTTAATATTTTCTTCAATATTTTTACGGTGAATTGTTAAATTTTCAACTTTTCATGTGAATTATTCATGTAAAATGCCAGTAACGTAATAACAAATGTAAACTAGCGATCCCAGAAAAGTGGAAACTCTGTTGTCATCAGGGGGAGAGAAAGTTTGCAGAGGGCCGTGGTTGATCGTTAGTAAGGGTAGATAGAGTCCTTGGAGGGCTAAGTGCCGCAGCTCCGAGTCAGGAGGTAGGACTTCACTTGGTGTTCGTCTGTGAAGGAGCCGCAAGACAGGTTCAAGGCGTGACCTCGTGACGCTTTTCGACTATAATTTCTTCAGACGACTCGTGTGTTAGCGCGAGCTTCGCCGTTCGCCCGTGTCGAGGTGACAGCGGGCCAGGCGGCAGACCGCCCTGTATCGTGCGCGACGCAATATTACAAAGAGAGGTCGATAAGCGACAATAACATTTCAGACTTCAGTACATAAAAGGTTTCTGTACTTATACAAACGATTCTTTTGGAAACTAGTCACCAAGAAATATTTTTTAATACTACATAAAATATATTGTAACTTTATACAACATATGGCTATGGTCATTTTAGCATGTGTGAAGTGCGAT
The DNA here is from genome assembly GCF_032445375.1 of Bacillus rossius redtenbacheri. Lineage (NCBI taxonomy): Eukaryota > Metazoa > Arthropoda > Insecta > Phasmatodea > Bacillidae > Bacillus > Bacillus rossius. The sequence continues at coordinate 40,591,913 of NC_086330.1, read as the reverse complement.
TTTTCGCGAAAATTTTTCATTCAAGCATAATTTTTTAAACCATGGAAAAGATTATCGTATTGTTACGAACGCAGACAGGACCGCGACGCGTGCTGGGTTCGGAGCTGACTGGTGGCCCCGTACGGCCACTGATGTCACGCGCCGTCCACTGAAGTAAGGCATGCCACGCATGTTTGGCCGGATTACAAAGTCCTCGCTAAACCCCCCCCCCCCCTTACTGGTCCCCGCGCTCCGCTTTGCCTAAGGCCATTGTCAATTACGCTTTTATCGGCCTGGGAATTCTACAGGTTTCCCGAGGCCACGCACGGAGTGGCGTGAATAAAACCCGACTTTCTGGACTTTTCGGGCGTCATGTCAGCCCAAGATAACGCGACACGTCATAGCCGCTCCCGTACCTTCGATAAGGAAGCTATGGGGATATAAGCAACGACGTCGGTGTTCACGGGAGTGCCCGAGAGTTCGGAGAGTTCAGCGAGTGAAGGGAAGTGCGACATCGGCGAAGAGGGTGAGAGACCCAATCGAGAACGGTGCGACGAGGAGCGACGGGACCGTGAGAGTGCGACTGAGTGGCGCGAGGCTGTGTGTGTGAGGACAGGCGCGTAGTAAGGGACAAATCACTGTCGAGCCTAGCTCCAGTGAGAAGTGCGAACTGTGGAACTCCACAGACATTGAGTGACTTGCGAATAAACATTAATAAGGTCAAATTATTTGTGATCAGACATGTTTTAAGAACAATTATTTATTAGTAATGTAAATAATTAATTAATACAACTGTAATAGTTATACTCGATCAATATATTTAATAATTGAATGTATTTAGTTTTATTATGCTTATTAATGTTTGCAGTTAATACTGGAAATATATTCAGGGTAAGGTTTACAAATAACGTTACCATGGAAGGTTTATGGAAAACACAAATCATTAATTTTGGGGTAATAATCCAAACCCAGTATTACTGTGAACCCTATTTTGTAGTCATGTAAATGATGTAAAAATTCACAAATATCTAAAATTCGACATGCATATTTATGTTCAATTAACAAAAAAAAATATTACAGTGTAACTGAACAATCAGAACTATAATTAACATCTCCAAATATCTCGATAACAGCCGCGCGTATCCCCGTTTCAGTGGTGCAAAATCAAAACTATTTTATTTATTTATTGCTAGTCTTCCCGGCTGTGGCAACGCTATAAGCGGAGTCTCACACACTGTATGCGGAGTTCATCCTGGAGCAAGAAAAATAACGCGAATTCTGTAGGTCTATAGCGATGAGTTTTTTTTTTATGATACTGTTGCTGTGGCGCAGTCGACAGACGCGCATCCCGACGTGGATCGCGGTGACGTATCGAATCGGAAGAAAAACTTTTTGGAAAGGGGGGGGGGGGGGGGGGGCAGGGAGAGGTTGCGACACCAGCTTGATTCTCGTGTACATTTCCTTTCTCATCCCCCTTCTCCACTTTCCCCCGTCCCTGCCCCTTCCATCGCCTCGTGACCCACATACATCCCGGGGCCGCCCGTCCATTGGCCGACACGTGCTGCGCTTTTATTGGCGCGGCGTGGCGTCGCAGAGGCATATTGCCCTGCAGCGGAGCGAAGCCAGGCGCGATTTGTTCCGCTACATTTCAGACATGGCCTCGCGCGCCCTTCCAGAACAATTTCCTCCCCCCCCCCTTCACCCTTTGCGAGCACTTTACCTCCTGTAACACACGGGGTTCCAACCCCTTTCCGGCTAACCGAACACAACCCCCCCCTCCTCCCCGCAGAAGCGTGGAGTAGCCGAATATCACATCGTTCTAGGAGAGCATGCGAACCATTTGCCCACTGCAGTTTACATATGCATGCGATGGCGGTGTTATTCCGTGGAGTTTGTGTTCGGTCTAGACGAGGTCACTCTGGTCAAAACCAACCGCAACTTGGAAAAAAAATTCTCGTTAGGAAGACTCATTAAAGAACCCATGATGCAGCTTTACTCTTAATCAAATATGTTTGCAACACATCAGCAAGGATATATGCATTAAATTCCATTATAACAAAGTAATGTTTTGCTCTCCATACAGGAATGTCTGGTTGGGGGCAGGGGAAATTCTTATTTATAATTCAGTTATTGATTTATGCGGTAAAATTTGCATAACCCTACTCCCTGATTTCTTACCTCAATGATGTGCGGATGTTTATTAGACAAACGACTCATTGGATGCCACCAACACCGCTTTGATCCAATGTCAAGTGTAGCCTAACCGTGTTAGGACAATGTCACACACCAATAGCCTACCAAAAAAAACCACTAAAAACAGACACTTAAGCCCGAAGTTCTATGAGGTAGTCAAGCAAGTTGTTTTTCACTCCTCCGCAGTTGTCAGAAACTAAAAGCTTTTTGCAGGTTTTCCGTCGCCCTGTATTTAAAATCATGCAGCATGCAGATTTGGCGAAAAGATTTCGACTAGATGAAAGTTAAAACACTATAGCATCGTCTGTGTTTCGTGATTGGGTGAGTTTATCCCAGGTACATATTGATTGTAACAACACCAATCACAGCGATTCAGTGTGGAAACAAACGCGTCCTGAGTGGCTCGGTCAAATAAGGCAACGAATTATCTCGCAGACGACCGCCAATCACAAGGGAGAAACCTCTGGTGCGGGTATACCTTGTTGCAGTCTAATAAGTGTTCAGATATTTACGCGAAAAATGCCTCCCCCTAATTATTACCATAATTGTGAAACACCATTGTGAAATATATTATATGGCGTTATAAATTATTCTAAATTTTTGAAGTGTAACATCTTATCTCTCGATATACGGCCTTTAGTGGTAGTAATTTCACTAACGCGACCGAAGTCAAGGAAAGGAAATGTGTAACCACGGAGCGGCCATCTGTGGTAGATGGAGCGAACCAATGTTTATAAACACTAAGGGAAATTTTAGAGTATTAACTGTACAGTGAGTTTTAACAAGATGGGCAGTATATTAATAAAATTACTTGTTGAAAATCAGGTCCAAAGCCGAAGTGGGTATTATTTCAAGTCTTTTTTCATTGTTACTGGAGTTTTGTTTTATAGTTTCAAATTTTTCCTTGCATATCGAATAATTCGATAGGCGCGTAGCTACTTCAGCAGCGAATTCTAACGACGGTAGCAGCAACTACATATGATTCGCGTCAAGTAATGTAGTTGAAAATACAATTTGCAAATATTATTCACTCTCGACATTATTTAAAAGATTTCTACGTTAAATCTAGTGGAACGGTTTCGCGTTATGAGTTTGATTATTTGCCACACGAGAACACATGAATTTTCTGGTTACCCAGGTAATATGTTACACATCGCTGACGAGTACTGAAAGATTCGCTTACATTTTTTTAATGTTTTGATCGATCGTTTAAGTGGTTTACTAAAGTGGGAAGTTTCATTTCTAGAGCGCTTGGCGAACACGTAGCCATTTTATTTATTAGTGTAGGAGTGAAAAATCGTAAACTTCTAAGCCGGTATTCCAAGACACAAAAATAAGGATTTAGGTGTTTGATACGCTACAAATGTGCCCTAACCACATTCCGAGAGCACGATAGGACACGGCCAGTCCCTTATTTTTAAGGAGCGGAATTTTGTGTTCTATCCGTTGCTCCGTTGCCGATCTTTTGCCCAAATTCCGCGCATGCGCTGACTTCAATTTTTCATTGATTTCGTCCATATGGCGGACCCGCGTCTCGCGCCATCAACTCTTATATAGCCACACTCGTGAACATCGTGGGATGTACCAAGCGTATTGGTCTGCCAAATAAACTATATTTATGATAACGAAACTATCCTGGACAATACACTTTAATGGACTTTATAAGAAATAATCGCAATTTAAAATGTATGCCTACTTGAGGAAATTAGAAAGTTGATTCTACTTTTGTGTAATGGTGCTGCTATCTCTAGTATTCATGCCATAACCATTGCATCGTTGGTTGTGAAACGTCCGTTAGAATGCGTTGAAACCACTTACTAGCCTCGTGCGAGGCACCGTCTGTTAAAATAGTTGCCGATCTGTAACCTTACTGGGATTCGGTTTGGACACGTTCCGGAAATACTGACCCCGCGAGTTGGGTTACGGTTGTATCCCGACAAGGCAGTGCTCATTCGCTACCCGACCGGAACGTCTTTGAATACGGCCATTAGAGTTTGACGATCATCCGACGGTAAATAAGGATGCAGGCTTCGAGAGATGAACGAGAGATGAGCCCTCGACAGACGCTCCTCTGCGGGAGGGGATGTGGACGGAGGTATCGACACGAGGCGACGACGACGGACCGCTAATGAACAACACGTGTAACGTCGGCGATGACGAAATGAGGGACGGGGAGGAATTGGAAGCCCGTCCAGCTTCCCCCCCCCCCCCTGCCGCGTCCTAGGAGGAGAAATTTCCGGCGCATGAATGATTCAGGGGCGCCCTTCGTCCAGCGCAACCACGAACGCCCCCCCCCCCCCCCCCCCTTTACACTCCACCACTTTCCTCCGCGCAAGGGACGAGGGGTCATCAACAGAAGGGCTTCATTCCTCGCTGTTCGTCCCCCGCCACACCCGGAAATCAACACCTTCCCAAAACCCCAGTTCCGACGGGTGGACGATCACAATGCGTGCCGGTATTCACCGGGATCCATACATAACTTCATACAACCATTAACTATAAAAACATAGAAAAACGTAACTTAGAGACACTCAAAGCCGACCCTCAGAATTTAGATTGTCGTAACTTATAAACACGCAACTTAAAACAGGAATAACTTAGAAAATTACATCTCGTGTGTTTTTGAGTTTCTAAGTATTCACACATAAATGTACCAGGGTTGCCTCCTGGCTGAAGTAACACCACGCGGGTTCATTGAATTGCAAGATGGACTGCATAAAATTCCGTCGACGTCGATGTCTATGGCGACGCTGAACAGTTGATGGGAAGAGATCCGAGCATTGGCGGAATTGACCGGTGAGGGAAGAAACGGGAGCAACCCGAGTAAATCACTCACCATCTCACTGCAAAGTCTGCAACTTTTTTCCCCCACTCGACGACCGGTTGCTCGGCCTGACGTCATCTGTTGCTTGGTGTTGCTTGTTCGTGAGAGTGAAGCTCGAAATTCGTCTTTGGTGGAACGCTTGTCTTGTGATCAGGGGCCTCCACACGAACTGCGAGGTAATCGGAAAGGAGGCACACAGGCACCTGAGTTTCAATTTTACTCCTTCTCTAGTCTCTAGTGTTTAGTCTCCTTCTCTTGGTCTTCGATGTTCTTTATTTAAGTCTTTAACATTTATTCCATTACTGGCTCTGACCTAATATCGAAATTTGTTTTCCCACTTGACGGTGTCGTTCTTAGAAGCCGTGTTTCAAATACATACATTATTTAAATAAAGTAAGTTATTTGTTATTTAAAAACTTTTTCTATATTTTTTAAGTTTATGTTTCTGGGATATTGCATTTTTTTAACAAATATAAATACTTTTTTAACTTCAGATTGATAAAATTTTTCGCACATTCGACTATCAAAACAGCAGGAAGGTCAATGTCGACATGATTTTTCGATAAAACACCCCCATTCCCCTTTCTAAACATAAAAGCAGAATTTTGGTACTTCTTAATGCAATTTTGTACACTTTAAATATAAAATATAGCGAAAATCATAGTACCTATACAGCTTCGGACGTCCCGGGTGGACAGCGGAAAGTCATTACACTCCCTAGAGTTTACAATAAAGGGATATAAATACGTTTAAAAATGTTTGCTTTTATCATCAAGAGTGGTAAAATTTTATACGATTAACCTTGGATCAAAATATAAGGAAAGATGGGTGTCCACCTTGTTTCGAAAAAACTAACCCCGATGAAGTTTTTTTCACGCCTCGTGAATCCCAGGCAACGCCGGGTATTTCAGCTGGTAGGTCCTAGGTAGCCACTGTGTTCGACTGTGCTGTCGTAGTTGTGGTGTCAATAATATATATTTAGTACCGTCGTTGGGTTATCCTGTTTGTTCATTGTGTTCGACAAAGTATTTTTTTTGTCTTTTATTTATTCTTCTTGTTGCTTCTGTCTCGTCGTCCACGGTGTCCGTCTGTGCTGTATTAGTTTTTTTGAATAATACCATCAACTGAATTTTCTGTGCTGTCTAAGTTTTTGATTTTTTGACATCGAATGATTTTGGCTTCTTTTCTGTGTGTTTCCATGTTTGTCTTTATTATCTTTTGTTGAAGTATCCTATGGCTTACGGTGTAATCAGCAATAGCGTGTGTTGAAACGTCTTGAATAAGTAGGTATATATATTTGTCATTTCTGCAACCTGAATTACCTTTTCTCAGATTACCACGACTACATCAAACATGATGATTTCGTGCCAGCGCGTGTTTCCAGCCCTTCTGCAGCCGAAGTCAAGGGGACCGACACGTACTCGATCGACACACAGCCTTCCAGTTAGTAAGGACAGTCGAACCATTCTCGTCGAAATCCTTCGCTGGCGTGGTCTAGGGGCTATTTATTTTATTTTTATTTATTCAATTTTTGTTCTGTAGATCCCATATGGAGGTAAGGACTCCGGGATATAGAACAAGTCGATTAATACAAATATACACACATATACAAACAAACTGTACAACCACAAAAACTAAAAATTACAGAGTACTTTTAAATTTCAAAAGTAAGAAAGAGAGATTTAAAAAAAAAACCATGGGTACATAAGAAATTGTATAAACTGAAGTCTAAAGCTCAGAGTGAAGAGTTAGTTTACAAAACTCAAAATTTTTCTCCTCGTTTTGTGATGTATTTAAATAAAATTTACCGGAGTTAGTTTTCTTATTTGTTGTTAGGTCAAAGCCTTCCGAGTCCGCCCCTAGGACCTCAACACCACTCGGGCACACCTGTCGCGCAGGACAGTCCGCCATCCCATTGACGGCCAGACGTCACTCGCCAAGACAGCAGCGCGTCGTGGAAGGCTCGCGTCGCAGGGACACGACGGCAGTGCTGAGGAGTTACCAGCCCCCGGATTACCGCGCCGCGGTCTGCTCCACGACTGAAGGTCGAGACTCACGAACCACACACACATCCCGCCGTCACTGTGGATCTCCTGGCCGTTATAGCTGGCATGCAATTTCGGGGCATTTATTCCTAGGAAGCCTAAGATGTCCATCAAGTTCTGTACCTGCCCGAACACGCCCGAATTTTCACCATCGGCCAACCTCGGGATTTTTTTTTTATTTTTGCGCAGGAAAAATGAATTCAAATATATTTAAAGTGGTTGGTTAGGTTAGCTTCATTAAAACACTATGGACGGTTAGTTAGGTTAGTAAAGCTACATTAAAATAAAAAGAGAAATATAAATATATATAAATAAACCCGAGGTTGGCCGAAGGTGAATATTCGGGCGTGTTCGGGCAGGGAGAGAACTTGATGTACATCTTAGGCTTCCCTTTTTTCCTCACAGCCATGGGCGGTCCGGCCAAAGCTTTGTCGGGCGGCGCCAATAGTTAGAGGTAGGAGTTTCCCCACTAGATGGAGGAGTTACCTGTTTTTCTATAACGTTCCACAACGATAGCGTTATCCACTTAAGAGGTATTAGGTCCTGATATATTGTAATTTTTTTCATATTTACGCTCTGATGCAAATTTTGAACTATTTACCTCTATTGTTGGCTTATAATAGCATAAATCAGATCTTCCAGACAGTCTATAACATGTTGCGACCACATGTTTACTAACAGGCTCTAGTCTGTAAGCGCCGCGAAGAAATATATTATTATTTTACGCGGGTGACTGCAACTACCATGATGATCACACCAGTTCACAAGTGTTGACTTCAACAAGTAGCCAAAGCTAAATCCTATGCATCTAAAACAAAAAAAAAAAAAATACCATTGAAGCTTTATTGCAAGTGGTTTTAAAATATATTGGAATTGCAAGATGGCAAGACCTGATTTACCTTAAAGATTGTCTCTAAATAATCCGCGATGCTTAACTGAGGGTGTTATTTTAGTTCCGTATTATATTGCATACGCATATAATGGGTGGTAACAACATAAAAAGCTCATGGTTACATTATTTAACATTGAAATGTTATTGAAATTTTTTATATATTTCTCTGAAATTATTTCAATATTAATGTAAATTTACTAAATTTTAATATTCAGAGTTACAATAATTACATTTAAAAACTTTCATAAATACCAATAAAAAAACATTGCACCCAAAAAGAACCTTCCGGACTTTCTTGCTACAAAACTCCTCCCTTCCCAACAAAAAAAAAACTGGTGAATGTTTTTCCTTTAAATTTTAAAGAACGTTTCGTACTTCGTTAGTCTACTTAAGTCTACGGACTTTCACTTCATTAGTTTCTGTACACCCTGGTGGCTTACCTTTTACTCAAGTTCCACCAATAATGAATATTTACTGAGGTAGTGTTTCCCCCCTTACTTGTAAAATCATGTTGGCCTCGTTAATGAACAAGCACCTCTTTTTCGCGCCACTCGAGTTGGAGCGAGGAAGGTAAGACGAAGCGAAGCGCCGGAGAAGGTGGCAAGGGCTGGAAGGGGGGGGGGGGGAATGAGGGTGTATTCGTGGGTGTTAGGGATGTTGGGGTGGTAAAAAAATATAAAAGAATAAGTGAGGGGATGGAGGCGACTATGAACTACAACGCTAACAGCTTCTCGGGAGGGGCAGGCGCGACCCGAAGGCGTTTAGATACAAAATCTCTCTCCCTCAGTCTGTCTCCCGAAGACAACTTCTCAGGCACCCTCCAGCCCTCCTGTCCAACTTCATCCCCCTTGTTGCGAGACCAGGGATGCCGAACCCCTCCGCCAACCCTTGCAAACCCACAGCTCGCGCGCCACCCTCTCTCCTTTGAAATAAGGACGAGACCAGAAAGAGGATTTAAAACTTCTCGAGGAAGGACAAAAGGAGTCTGGCAGGAAGATAAAAGGAAAAGGGGGGACGAGCGAAGGTGGAGGTAAGGCGCCCGGGAGAAGCAAATTTTGCGCTGAAAATATATATTTTTTAATATCCTCGGCGCGGGTTGGCAAGGAAATGGGTCGCAGCACTTCGCCGAACAGAACCAGAGGAGGCCCGACAATTCTGTCATAATCGCTTGGCCCCAGGGGTTACAGGATATGAAGAAGGGGGGAAAGGCGAGAGAAGGGAGAAGAAGAAGAAAAAAAGGTGACCGAGGAATTTAAACAGAAATGTTATTTGCACGGTCGGGTCGCGCCGGGAAACGCTGAATTTATGAGGTTGGTAACCCATTTCCAGGCGGGGGGGTTGAAGGAAAGGAGCGAAGGGGTGCCTTGTGTCTGGAAACAGGAAACACATTTTGAAGCCCTGGGGGCGAAATCTTGACACGGACCCCTCCTTGCAACACGGGCACACGGAGAAGTGCGAGGTTCGTGGGAGATCATGCCGTCGGCAAAGTCGACTCGAGCCAAGGTTCTCTGGACCAACTGCACTGCTTACAAAGCTTGACATTCGTGTTTTATAAGTTGTAAACAACATCGTTTCCAGTGTAGGATAATAGTTTTGTCAGTAAAAAGTTTAATCCCGGATCTTGTCGCCAGTCTATTAAAATTCTTTGGACATATGCCATTGTAGTTTAGCACTTTGTCGTGGAAAACGTAAGTCTTATTGCACCAGATAACCTTTCCCGAAACGGTTCATTTGTTTTGTCATAGGAAGCCTACTGTATGTACGTCTGTGCTGTCGTCGTTGTGTTTCCCGCAAAATATGTTTTGTATCATCGTTAGGTTCGTCGGTTTGCTATGTTTTTCTTCATCCACTGTTTTAGTTGAAACTGGCTCGTCGTTGTTAGCCCACTTTGTTTGAATGTGGTGATATTTTTTCTATTACTGAATAACTTTCACGGAAAATTCTGTGGCGTGTGATATTAAATGTTTTGCATCAGGTGATTTAGGCCCGTTCTTTGTAGGTTTTTTGGTTCCGTTTTTATTTTTCATTATTAAAATTTTCCGTGACAAAGAGTGCAAAACTGCAATGCTGTATGTCCAAAAGATTTTATTAAATTTAAATTCACCATTGCAAAAATTATAAAATAACGAGTTGGATAAGCTATCTTGTCGCACGAGGCTGAGCTATCACTGCGACTTGTCTCGACTTCGAAAGCCAAGAAATAGCTAATTTAATTGTGTACGCTTGTCATAGATTTTTATACTTTTCACGCCTTCCAATTGGTCACTATGATAAAGTTTTGGAACAGTGAAATTCTCGGGAAAAAATTCCCAAATAACTACGTCATTCGAAGTGTTCTCGCGTTGATCTGTACACTACTGAAAAAAACTTAACAAAATATTTCTGTTTATAGCTTCATAAATTGAAACTTGGATAAAAAAAACTAAGTTCAAATTTTTTATACTTAATAAACGTAGTATTATATTTTTCTGTTTTAATAGTTTAATTTATAAAAAAAATCTGAAATTTTGTAATTATGCGTACATCATATTTAATTTTTTTATATAAGTATATGAACATTATGCTGTTGTGCACTAAAGAGATACTGCGGTATACTCTGGTACCCCAAATAAAGTAATCAGCTTTAAATCTTTTATGATTCGCATGCATGTAGGGGGTATACGTAGGGCCATGCGTATTTCGTGATAATATTTCAGACCAAACTGCGTGTTAAAACGTTTAAGCATTGTCAGTATTTCGTGGTCGGCTGGGTTTATTTCAGGCACATTTCTACCGTCAGCACACCAATCACAGCCATCCGGTGCGGGAGAAAACGCGTCCTGAATGGCCTGGCAAACTAGGACAGTGGCTTCTCTTTCAAGGATACAATCGCGGGCATATCTTAATGCAGTCTAATGAGCGATCAGAATTTTTGTTTTCGTGAAAAATACATAGATTTTAAGTAAAGTATTTTTTTTGTTTAAGTCCAGTGTGTAGGTGCACACAAAATTTAGCAATACATATATTGTTTTTATTTTTTAAAAGAACGAAAATTTCAGGCAGTCATTAGACCTGAAACTAAACCAAAACTATGCATTGTATGTATGAATAGACTGTTTGGGTAGTTGGAATTTTGGGAGTGGTCACTTCAGGTCTGTACTATCCACATTCCACTGTCGTAAACAGTGAAGGCAGGCGCCCGCGTTCACTGAAAGAAGCTCGGGTCGTTGCAACGAGAGGAGTTCGCGCGCTGCTCACGGGACACAAACTCCAAGTCGACCCGCGAGCGTCGGTGAGGGTTGGGGATGAAGTTTCAGGATGTACCATTAACGTCGCAGCGGTGGTCGTCCAACAGAGGGGCTTGGGGGAGGAACATAACGCGATATGGATGTTTCCCCCCTTCCCCCATCTCGCCATCAGACCTGATAGCTGTAAGTCATTATATCCCTTCAACCACCCCTCCCCCCCAACCCCAACCCCGTTGCAGTAGATTTCAAATTGCTTTATAGCGGTTGTTTGGCGCAGGAAATGATTTTGTTAGCATTTGGAAAGCTCGGCGGAACTGTCATTACGTGCAGATAGGGTCCTCGCCCTTTCTGCACGGTCGGTGCAGTTGATCATCAGCGCCTGGGGGTTTGAGGGGGGGGGGGGAGGGGGGTAGAGAGTCAGACAGTTCAAAATGCCAAGCAGACCCTTGGGGGGAAATTCAAAACGAATTTCACCCTCTCTCCGCCTCCCATTTCAATAATGGCCTCAGGATTAATATTTGAGAATAATATGCTCTGGGGTGAAATGGTAACACAAACGTGAACCAATTTACATTTCAATCTGCTAATGCCCTTCCGTTTATTTTATTTTGAATAAATACAATACGTCATAAAAATGTGTGTCCCGTTAACCCACAAATAAAAAAATATTCAAACTTTGGTATCTCCTTGTCATTTGTGAATTTGTAAATCTCTGGCGGAAATGTTTTTGTAGTAAAAAATAAATAATTTTTCTCTAATTCTTAAAATCCTAAAAAAAAAAATACTCACATTAAAAAAATAAACGCTGGAAAAAATAATCTACATATATCCCCTACATAACCAGAAAAATTGTTGAAAATTTAACAAACAAAGTTTATGAAATTATATTAACGGTCAAGGAGATTTACAAGTTATCATGGGCTCACAAAGCAACCATAATAGCTTATAAGAAACACCTACCCATAAGTGTTTAACAAAATTGTTTCGAAATAGTGAAAATTATCTGAATATTGGCAAACCATAAACTTCCATATCAGCCTCAAAAAATGTAGACCATAAACGACATGCCAAGCATTTTATCACTTCATGAATTTAAGTAATTTTTCTTTCATATTTTCAGTAAATTTAATTTTCGTGTACCATGGAAAAAACACAAATATTTCTAAGACGATTTTTCCAATTCCTCAAACAGATTACAGCAGTATATAAAAATAGATAGGCTACGTAAGAGCATGAAATCCCACAAATGGGCGCGACTCACTAAAGTGTTTGTCAGACAACACACATAACAAAACTGCTTTCAAAATATTAAGCTACTGACATTTCAAGTCACCCGTATTGAAACGAATTCAACCACACACACTGGTATGTGCGATTGCAGCTTAGAGCTTTTTTTTTTTTTGGAATCGCTATTACATATGTGGAAATAAAAGAATCAAATGTGTTGTAAAATTTTTATAATCGAATACATATTTGGATAATGTTGCGTAACCAAATACAAATCCCTAAAAATATAAAAAGAGCATAGGCTTGAATATCTTTACCACCATTTTTTTTCTATCGACCTATTAATTTTTTTTGCGAATATAACAAAATCGCCTATAAACATTTCAGTAGTTTCATAAGTTTAAATACTTCACGAAAATGTTTCTTTGTTTCCAACGCCAAAAAATTTACAAATTAGCCAATTTGTCACCATAAATCAAATTAATGTAGATACGTTTATAATTTAAAATAAGTAATTATAAGATTTCTTATGGTATTGACGACCGGTTTATTCACCCAGTATTAATAGTTGACTAATTCTATTTTAAACTTGAACATAGTTAACTATTTTCCATAACTTTGAACAATAACAAACCATAAGGAAACTAACACGTGTGTGTGATAGCCGCATGCAACAATATTATATACATGTTATGCTTTAAGCGCACAGGTACAAGATGGAATTATTTTTCCACGTTCACATACAATTATAACTACGATGACTTAATTTTTTTAATGTTTAATATCTTAGCTATCTGCAAACAACATTTGCTAGGAGTATTTCGTGCATGGAATTGCAGTCAAAATAGCGTAAACCAATGTGCTGCCTTTTGTGACGTATGGCGTCAACCAAAGTTTAGAAAACCAAAGGGAAACGTTATAGAATTAACTGTTTAGTGAAGTTTAACAAGATACGCAGTATTAAAAAAAATATATCATTGTTGAAAATCAGGTTAAAACCGGTGTTTAGTATTTTGTTTTTTCAAGTGTTTGTTTCGCTTTTATCGGAACCGTTTCATTATATGTTATAACGTTTATCTCTGCAAATTCCAACGATTCGATAGTCGACGTAGCTGTTCCAGCAGCGAATTCTAGCGGCGGGTGCGGAAACTACTTGTGATTTGCGTCATTAAATGTAATTGAAAACACACTTTTCGTATATTTATCATAAACTGCATATTTTTTAAAGAATTGTTTTTTAAACTTTTTGTCTGAGTTACGTATTGCAAGTTTATCTGCAACATGAGAACATGTGAGTTTTCTCGTTACCGAGGTTAGTTGATTACACATCACTGGTGAGTACTAAAAGACTGTCTACATATTGTTACACTGTCCGCAGGATAACTTGATGCTTGGGTGACGTCACGAACGTTCAAAAAGCTTGTAAGGGGAAGGGAAGCAAGCTGGCGTAGTATACACAAACCAAAAACATTGAGTCTATATTATAGATTAATAAAATCACTTTTAAAAAAAAAACTGAGAAATTACAAGTTCTTCGATTGAAAAAAAAAAGAGTAGTGTACACTACCAAAAACATTTACTTACAGTCTATTATTGATTAATAATAATAAAGTCACCAATTTACTCGCTCTCCTCAAGAATTCCAATTCCTTCCATTTCATCTTCGGTAGAGTTGGAATCTTCACTGCTACTGTCTACACCGCCAAGTGTAATTATTATTTTGTCGATTTCAATGTCAAAAAGAACATCCCGGCTGTAATACTCCTGCTCTAATTTTTCAACATGATTACAAAATGGAACCCAATCTTCTTTTCCCATGCTCTCAAATTGTTCTTCGCAAAGTCTTTTCACATCATCTATTTTGAAGGACACATTTTTTGATGCAACAATACCCTTAACTTTACCCCATATACCTTCAATGGGATTCAAGTCGGGATGGTAGGGTGGAAGTCGGAGCCGTGTGTGACCGAAACTTTCAAGAATCTGGTCGACGGAATACACTATGTGCCGTGGCTTATTTATTTTAATAAGTTCGTACAATGTTGGCTTCAGCATGTCTTCAGTAAATGAAATTTTGTTTTCTCGCAGCCATTTTTTCATATCATCTTTTGTTGACGAAGATGTTGGCGATTTGTTTACGCGGACATTGTGATAGGGTGCATTATCCAATACCACGACGCTGTTTGTTGGCATGTTTGGTACGAGTTTTTCCCTAATCCACTTCTCATAATTGGCCTGGTTCATTTGGTGGTGGTAGTCACCAGTAGCTTGATGTGATTTCCACATAACGAGGGCATTTGGCACGAATCCATCTTTACCGCCAGCATGTATCATAATAAGGCGTTGCCCTTTCGCTACTGGCCGAAGGACACCGTTTAATGTTTCATCTGCCCAGCTTTTTTGTTGCACATGCGAGGATAACACATACGATTCATCTACATAGATTATATTCCTGTTTTCATTTCTGAAACGCATAATGCTCTGTAAATAATTAATTCTTTTCTGCCTGATATCATGCTTTTCGATAAGAACGAGGCGGTGAGATTTCGTTTTACGCCACTGAAAGCCTAACTTTTTCAGAATTTTACGAAGAGTGCTATCGCAACCTTGAAACCCTATCTCTATCTTCAACTTCTCCCTAAGCTTTGGCACTGTTGGCGCACATTTTTCTGTGATATAAAAGTTATAAATTATCCTACGAACTACTCCTTCGTCAAACCCATCCAGTTCGTATTTTGAAGACTTTTTTCTTTTCTTGTTAGGCGTCTCGAACAATCCTTCACCATCTTCGTTAATGTGTTGACCTTCTTTCTTTATACGTTGTACAGTAGCACGAGAAACTCCCGTTGCTTGCGCCGTGCGCAGTTGCGCACGTTCAAGAGGAATAGATAACGACATCACACCATTCCGAGCTTCATTTTCCATAAAATTTAACACATTAAACACTACCTCTCGCGCCTGCGAATGAAGTTTTTTCTGTTTAATTTTAGATAACGTAGGTGGCATTTTTATATTCAGCACGTGGGGTAAAAAACGTTGCGAGAGAACACTTTACAAACAATTATGTACTAGTATTTTATACATTACAACAAAGAACCACTACTGCGAACTTGTTGATAGCTTACGTTTAATACGTATTCAGTTTACTATTCTCTCTTTAGCTATAAACATGAAACACGTCACGATAGCACGTAGCGGACTGGTCAATGTTTTCATTCAGAGTGGTATGCGAAGTGAAAGTCTCTGAATACGTTCTCTGCGCATGCGCGCTGGGCCTCCCTCCCCTATACTCCCCTAACCCGCCCCTCCAAGGCAAGGCTACCGTAACGGTCACTCAGGCATCATCTTATTCTGCGGGCAGTGTACGAACGTGAGCAAGGCCATGTCACGCGCAGGTGCAGAGCTAGCTGGGCTGACATCATATGCCGCCGTAACATGAGATGTGCCGTGCGCACCTGGGTCGCTGGTTCCCCTCCCTCCAGCCCACAGCTCCCCGCGCGGCGCTGTTAGTTTGACATCCGAAACCTGACAGCTGCGGAGTTACGCGAGCCGCCGACACGTGTTTCGAGAGATTTCTGCCGTCGGGTCGGCGAGGAATGACGCGACTGGCCTCAGCCACGCTCGTGATTTCTGGAAAGCGCTTGGGCTGATATATAAGACGAGGACGCCGGCCTCAGAGTTAGAGAGTTCAGCCGGGAGTTCTCCCGCGGCGGAGTTTCCGGGGCAATAGTGCCGCGGGTGCGGCAGAGTGGCGAAGTCCTTGGACGATGGTTCCAGGGCAGAGAGTGAGTGAATTCAGTGGAGTCAGGAGTTTTCCCGCGGCGGAGTTTCTGGGCGATAGAGTGGCCAAGTCCCTGGACGAAGGTTCCAGGGCGAAGAGTTCAGTTCCGGGCGATAGTGTCGCGGGCGCGGTGGAGTTCCAAGCGAAGTTCCGAGCGAGGCGTCGAGTAGGATCTCGGCGAAGGGGAAGTGCGAAGGCGGCGGCGGAGTGCGGCGACGGAGTCCTGCGACGGAGGACCACGAAAGGTGCTGAGGCGAGATTTGCACCAGAGGTGCGGCCCAGCGAGGTGTGCGGTGTATAATAACGAGTAATTGAGGATGCAACATATTTAATTACAATTGATTAATTGGCATTTTTAGATTATTTGCTAGTAATGTAAATAGTGGCAATGAATAAAACTGTGTATGTAATAAAATCTTTAATTGGGCAATCCTTTACGAACCCTGTAAATCGTAACAATATTTGTTAAAATTTGGTAAATTAAGAATATGTCTTTATTCAACGCAGCATAGTGAATTCGTTTCCCATAAATGTTTCGTGTATCAAAAAAAAAAGAGAGCATATACTGAATTAAATGATTACTTAAAAGTTAGTTGTAAAACTCACATTTTCATGAAGTATTTTAACTCATGAAACAGCTGAATTGGTTATAGGCCTAAGCTATGTTGTGAATTTCACAAAAAAAATTAATAAAAAAAGTAAAGATATTAAAACACATCCTCTCTTTAAATTTTATGCTAGTTTATTCTTGTTAAGCAAAATTACTTCAAATTACTTTTGAAAAAAAAATTACAAAATATTGGGGTTTCTTATTTCTTGCAATATCGTAGCTTTTAAAAAAATACACTCATAGCCACAATCACTTACATATGTTAGTACTGGGTATAGTTAGTTTGGTTCAATACGGGTGACAAATATTTAACGGCATAATATGAAAGCGCCATTCAAAACTTTCAATTGACTGACCACGATATCTTGATTAGTTTAATTCTATTAAAATCCATAATAGCTGAAATGAATTGAAAATAATTGTTATTAAAATAGTTTAGTCAGAAATTGATTAACTGACTGAACACATTTAGTACTAATTTTTATAACATTGTATTATTATTTAGAAATTATTTGTTTTTATTTAATTATTTATTCATTAATTTTCTATGTACCAATTTTAAAAGGATTAATTCATATGTCACAAAAAGGAATAAACCTAAAATTTTAAAACCATGTTATAATAATATTAATGTAAGAATTTATTTATTAAACTCACTTTACTCATATAACTTCCAGGAATGAATTCGTATCAAAAACTTTATATTTACAACGTATAAGAAAATCAATTTTGCAATACGTCTAGCTCTTCAAAGTTTAGCGTGATAGATAAATGCAAAAATTATTTTCAAGTACTTTTCTGGATGCAAATTACAGACATACTTTCCGCGCCCGCCGCTAGAATTCGATGCTAAAATCGTAAAGTTGGCTTGCCACCATCACACTTAGACAGCAGCTCGTTCGCTACGTCATTAATCGAAACATTTGATTGAAAGACGGAAAAATTAAACTAATAGTAACTGCTCCGATAAAAACTAACAAGACTTAAAAAAACAATATACCCTGGTTATTTCCTACAAGGAATTTTATTAAAATACTGCCCATCATGTAATAAGTCATTAAACTGTTTATAATATAGGCTAATGTGTACCTTTGACTTTGTACCCTTTAGTTCGCGTCAATCGCCACAGATGGCAATACAGTTGTTACACATTTTTGTTCCATAACTTCCGTCGAATTCACGAAATTACCCATACAAAATTCCGCATACCGAGAGTGAAGATGTTACACATAAAAAGTTATTTCTTTATTAAATCTTTAAACCGATATATTACTGTTTGGTATCAGACTAAAGAGCACAGATAGCACCCGTACAATAAATTAATGGTAGCAATAATTAGATATGTATTATTAAAACAAAACCATTTAATGAATAAAATGCAATCAGTTATTAATATAACTGATATATGTATTAATATATATGAATATATTATAATCACAGATAATCACTGAATATAATAATGTGTCATATTTAAAAAAAATTGATATTTTTTGTAAATAAGTTAATACCGATTATTTCGAAAAGTAATGGAAAACCTATTTAAAAACAGGATGGCGAGAGTGGGATTCGAACTGCATCCTTCCGAATCCGATCCCAATATTCCACCGAGCTGCTACAAGGCTTCCTCGTTCATTGTTCGCCATAGAGTCACAGTTAACTTCGTCCATCCGTCTCGTATTCTGCATGAATACGTTATAGTGTAGGGTCCCACCTGATGCAGTGTGTGTGGTGCCTGTGGTCCCATGTTGAGGTCCATTATTTTCGTTTTTACCGGGTTGGTTTGGGCTGTAGAGGCATGGCTAAAACTGGACCGCGTGTTTTCTGTAATGGGAATTTCGTCATTCTCCATATTACACAAGTAATTTCATCGGCATAGACACTGCAGGTAACCCGATGGGCATAGATACACGAGGGAGGCCTGCTTTCGTCGCACACGTGCGCCATGGTATTGAAAGAGGCGCTGGATTCCCTTTTCAACACAATTTTCCCACCAGTCCACTACATCATCATAGCATTGTTTTTGCTCAGTCCATGTAGTCCATCGTTTCTGTAAGTCCCTATGCACCTCCTCTTGTTCCAATAATCGGGTCTGCAGGCGCCAGTAGTTTTGTCCGCGAAGTGGGATTAGTGTGGGGTAGGATAGAGTGCAGACGACAAGGGAATGATCGGTGAAGGCTGCTGGGATGACATCATAGCTTATGACGGAAATGCAATTATTTATAGAAAATTACAATCGGTCTAGTCTCGTGCTGAAAACATGACCATGGAATGTATAGTTTGGCCGAGGGACTTGTAATATATCAACAACATCTGCAAATTGTATGGCGGTGACTAAGTCTTGTAATGCTGTGTTAGTCGGATAGGCTTCACCATGGTGATCAATGGGGTTCAACACACAGTTAAAATCACCGCCAAATATCATCTTGTTCCAGTAACCTTCTAGGAACAGTAATATTTCGTGTCTGTAAAAGTCTGTCCTGGCTTGCCTGTTTTGTGTGCCCGAAGGAGAGTACACATTCACACAGAGAGCCAACTTCACCAAGTCATTGTCCGGTGGTGGCGATGGCATGAAAAGTGTACCTGATATGATCCATCCTGAAGGATGTATCCTTATATTGATGAGTTGGTAACCATTGCGTGTAATTATGCCCATCCCTCTTCTTTGTGTGCCTACATTTGTACAAACATTGCAGTTGTCAATGTGCGGAATCTGAGTTAGAGGTAGTTCTTGTATGAAAATGACATCAATGGCATGAATGTATGCTAGACTGTATAATGCACGATATTTGTGTGCCATCTCCATGGCACAGACACTCGCCGTTGCAACTGTCAGAACGTTGGCCATCACACCCGGCTCGGTTTTTACAGATATTAATTTTGCACCGAAGGCGAGCCGTGAAAGGCCTTCTTACAGTGTGTTCAATGTCCTGCTTAGCGACGGCCAGTGAGTGAGTTCTCTGTGATTGAGGGCTGTCGGGGACAATTTCATCTCGTCGGGGGCTACGACTACTGTGACGGAATTTTTTTCTCTTTACGACCTACACCATGCAAATCCTCGGTACTCCCTTTCCTCCTGGCATTATATGTTTCTTCGCCTTTCCTTGTCACTCTTGCCCTGACATTCTGTCATCTTCCTGTTCTTCTTCCCCCTATTTGCGACTAAGATTCCTGCAATCCTTTTACTGTCGGTGTGAGTGATTACCTCCCCTCTTACCATGCCCCGTCAAGAGAGACTTGTTTGACAGTGTACGCCGAAGGGGAACCATCTGTCCTGGACTCTCGGACTTGTGGTCACCAGTCGGGGTTCGTACCGGTGTTCTCCGGAGAGGGGCACTACCTAACCGCGGCGCCTTGGTGTCTCGTGTGTCACTCTTGCCCGGAGCCAGGTCGCGCCTGAGCCTATGAGCGCCCCGGCCACGACATGCGAGTCGCGGCGCGGTGCAATGGGGCAGGTCGCCTGCACGTATGTTCCGGCGCGTGTCACAGACTGCGCGTCTGTGACACGGCCACGCCTGTGCGATCTTCAACTGTCAGTATTGACGGGCTGTCTTTATCTAACTCAATCTTGACAACGATTACCCCCGTTTTCACTTTGTATTTGTAATGTCCCCCTCCCCCCCCCCAACCCCCAGAGCTCATCAGAGCATTTACAAATATTTTGAATTTTTTACTTCAACATGCAGGTTGATCACACGCACTATTTTGAGGTTGTCTATGGAAATTTGAATGTCGGCCAGAATGGACTCACCCGATGCTGTTGGAATCTGAGATGTCCTGCCAAGTCGTCCGTCTATGGTCAGCCACCAGTTCGTCTTCCTGTACGTGGAGTGTCTCGTCCGTCCAGTTGGGCAGATTCATGGGCAATGGCTTTTTCTGACACTTCGCACAAAGCGTGTTGACTCGTTTTGTACGTTAATACACATCCATATTGACAATCTAATATGGCCGTGTTTTATGTGTAGGTAGATGAATACAGGCAGAACCCAGCTGAAAGTCTTTTAATCGCGCGGCACGAACGTACTCACACGCACACGTCTACACACGTCCGCGCGCCTCGGACTCCCAAGGCAGACTATTACACCAGCTCGCTCAGTCCCGGCGCTAGGTTGAAAACAAGCTGCATTGTCTCTCCTTAGGAAACGTGGCGGACGTTTCGTCAGATGGCGGGCTCCACAGGGATGCTACCGGGGTGTGTTCATAAAGTAATGCAAGTGATTTTATTTGTGGAGCGACTCTTATTTTTTATGTGATTTAAATTATTAGTACAATATTCTAGTTTTGATATTTAGTTACTAATATTTTTAATATGAAATAAATTTTAGTGTTTTTAAAATAGTAATATTTTCTTTTCAGGAAGCAAATAATTTTATTGCTGCATAATCATTCGCAACATATCCTGTCATTCATATAAACATGTGAGATTATTTTTATTTAAATTAAATATACTATAGGGCCTATATGAGTAGTCCAGTTCCAAAACTCGCCTTGTCCCCCACCAAGGAAAATTGAGTTATTTATTGTTTTGTGCAGCTTTTATAAGTGCGCAATAGATAGCATTATAACACGTTCCACAACTCCTCATGTCCAATAACAGACACACTTTGAAAACCAGGTACTGTTTCAAAACTCTTCTTGTCCACAAGGTTTTGTGTTACAAAACTCTCCTTGTCCATATATATAAAAACTGTTTCAAAAGTCGCCTTGTCCTATAAGCAGCCATGAACAAACTAACTGCATTAATCAAAAGTGGTTATGTCCACATAATAGAAAGTCTAATGTAACATTGTTTTAGAAGGTAAAAACTTTTTTTTAATCACATAAACATATTCATATGTTGGTATAACTGTATATTAAGAATTTATTAATTGTTGTAAACATGGATGCTAGTGAAAACGAAGTGCGAAACACTTTTAAAATCATTTCTGCAGAACCAGGAATAAGCAGAAAGAAACAGCGAAACAATTCTGAATAGGGCAAAAAAACGAAGCAAAGAAAAGGTGGTAAGATGTATTATTTAGTAAATGAACTAAGGTAAAGATGTTAACAGGGCACATTATTCAATTAGACCATAACCTGTTAAACTTTTTGTGTTTCAGTCTGGGTTTCACTTTGTGTTTTCATAAAAAAGACAGCCAATGAATGTATTGTATGTAAACATAAAGCAAACACTGAAACTTTAGAGGTTTATGGTCATTGTCATTGCAGCAGATTGCAGAGATTGGCAAGAAAACTGTGAATACTCGTTTCAGGCATGCTTCGAAATCACTGCCACAACGTCCTACATGTTGTCATGGAGTCAAGACAAAGTTCAAGTGCAGCACATTAAGCATGCAAGATATTCGTCGCTTCCACCAAAATTTATATGCTACCAGTGAGAAGATAACACAGGACCATTACATCTTAAGGTATGCCGCAAATAATGTACCAAAAAGAAGTCGTCCAAGAACTCAACATGGGTCAAGGAAAACTGTTACTGTGACATATAACATGCCACGATTTAGCCAGGCTTCAGGGCGTGTTTTGGTACAAGTATGCCAAAAAGCATTTCTTGATACATTGGGTGTCTCCAAATTCAGAGTACAGAGGCTTTGTAAAGAACAGTTACTTAAAGGTACGTCACCGAAATAAAATCGCGGAGGGGACCGTCATAGTAAACATTATACAGCACGAAGACAAAATGTTCGAGCTTTTATAGAGTCCTTTCAGTCCCTTGAGTCACACTACTGCAGGGATCGTTCTAAGAAACAATATCTTCCAAGTGAATTGTCAATTTAAAAAATGTGGAGGATCTACAATAATACTACTACTAACGATTCTTGCCGGACAATAAACAACTGTGCATGAAGAGGATGATGATGAACCTATGGTGGATGAAGATTTGAGAGTAGGGTGTTTTGAAATAGTTCAACATATTTTTTAGTTGAAAATATTGAGAAAATAAGGAGAAACTTTAGTAAGTGTAGGATCTTAATATGCATTAGAAATAATATTATTTTGTGTAAAATAATGTATTTTGCATCATTATTAAAATACGAGATGTAATCAAAGAGTTTGTTACTGGTTTTCCTTACAAAACAATTCATTTTGTATTATATGCAGTTCCAAAATTCACCTCGTCCAAAGTATTGTTCCAAAACAAATCTTGTCCAATTTATTTTAATAGTTTTAATATTTGTGTTTACTGTTCAATTTTAAAGACCTCAAGAAACATATTTCAATTTAATTTTTGAAATGATTCATACCTACTGTGTGTTGGCTATGTCACAACCTCTTTGCATATCAGTTTTTCTCGATTTGCTCTGTTCCAATGAAAGAGGACAATGCGAGTTTTGGAACTGGACTACTCATATGTTTTATTTAAATATGTAATATAAGGATGACATGAGAATAAAATTTGGTGTGGCTGTGGGAGTAGTTAAATATGAGTGTACCTAATATAGTACACTAGTCCTTCCAATAAGTCTATGCAAAATATTTTTACTTCCATTTTCATAAGATTATTGTTGTTTGTTAGCGTGGATTTTTAAATCACTCTAAAAAAAAATCCTTTTTTTATTTAACTATTTTTAATACTGCAAAAAAAAAAAAGAATTCCACAAGTAAATGAAGATTTTTATATGTTTGTAACATATAGGCTAACAATGTGTATTTATAGCGACAGCTGGAACCAAATCTTTCAAACTTCTGAACATAGAAGGCACCATAAGTATTTATTGCCTCAAAAACTTGTAAACAAATGTCACTTCATGTGATATTATTAGTGATAAACAACGCGAAACATATTTCACTCTCTGTGCCGGTTTGATAGTCATACAAAAATGTTACAACTATTGTTTACAGCATGAACTATAATATAGTGGAGTAGGCCATTTTATAACTTATTGCATAGTTGCTATTTTCTACAAATTCCTCATGTTTTAAAAGTATTTTTACTTTAGTAAATGATAATTTTTACATTTTCTAATAAAAAATAAAACTTAAAATTTTAACAGTCATGAGCGTTCCAAATTCATATCTAATTTTCCTTTTTTTAAATAACTATTTGTGCACATAAGTTAAAGATTCTTGCATGTTAAATGTTTATATTTTAACTAAATATGTTATTTAACGACCACATAATAAATTTAGTGTGTGTATCACTGATTACTGAACCTAACATTTCTTGTTTCATGGTATTTTCGTTAAATGAAGCTCTGGAGATACAGTGTCTGATGAAGATGATTGTCAAATACGAATCACTGCTTTTTTTTTTATCAAAAAATGCATGTAACCCTGGTACTGATGAATATTTCTGATAATCTTCCTGGAAGCCCGTTGTAAGCAGATGGTGAAGTACATATTGTCAAATAAAGTTTCAGAATGCAAAAACACAGGCGTTTTGAAGTCTATCAAAAACTACCATTGGTCAGACGATAATATTTGCTATGATAATTCAGAATGGCCTGTAATGGAAGGGCCTTCAATTTTGCTAACCCCTGAAAAAATTTTCATTGTTTTTTTTTTATTACGATGTGATAGCTTTGATGGTAAAGTATTTCAATCAGTATGCAGCTAAAAGAAATTTATTGGGTGACATAATAGAGAACGAAATGAGGTGCATTATTGCAGTGATCTTCCTCAGAAGTGTATGTTCTGGGAAACAGTCTGGTCACTCACACTAAAAAAGTTACAAATTCATTGACAAGAGACCGATTAAAATTTATATTGGGAAATCTTCATGCCTGTGTGTAACAATGACATTAATAAAAGCGACAAGTCTGCAAAAGTTCGTTCACTTTTTTTTTTCAAAATCAACAACCGTTTCGTACAAAATACACCACATTCTGAAAATCACAGTGTTGATGAAACGATGGTGCCGTATTTTGGGGAGCATGGATGCAAACAGTTTATGAAAGTCAAACCTATACGATATGGGTATAAGCTTTTGACAGGGGTTACCAAGACAAATTACATTATGTGGATGGATCCTTACCAAGATGCTAAATCAAATACATCTTCAAAATACAAACATATGCGCTTGGGAACTAGTGTTGTTATTGAGTATGTTGATGTGTTGAGAACCACAAGTAAGTACTTTCACATATTCAGTGACACCATTTTTACCTCAATTACATTAAATTCAGAACTACGTAAGATAAATATTAGTGCTATTGGCACAATAAGAGAAAATAGATTTGGAAAACTGTTCTCTTACACATTTTAGCATCCTTAGTAAAACACCTTAAGGAACAGTCGCAACGAAAATAGAAAGAAGTGAATGTATCGTGGTAAGAAGAAAGTTGTAACAGTTTCTTCAAATCTCTTTCAGCCAAACCTGTTCACAAAGTTACAGGTATTATCAAAGGGGAAAGAAAATAATCCGTGTCAACAAACCCACAACATACATGTTTACAATAAAAACAGAGCTGACTATCAGTCTGTACAGAATTTCAATACCACGGGAGGGGGGGAGGGGTGGTATTTCAGCCTGATCTCTCACTGCATTGACGCAGCTAACCAGATGCATGGCAGCTCCAACGACATGCCTAGGGTGAACTTAATCATTTGGCACCCCGGAGGTGGTTGGCTGTTTCCATTCTTGAGAAGAATGCCAAACCAACAAAGTCACGAGTGAGGCCTTCCAGGACCGAACATGAAGATTCAAGATTTGATAGGATCACAGGGTAGTCCCTCCAGAGAAGCAAACACACTGCAGACTGTGCCACATAAGAACAACTACACGATGTGTGAAAGGAATTGTGCCGGAAATTAGGCATTTCGTCACTTTTTTAATTTATTCTATAGTTTTAAATTTTTTTGAGGTTTCCATTTTTTTAATTTATCTGGTGGTTAATGGGGGTGATTTACTTTTGTTAGGCCGGTGTACGCCACCGATTTAAACTTGGTGCCAGTGGTCCGAAGCCCCTTCCCAGGGGGCCAATCTGATATTTTGCTGTCTAATGTGGACATGGTCAGCCCGGTTGAAATTTCTCTCGCCTGCAGTCACGTCCCGAGTTGGTAATTTTAATTCCCTGCATGACCAAAACTGCTTTGAGCAGCTCCTGGGCTGCAATCTGCTACCTTGTAGAGGCCTGCTGAGAAAAGCATGTCTCGTCACGAAGCAGTCTCCAGTGGAGCTGCGTTCCCACCTTAGTGGCTATTTCTGCCCCCCCTTCCTCTCTCTCCTCCTCACTTCAGTTCTGAGAAATTAAGCTAAGAGCAGTGACCGGACGGGACGATGACCTGATGCAAAAACCTTCTCCCGGGTCCGACAGACACATCCCTGACATCTAGCGGCAAAAAAAAGTAACCGCGGGCCTGGTCGCCAGCGTGCAGAGCTTACCCTCATGACACCTGGTGGCAAGTCTGCTCACCACCTCAAGTAGTTCCCCCTTACGCCGCTAGAAGGCAGCGTCGCGGTGCCATAAGGCACTATGCTTTCCTCTCGCGGCCCGGAGAAGTCGATTGTTCTTTGTTTTCGTTTCGGTCCGGTAGAGAGCGCGCATGTCGTGTTGTTGCCACGACCGCCTCGGACTCCTTCGGAAATTTTCGGCTTAGAACCGAACCTACCCCCTCCTTTGACCCGGGGCCTTACCGCCCGATTTAATTAGGGGTTTTGGCCGATTGCGGGGCACTCAGCCCTCTGACCTCGGCTACTGACCTCGTCTCATCTACGGCCTCTGCGCTAAGAGGCTTTTTGCGGGAACGGTGATTTTCGCGTGCACGAGAATGTAGTCAGTTTGCTTAAGGGATGTGATCCCGTTTGTACAGTAGCCAGGCAGAGGTAGTTTTTAGAAAAGTCATGCGTAGTTAAATTTTTATTTCTTCTTATTTAATTCTAAAAATTCCGGTTTCATCCGCGCATCCTGATTTCTCGGTCCGCGGCATCCTGATGTCGGCGCGAGACACCTAGTGAGCTCCGAACTCTACACCCTGGTTGGTGAGTAATTTTTTTTCTTTTCCCCCCCATTCCCGTTTGTTGGCCTTTTGCGCCGACGGTGTAGGACTGTCTGGAAGCAAGTCTAATTCGTTTTGGATTTGATTTGGGTTTCAGACAGGGTCGAAGTGCTGGAGAGAGAAATCGCTCCCAGCTCGTGGTCCTGCACCTCCACTGCGGGTTACGTTAGAAGAGAGGTTTCCGCGACCCGACGTTATTTTTTGAAGACCCGGGTGGTAATGTGAAATCAACATCCCCCCCCCCCCCACTTTCTAGCTACGAACTACATAAATCGAATGAATAGCCTACCAGCGAACAGTGCTTTCCTCAAGAATATGTAGAATCAATAAAACTAATCAGCGATGTAATTGTTGGGACATTCAAATTTGGTGCAATTTTTAAATTTTAATTATGTAATAATTTTTGCTAAGGTGTAACATGTACTGTTTTAATTACTCCTGGGGCGCCCCCCTTTTAACTTTGTTATTTACTAAGATTTTTATTGTCAGGTTTGAATAATACGAACACAAAATTCCTTAATAATAAAACAGGGAACCTATAGACCAAGCTACTTGTGTAGTGTTAATTTATTTATGATATACCTTGTTCCCTTAAAATATCCACCAGCTCCCCAGTTGCTTGTGTCAGGGAGTTCCAAATTATCTTGTTCTCCACCTCGTGCCACCTCTGGTCAATAACTTAATTGTCTCATTTTTCTTACCCAGCAGTTTCCACTGCTCTTTTTTTAATTAATTTTAAATAATTCAACTTTGAGGCACGAGGGGCGTTACAATTGGTAGCAGAGCATGGTTTGGTCTATAGGCATACCTAAATAAAGTAGGCATACCTAAAATAAAATAAAAAAAATAAAAAATAAATAAATTAATTTTTTGTGAAATCAATTTTGTATTTTTAACATTGTAAACTGATCGCTGGTACACCCGGTAGTTATATTGCTTTTTTATTTTAAAGTTATGATTGAGTTTTAAAGTCCCGTGCTGACTTAGTCTGCGCGCAGCGCAAGAAGTCGAGGCGCGCGGTCCGCTAGCAGGCCGACAGCGAGACGTGTCTTATTACTCGGCTCAGCTGGCGTCCCCTCCCCCCCTGCACCCCGGGCGACCGGCGGTGTTATCTAATCCAGTACGTGTCGGCACGGTCGTGCGGACACCCTCCCCCCCCCTCCCCCGCAAGACCCGGAGGTCGCTTACCTCTGAGAGAGACGTACCAACTCATACGTCTGCCGGTCGTAATAATAATAAACAGAGCACGTTGGGTGTTCGACCAGTACTTTGTTTACTAATGAGGCCACCCCCCCCCCCCCCCAAAAAAAAAAATAAATTACTATAATGTTCTTTCGGACTGTCGTGTTTGTTTGTATTTTTGTCTCTCTGCGCTTGTGCGCGCGCCGCCATGTTATCTCGTCACCTCATGACAGGGCCGCCAACTGCGCGGAACCCACTCTCCTCTCCTGTGTGCTCCACCCACGTGCCACGTATTTTGTAAACAAACTACCCATGCTTTGTATGTCCTAATAATATATTATTTTCATGTCACCAAACCAGGCACTATATTTAATCTATACTGCACTAAATCTAGCAGCGAAGTATTTTCTTAATCTAGGGGAACTTAAAATATAACATAATAATTTTATGTATGTAACTTATAACAATATTAACTATACAAATAATAATAATAATATAATCAAGCGTATAAAAAAAACGTTTTTCACCGAAAGTAAGCACCTACGAGGTGACTAGACTCATTTTATATTTATACTAATCACCGAGAGTGGTGAAATCCTTTTCAACCTCCAACGAGAGGTCCCCTAAATTAATTTGGGTATGTTTGAGCATCCCGTTTCTAGGCTAGCACACTATAGGCAATTTAAAATAATTTAATTTTTAATTTTTACATACGTAAGTTCAGTCCTTAACAAGCTAATTGACGTAAATAGTTTTAATATTTTTTTTACTCAGAAATACCTCTCTGATATTTTTTGAATCTTCATGAATCTTGTTCGACGATTTTATATATAATAATTTCTGATTACGTTCCTTTTTTTTAATAACCATAATTCGTAAAGTAAGCAAGAATAATGTTTGTAGTTTTTTTTTGTACTGATTTTGCGTTAATACTTGTACATGTTTGTTTCTTTATTTTCCCTTGCACGTAAATGTGATGTACAGTGACGTACATAAAGTCTGAGCACTGAAGCTGTCACATCTAGCCCTTTTTCTTTTTTCTTTTGCATTCTACCCCAAAGTTGTATTTATTTTACATCGTTATCGATGAGATGCTTTATTTAAGTAAGAGCTACGTGACTTCCAGACGGCAAACTGGTTTCTTTTATGTGTTTTTCTAAAATAGGAGCTAGGTCAAGCTAGCCAACGAGCGGCGCAAAAGTTAGGGTCCTCTGAGCCAACGAGCCATGACCGGTCCTCTGAGTGAAAAATCTCATGACCATTTTCGAGTGTGCTTTGGGTTACATTCCCACCCCTCATCTTTGGACGGCCTATGTTCAAACCCCCTCTCAGGCAGTGCGAAACCTATCAGCAGTCATGGAAGATCTAATCGCTCCATTATAATTTATCCCTTTTTGATTTATAATTGTTGGTTTATTGAATTTTACATTTCTTTAAACAATTTAAATTTGAGTGCGAAGAGTCGTTGATTTATCGTTTTGTTTGCAGAATACTATTAAATAATAAATATTAGTTAATAATAATAAACATCAGAGTGGTATGCGCTGAAATTTCTTAATTTATCGAATATTTAATATTTTTAAATTCATTCGTTCATACGGATTGTTGATCTTTTGGGGTTTTCATCCCCAATCATTTAAAATTCCGCCAAGGGAATACCACCCTTAGGCCCTGTGCCACTCTGGGACTGAGGCTCTGTTTCGCCTTCGGGCAAGCAGCAAATTTGACTGTCTTCTCCATCGCCTGACTGTGCAGGGCTGAGTCCCAATGCCTTCGGCTTCTTATGGAAAGACTATTGTACAGGGGTTTACATTCCCACTTTCATTATTTTCAGGGGTACACAAATCCCCACCTTTCTTACCTGGCACCCGACGGACCAAGTTACGGTTCCGGCCCAGTGTTTTAGGCCCGCCTCACAGCGCCCATGTTTAGAGTTTTGTCACGTGACACCATTCCAAACATCTGAGATCAACTTTCCTCATGACATCATTCACCGTTAAGGGTGACATAGACAATTATAATACACCTTCGATTTGATCAACATATTATTTTTATATAAGTAGTAGGATACAGGCGAACCTGGTACTAGTTTTACTGAGCAGTGTAAGTATTGTTTTTTTTTTCTTCCCTATATGCTCCGCATTCAAGCGGGGGAGTATGTGCCGGAAATTAGGCATTTCGTCACTTTTTTAATTTATTCTATAGTTTTAAATTTTTTTGAGGTTTCCATTTTTTTAATTTATCTGGTGGTTAATGGGGGTGATTTACTTTTGTTAGGCCGGTGTACGCCACCGATTTAAACTTGGTGCCAGTGGTCCGAAGCCCCTTCCCAGGGGGCCAATCTGATATTTTGCTGTCTAATGTGGACATGGTCAGCCCGGTTGAAATTTCTCTCGCCTGCAGTCACGCCCCGAGTTTGTAATTTTAATTCCCTGCATGACCAAAACTGCTTTGAGCAGCTCCTGGGCTGCAAGCTGCTACCTTGTAGAGGCCTGCTGAGAAAAGCATGTCTCGTCACGAAGCAGTCTCCAGTGGAGCTGCGTTCCCACCTTAGTGGCTATTTCTGCCCCCCCTTCCTCTCTCTCCTCCTCACTTCAGTTCTGAGAAATTAAGCTAAGAGCAGTGACCGGACGGGACGATGACCTGATGCAAAAACCTTCTCCCGGGTCCGACAGACACATCCCTGACATCTAGCGGCAAAAAAAAGTAACCGCGGGCCTGGTCGCCAGCGTGCAGAGCTTACCCTCATGACACCTGGTGGCAAGTCTGCTCACCACCTCAAGTAGTTCCCCCTTACGCCGCTAGAAGGCAGCGTCGCGGTGCCATAAGGCACTATGCTTTCCTCTCGCGGCCCGGAGAAGTCGATTGTTCTTTGTTTTCGTTTCGGTCCGGTAGAGAGCGCGCATGTCGTGTTGTTGCCACGACCGCCTCGGACTCCTTCGGAAATTTTCGGCTTAGAACCGAACCTACCCCCTCCTTTGACCCGGGGCCTTACCGCCCGATTTAATTAGGGGTTTTGGCCGATTGCGGGGCACTCAGCCCTCTGACCTCGGCTACTGACCTCGTCTCATCTACGGCCTCTGCGCTAAGAGGCTTTTTGCGGGAACGGTGATTTTCGCGTGCACGAGAATGTAGTCAGTTTGCTTAAGGGATGTGATCCCGTTTGTACAGTAGCCAGGCAGAGGTAGTTTTTAGAAAAGTCATGCGTAGTTAAATTTTTATTTCTTCTTATTTAATTCTAAAAATTCCGGTTTCATCCGCGCATCCTGATTTCTCGGTCCGCGGCATCCTGATGTCGGCGCGAGACACCTAGTGAGCTCCGAACTCTACACCCTGGTTGGTGAGTAATTTTTTTTCTTTTCCCCCCCATTCCCGTTTGTTGGCCTTTTGCGCCGACGGTGTAGGACTGTCTGGAAGCAAGTCTAATTCGTTTTGGATTTGATTTGGGTTTCAGACAGGGTCGAAGTGCTGGAGAGAGAAATCGCTCCCAGCTCGTGGTCCTGCACCTCCACTGCGGGTTACGTTAGAAGAGAGGTTTCCGCGACCCGACGTTATTTTTTGAAGACCCGGGTGGTAATGTGAAATCAACATCCCCCCCCCCCCACTTTCTAGCTACGAACTACATAAATCGAATGAATAGCCTACCAGCGAACAGTGCTTTCCTCAAGAATATGTAGAATCAATAAAACTAATCAGCGATGTAATTGTTGGGACATTCAAATTTGGTGCAATTTTTAAATTTTAATTATGTAATAATTTTTGCTAAGGTGTAACATGTACTGTTTTAATTACTCCTGGGGCGCCCCCCTTTTAACTTTGTTATTTACTAAGATTTTTATTGTCAGGTTTGAATAATACGAACACAAAATTCCTTAATAATAAAACAGGGAACCTATAGACCAAGCTACTTGTGTAGTGTTAATTTGTTTATGATATACCTTGTTCCCTTAAAATATCCACCAGCTCCCCAGTTGCTTGTGTCAGGGAGTTCCAAATTATCTTGTTCTCCACCTCGTGCCACCTCTGGTCAATAACTTAATTGTCTCATTTTTCTTACCCAGCAGTTTCCACGGCTCTTTTTTTAATTAATTTAAAATAATTCAACTTTGAGGCACGAGGGGCGTTACAGAATGTTGGTGTTCATGTTAAATGTTTTCAAGACTTTCATACTATAAATTAAATTTTCAGAATTCATCACTTATTTTTAGAAACATTATAACATTGTGTATTATTTTATATGAAATGTTAAAAAAATATATTTGTTTACAACACAATTTGGACTAGTGTACTAAATATAGTACAGCATGTGCATGTATGAGACTGGTGTACTAAATTTAGTACGGCTAATAACATCTAATTAGTGCTATTTTATTACTTTAAATGACAAATATAACATTACTAGCTGCAGTACCCGGCTTTGCCCGGGCTGAACACCGGGTGATATATTGTCCGCGAGTTACAGCAAAATGGATAGCGATATGTCCAGTGTGTTGGACATTAAGAAATGACACATAATTACTGTTTGTGTATCTGTGACCTATGATTTTCTGTTTACCCATGGCGATCGGTTGAAAGGTTTAGAAGTTGATGCGCTACAGCGCCATCTAGCGGCGAGTTACAAAAAAATGGATAGCATAAAAACCTTCTTCATGATAAAAAAAATTTGATGTGCCAACTTTCATGGCGATCGGTCAAACGGTGTAAGAGTTTATCGACGTCATACATGCCAACATCCAATTATATATATTCTTATATTTCGAAATTTTGGGGCTTTCACTTTTGTGGAAAGTGGATGTTCAGGACCTCGAATGGTTTGGAACAACTCCATCTCGAAAGAAATGATATTTGAAATTCCTGAAATTTTCGAGATTTTGGGGCTTTGTCCCCAGAGGGGGAGGGGTGATTTTGAGGACCCTGAATGGCAGGGAAACACTAAAAATCGAAAGAAAATTATTTTTTAAATTTTCTAAATTTTGGGGCTTTGACCCCTGAGAAGGGGGGGGGGGGGTGATTTTGAGGATTCCGAATGGCTCGTAAACAAAACACTCCAAATCGAAAGAGAAAAGGTTTTCGAAATTTTGGGAATTTTTATTATTATTGGGTCTTTGATTCCTTGTGGTGGGAGGGTAGTTTGAGGACCCCGAATGGCTCGGAAACACTCCAAATAGTAAGTATACTTAAATTTAAGAAATTTTTGAATTCTTTCGTAATTTTGGGGTTTTGCACTCCCCCCCCCCCCCCCCCCCTCTCCCACAAAATTGGGTGGGAAGTCGACTTTTGGGTAAAAGTTCCACCATGCCCCGGACACTTTAGTTCGTAATGACTTAATTTTAATACAATTTCCTCCAATTTTTCGAACTTTTGTGGATTTCACGTTTGTGGAGGGGGGAGGGGTGTAGGTTCAGGACCTGGAATGTTTCGGAACACTCCATCTCGAAACAAATGATATTGGAAATTCTTAAAATTATCGAAATTTTGGGGCTTTTTCCCAGACAGTGGCGGGCGTTTCGAGGACCCTGAATGGCTCGAAAAAACTTAAAATCGAAAGAGAAAGATATTTAAAAAATTTTAAACTTTCGAAATTTTTGGGCTTTAACCACCTGGGGGGGGGGGGGGGGAGGCGATGTTGAGGACCCTTAATGGCACGGAAACACTCCAAATCGAAAGAGATATAAAGGAATATAAGAATGTAGGCATTTACTGTACTCCTATCTACCATAATAACAATATTGACAAATATAAAAACTTATTACCTACCTACCTAAGAATAATTTTCTAAATAAATTAGTAAATAACTCTATGTTTAAGAATTTACGTACATACATAATATTAAACTTCAAACTATACACACCAAAAAAAAAAACTAAGGATGTTTGTGAAACTATTTTTTATTTGTCATAATGTTTAAAACATTTGTAGGATTTGTTTATATGTAAAAAGGTGGTGGCCATATTCCGCTTATCCAAAAGAGTATAGAAATTAATAGAGATATCACTCCCTGTACAAACCACAAATATTTGAATTAAGTAAAAAGAAACATAGTCCAAAATTTAACAAAAAGTATAAATAACAACTAATTTGTCAAAAAAAATTATTCAACTGGAATGACAATGTTAACATCCACTTGAAATTTAATAGAAGTAGGTAGGTAAGAATATATATATATATATATATATATATATATATATATATAAGAAAATAAATGAAATTAAAACATACATAAATAAAATTATCTCACACTCAACCAAACATAATGTTTAATATGAAATAAAGGAAGATGGCAATTACACGTAACTATCCTAATTAATAAAAAAAATCAACCTACCTGAAATAGTAAAATTCAAATTTTTCAACAATATATATTACATAATTGATAAATATTTCTGGTCTTCGGTCTCAGCAGATAAATTATAAACACTAAACCAAACTCCTTGAAAATAAGTAGGTACTGTAAAAAAAAATAACAATATTTACAATAGAAAAAATAAGTAGGCCCTACCAACCTATGAATAAATTTCGAAGAAATTTATAAGTTTAAGAATTTATATACCTACATAATATTAAAATTGAAACTATCCACACAATAAAAACCTAAGAATGTTAGTGAAACTAATTTTTTTTATTTGTCATAATACCTAAAATACGTATGTTTCCAAAATGAAACAAAGTATAAATAATGACCAATTTGACAAAAAAAAATTGTACAACTCGAATGGCATTGAAAACATACACGTGAAATTTAAAAGAATTCATAGTGCCCTAAGTAGGGGTGAAAAAAATATAGAATAAATTAAATTTAAAAAGTAGGTGCGTGTATTTAGGTACGCGCATGAGAAGTTATACTTCTTTGGCATCATTAAAAAATAGTTTTTAATTGCATGCAAAAATATTGCGTGGAGTCCCTCCGCGCGGAAGAAGTCAAACTTCGTAATGTGGAAATGAAAGTAGGAAGGGGTAGAAATTTATTTTTAGTGAAATCATATTGTATCAAATAAAACTAAAAAAATAAAGTAAATAATTTGTAACGATTCATAGATTGATCTTCAGAGAGAGAGAGAGAGAGAGAGAGACCTATTGAATGTCTATAAAACTAACTTTTTTATGAGAGCAGATTTTCATGAAATAAATCATGAAATCATTCAACGATAAAAGTTGTTTATTTAATTAAGTGGACGGGTTCGTCCCAAGGGGAAAATTGACGCGGTGAGACCTCGTGGACATAGAGAAATGACACACACTCACTATTTATGTGTTTATGAAACATGATTTTTTTCTGCAATTTAAATTGTAATATACAAAAACGGTATTGAAAATTGAAACAAATATGGCGACACTACAAACTGTCAAGATCTTTATTTTTTTCTTACTCTCTACTTAGTTCCTTACAATAGAAGTACGTAACGTAATGGCTTGAAAGCTATTGCTCGGCAGACATAGAGGAATAACACTAAAAGTTTGTATATCTATGACACACATTACATAAAATTAAGATATATATTTTTTAACCCATTTAAAAATTTTTTTTAGACAAAAGATAGCCTATGTCCATCCCCAGGATATAATCTATCTCCTTGCCAAATTTCATAACGATCCGTTCGGCCGTTCAGCCGGGAAAAGGTAACAAACAAACAAACAGACATACAGACAGACAGACAGAGTTACTTTCGCATATTGATCATTGCATAAACATTCAAAAAATATTATTTGTTTGAAAAATATAAACAAAATACTTTAAAGTACAATCTGGGTTTTAATAACATAGCTACCCTGATTGTGAGAAATTATGCATCAGCTATTATGAGGCAAACAAACAAGTGAAAATTAATTAAATATTTTTTTGTTAGCCAATATTGTGTGGCGTGACATACGAGAAATACTGCATCTCCTACTTACTTACATAAAATTTTTTCTACCAAGCAATTAATAGTCAAGTAGTTAAATTATCATTATAAAGTTAATACTTTGGATTTGAACCTCCCGCCCGAGATTCTTCTTTTGCCAATAGTTATGGGCCCACCCATCAGATAGCGCCACATGTCACGCAAAATGTGGTTTTAGTTTCTACTCTAAGATACGTATTTTCTATATCCCCCTTCTTTCTCTATGGTCTGCTCTGAGCAGTGGTTGCGTCAGTATCGCTTTACTTTGTGAAACTCGTCTCAAAGACAACGCCACGACGCACGATGGAGCACACGATTGACCAGCGGTACGCGATCAAGTGAACGGTGTAGAAATATTGAGAAAAAAAAGAGTCATTTGCGTGCGAAAGGAGATAGCCGCTATCTGGGCGCCCCACCACGACAATGCTCCCAGCCACATCAATCTGCAAATCCGTGAGTTCCTGGAGAAGGATAACTTGGCAACCCTGCTAAATCTCATTGGCTTCGGCAGACTTCTTTTTTGTTTCAGAGGATTAGGACCCCCTCGTAGACAGCATTCAGGCGACCCAAGCCACCGCGACGACCTCTCTGGACGAGGTTCCCGTCAAAGCCTTCCAGGACACTTACCGTACCTGGAAAAAAATGTGTACGTGCACGAGAGGAGTATTTCGAATATTTCTTAACATTTGTAACTACAAGGTGACACGGAAAAACGGGAACGTTTGGCCAACAAATACAAATAGAATACATACAACAACACAAAAAAAATTATATTGGGCAGTAATTGATCCGTTACAACTTGCCTTTTAAGGAACAATAATCCAAATTATCAATTTCTGAAAATTACGTCCTGCAGATTGCGTCCTTTTCTACGTATACATTCTTCTAATCTGTTGTGCACGTTCCCCATTGATCGCTCCAACGTCTCAGCTGGGATGCCACGAATTTCGTCTTGAATTATTTGTTTCAATTCATCCAGTGTCCTTGGCTAAGACGTGTGGACCAGACTCTTGAGGCAGCCCCACAAGAAAAAAATCACAAACCGATGGATCCGGTGATCTTAAGGGGGGGGGGGGGGAAATTTCACCGAGTCTCGAGATGACACGAGTACCAAAAAAAAAAATACAATTCTCGCACAGCTGCAATTGACTGCCTTGCAGCGTGCGATGTCACACGATCCTGCTGAAACCAGGTTCCTGTTTTCCCGTGTCATCTTGTATGTCTGGAATAAATTTGTTTTTACGACACCTCTTGCAACACACGCTTTTCGTCGGCGGGCTGGCTCCATAAAGGTGCCCCTTTCAACCCTGAGCAATCATTCCGTTGCCGCTCCACCTCAAGGTCTCGACTCCTATAAGCGGATCCCTGCTCGGGCAGTTTACACATTGAGGTCCAATTATTTAATTTATTTAATCAGCGGAACTCCGTGCACACTGAACATGGCTCATAAGATTCAAAACCCTGATGTAAAAACAAAATTGTGTGCAGGTTGACCAGTGCTCTGCGTAGTTAAAGCAGTATTAATTAAGTTTAAAAAACAAATATCACGTTTTAATATTGACCTCCAGCCATTGACAAATTGTGTCCCATAACCAAAGGAACTTTCATTTGAAATTTTATTTCATCGCTAAAACTCGACAGTGAAATACAAATTCCAGGAACGCACTTTTTTAAAAAAAAAATCTAGAACTCAATTCACAAGAAAAATAATTTGAAAAAGACTTTTAGTTAGGCACACATTTGGTGGTTTTCACAGGAAATCTTTTGTTGTCTTGGATTATTATCCGGAGCGAGAAACCGAAGATTTTCCGAGAATTTCCGAAGCTTGCCGCTCGCTCGTGTACTTGTGCAACCTCGTTGTCGGAATAGAAACAACATTTTGCGAGCGTTCGTACATTTTCTACAATTTTAGAGTATTTTTAATGTCACTGGCCTATTCCACCAATACGTTTATTAATTTTAAAATACCACACCTTACTAAACTACAATTTTACATTCACAACAGCAAAAAAAAAAAAAACCTCACAGAAGCACGGAGGCGTATCGTTCGGGCCTCTGACTCAATGTTTTTTTGAACCTCAAGCTGCTCGTATTTAGTTGGTATATAAAGGTGTTGGTTGTAAGCGGGAGGTAGTTTTTCTAATATAGTTTATCATCTGAGCACTATTTGCATATATACATGGATGTTTGTTTGTCCCTTATACGTTCCTAAACTATTCATCCGACTGCGATGAAACTTTGCGCACTTGACCTTCAAAACCCGAGGAAGGTCAATGTGTAGGCAAGATTTCGAAAAATCACTCCCATCCCCCATTCCTCCACTTTAAAACAGAACTTTGACACTAGGCCTACTTGAAGAAATTTTGTTCACTTTGCATTTAAAATAAGGGGAAAAGTACTATATACACTTGATTTTTATAAAAAGAGTTGGGTAACTGTCATGAAACAGGGAGAATGTCGATAAACCACCATTTGTTGTTTTCTGAGACCATTAAAAATGGTCTTTTGATAGTATTTTTACGGCTGTGTACATTGTAAAAGGTAAAGAAAAAACTATTTCTAAACGCCAAATTTTATTTCACAGGAGAAAAAAATTTGTTTAGGTCAGTCTTAATTAAAAACAAGGTGTTCCATTAATTATGCATACTGTCAAATTGAGCCAAATCTTTCGAAACAAAAGAAACAGAAAAAATTTTTAAGTAAAAAATAGTGAAATTATGATGACATATTTCAGTAATGTCTCTTCAGAAATAGGAATTGAATATTACCCGACGGTGTTCTTGGTGAAAAACAACAATAAAATATATTCACAAAATTAGTATTCCAAATTTTTTCTTTTGAAAAATAACAATTTCTAAGTCTTTTTTTTTTTAAATTCATTACATTATAAATTGGAGTCAAAAATTTGTTTGCTCTTTGGGTACAACTGGCAACAGATCACGCTAAAACGAGGACGGTGCACTGCAATATAAGAATGAGACACGCTACAGACATATCGATATAGCTGTGATTTAGGATCGACAAGTGTTTCGCGTCGGTGCGGTGTCTGGAAGGGAAAGAGGGGGGGGGGCAACAGGCCTGATTGACACAGCCTCATCTTCGTGGAGCGGCAATTCTGTAGGCAGCGTTGGTTTCGCGATCCCGCGCGAGTGCGCCGGACAGATAACGCGTGCGGCGTGTTGCATGGACTCTGACGCCCTCCGGGGAAGAACACGATCACCCTCAGTTGGCCGAGCGGGAGGGGTGGGAGCCATTGAAAAAGTTTCTGGTTTTAGAGAGCAGGTCAGGGGGGGGGGGGGGGTGGTTGAAAAAAAAACTGTCGGTTTGCGGGCTGAGCTGCCCCTGAGGGGATGGTAGGTCCGGGCAAGGGCACAGCGGAATTGAGAGGGGTTGAGGGGGTAAGGGATGTGGACTGACGCAAGGGCCACTCGTGGAAACAAAATAGTTAAACAGCGGCTGACAGAAACATCAAAAGCTTCCAAACAATCCCTTCCCCCCTGAGGACTTGCCTCTAACCAAACACTAGGCTATGAAAACAGCTAATAATGCCTGCCTCCTCATCCCCCTCAATCCACCATTCCTACCATATGCCTTCTATCGGCTGCCGCAAATTCATCAAGGTTAGTTTTAATTTTCGCTCGGTTACTCATCTCTTTTTCTCTGTCCCTCACACTTACTTTCCCCCTTTCTTTCTCTCTCTCTTCTTCCTCACAGTTTTTTTTCTCGCCCCCTTCGGCTTCAGCAGAAATCAATCAAGCCAACACAGCTTTGTTGCGCCGCTCTTCAAAACCGCCGCAATGGTGACATCACAAGAATCCTTGGCACTGTCTGTTAAATATAAAACCTGCCAATACTTCCAGCGCAAAAAATATTATTGTATCGCTGGCATTCGTACCTGGCGCTTTATATACCTTTGATATCGTCTCGTTTGTACGTTCTGAAATACACCAGTAGGAGAGGGGAATGAAGTAATATTGAAATAAATATATTTTTAAAGGAAATAACGCAGACCTCATTTTAATATAAAACAATTTAATTATTTCCCATTATGTTTCCTACGTAAATTAACCGTGTGCTAGATGAAGTAACCCCAAACTTATCAGTCAAAATTTCACTTAGTTCAGACATTTTGGATATACTTATCTTATGTTTTATATAATACTCGCTAAATATATTAAAAGTGAGAAGCGAAAGCGCTCTGTTAAATAAAAGTATAAAAATAGTTTCGCATATACAACATGCAATAAAGTTCCCCCCCCCCCCCCCTTCACGTTTTTCACACGTTAATTGTTTACTTTAGTTCCTACGGTGTTACTTACCCACTAATCACCAGTTACATGGTTTAATGTATTCA
Organism: Bacillus rossius redtenbacheri; assembly: GCF_032445375.1. NCBI lineage: Eukaryota > Metazoa > Arthropoda > Insecta > Phasmatodea > Bacillidae > Bacillus > Bacillus rossius. The sequence goes on along the minus strand of NC_086330.1, from coordinate 40,551,783 downwards.
AATTACATCTTAATTAAATATATTATTGAGTACACACTTTTCTGTGAAGAACTATTTAACTTTAAAGGGAAAAAATTAAAAAAAAAGAGAAAGCTCTGTAATTGATCAAATATTGAAGGAGATAACTGAGAAAAAAACATTTGTACATCAATAAGCTTTGACCAGGTTGACGCCATATTGAAATTTCTAAAGACACAAATAAATTGATAAATACTACTACTTAACTAGTTAAAAACATGGTTACAGATCTTGTAATATATTTTTAAGTACATCAATATATCTCTTATTCAACTTTTCGTGAGGTATTTTTTCTGCGTTGTTGTTAATGTTTACAAATATTTAGAGAATTAATTTAATTTTTAACATAAAAGTATACATAGTATTTTTAGCGAAACGTGATGAATTACTAGTTGAATAAATGTGTATTGTTGAAATTGAATAGATGGGAAATTTATTGACACTTTAAAGTTGTTTAGTTATTTTTTCTTGAAAACTGTACGCAAATGTTTTAAATAATTTTGGTGAAGTAAGGTAAACCAAAACCTCAAAAATTGTTGGAGAATAACGTTCCTATTTTCCCGACCACCAATGAGCACAGAGAACAGCGGTACTAAACGATAGTCTTGGATTTTACAGTGGTATTTTGGCATGGTTTATAAAAACTTTGTTTACATTAGAGGTCTATTATTTCAAGTTTTTTGTTCTAGTTGTGTCCTTGATTTAAGCCAACATGTTAAAGGGATTGTAATTTACATGATAATTAAGCCACAATGTCTTGAACACTGCAGCACTGATCCTTTTCGAACAAAATATAAACTAAAGTGTGTCTCAAGAGCCTCAGAAAACTGGCGCATAGTTGCAGGGTAAAGGGTTTGTCACAATTTTTGTAAACACTAAATGTTTTCAGGATTTACTTTTCTTCAAAAAATAAAATCTTCATACTAGTCATGAAATGGCTTTCCAAAAACCTTATATTACAATTTATGCAAAGTAATATTGAATTATTACATTCAAAAGGAATATCAGCAAAAATTTCAGGTGTGGGGTGATCGCTGGCAAGTTTGCGTTAAAAGGGCGCTTGTTATATATCTGCGCACTTGAATAATTGCATACTTGCGCAATCGCATTCAAGCACTCATTCTTCGTTAACTCTTATATCTCTATTCATAGACACTGATCCAGGGGGGGGGGGACAGATGGACCCCGCCCCGCCTCCCCCTCCCGGAATATAGAAGCCACTCACTAAGGGGACCCTCATGTGCTTGCAAATTCGTGTCTGTGAAACAAGTTTGACAAAAGTAAATGTCCAAAACTATGTTTGATGGGGAAAAAAAAACTTGTTTGTATATTTTAAAGTTTTCTGCTTATTGTATGCATACAAGTCAAAATTTTGGTAGCATTCAACATTCAGAAATTACTTTTGTCGGTCAAAATACACGCGCAAAACTCTTGGGTTCTGTAGCTCCAAACCTTACCGCCAAAAAAAAAAAAACTACGAATTTCCTCGGGCCTTTCTGGAGAATCCTACAGATTTACTCCCTTGCCTCTATCCGTAAAGTTTCACTTATGACGCGAGTGTCGTCGACGTACCCATGTTGTTAGTTTATTTTGTATTTCGTCACCTCACTCAGTTGTCGAGGGGTGGATCTTGGCTGGAACACCGGTCAGAAAAAGGAGACACCTCGTACGGAACAGACCCTGGCGACCCTGGCGACCGACCAGATGATGCGTGCGGAGACGTGTTTCCCCCCGCGCAGGCCTCGCTACGCACCGGTGACGATGAAGGATGGCCGCGACGAACACGGGTGTGAATTTTTTTTCCTCCCCCCCCCCTTCCCCGTCCATGACCAGGGGACGGCAGGCGTTAGACGAGTGATGGAGAGGTAAGAGAGAAGGGGTGGCGGCGCGTTGATGTATGTGCAGTCCGCCGAGGTCGCGCGCCCAGATTCCGGGCCCTCTGTTCTCCGATGATGGAGACGAATGTCCGTCCCTCCCCCCACTACCTGCTGCGGCTGATAACGTGCGAGGGAGAAGATTATCGAAGCGTGCGGGGCTCCCACGTCGCAGTTCCGCGGCGTGACGGCCGGCGGAAGAGGCGAGACGCCAGCGTTCCGCGCGCGGGTCGGGCGACGAGAAACCTACGTGTGTTCTCGGCAAGAAAGAGAGAGAGAGAGAGAGAAAGGGGAGAAACCGCTGAAAAATTGTTTCAGTTTATGACAAACGTCCCCCGAGAAAAAAAAATAGACCTCGCTTTTGTCTTGCCCGCGATAGGCGTCAGGACACCGCGAGAGCGAAGATTCGTGCCATCTATCCAGCCTGCTTTAACAATTTATGAGTACCGAGTCCCGCGTTTTTAAAAATTGTTTTCTTTTTTTTTAATCAACACAGAGATAAAGGTTTTTGCGCGTCTTGAGCTTCGACCGAAGAATTTACAATTGACTATAGTGCAGTGCAAGAAACGACTAGAGAAATAAACATAACGGTTCTGTCGTAGTGCCAACCGAACTTAACCGCCAGTAACAGAATCATCTGTGTGAATAATATTATAAACCACACCATTAAAGTGATCTACATGTTTCATGAACGGTTTACGTGGTAACCAAGTCTTGAGATGAATTAGCTACCTGTCGTTATTACATCAGCCCACATGGGATATGGGATCCTAAGATTAGTTCATACATCAATTTATTTTTCTCAGGTTACGATCTGTAGTAAGTAAAACCGGTTTAGGGGATCATTTTCCTGGAGTTGAGATCCCCATTATAATTTCCGTCGTTAAATTTGTAACTAAAATGATTTAACATATAAAACGCCACAGAGCGATATAAAAAATCATTGCTTGTATTTCGCAAAGATTTCCGGAAATAAGAGATTCGATTTTTACAACAAAATGGAAAATACTGTCATATAAAAAGATATTACTCTTGATGCGATAAATACTGTACAAAAGTAGAAGTGTCATGATTACTTTACTCAAAATTCTAAACGAAATAGACGTAAATTACTTTTCGTATTATCATAGGAGCGTGTAACATTGATAAATAACTCGAGTTATCAATTATGTTCTGTTCATTTAACACCAGTCTTAGGTACAAACCACAAAACTCTGTAAATAAATGCAATGTTTGAATTTTGTACTAACTGCCATGGAACCGGTTGGTGCAAAATATTGCAACGGCACTTAAAAAATATTTATGGAATTATTTTCAATTACGAAGTAAAATCGTGTGATTACGCGACCGGTATTATTTACTACGAATGTTTGAAGAAAAACTCATATACTGCAAATGCCTATTTAATGCCAAACTGAATTTAATTAACGTTAAGGTGGAATATGTTATCCGGTTTACGTTACATACAATTAACGATAAATATATTTACCAGTGAAATTTCATATGTTTTTTTCATATTGTGAAGTCCTTGTTTGATCTTCTCGAAAACTCATACTGTCGTTAAATAAAGCATTGATAAACTGGTTGATTCGGTTTCGCATGTCAATAATCCTGATTAGATAAACATAAACGAGTTAACTCCACATAACTACAATGAGTTCCTACTAAAAAAAATTTAATTTAACTGACTTCGAAGCGATTAAAACTTAATCGCAATAAATATATTCATTAAAAAACTTTAGAGAAGAAGAGAGAGATAGGTGACAAAACAAAGAGAAGAAGAAAATAGGAACTGCATAGCAAGGCTTATGATTTTTCAGCCAGTTATGGCCCGTCTGCAATTGCAGTGTCCCAACCTGTGTCCGACGGACACTGATCACTGATTGGTCAAGTAACGTTCTGACGTCATGGATGGTGGGGCGATGGTTCGAACGGTCCTCCCTGGTCCAAATACATCGGTCAACTTGAACTTTTTGTCCCCAATCTGTGCCTCTTGGTAGTAGAACACTCGTAATATTTGCTGTTTCCTGTTTCGGTTCCCAAGAGGTAAACACAAAATAACGGACGGTGTAGTAGGAAGTCAAAAAGACAAATTACTGATTAAATCTGTCCTTTTGGGACCGGCGCTTTACAAAGCGAACACACGAATTTAATTACTAGCTTTTACTATTGCCTTGATGGATAAATAAATATTATTGAATTCTTACAACTTTCATAAGTTAAATGAATATTCAAAACTCAGCTGTATACTCAATTACAATGCACGAAAACAATCTTTTTTTAAATATTGTCCCTCTATATTTACTGCGCTATGGTGACTACTTTAGAAATCAGAAGATTCGGACATCAGACATTACAATTGTAGGCAGGGCTGTGACGTCATTCATATTAGGGTAGGAACATGGAGTGCCCACGAATTCGAACTGTTGTAGACGGGCCTTAACCTGAACCTACAAGGATTTATTGCTGTTTCTTGTTGCCCTCCCCCTTCCGTCCACACTTAAGTTCCCAGCTGCAGCCATTCAAAAACATCGTTCTGGTTCGCGAAGTTTCTGCCTTAATCGATTTTGTAAACTTTGGAGGGAGAAACACGAAAGCTCTTGGTCTTTACTTCTTTTCATTTCGTTGGTGGGGTGAAAAGGGGGTGGTTAAGAAAGGAGGGAAACAGTCAATTTAATGGTGTTCGCAAACTATAATTGTATCGCGTAAAACTAACCTAGATAAAATTTACATTGTGTGCTCCAAAACTCAACCAAAAAATTAAATATAATATAATATAATATCGTCATCACACAATGATAAACAATGATAATTGATACTGACACCTATCATCGCATTTTTTTAAAGATTAATTTAAAACTCTGAAAGTAAACTTTTACAACGAAACAAGAAGCTTGCATCCGAGTAAGAATGAAAACACGTGTTATGTATGTCTGTAGGCTACAAACACTTAAATTAGACCATGCTGTGCATGATTTTTTTACCTTAATCACGGAAAACTTTTGAGTTAGAACTAACATACTTATATTTCAAGTAAAGCCGCGTTTACTATTATTGGATCAACTTTGTTTAAAACAAAGGTTCATGTATAAGAAAGAACGCGATCGTATTTGACGTATTATGAAGAAAAAATGTGTTGTGTGTGAATGACTCCTTACATTAGCCAGAACCACAAAGTCTTAAATATTTAATCCACACACACACACACTCACACACACACACACACACACACACACACACACACACACACATATATATATATATATATGGCTGAAAAAGTTTGTAAATTTTTATAATAACTATACACAGGAATCGTTTACTTTTGTTATTTGGAAGTTTTACATATTTTTTTACTATTTTTTTCAACCTCTTTATGTGACCTTAAATATTTACCCTGTAAGAAGGTATAATTGGTTGTGAACCACAATGACATGTGTTTTAATTACGTTTCTTCAAGCTATATTAATAAAGATATACATGCTACAAAAAACATGCATTTAAATCATTGGAAAGCGCTAGACTGAATATTTTAATGCATACGGAGGATAAAGTCCAAATCTTTTTACTCCCAAAATAATTATAAAGTGGAGGCAATTATAATGAATCCACTCCTTAAAGTGGAAAATATAATGGAACTTTTCATAAAATTGCTGTAAGTGGAATAAACACGTCGTTTATTAATTTGCGGTGCGTAAAATAACAAAGAGAAACGGTTTTACTTAACAATTATTGAGAAAGAAATTACGACGTATCGTATCCCAGCGTTAAAACCAAAGTCCCTTTCCTTCTAAATTGAAAAACATATTCTGAGAGAAGGTAATATGACTGTTGCGAAAAACTAACCGCCTGAAAACCGTTAAAACAGTCTCTTTTTCCAACAGAATTAATCAACGTTTATTCAGTATGTTATACCTTCTGCTGACATTTTTATCAGTTAAACACCTTTCCCAAGATCTTCATCTATATTTAAATCATATGCAAGGTAGTTCTACGATCGTATAAAAGATTTAGAGCTCGTCACTGCGAAATCCATGAAATTTCCCGTTAAATGTCAAAAAGAAACAAATATATAACATCAGAAAAAATTTAAAACAACGAAAGATATGAATTGCTTTCTATGTATTTTTCTTCTGCCTTAGAATTAAACGAAGAAAACCTAATTTATCTCCCTTGGTTCGTGTCAGCTGGGGATAAATAACATATAGTATTAGATCTTTATCGAAGGCATTTTGTTTATCACCAGTGCGAAGCAGCGCCCTCTTTTGTCGCTCCGCGTGGGGAATCGAGTAGCGGGAGAAAGTACGGCCCTTTCTTCAGCCGTAATTTAATGTGAGCGGGAGGGAAAGCGAAACGCGATCCCACCTTCACTTCACACATCCGAAGGTGTGCCCGAGACGAGGAGAGTGTGTGTGCTAGAGCTGACATTCACGAGCGATCCATCGGTGTTCTCGCCCCTACAGCAAGCAACGCATCGCGCGTAAACTTCTTCAAGTCACCACGGAAAAGAATTTAGATTCCGTATGATTCCAAGACGCAGAATAAATTGAAAAAAAAAATTCTGTACTTTCACAAAAGACTAGCTGCAGTAACCCCGGCGTTGCCCGAACTGAACACAGGGGTGATATGATGTCCGCGAGTTAAATCAAAATGGATGACGCCACATGACAGTGGTATGGACATAGAGAAATGACACACAATTATTGCTGTTTGTGTGACTATGGCCTATGATTTTCTGTTTAGCCATGGCGATCGGTTGAATGGTTTAGAAGCTGAAGCACTGCAGTGCCATATAGTGGCGAGTTATAGGAAAATGGATCTCACGAAAATATTCTCCGTGTTAAAATATCTATGTACCAATTTTCATGGCGATCGGGTGAACGGTAAAGAACTTTATGCGCTGAAGCGCCATCTAGCGGCGAGTTACATAAAAATGTATAGCACAGAAATTTTCTACATGAAAAACCACTTCTATGAGCCAACTTTCATGGCGATCGGTCACACGGCGTCGGTGTTTATCGACATAATACACACCAACATCCTATTATATATATATATATATATATATATATATATATATGGAAACCAGTTTCCAAGAAATATTTTGTAATACTACATTAAAGATATTGTGACTTTGTACAAAACATGGTAATTGTTATTTTTTCTTATATGAAATACGTTTTTCGAGATAATACTGAGTATTTCTTACAAAAGGTTTTGCCCATAATTTTATATATTTTCATTGATCTTACGATAAAGCATATTTTAATCAGACCATATAAAATATAATAGAATAGTCAATAATTGGATTTTATTTTCTTTAATTATTCTTATTACTGTGAGTAGTTAATACTGGTAAGTTAACCAGAGAACGGTTTATGAATAGCTTTAGATATTGAAAGAACTGGGACAACACAAAGCATACGCCTAAATGCCCGGGTAAGAATCCGAAGACAGTATAACTGCGAACACTATTTTGTTGTGACACAGTTGTTTTCATTTAAATGAACCAATTTACAAATATCTGAAATTTTACATGAAATTTTCTGTTCCATTTACAAACAGAAAATATTCAGTGTAACTTTTTTACTACAAACAGAATATATAATGCCTGCACCATGTACATGGTGCTGTGAAGTTTAAGATTTTTAATTATTATCAAAATCTTTATACGGTTCCAAAGAAACTTATATCTTATTAAGTAATAAGGGGTATATTTTACTAAGATATAAATTTTGATGCAAGAAAAGAGTATGTATTTTTTTCTTAAAAGTAAATTAACGTCTAAAAAAACTAAAAATAATTTATACTCTCGGAGTATAGAATAAAATGTCTATAAAATTTGTCCGCTTAAAATTTAAAGCCATATTTAAAGCAAATCAGACATTATTTTTTTTTCACTGTATGAAAACATTTAATGAGGTTCTATTTTTTTATGTCTCATAATGCAGTTATAAATCAAAAAATAATTTCTCAATTAAACATATTCAGCCATTTGTTTCAAACAAAAATAAATAGACAATTTTATACTAAGACTAAGTCATTTGCTTTGAGTTTTTGAAAATATTAATTTTTTTTTTGTTAATATTTGGACCCTTTCTTCTATATGTTGGTGGTAAGAGGTTTGATAGAGTTTTTTATACATTGAGATTAAAATAACATAAATGATCAAGCATAAACTAGGGCTCAATACTTCCACGATACTCCGATTCCATTGGAATTCCAGTCCAGCATGTCTCAACACCAAACAATTCTTGAAAATAATACAAAGAAAACCGAAGAAAATTGGAAATCAGCCAAATAATTTTTTTATCATGAGATATGCATTTAAAAATTGTATTTTATCTAAAACTTTTTTTAAATTTTTCGCAAGTAATCAAATAAATATAATTTGCAGTTTTTTTTCTCTTACTACCAATTCAAATAAGAATACGTTCTGTATTTTCAAATATCTTGCGAAGGTACGCATGTTATATTTTGCCATCTATAACCAAATTCGGTTATTCGATATGGCATTGTGATAGATAAAATGAAATTAAAACAGCTCTAAAAACGAATCATTGAAAAAAAAAAAAGTGAACGAGTCTTTCAGTACTCGCCAGTGATGTGTAAACATCATCCTCGGTACCGAGCAAAATCATGTGTTCTCTTGTTGTTCATGTTACAAATAAATATTACAAGAAATTTTATTTAAATGCTGTACATCTATTTTAAAACCCACATAACAGATAATTCTTAGGTGTCCACACTTCTTAAACTTCTAATGCCTTACCAAAATATTAACTCAAAATATTTTAAAACAAATATTATAACACTTAATATATATTTTTTAATTTGTTTGTGCTCAAAGTAATAACATCAGTCTGTAAATATTTCCTACAAAAAATGCTTAACCTTATAGAGCTAATTCAACAAAATTATTATTTTTTATTATGGTCTTATTAAAAAAAGTAAAAGAAAATTTGCCAATGACAAAATTTGAACCACTACCATTGAAGTTAACAAGCACACGCTCTACTACTTTTTAAAAAAAAAAATTAAATGCTTGGCTGGCCCATGATTTATATCAATAAGAGACAGCTAAATACCTTTATTTACTTATTATTGCTTATAATGTGACAGTTTCAATAACTTCGACAAATTAGTGACAAATGTTGATAGACACCAATTTACACCCGTGCCTTACCCGGGACTCGAACCCAGAGCCTCTCGCACCATAGGCCAGTGTGCATCAGGCTACGTTACGGAGGTCGGCCACTGACATATTAGGCACCTTGACATATTGCAAGGCGAATGTGTATTATAGATTTTAATGATATTTTTCTAAGGCTTTTTAATACTTGTGATTAATTTTTACAATGACTATTTTAGTTTACCAAATATATTACCGGGTAGTTCCACTATCAAATATTTTCATTTGGCCCAACAGTACGTTTAGTATGTCCCCTATTGTTTTACGAGAGTGACGGGTTTATGTTTCTACACGTGGGTGCACCATCTTTGTGTTACGTTTCCGTTCATCGACTTACGTTCCATTTGATCAAAATTGTTCCTACGATATGCCGTACACCGATATCTAAAATGTTTAGATGTTAAAAATAAATTTTAAAAAAATGTTTTTCCCGCAGAAATTCACCCACGCAGGATTCCCGCACTCAGGCCTCCAAGCAGTTACGGTCGCGGAGTGATATTTCTTCTGTAAAGGAGTCCGTGAGAGGCGTACCACATGCTGCTTACTGCCTGAGGAGAGTGGTAATAAGGGATTACCACTAGTGTCCACGTCTCAGCTACAGTCATTCTCACAATGGTTCACCTTGCAAATAATAAAAAAAAATATTTTGCAACCAAAAAAAATTGCCATGCGTCTGCTGACTGCTTCAGAATGTTTTTGCTGTTTTTGTTTCACGATAACTGTTGAATTTTATGTTGCCTGATAGTGCAATATAAATGCGTTTGGAAATGCTTGATCAAGCGATTTAGTGCGTGTTAACTGAATTACCTTTGGAAAAAGAATTTAAAAAAATCCGTATTTTATTTCTAGTTATGGGTCAATAAGATGATTATTGAAAAGTGTTATAGTCTACTAGTCTATGTAAGAGATGCTGAAATTAATTTTACGATTAGGTACACTGTTCCAATTTACAGTAAACACAACGAACTTTTTAAAGAAAATTCCCGTATTCCAAAGAATTCATAGTAGTTATACATTAACAAAACTTTGCAGAAACTGGGCTGGATTCCGACTTAAAGAATTCTATCTTCAGTTATAAACACTTTAAACATGTTAACTCTTAACGCTTTAGCTTACGAAGATATCAGTATTTTTAAAAATCTAAAGATCCAAGTTGTAACAAATGACTTTATTAAATAAAAAATGATTTTTTCTAGTAGGCCTATAGTTTAAATGTAATACATCATTAAATATTTATCAAATTTTCAAATGAAATTTAATGAATGGGCTTGATTTTCACTCGAGAATATTTAAAACTTAATACATCAGCGAGTTTCTTTAAATGTATGCCTAATAAACAGAAAAAAAAATGTATTATATTAACGTTCACAATGTTTGCCATTTAAGGTGTTTTTATTTTATAATAATCGATTAAAATATTCTTGACAACAAAAATAGCAATTTTGGTAAATTGTTTTTGTAGTCATTATTATAGTTAAATTTGATTACCACTTCTCTTCAAACATTAGACACTATCAACCTGTTGGCATGTCGAGTAATCAAATCGCGTTCTAACGGTTTTATAAAATGTAAAACCCGGTGTTCAAAGCCAAAAACCAGAGAGATGTCAATAGAATTCGATTTGGTCAATAAACCGAATGTAATTCATAACATTTTAATCCTAACTATTCCCAATTCACTAATATTGATCAATTTATGCTTCAGAGATATTTTGTGTCCAGTGTGGAACAGTAACGGCATAATAGGTTTACAATGTTGACTGAAAAAATATGACTAAGCGCATTTTCGCCTTTGAATTGTAGTTTTAAGCCCCGAGAGATACATTTTTTTTTTCAATTCCTTAATAAGTCATTTTAGAAAGGCAAAGAAAAAATATATTTTTTTTTATTTCTTAAAATGAACTCTTAATCAAGAAAACCCAAACCCACACTGACGTAGCAAAATGTATTTTATATTTTCCTGAACAAATAAGCACATGAACATCATAATCTAAAAGAACCTGGGTTTACGGTGGCCGCCTGGCTGGCCGCTCGAGTTCTAAAGGCGCGAGGGCACTAAGGGCGACACTGGCTCGCGCATCGCACTCTTCTTCACCTCTACACTCCAGGCAACGAACTAGCGTGCAGCCTTCGCCTTGATAACGCGCTTCGTTGGGACTTTAAAGGGTGACCCTATAATTATTGTAAGTTGTATATTAAAGATGAAGGCTCCCTTAACTTTCCTATGCCACTTACAGTATCGTGCGTAAAATTTTTCGTGCCTTAAAACGTCCGTGAAAACACCCTTCTTAACATTGTTGTTCACTGTCCAAAAACAATACAAGCTAAAGAACGAAACGTGTATAGACAAGTGCAATGGTTCTTAAATGCTATTCGTAATCAGACACCTTTGATAGATGTTAAAATGGTTTGCAAATGACGCCTTTAACACCTGGAGTTCTGCACGCTGTTTGGAGAACCTCGCCACGACGTCACCTTAATTTTGGGAACATTTGACGTGCCCCAGCGGTGAAAAATTCAGAGGACTCCCACGCACCTCTCAATTCCCACATTAGCTCGTTGCATCGGAAGGTACGACGAGCAGACCTGGGCGAGTATTAGGTTTCTGGCTCACCGGATCTTGTCAATTTTCTCCTTCGGTTACTGCTTACCCCACTTACCGCCTTTACCTTAATTCCCCACGTCAGCGAGGGTGGTTGGAGAACAGGCGTGGTCGTCTTTATTCCCGCCAGCGCCGGCCCCCGTCATCCGATCCAACGACTTCCTTTTCTTTTACCCAGCAAGTCCCGGGCTGAAGGTGGGTTTACGTTCGAGCACTCGAGAAATAACAGTACACTGTAAGAAAAGACAGTGAATTTACGAACGTTTCCCTGACGATATCCACGTCAAATGAACAAAGGGTTCTTCTTAGTTCTTAGTTTCAGACAACTGAATCTCTGTACACACAAAAAATATCTGTACTTTTACAAAAAGATCCCATAGGAAACCAGTTGCCAAGAAACGGTTTGTAACACCACAATAAACATATTGTAACTTTGTGCATTACATGGTTAGGTATGGTTATTTTTGCACAACTATATAAAATGTGTTTTTCCATATAATACTGCGTATCCCTTGCGGAATTGGCGTATAATTTTATGTTTTAATGGATATTTCATTCACGCACATTTTTTTAAAACCATGGAAAATATAATCAATATTCACCTATATTACCTTATTTTGTTGTATGATTCTTATTATGAGCACAGTTAATTCTAGAAGGCTATTCAGGAAACGGTTTACAAATAACTTTGACTATTGGGGGTTCTGTGACAAGAGAAACATAAATGTTCGGGTAAGAATTCGAAACCAGTATCACAGCAAAAAAAATATTTGTTTTGATAAAGTTGTTTAAAACTGTATGTAAATGTACAATTTTGCAAATAACTGTAATTTTACATAAATATTTATATTGCTGTGTACTAAATATTGATTTTAGTTTTTTGTTAATACTCCAAGATAATTTCGGAGGGTTCATTTCGAAAGTGTATGACCATGGTACCCATTCATATAAGAAGACATCTGGATAAATTGTAACAAGTTTTCGTTTTACATTTCAGGTAAACATTAACAGCGTAATAAAAAGTCAAGTTCTTAAAATATGACAATTTAGAAGAATGTAATGATAATGCTTTTCATGTAATAGTATGGTGCGAATCAGCTGCAGACCTTAACAATTCATAGCTTTTTTAAATTTTACTTTATAATAATGGTAAAAGGCTAATCAGAGCGTGGTAAATTGCATCGTTGACGTCTACTGCTGTAGCTTGCAATCTATGATATACCATAGGAAATTAAGTGATAATCATTTACAGATTGTCAAAAGAGAAAAATCTTTAAAGTTGTCCTAAAAAATTATCAAAAAAGTCATTCAAAGTTAATTTATTTTTGATTCCGGAAATAGATAATTCAAATTTATTTCTGGTTTATTTTTACTATAAAAGGAGTCTGATAAAATGTGTTCAGAATTCGTGAATTAACTGTTCAGCTGTTTCATATTGCATTAATTGCTTCGGAAAAGATGATAGGTTTTGGACTTACCCCACACAGTTGTTATTTATGTGTTAAAGCTAAAAAAATCATGGTAACGATTCATTCAATTAAGATGTTCCATGTTGACATACGACTGGTATTTTAAATCTGGAACCCACTCATGCCCAAAACAATAAAATGAAAATTCTACATACTTGTAACAATTTATAAATTAGCAAGGTTTCCTATCCCAAAATGAATTTCATAAGGGCGGACGAAACCAATACAAAAAAATATTGCCGCTACGTAAACATAGCCGCATAGACACCTATTTTCATTGTTTAGAATTAACGACCACTTACCGAATCATAAAATGAATTTTGATCCCTTTTAACTTATCCCTGTGCTGGTTGACTTGTGGGTTGAAGTTATAATCTTGGGCGACCGGGTCGTAAACCCGCCTTTAATGGGTTATGTCCCGTTCCAGGTCATAATTTCATATTTACGTTCCACGCGGTCAAACCTGCCGACTTTTTGAGTGGCTTAACTTTCACAAGATGAAAAATATACACCTCCCTCATACTTAAGACATAATTATATGGTAAAGTAGCATTTTTTATATACGTTGAGGCCGGGCCCCATCAGAGTCCCAACTCCCACTACAAGCACAAATCCCTGTTACTCTCCACAAGGTAAATACTTGCCCAGATGGGGCCTAACCTGCATATTAAAAATTCAAAATCAAAGTGAACATCAAAACCTATGCTGAAAAATGTAAGGTGGCAAAAACATTGACCGAACACAACAAATATATTTTCAAAAGTTTATTGTTAATCCTTATATCTCACAAATAGTACAAAAATAGTTAGATCTCATAAATATATCACAAATATTTTATAATTGACTAGAGATATCTCATAAATAACAAATATTTTATAATTTACACGCAATAAATTTTCCTGACTTTAATACTTTCTTTGGTTTCAAAAACTCTAGGCTAGAAGAGCCAACATTTATTACAATATACATTTAAATGCTTAATGACTTTAAACCAAAAAATAAACAAAACCATTAATCAACTCGCAAGGAAAAGGTCTTTGGAGAGCTAAAATCAATTAATTATTGAAAGCAGTATGGCCGCCAACAACAAGCAAAATGCACAGGAGGTGCAACAAAATTGACCAAGTGCCAATCCACATTATGAACACCTAAGGCAACACTAAGTTTAAACAGGTGCATCATATTCGCACAAAACACAAGTCCAATGGTTCCTACTCAAAGTTATTTTCATCATTATCAAAACTTTAAACTCTACTGGCCATATCATAACAAATAATTACAACACTCATACTTAGCTCTCCAAAACACCTTGCCTTCTGCCAATCTCTCTATCTCTCTCTAATGCCTCATAATGATGTTGGTGATGGTCCTGCTGCTCCATGCTTAACTGGTCAAAATCCCGGGCTTTTATACCCATTTTTCACCCCCCTTCCCTCCTATTGCCCCTCCAATCACGGGATTAATAGAGATAATTTTCGAATGCTCTAGAAGAATCTTCATACCAGTTCACATAATCGATAAACAACCAATTTCCGGGATTTATTCTTCTTCTTGCTAAATCCGGAGTTGGTAACACTGAATTCGATGTTGTGTAGGAATGAAGTCTTCACTTTGTCTATGGTATTTTGTTTGAAAGTGCACTGTCTTCTGCCGCACACAGCCGTAGCCTATCTATGAGTCGTGACGTCACAAGAGGTCAGTTTATTCCTACACGTCAACATGGAAGGTAAGCTTGTCCTTAAATGTTTGGTGGTGGAAATTTAATTTAACGTCTTGTGACCAGACACGGTCACAACGTATTTGTGCAGTATGGATATGAATAATGAAATTGAATATAAAAAGGGGTAAATATTTACAATCGCGGTAGATGCCAAAAAAAATGCTAAAAATCCGAAAATACTTTTATTCTGTGCTCTTTCACTTCCTCTTTTCAAATCAACCGGCGGAGATAAGAAATTCCAAATACTTTAGGAGATATCGAATTTTTTAATTTCAAGATATGTAGAGTCGCGGTAGAAGCCAAAAAAAATGCTAAAAATCCGAAAATACTTTTATTCTATGCTCTTTCACTTCTTATTTTCAAATCAACCGGCGGAGATAAGAAATTCCAAATACTTTAGGAGATATCGAATTTTTTAATTTCAAGATATGTAGAGTCGCGGTAGAAGCCAAAAAAAATGCTAAAAATCCGAAAATACTTTTATTCTATGCTCTTTCACTTCTTATTTTCAAATCAACCGGCGGAGATAAGAAATTCCAAATACTTTAGGAGATATCGAATTTTTTAATTTAGCAATACAACGCCCGTTTAACCCTTCGAACGTCGCCATTTTTTATTTTGACGTGTGTTAGTGAATGCGTAATAAATAAAATGGTCGATTAGGACAGGTTAGTTACATTATAAATACTTTCAAACTAAGCAAACATTAAAAATAATGTGAATTTAATTTAATGGTTCTTTAGTTTTAAATTATTTATAATGTAACTGACCTGACCTAACAAAACCCGGACAAATGATGAACATCAACAACTCACGTAATTTTTTTTTACTTATTACTTGCGCAACAATATCCAAAAAAAAAAAAAAACTTTAAAATTAGAAACGTTAAAAACTCACCTAAGTTGGAGGCGGGTACATTTCCTTTGTCACTATAAGGAAATGATGTAGTCGTTCACGGCAGAAGTTGACCGATTAATTAAACATCGTATTGAACAATAAATGAATAAATAATCACGTATTGGTTCATTTCAATACTGACCAATCACGGAATAAATAATCACATATTGGTTCATTTGAATACTGGCCAATCACGGAACAGTCACGTGACAAAATTGTCCAATAAGAAACATGATACTCGTAAACAAGAAACCTTATTATCTATGACAAGAAACAATGGTCATCGCCGCATACTACGCAGGTATTGTGATGAAAATTAAAAAATTCGATATATCCTAAAGTATTTGGAATTTCTTACCTCCGCCGGTTGATTTGAAAAGAGGAAGTGAAAGAGCACAGAATAAAAGTATTTTCAGATTTTTAGCATTTTTTTTTTTTGGCATCTACCGTGACTCTACATATAATGAAATTAAAAAATTCGATATCTCCTAAAGTATTTGGAATTTCTTACCTCCGCCGGTTGTTTTGAAAAGAGGAAGTGAAAGGGCACAGAATAAAAGTATTTTCAGATTTTTAGCATTTTTTTTGGCATCTACCGCGATTGTAAATATTTACCTAAAAAGGTAGCTTTTTATGTTTAAAGTCAATTTTACTGGCTTCGATGTGATATGGTTTAATTTCTATCCCAAAAATAATATATTATTTTATTTGGCCTTTTTAAAGCAATAGATTTTTTTTCTAGAAGACTGAATAAAAATAAATTAAATTTTTGGAAAATTTTATAACCGTATCACGCAGTAGCCACCAGCATTGCCTTAAAACAAAAAAAAAAATGATTGCGTGTACTTATGTGCGCGCGTGAGAAGTTATACTTCTTTGTCATCATTAAAACATAGTTTTTAATTGCATGCAAATAATTAATTACAATAAAATAATAAAAGGGCTGGAAAAAGATAGTCAACACAGTCAATAAAGTTCAGTTTAAATTTGAAAAATTAAAAAAATAAAATTTAGAGAATAATAAATATATATGACATAAATTGTACTATAGATTATCAGATTCTTTATTTTAAATATTTATTATTGATTATTTAATATTTTAAAAGAAAATAAATACATTTAATAATAAATTCAACATTTTAATTAAAGTTTATTAATTTTTTTAATATTTATTATTTTCTTAATTTAATATTCACTTTTCATTGTTATCAAATTGTTTTCATTAAATTTGTTCATTTATTTTTATAAATAATTTTTATTTATTCAATTTAATAATAAATAATAAAAATAAAGATTTTATTTTGATGTACGATTTTAATTTCAAAAATTTTATTAAATGTTTTATTAAATTTATTTCTTTATTTTGTAAATATTAAATAACCAATAATAAATATTTAACATTAATTATTTAATAATATTTAGTATTAATTAAATAAAATAATAATTTTATTTATAGTAATATTAATCAAAATATTCAATTTAAATCACTACTGCATATAATTTATTAGCACATATATAATTCGCACTTGTATGAAACTAAAACACGTGCTGTGAATGTATAAACTAGAAACATGTGGATAAATATTATAAATATGAAAACAGGGATCAGAAACGACGAGCGTGCCAACATGCGTGACTAATAGAGGTTGTATTTCTATTTTGTTGGTAGCTTTTTTTCGAGACTTAATGAGTGGATTAGCGGTCAGCTTCCACCTGTTAATTTTGTGTTACAGTGATGCGCGCGCATCTTAAAATTTCACTCTCATTATTTTTTTCATAACGCGCCTAAAGAAGTATAACTACAAAAAGTTATATAATATATTTGGTTCTCCTTATCCATACTGCAAAAAAAAAAAGTTAAAAATTCACCTTTACCAGCTAATTATATAAATCGTATGCACTATATATATATATATATATATATATATATATATATATATATATATATATATGTATTCATTTTGTGAACTTCGGCTACTCAAAAAGACTACACTTTAAAAAGTGATCTGGAACGAACATACACCCTCAACCCCCCACGACCCCTTTGAGACGACTCAAGAGATCTCCAGCTATTGTTCCTATCGTGGGGTCGCCTTTCCTGCACGTGGGAATACCATCATCGTCTGACACCGCTGCTTGCTCGCTCATACACGTCCCGAGACTCCGCCCCCCTCCCTTCTTCTTTCCACCCCCCACCACTTCTTCTTCTTCTTTTTCTTCTGGGGGCGCAAAGGGTGTGTCTGGTTTCACAGCGGCATTACACCGGCGCATCGCGCGTACAGTCTGTCCACGCTGATGTGAACTCTTGAAATGAACTCTTGAATAAAATTACCTCCCCCTCCCTCCTTTTTCCAAAATAACACTACTACACTGGTCAGTAAAAACAATAAAAGGGGATCCAACAAAAAATAAACAACATAATCTTTCATTACTGGCCAGTGATGTGTAACAACATCTAACCTCGGTAATGAGCAAATTAAAGTGTTCTCATGTTGCAAACACGCGAAATTTAAAGTAGAATTCATTAAAATAATGCCGAGTGTGATTAACATATGCAAATTATGTTTTAAACTACATTTCACACGTAGTTACCACACCCGTTGCTAGAATTCGATGCCATTGCAGCTACGTTGACTATCGAATCATTCGATTTTCAGAACGAATTTTTAAGCTATATAATGAAACTGCTCCGATACAAGAAAAAAAAATAAAAATACTTGCAAAAATACTAAACCTTGGTTTTGGACCTGATTTTCGCCAAGAGATTTTCAGGGAAGTATTGACGGAAAAAAAAAACGGAGTTGTTGTGAACGGGAAGGTAATTATCAATATCGGGTAGGCAGATGACACTGTTGTCAAAGCAAATGCATGATAGTCAATTTAGTACAGTGCAGTGAAGAGTTTGTCCTATTTGTCAGTACTTCTAAGAACAAAGTTGTAGTAATCCCTCAAAAAAAAATCATGCAACCCTGTTAATAAATGGCAATAAGATCGAAGAACAAGTTTCCTCCTTCAAATACTTGTGCAATGTTCTGTATGAGCAGTGTGAGTAATAAAATGAACCGTTCAGGATACAGTTTATTAGCTTCAAACAAATCTTTTTAAGATCGGATATTTCTCTGCAACTGAGAATTCGAATTACTCGTTGTACGTGTTCTCCAATATTTTTCTCTATGAATGCGATATGTGGAACAATGACCAAAATTTAAAGAAAAGAATAATATTGATGTTTTGGAAATTTCTCTATATCGTATTAGGAGCTAAAAATTTCAAACAACGAAGTCGTTCATCGGATGAAGAAGCGGAAAGAACTGCTGCTCACTAGAAACCCAAGGAAAACCCAATATCTAAGGCGCATCATGAGAGGCGATAGACACTGGCTATTGCAACACATCATTGAAGGGAAAATACAAAGAAAAAGTTATGTTATAAGGAGGAGGAATTCGTTGTTAAAGAACATTCGAAGATGTTAACACTGCTCTTCAGAGAAAGCTTTTCATACGGCAACCTTTAAGTACCGAGGCTACGTGAACCGGAAACCTCCTTCAGGAGAAAGCGGCTTAAGAAGAAGTACCTACTAGGCTGAAATGAAGTGACATTTTAATGTGTTACCTCGCTACGTTGTAAAAACGATAAAAACCCAGCAGCACAGCCAAGAAAAACACTTTTAATAGCTTTGTTACTAATGAGATAAGACCTGAAAAATTTTCGATTTCAGCGAACCATAGGACAGACTCCATAATCATCTTATCACTCGGGCAAATAACGTGTGTTCATTGGCTACTGACTCATGACACACGGTACCTAGGATATTTGTGATACGATACTTATTTTATTAAATGCTATTCATTGGCCCAGCGTGCTTCAGATAATTTATTGACCCAAATTGACCCACTGGCCCAGAGTCCTTCAGATAAACTGTGCCCCAATCACTGAAGCTGTAAGAACGCAAACGTATTTTGATTCTAGCCTATCACTAAATTTATCCAAGAATATTTTGTGTCTCTATTTATGAGAAATAAAACATGTACCTAATTATGTGTGTCATAAATGTCTAAAACAACTTTGAGCATTTCTTTCAATTGCGACTCGACACGTCTGATGTATGCAGCAAAATAAACGAAAAATTTGGGTTCTCATTCGAGCTGAACAGGGTTATTCTGTAGACTACTGCTGGGTGGCTTAATGGTCCGAAGTGTAGACGCCAGTTGGCTGTAATGCACTATGTACTCTCGCGAGCTGCACGGCACCCCGGCCGGAACTTCAGAAGCCGCTTATCGCGCTCCGGCGGTGCCAACTTTCGCGCAACTCCTGGGCCCGGCGCCGGGCGTGAGCGACCTCTTGCCCTGCGGTCAGCGGACCAGGGAAAAGCAGGTTTAAGGGCCCCGCCCAGCTGAGGAGAGATGATAGGTGCGACGCTCGCCGGTGCTCCCAGCGCGATTTCGCCTCTAGGCGCAAGGCTCTGAACTAGAGCGCAGTGTTCACGTCATGCATGGGACAACTATGATATCAGTGGTAACCAGTACATCATGTGGCGAAGTAATAAAGGTAAGTGTGTAATGCAATATCGTTGTAGTGCTTTCAAAAATCTAAACATTACGCTGAAATCACGCGTTTTTGCCATTTTTACTCTTCTACGAATACATTTTTTGTTTTTTTAGAAAAAGACTACCCAAACGCCTTCAGCCTATTCTTAAACAGATTGTCGTTAACATGCACCACTCGGATATGTTGAGCAGTTTTCAAATCACGTAGCTTTTTCTGAAGCTCTGCGCACCGTATGTGTGCCCAGGTAGGCGCGACCCTTAAGATTCCCGCTTAAACGCCATCTTGGCTATTTTATTTCCGTTTCATTAATACTCTGTTAACATAATTACTGTCAGTTTATCCCGAACTAGCCAAAATAAACGCGCTTCGCTAAGGCAGTCTGCAGGCAGAACACACTCGCACTTCTCATTATACACGTCCTTGCCCTGTCGTTGCAAAAATAGTTGCCATGGTTACACAGAAGGTATCAACAATGCATAAGCCCTGAGCCGGTAAATTAAGAAAGCATCAACAATGAAATGGCGAAATTTCATAACAAATAATTTAGTTCTTCTTTAGGGTTGGTCACCTAGACAGTGATCCTACTCGTGTTTCGAAGGTAATTTCATCTAGATCGGAGAAAAACGGTAGATATGTATAAGAAACAAAAGGAACTTTTAAGAAATTATTTAGAATCTTTCGTTTTATCTTTTAATCTATTATGGTATATTACAGCTCCGCCCGCGTGGCTTAAAGTGCAAGGGCCATTACAAACTTGCCCTCTATGAATGAACAACAATAACAACAATAATTAATACAATACCGGGTTAGCGTATTCCTTTACTAAAATAAACGCATAATTTGAGGTGGCCGCGATAAAAAAGAGTTGAAGCAAATTATACTTTTCCCTATGATATTAAAAAATTACGAATATTAAAAAAAATAATTATATGTCTTAAAACGTTTTACCGCTGAAATTTACCCACGGAATACCACAGGAGATGGCGCATCCTGTTAGTAGACGATTAACCTTATCCCAATTATGTTATTTCGCCACTTAAAATCCTTTTTCCCCTAGCAGCCTAGAATTTAAACACAAATAAAAAGGTAATGGCCAAATAATTTATTTACAGCAAATGTGGCGTCTGCAAGGTCCTGTGCGAGTGACATAAGTCGTTGCAGGCGCCGGTTGCGACGCCGGCGAGAGCTAGCGGTGGAGGTCTGGCACAACACATTTCAGCAAGACGCGATATCGTTTACAGTTCTCCTGAATGTTTGATGACGTCATTTCCGAGGCGCGTTTGGTCTGCTACAGAGGGGTCGAGAAGGACCAGGTAGCGGGAGAGGTGAAGGGGAAGGGGGGGGGGTAAGAGAATCCCATCGCGACGAGCTGCAATTTTAATATTTCACGTACCAGTCCTCCCCCCTCCACCGACCCGACTAACAGACGGTCTTGAACGAGAAGTGTAAGCATTGTGGAACTCATGCCCCACGTGTCGAGGGCCGGACGAGTCACGACAGTCGTTAGGACGCAGCTCTCCGCTGCGACCACCGATTCACTAATACATATCGCAGACTTTTTCGCGGCCATTGTGTGAAGTAGCTTGGCTTCTAAGTTGTAGCCGCGTCCAAGCAGAATATATCACCGACGTTTGGGTCGACGTTGCAGTCGCCATCATCAGGGTAGAGTAACGTACTGAGTATTATCACCGATGTTTCGGTCGACGTTGCAGTCGCCATCATCAGGGTAGATTTACCTAATGGGTAACTAAGTAGGTAACTAACTCTACCCTGATGATGGCGACTGCAATGCCGACCGAAACGTCGGTGACATAATCATCATGGACGCGGCTACAACCCAGAAGTCAAGCTTCTTTCACTGATACACAGTTAAAAATTTGCACCGTGAATTTAAGAACATCGCTGGTTGCAAACTATTCAGGAATTTTTAAAACATTGTAGTTATTTACATCATCTTGCGGGTGTTGAGTTCACTCGCTCACTTTAAACATGAATCAATAATAGCGATCCAAACTAATATTATAAATGCGAAAGTCTGTTTGTTGGTTTGCGCTTCTCTCACGCAACAACGGAGCAACGGATCAACATGATATTTGCAGCACAGAGATAGTTTATGGGCCGAAGTGTGACATAGGCTACTTTTTATCCCGGAAAAGTGCATGGTTCCTGTGGGATTGTTCTAGAGCGTTGTATCCATGGTAACAAGATTTTGCATTGTTGACACCTTCTGAGTCTCCGTGGCAGCGGCCATTGCATCAGTTGCTTGCAGTTCGGGTTGGATCTGTCGATTTAGTTAATTTTGCTACTCAATTTTGACTTTGCTTGTTTTGATACTCTGTTTGTTAAGTGTTTTTATTACTCCCAAACGTAAATCAAGTCTTTAGAGAGAGAGAGAGAGAGAGGGAGGGATAGAGAAATGTTCCTATTGCAATGTTGATGCTTTCTTCGTACCCATGTAAACGGTTATTATATTGTTGTTGCCTTTTGGACCTCCATGACGACGGGCACTGCATCGTTTGATTTTTTTATTCACTATAGGTGCGGCAGTGGCGTACCCTCTGTGCGAGAGTGATCTGTATGTAGACCGGCTACTTCAGCTAGTCTATACTAACAAAACATTCATCAAATTGTTGAGTCTGCAGAAAAATCTTTTTGCCTACCAATCTTTTGATTTTCCCTTGTTTACAAACAAACACAAAACTTGGAAGATGTAATACAGCGTAGTATTAAAGAAGACACAGTTATCTGAGATTTATTTATTATCTTCGTTTATTTTAAGTTTGTTTGTTTGTTTGTTGGAAAGTCCGCAAATTTACTGTAATCTATAACTGTGTAACAACAAGTGTTGGCATTTCGCCGTTTCATTTGGGAGCAAAGAAGAATTTAAATAAGCACACAGAAAGTGATCGGTACACATGATAATCTATTGAGAAAAGTTTTTCTGTCAACACAGTTTACGAAAACATTACTTCTTCATAATTTTTTCGTTAGCAGAAATATTTTTAAACAGGACCAAATTATTTTCAGATGAGACGATAAACATTCTGAACTAAACAGCTGCAGACTCATTGAGACATTCAGAACCAACATTAGTTTCTTTAAGCCAACAGAAACTGCTAAACATGTGTTAAGCTTAACAAAATAAACATATTTTCTGGCACAGCCTATAGACGAAGGCTGATTTCGAAGTAATGATTTACTCTGGAACTTTCTGGAAACTTCTTGAAAATTCTTGATAATCTTTGAGAAAATAATGCATGTATCATCCTATATGTTCTCCAATAAACAGAAAATGAGCGATTAAACATTTTCTTATATTCCACGCAGCGAAAATATTTCTAATAAATTAATTTTTTTTTAATTCAATGCATCCAGTATTGAATAACTTAGAAAAAAACCTTCATATTGTACCTTCTAAGGCAATTATGATTATTTTTACCCTGAACACTATATTTTATCCCTTGCACTTATAACTTGTGGTATAAAAATTGGTTTGGACCGGGGTTTAAGACAATTCTTAGAAGGTTTACAATAGCATTCAACAAATTTCATAGTGTACACAGTAAGGAAGATCTGGATAAATTTTATTTCCACCCTAGATTTTTCAGCCCTTTGCAGTAGTAGTTCGTCTCATTAAAATTGTTTCAGCTAAAAGTTTTGCACATTTTTTGGGAAATTTACAATAAATTAGAATGGATGTGACAGTATATCGAATGAAGAAGTTCTATTTATTTTTTGTATTTCAAGAGAAGTTATTTCTACCCCTTGCAATAATGTTAAGTCACATCAAAACTATTTTTTCAAAAAAAATTTAGATAATATTTAGAATGTTTAAAGTAAATACGGACGAATTATAAAGTGTACGTGGTGTAAAGTTATGAATTTGTTTTAATTCAAACCCCTGTTGTTTCAACATATTTAAGAAATGATATATCTTTTCAAAATTGTTTTCTATAAAAGTTTAAGGTAATACGCACTAAGAACATTTAAATTAGGTAAATAGTATCAGATTTTATCTTGTAGATAGGCTACATGATAATGGAGATGTAATATTTATTTTTTCCTTGAAACTCTGTTTCTTTCACTCTTTCCAGAAAAGTTTGGTGTATTAAAAATTGTTTTAGAAAAATCTTTGATTCTATATATTTATAAGGTTTCGAAACATTGTTAATGGATATGATTTTGTGCCTTCTAAGAGAGTTAGGATTTTTTTAATAACAATTTCTGTTTCTTTTTTTTTAAATTCCTTCCAGTAATTGTTCATTTCATAAAAAAATGAAAGTTGTAGGTATTTTTAAAATTTTTTTACAAAAAACAAAAACTGTTTTGATAGCGTACATTGTACTGAAATTATAATTATATTTTTATCCCAACCCCAGTTTTTTAAATCTCTTGAGCGATATTTCGCTTGGTTACAAATCGTTTTAGACAAAAGTTTTAGGCAGTATTTATAAGATTTACAAACCAAATATAAAGTATTTGATAACGTTCCTACGAAGGGAGTTAAAAATTTGTTTGTTCTCCAACCCCTGTATTTTTTTTTCATCCCTAGCTGTAATGTTGATTGTATAAAAAAATATTCAGTCAACTGTCTAACGGAGTATAATATTTTCATAAGGATTCGATATTTGTCATATAATTCAGTTATATTTCTTTTTAAAAAAACCTTCCCGGTTTACATTCTTTAGTCGATTTTTTCCCACTAACAAACTTGAGTGATATATATATATATATATATATATATATATATATATATATATATATATATTATTTTAGTAACTTATCAATTTGGAAGTGATTTGTGAATTATTACTGTTGTATCGTATTAAAAATATATGATATGTATATTTACATACTGATGTATTAAATATATGCAAACATCTGATTTGACGATGATTTTGGGGACATTGGATCATGAAATGAAAAACTCTGTACAAACATTTTCCGGTAGTCGCATAATGGTAGCAGCTACAATAAAAAGGTAGTCTTAGCTCGAAATCTATATCATATTTACGCGTAAATTACTGGCGTTGGCTGACAAAATAAAACCATTCTTCGTAGAAATTATAAAATATAAAATGTTATTAATTATCTTGAATATTGAAATTCACCACTTAGACCCATTGAAAAGACTACTGTAATGAATTTTAAGTGGTATAATTTGGTACATTATTTATGATGAAAAATGGTTTGAAAGAATAAAGCCGCAGACTTTTTTTTAAGTTTCGTTTTAATACTGTGGTTCATTTCATGAAAATTGATGCTTTGGAAAAAAAAAAGTGCGTTTGGAACAAATTTGTTGATACTTGTATGGACAACAGCATTCCATTTTACGAAAATGAAGTATGTACTCGAGTATAAACCCCTCGAAATATTAGAGGCAGTGACACTTAATGGCTCTCAAAATCGTTTATAATCATCAACCTGAATGTCGCAGAGGGTGCTTTGAAATTATTTATTGCGGTATTCTTTTCACCCGTGTTTGACAGACTGCATTCTCATCATACCTAAAATAGTCCGATCATATTCCATTTATGTATCGTGACTGTATACTAAATTTGTTGTACTTTTTAATGAGAAAACAAATCATAAAAAACAATTTTAAATATTCTTCCTATTTAATTTTTTTTTGTAAAATAGTAATTTTGACTTCAAAAAATTAGATTTTATAACCATATCCAAACATACATATTTTTATGTTTACTTTAATTAATATTGATGAAATGATATAATTTTAAAGAACAAACAAAGATACGGAGAAAAATTGAGAAATTTATATGCATGAGCTAACAATAAAATTATCCTCTGAAAGTGAAACAAATTAATGTTTTTATGTAAATTCAGATTATAAATTATGCTAGCATTTGCGAAGTAAGTAATACGGTATATAAACGGCATGGCATTGTTGAGGATCTTGGATAGTGATAAGTTTTCCCTTAAAAAAATTGTGGACATGAAATTTAAAAATATTTGGTTTGAATGTTTTAATTAATTTTGTAAAGCATTTATGCTGAGAAGATTTATAATGAAAAAAAATTAATTATGTGGGAGGTGCATGCACCGACAGAAATACATATCTTCTCAGAGGATGCCCACAATTTTCGACAAGCTTTCGTTTCTTTCATCTCCTGGTCCAAGAAGTCTGCAGTCCGGTCGCCCCAGGGCTACTCGAGAGATGGAAACTCCTTATAAATTCCCAGACATTACAACATCCGGTGGGCCGAAAGTCTGGCGACTCGTAAAAAGGGCAGATCTAGTTCTCGAAGGCCACCCCCCGGGGCACTGGGAACTGCAGGAACCATGGGTAGGGAAGGGTGGGGAGGGGAAGGGGACGGGGCGATGGAGAACCTAGTACGACCCGCTCGCCGAAAGTTTCACAGCACGCAGATCCCGGCTATAAAAGGAGCCGGGGCGAAGAAAAAAAACAAAAAGAAGGATCCATAGGAAGGGAGGAGGGACCTGCATGTGCGCAAGAGCGGGCGAGGCAGATTTAAGCTCGAGGGAGTGGCCCTTTTCCCCAGGAAAGTTTCGCAGTCGCCACTTTCAGACATCTGTAGACGTGATATTTCCCGAAAACGGGCCCTTCTTCTCCCTTGCTCTTCTTCTTCCTCCATGCTGGTTCGTCTCCTTCCCTCCTGCTTCCGCGGACTACTTTATCCTCCTCGCTCCCGAATCCGTGCTTCTGCGACACTTGGACTCGTGGATGTACCACATGGACACTATAACATTATGTGTGCGCGATTTTAAATTAGTTCATGCACAGAAGCCGTTTCTGGTTTTACACGCTCAAGCATGGCCTAGATCCCGTGTGGGAGGCAGATGACCCCCCCTCCCTCTCCAACAGGAATCAAAAAGCCCCTCCCTCTCCAACAGGAATCAAAAAGCCCCTCTCTGAGGGGGTCCAATTGCGCTTGCGAAATCGTAACTGTGAAATGAGAATGATAAACTTTATCCAGGCTGCCCCCCTCCCCCCAACGACAATACTACAGATTTTCGCCAATGCTATCGAGGATGGAGAGCAAATATGAATACACACAAAAAACAAGCAAATATCAGCTGATGGGTTTGTTTGTGCCCGAATCTCTGAGGAGATTCCAGTTCCCGAAACATCTCAACTGTTTTGTCGTAGAATCATCTGAATGTCGCCTTGCTCTCCGTGTTATTATGTGTCCATCTTTGTTATCCACCTTTGAGGGTTTTTATTTTGTCACACCTCAGTGTAAACCAGAAAATGCGTATGTCCATGAAGCTATATTAAATCAATGTTCATAACTGTAAGAACAATTTAAATATCGTATCCTTTATCTCGGTTGCCCAGCCCGCGACTTTTGCTTGTACATGCTGTACAGTGTGCTCGTAGGTTCTGCTTAGGTCGTTTCGATATTGTTTTCTAGTGTACCTTCCAATACGGTCGAAGGTTAAAACTGTAACATTTTTTACCTCTATAAAAAGACTTATTGGTTTTGAAACATTGCACATGAAGTTGAAGGGATTGCCTTATGAGTGGGGCCGTTAAATAACCGTTGCATATCAATCTCGGCTTTGATAACCCTAAGAAGAATTTGAAAAAAAAAATGTAATCAGAACAACAATTATGTTTCTTTCACTGTAAACGAACACAATTGCTACCTTTACAAGATTTGTACAAAGAAAACAATGAATGACTTTATTTCGATGTGCGAATTGATAAAAAAACATGGTTACATATTTATTTTTATGCGAAAGACTTACTTACCCAATTGCTTTACGATATAAAATTACTTTGGAAAAACATATTTTTTATAATATTTATAATGAGCCGTTTTCAACCTTAGTATTTTACATTTGTGTTTGTAGCTGCAAAATGTTTTTGCCTCAGTTTGAAGAACTTAAGTGTTGAAGTACTGTAGTTTAAGTTCTATTCAAGGGTAAGCGTTATGTTAAGATAAATTGCACACGATCATGATAAGATGATATAAACGTAATTATTTTGTCATTGAAATATAATTGCGATTTTAATTACAAACGTGAGAGCAAACAAACTGTTGCACACTTATGATCTAATAGATTAATAAAATTTTGTAAAGCTATGAGTGAAACTAACCTAAGAGCAAGTATAGACCATCATGTGGCTGAGACAAATACTTATTGGTCCGCCGGTCCTTAAAGAAAAACACAAAATGTGGCCTTACAGCACATCACATAAAGAAAAGCTGAGATCAACAATATTACACAGATACAAGCAAATGAAAACGTCCATTATGTTCACTATAAGTCAAACATGTACAGTACCGATCCATAGTTTAGGACCAATAAAATATTTTTAGGAACAATTGCGTTCTTGTCCTCAAATATTTGATTCTATTTTTTTTCTTTTACCACCAATGTAGCCAAAAAAAGTATTTTTACAAATGTAATTATTTTAAACGATATAATATCTTTTGAGGTATACAACTGTACATGCTGTAGAATTTTTGTACATTTTATTATGTATGATAAAATGTATATACATGAAATTTTCTGGTACCTGTCTCGGTGTTATTGATTTATAATAATCTCACACTACTTTAATGGTAAAAACCTTAGCAAATAGCATTACAAACGATAACACAAAATATGTACAGACAGGAACGGTTTGTAAACATTTTGTAATTTTGGTCTCAAAGGAGATCAAATTAAGATTGCTTTGGAATGACATTTGCGACCTGATTACGTCAACACCGAGGTTGGCTTAGTTACCAAGAAATAATTACTTTGCAATACAAATTACATGAGAGGCGTATACAAAATTATCGTGAAGAGTACAAGTAATAGCTTATTCCGGCCTAGGATCACGAATCCCGCTGTGTAAAGAAAGGCACGTGGCATACAAGGGTCACCCCCCAAAGTAATACTATCAAGTTTGAATACGCATTAGCCCATATAATTGGATACGGGTATACACTGCATGGCGTGTGATGCATATCTGGATGTTTATTTTTGAGGCGATGAGTTTTTCGCACAGCCAAACATGAAGCAATACAAGATATAATCAAAGATAATAAGATATAATCAATGTCGTATTTGCTGTTATTTTAACTTTTATTTTGCTATACCTTCCGAACCTACCAATATTTTATTTTAGATAAATTGACAGGTAGTATACAAGGCCAAAATTCATGGATTATAATGTCAGAAAAGTGACCAATAACGACATCCATTCCTTCCTTGTGTGCTCAATATGTTCAAGTACGTTAATATAATGATGAATAGACAGTTTAAATTTGACACCCCATTGCAATTTTTGAAAAGAATTGCTAGGTTTACTTATTGAATATCTAATGTGGGTAAGAAAATATTTCATTTTTAAGTATTTTGAGTTGTCCTTAGCGTCTAGCTGACAACGAGATCATTAGAGACGTTAAAACTAAAATACAGAAATAAGTGATACGAAGAAATACATAATAGGCCTGAACCTATTGTAAGGATATACCCCAGAGATTTCATCGATTATTTTCAGGAAACCAAGAAGATCAGTTTTAAGGATGGTTGGAGTTTGAGTATGTTAGACGTAAACAATGTACATTATATTTCATTATGTTTAAAATATGTTGTACATATCGGTACTTTTACAAAATATTCCTTTGTTAACCAGTTACCAATAAAACGTTTGTATTACTACAAGAAAAATATTGTATCTTTGTACAAAACATGGCTATGGCAATTTTTTTCCTACATAAAATACGCTATTCCAGATAATGTTAATCATTTATTACGTCAATTGGAGCATAATTATATGTGTCGATTGTTATTATAATTCAAGCGTGATTTTTTTTAAACCAAGGAACTTTCGACGATTTGACTTTGTTTTGTTTTATTTTGCTTATTAATGTGCGCAGTTAATACTGGAAAGCTATTCAGAGAACGGTTAACAAATGACTTTAACCATGTGAAGCATAAATGTCCGGGTAAAAATCCCGAACCCAGTATATTACTGCGAACACTATTTAGTTCTGTTCAATTTACAAAAAAAGGGGGTAGTCTGTAAATTCGGTTTACGGACGATAATTTTACGTGATAATGTCATAAGAAAACATTGATGAAAAATTACATAGTTTTTGATTTTAAAATAATATTTACAGCTTTTGCAGATTTAATATAAATATTTTGTTTAAATATAATCACGAACAATTAGTTAAAAAGCCCGCCTTTACCTGTTTCATATTATAGAAGATTTTCTCGCACGGTGGTTGGCCGGTTCTTGCACGCTCGGCTCAGGTGGAACGTGACAATGAGTCATGCTTTTTCGTGCGTGCAGCCGGCGTTATTCGATTTATAAAACGTTATCACGTCAAAAAAATAATTACAGTGTTGTACTGATATTGTTTTTAAAGCACATTCTTACAGGTTAGCTTTTAAAGTGGATTCGATTTCCAAAATGGGTGCCGTTGAACACTAATCAAATTCGAACAACGCATTCAGACGCTCAGATAAAAAAAAATGAACGGGAGAGATGGCGTGCTTTATGCGCTCTGGAATCTTCCCCGGTTCCCGGAATGCTCACGGTACCCGTAATCAAGCGGTGAATGGAAGAGCTTCCCATTTTCCATTTCACCGTCGGGAGCACACGTATCAACGAGCTCAGCAGATCAAACACACGACAGTCACTCCTTTTGTTCGCAGTGTTTTGTTGCCGGCCGACTATAATAGAGATCGGTCCCGAATCGGGAGGGAGGGAAAAGAATTTCCCTGCATCAATTGCGCATTTTGTTTGCTCAGCAAACATGGACGGTTCTCGCTTGCAGTTCATGTCAGAAAACAAACATAATCGCCGAATGGAGCTCGGGATAGAATATCTACTTACGTGATGGAATTGATGGGTTTTGCTGCATGAAGAAGCCTGGAACTGATTGGTAATGGCATTTCGAAGTAAATGTGTACATTCATTTTTTTTTCTAGTTAGCAATTCTGATTTAGTTGATCTTGGCGTATGTTTTACCTCGTGGTTATGATGCGAGACATATGCAGTGAATTCAAAATATTATGTCATTCATAGATTGGATGTTTCACGTTAGAAAAAATAATTTAGCTTTTAGTCTTGACTGCAATAATTCAAAAGATGTTTGTATAAATATATGTATAAATGTTCTTCCGAAGAAAAAAAAAGACAAATAATGAAACTTCGCTTGGCGCCTTCCGAATAATAATAATGGTTGAAAAATAAAATTTGGAAACAAATTATTATTTTTTTTATGTAGGCCTGCCTGCTTTCAATTTCTCATTTAAAACATTTATTATAAATTTTCAAATAGGTAACTCACACTCTCCGAAAGAAAACACCTGGATGAGGCATTATAAAATGAGGAATAATCAACTATTCAGTTATTAAAAATAAGTCATACTTGAGAGTAGACGGCAACCGCTGAAATCATAGGCATGAAATGAATAAAGAATTAACAAAATTTATTGTGGCCGTTACTAGGATATTATCACAGTAAAGAAGCTGCGAATAACTTGAGTAGTATGTAAATGTATTTCCTAGATCAGGATGCAGGATGTGGATTGTGATTGTCGGTCCGCCATCTTGGATTTGTGACGTCACGGCGGCAAAAATTCCTCAAAATTCCTCAAAATTGACTCAAAATGACTCAAAATTTCCCGTTTTAAGAAAAAAATTCCCGTTTTCGAGGGAAAAATTCCCGTTTCGAGGGAAAATTTCCCGTTTTATTCCTTAAAAATCCCAACGGCTAGAAATGTCCTGATAGAGGCTTAAGCATCCTTAACTCAAGCCTCAGTTAAGCCTCTATCAGGATGTGACCTTGACCTTTGACCTTGACCCCGACGGCCATCTTGGATCCGCCATCTTGGATGACGTCATTTCGTTTTCTAGAAAATTCCGGCATTGTGTTATCCGACATTTTGAATTATGACGTCACCGTTGCAATTTCCGTTACGGCCGCCATCTTTAAATTTATTATCCGATTTTAATGAAAAAAAATTAAAAAATTATAAAAAAAATTTAAATAATATAAATTTAATAAAATATTTATAAAAAACAAACATTAACGACACGGAGCTCGGAGTCCTCGGTTCGAACCCGACAGAGGCAAAAAAATTAAAAAATGACGACCGATCCTTCCCCCGCGGTGGACGCAGGCATACTGACTCCCTCCACTTTTTTTTCAAAGCATATATATATCGTCAGGTAGTATGACGTCATGTCCGCCATCTTGTCCTCGTCTGCTGGAAGCCATCATCAGTGTATCGTCGGCGAGAGTGCGCTGACGCCATGTTAGTTTAATTCTTATCCGCTAGAGTGCAGTAATCATTTATTATTGCTGTGACACCCGACATCTTGTCATTTGGCCGCCATCTTGAAAATCCATAATTATTTAGCTAGAAATTCGGGAAAAATTCCAAAATTCATTAAATAAATTTGTAATCTATATACTGATCGATTAGGTCGACTAAGGTCCTTGGTACGATCTAGGACGATGCAAAAAAATTAAATATAACATCAATTTAACATAATAGTAACAGGTTCGAGGAATTAAACACCACAAGTTCTTTTACAAACATAATATTTATTACATAAT
Source organism: Bacillus rossius redtenbacheri (assembly GCF_032445375.1). Taxonomy (NCBI): domain Eukaryota; kingdom Metazoa; phylum Arthropoda; class Insecta; order Phasmatodea; family Bacillidae; genus Bacillus; species Bacillus rossius. The sequence goes on along the minus strand of NC_086330.1, from coordinate 40,518,913 downwards.
TTCTATTCTACTACATGATCATTTGCGAAAGCCAGCAATCTTATAATCATTTAGTTCCGCAGCGGTGTGAAATGACTAATTCTTAGCTCCAATCGGTTTATACTAGACAGAGTCCAGCCAGAACCTTTACAGACAAAGTCCACCTCTTCTTGACAGAGTTTCTGGATACCGTTTTTAACAGTTTGCTTCACATCGTTAGAACTGTAAATTACTGCAGCCGATGTCTTGAATGCACACTTCTTCACTTTGTCATCGAACGGATATGGCTTTCCATATATACAGTCCAACCAAAAGTTATATTTCAAAGGTCCGTTTGTTGCTACATCATCAGTAAGCTGATTGATTATGTCCTCTCTGATATCATCAAGAAAATTACAAATGTCCTTCGACTCACCTAACGTATTTAAATAATAGTAGTCTTTCAATGTTCCACGAAATGCAGACTGCACCAAGTAGAAGCCATTATCGTTCACTTGTAATGCTCCGAACACAGTCTTAGGTTTAGTTCCATGTTCAGACGTCATACCAATCGGTTGCTGCACATCGGTTTTTTGGTTGTACGCTTTCATGTCTCCAATCTAAAGCAAGGAGTCGAAATTTCTGCAGGTAGGTCAGCAGTAGGAGCACAGACTCCACCTTTACATTTGTTCGCATGATGTCGCAAACTGTCAATTCGAGTAAACCATTTAAGGCACTCATCACATCGAAACTTCATGCGAGAAGGATTCTTCGTGCATTTGCTCCGCTCATGTCTTCGTGCATCATGGGAAAATGCGAACGACGTATCACAGTAGCTGCAAGGATACCGTGGTGATGAAGACGATCCTTTCAGACCCGATCCAGATACTGACGTTGCCGCAGTTGCACCATCTCCAGGCATACTCTTATGAACATCAATGCATCATTGTTGCGCCGAAACCTTTACTTTCTGCCGAACAGCAGGACCTTTGCATGCCTTCATGTGCGTTTTCATATTATCTTTTCTGGCAAACTGCTTATGACATTTCTCACAAACAAACATTTTACGATATAGGTTCTTGGCACATTCGCTCCTCTCGTGTCGCCGAGCATTGCTGTTGTTTGAGAAAATCTTGTCGCAGTAACAGCACCGATGTTCGCTAGTTGTCAAATCAGCATCCATTGAAGTCTCCATTGATGGCGAACCAGCGTTCGCCGAGTTTCCCTGTGCAGACAGCACTAGCAGCATTAAAGTCTCTTCTGCTGGCGGTACCACGTCTGTTGAAGTCTCCTCCAGTGTTGACATCGACGTTGCCAACGGGATCTGCTCCACCATCGTCGACGCTAACGTCATGGTTCCCGCAGTCGATGGTACAACCTCCATCGAGTTCGTCGTTAAAGTCGGTAAAGATGCCATCGAGTTCGCAAGAACAGGTAATTACGTGATTAATGCACCAGAAGAAACAAACTAGGTGATCCTTACACCGATGACGTCAGTAACAAACTAAGCATCCTGTTGTCTAGAGCTCGCTTATATATACATGCACCGTATGGAACAATACGCTAGTCAAATCAAGAACCATTTACAATAATACTAGAGTCAAAACAACATTAAAAAAAGAAGGACCATCAACGAAAAGGCAGCACATTTGGAAGCACCGACAACAAAAAGGCAGCACATTTGGAAGCACCGACAACGAAAAGGCAGCACATTTGGAAGCACCGACAACGAAAAGGCAGCACATTTGGAAGCACCGACTACGAAAAGGCAGCACATTTGGAAGCACCGTCATCGAAAAGGCAGCACATTTGGAAGCACCGACAACGTAAAGGCAGCACATTTGGAAGCACCGACAACGTAAAGGCAGCACATTTGGAAGCACCGACTACGAAAAGGCAGCACATTTGGAAGCACCGTCATCGAAAAGGCAGCACATTTGGAAGCATTGTCAACGTAAAGGCAGCACATTTGGAAGCACCCACAACGAAAAGACAGAACATTTGGAAGCACCGACAACGAAAAGGCAGCACATTTGGAAGCACCGACAACGAAAAGGCAGCACATTTGGAAGCACCGACAACGAAAAGGCAGCACATTTGGAAGCACCGACAACGAAAAGGCAGCACATTTGGAAGCACCGACAACGAAAAGGCAGCACATTTGGAAGCACCGACAACGAAAAGGCAGCACATTTGGAAGCACCGACTACGAAAAGGCAGCACATTTGGAAGCACCGACAACGAAAAGGCAGCACATTTGGAAGCACCGACAACGAAAAGGCAGCACATTTGGAAGCACCGACAGCGAAAAGGCAGCACATTTGGAAGCACCGACAACGAAAAGGCAGCACATTTGGTAGCACCGCCAACGAAAAGGCAGCACATTTTGGATGCATCATCGAATAAGGAAGCACATTTGGAAGCTCCATCAACTAAAAAAGGCAAAAGAAAGCACAAGTTATGAGATCTAAGTCTTAGTAAGAAATCATAATACAAAAAATAAAAACATTACATTTTTATAATTTAAATTATTTTATTGCTTTACATTATACAAATGCAAGTAAAACAAGTCAATATTGTATGTAGCCAGCATTCCTCAGTTCCTTGAGTATGATGGATATTTCTTTGATGCACGAATAGTTTCCTGCACAAAGCGAACCATGTAGAAGTCTTAGCCGGTCAACCAATATGTTTGGATCTTTCCATGATGTGTAATCATTCTCTTCTACCACCATCTTCCTTGCACCTTTATAATAAATATTATGATCTCTGGTGTCTTCCGTTTTACCACCAACCTCAGGGTTACTTTCATGTTGGAGACGGTGATCATCACAAGCTTGATCAGATTTATTTAATATATCACGTCGTTTCCATCGTTTCGGTCTTAGGACACCGCCACATTCTTCGATCTTGGCAGCTTTAGGTGCTTCATCATAGTCTATGTCTTTGTCAACAGCCTCAGAGTCACTGTAACAATCACCGTAGAAGGAATCGTTTTCACCCAATTTACCGTAATAATTCGATGTTGATGATGTTGAAGTGTCTTCATCGTCTTCATGCTTCCTTTTTAGGAGTCCATCATTTTTACAAAGTAGGAAAGATCTACTTGAATTCGGCTGGAATATATTCTCACTTTTCACGTTAAGGATTCTTCCACTGTCTTCATTCTTCCGTAAATCATCAACCTTCTTCAATTTAAGTTCTTTGTCGAGATCGGAAGAGCCAAGAAAATTATTGTCGTAATGCAGATCACTCTTCCTTAGGCTAGTAGATTCATCGTTGTCCTCTAGCTTGTACGCAGGCTTGGCGCTACAAGTTCTGCCATGTCTTTTTAGGCTCTCTCTCCGCGTAAACGACTTGCTACATCGAACACAACTTATCATATTGCGCAGTGGATTTTTAACACAGTCATTCTTCTCATGTTGTCTTTTATTCTTTCTCAAGATAAACTCTTTACTGCAAAACTTACACCTATGTTCTTTCGATACAGCGTCAGATCCCAAATCGGAATTCATATTAGTTACTGAGACTAATGCCAGATACCAATTGAGTGTTTTAAATTAGATTCAATACTTAAATAGAAATTTTTTCATATTTCATCAGCGAGAATTAATATATCGCATGCAAAAGTACTTTATGCATGTAGTTCTGCTTTTCAACAATAAATGTCGCCACATGTTGCTTGCAGGTAAATAATATTTAGTTATTTTATGCGGGATGCGGGATGCTCACTATCGATCGCAAAAGAAGGATGGCTTCGTTAGACTCCAAGGAAAAGGAAGTTCGTCTTGCATGTTGGTGCTCCACAGATGTCTCATGGCGTAATATTAATTTGACTGAGTAATGATATTTTGTTAATTCCACCTGATAAAAATATTTCAAGTTTTGATTTAGTAGCAGAAATTATCGAATTAAATGTAACTCCAAATAAAATGACATGTCTCATTAGAACAAAAAAAATCCATGCAGAGAGCGGTTTCTCAGAATAGTCAGAAACACTTGAAGAAACCACAGGAATGATTGCAAGAACACGGGAAAAACCATCAAATTTTGTCAAGAATAATCAGGAGCACACTGAGGAAACCACCATAATATTAACAATAATAATCGGAAGCACACGGAGAAAACCATCATAATATTACCAGATTAATCGGAAGCACACAGAGAAAACCACCACATGTTTTCTTTGATATCATAAAATTACAAGAAAAAATATTTAAAAATAAAAATAAATTAATAAAAAATTTAAAAAAATTAAAAAATGCATAAGTTTCTGCTAGCTTGTAAACTTATCATTGTTGAGCAAAGATAGAGTTCTTGTACAAGCCAGAAATTTATACATTTTTTAATTTTTTTTAATTTTTTATTATATTATTTTTATTTTTAAATATTTTTTCTTGTAATTTTATGATATCAAAGAAAACATGTGGTGGTTTTCTCTGTGTGCTTCCGATTAATCTGGTCAATATTATGATGGTTTTCTCCGTGTGCTTCCGATTATTATTGTTAATATTATGGTGGTTTCCTCAGTGTGCTCCTGATTATTCTTGACAATATTTTGATGGTTTTTCCCGTGTTCTTGCAATCATTCCTGTGGTTTCTTCAAGTGTTTCTGACTATTCTGAGAAACCGCTCTCTGCATGGATTTTTTTTGTTCTAATGAGACATGTCATTTTATTTGGAGTTACATTTAATTCGATAATTTCTGCTACTAAATCAAAACTTGAAATATTTTTATCAGGTGGAATTAACAAAATATCATTACTCAGTCAAATTAATATTACGCCATGAGACATCTGTGGAGCACCAACATGCAAGACGAACTTCCTTTTCCTTGGAGTCTAACGAAGCCATCCTTCTTTTGCGATCGATAGTGAGCATCCCGCATCCCGCATAAAATAACTAAATATTATTTACCTGCAAGCAACATGTGGCGACATCTGTTGTTGAAAAGCAGAACTACATGCATAAAGTACTTTTGCATGAGATATATTAATTCTCGCTGATGAAATATGAAAAAATTTCTATTTAAGTATTGAATCTAATTTAAAACACTCAATTGGTATCTGGCATTAGTCTCAGTAACTAATATGAATTCCGATTTGGGATCTGACGCTGTATCGAAAGAACATAGGTGTAAATTTGCAGTAAAGAGTTTATCTTGAGAAAGAATAAAAGACAACATGAGAAGAATGACTGTGTTAAAATTCCACTGCGCAATATGATAAGTTGTGTTCGATGTAGCAAGTCGTTTACGCGGAGAGAGAGCCTAAAAGGACATGGCAGAACTTGTAGCGCCAAGCCTGCGTACAAGCTAGAGGACAACGATGAATCTACTAGCCTAAGGAAGAGTGATCTGCATTACGACAATAATTTTCTTGGCTCTTCCGATCTCGACAAAGAACTTAAATTGAAGAAGGTTGATGATTTACGGAAGAATGAAGACAGTGGAAGAATCCTTAACGTGAAAAGTGAGAATATATTCCAGCCGAATTCAAGTAGATCTTTCCTACTTTGTAAAAATGATGGACTCCTAAAAAGGAAGCATGAAGACGATGAAGACACTTCAACATCATCAACATCGAATTATTACGGTAAATTGGGTGAAAACGATTCCTTCTACGGTGATTGTTACAGTGACTCTGAGGCTGTTGACAAAGACATAGACTATGATGAAGCACCTAAAGCTGCCAAGATCGAAGAATGTGGCGGTGTCCTAAGACCGAAACGATGGAAACGACGTGATATATTAAATAAATCTGATCAAGCTTGTGATGATCACCGTCTCCAACATGAAAGTAACCCTGAGGTTGGTGGTAAAACGGAAGACACCAGAGATCATAATATTTATTATAAAGGTGCAAGGAAGATGGTGGTAGAAGAGAATGATTACACATCATGGAAAGATCCAAACATATTGGTTGACCGGCTAAGACTTCTACATGGTTCGCTTTGTGCAGGAAACTATTCGTGCATCAAAGAAATATCCATCATACTCAAGGAACTGAGGAATGCTGGCTACATACAATATTGACTTGTTTTACTTGCATTTGTATAATGTAAAGCAATAAAATAATTTAAATTATAAGAATGTAATGTTTTTATTTCTTGTATTATGATTTCTTACTAAGACTTAGATCTCGTAACTTGTGCTTCCTTTTTGCCTTTTTTAGTTGATGGAGCTTCCATATGTGCTTCCTTATTCGATGATGCATCCAAAATGTGCTGCCTTTTCGTTGGCGGTGCTTCCAAATGTGCTGCCTTTTCGTTGTCGGTGCTTCCAAATGTGCTGCCTTTTCGCTGTCGGTGCTTCCAAATGTGCTGCCTTTTCGTTGTCGGTGCTTCCAAATGTGCTGCCTTTTCGTTGTCGGTGCTTCCAAATGTGCTGCCTTTTCGTAGTCGGTGCTTCCAAATGTGCTGCCTTTTCGTTGTCGGTGCTTCCAAATGTGCTGCCTTTTCGTTGTCGGTGCTTCCAAATGTGCTGCCTTTTCGTTGTCGGTGCTTCCAAATGTGCTGCCTTTTCGTTGTCGGTGCTTCCAAATGTGCTGCCTTTTCGTTGTCGGTGCTTCCAAATGTGCTGCCTTTTCGTTGTCGGTGCTTCCAAATGTGCTGCCTTTACGTTGTGGGTGCTTCCAAATGTGCTGCCTTTACGTTGACAATGCTTCCAAATGTGCTGCCTTTTCGATGACGGTGCTTCCAAATGTGCTGCCTTTTCGTAGTCGGTGCTTCCAAATGTGCTGCCTTTACGTTGTCGGTGCTTCCAAATGTGCTGCCTTTACGTTGTCGGTGCTTCCAAATGTGCTGACTTTTCGATGACGGTGCTTCCAAATGTGCTGCCTTTTCGTAGTCGGTGCTTCCAAATGTGCTGCCATTTCGTTGTCGGTGCTTCCAAATGTGCTGCCTTTTCGTTGTCGGTGCTTCCAAATGTGCTGCCTTTTCGTTGTCGGTGCTTCCAAATGTGCTGCCTTTTCGTTGTCGGTGCTTCCAAATGTGCTGCCTTTTCGTTGATGGTCCTTCTATTTTTAATGTTGTTTTGACTCTAGTATTATTGTAAATGGTTCTTGATTTGACTAGCGTATTGTTCCATACGGTGCATGTATATATAAGCGAGCTCTAGACAACAGGATGCTTAGTTTGTTACTGACGTCATCGGTGTAAGGATCACCTAGTTTGTTTCTTCTGGTGCATTAATCACGTAATTACCTGTTCTTGCGAACTCGATGGCATCTTTACCGACTTTAACGACGAACTCGATGGAGGTTGTACCATCGACTGCGGGAACTATGACGTTAGCGTCGACGATGGTGGAGCAGGTCCCGTTGCCAACGTCGATGTCAACACTGGAGGAGACTTCAACAGACGTGGTACCGCCAGCAGAAGAGACTTTAATGCTGCTAGTGCTGTCTGCACAGGGAAACTCGGCGAACGCTGGTTCGCCATCAATGGAGACTTCAATGGATGCTGATTTGACAACTAGCGAACATCGGTGCTGTTACTGCGACAAGATTTTCTCAAACAACAGCAATGCTCGGCGACACGAGAGGAGCGAATGTGCCAAGAACCTATATCGTAAAATGTTTGTTTGTGAGAAATGTCATAAGCAGTTTGCCAGAAAAGATAATATGAAAACGCACATGAAGGCATGCAAAGGTCCTGCTGTTCGGCAGAAAGTAAAGGTTTCGGCGCAACAACGATGCATTGATGTTCATAAGAGTATGCCTGGAGATGGTGCAACTGCGGCAACGTCAGTATCTGGATCGGGTCTGAAAGGATCGTCTTCATCACCACGGTATCCTTGCAGCTACTGTGATACGTCGTTCGCATTTTCCCGTGATGCACGAAGACGTGAGCGGAGCAAATGCACGAAGAATCCTTCTCGCATGAAGTTTCGATGTGATGAGTGCCTTAAATGGTTTACTCGAATTGACAGTTTGCGACATCATGCGAAAAAATGTAAAGGTGGAGTCTGTGCTCCTACTGCTGACCTACCTGCAGAAATTTCGACTCCTTGCTTTAGATTGGAGACATGAAAGCGTACAACCAAAAAAACCGATGTGCAGCAACCGATTGGTATGACGTCTGAACATGGAACTAAACCTAAGACTGTGTTCGGAGCATTACAAGTGAACGATAATGGCTTCTACTTGGTGCAGTCTGCATTTCGTGGAACATTGAAAGACTACTATTATTTAAATACGTTAGGTGAGTCGAAGGACATTTGTAATTTTCTTGATGATATCAGAGAGGACATAATCAATCAGCTTACTGATGATGTAGCAACAAACGGACCTTTGAAATATAACTTGTGGTTGGACTGTATATATGGAAAGCCATATCCGTTCGATGACAAAGTGAAGAAGTGTGCATTCAAGACATCGGCTGCAGTAATTTACAGTTCTAACGATGTGAAGCAAACTGTTAAAAACGGTATCCAGAAACTCTGTCAAGAAGAGGTGGACTATGTCTGTAAAGGTTCTGGCTGGACTCTGTCTAGTATAAACCGATTGGAGCTAAGAATTAGTCATTTCACACCGCTGCGGAACTAAATGATTATAAGATTGCTGGCTTTCGCAAATGATCATGTAGTAGAATAGAAATTATGTAATAAATATTATGTTTGTTAAAGAACTTGTGGTGTTTAATTCCTCGAACCTGTTACTATTATGTTAAATTGATGTTATATTTAATTTTTTTGCATCGTCCTAGATCGTACCAAGGACCTTAGTCGACCTAATCGATCAGTATATAGATTACAAATTTATTTAATGAATTTTGGAATTTTTCCCGAATTTCTAGCTAAATAATTATGGATTTTCAAGATGGCGGCCAAATGACAAGATGTCGGGTGTCACAGCAATAATAAATGATTACTGCACTCTAGCGGATAAGAATTAAACTAACATGGCGTCAGCGCACTCTCGCCGACGATACACTGATGATGGCTTCCAGCAGACGAGGACAAGATGGCGGACATGACGTCATACTACCTGACGATATATATATGCTTTGAAAAAAAAGTGGAGGGAGTCAGTATGCCTGCGTCCACCGCGGGGGAAGGATCGGTCGTCATTTTTTAATTTTTTTGCCTCTGTCGGGTTCGAACCGAGGACTCCGAGCTCCGTGTCGTTAATGTTTGTTTTTTATAAATATTTTATTAAATTTATATTATTTAAATTTTTTTTATAATTTTTTAATTTTTTTTCATTAAAATCGGATAATAAATTTAAAGATGGCGGCCGTAACGGAAATTGCAACGGTGACGTCATAATTCAAAATGTCGGATAACACAATGCCGGAATTTTCTAGAAAACGAAATGACGTCATCCAAGATGGCGGATCCAAGATGGCCGTCGGGGTCAAGGTCAAAGGTCAAGGTCACATCCTGATAGAGGCTTAACTGAGGCTTGAGTTAAGGATGCTTAAGCCTCTATCAGGACATTTCTAGCCGTTGGGATTTTTAAGGAATAAAACGGGAAATTTTCCCTCGAAACGGGAATTTTTCCCTCGAAAACGGGAATTTTTTTCTTAAAACGGGAAATTTTGAGTCATTTTGAGTCAATTTTGAGGAATTTTGAGGAATTTTTGCCGCCGTGACGTCACAAATCCAAGATGGCGGACCGACAATCACAATCCACATCCTGCATCCTGATCTAGGAAATACATTTACATACTACTAACTTGTACGTTTAAACTCTTTTCGGACAATTCATTGGGAATGTCGACGGACAGAGCAGAGCACTCATGAAGACGCACTATAAGTACATAACTAACCACTTGGCTCGATTTGCAATAAAATCATCTGAAGAGAAAAATATGGTTTTTTTTTTAATTTCTCTGCGAAGACGATGGTATTTGTGATAAAATGTTTCAGTTGGTTGAGTTTTTTATTTGCAGTAATGACCTTGAAGTCACGGATGCATCCCACTCAAAAAGCGTTGGTTGATGGGACGGTGAAGAGGGGGGGGGGGGGGGCGCCTTCGGAATGGCACCTTTTGTAGCTCTTATGACTTCGTGGAGATGACGCTATGTCTCTAATTCGTAATAAGTTCCTTGGAAAGTTTTGAAATCTGTTATTTTATATTGTTTATTTTTTTTTAAATGTGTACCCACTTTCACTTAGAAAGAGGAGCAGCTGCTATTCCCCATGCGCGAAGTAACGTATTTTTAATGAATAAAAATGTAAAGCGTATGTATTAGGTCAGAACGGGAGTTGGCCCGCAACTCAACCCCAAGACTACATGCAAATGCAACTGGCTTCCGTTTATGATCTTTGCTTTGAAGTAGAAATCAGTTACTAAATATCATGTGAACAGAAGGTACATCCTGAAGTGTTTTTGTTTTCTACTTCAAAGTCGTTCATGTCTTCATGGAATTAAAAAAAGAAAAAAAAATGAATTGCTTTAGAACGGATTATAAAAAGATTTTTTTTCAATAAAACTTAAACTGGAAATGATTGCATTTTATAGTAAATTTGCTTATAAATTATTAATAAATAACTTTTAGAAATAATAAATTTCCTCAGTAATTTATTAATAAAATTATTTCTTTTAATTTTAATCAGCTTCTCATTGAGACTATCACCAATACGCTCGAAAGGACAATCACAAATTAAAGCTATGATTTGGCTTCGCCATTCAGATTTCAAATTTGCACTATCATGTACATTTTTAAATAAAGGCAGCTGCCATACGTTTCACATAGAAAGTCAACTCACACACGTTTGTCGTACCCAGTTCTGAGAAGTTACGTTTTATCTGAGAACGTGGCAAGGGAATATTTTACATCACAATTTGTGTTCAAAGTCATGAAGGGCATTCAAGAGTTGCGCTTCGCATGCAAATCTCCTGAATAATGTATAACTTTGGGAAAGGTAACGAAAGTTACCGTTCAGCATGCTCTGTACCTTCACTACTTTATTTTTTTTTTCTTCAAGCAAACCAGCTTCTAACTGCCAGTCAGTTAGTATCCAGTAACTTAAACAAAATGCATCCACATATATACAACACAATTTGTAGGAGCGAGGAAGTAACTGAAAGATGGCATTGACACAAGTCCAGTCCGCTTGGCACACAGAAAAAAAAAGAAAAAAAAAACATTTATGTACTCTTACAAAAGATTCCTTTCGAAACCAGTTGCCAAGGAATAGTTTGTAATACACATGACTATAGTTATTTTTGCATAATGAAATACGGTTTTTCGTAATTATTTCTTACACAAATTGGAGCCTAATTTTGTATGTTAATTAATGTTTCACTGAAGAATTTTTTTAAACCATAAAAAAAATAATTGAGTAATCAATATTTTGACTTTATTTTGTTGTATCATGGTAATTACGTGCGCAGTTAATGCTGGAAATTTATTTAGTGAACGGTTTTTACAAATAACTTTAGTTATTGGAGGTAAGGGGACAACACTATTTTGCTGTAATACAATTGTTTAGATGTGAATGTACAAATTTAGAAATATTTGTAACTTAACATGAATATTTCTGTTCCATTTACAAAAAAACATTTACAGTGCACACAGGATACTAAACATGAACGAACGCATTACGATGCTTCAAATAAGCTCCTTACACGGCGAAACGTAAGCCAAAAAAAAAAAGAACGAATAAAGAAGGACGGAATTGAATAGAACGACAGACCAGAGAAAGTGAGGAAGCAACAGCTTCTACATAAAATTAGATACTAATGGATGGAAAAAAAAATGCTTATCTGAACGTTAAAACTAGCAGCATGGAACTTTCTGAACTATAAATACCTATAAAAAAAACATTTCAGCTCAGGCTACAATCGCAAGTATATTTCTAAATTCATGTGTCTTTAAGCAAATTCTAGACAATTCTGGGAAAGGAATGAGTATTACAAAACGATGAATTAAACATTTTCGTATGTTTCAATGTTTTAAGCAGCCAAAATGTTTCGACTGTTTTTTAGTCTAACCATCCAGAATTATTAGATATATGGAATATTCTCGATAAAAATGTCAAGGCAATGAGCCGGCGAAGGTACTTGAGTTTTGTTCTCTGTCAACAATAAGAACTCCCTTCAAAATGGCATAATTGTTTATATCTAAGTTAAGCACAAAAAAATTTTACAATTTGGTTATTAAGAAAATTTCAGTCAAAATATTTGCTTAGTATTCAAAATATTTACGACCATTTTGAAGGGGCTCGTTATTGTGCATGCAAAGGGAGTGATAAGTATTGTTTCTGCGACTTCTTATTGGTTAAAACATGCAGTAAGTGTTGGTCATGCCTATTAAAACGATTTTCAGCCGAACTTTTTAGGTTAATATTCATAAGTTGTACATGCTACTTTGAAAGTATTTGGTACTACGTATAATAAAGGAGTTAAAGAGATTGGTTTTTCTTAAACCCAATTATTCACATCCTTTGTAATTATGGTTATGTAATCAAATAAACTTTTTTATTTTGCACAAAAGTTTTCGTTATTACTTAGAAGGTTTAATAATTATAAACGGATCCAATATTTTTCATATTTCAGGAGATAGAGGTGTTTTTTTTTTAATTTAAATCACTTTTACCTTTCCTACCTTTAAATCGAGGTAGAATTTTCATCTTTTTTTTAAATTTTTTATATCAGTCTTTAAGTAATCTTTGGCTTGCACTTAAATAGCATTTATCTAATACATAAAAAAATGGCTGCATAAAAACGCTTGATTTGACTGTAGTTGTGGGGTCTGGACTCTACTAAACGAAAAAAAAAAGTGGAAATTTTTCCGTTCGTCGCTCACTGTCGACGACTGCAATTGGTGGACCCGTGGGGGAGGGAAGGTGAGGGAGTCTTTCTTTGAAACCTATTAAAACAAAAAAAAAAATTATAAAAGGACTGAAAGGAGAGGAAGGCGCTGCAGTAATAAACACGGCTGTCTCCCGGAAGGCAGCTCTCCACCTAACGATGCCCTCTCGAACAAACAATGCCTCCGGCGGGCGGAATAAATTAATGGGGGAAAGGCGTCGCAGCAAGCAGGGTGGGTTAGGGACTGCAGGGCAGTGTTGCCACGTTTCCTTACTACCGAGAGCACTTCATGATTCGGCACATTCTGCAGTCCGGCACAGACCTAACCACTCGTTGAATGACGATCTTGCACTGTGATTAAAAAAAAAAAACTGGATCACTACGGAATAGTGAAGTAGCTTGGTTTCTGGATTGTAGCCGTTTCCTTGGCAAATAATTCACCGACGTTTCAGTCGACATTGCAGTCGCCATCATCATCATGGAGCAGTTACCTACTGCAGTCACCTACAGCCGGTAACTGCTCCCTCACGATGGCGACTGCAATGTCGACCGAAACGTCCGGTTAATTATTTGCCAAGGACACGGCTACAACCTAGAAGCCAAGCTACTTCAGACAATGGCCGTGAAAGCCTGCGAACATTACTACGGAATAGTGTTTTGATGCATACCCGGAAATTTATGCTTTGTGTTGTCCCAGTACTTCCAATAGATAAAGTTATTTGTAAACCGTTCCCGGGATAGCTTTCCAGTATTAAACAGCGCACGTTTATCAGCATACCAAAACAAAATCAATCAAATGATTGAATATTCAGTTATCTTTTCTATCGGTAAAAAAAAAAGTAATGCGTAATTTCAACATCAATCAAAATATACCTATATTTAGCACCGTTTTTTTGTAAGATATACTCAGTATTAGCTCGAAAAACCTATTTCATGTGAGCAAAAATATAAACTTAGCCATGAATTTTACAAATTTACTTTATGTATTTTGTAGTATTACAAAATATGTATTGGCAACTGGTTTTCAAAGGACTATTATGTAAAAGTTCAGAAAATATTTTTCTGTGTGCCAGGTCACACTGCTGCTTTGCAGATGTTTTTAGTTCGCTCAGAATTTTTAGTATCTGTCGATTTTCATTTCAGTATAGTGTTTACCATTTTACAGAGAGCCACTTTTCATATTTGGTATGCCCGTTGAAACTTTATTTAGGTTTGATAATCCGCTACAAACGCTAATACGGTATGGATAGTATCTCAAACGTGCCGTATTTTATACCTTTCACTGCAGTATATGAAGTTTTTCAAAACACTTTTTTCATTATAAATGAAAATGTTTATTTTTTCAAGGTTTTTTTTTCGTGCTTCTAAAAGTTTTCATTTAAATAAAGGATTTATATATTTAGCTTCCGTATGAATATCTGAAAACAATGTTATTCGACGGTTCTAAAGACAGCTTAACTAAACACTAGACTCATAGATAGGGGCATGCATAATTCGCGAAAAGGTTCCGAGACTAGATGAAAGTTCAAATACTGTAACATCGTGTGTGTTTCGCGATTAGACGAGTTTTTTTTTCAGGTACACGCCGATTGTCACAGCATCGATCGCAGTAATTCTGCGTGGTAGCCGACGCGTTCTGATTGGCCCGGTCAATTAAGTCAACGACGTATCTAGACAATCATGAAGAAGAAACTGCTGACACTTTGTTGCAGTAAAATACGCCTCCACACGTTTTCGCAAAAAAAAATGCCTGCCCCTACTCATCGATTGAGTTTTCTAGTACGAAAAAATAAATGGAAGTTGATCTTAATTCTGTACGTTGGTAAATGACAGTAAATTTAGTTGAAAGCTTCGACAAAATTTTACGTGCAACCGGCAACACAGGAGCGGAATGGCAACATCTCTCTCTCTCTCTCTCTCTCCCTCTCCCGACGATGAAACGTTCGGAATTCAAACCCGAGCTGAGGTTCTCTGGCCACGTGGTGACCCTGTGGTGGACTGACTTGCGTCATGTCCAAGAACACTTAATAGTAGGCTGAGCCACACTTTCTGCGAGCTCCGTGGTGGGCCCGAAATTATAATGCAATTCCCAACGAAATAAAAAAATCCCAAGAACTACCGTTCCAGATCACACTGCAAAATTCTTCCTAATGAAAAGGCCGTACAAGCACTAAACCATAAATTGCTCGCCTTTGCCGGGTTCGTTATTTTCGGCCGGTGGAATCATTTCTATAACATTATCCTGGTGAATTTCTCTATTAAAGTATTAAAATATTGGTTGGAAATTTTCGGATATTTGTAATTCCACATTTTGCGATATAAAATTCTGTAACTTTATCAATGAATATTTGTGTTTATTTACCCGTGGTCTTCCATCTTAACCAACGAACTATATATAAATATATATATACGTTATTTCAAAAGAAAATTATGTTTACTACAAGTTACGGGCTGAAATTTGAAGTTATGATGTAAGACTATTTATTAGTCACCAGCCAGTTTTCGAAATTACTTGCTCATATATATTTTAATAATTTGATATGACCAATTGACGCGATCCACGAACCGAACAGCCCCAAAACAACTGACTATTCAACATCGTCGCAAAGAACATATGCAACTTTGTGGAGTGCATTACGCATAAGTGTTAAACTGTTTGCCCTGTTTCGTATCGATTCATATCTACTTTAGGAAAATACTAGGTAATTCAATTTATTGTTTCGAGTTTCTTACAATAAAAAGTGCCAGCACAGATATTTTATAAAAAAAAAATTATTTGTTTCTTGTGTAGACAAAACATGTGACTTTTGTCTTCAATGTTTTTTAAAAAATCAATTCATAACATTTAGTGAAGGGTGAAATATTTGTTTATTTGCCACTAAATCATACCCAATCGACGCAGTGAAATTCACCTGTATTAATTTATTTTAATGTAAGCATATAAAATATGACACGAAGTAAGAAACTAATCACTCCCAATAACTTAAAAAAAAATATTTTCCAAATAAAATAATAAAATGTGTTCTTTGCACCGCAATAGGTTGTAAACAAGTTATGTAAAAAAATACTCATTGACCAAATACAAGCAATAAACATAATAATATAATAACTGCAAATACAAATTAAGAGGGTAAAATAAAATTTTAATTATAGTTAAGAACAGCGTCTGGGCGGTAAGCAAGTATACCACCTAGGCCGCCGAGTGCAACGTAATTAATATATAAACTGCGTTTAAATTTTCAAAGGCTTTTTTTTTTCTTCTCGGAATTGGCTGGCCAAATAGCTTTATTATTTTAAGGGGCGAATACCCTGAAGGTATAATTCTAATACACCATGTCTCACCCCTAAGATAATTTCCCCAGAATCGTACTCTCCCCATGTCAGGTAAATCTCTAAATGACCAACTTCAGTATACCTTTATCTTAACTGTGTACGCTGCGCCTACATTTCAGAGAAAGGTTTGCGTTGCGGTATTCTCATCCTTGCGTTTGGAACAACGTTGGTCCGAAAGCCAAGTGTACCATAAATCCCTTCTGCTCCCCCCCACCCCTTCCTACTACAAACACAGAGGGATTTTTTTTTAAACGTTATTTTCTGTTTTTCCGCAATGAACGCCCGCTCCTGGAAATTTATCAATCGCGCTCCTTGCGCGCCGAGAGTTGCACTGGGAAAACTAAATTAACTCTTCTATTGTTAAATCGGGCGAGATTTATAGGTGCGGAGTCGGCGTGCCTGTCGCAGGGATGGTAGAGAGCGTGGGGCGGGGCCAAAGTATTTTTTTATTTGCGTTTGACAAAAGGGGGTGGGAAGCGGTCCGAGCATCGTTCCGCCCGCTGCCCGTCGGGCGAAAACCACCCTTGCAAGCGCTGGGAAGCGTGGTTGAGTGGCCCTGCACGACTACTCTTTGATATAAATAAATAAATAAATAATTTTTTATTGCGTGATCTACTCCGGAACCGCCTCTTCGCGCCAGGGTATCCGGAACCGTAAACCCGCTTCTTCAGAACCGGGAATGTCCGTACTGGTCTTCAATGGAACCGAGAATTCCCGGTACTTTCGGTACATCGTAGTATATATTTTTTTAATTAATGTTGCAGCATTCGGTGATTGAAGTAGGAATAGTTAGTTTTGAACTATTAAACAGGTTTTTGTAACCAAAAGTTAAGATATAAATATTTGTGTTATCTTTAAAAGATTTGTGCAATGGGAGCGCATGACTTGATGTAAGTTTTTGGACATACGCCATTGCTAAGAACTTTTTCTGTTTCTTTTTAAGCAATTGTTTGCTTAATTTTGTGTGTTTTTTGTCTTTCTTGTGTATTTTTATTTATTTTATTTATTAGTTTTTCTTCAACAGAAAAAGTTCTTAGCAATGGCGTATGTCCAAAAACTTACATCAAGTCATAAATATTTGTGTTAAAAAAATTTTTAATGCGAAAAAAGTATCTACTAAGTGAACATCCCACCTAATTCTCAGCCTTACTCTCAATCTTTATCTTTGGAAGGAAAAGAAACTAAACAGATAATCGTTTTAACGCATGACAAATGATATAATTATTAACTTAAAATAACACATATTCTTTTCATAACAAACTTAAAAAAAAATTTATCGTTATTCAAAGAATGTTGGCTCAATTTGCAGGTTCCAGCACACACTCAGCAGGCCGAACACGGACTGACCACTGAGGAGCGCGACTGACTCACTCCCCTCACCAGGCCAGCAAGGATCGCCTCGCCAGAGGAGAGAAGCGATTGAAAGTAAACTTAGCGCGCAATAAAAACGAAATATATGCCGTCTCTATCGAGTCCCTAAAGAACCGAAAGAACAGGAAATCGATTTTTAATTCCTCTTTTTTTTTAATATATAAAATGTACCAGGAATTCCTGGTACTTTTGGGACCGGTTCTGAACCCTACTTCACACGGAACGAAAAAAAAAAAAAAAACGGAGATGGCCAAACTCGTAAACAATCACATATGTGACGATCCGCATAAGTAGGGGCCGGAGGAAAAAAACAACAAATTCGCTTGTTCAGTGACACATAGGATGGACCCCACAACCCTCTGCACTCTCGGAAAAAAATGCCATCTGCTCAGTGGAATCTGACTTGTCAACTTTCTCCACCAAATAGTCTGTGATTAGGTACTTCTTTGGCTCAGGGTATGTCATTGGCTTACAGTCCTCCAGATTAGCGGCGAGCCAAGAGCAGAAGCAGCACAAATGTATGGTTATTGGAATTTCTACCTATCTCTAAGTGAACACGTAATTTTTTTTACGGTCTCTACGCCATAATGTGAACGTCACCTACGAAATCTCTGATCACAAAAAAAAAATACCCTTGAAACGGTCAAACATCGATACAATTTTTCCCCTTTGCCACAAACACAAGTCGACAACCCAAACTTAAGATTTTTTATATTTTTTTTCGATTGGTCAAACGAAACTTTAAAATAATTTTCTGGAGTTTATGTTCGCTTTTAACATTACATTATAGAAATTATTGTGCTTGATAATTATTTTCCTTAACGAAAAGATGTTGAACGTCTGACTTAATCTCCTGAAAGGGAAATTAATGTGGCTGATGATTTATTATTCGGCTGGATGCTTAATAGTTGCTAACTTCTTCCGCAGATTCGCTTCCAAGCACCAAATTACTGTGGAACACATAAACACGAATGAACACGTCATGAACAGGTCATTAGCTTTAAAACATGCGAAATTACATCCTAAGTGAGCCATATGAATTAACTGCAGTTAACTGTTCACTGGACATATACGAGTATATGTATTTAGCAGTTTCACTAACTACAGATTTCGGAAACTGCTTTCCAAAACGACATACCCACTGCAACTCTATGAGTACCTTTATAAATAAATATATACATATAATGGATCCACTGTCACAGAACTGCAATCTCTTGAAGTATTAATAATAATAAGATATTTTTGAATTAAGATTGTGACGTGGAAACAAATTTTCTAATATTTTCTTTGCAGTTACAAAAAAAAATCCTTTGGGCACAGCCTACAGATGTCAGCAGAATTTCGAACTACCTTTTTCTTCTGGAAATGTTCTGGAAACTTCTATAAACTTCTGTACCATTTAAAAAAAAATTAATGTACATAAAATCGTATATGTTCTTTAATATTCCATAATGTTCGATAAAATATTTTCTCATATTCCATGTAGTGAAAATGTTTCGAAGTTTATAACTAAATGCATCCAGCATTCAATAATTTACAATGAATTTCATATTATGCCTTCTAAGGCCGTTATGCATTTTTCTGACCTTCAAAAGTCATTTTTACACCTTGCAATAAAATGTGTTCTATAAAAATTTTCTTTAGAGCAAGGTTTAAGATAGTATTAAGATAGCTTAAAATAAATTTGAAGAAATCTGATGGTAAGGAATTTTGAATTTTTTTAAATTTCGACCCCTGTTATTATGGTCAAGTTCGTTTCATCAAAAAATTGTTTAACCAAAGGTATTAGATAAAGTTTAGAATAGTTGTAAAAATTATAACGGATTTTATTGTATATCTACTAAAAATTAGATCTTTATTGTCTTTCTGTACATGGTAAGAAATTTTTTAATTATTCTTGTTATTCCTAGCCCCGTTTTTTCCACCCCTTGCAGTTATGGTTGGTCAAATAAAAAATTTTTTGGACAAATATTTTTGGTGTTACTCCTACAAGCTATAAAACGTTCAAAAAGATGTGAGGTTTGTTATAATAAGGGAGTTATGGCGAATTTTCTGTTTTACAAAAAACCTGTCCCATTTCTGCCCTTTTGGTCGGATTTTACCCATTAACGAACTCAACCAAAATTTTAAATTACTGTATTTTATACATCAGTTGAGAATTAGGTAATTTGTGCAAAATGGCGGAATTTATAGTGACCATAACAATATGATATTTATAGATGTATATATACATAAATAAACATAAAAACCTTTGAGATGACGATGATTTTGCTGCGTTCTCCAGGTTTGTTGTCTGTCTGAATTTACTGTTCTTGTTTAAACTGTCTTGTCATTGACATCCCACTGTGTTTGTCTATCTGTTAATTTTTCGTGGTTATATTCCTTCCACGCAAATATTGTGCTGTCTGATATTCAAAGTTAGAATGTGTTCGTCTGTTCTATCGTCGTTGTGTTGTCCTAATACCTGTTTGGTTTCATCGTCAGGGTCCATCTGTTTGATATCAGCTGGTTTAAGTCTTTTTCTTTCTGGGTATATTTTTTCACTGTTTTTTAATACCTTATTTTGTATTCTTGAAATTTTTTTCCATGGCAAACAGTGCGAACCTGCAATGACCACCAAAGAAAATGTATTAGGCTATATAAAAATTCCCCAGTTGCATGAATAATTTAGATGAAGTAACAGTTTAGTTCTTTCGCTTACAATGCGAGCCCAATGACACTTACTTACAAGCAGCGTCAATTCCATCGGCAGGCAATTGAACTAGCAGGGTAGTGTTTTCGGAGCAGGGAGTGGCGTCTGAGATTAAAATCAGCAGACCGCCACAATGAAGAAGCGATAGGATAAAAGAAAAAAGAAAAAAAAGGGTACAGGAAGGTAAACATATCGGAAGAAGTTCTTCAAGACCACCATTTCACAGTACATGACATGCAGGGAAATGCAGGATTGCCAGATCTGGAAAATAATTTCTGAATCGCCAGATACAACAGACACAGGTAATTTTAAATTGCAATTTGTAAACCTTTAGCTAAACCAACAAGAGCATGTCAAACGGCCCCATTGGAAAACCAATTTCAAGACGTCATTTCGTTAATTATCACTTATAGACGAAGTGTTTTGAAGTGGATGCCACTTCAAACCGCGCGCCGCCGACAGCCTCCGTTCCTTTCCCCCTCCCACACTGCCGCCGCCTTCCCCTTCCTTCCTCCCCTTTGCCGATTACCATGACGTCACTGGGATTATAAATTGGTGGGCCCCCTGTGGCCTCGGGTCTGTTCCGGTCCGGAGGTGTCGCGACATGGTTTTGGTATGTATGCTAAAGCAGTCGTAACTTTAAATTACTGTGAAGTGGCCACGCTCTTGTTGTTTAGGTAGCTTAAATTCTCCTGAGGTTAGGGTTTTATATTCTAAATCCTATTTCGGCCGCCACTTTTAAAAAATTTGGTTTTGGTTTCCTGTGTCTGCTTCGTTTGCTTTGATGTTAATTTTCTGTTTGATGTACGACTGCTGCGCGATACCCGAACCATGGCGCGACACCCCCAGAATTAACATTCACATTCTTATTGTTGCCTTAAGTATCGATTAGATTGACTGGCCCTGCTTGTACAAGAATGTACGTTTTTTTCATTGTTGTTGGCCGTAAATAGTTGCTCTATTTTATCACTTGGCTGTGGCCATTGGATCGGACAGACCATGAGCACGAGCACCCTGAATCTCCTCGCGAGGAGCAGTTAGTTTGACCCACTCGATTCTGTGTCATAAATTGTGTTGTTTTTATGAGTTATTTTGTTAAATGTTAAATTTTGACTTACTTTGTATAATAATGTTGGGGTCTCGTTAGGCGTTAACCTCTTGATATATATTTGTATACGTTGCTTATGGCTTGATATTGTCCTCACGAGCGGGATTATTATTAAATATGAACTTCTATATTTATTGTAATACTATGCGAATATTTGTCATGATTATGTGTCGAATAGTAGTCTCGAATACGATGACTTGTACCTCTAAATGCATCATAAATGTGAAAGGTTAATGCAGTTTCATATTGATTATAAACAATAAATTGTATAATTATTTTTGTATATTTGGTTGTGTTTTACGTTTCCATCCCTTGTTCACGAAATTTCACAACAGGTTTTACTTTCTGCCATGACCCATTTAGCTGGGTTTTATTCAAATTTATTAATTGTATAATTTTGTTTGTTGCCTCCTTAAGGCTGCAGTTTGAAATCAAGACCAACCGATAAGGAATATTCCACTGTTAAGGAGAGTTTACACGAGTGGAGTAAACGGAATAGCATTACTTTCTCTATTCGCTCTATCCCGTTTACTCTACTTTTTAATCGATCCCGTTACTGGCCTCAGTCGCTATGCCGTTTACTGACATGTGTAAACGCTCCTTTAGTCTGATCCGGGAAAGATTTCGGCAGTTAAAATGGGATACGGTTGCATTAAAGAAACCAGCGCTACCTCAGTTTTGTGTGCCTGCTTTAATGAATATAAATGTTTCGAATTTGTATCATTGCTAATGGAAAAAGTGAAAATGTTAGGGGGATAGGTTCATCCAATAGGTGCCAGAAGGAATGTGAAGTCTGAACAAACCCAATAAATAATTGTCTATAATCGTTGAAGTTTGGTGGCAGATCATGTAATTAATGGGAACCTGGAAATTAAATACTCGAGTCAAATTAATTTTAGTGATTCATGATTGTGTGAAGTGCGGGCTGTCTGCTGAGGAGAGTGAGTGGTAAGTGGGAACGAAATAAGATGACGAGGAGGATAATATGTCTATCAGTGGAGCGAGTCCAAAGAGGTTAAAATATATCGTTGGACGCGGAAAATTTTCCTCAGCTGCTATACCCGATTAAAAAGGGAGTTGTCTGTCAATAATTTTACGTCATATTGTGAGTGGGAGAGAGATAGATGCGTCACAAGACGAACGCTTATGCCGATTGTGCCTCTCTATCGCTTGTTCCGCGCTCTCGCTTGCACGCTCGGCTCAGGCGGAACGTGACGAAAAGTCATGCTTTTTCGTGCGTGCAGCCGCGTTCATCGATTTATAATACGTTTATCACGTCAAAAACATTGAAAATGTAGCACTTACAGTGTGATACAACATATTATTATTTAAAAAACAGGAACTGTCAATGTGAACTCATGCGCATCGGTAAGTGCTTATTTCTATGGATTTTTTTTGTTTGATTTAAAGAATTTGGCTTAGCTTTATTGTCTTTTAAGGTAAACGATGAGTACTGTTGTACTTTATTGCAGTTTACAGAAACTTTATCGTAAAATAGCACTTACGAGTGTTGGATATCACCATTTCACTGCGCTTTCTATTACAGCAACCACAAAGTAACCATTTTTTTTTCGATCTGGCAGTTAGAAAGCAGACGACTTCTTAATGATCTTCTTACGTTACGAAATCGATAATATGTCATATTAACAAAGCAAAAAGTTTTTTTGTCTCTAATATGGCTGCCCACACGTTATTAGCAAGCAAATGATTTCAACAGCATATTTAAATGTTCTCCTTACGGTCTGTAACCCAAAAAATGGCAAGCCCACACAGTAAGTGGCCTGAAAAATTCGCGTTCTTTTTTCTGGTACCAGGATGAACTCCACAATGCTGTAAACAAACAAGTGGGTGTCTGTTGTCTTTTGGCTGCTGTCACATTTTATTTTTCCGCTGGATTGCATGGTATTTTGTCATTTGAAGTTTGTAATAAAGTTTTTGGTATATTTTTCTTCCCTACGGACCAATAAGGACGTAGTTCAATGTATAATGGTATGCAGACCAGTCTTTCTCCAAAAAATTAATTATAATAACGTTAATATTTCAGGTCTATACACATAGCTTCAAGTTGTTTGTTGACCAATATGACTGTCCACGCGTTGTTAGCAAGCAAACCATTTCAACAGCGCATATCGGTGTTCTCCCTGCGGTCCGGAACCAAGCAGACGAGCAAGCGCGTGTGGAGGTCTGCGCAGCGGGAGGCTGGCAGGCAGCAAGCCCGAGCAAGTTGGTGCAGTGTAGGAGCCCGGTGCAATGGTGGGGGGAGGGTGGAGGGGGGAGGTGCCGGCGTCTCGGGGCCAGGAATAGCGAGGCGCCCGCGCGCCGTGACGCAACCGACCGACGGGCCTCCGCCTTGTACACCCCTGTGCCGGCCGCGACGCAGCGCTGAGGTCACGGGTAGCCCGGGATGCGGACCTCCCGACGCGGAGTCGGATTTCCTCTCCCCCCGTCCATCCATCGACAACACAGAATCCTCGATGACATCCTCATATAGGATGGAAGAAAAAACAGAAGTTTTCTTTTTCGTTCACAAAGTTGTTGACCAAATTTTACAATTCTCGTGAAGAGGGAAATACAATTATTTTTATCCACAATCAATTGTATAATAAATAATAAAAGTAACAATTTATGCTAAATTAAGTGTAATGCACAATGTCACTTTTTTATTTCAAAATAATTAAATTTAGAAAAAAGTTAAAAACCGCTAATTCACGTCTTCATCCGTAATGATACAAAAAATAAATTTATTAATTTTTTTTCACGCATTGTTTTGCTTTCTAATAAAATTCAAACTTTTAACAAAGTTTTAAACTAACTAAGTTTAAAGGTTTTTTTTTTTTTTTTGTGTGAATGATGATCGCCATCGTGCAGGACAACGAGGTTCGCAGGTTCTCGAGACGTCGTCTGAAAGTTCTTGCTCGGTTAAGTGAAAGCACCCAAGTTCCGAGACACCCCGAGGTCGCCATCGCGCGAAGCCAGCTGCGTTTAGAGAAGAAGTTTCCCGGGGCGTTACCGTCGCACGACCCCGCCCTGATTGGCTGGAGTCGCTAGCTGATCACCAACCCGCTGGCGCCTTCCTTCCTCGCTTCTGGCCGGGTTGACAAGCCCATCAGGGAAGGCTGCTTCGCTGCGCCGTTGACGAAACCCGTGATGCGATGAACGGAGAGGCGTCATCTCTAGGGACTGGAAAAATTCGCGGTTTCAATGACCACTAGGATACACTCCACGATTCTCTATGTAGCCTACTCGGGCAACTATCACCTGGTCATTGGCTACCGACTCGGGACACCTGTATACTGCGGTTCTTATGATTCGATACTTCTTTTGTTGAGTGTTTGCCATTGGCTCAGAGTCCTTCACGTAAATTGCGGTCCAATCACTTACGCAGCATTAAGCTAAACGAGTTTGGATTCCAGCCTGTCTCGAAAGGTCCCCGGTCTCTACCCATCACTTCGTGTCATACTCCAACATCAGGTTGGAATCACAACGCCACGACCAACACGACACGACCCGACTAGGCGTCGTACATCGCTCCAGCACGACAGAGCTAATAGCCGTAGGGTCACAGTAGCATGGCAACATTAACACGACCGACTTTACTGTGGCTGTCAGCAGATCATTCCAAACCAAGTGCGTCCACTAAATGTGCGATATAATGCGCCATAAATAGTGTAGGCCCTAAAGGAATCTATTGTTTCCTGTTGATAGCTGAGTGCATAGCAATATAACATTTATCCGTGTGTTGCACAAAGTGAAATTAAATTTATTTTAGAAACAAAACAAAGCAAGCTATAGATATGTTGATAATTGACAGAAAATAATTATAGTGTTAGCTATAATAAAAATTACAAATAGACGTAGCAAACAGTTAAAGTCACACATGGGAAAGTATACCCAAACGTAAAACGTAATTTCGTTTTTCAGCATAAATATTTACCAAGTAGGTAAATATTTTTGAAGTTTAGTTTTGTCAGGTTTGCTTGTGCTTTCTGTCGTGCGGTACGACACGACGAAATTATGAACAGAATCTACTTCTTGCGGGCCGTCGGGTCGCGTACTTCGTCGTGTTGACGTCGCGGTGACGTATTTCATTGGCCACTGAGCGTGTCGGGCATGTCGTGGCATTGCGACTTCAGCTTTGGGCTGACCTGAAACACGTATGCATTTCGGAGTTGCTTGGCTCATAGGTACTAGCAAGAAGCATTAAATGCGAATATTTTATTGTAGAAAATTGATTTTATATTAGAGGGCTAGAATATTGGCATTTTAAGAGGGAGGCTACGGATGAATGAAGGAATTAATATATAATTGAATGAAGTAGTAATAACATATTTAATTAATGTATGGATGAAAAAAAAAACAATCGAATTAAAGAAGTGAGTTTAAAATCTCGTCGACATCGAGTTCATTACAGGCGAAGAAAAGTGATGACACGCGAATGGAGTATTAACGAAACGAATAGGGGAGAGAAACGAGTGCACCCCGAGAAGAATCCATTGACGCATGGCAATGTCCATCACGTTTCCCGTTTGCGAATATAATCAGAGGTTGACCGCACCGGGAAGCTACAAGCACTTTTAGCACAGGAATCAGTTATTCATCGGCGATTTCACAAAAAAGGAAAAGTAAACCAAATCGGCTGCTAAACTTCAAACTAAATTAACTCGTTATCTTTTGTATTCCCGTAGTGAAAAATTTAAATGAATTTTACAAAAAGTGGCCAATGATCTGAAACAACGGCGTAACACAAAATTTAATAATTACTTATAGTGTAATTATTATTTGTTTGTGGTTCCTCAAAAAATACAATAGCACAAGTGTTGACAAAAAATATTTCCAAACAAATAAAAAGAGTGAACGAGTCTTTCAGTACTTGCCAGAGATGTGTAACTTCTAACCTCGGTAACGACCAAATTCATGTGTTCTCATTTTGCAAATAATTTACAGTACGAAACCTGGACATGGAACTTGACGTACAATTCTTTTAAAAATAATACCGAGCGTGATAAATATACGTATAATTGTGTTTTAAACTAAATTTAGGGACCCAAATGACACCTATAGTTTCCGCCCCTGCGCTACTTCAGCTAGCGAGTCATTCAAATTTCAGAGCGATATATTAAACAATATAATGAGACGGCTCCGAGAAAAGCAAAAATGACTTCAAAACATAATAAATCCCGGCTTTGAACCTGATATCTAATAAGCAATTTTATTAAAATACTGCCCATTTTGTTGAAACTCACTAAACATTTAATACTACAAAGTTTCCCTTCGCCTTTTGCTCTATCCACCACAGATAGCAGCGCCGTGGTTACATATTTACGTTCCATGCGACTTTCGTCGAAGTCACGAAATCACTCCCAACAAATGTTGTATAACGAGAGTTAGGGAGTTACACGTAAAAAACAAAGTATTATATTTTTTTTTCTGTAATGGCTTACGCAAATGCCAGCATGGCACGTATGTTGTGTGTTATGTATCGTGCATAGGATCGTCGATATGGCATCCCGCACGGAACATATATATACAGTGTATCTTACTTTACACAGAAATTGCTCCAGCGGTAAACAGAAGCATTCCCGGACCTGCATCCATCGTTAATTTCTGCGTATCCTTCATTTCCTGCGTATGAACCCGCGGTTTTGACGTGTACTTTAGGCACAGCCTGTTTGCCAACGCGCGTTATCATCGACACAGGAAACTTGTGTCATCCGATGGGTCGTTTGGTTTTGCGCGGCATGGTAAATGTTTGCTCGGTGTGCGGGTAAAAAGACTGAGCGTGCCTGGTTACGCAATATAGTGTGTGAACCGAATTTTAAAGGCATTGGTTCGCTCCCCGCCAGCAGTAGTAGAAGTTCCCCTCACCAACAATACTAATATAAAGGTTTAGTCTCACACGCTATGTTGTTTTTTTTTTTTTTACAAAGTCACAATTCTTTAGGCACGTCATATAAAAAAAATATTATGTGAGTACATTTTTACGATGCGCACTGACCATTCAACGCAATTTTCACATGAAAACAAGGCTACATACAAATAAAAAACTACGCCATTAAAAACATTTATTTACTGTGAATATTAGTGATCTGCAATTCAATTCTTCCCAAGGTTCCTTAAACAGTGATGTAGAGCTTATCCGTCTCTTAATAGCATCTTGTCAGGGACACCACCAGGTATAGGCACATCTCGACAGAGGCTGTCGTACGATGAAAGGATACAGTTGCAAATCACGTCATTAAATAAGTCGGAGATTAGCCTTGGAATATATAAAAATTCGTGGTATAAAATATTAAACATTAATAGTTCCATAACATTTATGATAAAACTAAAAGTTTAATACGTGAATTTAAGCATATAGATAAACGTATATTTACTTCCCAAAACGACGCATTAACCACTAATAAAATGAAAAGCATGGTGTTGGGAGCTTCACAAGCAAGAAGTGTTCTTACAAGTGTAGCTGGCCAGCGAAAATTTATGTCGTAAAGATCACTCATAGGAAAACCCATTGGAGACAGTTGGATAAGACATTTTTTGACTTTTTACATAGAAGTTATTTTTTTTAAAATCCTAAGTTACGGAAGATTGTCATAAAGTATATAGATGGAATTTTCAACGGAAAATGCACCTCAAATAGACAAATTATTCATCATAGTTCCATATAAAGGAATATTTGTACATAGAAAAGTAGGATTTTTTCCATCTTTCGAGTTGTTATGTTTCGTTAAAAAATAATAATATGAAGAGTATTTTTTTGTTTGCTTGTTAAGTTTTCTGAAGGTTCATTTAACACTGTCATGATTATTGCGAGTTCGGGTTTTTAGAAAAAAATGAACTAAGTACTATCGTGTTAGTTTTCGAAGATCAAACTTAAAATGACAGAAATCCCTGGACATTTAGAAAAACAGCGTTCTGCGCAAGTTGAAGGCAGAAATTCCTTAAAGCACAATAAGTTCCTCAACGTCTTGAATCGACGTCGCTTCCCCGATCAAGCCTCCCTGGGTCAGCAGCTCCGGATGGAAGCCCTTACAGTGCGTGTCCTGATCCAGAGGATGTCCTTGACGACACCACCTGCCGTCGACTGCCTGGATTCCTGGCGGGCAACAGCAACACTGTAAAAAATTGTTTGGACTTTCAAAAGAATAGTCCTTGACAACTGAGTTTCCAAGGGTTCTCCTTGTAAAAAGTACAAACATTTCTAACAGTGAAGGGAGGAAAGAGTACGTGCGAGTCTTGTCCACTAAACTTTAACTACGGTTAAACCACGTTTATCCCGACTAAATGGGACTGAAGGTAATCCGGACATTTTAAAATCCGGATGATCCATATAATTTAGGTAATCAGCAAAATAACATTTTCAAATAAGAATACTTGCCATTTACTACGATAAATAACTTTGTTTTGTTACAAAATTACATTAGTATACTACTTACATTACATATATTGTTAAAAATTAATTAATACATTTTAATATAACCATACAAATAATTTCTTAACAAAGAATTCTTTATACAAAAATGTATGGCGTTTGAATGAAGTACGGTCAGGTACATTATTGAGTGCTATCCATCTTAATTTGCATATATGTAGAACAAAACTGTAATATTTATATGAACACTTAATTAAAAGTCTACCAATATTATCCAGATTATCAGGAGATCCGGATAAGGGCCTTGTAAACGAGGTTTTACTACTTACTTATGTAATGTACGAATTAAATCAGAATTATACCAACGATGTACAGCTTCACACACACACCATGTAAAAATTATAAATCTAAAACTTATAAAATATATTAATTGTAAATAAAATAGCGATAATAAAGATAAGACAAGGATAAAGATTACGTTCTTCCGTGGTTTTATAACTTTGTCCAACTAAATATTATTAGAACTTTAGTATTCCATTGAAAATAACCTTATAATTTATTATTTGCAATAAAACTGTTGTTCATCGCTAACTTCAAAAGAGTAAACCAAAGTTGGAAAGCTATAATTTGTGTGTATATGTATGCATGTTTATATTACCCTATAAATTACCAATGCAGTCAAAGATTGTTAAGGTCGAAATCTGAAAAATCCTTTATTATTACAGGCGTCTACTTCCAAAAGTATATTTACTAACGTTCATATCTGTGAAGCTATCCTTCAAAACTATTTTTTTTTTCACATTGAGAATGCCACTCTAAGGGTAGTGCAATCGTATTATTGTCCAAAGTTAATGTTATGAGTTTTTTTATGTAGCATATAACCAACATAACGATCTATGTAAAAACGTAAATAATTTTTGAGAAAATATATTCCTATTTTGTATAAAGTTTATGCTAACCTTTCACAATCATTGTATGCCATCCATAGTGCAAACAGTTCAAAGTAGTGTCCATAATATTTCACACAAGATATGCATTTAGAATGCAACTTAGTAAACTATGACCACAGCAGCGTGCTTCCTGCTGGTTGAAGAGGATCACTTTTGGTCTGGAGTCAGATAACGTTCGCCCTATTTATGAAATCAGTGGAATTTTCCGTCAAAAATATGTCGAACCAAACTCCAAAATGATTATCAATGAAGTATTTTAAATTTTACTTTACACGAAACATTTTACTGATTGATAATAGTATTCAAAGATTCATTAGTTTTATTTAAGTAACGAATAATTTTGGTGACTGGGATTGTTACAAAATTACGTAATGTATAACTCATGGAGGTAACCGTTTAAAGGATAGCTGTTTGAAATATTTGCCACGAAAATAAATGGAGGCCTTTTCCATATGGATATTAAATATTTTTTTTGTTATAACAAAGTTTAAGTTAATTTCCTGCTGTGTGTTGTTGAATGATTATCAATGATGTAATTAAATGCAATAATGCAATGCAATATCAATACTCACTTCATGACTAACTAGTTTTTAGTATTCTCCCTGGCGAGATAGTTACAAGGTATTCAACAAACATCTAGCATTAGTTTTGTACATGTGTCGTATATTTTGCTAACCAATTGCTATCCAGAGTGACTTCAACTTCAGAAGAGACTCTCGTCCACTAAGGCCCGGTTTACAATGACATGGAAACGGAGACGTATCGCGTGAACGGAGACGGATCTCACGAAACAGAGTTTCTACAATAGAGCACGTAAACGGAGACGGACGCGTACGGATTGGCTCGTCAATGCTGAGATCTTCCGTTTACGTTGCTCCGTGCGACCAATAGAAGGCGAGTACTTGACTGCGGTGGTACCCATGTTTATTTTATGTTTTAAATACGTTAAAAAATTTCTCAAGTGCAAGTATGTCTAGTGTTGTATTGTAACATTGTCGTTTATTATTATTATTCATGTAAATTCTGCCTGTGCTATGATCTCGAAGCATATTTTAATTAATTAATATTACGTAACCTTGATAATTCAATCTCGTTGGTTGCCAGTAGTTACGTTCCCGTGCATTGTGGAAGCAGCAGACGCGATGGTGAAATGTTCCGGAAGATTCGTCGTCGTTTCCGTGCCATTGTAGAAAGGGGCCTAGGACTTGAAGTTCAGTGCCCTCGGCTCCAAAGAGGTTAACGACAACCTCTATGGCGGGCTCACAGGAGCAGCAGCGCCCGGAGCCCCAACGGACACTCCTATTGGCTGTATCGCCGCTGAAGAGAGAGATGGAGCGAGAAGGATGGGGGGTGGGGGGCAGACCACCCGCACATGCCCTTCCCACGGAAACACTACACGGACACGCCACAGCGGGTACCCCCTCCCTCCTCCACAAAACCATCCTGCCCTCATGAAGAGTCGCACCCACACTGCGGGCAGCGCTCGCGTAGCCGCGAAACCCGACGCTCGAACCCTCCCTCCCCCCCCCCCCCATTTTTTTCATTGCGCAAACAGCCACACCCCACTTCCCCCCTCTCAACAAGCGACTCGCTTTTCACAACCGAAGTGGAGACAGATTCAAACTGTTCTTAACGTCTTGTCCGTAAAAACTGGTCATTGTAACTGATGGACGCGAACTTAAAAGTCCCCGGCAGCCTTCCTGGCCACACAAACCGATGTGCAGAGCTTCAGGAAAAAAAAAATAAAAGCACGCGATTTGATAAGTGCTCGAGATATTATCGAGTCAGGTCTGTTCACGAGAGGCGTTAATGAAAACGCTGAGCGCGTAAATAAATATCTTAGCTATCGGCGTACGGCATTTGGTAGGAGTAATTTCATGAAAATGTAACGGAAGTGAATGAAAGTAAATGTGCCTCAAAAATGGCGGACCCACGTGTAGAAACGTAAACCCGTATTTAGACTCTTTCGTAATAATTAGGGGACATACCAAACGCACAAATCTGTGCCTAACGAAACTCTACGAAAGTGAAATTACCCTGAAATATATTTGGTAAACTAAAATAGTCATAGTAAAGTATTCCAAAGTTTTAATTACCTAAGAAATTTGGCTTTACACTGATTATAGTACATCTCTTTCAAGATGTCAATAGGCTTGGTAGCACAGGGGTAGAGCACGTGCTTGTTAACCTCCAAGTTCGTATCTCAGCACTGGAATTTTTTTTATATAATTATACTATAATAGTATATTAAATTTTTTAAATAAGCTCAATGAGGTTAAGGTTTGTCAGCAGTAATTATTTATAGACTGATTCCAGTCGTTTAAGCAGAAACCCATATACAAACACGTACTTAGTGTTATAATATGTGCTTTCAATTGTTTCAGGTTAATATTTTAGTAATGCCATAGAAGCATAACTTATGATGTGGGAGGTAGGTAACTTAAAAGTTTTAACTGATTAATGAATTTTTACAAGATGTAGAGTATTTTAATAAAAAAAATTTGTCGAAATTTGGTTTAAAAGTGGGGTTTAGTATTTTTTTCTAGTCTTTTGTGCTTATATTAGAGCCGTTTCTGATAGTTTAAAAGTTCCGTTTGTTTCGTGCTGCCATTTGCGGGTGATGGCGGCAAGATACGGGCGCAAAAATAAGTGCGTGATTCGAATATATAATATTTGGAAGGTATTATCTTTGAAAGATTTGTGCAATGGGAGTGCATGACTTGATGTAAGCTTTTGGACATACGCCATTGCTAAACACGTGTATGTCTGTAGAAAAAACTACAAAAAACACAAAAGGCAAAAATACAAATTAAGCAAAAAATTGCTGTTGACAACATGATATAAACACCACATAATATTCCATAACAGGAATATGGTCAACAAACAAAGAAAAACAAAGAAAAATGGACTAACAGAACGAAAAAAACCCACAAATGTCATCATTTTGAGTTGCTGGGACAATACAACGTATTTACGCCCGGGCAAGAATCCGAAACCAGTAATACTGCGAACTCTATTTTGTAGTTATACAGTTGTTTGCATATAAGTGTACAAATGTACAGATGTATGAAATTTCACATGAATTTTTCTGTTCCATTCACAAAAAAAATTACTATGTAAACCAAAAGTCGATTTCACTGCCGGATGTAACGTAGTCTAACCTATGTTTTACTGCTAAGTACCGTGCCTGCCCTTGTAGAGGTTTAGGGTACCGTCCGCAAATCAGACGTATTGCAATTAGGTTTTGTTTGAGGGGGGGGGGGGAATCGTGGGTGCGGAGAATGC
The DNA here is from genome assembly GCF_032445375.1 of Bacillus rossius redtenbacheri. NCBI lineage: Eukaryota > Metazoa > Arthropoda > Insecta > Phasmatodea > Bacillidae > Bacillus > Bacillus rossius. Next base: position 40,486,086 of record NC_086330.1, on the reverse strand, counting down.
ATCGCAGAACGAGGAAACTTCAGAGGCTTCATTCAGTCAATACCTTTCAGAGCATCGTTAATCCCAAGCGTCGCTTACATCAGCCTGACGTGGCTAGCCACCAAGATGTTTGACTCGAATTTCAACGACAGACGTCTGGAAACTTTGCCACTTTTGTAACTGCGAATATTTTCCTGGCAATAGGGAGAGATATTTGTTTTCCAGAGAAACAAAATCAATGCGCAAAAGAAATTTTTTTTTCGATTGCCATAATCGAACATCTTTGTGACGTCATTACCGACTTCTTACCCCGGAAACCGTTTGAGACGGCGTTATGCTTAGAGGGTTTGACTTTAAGGAATACCCTGCTTCGATTCCCTGTTCACTTAACCTCTGTTTTCCGTGGTTCTCGAACACCACCAAAAGCTATAGGCGTATGATTCCTAAATAAAGATAAGCCATTGCCAATATTTCCCTATTTTCCTGCACTTTTGTTGTCGTGTCCCCGTATATTCGTAAACTTCGTATCCACTCGGATTTTGGGATCTTCGCCCTAATAATTTTACTTAATTTAATCCCTAAAAAACCACTCATTGGGGGCTTTGCCCCCCTTTGTAGGCTTTAATCTAGTTTAGGTCTTCGGCCACCTCTGGTGGCTTTGTTGTAAACTCCCACGCGGGATTATATTAAATAAATATGTAGATAACTGATTTAATTAAATTTTTTACAAACATTTATGATTTTTTAAATAAATGTCGTGTTCTCTTTTCAATTCCCTTAGGGAAAGTAATCGTCTGATCCATTACCTTTCTGCATTGATTTTCCTGTAAAATACAATTCAAAACATACAGTTTTAATAAGTGCTGGTATAGTTTTAAGTACTGAAATAAACATGCACATACAAATATTTTGTCTCGTTTGTTTTGCTTGCACAGCAGTGAATTTTTTTTATATAAGCTTATTACTTATAATATCATAAATATTTTAGGATAGCCAATGTAAATTAAAAATGCGATGACATTCCAATTTGCATAACATTTACCGCTATTTTAAGCCTTTTATAGTAAAAAAAATGTAAGTTAATCATACACAGTGCATATTTCAATGTTAAATTTTTATCTGAGTGTTAAATATATCATTCTATTGTCAATTGTTCAATTTCATCTAATAATGTTAAAAACATAAATAAGAGAGAAATATAGTCGTGCCATAAATATTTTCTTAAAACGTCAAAATAACCAGTGTGTCAAATGTTTGAAAAAGCTCTCAAGCAAAGACCTAAACGGAAAGTTGCTTGCTACAAGCTATAAAGTGCGCGCAAAAAGCAGGAAGTAACGTCGCAATAAACAAGTGCAAAGCGGCAGGAGCGAGCCTGCGATGGTTTCCGAGTCTCGAGGCAGCGCGCTGCTGCAGGACTGCAAATCTCCGCCAGACGGTGGAAACTTCGCAGGGGTTGCAGACGGGAGACCTTCACCCTCCGCCCTCGCTCCACGGTGATGCATCGAGTCTAGACGCCGTCGCGTCCAGGACGTCGCAGAGAATCACTCTGCCGGACATCGAACCCTAGACCGGTATGTGTCGCTCGCTATGAGCTCCGCCAGGTGAGCATCAACCCGGAGAGTGACGTAGGTGAACCGACCATACTCAGCAGCTTTGTTCGTTTGTAATGAAATACCAAAATATATATTTTAAATTATGACAATCTGTTATCTTTTCACTTACATAAGAAATTAAATATTATATGAATATTATTATCTTTGAAAAATGTGTGCAAATACTTGATGTATGCTATCATCATTTATGGTTTTTTTTTCGTTCTGCTAGTCCATTTTTCTTTGTTTTTCTTTGTTTTTCTTTGTTTGTTGACCATATTCCTGTTGTGGAGTATTGTGTGGTGTTTATATCCTGACAACAGCAATTTTTTGCTTAATTTGTGTTTTTGTCATTTGTGTTTTTTGTAGTTTTCATCTACAGACATACATGTGCTTAGCAATGGTGTATGTCCAAAAGCTTACATCAAGTTATATGAATCTTGCTTTAATAGTAAAATCTAAATAAAAACTTTTTTGATAACCGATTTTGGGGTTCCGCGTATAAATCTTGCCTTAATGCGTAAGCCTTTATCCATTAAGCCTCCACAATTATATACCTTTACAATGTATTTTTTTAGTAAACAAACAAAAATATAACAGGAATTGTTAAATTTGTACATTTACATGAAAACAACAGTTTGACTACAAAACAGTGTTCACAGTAATACTGAGTTTGGATTCCTACCGGGAACTTACGCTTTTTGTTGCCTCAGTACCTCCAATAGTTAAAGTTATTTGTAAACATATCTCTGAATACATTTTCAGTATTAACTGCGCACATAAATAACCATAATAAAATAAAATAGAGTTTAATTATGGAATATTCATTTGTTCCATGGTTTAAAAATGATTATGCTTGAATGAAATATTAATTAAATTTAAAAGTGTGCGCCAATTTTCGTAATTAATACTCTGTTTCATCTCGAAAAAACGTATTTCATTTATGCAATAATAACCATAGTTAATGTGTTGTACAAAGTTACAATATATTTCTTGTAGTATAACTGGATTCCAAAGGACTCTTTCGTAAAAGGACAGAATTTTTTTTTCTGTGTAGAAGTTTAGAATAATAAATCACTGCCAAGGGCATCGAGATCCTACTCACTGTAGAGATTCTAAATTTGAATTATTTTCTGGTGCCAGGTTATACTTCACAAACGTGTATACAAACAAGAAAATATATCAAGCGTTCATTGGCTGCAACCACATTTCACTCTCTCTCCGAGTTCGCAAGTGATTAGGTCTAATGAATGTTCAGATATTTGTCACTGTCTACTTGTTCCTGAGGACATGTCAGTTCAACCGCGATTCCCAAACAAAGGATAATTCAAGTGCAAAAACATTTGCAATCTAGACTGTCGCCAAATTACGAGAATATTTACACATAAAAATAATGTTTTTGTACTTTTAAAAAATATTCCTTTGGAAACAAGTTGCCTAAAAATAGTTGGTAATATACTTACTAAAAGAAAAATCATTGTATATTTGTACAAATATTTGTACGGTTATTTTTGCAAATAAGAAATACGATTTTGTAAACAATACCTACCGAATATTTCTTGTCACACTTACGAAATTTGGCGCAAAGTTTAACATTTTGATCGATGTTTAATGCAAGAATAAATTATTCAAATTTTGGAAAAGATAATGAAATATTTAACAGTTAGACTTAATTTTGTCTTATTAAGCTCATTTATATGCGCAGTTACTGAAAAGCATTTAAGGGAACTGTTAACAAACAACTTAAACTAATGTAGGTACTAGTACTTTAAAGAAACATTAAATGGGCGAGCAAGAATCTGAACCCAGTATTACTGCGAACATTTTTTTTATAGCGATAGAATTTATTTCGTGGAAATGCCCAAATGTATAAATATCTGAAATTTTAACAAGATTAATTCAGTACGATTACAAAAAAAATCCCTTAGGGCACAGCCTTCTGGTGTATGTATATTTATAAGTAACTATTTTCTTCTAGACATGTTTTGGAAACTTTTATAAACTCCTGGAACGTTTTAGAAACATAATGTACATAACAACATTACATGTTCGCCAATATTCAAAAATGATAGATGTAACAATATTCCCCATATTCCATGCAGCGAAAATATTTTCAATATTTTTAACTTACTGCATCCATAATTTAATGTCTTAACGAATTTAATATTATGGCTAATAATTATATGCAATTATTTTTGTCATTTAAACAAAAATTTTCATCCCTTGCAGATAGAGAGAAAATACATGTTACGGCTCTCTAAAAAAATTATTGGAGAATATGTTTACTTAATATTTGGCTCATCTCACTCGAAAGTCTGCGACCCCCCGCCTAGGTAGTCAAATGACAAACACACACACACTCTCTCTCTTTCTCTCTCTAACACACACACACTCTCTCTCTCTCACGGTTCTTCTAGACTCCCCTAGAAGCTCTCTTGATTATCCCGGGCTGCTTTTTGCTGTTTGTAATTCCGGGAGGATTATGACCTTGGCTACAAGGCACTCTGATTGGCTCCCGCAGCCACTACCACAAACCCCCCCCCCCCCCCAACCCACATTGCCACCAACTGAACTGTCTTCCTGCCAAACGACGCGATCCTCCCTGTTTTATTAAACTTTGTAGCTTCCGATGAGTGTCGCGTGGGTGCTGTCATCACCTCTACCCTCCACCGACCCACCACCCGCCACGACCGTATCATGGATCCACACCAACATTCAAGTGTCCAGTAACGCTGCTACTTCAGACGTAATGTTAACTTTGAAATTTTGATGTGTGCTGCCATCTGTGGCGGATAGCGCGAATCAAAGTTCACAAAGACAAAGGTAAATCCTTAAAATATCAAATTTTTTAATGAATTTTTAACAAAAAAAGGGGCAGTATATTAAAACATTCCTTGTCGAAAATCATGTTTAAAAGACAGAGTGAAGTATTTTTCAAGATTCTAACGCTTTTATCGGACGGAGCCATTTCATCGTATAGTTTGAAATCTCGCTCTACAGATCGAATTATTTGCGTGTTGACGTAGTTGCTCTGGCAGTGAATTCAAGCGATGGTGGGGAAACTACGTGTGATTCGCGTTTAGAAATGTAATAAAAAAACACAAACTTGCCTATAATTATCACACTCAGCATTACTTTGAAGAATTTTCCTTTAACATTCGTGTACGAGTTTCGTATTATAAGGGTATTTGCAACATAAGAACACATCAGTTTGCTCGTTACCTAGGTTAGATTTTACAGATCATTGACGAGCACTGAAAGACCAGCTCACATATTTTTTCTCGGCAAAAACAATGTTGTCAGATCGGAAACACAACAAACCAAACGAATAGAGGTGAGAAACGCCTATCACTAGACACCTGAAAAATTCGCGTTATTTTCTGGTACCAGGATGAACTCTACACTGTAGTACACAGATAAGTTGGTGTCTGTTGTCTATTGGTTGCCGTCACATCTTACCTTCCCGCCGGATTGCGTGTGATTGGGTCGTTTGAAGTTTGTTATGTTGTTATTGGTCTCTTTTTCTTGGGGGCGAAGTACCCGTGCTTCGCTACGGCTGTCTACAGACAGAACACTCTCGCACAGCTCATTGTACATGGCCTTCCATTGTGTACGCCACTGCCAAAACTCGAATGAAAAAAAATTCAAACAATTCAGTTCCCGTGGCCATGGAGACGCAGAAGGCATCAACAATGCAACAGTCGTTGCTACTGATACGAAAAAAGCATCAACACTGCAATAGCGACATTTCTCTCCGTATCTCTCTCTCTCTCTCTCGCTCTCTCACTCTCTAAAGACTTGATTTAACGAACACAGTAGCAATACAAAACAAATTCAAATTTGAGTAGAAATAGAAATAGAAACAACTCCTACCTGAACTGTAAGCAACTGATTCAATGGCCGCTGCCACGGTGATGCAGAATGAATTAATATTGCAAAAAGCCGTTACCATGGCTACAAAGCTCCAGATATATCCCACAGGGACCGTCAATTTTTCCAGGATGAAAAGTAACCAATTTCACTCTCCTGTCCATAAACTATCTCTATGCAAAATATCATGGCGATCCGTTGTTTCTTTGCTGCGTGAAAGAAACCCAAACCAAGAAACAAACTTCAGCATTTTTTAATATTAGAATTGATAAGTTCTTCAAAGCATATAAATATTTAGCAACTATGATTGCATGTTGTTCATGGGCAGTAACTCGACTCCTGCTCTAGTTTTGAAGTATTATTATATTTTTCATAAACAAAGCTATTAATTTTACAATCATGAATGGCGGAATATAAAAAAAAATGTTCAAAATGTGTTGGTTACCTTCATACGTAAATTATTCATATTAGATATTTTATACTTCACTATCATCGGAAAAGTGATATAAGTTATTGTAAACCCACGTTATTCCATTTTTACCTTCCTGAGGTTTTGAGTGTGTTAATCCTTAGTCCGCTCCGAATTTTATCGTAATCGACTTAGTAGTTAAAACGTGATTACTGATTAAGTAACAAATATCCCAACTTTTACATTAACGCATTAGTTGGATGTACCTACATACTTTCAGGCCACCAACGTAAAAAAAAAATAAGCAAATCCTGCGGTTCGCCAAGCCATGAAAGAAAACGAAAAAAAAATTGGGCGTTGCTGTGTCGGGACACACGGCCGTTAGTTTAACGTGGAGCGTCTGTGTCAGCGAGTCGCTCTTGGTGTAATGGATTGGAATGTAAACGAGACATTTAATATCCCTGAGTTCGGAGACGTCTTGGCCAGATGTGCGGGTGCTGTCTTCACTGGAGCAGGCAGTACAGCGGTGGAGCCACTGAGCGCGCCTGGAGGCTGTGCGACTCCAGAGACAGTCTCGCTCGGCGCCTGTGCGTGGCTATAGCCTGCTCCGTCATGTGTTAGGCTGTCTCTTGCACGGGCTGAGACTGACACGTGTTTTAATACATTATTATAGGCTTACTTTAACTTTGTGCATATAAATATTGTCCAAAAAACACTGTTTTTTTTTGCTTACGTCGATCTATTTAATAAACTCTGTACTAATACACACGTATTACCGCGCTGTCACGTCTGAGTCGTGAGATGCACTGAGTAGAAAGGAGCGAGAGCGCCGGTTGTGACCAATCTTCGTGTTTCCCCTTCCCATTTCCAACTCGCCCGTCCGCGACGCAAACTCAAGGTCGTATCAGCGAGCTGACTGTGTACGTTAAATAATGACACCACACTTACGTCTCCGACACTAATAGTTAGCGAATATTTAAGGCAAGACTACATAGAAATTTTCTTTGCGGTACAAATTTCTGCTCTGGAATCCCCGTATGCTTCGGTGTGCATTTTAAAGACGTTTCACGTCATAAAGGATGTGCAAGATATCTGAGTAAATGCAAGATGGTGGGAGTTTCCCGGCTGGGATGAGACGGCAAAAGAGTTGGTTTAATTTCGGCGGGCGGCAGGTGCTGGGCGCAACAGCCCGTGTGAGACAGTCGTTGGAAGCGCGTGGCGTGGTCGGCGCGTGAAGGGCCTTTTGTTCTACCCCGGCTCGCAAACCACAAGGGTCACGCTTCGACTCCCAGCAACCGCTTCGTGGAGGGGGCACTATGATTCACCAACCCCGGGGCAGTTCCAGGACGTGCCACAAGTTCGCCGTTCACTCGCGCAAAGTCGCAGTCGGAATAAAAAAAACACACGATTTTGAATACATATTTTTAAAAATTATTATTTTGTTTAGTGTTTAAACATCTTAGTTCTCGGTAAACGGAATTTGGTGTGAGTAATATCGTGAATGAAATGAAAATTTGTAACCACGGTTCTGTCATCTATGGAGGATGGCGGGAACCAAGGTTCACAAAGATGCAGGGAAACTATATAATGTTAACATTTTTTTGAACGAATGTTAACAAGATGGGTATTAATTAAATAAAATTAACTCTCAAAAATCAACTCCAAAGCCGGAGTTTGTTATTTTTTCAAGTCTTTTCGCTTTTATAGGAGCCTTTTTGGAATATTTCAAAGAAATACTGCCTATTGTAGCCGTTACCATAGTGCGACTTTCGAAAAAAATTTATACAGATTGTATCGACCCTCAAACCATCGTCATCTCATAAGTATATATTTATAAATATATATAAATATATATAAAGATATATAATAATATTGTGGACACGATAACATTTGCAAATTGTTTGCAAATCCCTTCCAAACTGATACACAAAATCTAATTGGGGAAATTGTTGAGTTCGTTAATTTCCAACCAAAGGGGTAGAAATGGTTAAGGATTTTGAGAAAGAAAAATCGCTGTTAACTCCAAAATAAAGAAAATATCACATCAATTTGAAAGTTTTATAACACGTAGGAGTAATGCCAGAAACTTATGTTTAAAAACACTTTTTGATACAACCAACCATAACTGCAAGGGGTGGAAAAAATAAGTGTTAGAGGATAAAAAATATAACTGTTCGTAGGCACATAATCGAATTTGTTCAGTGTGTTTGTAAATCTTATAATTTTTGGCTAAATTTTCGCATTAAACAATTTTTGATAAGATGGACAACTGCTGCAAGGGGGTGAAAAGAAAGGTTTTAGATTAACAAAAAATTCATAAAATCCGTACTTTGTAAACTTTTTAATATATTTCCTTTATTATAAAACATAAAAATATTATCTACAAATTTCGTTTGAAAATATTTTTTATATGACCAACCATTACTGCAAAGGGTGAAAAAAAAACAAGGGTGTAAGACAAAAAAAATAATAACTCCCTTAATAAGGACGCAGTTGAATCCGTTCAAATTGTTTTAATTATCATAAATTTTATATAACACTTTTGTCTGAAACAATTTTTTGATTTAAAGAGCCATTGCTGAAAGTGGTTGAAAAAATTAAGGGCTGAATTTAAAAAAAATCATAGTTTCCGTACCATGTACCATGTAATTTATTACAAAACCTTTTTATTATTGTTTAGGTACAACTTTTGTCCGAAATAATTTTTTATAGACCTCCAATGACTGCAAGGGGTGGAATAAACAGGGGTTGAATGACAAAAAATTCATAAATCCCTTTGTAGGCACACTATCAAATCCGTTCAAACTTTTTAATTCTTATAATTTTTATCTAACGCTTTTGTTTAAAAATTTTTTTGATAACACAAACCATTATTGCAAGCAGTTGAAAGAACCTGGGGTTGTAATATGAAAATATATAAAACTTCTCTACCATGTAAACTACCAAATTCATTCTTATTTTTGTTTAACATTCTAAACATTGACTAAAACTATTGTTATAATATTTTTTTATCCAACCAAACATACTGCATGGGCAAGGTTCGAAAGTAAAATAAAAAGATAACTATTTATTTCATTTATTTACCATCAAATCCGTTTAAATTTATTGTATAAATACTAAAATTCATCTAAACCTTTGGCTCAAAAATGTTTTGATGAAACGAATTACTACCTTAAAACATGGGTAAATAAAATAAAATCAACATTTCTTGGTATCAAATTCATTAGAATTTGTTTTAAACCATCTTAAAATTATCTTAAACCTTGGTGCAAAACAAATTTTTATATGACCACCTTATAAGAAAAAGGCAAGAAAAATAGTGTTTGAAAGTTAGAACAATTAAATAATTACTTTATTTGACATATAATATGAATTTCGTTATAAATTATTCAATAGCGAATACTTGAGTTAAAAATATTAATATTTTCTTTGCATGTAAAATGATCAAATATTTATTTGATAATTTTGCAGTATTAGAGGACATATTATGTTATTCGCATTAAGTTCTTTAAATGTTTCAGAATTTTATAGAAGTTTCCAAAATATTTTCAGAAAAAATATGTAATTATAAATCTACCTACGCCTATAGGGTATGCTGAAAGGGATTTTTTTTATGTATTTTAATATTTTGCTCTGCAAATTGAATGATTAAACGTAGCTTCTCTGGCTACTAATTCTAAGTGTAGTGGTGGGTGGGGAAACTTCACGTGATTCGCATCGTGAAATGTAGTTGAAAACAAAATTTTCGTCTATTTATCACACTCGGCATTATTTAAATGAATTCTAGGTTAAACGTCATGTCTGATTTTTATATTAAGTATTAGTTTATATCACATAAATTTTCTCGTTACCAGGATTAGATGTTACACATCATTGGCCAGTTGTGAACGACTCATTCATTTTTTTTTTTTTTTTTTAAATTTGAGACTACTTAAAATATCTCTTACCATATTCACTCAAGCTTTCACTTAAATTAAAATTGCATTGACGTGCGAAAAACTAAAAAAAATTAACTATTTTTAATTTATTTAATGAGAATCGCAGGATTCCTTGGCCATTTTCTGGAGTTTCTAGGCTTTTAGCTTGTAGCCACGTCAAAGGCGAAGACATCGCTGATGTTTTGGTCAATCACGCAGTTGCCATATTCAGGGTAGCAGTTACCTACTGCAGTAAATAAGGAAACATTCCTCTCTTGGGAGAGAGTATTTAAAAGCAGAAGAACTTCCAAGAATCTTAGCATGTAGCTGCTACCCTGGTGATGGAGACTGCAAGTTCAACTGAAGCTTTGGTTAAATGTTCGCCTTTGACGCGGCTACATTCTAGAAACAAAGCAGCTCTAATTTTATTTATTTTTATATAACTAACCTAACATAACTAAACCTTTTTTGTTGTAACTAACAGATATAAGAGCGAAAACCTACCCATCCGCAAAAAAAAAAAATAAAACAGTGAAAGAAATTGTTGCGAGAATTTTATGCATTTAACAAACAGAATCTTCATATTACTTTAAGGACACTCGCGCACACACACACACACACACACACACACACACACACACATACATACATATATATATATATATATATATATACTAGCTGCCCGACCCGGCTTCGCACGGCTATACTAATGGAAAAATATTAAGCCTCATCTCCCATTTACAGTAATGGTAAATAAAAAAAATCAGTGAAAATTTATTACAATGCTGTATAATGTACCGGAGAGAAAATGAATAGCACCGATGGTTTCCCGACTCGTGCACGCAACGTACAACTGATGTACCCGTACTTCGCTACGGCAGTCTACAGGCAGATCACTCTTGCGCCGCTCATAATACATGCCCCTCCTTGTGGGTACGCCACTGCCGCGTGATGCTCGTTGTCATGGAGACGCATAAGGCATGAACAATGCAAAATCCTGTTCTCATACAAAGTACCCACTGTTGCCTGGTTTTAACCACCCATGGGATCTAATTTTCGGAAAATGTCATCCTGCGTAGCATAAGGTACATTACTGTGAAGTTTCAAGTCTGTTAAATATATATACTTGAAAAAAAGGGCAGTTTTTGATATTTAAAGTACCCGCCAAAATTTCAACGGCGATGAGGACTGCACTAACAATGAAATAGTCGTTGCCATAGAGACGAATGAAGCATCAACAAAGCAACAGCCGTTGCCATTGTGATTTCCTACCAAAAACTGGAAATTTTGATATATTACGCCCACGAAACTCCCGTTGGGATCGGATTTCCGCAGAATCCGTTCTTATTGCGCGTCTACATCACAAAATGAGTAACTATGCTAAATTTAAAGTCAATCGGGTGTATAGTTTTAGAGATCTCGTGATGAGTGAGTCAGTGAGTGGTATTTTATCCCCTTGGGGGTAGAATTAATCAAAATCCTTTCTTAGCGGATGCCTACGTCATAACATCTACCTGCATGCCAAATTTCATCCCGATCCGTCCAGTGGTTTGGGCTGTGCGTTGATAGATCACTATGTCAGTCAGTCATCTTCGAGTTATATATATTTATATATATGAAGACCTACTTGAAATTTAGCCTTAACATATCCGCGAAAACAATGACAAACTTCAAATTTCAGGCTGTGGCTTCGCACCCCAAATTGGTTTTTATGTTTTTGCTGATTAAAAATATTACTGAAATAATTATTAAAAATAAGTCCGTTGAAGTAAAGTTATACGCGTGAACTATCTGTGGAAACATGCGAAAATACATCTAGTGAGAGACCATTTTAATCTGTCTTACTTTTAACAAATACCAGAAAATGTGTTAAGTATGTACACGGCACAAAACATAACAAACGTAATTTACAAAGCCGATAATACAAAATATTAAATCAAATATTCTGTAAAACAAAAATAACGACGTGAAGATTCAATAATCTAACATACAGGATGGACAGTGTGCAGAGCTCCAGGCTTTCACGTACCAATCACAAATAACTCATTATTTCATAAAAGGTGCTATTAGGAAACGTATTTAAGAGTCTTATTACACGTTAACTATTAAAAATTTGTTGAAATTTTTTTTTGTCTGTAAGGTGGAAAAATAAATAAAATATGTGTTTTTCATTGGAATTTTTAGGTATGAAAAAAGTATTAAGCATTATTGTAAAAAGTTATATTCAACCATAGAATTAACAAAATCTCCTCTTATGAAGGCTATATCAAAATTATTCCCTTGGTTAATAATTAGTGTTTCAAAGTTTCAATTTTTTCTAGGATTTAAAATAAAAAAATTAATAAAATTACTTACTCTTACGGTTTAAAGTCAAAGATACTATTTTTGTGCCTCTCACCACCTTTAGACAGTAAGCCAAGTTGTGTTTTCTTTAATGCTTACTTTTGTGGTCTTGTTAAATAGTTTATGATGTAGCGGCAGAAATTCTTAGTCACCATATCCAAAATGAATGAAAAGGAGGAAAAAAAATAGAAGGCACCAAAAATAAAAAAACGACGTGGATTAGTCTCAAATGAACCTGTAGCTTGTAGTACAATATAAATTTATATTTTGTTAATTTAATGTCTCATTAGTGGTTAACGTCACCAGGTTTCTCACAAAAACTTAATGTAACGGGACATCTAATATTATATTAACTTTTGGAGAGTCTTTTTCGGACATCCCGATTTCGGGACACTTAAAGAGTATGGTACTCTACTGTAAGCCATGGCCTACTCCTAACCCAAATGTTCTTAAATACTGTTTTTTTTTCTGTTTCTCTCACATAGAAATAAAGAATATCTGTATTTTTACAAAAGATTCCTTTGGAAACCAATTGCCATGAAATAGTTTGTAATACTACACGAGAGATGATGCAACTTTGTACAATACTTGGCTATGGTTATTTTTGTACTTATAAAATACGTCTTTAAAGATAATACTGTGTATTTCTTACGGTCATTTGCACATATATTGACGTGACAACGTCTAATAAATCAAAGAACGCCGGCTGCACGCACGAAAAAGTGTCCCGTTACGCACATTGTTCCGTTAAGCTGTGTCCCGTGACGCTCATTGTTCCGTTATGCTGTGTCCCGTTACGCTCATTGTACGCTTGCGCCGTACCGACAGAAGTGAATACCTAAAACTTAGTTTATAAATGTGTAATATGAAATAATTTCTACGTCAAATGTACGTAAGAAAATGAATAAGATTACTAGTGTAATTTCAAGTATTTATTATTTTATTATTAAAATAAAAATGATTCAATTTTATTCATAAAAGTATGCAATCATTTCATCAATGTTTTGTTATGACTTTGTCACGTTAAACTATCGTCCGTAAACCGACTTTACAGCCAACCAATTTTTTATTTTTGAATTGATTTTCATTCAAGCTTAATATTTACTAAACCATAGAAAAGATTATCGAATGTTTAATATTATGACTCTATTTTATTTTATTATGGTAATTAATGAGTGCAGTTAATACTGGAAAGCTATTCATGAAACGGTGAACAAATAGCTTCAACTATTGGAGGTACTGGGACAGCGCAGAGCATAAATGGTTGGGTAAGAACTGAACCCAGTATTACTGACAACACTATTTTGCAGTGATACAGTCGTTTTCATGTAAATTTACAAATTTACAAATATCCGTAATTTTTCATGAATATATCTCTTTCGTTTACAAAAAAATGTTTACGGTGTAGTCTCCCCTTAGCTGTCGACGAGACTTAAATCATAAAAGGCTCTTCAAGAGCGTTGTTTGAAAGTGTCCGAAAGTGTCAGACATCCAGCGCAATTTATCTTATCTCGCAGGATCAAGCAACAGTTTGTTGATTAACGATCATACTCTACTATTTTTTGTCAACCTGTTATTTCTTCTGGGGCTGCATAATTGACGTTTAAGCAACATTAAGGCAAGAGATAGAATCTAACCACGCCTTCTTGGTTTCAACAGTTTTTTGGATGTAAATATTTTCTTTTGTTTAGCTTTAAAAAAATTGGTAGCTTTTTTTAAACATACGTTTTTAATTAGATATAATGCTAAAGTAAATACTGAATGGTTTTAAAAGAAATGTTTTAAAACGTGAAGCCTTTTGCTTTTAGTACCTAATGATTTCCTTTCTTATGAATGAATAAAAATGTAATGTATTGCAAAAGATACTATTTTAAAGTCTTTAAATAACTTTTGCTTTAACGAAAGACAATTGTTGGCGCTAAACTTAAATCTTATTTTTGCATAAAAAACTGTTGAAATAATATAGCGTATTTGGGGTCCTATTTATTCCCAGTAAGCTTCATTGATTGTGTCGTGTCGACATATCGAAGCATATTTCGAAGCACTTAAATAAAATGAATCACGATTAACTAACAGTACGTATATTTGCACGTACATTCTACTGAGTAGGATACGATCGAACGCAAGATGCGATACGATATAATGCCTCTAACAGTCTTTGGCTCCAAAAGACTTTGCATCGAAAAATATTTGGTTCCAAATGTCTATGGCACCAACTGTTATTTGCTAGTGTAATAAAGAAACCTTAGTGGGCATGCGCATAAAACCTTACCGAATTTTCATCGTAATCGGATGAATGGTTTGGTAAAACAGAAGGAACAAACAAAAAAAATTATATATATATATAAAGAATAATTGCGACCATATTTTCAGCATAATTTAAGAAGTTTTATTGAAAAGTAGCCATACAAACCTAAGATACTAAATGTGTGTGTGTACAACGAGTAGGGGCATGCAGATTTCGCGAAAAGATTTCTGGAGTAGATGAAAGTTAAAACACTGTAGCATCGTCTGTGTTTCGTGATTGGGAGGGTTTCTCCCAGGTACATATCGATTGAAACAACACCAATCACAGTGATTCAGTGCGGAAGTATATGCCTCCTGAGTGGATAGGTCAAATGAGGCAACGACTTCTCTCGCAGACGGCCGTCAATCACAAGGAAGAAACCACAGGTGAGGGTATACTACCTTTTTTGCAGTCTAACAAGTGTTCAGATCTGTTTCGCGAAAAATGCCTGCCCCTGATAACGAGTGCATGCTGACAGTCTTGTACGAATATGAAATAAAAACGCATCGATGAGTAAAGATATGCAAAATTCGCGGATTCATTTCGCGATAGGCTAGCATCAAAACAACTGTACCTTCGTACCGCTTCTGCGATTGGTCCACATTTTATCCGGGGAACTGTGAGCCAATGGGAAACACTAAGCCAAGAAAGTGCCGAATTACAGACAGTCTAGTTGAGACGTACTCACGCGTCAGTAGCCAATGAACAGGTGTCATTTCCGCGAGTATTTAAATGACTGTGGAGTCTATCCTAGAGGTCAATGAATCCGCGAATTTTGCAGGTCTCTATCAATGAGACAAAGTGACGAGTTTGACAGATACGTGGCTTTCATTAGGGGCAAAGTAATTTTCGCGGAGAGCCCAGGCGAGGCTGCGCCTGCGCAGAACGCGCTGCTCCCCGCCCTGCTCGCGCCAGAGGAGGTCGAAGACTTCCCCGGGTGACGGGCGCTGTCCCTCCGGTCGGAGATGATAGATGAGTTTCCTCCAGAAAGCAGCGGAATGAAACGAGAGGGAAAAAGTGAAGTATCCTGAATAAACTTCCACGGGGGGGATCAGCCCCGGCGGAAGGAAAGAAGCGAGGCCGGGACCAAACTTCGGCACACGAAAGAGAGGGCGCATCCGACTCGTATTTTTCGGTGGCATGTACAGCATGTTTCACAATCCGTCGTGCATACGTTACGGTGTGGTAAAAGGCGGCTAAACATGTTGTAAAACAATTTTTTTTTTTGTTCTTTTACAAGGGAAATCATTGGAAACTCACTTCACAACTACATCATTTGTAAAATTACAAGGCAGTTATTTGCACTATTTGCAATTTTACAAAGTTCTGGTTACAGTTATACAAGTTACATCGTTGGCAACTGAATTTCCAATGATTTTCCCTTGCATAAAGTACACAAAAATTTTTCAGTGATAAACACAACGGATAACACAATGCACGTATGCTTGGAACACAACCGATTAAGTCTGCCTCATACTTAGAATGCAGTACAGAGGAAATGGCGACCACTGTAGCTAGTTTGTTTTTTTTAAACTTCAAAAATAATATTTTCTCTACCATCTTTAACGATAATAATTTTTATTTTACTAGTTGTTGAATTTTTCTTAGACAATAATTTGTGTATGTTTACAGTATGCTTACAGATGAAGTAAGAAAAAAATATTCCATGCTAACTACCAAATATTATTTCACAGGAGAAACCATTTGTACGTAGTTGTCAGTCACCATTAATAAGACATTCCATAAAAAAATATACGCTATGTTTACAAGAATCAAACATACTATTATTAATTTTTTTGGCAAAAATAGGTGAAACCAAGTTGGTATCATTCAATTATGACTACTTAGAAATAAAAACGTAATGTTATCAGATGATGCTCTTGATTATTATAACCAAGAAAATTTATTTCCGAAATTTTCAATAAAATATTTTAATTTACATGTTACACTGTTTCAGGTATATTTTTTAAAAATTTCAGTTGGTACATTAAAATTTTGTGTCAAAAAATGTTGTGCTCTACGGCATATATATGGAAACAAAGCACACTTAAACGAGGACAGCGTTAATTGCAAAAATTCTGCATTGGAAAGTATAGGAGTGAGACCGTTATTCCAAGACAAGAAAATAAAGCTTTGGTGTTAAACATGCTACACATGCACCCTAACCGTATTCTTAATGCACCTTATGTCCCTTATCAATGGCCTATCTGTGGCCCAAATTCCGCACATACGCAGAGGTCACTTTTTCGTTGATTTCGTCTAGATGGTGGACTCGCGCCTGGCACCATTAAATCATATATAGTCATTTTCGTGAACATCTGGGACGTACGTACCAAACGTGTTGGTGTTCCAAATGAAAATTTATCATGGCGACACTATCATGGAAATATTATGTAAACTTCAATGGCCATAACAAGAAATAATCGCAATTATAAATGCGTTTAAATTTTTGTGCGATCGTGCTACTGTCTCTAGTAGCTATATTTTCCGTAACAATTGTATCGATGGTCACGAGACGTCTGCTAGAATGCGTCGGAACCAGTTTCTAGTCTCGCGCAGGACACCATTCATTAAAACGGTTGCCGATTTGTTCCCTTACTGGGATTCGGTTGACCAGTTCTGGAATACGGCCCGCGAGTTAGGTTACGGCTGTATTCCAACAAGGCAGTGCTTATTCGCTACCTTACCTGAACGTCTTGGAATACCGCCCTAAGTGCCCATGTAAACAAAGGATGAGACAAGCTATTGAAACGTTTTCCGGGAAACGGTATAAACGTGCTGTTCACAGCAATTGTCGTCATCTATGCGGTGGCTCTTCAACGAAATGGATGCAAATGCCAATTAAGAGAAGGCTGACATACGGTTAGAAATTACTGTAAATTCACGTTCTTCTCAACGAAGAATTCATCTGAAATAAATGAAGAGTTGTTCGTTTTTTTTTTTAGATAGCTGCATCTTCGTAGAAATTACTCTATACATAAACTTACAAATAATGTTTTTTCAGCATAAAAATAAATAAGCGTGTTTTTGCATTGGTCCTGGTCAGTTTTTGAATGTTTTTCATAAACACTAAGATTATTCATGTGGATTCACATTTCAAGTAAGTAAAATTTGTACCCGTAAATTTACGAAGATAACGGTAATTTTACGAATATCCCTGAATATATTTTAACCAACGTTCTTCGTAAATTTGTGGTGAAAATTTTTAAGTGCCCGTATAACACGTACGGGCTTGCGGACGCAAGAAAAGAAAGGGAAGCACAAATATTGCACCGAGATCTCTGGGAACAGAGGTTCTAATGCGAAGTCCAAGCAGAATTCCGAGCGTGCAAGAGGCGTGTCACGTTTTCCCATCTCTTTTATTCTCGTTTCTCGTCATTTTATAGCATAGCTTGTACCACTCTCTAGCTATTCACCGTTGTGCTTGTCTAGTTGTGTTATATCACTCCACAATTTAAGTTCCACGAATTTTCAAACATCATGCGTAACACTTTATCCTCCTTGGTAAAGACATTCCACAATAAAACCTCGGTAAGTTAAATACATATCAAGTACAAAATACATGTATATCACAGATTCAGCTTTCTGCATCTTCCAGAATCATCGTTTTAGACCAATATCAAACTAATACAAATGGTTTGGATGTCATATTAATTCCGGAAGATTTTGAAGTAAATAATTTAAAATATGGATTACTATTTTTTTTGTGGCTGAAAAAATTTTAAGTCAAGAAAATATTTATATTTATTTCACCAGGAAGATGAACTTCCGTGCTGTGACAACAATTTCTATACTTTCGAGTAATATTAACAACCAAAAACTAATTGTTCTACTTAAAATTTATTACTGTGGTCATGCGTATTGCTGTAAAAAAAATATATTAATAATAATACCCCTTTCTAAAGGAAGATAATTACCTGTTGATTTTAAATATCTGACATAATTTATAGGATAAATGCGTTAAAAATAGTGTTAATAAAGGTTTGCCTCACTTCTGTTGTGCCATGCCAGCTCTAGTAATGTATGTTGTTGAAGAGCACACTACAGATTAGACAGTCACAATAATTACGCTTATTGGCTTTCCATTGAACTTACCAGAGCTAACCTCAAAATATGCACATCGAAGAGCAGTTTATAAATAACGCGCGAAGGGTTCATTTGCGTGGAAGTCATTACTCATTTAAGTTTCGCAATTAACGAAATTGACAAGGGGGGTAAAAAAAAAAGGACAGCGAGCTATCAGGCAAACATAAATCGTTTCGAGGACGGGTTCGGTAGTTTGAAGGAAGGTGGGGTGAGGAGAGGAGGTTGAAAGTGGCAGTCGAAACAGCGCGCTGAAACTGGCGAGCTATGCGCTTGATGTTTCCCGGACTGTTTGATGGCGCTCGTGTGTTTGCGCAAGTAAGCGAGCACCCCCCCTTCCCCTCAGCCACCCTCCCACACACAGGCACTTGCTCCACGCATGCCATTCCGCAAAGCTGTTGGCCCGCGTGTGCAGAGAATGCGCTGTGTGCAGCGGCGGGTTGCGGCTCGCTGCCTCACGCTACCGCACACCGACCATCGCGACACAGTGTGACGAGGGTTCAGCTTGGATGCCCTCGACACGTTTAAGGGGGACTAGCCCCCTCCACCCCAAAATCTGGGGGGTTTCCATTTCTTGCCATAGTTCCAAGTTCGAACCATTCATCCCAATATTTTGGGCATGTCAGGGCATGGATCATGTCTCCCGGACCTTATACACCTTGTTGCAACCACATCTTTACTAACAGGCTCTAGTCTGTAAGCGCACTCAAAGGAAATTGCTTATTATTTCAAGCGGGATGACTACAACTATCATGATAACATAACCACACCAGTTCACAACTTCAACAAGTAGCCAAAGATAAGTTCCATTCCATGCCAAACCGAAACAAAAAAAAACAGAATAGGCAAGCAGTAACAAAATATTTGAAAATTGCAAGGACGGAGAGATCTGGTCCCCCTTAACCCACCCACGATTGAAAGCGTGGCTGCAGCGGTGCTTCGAAAATAACGAGACACGCAAACATTCGTTTACACCGCGATCGTTGAGTACGAGCCTTGCTCGTCTAGGGCTCGGAGTTCTCGGGAGGGAAAAATCCCACGATCTTTGCAGCCCGCTCGCTCTCAGCCGGACATTAGCTCGTGCATGCGTGATTGTGCATTGTGCGTGGGCACTTGCCCGACGGGTATGGAGAGAGGGGGGATGGGGGAGTAGATTCTTGAGAGCCGGGATCGGGTTTGAACACACCAAGCACTACAGTCTGTGTTTGATTTCGTGGTAAAGGAACCTCGTCGGCCTTCACGAACCCTGTACATCCAACTCAATTTGTAGAAGAAGAATTTCGTCAATTTGCGGTTTTGTGGAAGTTCGCGTGATATGTCATTTTGCATCAACTTGCCTTGGTTTAATATGAAGACAATTGTTCGAACAAATACTGCATATTCACGTCATTCTAAAAAATAGAGTTATTTTCAGTATTTAGGACTGTCAACAAGTTAATTAAGTTTGAATGCGTCACTCTTTCTCGTTGATGCAAATACTTCCAAGCGTAAACCTTTCTATTATTATTTTTTTCTCTTCGCGTACACGATTCATTCGCCTAGGACGATCACTGATGCTGCGACTTGCTCCGACAAATTTGTTTCGAGTACTGACATTTTCTAGTAGAGCTTTGTCGTGATCTGCCTACCTATCTACACTCTGCGAACGCAATCGTCCATGCCATTTCGTCGAACGTCGATGCTGATGGGTGCTTCAGTGTAATGAAAACGTTCCCCTTAGCCAATGACGCATTGGTTAAACATCGATTATTGGGTCGAAGTTAAAAATATATACGTATATTCCAGTTCAGCAATCGTAAACAAATCTTCCGTATGGAACTTATCCCACCACTAGTAAAATATACCTAATGACACACTGAAATAGGTCCAAACAGCAAAGTATGTAATTAATAAGAATGAAGTATTTCTGAAAAACGAATGAATTTTTGCATCCTAAACCAAAACTATAGTTTCTAAAAGAAAAAATCGTCGAAAATAATATTGATTTCTTTATAGAATATTTGTTTTGTTATGCCTTAGCATCTATGTGTCATGTCATATAGTAAAAATGCAACCTGAATTAAGACATTTCACTTAAAAAATTACACTGAAATAAATATTTGTGACACCTAACGTGTCATAAAATAACTGCAAAAATATTTATGACTTTGAAACAAGAATGGATAAATAAAATAGAAAATAATAACAAAGTGCTCTGTATTTTACAGGTAAGTGAATTATAAATATTCCTTTACATACCATATTATATTAATCTGTGGCTCAATCTCATGACATATATTTTCATTGTTAGTAATTTTCAAGACCTTTATTTCAAGTTTAATGCTTCTTTTAATGTTTTAGTGAATTGGACAAATATTATGTTGCAGCATTATAAAAAAAAGTGCATTAACCATTTCGAAATAACACCTACATTGTTTTGCAGCAAAATAAAAGTTATCCGTTATCAATAAAGAAATTCTTTTAAAAAAGGCAAGTATAAAAAGCTAACCTGATTAATTTTGAAATATCACCAAGTGTTTTACTGCAATTGTTAAAAGAACTTGTCCTAATATGTGGTCGGTTGGAGCACGTTTTAAGACAGTTTAATTCTTAGTTTTATTTTTTTTCAGTTTTCGAGAAAAACTGCTACAATAAGTTAATTTGAAACCTTTTTGATGATTTGGAAGAACTGCGATATTTGATTAAATAAATTACATCCTCTAAAACTCGTAACAACTGCTATCCATGGTGAAGAACTTACTAGACTCTATGCTTATTTTATGTCTGTAAAAGAAAACGTAATAAATTTAATCATTTGCAGACATTAAAAATAGTTTATGCTGGTTTTATGTAACTTAAAAATTTCATTTCACGAAATAGTAATTTAAAAATATTGTACTTGAAAAGTATATAATGCTTACATGAAAGTCAACTTTGACAACGTTTGTTCACCAGGTGAGTTATATCAATGACGCCATACCATAGTGATTAGATGTTAAAAACTATATTCTCTGCATACAATACATATTACGAACTTTTGAAGGAAAATGAAACGAGACCATCAAAAACTTTTAGGAGTAACAAATTGAATATAAAAAGGAATGAATGCTGATTATTGTAGAATGAGTCTGTAAAAATTTTTGGTAAACAAGTAGTACTTTCACTCCGCTGTATGGCAAGATAAGACTACTGCGGATATAAGGGAACGGAGAATACAGTCAGAAACATTTTTATGTGTAGCAGAAGATATTGACGTATCGATCTGGGCGCCTTCTCTTATACAAAGTTGGCAGCTATGGAAACTTTATCTGTAGCTATACATCTACAACATCAAAAATATATGTGTACAAAAGAAAATATTATATATGAAATGGAATACATAACTAAGCATTTTATTATTATAAAACCACTTTATGTGATATTTTGTTGTTTTAAAATCTTTAAGTCAGTACTTAGGTGTAAATAAGTAAAAACCATGAAAAATACACCTGACCAAACGATCAGTAAAATATGTGACGTGCATTTATGATATAGAATGGAAAACACTTATAACAGCTTAGTCATTCATAAATAAATTATTTTCTTGCCATAACTGAGTGGTACCTTAATGCCTGAAAATAACATCCGTTATTTTTTAACTTATTTCTAGAAAAATTACACATTTTTGAAAACTAGCACAAAATTAAAACTTATTTAATTATTCTATAGGAAATAATGCTAAAAGAATTCACAGAAAACTAATAAGTCGAGTCCAGACATACGCATATAGGTACAAATAGTAGTTATTATCACTTTATAAATCAACCAAACTTGTATTTACGTTAAAAGTATTCCGTGTTATTTATTTACCAGAGTTAACTTCAAGTTATAAAAAAAATTTCTATCTGTTTCAAATTATTTTTATTTATATACTTGAAACTTATCGAAGTTAATACAAATACGAATAAATTGGGCAATTTCGTGAATAACTATGTTTTGAGGGTTCTCTGTCATACTAATTTTAAGGACCTTGAGTTGCGAACTACCTTGCACAAAGGTTCTATAAGTGAAGCATTTGAAAATACATAAAGTGTTAACGGTATTAGATGAATTCCATGTCCATAACTATCATAATTTTCCAGCTGAAGCCATTACAAACAACAGCCATGTTCTACTTAATGTTATCTAAACAAGACACCTGACTTGCCACATGAAGGGAGCATCAACATAGACGCCTGACAAGTGTGAACTTAGGGGAACTACGCCTACAAGAGAAGCCATACTAAAGGACTTTCTCCACCAGAAACTTGACCTGAATCCGGGCGTCACTACGACTTTCCTCTTGTACCGTAACACAATATATTTTACATGCAAATGCTAATATTATTCTCATATAACTTTACTAACTTTGACTTTAGAGCAATGATTAAACAAGAAAATTAACAGTTTCACACTGATCACCAAAACTGTGTGGTTGTAATATGCCAAAGTACTGTAGTTCTTTGAGGGGAAATACAACATATATGTTAAAATAAGAAAAAACAAAACAAAACCTATATTATGGAATTATTTGTAGTTAGGTCCTAGTAAAAAATAAATTAAATAGTTTTATTAATAATGAACATACATATAATTTACTGTAAAAGCGTATGACTAAAGATCTATTTTAAACATGTCATGTAATTTGCTTTCAATGTAATAAATTGACAATATAACCTTTATACACAATACATAAAAACATCATTTTTTAAGGCCGAACTACTAATTTTGTATATAAAATGCCGGATATAGGCCGAACACTTTAAAAATAGAAATCGTTCATTCAATTTAGGTCAGTTTACAAGCCTTCGAAAATAGCAACACACACGCTGTTAATAGTTTAGTGATATTTTTAAGTAATGTGGTTTGCATCGGCTAGCTGAGGCTCAGTGGTAGTTACGAGAAACATCCAACAGGACCACTGAGTGTGTGAAATAACTAATAATTACAGATAATGTTCAGTTTAAAAATTTGTTGTTTCACTCATAAAATATACGTGTTAGATAAGTCTTATTGCTGAAAGTCACGTTTTAACAGTGTTTTATGATCGCGATAAACTTATACACAAGCAATATTGTTTATTTAAGTAGTGAAACGTATGTGGATAAATAAGGCGAAATATGTAGAACAATATACCCACGGAAATTGTAGCTCACTTTACAGTATCACATATAATCACAATGATGTATACATTAAAACACTTAATAACTTTACTGAAACTCTTCGCTATTATTGCTGATAGTCAAAATCATTTTTGCACATCAAATTCATTCGATTAAAAACTATATAATACCGTAGCACTACTCCATTATGGAAGCTAAAAATTCTCTTTTAATAATTTAAAATGTCTTCAAACTAAAAAATTCCTGATTGGCTGATAAACAGTGAGATTAAACATTTTCCCAAATAAATATAAAAATATAGAAACTGTCAACAAAGATAAGTGTAAAAAAAACAGATTCAAAATAAAATCATAATTGAAGTGCTACTTTTCATAATATAAAACTATTTCACTATACAAATATCATTACCAATAGTCCCGAGAGGGGTCTGTGCCTTACTTTTACATTCGAAAAACAATAGTCATAGTGTTCCCGGTTTCGTAGATACGGATTAAATTTCAAAACAAAATACTGTTTATAATGTCATGATTAATAAAATGAAGGAAATAAAAAAATAATAAATTACATCTATGGTGACACTTGTTTTAGTACACTCTGATGCGCTATTTATGTTTTGGGAAATACACATTTTAACCTTAATTTCGTGATTATTTTATTTTTCATTTCATTTATAACGCTTGGCATTATTTTAAAGAATTATAGGTAAATTATCGTGTCCAAATTTCGTATTATGTTTATTTGCAACATTAATTATCAACACGAGAACACATGAGTTTGATCGTTACCGGGGTTAGACGATTACACATCACTTGCGAGTACTGAAAAATTCGTTAACATTTTGTTTAATTTTAACAAACCGTCAAAACCAGCAAGTATGACTAAAATTAAATTTTAAAAAAACTAACTGGTAACTGGGTTAAATGGCAGACTTATTTACAACATGACGGTTATTTAGACCCTTTAGGTGCCACACTTGACGATTCGTCACAAGAAAAACAAAAAGATTTATTATTTGTAAAGAAATGCATTACAAGTGTTTCAAGTTCATGGTGTTAAGAAGTTACGTGTAATCGTTAAGCACAGTCGTGGCAAATGGACAAGTCTATGTTATTCCTATATTTCGGGTTGCTTGGCTCCTCTGGGGATCCGTGGAGTCACCAGCAGTAAACTTAGGCTTTTTTTTGACCAATTGTTTCCAAATCCTGTATTATTAAACATATTAACTTATTCCTCTCGCGACTTTCCCGCTGGTTTTCCCAACATTCTCTTCATCTCCGTTTGTTTTCCTGTGCCATTCCAATCTGACTTTTGCCCCTCCGGGTTGGGCCGTAGTTGTAACAATGGCACCAAACCAGATTAGTCTCGATACAAGCAACATTTTCACAATTAATAAAATAACATGTTAGCATGTCTTCCAGTACTCACCATTGATGTTTGTTACATCTAAACTCGGCAACAAGCAAATTTATTTATCATGCTGCCAACACGCTTATAATACTAAACGCGTACACGAAATGTAACGTAGAATTATTTAAATTAGTGCCGCGCATGATACACACATGCATACGCATATTGTGTTTTCAATCACTTTTCTTTACGCGAATCACACTTATATTCCGCACCCGCCACTAAAACTTATATTGAAATTGTGGTAAAAAGGGTGTGGTTTTAGTTGCATAAAAGCTTAACACATATAATACACAAAAGTGCACAGATAAAACGAGGGGGTAAATTTTTGAGAGCTTTTTTTCGTTTTTTTTTTTGTCTTTTTCCTGATTACGTGTACAATTATTATAAAAATATTAATAATTTTTGTCTACTTTAAAAATAAATATGCGAGTATTTTAAAAGTTTTCCAAATGAAATTTTTCAGATGAAAATGGAAATGATTTTATATTATTAAGGCATAAGTTACAGCTTAATAATTCCAATGAAGAGTAAAATGTTAATGTGGTTTCATATTATATTCAAAAATAAAAGTAAGTACTATTTACATAAATGTATTTATAGAATTTTTTTTATCTAAAAGAGTAAATGGAAAAAATAGTGATTCTATTGACGTTACATATATCCTCAAATACAATGAAAGGGCAGTAATAATCCTGAACTATTGAATTATTTGATTAGCAGATCAAAATTTTAAACTATAAAATATAACGGCTTCTATAAAAGCAAATAAGACTTGAAAAAATACTAAACCCCAGCTTTGGACCTGATTTTCAACGAGTAATTTCACTAAAATACTGCTTATCTTGTTAAAATTCATTAAAATTTTAATAATATAAAGTCACCCTTTGGCTTTGTGATCTTTGGTTCGCAACATCCGTCACAGATGGCAGAACAATGGTTACACATTTCCGTTTCATACGGCTTCTTTTCCATTCACGAAATAACTCCTATCAAATGCCGTCTACTGAGAGATACGATGTTACACAGCCAAAGCTCAACCTAAAGCGTATAGACCTTACTCAGAGCGCGTCACTACTCAAACCGCTCATGCATGCCGGAGGGCCGACAGAACTTTGGAGGGCTCTTGCTAGCGTAGTGATGTATTCCAATATGCTACCTTAGCGTATAAAGACAAAACCCAATTCTAATTCTTTACACTTTTCCAATAATAGAGTTTGCTGAAAAATATTTCTCTTTTAAATGATAACACGAAAATCGTGCAGTATACAATAAAGAATTTTATATTCGTACATACGTTGTCAATTAATAGCACAGGCGAGTCCTGAATATTATTCCAGGAAGTACAGCAAGCCAGCGGTGGTCAGAAAACTCGCTTACCTGAAACAAACAGAACAGAGAAATTCATTGTAACTTTTCCAGGGATTAAATTGTACTTAAAAATTAAAATTAAATTACTACCTCACCGTGGCAACATATATTTTTATAGAACGTCATTTTAATAAATTATATTCCGACTGGTATACAAATAAATCTACAACAGACTACGTTTGGAGGAAAAAAACTGTACGAGAGGAAGTAACATCACTAGTTCAGTCTTTGTTTATTAAATAGGACATGTTTAAGTCATTTTCTCGATCACAATAAATCAAAAAATAAAACAATTATATATATTGTTACGGATTATTAAAAACAATAAATAATAATCGTCGTGGGAAAACTACTGGGTTCGTAAATGGATAGCCCAATTAAACATTATACTACACAGTTTTATTTATTGCCAATATATATCATCACTAAGACATAATCTTCTAAAAATGGCTAATAATCAATTACACTTAAAAATGTTTATACCCCAGTCACTCTATTTTTGCACCCCGCACACCTCGCGCTGGGCCGCACTTCTGGCGCAACTCTCGCCGCAGCACCCCTCGTGGACCTTCGTAGCGGGACTGTGTCGCCGCACTCCACCGCCGCCGTCGCACTTCCCATCGCCGAGGGGCCGCTCGACGCTTCGCTCGGAACTTCGCTCGGGGCTCTCGCCGCACCAGCGGCACTCTCTCCACACAACTATCGCCAAGAAATTCCTCGCCCAGGAACTCCCCCGCACCCGCGGCACCATCGCCCAGACTATCGCCCCGGAACTGAACTCAACTCAACTCTGAGGCCGGCGTCCTGGGCTTATATAGGTCCAGGCGCCACTTCTAGAATTCACGAATGCGGCTGGGATCATTCGCGTCATTCTGCACCGACCCGACGCCAGAATTATCGAGACAGGTGTCGGTAGCTCGCGTGGCAACCCGCGGAGCTCCCAGCTGCCAGGTGTTAGGTAACGACGCTGAGGCAGATCGTTGCATGGGGAGGGGAGAATTGGGGGAAGCGACGACCCTCGCAATGCACCAGGTGCGCGCGGCACGTCTCCCGTTGCGGTGGCCACGTGACGTCAGTGGCCTTGCTGGGCCGCCAGCCAGCTCCGATCCTGCACGCGTCGCGGCCCTGCTCACGTTCGTAACAATATATTAACATTTTGCACTAAATATGGTTGTTGAGATTTTACTGTACAATCACACCTTACAAATAGCAAGAGAGTAGCTGTAACGAAACGAGTTATCAAGTCATTGTGACTACACTTAGCTAAAGTATTCTTGAGATTGTTCTTTAGTTCCATCTTGTGAGAAAAAACACACATTGGTCTTATTCATATAAACCTTTAAATTGTATAAATTTGGTAGTTATAAACATTCTTTAAATTATCGACTAGTGTTTTTTACATAAATGCTTTGTATTTTTTTCAATAATAAAACCCCCAAAATTGAACACAATTTTTTGTTTGCATAAAGTAAGAATAAAAATAGAACCATGTCAGATAATGGCAGTTTTGTTTAACAAAACCATTCCGAAAACGGGTATAGTATCGGTATTTATTTTTCTTAAGTTTGAAGAACACTTTTGGTAAGATTGGCGTATGGTTGACGCTCAAGCCACGCTTTTAGAAATTGCAGTAAATGTAGGGACTTTTCAAAGAAAAATTTAACACATACAAACGAAGAGTTATTTCTAAATTCAAAATAATTATTCTTCGTAGAATCTACGCCGTTTTTCGACTCTCGAGCTGTATGTTTCGTTATAAACTGAGGTTAGCACACGCGTGGACGAAAGAAGAGTGTTATTGTTGTAGAAGTAAACAATATTTTATTTTTATCTACCAAGGATATTCTTTTGTCCAAAGTAAGTGAGCTCAAGGTCCGTAAAATTTACGAAGATCCCTAGATATTTTGAAAATGTGTTCTTGGTCGATTAAAAGTGAACAATGTTTTTAACTGTGCAGTAACTAAACATGACGAAGCTCCGAGTAGCGAGTAACTAACAGAGACTTGCTCGACGTAACTGGGGCATAAGGCCCGATATGCTACAATGGCTCGGAAACGGAGACGGATCACGTAAACGGAGCCGGATCTCACGGAACAGGGTTTTCTAAAACAGCACGCAGACGGACACGGACCAGTACGGATTAGCTCGGCAATGTTCACGTTACTCCGTGCGACCGATAGGAGCCGAGTATTCGGCTGATGTGGCAGACATTTTTGATCATGTTTATAAATACTTAAAAAAATTGGTTTCAAGCACACGAATATCTAGTGTTATATCCTTACTTTACGGTAGGTAAATTCTGCCCGTGCTATTATCTTAAAGCATTACGTATTTTTTTTTAAATTAAATTAATGTTTCGTAACGTTGAAATGCAAGCCCGCTGGTTGCCGATTGTTACGTTCCCGTGGACTGTGGAAGCCACAGGCGCGACAGTGAAATGTTCGGAGGGACCAGTCTCCGTTTGCGCGTCGCGGTAGAAAGGGCCTAACGTCGGCGGTGGCGGCAGGGAGGGTCGTCGCGCAGATGGTCGCGCGCGGGATCGGCACCGGAGGAAGCACGGAGCGCGACGAAGCAGCTGGTGTCTCGCCGTCACTTCCGTGCGAGTAGTGCAGGTGGTCAAACCAGGCATGGGCGTGGATTCCTCTCAACCCCCCCCCCCCCTCTTTAAAACACCACCCCCCCGAAATTAAGAAGCTCCTCACTGAGGTGGCCCACTTGCACTTGCAAAATCATGACTGTAATCGACAAAACTGCTTACTGCATGCGTATAGGTAAAAATATGGACAGTATACAACATACAAGATGACCTGTTTCGATTCAAACCCACACACAAAACTCTCAGGGACCCCCTCACATCCCTTTTTTTAATTTTCCACCCTGCGAATCCATCAGATTTGCGCCGCTAAAACCTACTTCGTTAAAAATATGTTTCAATATTCACAAGGAAATTACATATTTCGAAACTCTTGGCAGAAATATTTTACTGTAAATCTACCTATAATATAAGTAGAGTACAGGCTTTGCGGACACTAGCTAATAAACTATCTTGGCTTTCCAGGTTTCTATATTTTGTGGACATTTCGCTCTGCATTGCAGCGGGCATCTTCAGGGTGCAGTATTATTTTTTATCCCTTAAGGTGCCTGACTCAATGCTGTAAAAAGTGTTTAACTAATGGGGTTAGTGAAAAATCAGGTGTTTCAGTCTTCCATATAATGATAAACATGGTGTTATAGCATAGGCTACATTTTGTATGCCCCTCTGAAATATGTAAGAAAATGTTTATTTGAATTGCAACAAAAAAAATCTCTGGAAAATAAAGTTCCAAAATATTTTCTTGTAAAGGGTACAGACTTTTATTTACATAGTACGTAAACGTTCACTTTAAGCTAAGGTCAAGACGGATTGCATATTATTATTTTTCTCTCTTCAGCTTTAAGCGGGCTACCTGGCTGGACGAACGAGCTCTAAAAGCATGTTGGTTGTTAAAGGCGACACTGCCTAACGCATCACAAGCCTCTTCGCCTCTACGCGCCAGGCGTCAGACTTCACATGGGTGTCGCGCTTATATGGGACTCTAAGCGGCGACCCTGTGATTATAATACACGATTTTAAAGCTACTGTAAACCAAATTATTTTTCAACAAAAAAAATCCCACGTGGTAACACATATTTTGGTCTTTAAAGCTGTAAAAGAAATTACACAAAACTAAACTGATTTTCTATGTCTGTATATCTTATATGCAAAATTTTCGAAATTTTTTTCTGTAGTCCCATGCATGGAAATCGTTTCATTGTTAACATATGCAAACATACAGTTTTCCTCAAAATAAACAAAGCTAGAACTTCAGAATATCATGTTGTACAACTGTTTAAATATCACAATTGCCTGAAAATTAGTGAAGAAGTAAAAAAAATTTAAAAAGTGTTATTTTAAAAAAAGTGACACCTGGCACCCGTTAGCCTGTAGCTCAAACGCGCGTACAGCTTGTAAACATTCCCAGGACAGTCCGTTACCGCGCGGGCATTCCACAGTCAAAACGCGTCCGCCGGGAGACACATTGTCTTCGTGTGGACACGCACGGCTAGCGTCCGGGCGAATCATGCGTGGGTTAGGCGAGTGTAAGGGGGGGGGGGGTTGTGGAGAGAATTTTTTTGAAAAACAAAAAAAAAAAGTCACACTTTTAATTAATACGCGTGACCGGGTCGCTGTGCAAACGGCACGGGGCTTCGCTAGCGCCCGCCTTCAAAACCCTTCCTCGCCCCTTTAGTTTTTTTTACAACTTACCACCCCTTTCCTTCCCTGGAGACGGACTACAAACCCAGCACAGCCCGGGAGGGATGCCAGAGGCGAAATAAAGAACACACAGCATTTTTCAAAGCGTTTTATTCGCGCTCCTCGCGGGACCGCCGGGATGAATAATTGATAAACCGAGTGCTGCGGGTCCCGGGAGATAACTTGTGACGGAATAAAGCGGAAGTGACGTCGTTTCTCTCTCACTCTCTCTCCTCCCCTCTCCTGTTGTGGCCCTACCCTAGACAAGAAATGCCGCTGGTTCCTCCCTTAGGATATGACCCCCTCCTTACCCTTTTCCCACGCACACTAGCGTAACGCTCGTTTAAAATAAAATAATAAATAAACTAAACCCACCGTGACCGTTTTCTGCCCTTTGCTTTCAAGGCTGGAGTCCTCTTTCCCGTTTCATTATACTTTGCCGTGTCTTCTTTCCCCCTCCCCACACACATTTTTTTTCCCCCTTCCTCCTCACCCCCGCACACAGAACACTTCATATCCTTCCCCGTTCCGGCGCTGTGCGATATTATGTGCGAAGTAATTCAATTCCGTCGTAAATTATGCCGCCTCGTGTTATTACGGGCCGCGGTAAAGACTGGTGGGTGGGAACGGTAGCGAGGTTGATGAAACGGCGACTCCAGCCGGGACCGATTTACATAAAAATTAAACTACTTTATTTCTTTAAATATACAATTTTTCAGGTACGCCAGTTAAATTAGTGAAACTAAACAATAATCAGTGAGGTTTAATTCTACAAGTTTTATGTTTCACGTGCCATGAAGATAACATGTACATAATTACGGTTCGTGAGTTGAGATCAGTCAAATTCATTAACTATGCGACACATCATTTGACAAAGATATAATGTTGTGCATGAATAATCACTAAAAATTTACACTTATGAGGTAGACGGATCGGTATGTCCGCAGAAATGCTAGATCCTCTTACGATAAAAACAATGAAACATTCAGATCAGACAAATTTATACCACTGGATTATTCACTAAGGACTTTGCTACTCAAAGAAGCAGCGTAGTCCAGTTTTAACTAGTTTCTTGCGTAAGCCTAAAATCATTCAAAACAATAATTCTAACAGAACGAAGAGGTTTCCAGCTACTTTATTACCCTTTAATCGTTCAATGTTTTTGTAACATTCAGATATTAATATGATTATATTGTCAATCTTAAATGTAGTCCGTATTATAAAAAATTAAGTTGCTAAGACATTTTGACTAGTGTGACTTAAAAAAAAAAGAAAATTTATTTCAAGTAGTTAGATTAAGGATAATATAAGTTTTAAATTAAGAGATTATCTTTGGTTAAACGACTTTTTTTTGTCAGGCGGCGGGAAAACAATATATAATAAGTTATAAAAACCACCACAGTATTGGTATTAAAGTTTTGTTATAGTTAAATTAGTTTAACAGTTAGATGCAATGGAATAAAAAATTTAATAAAATAAGAGTTAAATTAATATAAAGTTAAACCTTAAATAGTTTAAAAACCCTTGTTTATTTTTTTTTTTAAATATTGCTGTTAGATAAAATTATATTTAGGGCATTTGTGAGAAATTATTTGTTCAGTAATGTTCTTTAATGTGATAATAACTTAAAGTTATTGCTTTCAATGAACTACACAAAAACCAAATGTTATTTTTTTAAATATAAATACTATTCAATTAATTATTGTGTATTGTAAACCTCTCACACGTTATCTACAAATTTTGTCTGAAATAATTTTTTATACGACTAACCATTTTTTTTATGAAACTATTACCGTAGGTACAACAGAAGTTGAAATTTAAAAAAAAATTAAAACTTTGTTAGAATCAAATTCATCGGGATTTATTAATCATCTTCTTATATTACCTTAACCTTTATCAAAAAAAAATTATACGACCACGTATTAGTGCAAGGGAAGAAAAATAGTGTTTGTAGATCAAAAATAATTGCAAAACTACCTTAGTACGCACAATATCAAATTCGTTAAGACATTTAATGCTGGATGTATTTAGTTAAAAACATTCAAAATATTTTCTCTGCATGGAATATGAGAAAATATTAATCGAACCTTTTTTTTTAATATTGGCGAAATTATAGGATCTTATATACATTAAGTTCTTAAAATGTTCCAGGAGTTTATAGAAGTCTCCAAAATATTTCCATAAGATATAGATACTTCGAAATCTACCTACGTCTGTGCGCGTAGGGGATTTTTTTTTATTCTACCCCTCATTTTTTCAACCTGTTGCAGCAATGGTTAGTCTAATCAAAAATTGTTTCAGACAAAAGTTTTGGATAAAAATGATAATATATAAAAATAATTCGTACGAATTTGATGCTGTGCCTACGAAAGGAGTTATGATATTTGTTTTACATTCCACCTTTTTTATTTCACTTCTTGCAGTAGCCTAATGGTTGGCCGTATAAAAAATATTTCTGACGAATGTTGTAGATAATAATTTAAGGTTTTACAATAAAACATAACGGATTTCATAATGTATATGGTATAGAAATAAAAAAATATTCTAATTCTACCCCTTTCTTTCTACCACTGCTATAATGGTAATCTAATTTTAAAAAATTCCGACAAAAGTTTTAGATAAAAATTATAAGATAAACACATAATTAGAACGATTTCGATGTTGTGCCTACGAAGGGAGTAAAAAATTGTATCTCATAGCGGTAAAATGTCATGAAAGTGTTCATAGTTGAAATCCCAAACCTTTAGTAAACACCTTATGGAGATAGAGATAAAAAAAAAAACTAATTCTTGGGATCAATCAGAATAAGTTCTCGCATCATTACCAGTTACGGCGAGAGAATGAAAATAACCAACTCTGCGCGGAAAAAAAAAAAAATGAACCCGAGCCATGACTACGCAAACAAATGAAAGCGGCGCGCAAATCGACTGCCGCTCTATTTACCCATCATCGTCGTCCTCTGCCCCCCCCCCCCCCCCCCCCCCCGCGGCGCAAACAACTGCGCATCACACGGCATGAAACATTCCTCCGTCCCGCGGTGACCGAGCCTCGCGGGCCATGCATCACGCACTCCGAAATGCGAAAATAAGGCCGGGGGAAAAAAAATATTTCCCCGCCGGTCGGTTTATAAATAAACGAATATCCCTTAATGGACGCCAGCCAGCGTGGGGACACACCAGCCGGTAGCTTTCAGCCGTGGCGGAAGGGGGGGATGGGGAGATAATTGTTTGCGAAGCCGAAATAATTGAGTCTTACTTTCCGGCTGTAGCGCGGGCAGTTCAGCAGTCGCTCCGCTGGAAGGTTACGTAAACACATTTATTTGGTAAACACTGCCGGTGGGGAAAACACGACCGGAGCTAACGCGATCGTTTCTATTAATAGGCCTCGGAGGAGCTGTGTCCCTTTTTTTTTTTTTTTTTTAGGGGTGATTGGGCTCGTCCATTATTTGGTTGAAAATGGCGTCGATCGACAGGGGGCTGCGGATTTAAAGCCCCTGTACCGGCGCGCCGCGGCGCTGGCGCGTCGAACGCCAAAGAGCGTCACTTCAGACTCGAGACCACAGAACAGGTAAAAAAAAACTACACTAGGAACTTCATTTCGATGCGTGCCTAATTTATTAGATACTACTGGGAGTTGTGTGATACAAAGTGGTATAATGTGCTTCACAACACGGGTATGCGTATAATTGTTTTATTCTTCCTGTATTTAGTAACTTTTTTTCTGTGTTGTCAAGTTTTGTAATGTCACTGTAGTTGGTTGATTGGATATCTGTGTCAGCACTTCACATACACTTTGCGTTATTATTAACTTGTATGTTTGTATTCTTTTTATGTTTTTATAGTCAGATTTATTTTTTGAACTTCATCTGTTGGTTGGCACTACAAAAAAAGCCGGCTTAAACTATGCCATTGTTTGCAGTGTTTATCAGAAGTATTTAAAATAAAAACGTATCATAAGCCACTTGATACCCCAAAAATTACTTTTTTTCACATCAATTTATTGTTCTTTCGCTAAATATAGTTTTTCTTAGAATTTTTAAATATTCACCATTATTTTTTTATTTCGGAATTTAACATAAAGCAGTATCGAAATAACTTAAAAATAAATATATCTCAAAAAAATGTGGACCTATCCTAGCAGGCAAAATTGACTTATTTAGTTTGCTTTTGGCCACTATTCTTCAGCTGCTGCCCATGTCACAACAAATAGTGTCGCAGTGACTGAAGGTAGGTTCATTACTGAACAGATTACAGCGGAAACTTAAACTAATTTATAAAGAGAATTTGGAAGTCAAGCTTAGTAGTTTATGCTATACGTGGTGCGTAAAATATAAATGATTTTAAAATAATGCCAATACTCTTCGTTTCACGACAGTGGAAGTTTTCATGACAGAGGAAGTTTTGCACCTTTTTAAACATTTGAAATACAATTATTTAGAATGTTAGATAAATATTATTTCTCCGTCCTACCACCAAAATACCGTGTTGAAATTGGTTTTAGCTGTAAGATAAATATCCAAACAATGATACTCAGATCATATAAACAGTATATATAAATTTTCCACTATAAATTCATTACATGCTTCTGGTTGTTGTAAGTTCTTAGTAATCCGAAGAAATTTTTCGTCAAAAGAATATTTTTTTTAACAAAAAAAATACAAACATATTGAATTATCTACACAAAAATTTATAAAAATATTATAATTAAAAAATTATTAATACTAAATGTACTTAAAGAGGCTGATTTCATTATTATTTTTTTATAATGCTTCAGACAAAAACAATTTTTTCCGATATTGTGTATTCATTCCATCGCTACAAGGCTTGGTTAAAATGTATATACCTATTCAGAGGGTGGACGTCTACAGAAGTGATAATATTAATGGGTTCTTTTAACTATCGTTCTTTGATGTAGTATTGACATAACCGCTACAGTAAGTTATGCTTTCATATCGCTTTATTGTTTATCGACAGACGGCAGAGTTTTTCTTTCATTTCCACGCCGCAAACGAAGTGTTTTGATAGGTAACAAAGGCGCAGCCGGAAGTTTTAAGCCGCACTTTGTGCGATAGAAGGCACGTGGCGAGCTCTTCACTTTTTAACTGCCAGGACCGCCCGACCGCTAATTACAGACTTTTTTTTAACTGGTCTTTGAGTTTGGTTACACACTTCTTCCTGCGTGGAAATGGAGCTCCATTACGAACGTTGATGAACTTGTGTTTCAAACGTTTGGAAACATATTGAATTAAAACAATGTCTTCGGAAGAACTTTACTACAGTCAACATTACTCAAACGAGTTTTACTTAAATTAGTACCTTAAAGTTATAAAAAAATGCAACGTTTTTACACATGTATTTATACATTCGATATTGACGTCAATTAAACTTACAGTTGCATTGTAATTATCTTTATAAGTTTATTTCACAACTTTTTTTTTTAATATGAGGTGTTGAAAAAAATGCTCCCTCCTTCCATGTTGACGTTAAAAAATATTTTTTTACAATACACCTCTTTTGATGATTTTTAAGTTTCTTCTTAAGCTTAAAAAGCCTAATTTTAAGTTGCCTTATATGCACTTAAAAACCTATTAACATTAAAACCGTTTTCTGATAAAATATTCGTGTGGAATAATACATAATTTAGCCTGTGTGATATCAATGATTTAATTTTTTTCCAGGATACATTAAAATTTACGATTACCTACCTATATTTAATGAATATAAAAAAAACTAAAACAGCGATGTGTTTGTTTTATGAATATATATTTTTTAATACAATATTTATCGTGATAAAAAGTGATACAAATAATTTTTAAATTTTCAGTTTAGCTGTTAGTTTGTTCAACAGTCACTCAAAACTAATCAACAACTTTTTTGACATTTGTAACCAAGATAGCCTTTCTACTGTATAACCATAGACTATTTACATTAATGTTTAATTCCATTGCTAAACGGTTTAAAAAGAAGTGTTTTTGGTTCAATAAAAGAATTAATTTCTCTAAAGATAATGAAGCGAGATGTAAGATTTTTTCAGAAACAATAAACATACATTAAATACCAACACCTTTCTACCATTTTATGAAGTTCCACTTTTTAGGGGATGAAAATGGTTTAAGTTCAGTTTTATACATAAATTCATATCACTGAATATACTTAAGAATAATGTAAATACAGGCGTGAGTATGAATAACATGAATAAGAAAAACGTAGTTTGTATTTTCAACTTTTCGATATGGAAGTTATATATGTATATAAAAAAATTACACACTCTAAGGTAACCTAACATGAGGTAAGACATTTTGTATGAATATTAAATAAATATTTAAAAAATACTTCTTTTATTACTTTTTTGAAATTCTATTCCTATGAGATTGTTAAAGAACTTAAAACTGGTTATATAGCAAAAAAAAAAAATTCAGAAGTAAGAAAAAAAACATTTGATAATGGGCATGGATGATAAAAATAATAAAAATAACCAATTTATTTTTACAGTTTTCCGAAATCACCCTAAAACGGAAGCTAAAAAACGGAGCAAGACTAAAAAAAAAACAAGTTCTGGACATGGCTATTGCTTTTTTACTCGGCATGTCATAGAGAAACCTCAAGAACGGACAATAAAGTTGAATGAATTCATAAACAAAACGAAAACAAGCCAATGCCATTGTCAGGTGTGTTCGTCTGTGCTATGATATTGTTCTTATTCCTTACACGGTAACGTATTTAATATTTGACATCAGATGGTATTCTGTGCGTTTTTAATTCATATTTTTTTATCCGTCATTGAGATTTCTCAATGACATATAGTTAACCAGTAATGTTGTTATCAATTTTCTACAGTGAAAGAATCATATAAATAATAAATGAAAATAATTTTTGTTCTTCCAACTTTAAAAATGTATCTATATTATTCGCCTAGAGAAGCACAGCTAGGCCATAAGTCGCATATGGATTTTCGAATTACTTTATTTTGATGAGCCTACACCTAAAGTTTATTAGTCGAATTCCGACTCCTTCTGTATATAAACAATAAAAAAAAAAGGTCTGTTAATGACGTGATTGCGAAGTAGCATTTCATTGCATGAGGAAGCCTCGACACTGCTTCTAGACTTTCCTGGAAGAAAAAAAAAAGAAACTGCTACTTAATTTTTATTCTGCTCGTGCCCTTTTTTTTATCTTCTTTCGCCGCAGGCCTTCGAGACTTGATCCCCCACTTGCCATTTCCCACCGGCCTGACCAACCCTCTCGTTCTCGTTCTCTCTCTCTCTCTCTCTCTCTCTCCCCAGCTATCTCTCTCATCTCCTTTGGCCCGCTCCCGCTACGAAGAGGCTCTTGTTTCCAAAAGCGAACTAGCCCACGCACCACACAGACATCACCCCCCTCCCCCTTCAACACTTCTCATCCTCCCCCTAATCCCGACCAATCAATCCTTATCTCCCGCCGACATCTGGTTCGGCCTAGCGGTACCTACCTCGCCTCCGCTTCGGACGTGAACTAAAAGGAGGGAAGAAGAAGAAGAAGAAAACTTTAGCCCTTTTGTTACGCGCGAACCTCACAGGTTGCTTTCGCGGCTTCCTTGTTGCAAGATGTCAGTGCAGCCATCTTTTGTTGTTTACAACCTCTTTCATCTCAAACAGCTTTCCGGGGTGTTTATCATGAACTGGTCAGTGTTTTTTTTCCTTAGTTTTTTTTTTTTTTTCAGTTAGCGACTTCCACAAGAATAAAGATAAAATAAGCAAAACAAATTTTTTTAATGGAATTATTTTTTACAAACAAGTGTTTATTCTCTCATAGGAATTATTTATTTATTTTTTTATTTAAAATTTGTTGCATGCCTATCTAAAAATTATACAGCCTTGGATGGTACTGACAATACAAAATAAACTTATACATAAAGTCAAACAAAAGTTACAAAATAAGTCGATATAAAATAAACGAAATACAGCTACAGAAACAAAGACATGAACATACTACTACAAATGACAAAAGTTCGCATTTATTCGAGAAAAAAAAGGTTTCATATACTGCATTCCAGGTAATCTGAACAGTTAATAATTAATTCTTACTTAGTGTGTGTTTTTTAGCTAAGATGGTTTAAAGAAGTGGGATGGAAATCAAAAGACGCTGAACTGGTTTAAAATATGTTTAAGCGATAAGAATTTTCTAGCAATAAACTTTTAAAATCTGGTGTCGTATGTATTTTAATCGAATCCTTAAATTATTGGTAACTGTCTACTAAAAATACTTTTTTTATTGTAATATATGATTTTAACGGAAGCCGATTTAAAATTTTTAAAATAAAAAAAAATTATTGCATAAAACATTTGAAAACAATAATAGCGTTTTTCGATTTCAATCTCTCTGACTAAACACGCCGTCAGTTGGAACACGTGTAACACACGCTAAGGCTAACTTGCATTCCATGCAATCGTTGACATTAATAACTATAAAAAGTTTTTTTTTCTTCAGATAAGTTAAAATCATCTACAGTATTTTTTTGTCTTTTCAACCTTTATGAAAAAATTAATTTAAATTTTTCTCATTAAATAGCCACAAAATTTTGCATCAAAGCCTTATACCTACTCAAAATATTTATAGTTAATTTAGATAATGTGTGAGATTCTTGTGCGGGAGTAAAAACGAACGCTGTTAGAAAAATAATGCAGATGCCCACAATATTGAATCTATTAACAGTGCACACTATTTTCAACAAGGTAGGATTGGCTGTTACCGAGAACATCCTTAAAGAACCCTTTAGCCCAAGAGAGCCTCGAGAGGAGCATCTTAAAGGATGCCAGCATGATTTTACACCATTCGAATGGTCACAAGTCTCCTGAAAAGTTTGCTAATGCTAGCCTTTCTGAAAAGGACGAATCGCTCCCGTCCTTACACGATCCTTGTGTGGCCATTTAGTGATTTGTGGCGCTAGGGGCGCAAACCTGTATGACTCGCAAGGGGAGGGGGGAACAGAAATTCTCCAGGGAAGGGGTGGATGGGTCCGAGAAATGTGGACGTGGGTTTTAACAGATACAAGTTATTTATGGATAATATGCTCATACATTTAAACGCTGCCCATATGTTTGGCCTATGTGCATGCAATATACAGAAAAAATTAAAATATAAAGAAATTGTTTCCATAAACCATAGTTTTACGTTTGAGTCTATTAACTCCGTTTCACATCAACGATTTTGCAAGCGTAAGTGATTGGCTTGTTAATTCCAGCTTCCCCCCCCCCCTTGTCAACCCTCTCCCTTGATCAACGCTCATGTATGGCGCCATATTTTACTAAAAATATGTAACGATGCTATATTGCCTAGCCAGCCAACTGCTGCTTTCACACTTTTATGTTAATGTTTTACTGTAAATTTATTTAGTAAAACATGTAAAAAATTAAAATTTTCTGAAAATACTGTAGAAAATTTGTCATCACAGACAAATCACTGCAGGGAAAAAAATTAGTTTTTATTGGTACACTGAATTGTACAAGCGTTCAAAGAATTCGTTAACAATTTCATGGCTAGTTCCTCACTGAACAATAATTTCAAATGAAAATATCTTTGGGTTGAATTTGCATCGGTAAAGGACACACCCTTACCATCCTGAAACCACTAATGTCTTCCTTTGTAATACACAAACAAAGCTACTGTGGTCAGACGGGTTGAATAGTTTAGTGGCAATAAACGGTGGAAGTAAGATTCCATAAATTTATATGTTGTGGTTTTTGTAGGCGAACAGATTGCTATAGTTTGTCAAAAACAAATCAGACAATAATTCATTACCATCCTTTGAAATGCACTTTAAACTTTAATCATATACAGAGCAATGACACCTCTGTTTTGAACAAAATAAATCGCTTAAGTGAGTTACCCAGTTAGTGGTTAAAAGTTCTCATGTTTTATTTTTTCTTATGTTTAGGTTATATTGATAAATAACATAAACTGCTTCTTTGTGTACACTTGTAAATAAAGATGTAAATAAATCTTACAGTTTATATAATATGAATTACAAACAATGTTACGGATAAATATTCGAAAGCTTAAGATGTTAAGCTGCTATTTGGGTTTTAAAACGATCGTAAAACGATTAAGTTAACGATGCCAACACTGACTTAGTAAAATGTAAAAAATTATATTTTCTGGTAAATTAATAACAAGGCCCTAGAGGTAATAATTGGTTCATAGCTGATAAGTACATAAAATATTAAAAAATATAGGAACTTCTGATTGGCTCTCATTAATTGAGATAGCGTTGCCCCTCGTGCGTGCTCCAACACGCCTAAAATTCACAGCTACAAAGAACCAGAGTATTCGTATCTCTCCATAGACTGGAAGGTAACGTGTCGGCAGATTGGCGTGTGTGCTATATAGTCCGTGTCACGTAACTTTCGAACATTTGGTAGGTCTCAAAATTAATACCAGTGGCAAACATTTCCCAACTGTCACTTGCAAAGCGAAGTCACTTGCAACACGAAGTTTGTGCTAGAAGAAACGGCCGTCCAAATGAACAACAAGGGGCATAAGGATGCATATGCAATGTGTATGCAGTTATTTTGAGAGACGTCAAATTCTGAGGCAAGTTGCGTGGGACGGACTATGCGACCTGCGCGATTCCACGTCGCGAAACGCAGCGCCAAATCGTGCGTGACTCGACGATTGCTCGCTTCCGCCCGTAAAAAATCACCCGCGCCGCGCAAAGGCCCGCATCCCCGCCGGCCAGGGCGCAGCTATACAATACAAGCCGCGAGCGACGAGATTGTATTCACACCCCCCTTCCCTCTTACTTTCTTTCATTCGCGCGTTGGCGGTGAATCAAGCACTTCTCTGCGACCAGCGACGTGGAAATGATTTCTCAAACCACGCTCGTCCCTGGCAGAAGTATAGTTGGTGTGACGTCCAGATAGAAATGTAATATTTCGTATTTTTATATTTAAAATTTAAACATTTATACGTTATTTACGAAAAGTGATGAAAAACCACACCAAGTTTGGATAGTTGTTTTTAAATTAATATTCAACTTGTACAATTTCTAATTGGATGTTTAATCAAAAGGATTTTTTTTCATTGGTTTTGAAACACTCAAATTTAAATTAATATTTTTGAGCGTGGGTACTCCCGTTGGTATTTGAGC
The DNA here is from genome assembly GCF_032445375.1 of Bacillus rossius redtenbacheri. NCBI lineage: Eukaryota > Metazoa > Arthropoda > Insecta > Phasmatodea > Bacillidae > Bacillus > Bacillus rossius. The sequence goes on along the minus strand of NC_086330.1, from coordinate 40,444,311 downwards.
TAAACCATTTGTTATTTCATGTTTTTCTACCACTACTCAGTGGTTTTACCTTATGGCTTCCCCTTACTTTCCGTGTTGCCTAGCTGTAATGTTTCACGTAAAACTTGTTTGTATGAAAATTTTATCTGACGTCTCAACTTTATAAGCAGTGAATATTGCATTTCAGCGAAATTTTATTTTTACCTCACCAGGTACTTATATTCTACACGTTTCCGCTGTTTATAGAGTCCAGCATATGTTCTTTATGTACAGTTTGTCCCTGGAAGTGTCACGGTCGTTAGTCAGAAATAAATTTATTGTGTCGACATCTGGGCAATGTCTACAACTTCACTTCTATTGAATTTTTTATCGAAATACTTCTTCATAAAGAATTATAACTAGAAAAAATTAATCGAACGTGGGTCCTTACATTTTTTTTTTTTGTGGTTTGACTCAAATTATTTCAAAAGGATATTTACCAAACTATATATAAGAGCTGTAAGAATAAAGTCACTCAATCGTTAGTAACTATAATTATGTGGGGGACCTTTCACATATACAATTAATATTTAGTTAGCATCTGGTGACACATTATTCGTCACCCAACAATACATTTATGAGAACTATCAGAATCAATTGACGGGAAAATCACTTAATTTATAGTAACGAGAAAGAAAATGAAAATAACTCGCGTAAGATATTAAGGGCCGTTTGCAGTCAGATAAGTAAGGTCTAAGCAAAAACTTTGCAAGTTAATCAAATGGAGAAATGCAGGATGTCCATTAAAATATCCTAGTTTCAATGGAATATAATAAAAGTTTAATTTTTACTATTTGAAACAGACCATAGCATAAAATTGAAGGTATCTTAAAATATGTTTTCTTACAAATGTTTAATATGTGCACGTTTAGTTATACGACACACAGCAAAACAAAAATTCCAATTCTTCCCACACTTAGGTTAACACACCCGAATAATGGAAGCAATGGCCTGTTCAATTCTGTGTTTCAACTCTGGAAAATCATTAGGTAGCGGTGGAACGTAGGCACGAACTTTTATAAAGCCCCAAAGGAAAACAAAACCCCATGGCATTGTGTCAGGTGAACTTGGAGGCCAACAAAAAAGAGCTCTGTCACTTCGACCATTACGACAGGGACTTCGACGTTCAACTACTCTCGCACAAACAGATTCCAATGGAGAGGGGCTCCATCCTGTTGGAAAACAAAGTTCACAGGTTCACCCTCTGCTAATTGGGGAAAGAGCCATTCTTTCGCGCTGCAAGCGAGAAAACAATAAACCAGTGTTCGCGCACGCACTTATCTACAACTGTCTGAGTCACTCTTTAATAAATTATGACCTTGAACCTGCTAATCTACAACGCTTACAGAAGATACTATTAATTTTTTTAACTGGGACATTCTTTTATGGACATAATGTACTTCAATCTGTCTCAAGTCACGACTGTGCAAGCCGGCCTAAGCCTGCACATCCTGAGAGCTATGGATTTAAGATGTTATATTTTTTACACGCGCCATTGCTGGTATAGTCAACCTTCCCCCCTTCACAAGAACCATTCAAATAACGTAACACAACTATGGAGGTGTCCGTCACTAACGGTGGTCATTACTTTTATTTTAAGACTATTTCTAAAATTTTCAACTCGAAACCTACCTGGCATTTTCTTGTTCTGCCACAAATATTTCCAACAATTTTTAGTGAAATATCATGGGTGTAAAGTGTCGCGCAAGTTATTATAACTACCAAGACTTGCACGCATCTTTAACCTGTGATGTGACACTAAGTTAATGTCTATTGAAAAGATTTGAGGGAAAACAAAAAAATGTGTAACAGTTATACCATTTCTTATATTTCCTCTTTTTTTACACTTTGAAGATTGATATTGAGTAAAAAATTTTAAAAATGCCAATTAAAAAATGAAATTATGAAAAAAACAAGAAAAAACGTGCGGGAGTCTTTTAGTACTCGCCAGTAATTTATAAACATGTTACTTTGGTACCGAGAAAATTAATGTGTTCTCGTGATGTTAATGTTGTAAATAAACTTATACTACGAAACTTGAACACGAAATTTAAAAGTAGAATTCTTTAAAAGAATGCAGATTGTCGTAAATGTACTGATAAATAAAATATCCGCTTTTAAATGACCAAAATTTCTGGACTCGAGTCACACGGGTACTTTCTGCGCCCGCCGCGCCGCTATAATTCGGTACATGAATCGTAAACGTCGCTTAGAAACCATCTACGGAAGATAGCAATTAGCAGCACTAAACAACCGAAATTTAATGTTAAAATTCACTAAACCATTAATACAATAACGTTTCCGCAAACGTTAGATGTTATACTTCCATGGCACTATCTGTAACATTATTAACCTGTAACATTTTAAAACGAATATTATAACACTAATAATATCTTCGTACGTTTTTTTTTTGCCTAAACAACTGAAATTAGCTTGTAAATATTTCCTAAAAACAAACAATCACTGTATTGAGTTGATTAAACATTATTATTACGTAATATTAAATTGTTTTTATGGTATTTATATTTTTTTTTTCCCATGGACGAGCGCGTGCTCAAACTCTGTGCTACTAAGCCAATTGGGATTTAAGAAAAAGAATCTATATTATAATACCTGTAACATTTTAAGTCGTGAAATCAATCTTTATCGTGAAGTAACATACGGCACACAATAAAGTTTGGTATACCTACCCCTTGATATTTACGAAAGTGACTAAATACGGGTTTGTGTTGCTACACATGGTTCCGCCATCTTGTTTACACATTTGCGTTCATCGGCTTGCGTTCAATGTTCACGAAATTACCGCTTCTTAATGCAGTTTACTGAGAACTAAGATGTTAAAATATAAAAAAATTATTATATGGTGTGTGAGAACGAGCTTTTAATGACCAACACGAAGAACTGCGGGAGCCGTTTCCCACCGGATCAGACATCGGTCTGCGACAGCCCGCGCTAGAGGTCTACGTCCTGAGGACCACTGTTTGTCACGAGGCTCCACTTACCATCCCCTCCCACACACACACACACACACACACACACACACACACACACACACACACAAACAGTGAAGCTGCAACACAAATCTCCATTCCGCTGAAAGGGATACTGTCGGAGAGAGCACGTTTAGGTAAGTTCGGCCGTAAGAGAACGTCTGGGTCCGTGTTTCGTCATCACTATCTTTTGTTTCTATCTCTCTCTCTCTCTCTCTCTCTCTCTCTCTCTCTCTCTCTCTCTTTTAAGTACTGGGCACGTGAGATATGACGATTAATTCCTTATCATTAGAGACCGGAAAAATTCGCGAATTCATTTCGCGACAAGCTAAAATACAAATAGTTATACCTCAGTGCTGCCTCTGCTATTGGCTCACAACTCACCTGGTTGACTCTGGGCCAGTGAGAAACATCCAACCAAAACTTTATCGAATTACAGGCTGCTACGTTCGGACGTCTCACAAGACAGCAGCCAATGAGTGGGTGGCATTTGACCGAGTGTACGTAGAACTATGGAGTTCGTCCTGGAGGTCATTGAACCCGCGAATTTTTCCGGTCCATACTTATCATAAAACACTTATATAATTGTCTAAGGCTTGACTTCATCTGCCGTAACAGATAATTATTTGGTTTTTGTAATATTCTCATGAATGGAAAAATTCCCGCTTTTTTTATTAACAGGATGAACTCAACACTGCTGTACACAAGTTAAATGGGTATTTGTTGTCTGTTGGCTGCCATCACATCTTACCTTCCCGCCGGATTGCATTTGATTAGGTAATTTGAAGTTTTAATGTTGTTATTGGCCTTTTTCTCTTGGTTGCGGTTAATAACCCACGGTCCAATGAGGACGCAGTTCAAGTGTATAATGGTATGCAAAACAGTCTCTCTCCAAATGATAACGCGAAATTTTCAGGTCTCTACTTATGAAAAACTAAATATTACTTTATAAGTTAATTACATGTAACATCCAGGTATGGAAACACATTAAATGAATCTTTATAGTATTGTAAAAGAAGCTATAAATCGGATAAAAACTTAAATAATGAATTTCCTGACGTTTTAAAAATAGCAGATAACCTTTTTATTTATATTTTAACCCCAAAAATTTATTATATCGAAATTACAAAAAAAAAATCACAAAACATTACGTCAAAATTTCAAATCCCACCAAAGAAAGCCTAAAGTGAATACCGAGGTAAAATGTTATTCCGTAGTTTTATATTTATTAATAGTGACTGTCCAGAAAATTTAGAACCGAACCTGCACTTTAAAGCTACCAGCCTGAAAACACAGACAAAAATAGTAGGTCATCGTTCCCTTGCTATAAGGTAAGAAAGTTTACACTATTTTAATTAGTTGTTAACAACCGATTACTCAATAATTCGTGTATTTACGAAAAAATTCATATCTGACTTATAGTAACACAATCATATAGATTACAATATATTTTTTTTCCATTCGTGTCAAACATAATATTACTAAATAAATTACAGTGCTGTCACTACAGACCGCTACACTTAGTATGGATATTTTGGGATCCACTTATGCTATATTTTTTTGTCTCCAACAGCACAAAAATAAACTTCGTACGACCTGAATTACACAAGATCCAAACGACAATGTTTAAGTAAATGTAGTCACATATTTTCAAGCTTTCGTGACTCAGAAAAAATTCCGCGATAATCCATATGTTTTTATATTAGCTGGGAATCAGCAAATTTTTCAACAACAATAATCATAAACCTTTTTTGCATCATTCCATAGCCATTTATCAACTCACATTCGAAATAAACACCCTGAATTGAATATAAACAACTATATTGTAAAACAGGATTATTAGATATTAACCATACACAATAGTGCTTATAAAGCTATTAAAAAACCATCAGAAATGCCATGAAAATAAATGACTGATTAACAACAAACTACTACATTAAATACCAAAAAAATTCAAGCACCAACATTTGCGGGGAAATTCCACTCTTACATGAATTTTCCAAAATTAAGAAACACTTTCCACATGTCAATGGTTTTTCTTTCCTGTGTAACTCTTACGCACATTTTATTTAACCACACTAAACACTTTTACTATTCCCTGAAAAATTACCGCGGTTCACAGAATCTACAGGATGTATTTTCACCTTCGTTTATTCTACCTTGTAACTTGGCTGCTGCAGTGAATTTTTTCCGACCGACAATTGTTTCAGGCGTATGGTAATCAGTCTGGAGATATCATTTCACTTAAGTTTCTGTAAGATTTTATTCGGATGACACGAGTCTTATTTTGCAGGCTCGATATTTACATGTGTGGTTTCTTGACAGGAATACTTTATGACTGCCACATTACAGCTGTCCGTTATTACCCCTGCCTACCCGGACGCATAAACCGTGTGCAGAGCTTCAGGAAAAAAAACACGATTTGAAAAAAAAACTGTTTGAGATATAAAAGCGTTGTCTGTTTACGAAAATCATTTAAGAATATGCAGAGGGCGAATGAGTAATCATTCCTGTTTCCGTATTTAGTTATTAAACTGCATTTAAAAAAAAAAACAATGGTTACAACGCGATTGTTCAGAACAATTTTAGGCATAAAACACCCGGTAGAAATTATAAGGAGCCAAAAGCATTATAAAATTTTAATATATTTTTATATTTTGATGGTAAAATGTTTAATTGATAAAATTTTATGGTATTTATTTAATGGTGTGAGTGATTCAAAAAAAGATAAAAAAGAAAAATAAGCTAGCGATCTCGGCAATGCGGACTCTCTGTTGTTACGCGAGGCTAGAAACTGGTTCCAAAGCAGTCTAGCGGACGTCCCGCAACCATACGATATAATTGTTACGGCGAAAATACTAGAGATAGCAGCACCATCGCACAAAAATAGAAACGCCTTTCGAATAACCTAAGTACTATAAAATTTTCGATTATTTATTGTTATGACCATTGAAGTGTACATAATGTATTCCAATATAGTTTCGCTATATAAGAATTTATTTGGCACACCAACACGCTTGGTACTCCACCACATGAACCAAAATTGGCTATACACTAGTTAAAGGTGCCAGACGCGGGTATAAAATCTGGACAAAATCAACGAAAAGGACAAATTCCGCATGAACAGAATTTGAGCAACAGATCGGCAACGGATAGGACACCGAAATACATTCACTAAAAATAAGGGACTGACCGTGTCCTATCGTGCACTAGGAAAACGGTTTTGGTACAGGTGCAGCATATTTAACACCTAAAACCTTATTTCTGTGTCTTGGAATACCGGCCTTGGTGTTCGTCGGTCGAGGTGCCGCAAGACAGGTTCAAGGCGTGACCTCGTGATGCTTTTCGACTATAATTTCTTCAGACGACTCGTGTGTTAGCGCGAGCTTCGCCGTTCGCCCGTGTCGAGGTGACAGCGGGCCAGGCGGCAGACCGCCCTGTATCGTGCCCCACGTGACACTACAAAGAGAGGTCGATAAGCGACAATAACATTTCGGATCTAAGAAATCGCTAATGAAGTATGCTAACTGAACAATCGCATCTCGCTAACAGCCGCACGTATCAAGTTTGCATGGTGCAAAAACAAATTTTTTTTTTATCCTTCCAACGACATAAGCGGTGTCTTACAAGATTCTCGAAAAACCTCGAGGGACTTACAATTCACATCTATCTTCATTTTTTTCCGTCATACAATCATATGGTTGAAGCTTAAATATCTCATTACTTGCCTAATGCACAACTAGAAGACTGCGCGCTAGTCCACAGTCTTGTGCTTAGAGGCGATACCGCGCTTGAAGCACCAGCGAGCGTCGCGCTTAGTATCATCCCGCCTCACCAACACAAATATACAACACCGAGTGGCCCGCGACATCGGCAAGTCACAAGAGTGCCGGCAAACTATCTCCAGGCGGTTCAAAACTTTTGTGCTTGTTCTGTTATTTGGGGTTTTTCCCGAAGAGGTTTTTTTTTCAAAGGACTTGCACGGAAAATTTTCCCCGGGGAGTGGTGCACCCACACGCAGATTGCTTGCACTATCTTCCCTTTCTCCCGCTCACGCGCATTCTCGGGAAGCACTCTCCTGCGTTTTCCACCCCCGCACCCGGACTTAAATACTCCGGCGGGCGGCCCCTCCCGGAAATTACGTCAGCGCCGTTATTCCTGTCCCGGCGCGGCGGGAGGGCGCCCTTGAACCGCGCACCGCGGGAGTGCGATCCGCGCCTCGCGAGGTTCGGCGGCGCACGTTCCGCCCTTCGACCCCCGCTGCCGGCGGGAGTTATCCAGAGGAGCGGCTCCCGAGATCACCCCGGGGTCACAGTGCAAGTGCAGGCGCGCAGCGGTTCACGGGAACACACGAGACGACTCCGAGCTGCGGCTGCAGCCACCAACACTCAGCAGACACCTCGCTTCACGTGTGTCTACCGTCGGCACACCGACCACAGCCGCCCAGCTCGGGAGCAACTACTGCGTCCCGAAGGGCCCGGCAAAAACAGGGCGACGACTTCTCTCGCATACCGCCGCCAATTCACAGGCGAACAGTCGCTAGCGCGGGCATACCTTATACTGCAGTCCAATGAGCGAACAGATTTTTTTCGTGACAAGTTTATATGCGCCCCCCTCAGTTACAGCTTAAGAGTTATAGGGGAAGGTCGGGCAGTACCGGACACCTTAGGTTTTCTTTTAATAAAAATATAACTTACTGCAAAAAATGAAATGTACATATGTCTCTGGAATTGTACTTTAATTATTTATAATGCCTAATAAAGAAAATGGGCCAAAACATTTAGAAATATTAGTATTTTACATTTGAACAAACAGTGGTATTTGGAAGTTTCAGTAAACTGGAGGGTTATATCGGACAGTCATTTCCCCTTCAGATTTTTACAAAATACCGCCTGTAAATAACATTTAGGTTTTCTTACAAACATCACACTTATAAAATACAGCATCCCCTTCAAGGTCAGCACAGTTTTCATGTGCCCATCCTTTACATATGGTACATTGTATCCAATCCTCACTGAAATTTTCACCGCAAATGATACAGTCAGTAGTCTCTTCGTTTGTTGCACATGGAACTTTTGGTTGGGGTGTTCTATGCATTGATGTTTTTCTGAGATGTTTCCCTTTTAGTTTCTTAGTGGTTTGCGACTTTTGATTCACATTCAACTTGCATCTTTTTGCTTCAAGCTCATTTTTGTATGGGCTAGATGTTAGAACTTCACTTCTGTCTCCCCGTCGTTTTCGTGAGGCCAACTTGGCAACTGCACTGCTAGGAAGTGGAGAAATTTGTTCTACTACATTGAAGGCTGAAGTGTGCAGTACAGTGCTTTCAGAACCTTCCATTCTGGAGCATGATGGAGTTGACATTTGCTGTGTTGTTAGACCTACTGCTTGATCTGAAGTTGAAGGCTCTGGTGAACTCTGTCTTCGAACACACGGTGGAGATTCTTCTTGAACAGTGATTGGTAAGTCATTCAAACTAGTATGGAAATCCAAGTCTGTGAATATGCTACGGTTGAGTGGGTAAATTCCAGTGCACATGAATGCTGATTGAGCGAGTTCCATTCTGCAGACTTTTGCTAATGCATAGTTAACCAGTCCAGCTATGTCCTTGAGAGCAATTTTCAGCTTTGGATATTTTCGCATCCACAAAGAACATGCTTCATTGAAAGCATTCTTAAATGGCTTCATAACTACTCTGTCCAGTGGTTGCATTTTGTGAGTTGTATGAGGTGGTAAACTCAGGATATGGACGTGGTGGGAACGAGCAAACAGAATCACTTCTAAGTCCTTGTGACTTGAATGACCATCAACAATTAACAGTGTAGGGTTCTTTTCACTTGGCACAACTCGTTCAACAAATAATTTGAACCATTTTAGGAATCCATCTTTGGTTATCCAACCACTTTGTTGTCCGTCAAACACACTTCCAACAGGAGCATCTTTAGTGAGATCCTTATCGATGCGAACTCTGGGGAAAACAAAGAGTGGGGGAACAAACATGTCTCCAGAAGCATTGATGCATAAGAGAACAGTTACATTTCTTCCTCTTTCGCCTGATGTTAATTTCCCCACTTGTTTCTTTCCCTTTATTGTCATGACTTTCAGTTGATTGTTGTGAACACAGGATACCCCAGTTTCATCTGCATTAAAGATCCGCGATGGACTAAATGAATATTTGTCCATTAATTCAGTCAGCTTTTCATAAAACCGATCAACTTGTTCTTTATTAAACCCTGCAGCTCGCTGCAAACTTGTGGATTCTGCAGACCTTAGGCTCAAATCGGGGTGCCTCTTCATGAACTCATAATAGAAGTCTTTCCCAGCCCTCTCTTTTTGCTTATTGAAGCGATGATCAATATTTAGGTGTTCTGCCAAGTCAAAAGATAATTTAAGAAATTCATCTCGAGTTAATGGCATGAGTTGTCTATCTAAAGCTTTAACATGGTTGTATAACTGCTCCTCGTGTGCATCACTGAATGTATTACTGAAAGTACCCATGTGTGGTTTCATAATTGCCTCATTTCCCGAACCAAGTTTAATGAGTCGATCACCTAGTGTACTCTTCGGAACAGAAAATTGTTCACTTGCTTCTCTAATGCTCATTTCTTTATTTATAACATGCTCTACTGCTAATTTCATATCTTCTTCTTTCCACCTTCCCCTTCTTTTCTCCATTTTCTGCAAATAGAAAGAATACTTGAATCAGAATAGACGGGAAATTACTCTACCATTGTGTCCGATACCACCCGCAACCGTCCGATATAACCCTCCAGCAGGTTGTCCGATATTACCCGACGGACATGCCATCGAAATTACGTCATAAAATATTTAGTATTTGTCGCACACAGATGTTACACTGTATGGTAATATATAAATGGTTAGTACACAAGTTACTATACTTAAACTTATAAATATCTTACTTGTTATGTTGTAACAACCCGGCAAAGTTATCTTCGTGCAGAAGATCTTGGCCTAAAATCAATAAAACGTAGCACTACTCAACAAGCAGACAACGCACGAACTCATAATGGCGACACTGCGTGTCCTTCACAGAGACCTACGAGACAAACGACCGACTGGTGCTGCCCCTAGCGCGCACCTCTGGAAACTGGTACTGTCCGGTATCACCCGCTGTCCGGTATTACCCGACCTTCCCCTATGATGGGTCTAGGTACGTTATTGACTCTTTGTCTATATCCCTATCATAATGTGCTAGAGTCTTCTGATTCTCGGCAAAACAACTCTTGTAAATATATGTTAATGTGCCAGTTGATAACTGGCAAAGCAAAATTTTGCCACAACAAAATAACTAGAAAAATTACTTTTGCAAATTTAAGTATTTGAAGTATTTATGATAGGTATAATTTATTTAATCTTTCTAGTCATCGATTTTATAACTCCTTATAGTGAGTAATAAATAATCATTTTAATAATTTAAAAACAAATATATATTAATGAATTTTTTTATTTTGGTCTGTGGTCACGTAATTCAATTCAGTTAATAAAAAAAAACTCTCAATTCACGAAATATGTCCCAAAAACTATTCGTTCTTAAATACGATCGTCAATTGGTTTATGACTTTCCCCGTTAGCTTTCTTGGAGTTACTTCAATGCTTTCTGTTCAAAAGGACTTAACTGCGTCTGCCTGTAGGATGCACTGCATTCAGTCAGTCATGCGTCTGTCATTGGAAATTTACAAACCAGCTTGGTGCTAGATCCGGTTGCAGGTAATATAAAAATTTCTACAGCTTTAGTGATTTCACACTCAAAAATATAAACAGTTTGTTAATATTGTTACAGTAAAAATAAGGAAAAACAGAAAGAAAAGATTAAAAATGTAATAATTTCAAAGGAATGCTCATTTAAATAAGTATGAGAATGTCTAAAACATGCGTTTTTAATTTGAAAATTGTATGAGAACATGAAAATGTGTAAGTAGGTACTTGGAGGAAATATTCATCGATATTTTTCGGGCAACAAAAAGTATCGGACCCCGTAGCAGAACGTAAAACTAAGAAAATAACTACTTTGCAACACATTGAATAAATTTACAAGTGCGCTACTATCAAAATGTTTTATTGCTATTTTGGGACACTACATTAACAAATTAAAGTGGGTATAACGTTAAAAATTGCCAAAAAATAACATATGGCACTATTTAGAAAGGAATGAAACACAATGAATCAGAATTCGAACGACATACTTCGACTGCAGGTATATGACAGAAAAAAGATGAAAAATTTATACTTCTTAAAGCCTTCGAAATTGGAGCTAAACAATTGTTTTGTAGTGACAAAAGTTCAAGTCTTTAACATGGAAAACTTATATTTAATCTAACAAAGTTCTACTGCCGAAGAAAATATGTCACTGTTGTATATTTATTTCTTGGAAATAACTGAGGGTGGCAAAAAAAATTACATTTATGGGAAATTATGTTGTTCTCCCCAAAATAGTTCAATAAAATTATTTTACAACAGCGACAAGTTCTGAGGTAACTGTATAACTTTGTTCAATTAAATTTAGGCTATACAGACGCTCCATCGTTTATACTTCTCTATTTTTTCAATAAATAATTTTGTTCACGAACAACTTTAAAACCGTATGCCAGTCCTGGAAAGTACTTAGGACATAAATCTTAATATATAATTTTTATTTTTTCGGTAATTAACCTGCAGCCTAAGTTTCGTTTGCGTAATATTGTGCTTCAAAACGTTAACTACAATTAGTTAGGATTGGTGACCAATCTACAATTCAAGTAAATCTCGGGTAGAGCTCGGTTCCTGTGATATTCTTGGAGCAAAGTATAATAAGAAATTGGACCCCCAATTATCCTGATTAAATTAAAATGCACGGGGCATACTTAAAATTCCTAAAACATCCCTCTCTTCTCTCCGGGCATTATTTTCACGTGGCAAAACAAAACAAGCTTTGTTCGCAACCAAATCATGGCTCGAATCACGCTGGTTCATGAAGACCGCATCGGGATCCGCTATTGTGTGGAGTCATTTTGATCGTGTTGGGGAAGACGAGAGAGAGAGAGAGATAAATAGAATAAAAGAAAGCAAGTCCACTTTTATCCACCTTATATTTATCCAAGAAGAACAAGTGGCATTTTGCCCCTCCATAATTTTCATGTTTCTTGTCGTTGTATATAATAATACAAAAGATTAATTTTTTTTTAAATTTAATGATTAGGTTCATGGTAGCGATATATATTGATGTATCGGAAATATTAATACTTCAGGAAATAATTATCGATTATTTGCTATGTTTTATTGTTTCGATATTTTTTGCTATCTATATTTTTTCCCGATGATATCGAATTTGAATTAAATAATATTTTTCGAGTAATATACAACTTTATTAAAATGATCTGTACATAAATTTGGCAGAAAAAAAAATTATATAATGGTGGACCGAAGGCTTCGGAAAGAACCAATTTATTAAAAAGGATGGGGAAAAAAGTTAATGTTGGAGTTCAGAGTGGGGAATTTCATAGATTGTTAACTTTAAGCATAGCAATGTAGTGACAGGACGACTGTTAAGCAAGAGAAGTGTCTGTATTCACTATTGCTGGAAAAGCTGAAAATGTTTTATATAATTCATTTATATTGGTATAGATGTATCAAGAACTCCATACAACATAAACATATATAATAATTTTACAATAAGTAAAACATCGGTAAGCGTTTAAATATTATAATAGACCGATATATCGGGAATATTGTTATTTACATGCCAATATTTTATCGGTATCGTTATCATTCAAGCGATCTATCGAAAGACCGATATATCGATGTGTCGAAAAGTTCTGCGATCCCTATACACAAGTGGTTTCTTAGGATCAGTTTAGGCCTCGAAGTTAAAATATTATCGAGGATGATCCTTTGTACTTACATGCTACTAGATTTTTGGGGCAGACGAAATTTTAATTTTGGCCTCTCCGATACACAAATTGTTTCAAAATTCGTGGTGCACACGTCGAGGGTCGATAGGGAACGCAAAATGACGAGCACAAATCTCTTCACAACGTGTGCTCGAAACTCACCCGGTGTAGCGCTGGAAGGCGCTTTTCCAAAACAAAACAAAATTCAAAGCAGTCATGAGGAGTGCCGACAGAAATGAAATTTAAAACTATAAAAAACAGTTGTTATTTTTATATATCCAAATTATTTGTTTGGGCCAGCTGTGAATGAAAATATATATAAGAGATGTATTGGTATATGTCGTGTGCATTACTTGTCGACCTGTGTTATGTGTAGCCTACTGACTGCGCGCGCACCACTGAGTGTATGTGTAGGTGTGTGTATGTATGTATATATATACATACACATACAGTTGTTCAATTATTATTTTAAAAATTAAGTATACGATTACTGTGTAGTAAAAAAGTGAGTATAAAGTATAATAATAGTCTTTGTAGCGATATAACCTATAAATTATGAACATCATTACTTTTTTAATACCTTCAATTACTATGCAATGCGTATTTTATAGTAATTTAGGAGTTATTTTACTAACGTGATAATACAAATTTGTTGTGTGATATTTTTTCGTAAAAATTGCGAAAAAGTCTCTGATTTTTGTCAAAAAATATTTTCTTATGTTACACAATTATATTTTACAAAGTTAGTATTGTCATTTCAAATTATATTTGTAATTTCTTAATTCTATTATTTATATTAATAATAGTTACTTCAATAAGTTAGCCTATACTAATAGGAACAGATATAGTATTATCGTTAACACGTCACGTGACCATGTTGATGACGACTTACATGAATTTACTCCCTATCCAAACCTTCCTATAGAAGTTTTCACTCGTGCCAGCTCACAGCAACCATCGTCATTCACGCTGACAGTTTTTAAACGTAGACGTGACGGGAACGCGCATCGAGAGAAGGCAGTTATTGTGCGGGGCTTCCGGGAGGTACCGCAAGCTGAAAGTACGGAGATCGTACCGAGAACAGTTTCCCAACGAGACGCGTACGAAAAACTTTCCGTCACCCTTTGGCGGCAGCAAATTCCGAGCAGTTGTCGAGATGTGGGATTCGTGCATTCGAAATTATATGTTGGACAACACAGCAACCGGTTGGGTTCCGAGCACGATATTGTACTGTTTTTATTGTGCTTCTCTGGGTTTTATCCTCTGTCACCCTTTGAAGTGTGTACGACGAATTTTGAAACGTCGTATAGTTGAAGGTGGCGCTACTGTTAGGATAGCTTTTCCTGCGCGACGTACGACCGTTGTTTCGCCTTTTTTTCTACTTGTCTTTTTTATTTCTGACTTCTTCTTCAGGAGCAAACGCGTAATTAAAAAAATATATTTTTAAAAAATGCGGGGCGCCCTGAGGACTACTCCGGGGACGACTGTCGCGACGAAGAAGTGAAGTGTGGGAGGATGATGCGGGATGGTGAGGGGAAAGGGGGATCGTCGGCGAGGCAGACCGAGCGGGCGGCCCTGGAATGCGGGTCGATACCAGGCGCGTGTCACCGCCGCCGGAAACCGGAAGGCAACCGACTTGTGTCGTCGTCCGCGGGGTAGCCCCCCCCCCCCCCCCCCCGCATCCTCGGAAAAGTAACAGAACGCCATTAGGTAAGCTCGTGCGAATTCTATTTTTTTTTTTACGGTGAAGGCTAGGGTGAACTTCACTTTAATTTTAACCCCAAAACAAAACTGTTGGAAAACTAATTTTTTTAAAACGATTATTCAAACTCCTATTTTTTTTTAATATGAACAACATCTAGCATAAGTTTTAATTTGTTGCAATTTTACGTTATTTCTTTTAATGACAGAAATGAAACAAAAAAATTTAAATTGAGACCGGAAAAAAAATTCACCGATTCACTTCGCCATAGGCTGAAACTAAGATACATACGTGTAACCTTTAAGATGCTTTAAGGTGTTCGTTATTCATCCGGACGACTTTGAGACAGCGAAGAACTCACAACAGTACAAGTATCGAATGAGAGGCAAACCAGCTGAGACGACTCACAAATCAGCAGCCCATGAACTGGCGTTATTTGTCCAATAATACTGAGAACTGTGTAATCTAACCTGAAGATCCCAAAAAAAAAAAAAATACGCAAATTTTTTCTGTCCCTACTTATAAATTTAACATTTTAAACACAATAACGGCAAAAATAGTAGAGATGGCAGCACCGTAGCACGAAATAAATTGTGTTATTCTTATTTTCTAAAATACATCTTTATGTTGCAATTAATTATTATTTATGACCATAAAAGTGTACAAAATGTATTCCAGGAGAGATTCATTTGGCACACCAATAGATACATTTAGAACGTCCCCGATATCGATCATATAAAAAATAGATGATTATTATATTAAAAATTATAAAAAACGCGTGCAGTATTTGTGTGTAATTAAATCATACTGAAGAGTTTCAATGTCTTGCAATTTTGTAATTATTTTTGACTACCGCGTCGCAAAATTAATTTATAGTTCAAAAATTATCTAAGGTTCAATGACCCCAATATATGCAATAACGCCCTTGGTAGAGCTCACGTGAAGGGATATCTGAACACGAATGAGAAACACCTTATCTTTCCTGTGAATGTGAATTATTTCACCTACCCTTCTCCTGGCATTCAAGTCAATTTGGAACTGGTGACCATAAGGGTGTATGTCCCGTTGCTGTTTATTATTTCATATTTACGTTCCACGAGGTTAAACGTGCTGACTTTTCGAGTGGCTTTACTTTAACTATATATAACTATATATATATAGTATATATACTATATATATAGAATCCTTTGTGGATAGTTTACTAGTAAAGTTGCATTTTTAAATGTTTTTGTGAAGTAAGATTAATAAGAATGGAATGGAATAAAAACTGTAACTTTTTAGTTTTAAAAGTCAATTTTGGCTGCTATGAGATAGGGTTAATTTTCTTTCAGAAAATAATTACTTAATTCTTACCTGGACTTTTAAAATCATCGGAAATTTTATGGTTTTAAAGGGTACATAAAATAAAATATATTTTCTTAAATAATTTTAAAACATACTACAGAGTAGCTACCAGCATTGCCTTAAAACACCAAAATATTCAGTTATATATTTCATTTTCTTCTCCATATCTATATTGCTCAAAAGTGGTAAAAAGTCTACGTTGCCAGCTATTTATACGAAAAGTATGAACTGTATATATGCATATATATATAATTTTGTAGAATTTTGGTCACTCAAAAATTCTACAAGTTTAACCATGTTGTACTTACATAAAAATAAAATTATGACCTGGACCAGGACATACACCCTTAAGTAAATAAAGAATATAGAGAGAATACTTATCGCAATGTTGTCTGGGGTGATGCATTTCAGTACAAAACTACTATACTAGGCTTTCATATAAAGTAGAATCAATCCCACGATTTTGTGCGTGTATTTTGTTTAATTTTTCACAGCTTACGGTATCGGTGTTATATTATATTTTCTGGGTCGAGGCGTACCCCAGTGACTAGCTTTTTGCACTTAAAGTTAACCATTTGGCCAAATGAAACCGTAAACACGCATGCGTTCAATATGTGAAAGCATTCTCCTGGAGGCGTTTCCTGGGGATTGTTTATGTTAATCAGGAGTCATTAACTTTAGAAAATATTATAATATCTGTTGCCTCCCTTGTGAATAATTTAATTAATACTTCTTAAATTAGATTATATTCTAGATATATATTCTTTTAATTTGACAATGATATATATTATCAGTCCATTTGTGCCTGATGAAGAGAACGAGTTCTCGGTTCCCGAAACGTCGCAACGGTTTTGCCTGATAAAGCCTTCTGTGTTCGTCTGTGCTGTCGTTGTTGTTTCACGTTTCGCGCCATCGCTGGGTTCTTGTGTACGTCACTGTGTTGTCCGAGGTAGTTGTTTCATCTGCATTTACTGTTGTTTTTTTGAAACTGAACTCGTCATTGTCAGACAACTGCGTTCGTCTATGCTGTTTGTTACTGATGGTCTAAGTAATTCCTGCAACGGAATTCTCTGTTCTGTCTATAGGTACATTTGACATCAGGATGATTTTGGCTTTTTTTCTGTCAGTTTGTGGATTGATATTATTTCATCAGTGTATGCCAAAAAAAAGTTCTGAATTACTATTCCCGGTGCAATAATCCTTCAAAGTAGGAGAATAACATGTGGTTGTACAGCTGGCCACCGTTTGGCAACTGCGGCTACTGTGCGGTGGCGCAAGAAACCCGTTCCGCGCGCTCTGCCAACTCTCGCCACTTCGTCGCTCTCTGAAGCAGGCCACCGCCGATGACGGGACTCGCCCGAATTAATTTGCATCCCCTTCTCGCGCCGCTTGTTTGAAGAGAGAAAGAGAGTGGGAGGGGGGGGAGATGTTTATTTGGGCGGTGCGCTGACTCACGCCTGGTCGCGGGCTGAAGCGGGCCGGCCACGATGAACGTCGGGTCCGCAGTTGCCCGGCGAGAGGTTCTGGGTTCGAGTCCCACGTAAGGCATGGGTAGAGACCTGCAGAATTCGCGGATTCATTTCGTGATATGCTACAATTCAAATAATTATACCTTAGCGCTGCTTCTGCAATTGGTTCACTGTTAATCTGGAGTAATGAGGGCCAATTAGAGACCCTCACTCATAGAAGTGTCGAATCACAGACACTCAGTCGAGACGACACACAAGTCAGCAGCCAATGAACAGGTGACATTTGCCCGAGTGTGTAGAGTGTAGTAGAGTCTATCCTGTAAGTCATTGAACCCGCGAATTTTTCATGTCTCTAGGAATGGGTGAATATTTGTGTATCCTAAAATGTGTCACCAAAATATCAAAGCAGACGGAAAATAGAGACGTAAAAATATTAGCGACATTTTCTGGTACCAAGATGAACTTCACACTATTGTACACAAATAAGTGTGTGCATATTGTCTACAATGTTAAAAAAATTTCACCTTAAACTTATGAAGAACGCTGTTTTCAAATTATCCAGGGCTCCTCGCAAATTTAAGGCTATCTTCATCACTGAGTTCACTCTCTATAGAAGATAAACACAAAAGAATGTTCTTGGTATATTAGCAAAACATTAAAAATATACTATAGCAATAACACCATTATTTAGCTCACGTGTGTGGTTACCTTTGTTAAGAACGAAGTCGAAATACGTCACAGTTTCTACGAAGATTAAGTTATTTGTAATTAGTGTTGAGAACTCTTCATATATTTGAGGTAAATTCTTCGTAAAAAAACTCCGTAGATGTACTGTAATTTCTAACAGTGTATCGGCTGCTGTTACATTTTACCATCCCGCTGTACTGCATGTGATTGGGTCATTTAAAGTTTGTAATGTTGTTATTGGTCTCTCTTTCTTGGGGGTGGGTGAAAACATTCTACGGCCCAATGAGGACGCAGTTCAAGTGTATAATGGTATGCAGACCAGTCTCTCTCCAAATAATAACGCTATTTTTTCAAGTCTCTAGACGAAACTGTTCACACAACACAGCACATAAAGTCACAAATATAAGGTATGACTGTATCGTTGGTGATGAAATATGTAACGCTCAGTAGGCTGCAATGAGTAGAGACCTGCTAAATTCGCGGGTTCAATGACCTCCAGGATAGACTCTACTACACTCTACACACTCGGGCAAATGCCACCTGTTCATTGGCTGCTGACTTGTGAGTCGTCTCGACTGAGTGTCTGTGATTCGACACTTCTTTGAGTGAGGGTCTCTAATTGGCCCTCATTACTCCAGATTAACAGTGAACCAATTGCAGAAGCAGCGCTAAGGTATAATTATTTGAATTGTAGCATATCACGAAATGAATCCGCGAATTTTGCATGTCTCTAGCAATGAGATATGCCAGTGCTAGCAGTATCTCCCTTGCAATAAGTAGAGACCTGCAAAATTCGCGGATTCATTGACCTCTAGGATAGACACCACAGTCCTTTAAATACTCGCGGAAATGACACCTGTTCATTGGCTACTGACGCGTGAAACTTCTCAACTAGGCTGTCCGTAATTCAGCACTTTCTTGGTTTAGTGTTTCCCATTGGCTCACAGTTCCCCGGATAAATTGTGGGCCAATCGCAGAAGAGGTACGAAGGTATAGTTGTTTTGATGCTAGCCTATCGCGTAATGAATCCGCGAATTTTGCATGTCTCTAGCAATAAGTGACCGTTTGCAAGATAAACTTTTGCGTTATTTGAACAGGCCATTACGGACGCGTCTGCTCCTCCACCGAATAGCTGTGCTTTGTGTACCAGCAGTAAAATTGTACTGAAAGATACTCGACCAATCACGAAACACACAATATGTTACATATGCCACAGTGTTTAAACTCTCAGGTAGTCTCGAAATTTTTTCGCGATAAATGCATACCCCTGAATATTACAAACGAACCAAAAATATTTTTTGAATGGGAGGAAAAATGCGTTTTCGCTGGCCGCCCATCGAGTGACGCAAGTCGATTTTTTTTTCTCGTTTTTCTTTCTCATTTCTTTCGTAGAACTATTCCCCCATCCCAGATCATTCTTTCCGACCATGCTAAATTATACAACAAATGCTACCCCCTACCCCTTCCCTCTCTCAACCAGTGGAGTGAGATGACGCAGAGACATTGACTCATCCCAGAGGAACCGGGATCGAATCTAGGAGCAGCGGATCTGATTTCTGTTTACCGTTCCGAAACCACACTTTATTTAAATGCTGTGATGATTGATTGTTACAGGCCGACACCGATTCCTTTTATAGTGCGCCTCCCCCCCTTTTAATTTAAATATAACGTGTCGTCTTCTCTGATTACCTCATTACGGACGAGACGTAAGGCCAATATAGAAACCAAAAATTAAAATCTTGGCGTGTTAGCGTTGTTTTTCAAACACACTGGTCCGTAGTTGTACATTTAATTATTTTTATCGTTTAAATCATCATATGAGTTACCCAACTTCAGTGGATATAGATCATAACGGTTCTTCCTTCGTTGCGTCGACTTGGCGCGAGTTTTCGCGACAAACACAGGCACGTAACACACTGTTAAAACAATTTTCACCTTAAAAAATTATGAACAACACTGATTACCAACTATCCAGGTGTCTTCGTATATTTAAGGATGTCTTTTTACCATTTCAGGGCATAAGTTTACTCACTTCGAACACGAACCTACCTACAATTTATACCTTTGATCAGTGACAAAAAACCTTCAAACTTTACTTACGGCTTATTCTTACACGCAATGTTTTTTTTATTATTATTGCCATTACAATTATTTATGGGCTATGTCTTCAATATTCACCCAAAACCTCCCTTTTATTTATTGTTCTGTAACAAGTATTTTTTAAATTTGTTTAATGAGTTTAATACAACAGATGTAAAATGTTGCGCACGTGATAATAATTAAGAAAACAAGCGTGATTATTTTCACATATTATATTACAATTAGTGCATTTCTATGAAATTATTAATAAGAGAACAACAAATTCAAGGGAAGTGTTGTGTTTAAACTTCAGTTTTAGCCCTTAAATAAATGTTATGAGAACATAATTTTAAAAAATCAGCATGACATGTGAGACCTACAGACACATTACATTTATTCAAATTTTTTCAAGTGTGATTGTTTAGGCTGTTCTGCAACGGAACACAGGATTCAAAAATTATAATTGGAAGCAATTTCTAAGAAGATCCCATTTTATAGTGATGGATGAGCGTTTAATTTACTTAAGGTGCATTCTTCGTTGAAAAATCGGTACGTTTCTGGTGGTATTCCAAGAAGTTAGAGTAAGGCAGCAAAAAAGCACTGCCTTATTGGGACACAATTGTATCCTAACTCGCGGACCATATTGCAGATTGTGTCCGAAAACCGAATCCCAGTAAGTAAACAATTCGGCAACCGTTTTAATAAACGGTGCCCTGCGTGAGACTAAAACTGGTTCCCACGCATTCCAGCACATGTTTCGCAACCATCGATACAATTTTTACTGAAAAAAATACTAGAGATAGCAGCATCATCGCACAAATATTAAAACGCCTTTCTAATATTCTAAATACTATTGTAGTTGCGTTTATTTCTTGTTATGACCATTGACGTTCACATAATGTATTCCAGGATGATAGTTTCGCTATATAAAGTTTCATTTGGCACACCAAACATGTTCGGTACTTCCCCAAATGATCAAAAATTATACGAGTTAATGGTGCCAGACTCGAGTATTACATCTGGACGAAATCAACGGAAAACTGAGCTCTGCGCATGCGCGGAATTAGGGCATCAGATCGGCAACGGATAGGACACCGAAATACATTCATTAAAAAGAAGGGGCTGACCATGTCCTATCGTGCGCTAGGAATACTGTACGGTTAGGAAACTTTATTTTTGTGTCAGGGAATATCGACCTTAATGTACAGGATGTCTAAAACAAGAATGTCTAAAAAAAAGAATGTCTCAGTTCAAAAGTATGTTATTAAATTTCAATTTAGACTGTTTACAACAAATCATACATCAAATTGAATCTAAACTAACCTGGTTTTTCTTTCAAATGTGCAATATGGTCACCGTTAGTTATACGGCACACATCCAACCGAAAGGACAATTCTCTCCACACTTTGATTAAAACGTCCGAAGTAATAAAAGCAATATCCTCTTCAATTCTGTATCTGAACTCTGGCAAATAATTAGGTAGCGGCGGAACGTAGACGCAATATTATATACAGCCTCAAAGGAGAAAAAAATATATATCGCGTGGCGTTATGTCAGGCGAACGTGGAGGCCAGCGAAAAAAAAAAAGAGCTCTGTCGTCACGACCAATCCAACGATCACGGACTTCGACGTTCAACCACTCTGGTGCAGAGAGATTCAAATGGGGTGTGGCTCCATCCTGTTGCCAAATGATGTTTACAGGTTCCCACTTTACTAATTACTCTCAATAGTCGCGATTTGCATAGGTGGCCATGCAAGCGAGAAGTTAACGAAACAGCACTCGCGCATGCGCTTATTTTTACAAAATGTTTTGTTTCTTTAGGGTTACAATTTAAATCGTGACCGCACATAGTTGATGCTATTGAAACGAAGGACTGGTATATTCTTGTATGTACACAGTAACAGCATCGAGGCCCCGAGGCGCGGACCACGAGCGCAGCTGCGCCCAAAGGGGATTGGCTGATGAGCGAGGCGGCGATAGATCACGTGACGATGACGGCAGGAGGGGCACAAGGCGAGGAACACTTCCCCCCACCACCGCGCTGGGGAAGGCTTCCAGCCCACGCGCCCGGGCGCTGCTGCTCTGTAATTGACGTGGGCGGCTGCGGCACCCCCGCCGGCATGAACCACCCCTCCCTCCCTCCCATCACACTCCCATCCCCCCCCCCAACCATACACTCCTTAATCAAGGCGAGTTAAAAACACATGATCAGTTGACGAGCTCACGGCTCGAAGCAGTTGCAGCCACAACGGCGCACGAAGTGGTGATTCAAGGATTTGTTATCCACGGCGCAATAACATGATCACTGGGGTACACTCCGTAACTACATAAAAAAATTGTAATCAGCAAAAATATTTTTTCCCCACTAAAAACCTTACCCATCTAACAAGCTTCTTTGTACAGATAAATCAGTAGTTTTTACACAGAATGTCTGCATAGGGTCATATAAAAAAAATTAAATTTTCAGTGAAGAATCACTACGTGTTATTAAAATTTGAGACAGAAAGAAAAATTAAAAAAGTTTAATTTAATTGATTTACATTAAAAGGTTTCAAACAAAATTGTGTATTTTTTTTTTTTTTTTTTACATTTTCCACACCAAATATACTGTATATCATAAAAATGTACAAATGAAGTGTAAAATAATGTTTCACTAAAAAAGTTTTATTGCTATATCTAGAATTTAGTGTTAAAAACAGCTACAAATGTCTTAGCTAAAAATATTGAATTTAAAATGAGGATATATATTAATTGATATGACACGTTGGTACTTTAAATAAAGACCATTCCGTCGTTTTCAAATCACGCGTCATAAAGTTTTTGTAATTTTGAACACTAAGGGAGGTTGTGCAGAGTTATTTTTTCTTCACTCGAGCTTTATGACTTTTAGACAAAGATATCGTTCAATAGAGGGGTTAACGCCCAAATACCAAGTCCATTAGATCTAGGCCGGTATTCAAAGACACAAAAATAAGGGTCTATGTATTAAATATGCTATAAATATACCCTAACCGTATTCCTAGAACACGATAGGTCACGGCCAGTCGCTTAGTTTTAGAGAACGGATTTTGGTGTTGAATACGTTGCCGATATGTTACCCGAATTCCGTGCATGCGCAGAGCTCACTGTTTCGTTGATTTCGTCCAGATGGTGGCCCCGCGTCTGGCGCCATCAACTCGTATATAGTCATTTTTGTGATCATCGGGGGACGTACCAAGCGTGTTGTTATGCCAAATGAATCTTTTTCATAGTGAAACTATTCTGGAATGCCTCTAGTAAACTTTAATGGTCATAAAAAGAAATAATCGCATGCCGTATCAATTATAACTATGGTTGCGAAACGTCCTTTAGAATGCGTTAAAAACCAGTTTATATCAACGCGCAGGGCACCGTTTATTAAACCGGTTGCCGATTAGTTCCCTTACTGAAATTCGGTCAGGACACGTTCTGAAATATGGCCGACGAGTAAATTTAAAAATGTATCCCAACAAGGCAGTGCCTATTGGCTACCTTACCCGAACATCTTTGAAAACCGCCCTTAGACGTACGTTTTGAAGTTACCATTAGATGATAGATACACCTTTAAACATTCATTGAACAAAATTAATACCTACACAATAATTTAACTGTGAACCGATTTATCTTAGCTTGCTATGCGCTCGCATATGTTTCGTCAGTCCTTAAATAAGAACGGAAGTTTTCAAAATCAAATGCCGAAATTTCAGGAGCTGTCAAAACAAAATGTCTGAACCGATGGTAACTTCCAATCTTTGAACACATATAACATCCTTACCCTGCCGATTCCCTTTTCCCCCTTTCCCCTCCCACGGAGAAGATGGCTATTCCGATGTTTATGACGTTGGGATGCGTCACAAGTTATCGTTCCGTTTGAGCTACAGAGCCGAGCTTTAGCCCTGAGTTACTCATTTATAATGCCTACCTTTTGGTAAAACACATAGGCTATTTCCAAAAGGGCGTAACTGCGACTGTTAGCTCTTTTTATCGGTTTTGACATCAAAAGCCAAGCTTTCAGGGGTTGTCGAAACAAAAGGAACTATCCCACGAATCCTCTGCGCGTGGTGTCGCCCCAAAACTCGCAACGAAAGTCGCATAGGGAAAAAGGAAAACAAAAGTCACGCGAAATCGCTCTCCGGGTTGAGCTCGGGGAAATTCGCGAACACGGCGTAGCGTCCGTTAGGGGAAAGCGCGACAAGGGTCAGGGTAAATGGCTTTTTGGCGTAGCGTAAGGCGTTTTCCACATGCAGGGCGGGCAGCGCATCAAGGGCAGGCAGGAAAAAAAGGAAAAAAAAGGCCATTCGCCCGCGGATATTCCCGGCGAGGTCGCACATTAGACGGTGTTGGGCTCCAAACGACAGTTGCCGTTATAAAAACCTCCGCATTTGAAACTGCCTCCTCCTCTCCTCTTATCGACTCTATGGCCAGCGATTACGACATCCTCTCTTTGAGGGTGATCCCAGCCTAGCACACAGTCCGACGGAGCGTAAGGTCAGGTTCGTGGTCGGAATATGGGTAGCATGTATGTGTGAAATAAAGAGCGCGTAGAAACTCACTTTCATTTTCTTTTATTACATTTTGCTTTCGTCACCCGTAGGGATGTGCACCTTATCCACGACAGCGGTCGACTGCTGGTTATCGAACCCAGAAGCATTGGCTATGGGTGTTTTTAAATGTCACGCGTTTATTTACCTAACTAATCTATAATCTGTAGTCGATTTCTTTTTGTCCTAAAAAAAGGATTTTTTCCGAAAATGAGATGAAAAAAGGATGGATATTCATTGATGATATAGGGTAGAGAGGGGCAATTCCGATCACTTCAAATTGTGTTGTGAAAATAAATTGTTGAAAATAAGATTAGGTTAATGAAAATACATGAATATAAACTTCAATATGTATACTTAATATACCTTGAATGAAAAAGGTAATTAATGGCACTAATAAATTTACAAAAAAATTATTCTTTAAAAGGTGATATCACAGGATTCACAAAACAAGTGGGGTAATTGCGATCACACACGGGGTAAATCCGATCATAGTGGGGCAATCATGATCACACACATTTAGCGCATCTGAATTGTTTCTTTCCTTTGGCACCCACACAGATTTCATGATACCAGCTTCTACATTTCTGGCACTTGATCCAGTCCCCTCTGTTGGCAGACTGGCTCCATATTCTGTTGCAAAATCCACATGGTGCGTCACTCGAATCTTTCATGATGAGGATTTCTTCTCCACTAGAGTCCATTTCATTTTCTGCAAACAGTCTTCGTCTCTTCACTATGCAATCTATCTGTTTCTTTTTTAATGTGGCAATTTTAACTTTTTCTGCTGTTGCCTTGATGTTTCCATCCGATGTCAGATGTCGAGATTTCTGCTTTCTGGTTTGTTTCGGTGCATTCCTATTTGTAGATGATTTGTTTGGGGTTGGAATGATGTCATTAAATCCATTGAGTTTCTGTTCACTGGGAGACTTGGACGTAGAAGCTGATATGGACATGGTGGATGAAGCTTGGGAACTGGAGCAAACTGTGTGTTTGGACGGGGAATGTTGGCTGTGTGACTTATTTTGAACATGATCAAGAGAAACATCAGATGAAGGACCTGAAGTTTGCATGGTGGATTATTTTGTTGATGTAGAAGGAGATTCAGCTCGGAAAGCTACAGATGGTAGAAATTTATCCATCGAGATAGCCTTAGGGTTAAATGGGTAGAGACCAGTACACTAAAACCCTTTAGTAGCGTTCCCATGGGATGCAGCTTTGTTCCACGCATCTGTGAAAATCTTTCCAAAGTCAGACTTGGTGATCGATTGTGTTGGGTTGTTGTGGAAGAATGTGGTTGCTTCTTGATGGTAGAAAGTTTTTAATGGTTTGAATAGTGTGCGATCTAGAGGCTGAAGGACATGAGTGGTATGAGGTGGTAAACAGAGAAGTTCAATTTCATTTTCTCTGCAGTAGTTCAGGCATTTAAGCGAACAATGTGATGCGTGTCCATCCAAAATAAGAAGGCATTTCCCTGGGAGTCTGTGCTTTTGAAAATGTTGCAACCATCTGAGAAATAGGTCCTCATTTATATATCCAGATTCAGACATTGCTGCTACAGATCCAGATGACAAATTAGCACAGTATGACTCTCGATACCGCACACCCTTGAAAATCACGAATGGTGGTATGTACACCCCACTAGCACTGAAACAAGCTACTACTGACACATTTTCCCAATTTCCACACTTGTCAATTTAATAACTTCTCATTGGCCTTTTTCACAAATGATTTTTGATGGCTTATTGTTTAAAGGAAATCCAGACTCATCAACATTATAAATTCTCTCTGGCTTCTCCCTGAGTTCTAATTAATTCGTAAAATCACCAAAGAGGTCATAAAGTCGTTAAATTCTTTTTCATCCATGGCAGCTACCCTCATTTTTGACAAACCTTCCGGTTTCCTCAAAGAGAGTTGAGGATGTCTGGCCATGAACTTGCCAAGCCAATCTTTACCAGCCAATTTTTCGGTATTGCTCCATGGAATTTTTAGACCCTTCTTTTCAGCATACATGTATGCTGCATTTCTTACCTGAATTGTGGTCAAACCAAAGCCTCTTTTCGACAGGTTGAGCAGTCTGTCACACAGTTCATCTTCCTCCTCAGCATTTAGTACAGGTGGATGACCAACTTTATGTTTGCACTCTTTCCCTTTGTCTCCTAATAACTGCTGTAGTTTTACTTTTTGGATCCTGTTCTGAAGTGTGGTGAATGACACCTGATGTAAGTTAGCAGCTGCTCTGATGGTTGTTTCTCCATGGAGGACACTGCTGATAGCATTTGACATAGACTCCTCGGACCACTGAAGAGTGGTGTTCTTTCTTTTGTAGTTTCTGACCATCTGAAATTCACAACCATAGTACATATTAGTGTTGATTTACATTTGAGATGTTTTAAATGCATGCAACACTTCAGTAAAATGCATCAAAATGTTTATCTCGGTTATAACTTGGGTAGTGTGGAATTCTGTTATCCTCTCGTATTCCAGAAAGGATTTGGAGATTAAATAAATTATTAATAACAATATTAGATTTCAGTATCAAGATGTTTAAGAAAATCTGTAATTAACTAAACTTTGTTGCGAGAAATTTTATGCTGCTATGGTCCCCGAAGACCCATTTCGAAAGTTGTTAGATTTCAGCACACAGCAGCTGGTACTAAGAACATGTAAAATTTGTGGATGGCAAACACTCTGACAGTATTTAACCAATGGTCATATTTCAAGGTACAAACTTGACACTTTTTCGTTTTATATATGTCAAGTTGGTAATGCCTTTATTTTATGGCATCGAGATGAAAAAATGTGTGCGAGTTATTTAAAGTGTGGCCAACACGGATTGCGACGAGCCAACTCTTTCTTGAGTAATATAGGGTGCGACCCGCCAAGCATCGGCAGTGAAACCAATCACCGCAACGGAATGTGCGGTAGTCGAAAAGATAAACATCAGTATCTACAAACTGGCGACAGCTAGGTCTCTAACTGTCCCCTCAACTATCCTTGAAACATTAAGATAATACTTTTTTCTGTCAGCTATGTGCACCGTGTCAATAGAGCAGTGTCGAGTAATCGCTTTTAAGATTAGTTGATAAATACGATCCTTTCTGTTCTGTATTCTCCAGAGCAATAAATTATTTCCTGTGATCGAAATAGCCCCAATAGCGTGATCGGAATTGCCCCATTTTGTCGACTTTTACCTTTGCCGTCCAAACTGTAAGAGGAAACTGGTTTTTATCAGAACTGATACAAGGATATTGTTTTCCAGTAAATATGCTACGTGAAGAAACCAAAGTACTAAAAGATATCTCGTTTCTGTAATTGTAGCTTCTTATTTTGGAACGTGAGATTTTATATAGAGCGATAAAAATGCATGGCGTGACTTACCTTGGTGTTGAATCGCTTCCTTACACACAGCAAAGTTTAGAATAACAACGGAAATTTTTCACCACGTGAACACCAACACTCCCAGCTTGCGACTGATGGGATGATATTGTTTCCTTTCGGCTCATGTCTTGCTGTGTTGCCAATTCTCTTATTATGATCGGATTTACCCCGTGATCAGAATAGCCCCGCTCTACCCTATTTGTTATACAGACGCTCCAACAGTCAGCAAATATTAAACTAACACAATAAATATTTTCTAGTAAAATATTCACTGATTAAACACAAGATTTTAAAGATATTTAATTTTTGTTTTAAACTCATGCGACATTCTGTTAAGACTTACTGAACCGAAGCGGGGGCTAGATAATTACTCCAGTTAAACTTCTCACATGAAATTTCAGAAGTGTCTGTGGTCTATAAAACGACTCCGAAAACAGTCGATGCTTTGTCCTGGCAGCCAAGACACTGCGGATAACGGCGCAGTTTGCCCCGATGCATATCAGCTGTCTGGCCAATTAAGAGCCGTTAAACTGTAAAATAATGTCAGGCGTGGAACCCACGGAATAAGGAGCCAATGGGCAACGTCTGTTTGCTCAAACGATTAAAAGGTCCTCACGAGCCCAAGATATCATGGTAAATATTCGATATACAGAATGTTTCAAAAGACCTAAAATGGTACAGTGACTTTTATCGCGTCTTCTGGAACATATTGTAGGTATAATAACATTGGTTATTGTAGTTTTTAATATTTTTATAAGTAAATCCATATCTGGACTTAATATAAATGTGCGTTACAACTTTGGCATGTCTCGAGTGTCTCATGACGTTACCGTCTAATTCAAGATTTTTTTTGTAAACTGCAATATACAGTTGCGCGAATGCCGCGTCAGATTTCGAACAGCGCGCATGCCACGGCACGCAGGTGTGTGACGTCACTGGGCCTTCAGTTGCGCTTCATATACACGCTTTTAAAGAGTTTTCACAGGTGTGTGGGGCAGCTGAGATCGCCGCCGGCACTCGGGTGACGTAAGCTGAGCGCAGAGAGGAATGAATGGAGGACCGCGCGTGTACGGCGACGCCTGCAGGAGGACGCTGGGGCGTCGTACTGAATAACAGCGCGTTGGTTAACGTGAATTAGGCCCCGTCTTCTTGGATTTTCCATCTTATTTCCTATTGAACTATTTATCCCAATTTTTTGCATGTCAAGGCATAAATCATATATCCCAAACCTTCTATGCCTTGTTGCAACAACGCATTTACTAACAGGCTCTATTCTGTAGTCTGCAACTTATTATTTCACGCGGGCGACTAAAACTGTCATGACAATCACGCCACTTCACAAGCGTTGAATTTAACAAGTAGCCAAAGCTAGGTCCTAGATCATGTAAAGGTGAAAACATTTTACCACAAAAGCTTTATTTCAAGCGGCATAAAATTTTTTTAGAATGCAAGATGGCGAGGCCTGATCCTCCTTGAAGGCGCACGCCTGCTCAGGAGTTATTTGTTTTATTGAGGCGGGATAATAGGTGCGACGCTCGCTGGGGCTTCTACTAAGCGCAATGCTGTGAACTCGCGCGCAGTCTTCTGGTCGTGCACAGTGCAACTATGAGATTTGAGCGGTAACGGTAACAAAATATAGCGAATAAATGAAGATAAAGGTGTAACACAAGTCCCTTGAGTTCTTACAGCATTTCTACACAGAGAATCATGCTAAAAGATTTTTGACGTGACGTCTAATAAATCGATGAACGCCGGCTGCACGCACGAAAAAGTGTCCCGTTACGCACATTGTCCCGTTACACTGTGTCCCGTTACGCTCATTGTACGCTTGGGCCGCATCTACCTCTCTTCCACTCGATTGGAACAACCATCGATCTGACTTTTTCGAGGCACATTAAACTTGAAACACTCCCATTCGTTTCCTCCTTTTCCTATCATCGTCCTATCCTTAACAGAATAACACATATTGGAAGAAGTTAAATAGCAAACATGTAGGCTATAAAAGTTATAGTTAAAATAATCTCTTCGTTAAAGTAATAAACATATTTGAATTAATGAGTGCAAATAAAAGTAAATTTATCAATTAAATTGTAGATCTCATTTCACTCCTTCTTTGTATCCATACAAAATAGTGATAATTCAATAAAAATGATTCCATTTTATTTATAAAAGTATGCAATAATTTCATCAATGTTTTGTTATGACGTCACGTTAAACTAGCGTTCGTAAACCGACTTTACATGCAACCAATATTTTTTGATGATAAATCGATTTTTAGCTTTTTTAATCTCATAAGTTTACAGATTAACAACGAAATGCGAAAACAGAACTACTCATCAGCCCACGGCGTATTCTTTTATTTTTATTCCTCAAACAGATATCACTCGGATATCTTGAGCAGTTTTCAAATAGTGTGTGTGTTTTTTTTTTCTCTGAGGCTGTGCACTCCACATGAGTGCCCGGCTAGGCGGGGTGCACTCGAATTGTGTGCGACAACATACCGAACTCCACTGCCACGAACTTCAAATGCCTACACAGCGCGACTGCAAGCGTGAGAGAGTATCCATCGACAAGTAGCTTCTCGACGCCCTAATCCTGGATCATGCCCATCGTCGAGCCTACTTAAGTTCTTTGATTTTAGTCATGAATAAATGTTTTACCGAATGAACTATTTACGCATATAATTATTTTTTTTTGTTGTCCGCACATCACGACCACAGGCTCATGCTATTTTACTCTTCGGTCGATGGTCTAACTTACAGAGTAGATCGTCTTTTGGAACCACTTTTGCTTGTTCAAATTCTTTTGCAGTCTTGC
This sequence comes from Bacillus rossius redtenbacheri, assembly GCF_032445375.1. Taxonomy (NCBI): domain Eukaryota; kingdom Metazoa; phylum Arthropoda; class Insecta; order Phasmatodea; family Bacillidae; genus Bacillus; species Bacillus rossius. Next base: position 40,413,377 of record NC_086330.1, on the reverse strand, counting down.
TAAACTTAAATTTTATAATAATAATTGCAGAGACCTTTTTTAAGACACGTTGTTTTCAATGAGTCGCTAGCCACTACCCAGCGGCGGCGGAAAAAAAGGGGGGGGGGGATTAGTATCTCACAAGCAGACGAGTACATAAATTACAACATTTATGCTGAATCTCGTTGAGAGTGGACAAGCAAGTTCACTCGCCCGCGAGTAGCGAGTAGTGAATCGACACGTAATTCAGCGGCGTGATTCGCTTACAGCTTCAATTCTACACGCCCTGTGAGTGGACGAAGCTCGGACTCATTTTATAGCAATTTCTTCCCTTTGTAGACTGTACGTTGGACAATCTTAAGAGAAAAACCACAGCATAGATATATAACAACACATTTCACGAGTGATAAGATTGAAAAATCACACATTTTATAACATTAATAGTCTTAAATACACAAAAAAAAATCAAATAGTATGGCCTGGCTTCTACATTTTGTTTTACGGAAAATTAAGTTAAGTGAAACACCATGCTGATAACACTGTAACGTTTTTTTATAGCGTGATGTATGAAAAATTTATTATGATTTTTTTATTCTGTAAATAATGCATTAGGGTGTATTAAACAGACGTCTATAGCACTTTAACGCTACATAAAATAAATCCATTACCGTATAAATTTTAAATGTTCTAATAGCTCTACTTTACGATAAATTACCTTGAATAAATCAGAAACTAATGCTTAATTAAAAAATAAAGTGCAATTAAATTGATGATTAGGTACATATATATTTTTGTATTCTTCTATAAATATTTTACCTCATCTGTTTTAAAAGAAAATATATTTTTCTCTTAAAAATAAATAACCTGTTAAGGAAAACCGCTGTACCAATGTGATAATTTTGTTTAATCATTATTGATATGGGTATAACGCTATTTCATATAATTCACCCTGTATTTTTCAAAAAATTATTTTGCATTGAAGCCATAAAATATAACTGCAAATATTTCAATATTTAAAATATTCTCACTGTCATTAACGAAAAAATATTAAATGCAGAACTTTTTAACAAGCATAGTTAATATATGGTCCATTTTTGAGCATGCCCTTACTAAATAGTACCATTTCAATTGTTAGAATCCACATTTACTGTCAGAGTGAATTTAACTTAACTTACAACTTAAATTTTCCAACACATGTATTATCCTCAATGATTACATAAATCACATTGCTATATTATTCGGCAACTCGATGAAACAGATAAACAAATAGGAATCCTCGAGATTTCTACTTTATATCTTTGGTTAACACTTTTATACAGGAGCATACATTTTTGCGAAAAGATTAAGGACTGTTTGTGGGTTCAGAAAATGTAGCTTCTTGTGTATTTCGTGATTGAGTTTCTTGAGTGTCGGTACACGAATAACAGCCATTCAGTGCGGGAGCAAAATCTTAATTAATAGCGTGGTAAAATAAGACAGCGGCTTCTTCTACAGACGGCCACAAATTACGAGGAAGAAAGCGTTGGCTCAGGCATAATGTATTGCAGTTTTATAAGCATCCAGGATTTCTTTTTTTTTTATTTATTAAATTCAACTATATAAGTTAACTTGTACGAAATTCACACCAAACATAAAGTAAGCTTATAATATTTTTGGAGGGATTTTTTTTTATAATAGCTGCAAATGTCAACGTATCCCTTATCTGAATCTCCATACAACAGCGCTGTCAAAATCGAACGGCCCTCACTTAAACCCACTCATACAAACCTCCTCTCTTGGACATAACAAACACGCGTGCACGCATCACGACACGGTATTTATTTTTGTGGCGTGTGCTGGTAACCCTGCACATTCACGACCGTGCTTTGGATCCAGCAGCTTGATAAACACGAACATTCCCGAATAGACCAGTTCGGGTGCTCGCTTACTATACTGCCGCACGGAACACCAAATTACTGTATTAATTATAGGTATGTTGCGGCATTTTCGAGCACGTGTGTTTTCAGTCACGCATAACTTCATGAAGGCTGTTCATAAAGCCCCCTTCTTCCTTTCAACTGGATGAACACGACGTCGCCCAATGAACGCGGTGCCATAGCCAGGATTTTTTGAAGGAGGTCTGGTTTAAACATTATATAATTTTTTTTTCACGAATAAGTTTTCTTTAAAAGAAAATTCATTGTCACGCTACAATCCCGTATGGAATAGTAGACTTTAGAACTCAAACGTTTACACACAGAAATAAATTTAAGCAATGTTTTGGCTTGAGAAAATAAAACTTAACTTTTATATTTTGTTTTTTTTTTATTCAAATATTTAATAATTGGTTCCTAAATAAATTATTTAAATAATTGGTTAACACAAGTCATAAATACGTACACTCAGTGCAAGATTCTATAAAAAAAATGCTTACAAAAAACAGGTGTGTAAATTGGAGTTAAATATCAACTGTTTGGAAACACAATTCCTGCAGTTTGTGTGTGTGTTAGTGTGTGTGAGGCATGTTGGGCTATAGTGAGGAGGATATGCATATTGTAGGCCACTAAGGATAAAAAAATTCCTTCCTAAATAATATAATAAATGTGATCTTGTATGGCTTGGTTGCTTTATTTTTGTTATTCTGTCTTAGATTTCTTTCCTTCTTTTAAATCCTAGAACCCATGGACCTCCCCGGTTACGTCCCAGATAGTAGAAGTAGACCAACCACGACTAAGCGCCAGCTTCAGAACACATATTAAATGGCAGGTATGACCAACTGAAATTTTAAGTTCTGTATGAGAAAAATGTCGAGGGGTTTTGATATGTTCAATAAATACGCAGGTAGGTCGCTTTCGAAATCAAACGCATTACTTTAATCATGGCTTGAAACTGTAAAAAGAGCATGGGAGTCAGCATTTGTCAAGAGTCAGCATATTGTGACGTAGTGTGTCACCTTTTTAACCTCGCCATCGCCATTTTGTTCCGCCCAAAATGGTGCTTGATAACGTCTGATGATGGTTAGTAAAAATAAATTAGAATCTCCTTCGTTTATAAAAGTCACATGATAACAAAAAGTCATGATTAATAAAAAATAAAGTAATAAAAATGTGCATTTTAATTCCTATTGTTTTACTATGAATAAGAAAGACATAACCAATAAATGTCTTATTCTATATTTGATGATTTTTAAAGTATTACTATTGTGCAAATTTTAATGGAAGTAATTATTGCCTACATGAGTCTACAATAAAATGAAACACACAGTTATAAATAAAAGTGACTTAAACCCACAAGAAAAACTAAACTACAAAATACCAAGTGAATTGCAGACGTGCTAGTGGTGAAACAGATGTTATGAAACTGGCATAAAAACAATGCATTGAAAATTCATTTGAGATTATTTGTAATAAATTTATAAGACGCACAATGTAAATTCGTTCGGTTTTTGATCACGTTAGTGATACTTTATAGAGCCAACAACATGTTAAATATGTCTGACGCCAAGTTTGTTCCAACACAATTTTCGTGGCTAATAAATTATAGGTATTTATAAAGTTACGATTATATATTGTTATTACTATTCAAGTTTATAAAATGCATTCCAGGATAGTTTCACTACCATAAAGTTTACTTTGGCACACCAATACGCTTAGTATTTTCGTGAAAGTTAATATTTACGGGCGCATGTTGCCACACGTGGATTCGCCATCTCAACGACTTAGGCTCGTGGCTGTAGTAGTTCCTGCATGCATGATAATTGGACTTCTAACCTGTTTAATTTGCGTTGTGTAATGCACGCTTATTTCTTTGCATTTCTGGTGCGTACTAAAATTTCACCCTCAACGCGCCTAAAGAAGTATAACTTCAAAAACGCAGGCGAATATAATTCTGGTCTGGGGGGAGGGGGGGATGTCACACGTTCAGCGTTGTGGCATTAACATGCAACGCGGTCAATACTCTTGTTTTTCGTCTAGCCCTCATAAATAAACAGTACCGTCTTGTTAAACAGATTTAAAGTTAGGTTTTAATAAAGGAAAAAAAATATTAACAATTTTTCCTTAAAATGAATACTTCTCATACATTTATCAAGCTCGGTATTATATCAAAGAATTATAGGCCTACGTTAAATTCAATGCCTGAGTTTCTTATTACAAGTTTTTTTTGCAACATGAAAGTACATAAATTTTCTCGTTACCGAAATTATATGTTTACTCATCACTGGAGAGAACTGAAATACTTTTTTTACTTTAAAATTAAGAATATACTATTCATTTTATAATCGCGTCTCACACTCGCTGTTCGGGTAATCTCGATGACATGCCCGGAACGGCCTCAGAGTGGAGTGAAAGAAAGAAAGAGCGGCAGTCGCCGGCCGCGAACTCGCGTGTCCAGGGTGCGTGCTAGTTGGGCCGTCGGGGTTAATGCCGGTCGAAAAGGTTAGGCCATGGTTACACCCCCGCGACCAAGAGGGTTCCCCCCCCCCCACCCTTTACTCGTGATGTCGGCGGCCGAAGTGGTGGGGGTGGTTGGCTGGCGGAAATGATAGACCAGCGGGAGAAATTGCCTTCGAAGTAGAGGCGATGTGGGTCTGGGAATGAAAAGAAAAAAAAATTGGAGAAGGGGAAGGAAAAAGAGAATTCTGAGAGGGTCAAAACTGGTCAGCGGACATGAAGACGAATGAAAACAGCACTGCCGTGGTGGTCGACCTAACCGTTTTTGGTTACGAACTTGAATCACACTTAGCTTTATTGTGGACGAAGACCTTTAGTAATATTGAGTACTTGATTCATGTATACTTTCACTGTAAAAGACTGTTTATTTTGTCATTTTTAAAACAAAAATTACAAATAAATAAATTTACCCTCCAGTTTTTTTACCGCTGTTATAACGAATGTTTACATATTATAATAACTGTACTTTTGGGACTGAATTGAAAGGAAAAATATTTTGCTGGAATAAATACAGAAAAATATTAAACTACTATGGTGTTTATAAATATGATGTGCTTGTAAAAAATCCGAGGAATAAATTCTCTTCAGATTATTCATTTAATATATCTTCTTTTTTTATCTGAAAGTTGTTGCACGTCCTTAGTATTTGAAAAAAATGTTTTTTATACAAATTTTATCCAAATCCTTTGTTCGTCAACTAACTGCATTGTTAATGATTTTTATGAAAATGCAAAAGACATATTCATCAAATACAAACTTTAAAATCCATAGTTTGATTTGTTGATAGACATTGTGTGATATTTAATAATTAATTCACACACTCCAGAAGATAAGGCGCAATCATTATATGTTAAAACTTATCAAAAATATTTAGTTAATTTATTCTGCGTAAAGTAGCCAAATATTTAGTGAACTATAGTAACTACGATCATGGAGCAAATTTAGTCACTACCTAATAGCTATAAAAATCACAAATGCAATGTTTTAGAAAATAACTTAAGTCACAAAATAAATTTTTCCCAGGATAATGCCAAATAGGAAAGGAAGTATATGTATTAAACATGTATCTTTCGAGTCCTATGTCCTTAGATATGACTCTATTTATGATGGTAATTTAAGTGAAAGCCCGTTCACAAATACTTTGTGATCAAAACTTGACTCAGCGAAACGCTACAATTCACTTTAACCCCTTTATTTAACTCAGTCTCCCAGGTTTCCTTATAACAGCTTGTCGGCTCTTAGGCGATTTCTTTCATAGTGAGAAATATGCTCAAATTTTATTTTAAAATAAACGTCGCAGACACGAGAAGACTTTGCACGATTCTGTACACAACACTTTTCTTAAACTCTCCGTGAGACTTTACTTCTCTCAAGAACAAGGGAAGAGCCAGACATTTCAGATCGCGCAACAACGCAGCGAAAGAGTATCCAGGTTCGTATTGTGACGAACGAACGGCGCTTAGAACAATGAATACTTGAGTACTTGTTTCGGAGCGTCTCTTCCTGTGAGGACGAGGGAGGTGAAAACAGTGATGTTGGTGGTGATAGGTTACAAGGCCGTGGGTGAAAGAAAAGTGGTTGTTTGCAACACAATGACGAACAATAAGCTAGTGGAGCGTGAGAGACATGCTACCTTAATTTATGAATTATTAAACACATTCATTCTCTTAGCAACCGTAGTTTTCCAAACGGTGATTTCAATGTACAGTTTTCTGTTGCCGGGAGATTGTTTTAATCCACTAAAGCTCACAGGGGAAAAACAAGGCATATTTGGGAACATTGGAATTATTTTATTTTAGTGGACATTACAATTATAAAAATAAAATGTTTGGAAAATATATTTCCATCAAATCCAGTGATTTATACCTTTTTAATAGCCATTTTCTTTATTACTATGCAGTACAATCATTCTGATGAACTACAACATTTTCTTTCTATGTACGTCATTAAAAGTTAAGTACTTTTTCTTTTTTAGGATTGTCGGTGGCAGTTTGCCTTAATGTGTAAATGTACAACGTACCTAGTTAACTACACGATGGATTGCAAGGAGCTTTTGAAGGTTATCAAACTTAAGATAACGCAAAATCAAAATTAATTTTTTGCTACTTAGTTTATATTTCGAAAACCTAAAGCTCAGATATAAAAATTTGTTCTAGTTTGAGAAGTAAGTGGTTTTCGTACTTTTTAAAGTGGTAAGTACTGCTGATATTTGCTATGAATAAAAAGTTTTGCGCTTCGACTCTGTCGAGATTCTAGCGTAGGCCGGCGCGCGCCGACAGTATGCGGTCACGAAGGTAGACGCGCACCGACAGTATGCGGTCACTCATGGTGACACGCGCCTGGCAGTATGCGGTCACGCAGGGTGACAGTTTCATTGGCGTACACGGAAACGTGTGGCATTTCACGGGAGCTAAATCTTCCACAAGGCGAGAAACCTAAGATTCATTAACCCCAAGTCAAACGCCCGAAAAATCTGCCTTCGGGCCTCTTCAGGGTTTTATATGTTGTTTTCAGAGTAAAATCTAGTTTAGGTAAAATTTATTAAATTAATAAAATTCACGCAAAAATTCTTTTTTCAGAATTGTTTTGGGTTATAGATTTTTGTGCCTTAGGTGATGTAATCTAAATTGTGCTATGTCAACGATTTTTTTCCTTATCAATCTAACTAAAATTATTTGTATTTATAAGAGTGGTGCGGGTTAGAGGTGAACTTAAATACGTCTCAGGCCTACTCACGCTAAGGATTAGATATGCAGGGCTAAGGTCGCATGCATCGTGTGTTTGTAATAGTGGATTAAACATTCATGGCAGCGATTGAAGTTATGACTAACCCCCCTATAATTATCTAGACTAAAACTAGTTAAGCTGAGCCCAGGTAAAAACCTGCATAGACACAGGGCACAGACATACGGCGTGCAATGGGCATGCATTATAGTGTTGGAGAATACAGGAGACAGAGGATAGTCTGAATGATAAGTTAATCGGGGCAGGATAGATTCTTAATGTGGGGGTTAGAGTCACTCGCAGGTTAAGTCCGTTTTCATATATTAATTAGCATTTGTATTATGTAACAAGGGACTTAAGCGGGTGGCAGAACAACCTACCCGGCTTCCAACAACACCTAAAACCAAAGAATGAAAAGGGGGGGGGGGAAATCTTACAAACTAGGTACTTGATTAATACATGTTACAATGTGCGTTTATTCTGAACGCAAAGAATCACGAGCAAACGGCAAACTTCGTGTACGTTCGGGCGTGATCGGGGGTCAATGAATGTTTGGCTTCGCCTGCTGTGGGCGAACATTATCTGTCTTCATCGGTCAGGTCAACTTCACTCCGTGTTGCGTTCCGGTAAGTACGAGAATTCTAGTGGGGTCTATGTGCCAATACTCTATTACAGCATTTTTTTTAACATAAAGGGTCTTATTCGTCTGCAGTGTTACCCTTCTAAGAAAATTTATGTTCTAGTGCTCTTTATCTTTTAACACATAGACTACACAGCGACGCATATTTCTGCCAAGTTTTACTTAAAAAATTAAATTTAAAAAACGTATGTGGATAAAAATCAATATTTCACAAATATGCTACTTTTGTTCTTTTTCACAAAAGGAATTTATCTTCTTATGAGAACACTCATTAATCCTAAACAACTATGTAAATCAATGGTGAAATTAAAATACTAGGATATTTCAAGAACATACGCTTAAATTTGCTCAAAGATTTTACGTTTTTTCAAGAAAGTCACATGCTGTAAAATATGTATTACAATTTATTTATACTTTAGTCAGTAATTTTTCTAAGTTTGTCTTTTTATATGCCACTACTAAAGTCTTCGTCCAAGTCCGGTATCAGTATCCAGGTTTTGATATTATTGCATTAATATATTTTTTAAATATTGTAAACAAATTATTCTGTGTCTGTGCAAAGGGATTGGTTAGCAAAAAAAAAATATTCATTCCAGACATGAAACGAGATCATTAAATTGTGAATCTAATGGAATTTATCGCACATAATGTTATGCATTTACAATTTCTTTAGTGTCCAAAAGTATGGTATTTTATTATGGTAACTTTCCTTATATTGTTTTTCATTTTGATTACTTTGTTTAACGAAACTAATACTTCCTAATGAGAAAATAATTATAACATTTTAAAGTAAACTGTGATTAGTATTAATAAGGCAAAGCAATGATCGCGTATATAACAATTATAAAAAACAATTCCGAGACATGCAGTTTCAATGTGAATAAAAAAAGGAAATTGTTTATCTATAAATTATTGATACGTCAATCACTGCTAAATCAAACTGTTCCGGTTCAGCTTAAAAAAAATGATGAAAATCGTTTCCATTATTTCTATTTTTATTCTCGGAAAACGTTTAACCCAAATAAATGGAGCAGCGCTTGATTTTTTCACGTTTCTGACTGTTCCATGGAATACGTTATTCTTTTTCAGATTGGCAGACGTTCTTAAAACTTTATGATTTGAATTGAAACCATGAGTATCACTTATATTCTGGTGCTAACAGAAAATACATAAAAAAAAAATACATCAAACTCAAATAAAAATATTACCTATAAAAACGTGAAAATACATAAGAAATCATTTTACTGCGTATTCAACATATTTTTGTTAAGTCCTATATATGAAATTACAGAAAGTGGTTTGTGCTTCATGTTAAAAAAATAGTTCAATGTTTTTTTAATATTTAATTTTTTTCTTTAAACGCAACATTAAGGAACCAATTGTTATAAATATTACTTTTTTTTTTGATAAAATAATGTCTGAAAGAAAATGTTTACACTGTGAAATTATTTCTTTACGCAATCAGCTCAAATTATTACAAATTAACATTGGCATATTCCTTTACAAAATAAATTTAAATTTTGAATTATGTTCATGTTAATCAGAAAAAAATATAATAATTTTTTGAAGAAAACGTTTGGTGAGGTAATAAGTCGATATTTTATATCGTATTTTATTGAAAATATAATCTCAATTATCTCACCACTCACTAGGAGTTCTTAGTCAAAGTCAAAATACAGGCACTTAACATGAGCGTAATAAATTACAAAATTGATATTGGCTGTAAAGTTTATAGAAAAACATCGGCTAACTAATCCCTAGCCATATGCCTTTACTAGGGGGTTTGCTATTAGTCTTATTGCGTTTCCATGAATCCAAGATTTTAACTAACAAACCTGGTAGTTATAGCGTAATTGATGATGGATATCATGATAACACTAGATAAGACATTCCCAAGACTAAAAATAAAACCTTTAAACGAGCTTTGTTTCCATTATTTATAAGAATAATTGTACTAGTTTATATTAATATATCAGTTATAATCACACTTTAAAAGCCTTGTTGTTAGATAAATATAATGAGGTTTTACAAACAAAAGTCTAAAAGTAGGCTATTGCATTATTCGAGTGCTGTCATCCCAAAGCAATTTAGAACTGAAGCATCCGCATTAACGAATAATGACGTGAAATGAGGTTCTTCAATAAAAGAGTGTTGGAGCAGGCATTTTTCGCGAAAAAAATCTGAGAGAAAGTTAGACTACAATCTGGTATGCCCGTGCAATGTGTTTCTTCCTTGTAGTTGGCAACCGTCTTCAACAGAAGCTAATGCCTTATTTGGCCGGGCCATTAAGGATGTGGTTGCTTCCGCACTGTCATGTGCTGATAGTAGACACGAACCTTAAAGGAACTCGACCAGTCACTAAGCACAGACGATGATTCGGTGTTATAACTCTCAGTCTCGATATCCATTCGCGAAAAACACATGACCTATTTATCAGAGGTAAACAGGAACACCCGAAGGAACATAATATATAAATCGATTCTTAACTGATGTATTTTAATGCATTGTTAATAGTGGGTAAAACGGGTTCGTAATGATAGCCCAATTAATTTTTATAAGTTTTATTTACTACTAATATTTTCATTACTAATTAAATTACCACACTTGATGACTGTTCACAAATCTCTCGCACTTAAAAATGTCTGTTCACAAAACGCTAAGTAACTGTCTAGTCCACAGTTCGCACACCTCACTGGAGCTAGGCTCAACAGTGATTCGCCCCTTACCCCGCACCTGTCCACACACACACACTCTCGCGCCACTCAGTCGCACTCACACGGTCCTGTCGCTCCGCGTCGCGCCGCACACAGAAAGGTGGTGTGGGGGGGGGGGGGGGTGTTCTCTCGTCCTCCTCGCAGAACTCGCACTTCACTCCACTCGCCTGTTGTAACTCTCGGAGCTCTCGTGAAGGCCGGCGTCACCGTTTTTATACCCTTGGCGGTCCTTCTGGAACTGACTGGAGTCGTTGTGATGTGTTGCGTCATCTCGGGCAGAACCCGACGCTCGAAGCATCCAGAATAACGGCGCCTTGTTCACGCTACTCCACGCGGCGGGTTCTGTAAACCCGCGGGATTCCCAGGCCACTCAGAGATAGATAACAGCGCCGAGTACGGAGGGAGCGGGTGAGAGAGGGGGATGGTGTGGCCGGGCCGCTGTAATCCCCGAGGGTATGCGCGTGTGACGTCAGTGGTCGCGTGGGCCCACCAGACGCCCGGGTATCTTGCGCACGTCGCGGCCTTGTCACTCACGTTCGTAACAGTATATTGGTTATTAATTTTTAGTAATTTTGCCATAGGTAATATTAATATTTAGTGCTTCTTAAACGAATACATGTATACATATAATGCCAACATTATGCGCTGATTATATACTTGATGAATGCCTATGTTTCAAAGCAGATTTTAAACTCGCCAATACAGCCTGATTTTGAGAATTCTTTGAGTAAATATAATAAATTGCATTTTTTCGGTAGAAAAATTTCAATCACCAATTTGTTAATTTATGCCTTTCCAACCTCATCTATCTTTTTGATTTAGGATTTGTCACGAGACGGCATGCTGTTACTTAGTTGAAGTCACTTTTTAAACTCGCTTTCGCAATATTGTTCCGCCCAACACACAACGGAAATAGTGCTGGATAACGTCAGATTATGGTTAGGAATCAGGAATTAGAATCTCCGTCGTGAAAAACAGTCACTTTTATAGAAAAAAGAGTCATTGAAAAGGTTTCAACATTGCAAACACTGCTCTTCAGCAAAAGGTTTGAGCGTTTTACCAATTAGCTAAATAAAAATAAATGGCTTCACCCACTTACCATGTAATCATGGATATGTGTCCACCCTAATGTTTCAACGCATGCTGGTAAAAAGATAATTCGACCTTAGAATGCGCCAGTGAATAAGCCGGTCCATTGGATTCACATTGCAGACAGATTTACGGTACCATTCTAAAAATTAACCAGTTTCTGCTTCTGACCACCTCATCTTCTCGAGTAAACTGAGCACCGCGTGTTTATTAACTATAGCTTCCCTCTTCTAGACTGTGCCGGTTAACTCAGGTAAAATACGCACGCTGGTAAGATGGGTAGTAGAAAATGCAGGGGTAGAGGAAAAGAGAAGGGGGTAGCTTCAATCCACATGTGCAATCCCACTCGACTCATCCAACTACTAGTTTTGAGCGGTTACATGGATATAGTACACAGAATACCAACTAGGGCAAGTAAATGATCGATTATACGGGTATTGTAACGGGACAGCAACTAGGGCAAGTGACAGGATCGATTAAACGTGTAGAGTAAACGGAATAGCAACAAGTGCAAGTCAAAGAATCAATTACTTTACCCGTGTATCGATCGTGTTACTTGCACTACACTGTTAGAAATTACAGAAAATTTACGGATTCATCAAAGAAGACTGCACCTAAAATAAACTAATAGTTACTCGTAATATAAGATAATTCGATATTGGTGGATATTACGCTGTACTTCAACTTTAGAATTCTGTTTTTCTGTATGGAAAGGTTAAACGCACAAGTGGAAGAAATGAGTGTGTGTTTTTGCACGAGTATTACCCAGTTGTTGTACAGTTTTTTTTCATATACCCACATTATTATGGTGGATTCATGTGTAAATAAAATAAACTCTGCGGCCTTAAATTTACAAAGATAAGGATACATTGTCGAATATCCCTGGATAATTTTTTTTTAACCAGCGTCCTTCGTAAGTAAAAGTTGAAAAATTTTAACAGTTTAATTTCTATCCCGTGCTAACGCTCCTTTATTCATTTCTCCAACTGCCCACACGATGATATTAGCGCGACTTCTCTCGCTTGCCTTAGTTGCTATCCTGCATACTCTACCAGTGTAATCGCTCCTTCAGTCTTTCCTCGGCGGGCAAGCGATCGTGCAAAGGGCGCGGGGCGGTGGCCGGCGCGAACTGACCCATTTCCGAGCGACCGACTATATTTAATTCAGAGACCACTGTGCGTTGACGTTTTGGAGGGGAAAGCAGGGGGGGAGAGAGGTGTGGGTGCCTGTCTGCCCGTCCCCTCCCCTACATCCTTCTTCTTCGTCCCGCAGATGGCCTGGGGAAATCCGCGTGGCGTGGCAGACGTAAATAAGCCGTTGGCAGAACTGCCGTCCACCGCGCAAACAACTCCCCCTCTCCCCCTCACTCTTTTGCCGACGCCCACGTCTGCTTGCCAAAAAGACATCAAAGAAACCGGCGGATGGTGACGGCATCTGTTTCACTCGGATTATTTGGATTAAGCCGATTAATCCTCGATTCATATGTTGTGTCAAGAGAGTTTCCTGCAGATTTTTATTTTTTTTTTAAGAAAATCTGCCTTTGCGTAAATTTTTATTAATACTGTTACCATCACAAGTCAATACTTGATCCAAATATATACATATTTTTGCGCCAGTAATGTTGCATGAAACACAGCAACTCCTGGATATTATTGCCGTTAGAGAATATGTATATTTTTAACACGCTTTGGTTATTTTCTGTTTGTCAAATTACGTACCTTTTGTAATACGAAAACAACCATCTCGTTGTCCCAGTAAATTGCGGAACATGCTTTTTTGAGAAATTAGAGCTCTATCATCGAAAGAAATACTACTGCCTTGAATAAAGTAAATTAATTAAAGCAAAACAGTCGCATCCCTTGGGCAATAAATCTCCGCATTTCATTTAAAAAAAAACATAGAATAGTCCCGACTCCAGTAAATTTCACGAGTTTAAGGCGTCACGGTGATGGTGTGAATATAGAATTCTCTGCTGTGTTGGCAAAAAAAAATTCTGTGTTTAGTGTGACCTCGGCTAACATTTTGGAGGTTTTTGCTTAAATTTACATGACTACAAAATTATGATTTAGCATACTTTTTAACTTTTTTCTGTACCCGCAACACTTCTTTCGTAAATATGTGTGATCACTGACAGGAGCTCGCTTTTTATTTACCTGGCATAATAAAACGCGATTCAGGGGTATTATATTAGCCTCTAATGAACTACGCTATACATACAAAATATTTTTTGCTAGTCTTTAGAGAAAAAGAAATTTTCAGTATTTTGACAAATATCTAGCCACTTTTTTTGTGATTCATTCATGTTTTCTCAATACACTTGAGCTTTTTAATATCTCTTTAGAAGTCGCGGAAACGTTATGATTAAAAAGATAGGTTTTGTATGAATAAATCTTTAAACCTTTAATATTTCCAATAATTTCATATACATATAAATGCACGTGTTTTCAGGTTCAAATAATAATATTTCCTATTATATATATATTATATATAAGAGGATGTAGTGATCATGCCATCCACCTAAATCAAAATCTTACATAAGTCTAGTGTTGTTGGCTTCTGATTCGTATTTTGGCATTTTTTTACACATCTTAATTTCATCGCTCAACTCATACTATCTGGCGGCCGCTAAAAAGCATTGACTGTAACATAAAAATCAACCTTCCCATGCACGTACGTTAAAAGAGCTTCTTTAAGTGACGACTACAAACTCTGAAAAATGGTAAATGCACGAATATGGTATCTGTTTCTCGAGCAATGACTACTAACGCAGATGAACGAAAATATTTCATCTAGGTCAGAAATCCCGATCTCTGCCGTCACCTATCACTCTTCCGTCAATGTAGTAAATACCCTCCTAGTTAGCACAAAACGCCAAATGCACTGGAATGCACGTCAATATTAAAAGGTTTTTCTTTTTCACGTTTCCAACTTTTATGACACCAGACCATGCAATCGCTGCACTTCTAATAAAAATGTATAGTTCAAGCTTCGAACTATTTATTTTTTTCAATTTCTTTGTCATAACGCTTTTTATGGGCCATTTATAAACATTTAAATTGATAGCCCCTTGCATTAGTGGTTCTGCCATAAATAATATCAACAGTTACTCACTTAGCATAATATGATGGGTGTAATAAGGCGCCAAAATTGATGGTTAATATGAAGACTTGCGCGCCTTTTTTACTTCCATGATATTACTATTACACTAAGTGAATATATGTTAAAAATATTTGTAGCAGAACCACAAATGCAAGAAAGGCATAGAGTTAAATTTTATAAACAGCCCTTAAATAAAAGCACCGATTAAAAAGAAACAAAAAAAAATCAGCATGGCTCGTGACCGAGTCATAGATCTTTGTCTTTCTTACTACTTCTGGTATTTTGCAATCTACTTTAAACTATAACTTATGGGTTTCACCTTCCCGGGAACCACACAACGTGCAGAGCTTAAGAAAACTGTTCCTACGAGTGGGGTTTGTTAAAAAAAAATTAATAATACTCTGAGGTCAGATTAGTAGTTCTGTTTTCGTAATTCGTTTTTAAAATATATTTTCTGTTAAGTGAAAATGGGTAAAACGCGTGTTTCTAGAGTAATTTTTACGCATGAAACACACTGCAGAGATCGTTGAAAATCAGCGGTGGAAAAAAAGTATAAAAAAAACTCTTATTTTGTTTCAACCACATTTTTTAAATTTCAACCAGGTTTTTTATTACGTTAGTTATTTTGGTTCTCAGAATTTTTAAATGAAAGCCCGCTATCTGCCACTCATATTGAACCAGAAAATTTATAACATCAAAGAACTGAAGTCCAACAAATCTGCACATCTGACTGGGAATTAACCACAGAAAGGGTATTTCTCCACAGAAAGACTAATCTCCATAGAATGGATTTACAGTACAGTCGGGGATTTCTCACAGAATAGGAATTTTTTAAATTATAAATTTAATTATTTTCTTTTTTATATTGTGTCTACAATTCACGAATAAATTTTATTTTACATGAGTATTTAGCTGGTATAATTCACACATTAATTAGATAATTATATGATAAGATCTTGATTAGTATATAAATTTGGTTCCTGTAAATCACAATAAGCATTAATAAGTTAACTTTTGTTACTATGGTGGAATAAGACCTTTCGTTAAAAAATTAAGATATTATTTTAAAAATACATTGGTTAAAAATCATTTAGTTTTTTTTATAAGAATCACATGGTTTAAAACACTGTTTGAACTGTGGTTTAAACCATTGAAGTTTAAATCATCTAACCCTGTTGAAAACACTCAAGGGGATTAATTTACTTTTTTTTTGATACTGTCTTGTCGTTAATGGGCCACTCACTGTGTTTGTCTGTGCTGTATTTGTTCTTTCACAATTTCCTTACACGGAATTTTCTGTGCTATGTTTGTTTTGAATTTTTTGACTTCAGTGGATTTTGGCATCTTTTCTGTAAGTCTACACAGTCATTTATTTTTGTCTATTCATATTTTTATTGTTATAGTAGATTTATTATGAAATACTTTGTATCTAGCATTGGAGTATTTAAAAAACACTTTAAACCATAAGTAATAAGCATTCACACATGCTGATTAATAAAAAATAGATTGCTGTGTTTATTAAAAAAAAATCCTGAAAACGTTACTGCTATAGTCTTAAAAGTATCAATTCATAAATTAACTTGCAGGTAAAAACCACCACTTGAAAGCTAATGCTGTGATCATCATTAATCATTTTCTAAATACTTGATAAGTTTAACTTTTTATATTAGCTTGCGTCTATAATACAAAAAAAATTAAATGTATATAAGTGTGAGCACGTATTTATTCAGTGATTAGGCAGTGTGCCTTACGGCCATAGACTATAGTTTTGTAATTTGGTAAGTTTTCCAAACTTAAAACATACCTAACCATAAAAAGTATGGTATTGTACATATTTAATTAAAAAATAAAATTTATAAATAAAATTTGCGTTATGTGAGGACTTGTAAATTGCAATAACATATCAACCGACTTCAGTTTACCTGTTATCGGTTGTAACATATCTGTGTTACAGGAACTCTCAAAGAGGCCAAAATAAATAATTTTTAACGCTAAATAAATAAGACTTTCAGAATTCATGATAACGTCACTAATCTATTAAAAATTTGCATGCAATCCATAGATTAATTTTAAATGACTTAAATAATTTTAAATTAGTGTATTTTAAAACTTTGTATGCGTAAAAGGTGCATTGAAAAAATAATAAGCACATTTAAATATTGTATTAAAATCATTTGTCAATAAATTTTTGAGCTTGCGAGATAGGTCGGATGAATAAAGCTAATTTTAATAGTAACAATGAGTTCGTCATCACTTAGATGTATCTTGTTCTCACAACAAAAAAACAAAGCACATAATACTTTTGACAGCATTGAAGATGCATTTCAGTATACCAAAGATGTATTCCAAAATTAAGTTTGGATTAGTATATTATTCATCATATAACATTGACACAAGAAGTTTCAAATTCTACACTTTATTACTTTGAGAATACGGAAAGGAATTTTCAAAATATTATACATACAAGCTCAAGATTCAAAATAAAAAACTTTACTATAATAGTCCTTTTGCGTACAATGCCTTCGTAAACTTGAAAGAAAAGTAATTAAAATTCCACTTTTGGAGGCGTTCAATATAACAGTCAGGGTGAAGGATTTCATAATTAGAAGTAAGCACAGCTTTTTGATTCCTTCAGGGTGGGTGAGCAAAGGAAGTCACTTCAGAATTCTCTAAGAACACCTGTCAGCACAAGGAAGTAAAGGCATTTTACTGGGATGGGAAAACTTCAGAAATTCCTGTCGTTAAAGTTTGCATGTAGGAGTGATTGCTCTAGTTTTACAAATATATAAGGAGTGTTTCAACATACAGTTGCAAACAAAATTGAAAGTAAACGAGGACTAGTTTTTAATACTCGTATCCGATCACGTTAAACCTGCAGATAAAGAAAGTCACATTGGCTTTTCGTAGCATGGTGAGTCTGTAGTATATTCCTCATTATGAAGGTGAAGAGAAAACAAAATAACATGTCCTGGACCAGGAAACCACATTTTTCATAAGTTTAAAACTCCTGTCCCAGCGGGAATTCCAAGATGTGATCTTGCTCTCTCCAGACGGTCATATAACCACTTTACTTTAATTTTTAGTAACCTATATTACATGTTTGTCAGTTGGTAATTTTTATTACCGACCAGCTAACATTTTAGCCTTATTATTATATTAGTGAAAATTCAAAAGTTTTTGAAATTTTACTTCTTTAGGCACGTTATGAAAAAACGTTGTGGGCGAATTTTTACGATACGCGCGCACCATGCAACAAAATTTCTACAGGATGAAAAAAAATGTTTAAATGCAAAAATAGTTGTGCATGTGCTTTTAAATCTTATAGTTTAGTAAATCATATGGAGTTCTGGACCATATTATTAAACATATTTATTGATTGTATATATTACTAATCGAAACTCTTTAAGTGTATTTTATATTGAGGTTATGTTTCTGTATGATTAATTTATTTGCATTAAAAATATTATCTTAGTATAAAAAAATGAATTAACAAGTTGAATAAATATTTAGCATTATTATTGATTTTCATTATTAAATAAAATTTATCTCGATTAGTTTACTAAATTTATTTATTTATTTTTATGCACATGTATGTATTAATATTAAATACTGAGTATTTATTGAAATTTTTAAATTTGATTTAATTTTTAATAAAACTCCACCTTTTATTATTTGTTTCTATAGATTATTTGCACAACTAAAGTTAGTTTTTTTTATTACGCCAAGTAAGTGCAGCTTTTAACGCGCGTACATAAGTACATGCACCCTTTTTTAAATAGTTTCATTGACTTTGACTTTTTTGTGACCTTGTTGAAGACTCCTCGCACCGAAAAAGTCAGCGTGCAACTAGTTCCAACTGCGCTGCGAAAATCGTCACTTAGCCATCAGCTTGGACAAAGTAAAACGAGATACATGAACAAAAAGAAAGAAACTTACCAACCTTGCGTGCTAAAGTATGGGATACACCCGGTTAGGAAAATACCGATTTGGGATCATTCCGGCAACTGCCTCTTTTTTTTTTTTTTCCAGACCTGGCATTTTCAACTGACAAACGTGTAAGTTGGCAGTAGGAGTGATATACTGCCTCGCCGTTCCCGTGCAGTTCGCTCTTTTCGCCACGCTTAATGTAGGGTCGGGCGCGATTTCGTATTCAAAACGACTCTGATCTACATGAAGCACGCGGCAAACCGGGCGATGCCCTCGTGTGCGGTGTATCTTTAAACGTGAGTCAGCGTTACCTGCGCGGTGATTTCGCTCGTCCGGAGCTTCTGCTAAGAAATAAGGAATCCTAAATCAAAGGGTGGTTTGGGAACTCCGCCAGCCAACATGCGACGCAGTTCCTACAGCTCAGTTCTTAAACTGCAGTTATAAGAATAACTTCCCCCGTTATATCCCTCCATTTCCTACGGGAACTTATTCTACAGAATTGTGTTTAAGCATTGGGTTTAATTGCTCAGTACTTGACTGCATATCAAAATTATTTTTGCGGTAAACGCTAGATAGTAATTAGTTTTTTGCTAAGAAAATGATGTTTAATAAGATTAATGTTTTGGCCTGTGTGTGAAATTCTGAATATCTGTTTGGTTGTGGGTAGATTAGAGATTTGGTTGGTGTTGTATCTCGCCCAGATGAATTTAAGATACATAATTCAAATTTAATTTAACTTTATCACAAAAATTTAAAAGTGCTACGCTAATAAGAAATCATTTACTTGTTTATAGTTTTGAAATTATCTCTTTTTAATTTATTGCGTAATTGAAATAAATTTGATAATAAATCAAGACTAATAAATTTTATCGAAAGTTTGTAGATGTGTAAGCACAGGCAAAAAAACATGTATTTAAATTACAAACTAATTACTTAAATAATAATTTGGTATCAATTATTTTTAATTAAGAATGATTTGTAATATACTGTCACCATTAATAATTAAGCACTTTCAAGGTTTCATAAGCTTACTTAAACTGAAGTTAACGGGTCACAATGCTACGTGAAAGAAGTCAATAAATATATCGTGGAATTTCCCCTATTTCAAACGGTTTTGTAGTAAGTATATAAAAACCATGTTTTGAGCTGTGCTACAGGAAATTGTGTTTTAACACTGTTATATAATTCAAGCCACTATATGTTAATAAAAATTTCAGCATTCTATTATATATAGTATTAAAATTAAATAGAAAAATTAAAAATGATCTATTTTAATTAATTTAGCTACAATAATGCAAGAAAAACATGACCAATCAACGTTTAACTTTTATACCAAATTAATTTAAAAGAAGTTTTAATAATACAAACGTATATATAAAATAAAAGTACTCGAGTTCTTTAAACGACCATATTATGAGCGCACGGAATTTCGCCGCACAAACCTTGCAGGTAGGCAACCAGATGCTGAGTAGAGAAATGCTGGTTGCAGATCTCGCAGGCTCTGAGAAGTTGTTTAAGGCTATTTCATACAGCAGGCATTGAAGCAACTTGAAGAGGCGCAGTGTGAAACTTAAAGTTTATGTTTTTTAGATTTACTTATCAATTCAAACATTAATGTGCTTTCTCATTTACCAATGTTTAACTTCGCAAAACTTAGTTTTGTAAATATTTGATCAAGTGTCTGAAACATCATTTAAATTTTAGAACTACCGTTTGTTATTTTATTTTGTCAGTTATTTGTTTAAATTTTTTTCGTATCGTTATTATTCATTTTTACTTTGTTGTATGGATTTAATTTTATCATGTTTAATTATTTTGTAAACTTTTGTATGATTAAGTGGCAGACAAATTCGACACATGAAATAAATCGATATATCAATGTAAAATAAATAGTTAAATTTGGGCCTGGTTTATCAAAATGTATCGTTGTAATATCAGAGCTAGATTAATGGATACAGATTGCATGTATTTGTTTTTTAGTTTTACAGTTAATAGTTTACGTTGGTAATAAATAGTCTGTGACTGAAATATATTATTTTTTATTTTGTAAGTGTTCAAATTGCGGAAGAGCAAAGAAGCGAAACAAGCAGACAAACAAGCAACGTTAATGACCAAATGTACACGCAAGGCACTCCAACTTTTTATTGGCTACATTATCACACCCTTTATTCGTTCACGTACAAAAACTAGTATACTGCCTAGCGTTCGCTCCACTTAGAACATATTGTGTGAACCTAATAAAAAGTATATTTGGTAACGTAAGTAAAAAAAAAATATATGAACACCTTTTTCCTCTGGCTTGCACAAATCAACGAAAATAAAACGACAAAACATCAGAACCAAATAAAAATTTACATGAAAAAACAAACTGACAGTGACATAATTTTCTGCCATTTTACTCAACTGTTGAAATCCTTACAATTATAAGAAAAATTAATTCCAGGTAAAATTTAATAAATATTTTTGAAGTTGCTTTAACCATTTCACCAAGTATAAAATAGTTTTACACTAAACCTTAAAAATGTTTCGGTTCTGTAAACAATATACTAATGAAACTTTGGATGTTCCACAAAAAATGTAAATTTAGCAGGTAGTTATTTAGAAATTATATATGCACATACATACATATATATATAATATGATCCAGAATTGTACGGTCAATTTTAATTGCAGGTACATCACGAAGAAAAAATATTGAAAACTTATAACGACTTGTGATGTGAAGTGTTTCCAAAGTCTGGTAAACACCTATGTAGTTGGAGGTGACCGAAATTTTTTATTGCAAAGAATAATAGGGAAATATTTCAAATGGAACACTCAGCATCTGGCTAATGTTTAGTTAAACAAAGTTCTGCGACCACCGAAAAAACTTGCTGCTGTCGTAAAATGGTTACACTTTTTGAAAGTTGAAACACTCATAAATTCTACTGTTTTAACAGTGCTTTAAAAAAAATAAAGCAACAGTGTGATGTGGGATGGTAAGTGCGACGCTCGCTGGTGTTTCTAGCACGGTATCGCCTCTAAGTGCAAATGTGTAATGTAAGTCCCTTGAGTGCTTTCGAGAACCTGTACCGGACGTTTCGTGCCTGAAAATTACTCTGAAAACACCCGTTTTAGCCTTTTTCACTCTTCTAAATATACAATTTAAAAACAAAAAACGGAAACAGAATTTCTCATCTGGCTTTGGCGTATTCGTAAATGCTTTTAGTAGAGTCCACTCGGATAACTTTGGGCAGTTTTTATATTATATTAGTATACGCATTTGGTAATAGTTTTTGACGTGACAACGTCTAATGAATCGATGAACGCCGGCTGTACGCACGAAAAAGTGTCCCGTTACGCACATTGTCCCGTTACGCTGTGTCCCATTACGCTCATTGTACGCTTGTGCCGCATCTATCTCTCTTCCACTAGATTGGAACAACAATCGATTTGACTTTTTCGAGGCACATTAAACTTGAAACACTCCCATTCGTTTCCTACTTTTCCTATCATCGTCCTATCCTTAACAGAATAACACAGATTGGAAGACAAATAGCAAACATGTATAAAAGTTATAGTTAAAATAATCTCTTCGTTAAAGTAATAAACATATTTGAATTAATGAGTGGAAATAAAATTAAATTTATCAATTAAATTGTAGATTTCATTTCACTCCTACTTTGTATCCATACAAAATAGTGATAATTCAATAAAAATTATTCAATTTTATTCATAAAAGTATGCAATCATTTCATCAATGTTTTGTTATGACGTTGTCACGTTAAAATATGATCCGTAAACCGACTTTACAGACAACCAATTTTTTTAGTGAAAGCGATGAAAGTCACATGGAACGGAAATATGTAACCACAGTGCTGCCATCTGTGACGGATGGTGCGAACCTAAGTCCACAAAGCTTAAAAGGAACATTTATAGTATTAAAAAGATGGGCCGTATTTTAAATGATTTCTTGACCGAAAATCAGACCTAAATCCAGGATTTAGTATTTTTTCAAGTCTTTCTCGCTTTTATCAAAGCCGTTATATATTATAGTTTTTATAATTTTGGTCTATTCATCTCGAAAGCCAATGTAGCTGCGCCGGAAACTCTAGTGGCTGGTGCGGAAACTGCGTGTAATTGTGTCAAGAAATATAATAATTGAAAACACAATTTGCTTATGTTTATCACGCTCGCCATTATTCTAAGAAATTATACATTAAATTTCGTGTCCAAGGCTGTTTTTCGTATTATAAGTGAAAATTGCTAGTTGCCGAGGTTAGATGCTACACATGTCTGGCGAGTACTGAAAGAAGTGCTGAAATACTCGCTCACATGTTTTCGTTTCCTGAAGCTCTGTACACCGTGTGTGTGCTCACCCAAACCGTGACGAGGTTACCGCTGCGACCGGCAGATGGCGCCGCACCAGGTCGTGGCAGACGGGGTCCTCGTGTTTCCCACGAGGTCCGCCCGAGGCGCTGCCAATTATCGCGGGCGTGCAGCGAAGCGTGCGCGGGGGGGGGGGGGGGGGGCCTTTAGTCACGCCAGTCCATTCCGGTGCAGCGTTCGTGCATGTTCGGTTTCTCATGACTCAGAAAAAAGCGAAGAGATGGCATACCCACGTGTTTCATTCATAATTTATATAAAGTCATGGTCATCCATCAAAGTATCAACCATGCTCGATGGTGCTTAACTTAATTTTCTGTACAAATCAAAGCATACACCATTACCCGCTCGGCCATGAGATGAAATACAAAATATAATATTTTTATAAATGTATACATAAAATACGTATACTCAGGGGAAAATAAAAAAAATTTACAAGTTCTTTAACTTTAATTCGTGTTAGCCACCCGGCCTACACCAGGGCACAAACACCATCATAACTGTTCTGAAATCACCCGAAGGGCATCAAATGCACCGAATTTGAGAAAAATTGGAGGAAATAAAAAAATTAGCCTAACCTAACCTGGGTTGGGTTTGATTGGTTTCGGTTTCGTTTAGGTGATTATTATCTTGTTAAACAGAATTATATTTATGTTTTAAAGAGGGAAAAATGTTTACCTTTTTTACCCTAAAATTACAATTTTTCGTATGTTTATCACGCTTGACATCATTTTTTAAGCATTCTACGTTAAATTTCATGTCCCAGTTTCGTGTTATAAGTTTATTTGGAACATGAGAACACATTAACCTTTTCTTTACAGAGGTTAGATGTTTACACATCACTGGCGAGTCGTGAAATATTTTTTTTCTCTTCGGTTTTTTTTCTCTCTGTTTACCTAATATCAACACATCGAGGATTTGAATTTTAAAAATAAATTTATAGTAGTTTTGCTGTATTTAACTGGAAAAATTATGATAATCTTTTATATTTTTGTAAATTCAGAGTGAAAGTCCTTTCTGAAGCAAAAATTTCAATATGTAAATCTGTAGTCACAATTCCACGACAGACAAGCACGACAAATCCGATTACGCGTCGAACATTGTTTCAGGACGACAGAGTTAACAGCGTAGGGTCACAATACCATGTCAAAATTTACACGACGAACTCTAATATGGCTGTCGGAAAATCTTCCCATGCCAAAAGTGTCCATAAAATGCAGTCAAGAATGTGCTAAAACTGTGTCGGTTCTGTTGAAATATATTAGATGCATAAAAACATAACATTTAGTCCTTTTGCACAAGGTAATTAAGTTTATTTTAAATACAATGAAGCAAGCAAGCTATAGATATGTTGATGACAGTTGATTACAAACAACATATTTGAACATGAACCGAAAATTAAAACAAAATTTCGTTTTACACCATAAATATTTTCCAAGTAGGTAGTAATTTTTTGATGTTTAATTTTGTAAGTTTTCAGTTTTGCCTTCCGTCTTGCGTCACGTCAAGACGAAATTAGAAATAAAATCTACTTCTTGCGGGTCATCGGGACGCGTACTTCGTCGTGTTGACGTCATGGCAACCTCGTATTTCATTGGCTATTGAGCGTGTCGGGCCTATCGTGTCGTGTCGTGTCATTGTAACTCCCGGCTTATTGGTTTTCTATTTTAATTTAATATTATCAGGTTAGATTTACATATTAAATATACCTATGTGATATCGTGAACATGATCGAATAGTTTAAAATTGGCTACATTTAAAATACTTGTGGACAGTTTGTTACGTTAGCAACATTAAAAATATTCTAACATTGTGGACGGTTGGTTAGGTTGTAATATAATTTAAATGGTTGGATAGAATTTGCCAATTTGAAAAGTAGCAGCTAACGAAGTTCCACGAGTGAGCGGTGAACTTCAAAACTGTTCGGGCCTCGGACGGCGTGAACCTTATGTAGGCTTCCCCAGCGGAGACCCCTTCGGAACGCGGGAAGAACGCAGCGCCCGCTCACGCATCACGCATCACGCATCACGCATCACCAATCACGTAAACGGGTTCTTCTCTAGCTTCTAAGCATAGCTGAGACAGGACCATCGAAAAAAAAAACACCTATTTACGAATATTTATAAAAAAACTCACTTTTTTCTTAAGCATTAAATTTTAATGTATTTTTAAACGCGGTAAATACTTTAATTAATAGTAAGGAAATAATCAATATTTACTGCATTGAAACTTAGACATAAAAATAATGGTAACTATGAGATTTCTTTGAATAAAATACTGTACCGATTGCGTCCACCATGATTTTCTATTTTTAAAGTTCTATTTAGACAAAAACAATTCTATGTCTAATAATACGCAGCCTGAGCGAGAGGTCCATACCACCTTTAAGTCTACGGCTTGGAACCCCTCGACGCCTTTGTAGTAGTCTGGCCAACATGACGACGAATAAACAGAGAACGAATGATTGAACTGTTGTTGAGCAACTAGTCAACATTGACATTAAAGAGGGATGGGATGTACATGTGGGACTTAAAACAGTGACGGAGTTCATTGGTTAGATGTAAAGGGAACAATGCGATTTAACGTATTCCTTACACATAAGTCAGCCATGTTTGCAGTACCTTCGAGTTCGAAAATTATCTCTTGGGCAAAATATATCCTGCTTGTACTTGAGCACCATTAAATAACTTCAACTCGAAACGAATAATAAACACAATAAATTATCTTATACAGAAATTTTGCACTTATATGTTGATAAAAATGTATATATTCTTGCATTTTATAATTAAAGTATTTTTATTTTTTTTACTTTGACTTGAAAATGAATTTCTGTGGTGAATATATTTACTAGACATGGTCAGATCTTGAAACAAGTATTCTTCCATTATTTGTGAAGCCTGAGTGAAGAAAAAAATTATGTAGACTATAGATTTAACCTTAAAATATTTTAAAATGGTTATACGGTAATTGATTAACACCTGGATACAGAGATAATTAAGACATATTTAAATATATGTTCTGCAATTAGTAAATGGTGTTTATTAAAATAAGAATGTATTAATTATTTATATACTGAAAAAGTAACGTTTCCGAGGTTACTTATGTTTTAAGTAAACAAAAAAATTATCAACTTTGGCAAACGACGAAGTCTTAGTAGACACCACAGCATGATGCAAGTTTTCGTTAGGGATGTTATATATAATTATTATTATATTTTTTCTCTTAAAATAAAGTTTTTGAAAAAATGCAACAATTAAGAATCGTAGATCAATATTTATGTAAGCCTTATATAGTCAGAAGTAAAAATAAGTGTTAATTTACTAATGTAAATATTTTTTAAACTTTAACTAAATTTAATTGAGAATAAAACAAATTATTACGGAATAAATAAACCTGAATGACGATACCATATTTTAGTACCACCACTCGGTAAATATAACTCGCTTTTGCCCAGCCAATTTATGTATTAGCGGGAAAAGATTCAGCTTCATATTTTTTTTTCCACTTGTAAGAAAATTGCAGTGGCCGACGAGAAAGTGGTGAAATGACCAAATATTTCTTAGGGGTTGGTAAAAGGCAACAGAAATAAGCCGGAATGATATATATATATATATATTTTTTTTTTCTACGAGGAACTTTTTCTTGGCGCACTGACCTGGTTTGAACTGCGACAATATTCGCTTTCATTACACGCTCCGGAGAAATAAATCACGCTGTAACTGTAAGGGAGAGAGGGAGGGAGATGTTGTAAGTGATGTAGAAGGAAGGGGGTAGGGTACAACTAGAAGAGCGTCTTCGAAGCGCCAACAAACCACTTCTGCCCCTCTCAAAAGACTTTTGTTCCCCCGCCCGGTCCGTTTTGTCTCTCGACTTCCGCTTCCTCTCCAACTTTCCCGCGCAATCTTCTTCTCTACCCTTCCCAAACCCCCCCCCCCCCTTCCGCAATTCCCTTACTCCTTGTCCTTCCATCGCATTCCTGTAATGCTGGCAGTCCATTGGCCCCTTTCTCGGAAAAAAATCAGCGCAGTTAGTTAAAAGGCTTTTATTTTTTTTTTTCAACTCAAACCTCCTACGATAGCAACCATAGCACATAAAGGTCTCTTTTGTCCAGAGCACACACATGACAGTAACCGAACAAGAACTGTGCTACAAAAATTACTTTCCTATCTCGAAAATTTGCGTGGGCATGTTAAACAAACACTGTGAAGTGCAACATTTCTAGAAAGTTGTGGTAGAATAACTCAAGGAATATATATATATATTTTTTTGTTTTAGTAATGTATAGAAGAAATTACATAATTCGCCGGCAAAAGTGTTTTTAAAGACCTAGTTTTAAATTTACAAATTAAAAGGTTTTTTTTTCTCAGTAATTTCAAGAAATATTTTAGCATACATATTCAATATTGCAATTTAACACCACACAGACAAACAACTTCTCCATTCCCCACAAAACACAAACAAACACACACACACACAAACACACACATATATATAGTTAGGAACCATAAATTTTAAACAAGGTCATTTTGCTTAAGTTTCTACGAAGCAGATTTTGATTTGGGTCAGAAAAATGAAATCTGCCACACAATTTATATGACGCACGTTTGAATAATAATTTATAAATGTTATGTTATAAACTCTGTTTTAATATTTTTCTACCGTATTTTTCCTTACTGGGAAGAAGTGGGGAACGGTTTCAGTCCCAACTTATAGTTGTGAAGAGTGTAATCCACTGTTTCACCCAAAAACAACGCGTAGGCGCTATTGAGAGCTACGCCTCGTGTAGCTTGGGGCCGCGCCGCAGGCCGTGCCACACGGTGCAGCGCTTCACCCGTGCAGAAGCGATGGAGGTTGGTTGTCAAGGAAGGGGGTGGAGGGGTGAGGACCATGGGAACAACGCAGCGAACCATGACTCCGGAACATGTCATTAGCTCCTCCCACACCGGGGCGAGACGGCTGGCCCTTCTGCGGCGTAGCGCAGGCAGTGTTGCCAAACCAGCGCAGCCCCACATTCCATCTGGGGCACGCCGAACTTCCTTGCGCCGAGGTGTAAACTTTTCCCCGTCGTCGTGTTCGCTATCACGCGTCCCCTCCGAGCACAAAGGACTGGTTTCCCAGAGACGACCTCGATTGCATGGCGAAAAAAACTTACCGAACTCGCTAACGGTAAATGGTAATCCTCAATATGTAGAGACGGATTCATTTCCGACGTGCTAGAATTGAAATAATCCTACATCTATGCTGCTTCTACCATTGGTTCACTGTTAATCTTGATGACTCTGGGCCAATTAGTGACCCTCAATCAAAAAATTATCGAATCACGAGTTACCCAGTTGAGACGCCTCACATGTCAGCAGCCAATGAACATGTGAGTTTTTCCCGATTATACGGAGGATCGTTGAGTCCATCCTGGAGGTCAAAGAACCAGCGAATTCTTACAGTCCCTATGAACAGGATTCCAAATGAATTTTTAATCAATGTGTTAACGTTTGCGAGCTAATTAAAAAATTGCGTAATTCTCTTTATTTTCTGGTAACGAGATGAACTAGCTGTACACGCTTGTACACGTATTAGTAGATATAAAAGGCCGATTCCAGGACAGTTATCTTTTTTGAAGTGAAACTTATTTACTGAAGTAGCAAAAAATTTCGAGCATTACGAAAATAGTATTTTAACTTTTGGTTTATCTCGGAATATTTTTCGTGAACATAGTAACATAGTATAAGTGTACAAAGATAAGCATATATCTCTTTCTCTAAATAATAACTCAAATTTTGACAGGTCTCACCGTACAAGTAGAGGTCAGAAATATTCGCTTTTTTCAATTTGAGACAGGCTATCAAGTACACTATTACTAGAGACTGGAAAAATTCGCGGTTTCAATGACACCTAGGACAGACTCCACTATCTTCTTTGTACTAGGGAAAATTACGCCTGCTCATTGGCTACTGGCTCGTGACACCTGTTAGCTGAGGGGCTTTTCATTCGATACTTCTTTTGTTGGGGTTTTTGCACTGGCTCAGAGTCCTTCAGAAAGATTGTGCCCCAATTACAGAAGCAGCAAAAAGTTAAATTTATTGGGATTCCAGCCTATATACAGCGAAATGAACCCAAGAAATGTTACTGTTTCCAACAAATACATTTTTAAACCGCATTTTCATTGAACCACGGGTAGTTTAATGCGTTCTGAAGAACAAGCAGCCAATAAGAACATTACATTTCGCGTGAGCAAACATTTTTATTTGCGTACCGGACATCAGAAGGTAAAATGTGTCAGCAGTCCATGTTCAAAAGACATTTCACTTGTTTAAAGTACTTTGTTTTTTCCGGAGTCAAGTATGGTTCCAAAAAGTAAAGCGTATATTCAATATCATTACGTATAAATGGTAAGAATAATAGAACTTTATAAACATAACCACACAACGTATGAGTTAAAATTTTAAAGTGTAAGTTTAACGTCACAGAATAAGGCACATATATTTAAAGCTTGAAATTATAAAGCCTTCAAATAACCTGGAAACCGATTGAATTCCTATTGGCAATATCATACAAATGTTTCAACAAAACCATTGTGAAAAACTTATAAATAAATAAAATATATTACATATTATCATAGACTTACTATGAAAGAACAATACCACTTTCTTATGTGGTCACATCGCTAATAATTAAACAATTATTAAAAAAAAACAAATAATCACACCTTTTCAAATCGTTCAAGCTATTTAAAAAAAAATTATTTGCACAGTAAATTTTTTAAACCACTATGGAATTTAAATTTGGTTGTTTTATTAATGTACGGCACGAAGTTCAAATAAACAATATTCAAGAAATATAAATGTTTTGAAAGAAAAAACTTTAAAAAAAAATAAGGCGTTGGTGTTTACAAAACAGTCACATCATCACATAGTTGTCTGTGTGATACGTCAATCTAATTAAAGTAACTGACCAAAACAGAAACTGAACAATTCAAAGGTAGGTGGATTATGATAATATTACAAACAAATATTGAAATACACTTAAAACAATAAAAAAACGTAGTTAAAAGTACGCCCTTTTTGATTATCAAATTTCAGATATCACTTATTAAGTTTAGGCATTATATTTGCAAGTTAATTTCACATAAATTTTGCAAATAGTTTGTAATACTCGATTTAATAATTGTTTATATTTTTACCATCAGTTTTTAAACATGAAATGAACTAATAATAATTATTAATGAAGTGCTTGAATTTTACTAATTATACTTAAATTCTTACTTTAACTCTTTCTTGTTGGATTTACATTGGCCGAAATTGATAACACTATGAAATAAAACGTTGTTTGTTTCATAGCCCATCAATAAGACTTTGGAATACTAGTAAACACACGCACAGTGTCTAAATGGTCCAGTTGTGTGAGGCGTCACACGTCGTGGTTTTCAGATCTGTCTCCAGACTCGCCGGTATAGGCTGTGCGTTGTCCGTCAGTCAGTGTTACACAATGACGCAAGAAAGTCGTAAAGATGAAAAATGCGCTGTTATTTATTTCTGCATGGGGTCATTCGGTCTCGTGGTCAGATATCCTGGTCGGTGGAACAAAGGTTCCCGAATACGATTCCTGGTCACATGAAAAATTACGCTTTCAAGCTTGAAACTGGGTGGGGTGTTTGGTTGTGCCTTTAGTCGCGGAAGGCGATGTTCAACCATCGCATGATCATCTCGTATTATTCCGTCTCAGCCTCGCATGACCATTTCCTCGAGGAGATGGCTTGGGATCCCAACCAGCTTTCGAGCTGATCTTGAGATAACTTACAATTAAAATTTCATAAAAAATAAACAAACAAACTGCTATCGTCACACAACCTTACTCATTAATCTTGAGTTTTTAATTTACTTTCTGTGGTTGTGTTCAACTAGATGTCTAGGTTTGTTTCACTTGAGTAAATGCGGTTAATCAGTCGGAAAAGTTCGAGTTTCAACTGATCATACATCTGCTAGAATGTAGTTATAGGTTAAAAGTTATTAGTTGCCAATAAAAGATAATATGAGTAGTAGATAGTATTACAGTAATACATTTCACCCACACGTTCACACACACACTCATAAAGTAGAAAATCCGTAAAGTGATCATGCTAAGTGTTTCATAGATACGTCTTCAGCCTGTGCTTAAAAGAAACGCTAGGTTTTTAGATTGTCTTGTTGCTTGGTACAGTTCGTTCCAGAGCTTGATGATAATCGTGGCTGCAAAATATCCTGATAAAACATTTCGATCTATATACGGGGATCGCTAGCAGTATGAAGGTTCGTCGACCTCTAGACAGCTTCACTAACGCGCGTTTCTCGTGTCGAAGTCGCGTCGAAAAGCAGCGGAAAAACTCGACGCGTTCCTCGAGAAACACAACAAAAAAGAAACACACTAATGCTTTTTGCTGTTCGTGTTGACAACAATGCGTAGAGGTAGTCAGGAGCATGCATTTTCCAAGGAAATAAATCTGAACGCTCATTGGATTGCAATATTATGGTCTGTCCGACCAAATGTTTTTTTTTTTTTCCATATCATTGGCAGCAGTCTGCATTTTATGCATTTTATTTTAATTTTGTCGGGACACTCAGAACAATCTATCTTCCACACTGAAAGGCTGTGATCCTTGCTCCTACAGGAGCAAGAAGCTCAACCCATAACGAGACACACACACCACACTAGGAGGTTTTGGCATACAGCTTAATTTCAAATTTTTTGTTTTCGCAAAAAAATTAATACTGCCCTAGTTATTGACAGCGTACAATCGTGTCTTACAGAAATAATAAAAGACTCTATATGGAAATGCTCTTAACGAATTTTGTAAAATAAAATTTTTAATTAAAATTACTAGCTGAAGAACCCTGCGTTTCCTTGGCTAAACCACCCTTGGGATCTGATTTTCGGAAAACTTCGTTCTTAGTTTATGGCTATGTAAGTAGTAGCTTGGCTTCTGGGTTGTTGCCGCAAATATATCACCGACTTACTCTGATGAAAACGACTGCAATGTCGACCGAAACGTTGGTGATGTATTCGCCTTGGAAGCGGCTACAACATAAAAGCCAAGCAACTCCAGACAATGGCCGCGAAAGCCAGCGATTTTTATTAATACAGCAGTGTTCCAAGTCAGAAGGACACGTACTTGAAAAACGGGATATTTTTAATCTTTAACCCTTCCGCAAACCGCCTTGGGACCTGATTAGGAATTGAAAGTAAATAAAGAAATTAAATGTAAAAGACATCGCCAGGAGACGGAGAAGGCATCAACAGTACAATAGTCGTTGCCATGGACACGAAGAAAGCACCAAGAATGCAATAGCATTGAAAAATAGGGAAAATTTTCTTTTTAACGTCCCCGTAACCGTCCCTGGGATATGATTTTCACCAAATCTTTTCTTAGTGGTTGTATACGTAGCAAAAGGAATACACGTGTTAATTTCAAGTCTGTAGGTACTGTATTGTAGGTTTCTGATAATTCGTGAAGAGTGAGTTATTGAATGGTATTTCGCTTCATACAAATTTTACCACCTCTTTTCACCCCTTTAGGGATGGAATTTAAACCCCCCCCCCCCCCTCCTTCTAGTGTACCCCTAGGATACTCAAGAAATATTTTCTCCAAATTTAAAAGCTTTAAGTTCACCGGTTTAGGCTGTGGGTTGTCTGTCTGTCAGTCAAAGTTCCATTAGGTAGAATTTACTGACTTACTAATTTTATATGTTTCAATATTGACAAAGAACACGCAAAGTGATAATAAAACAAAACGTATAAAACTAAGAAACTTCTATAAAATCTATAGTCATGAAAACAAAAACAACTTACAAATAAAGTTTCATATTAAATAAATAAACAAATTAATAGGAAGTATGAAAAATTGAAATTATTTTTAAAAACGGCACTAACCATGAATAAGTTACGATACATAAAAGAGGTATTTAAAAATATGAACTTTAATATGGAATATATTTATAATTAGGGGGAAAAATTCAAAATTCTGCCAAATAATATAACGCTAGACTATCATCACATATTAATAAAAGTGCTGAGTGGTTATTCATAAATGTATTATTCCCCGCATAATAAATTATATTTCACATACATTTCTCGAAAATAATACAGGGTTGAACGTCCTTTTCCAATGATGAGGAGATTTGTTGGGGTCCCGAGACATCTCGTCGAGGAAATTGTCTTGCGAGGCTGAGACGGACTAAGCAAGGTGATTATGCGATGGTTGAACATCGCCTTCCGCGGACGAAGGCACAACTAAACACCCCACCCAGTTTTAAGCTTGAAAACGTAATTTTTCACGTGACCGGGAATCGTATTCGGGAACCTTTGTTCCACCGACCACGATACCTGACCACGAGACCAAATGACCCCACGCAGAAATGAATAACAGCGCATTTTTCATCTTTACGACTTCCTGGCGGCATTGTGCTACTCAAACTGCTTGGGCGTGAATTCACTTTCCTTAAAAAACGATACATCACAACAGTGCGTTTGACAAAGCGAGAGAAATCAAAGGAACAGCAATTCTGAGCGGGATGAATTGGGGCGTCGGTTCTTTGAACATTCTGTCTTCAAATACTTTTTCAGAATAAATCGCATCGTGAAAATTGATTAATGCCTTCACTGGCTAAAAAGAAACATACCTGTTCTTTGAACACTCACCAACTCAGGCAGAGGTGAATTGTGTTCTGTCGTGAAGCGCGTAAAGAAAATATCCCTTGAACTCGTCTATCTCTGTAAATAGAATAGCTCGCAGAAAAAAAGGTATTGATCAGAAACAAATTAAAAGTGTTGCAGTATTAAAACACTGTTAGCCCACCCGAGCCAAGCCTAGTTTGAATCTCAGGCACACTATCTTCGAATCAGTTAGTCATGGTTTTCTGAAATATCTCCACGTAAATGCTAGACGTTTCCTCGATAAAACGTGCATAATTTCTTCCCCAACTATAAACCTACTTAGCCAACAACATCGCTATCGACTTAAAATAAAATAAACACATTATTTCTAGTAAAATAACAACTATAATTTAAATTTTAATTATTACATTGAAAACAAAACTACAATAAACATAAATTATTTCTATATTGTATTAATGTATGTAAACTGTAAAATCCAGTACTACAATTCACTTTTTGACACCAGTGAAATCCGGTATTTAAACTAAACAACACGTCAGTAAATAAAAATAAATGTTACATCAAAATACGAAAATTGTTAAATGCTTTGCAGGCATTTTGCAAGTAATTTCCTCCACAGATGAAATTAATAAGTCCATGGAAAAACTTATGGTCAATAACATAGGATATTTTTTTATAATTATCTTAATCAATAATTTTGTTGTTTTGTGAAATGATAAATGAAATGAAAACGCACAGAGGTTAATGTGGACAGAATCTCCCATCAAATATAGTTAAAAATTTTGCCTTTTAAACATTTTTTTTATTAACGGCAAACCAATTCGTTTTGTTAAGTTCAGCCAAAAGCTGCAAAAAAAAACAGAAACAAATATTTCAAATATATAATATTAAAACGTCCTGCTCTTCTTATTTATTGATTAAAAATTCGGTGAAGCTAAATTTAATTAATGACAGGACCTTTTGCCAAATGAGTATGAAGCGTAAACGACCATGGTCATCTAAGACTCAAAACGTTATAAATATTAAGTTGTTGTTTGGGTTTCTGCCAATTAAATGGATTTTGTTTTTATGTATGTTTTATAAATTGGTTTTACTGTGAAAGAAAATGTTAATATCACATCATTTTCTGAGAATTATGTTAATGGTGTAAAACATATTTTTGCACATATCCATTTTATTTATTCAAAAGATGACGTCTAAACGTAAGCCATTGCTCAGATAGCGACATGTAAACGTTAAATGGGTTTGTACTACATTCATAAAATAGTAAAACTACAAAAATAGCCACTAATACAACTATGCTAAGTAACGATTATTAAAATATATTATGAATAAATTATGTATTGGGAAATGGTATTGAATACCTAATGATTTACTTTTTATGGAACTCAAAGCATTTTAAAGATTTAGTGGCGAAAGATTAATAAGTAAGAAATTGAATTACATTTATATATATTAAAGTTTGCTTTTTTTCAGGTGAAAATATTGATTTTCCTTGACTGAACACAAAGTTTTTATAGTTTATTTAACTAAGTTATTTAATGATTAAAAAATAAATTACAGTACATAGCCTATATAAAATCAAAATGTATCTTTATTTATAAAATATATTTGAAAATATTTTAAACGTTATCAGTTATGTAAGTATAAACAACTAAACGCTATGTTCACTTTAATAAAGAATGAAGATCATGTGGATTAAAAATTCGTTTTCAAAACAACGTTGTCCAATGCAAGTTTTACGACATTTAAAGTGGTACAAACTTAATATCTTAAACCTTGATGCAAAGCAAATTTTTATACGATCACGTTATTAGTGAAAGGGATGAAAAATAGGTTTAAAGGTAAAAAAAAATGATAATGATAATAAGAAATAAATTTAAATTCAAATTCAAACTTATTTGATACTAAGAAGGTTTAGAATTTTTTAAATTTCAACCCATGTTTTTACGGAAATAATTCGTTCCATCAAAAATTGTTTCAGCCAAAGATTTAGATGAAGTTTAGGATTCAAACAATAAATTATAACGAATATGAGAGTTTATCTATTTAAAAGAATAATAATTAATTTTTTTAGTTTAAAACCTTGTTACTTCCACCCCTTGCAGTAATCATTGTTTAAACAAAAATTTGTTTTAACAATGATTTCAGTCAATATTAAGACAGTTAAAAATAAATAAGAATGTATTCGATTTTGTACCGGGTAGGGAAGTTTTATTTTTTTATCATTCCAACACCAGGTTTTTTCAACCCCTTACAATATTGGTTTGTATTATCAAAAATTGTTCCAGACAAAATTTTTAGATAAAAATTATAAGATTTACAAACAATTGTAACGGATTTGATAGTATGCCTACTAAGGGAATTGTGATTTTTTTTTTATTCAACCCCTGTTTATTCCATGCCTTGCAGTTATAGTTGGTCCTATAAAAATTATTTTAGAAGAAAATTTTAGATAATATTTATACGGTTTAAAACAATTCGGACAGATTTAATAGCTTTCATATTAAGGGAGTTATGATATAATTTCTTTTTAACTCCTGTTTTCTTTCATCGCTTGCAGTAATGGTTTGTCATATAAGAAATAACTTCGGAAGAAAGTTGTTAATAATATGTTTAGGTTTTTCATTAAAAAGGATTAGATTTAATAGTGTTAAATTTACGGGTTTAATTTTTTTAATTTCCACCTTTTTTTTTTTTGCAAATCTCTTACAGCAATAACTTGTCTTATCAAAAATTGTTTCAGACAAAATTTTGAGATAAATATTATAAGATTAATACACTATTGGTACGAATTCGATTTGGTGCCTAAGAAGGGAGTCATAATTTTTTGTTCTCCAACCATTGTTTTTTCCACCCCTTGCAATTATGGTTGGTCATATCAAAACCATATTCACACAAAAGATTTTGGTATTACTCCTACGAGTTATAATACGTTCAGACGGATGTGATATTTTCAATATTACGAGAGTTACAGCGATTTTTCTGTTTTTCAAATAAACCTTATCCATTTCTACCCATTTGGTTGGATATTGCCCATTACAATTCTGATTATATATATAAACTCTTGAGTTGATGGTATTGTGGTGGTCCTTGGACCATGAAACGAAAAACTGTTTAATAATTTTCCGGAATTCGCACCATGGTAACAGCGACAATAGGTAGTATTTATTTGAAATCTAAATAATATGCTAATAATGGATACCAAGAAAGATATTATTTGAAGAGCCTATTTTTACATTGGTGCACCACATTGTTGCTGAAAAGCAGCCTTTTTCCTTTCTTCAGCTCCTTCCTTATAAAACGGAAATTAGGACGTCGTACCGTTGCACATCTGTATCCCTCGCCTTCTTACTGCACATGCAGCGGGTTTTATATAAATGTAAATGCCATCTGGACGTAGAGAAACTTCTGCTGCATTCGAGAATATCTGACTGCAGCGCGGGAGATTATCAAACTGCAGCGACTCACAAGATCAGACTTCAACGACGGAGAGGAACAGACTGCAGCACAGGAGAGGATTAGACTATTGCGTAGGAGAGGATCAGACTGAAGCGCGGGAGAGGATTTGACTGCAGCGCAGGAGAGGATCAAACTGCAGCAACTTACAAGATCAGACTTCAACGACGGAGAGGATCAGACTGCAGAGGAGGATGGGATCAGACTGCAGAGGAGGATGGGATCAGACTGCAGCGCGGGAGAGGGTCTGGTTGCAGATTCATACATTCCCAAAACTTCCCATTAAAAACTTATCTTGCGAAACAGCTTCATCGTATTTTGAGACATGATCCAATCTAACACTGGATACCCAGTTTTATTACAGCTGGAATCTCTTTTATTTATTTACATTTGATGAGTTTTGAGGACACAAATTGTCCCCTTTCTTGCAACGAACGAGATTCATTATATTATCATAAAATTTTTATTTCAAGAATAACGTAAGAGGTTTTCGTATGGACTTTAAATTATAATAAGAATAATCCTGACGTTTCGATGCTGGTCGCTAGATAAGAGAATATTCAGTTCCTATTTTGTTTTTGTTTAAAATAAATGTTTTCCTCTAAGCGTGTTCGCAAGCGTAAATGCACATGTCTGCATTACCGAGACCGGAAATTAAAGAAATGGCTAGCAGTGTCGGAGCTACGAAATGGAAATGGATCTCAGGTATATTTATGTCTCAGCAGATAAGTCGGGCGGTGAAAAAAAAACCTATAGCAAACGAAAAAGAATATTTGCGAAGGCACATTTTTCACATCTTCTACAAAAAAGAATGTCTCCTGGAATGGTTTGATCATTTATATCACAGAATCCAATTTTCAGGAGCCAGTTTTAGTGGAGAAAAACCACCATCTCGCTACCACCTTAACGAAATGAGGAATTACATCGTCCTCGTGTTGCACACATAAATCTTCCGGATTTGTCACACCCGCGATAAGTGAAGCGCTAGAATTGATTATCCGTGGCTTGGAGCGGCCCATCTGTACAACCTCATCAGTGAACATTTCCCGATATTCTTGGTGGTCCACGCAGAACTGGAGCTTCGAACTTTTTGTGGGTTCATTTTAAGTGTATCCAACTGTATTACGCAGAAATGTTTTACGTTTACTTACAAACCTATATAGGGGAGAGTAGGGTATAACGGGGTACTTAGTATAAATCGCTTAAATTTATTGTTTTAATATTGCGGTATATGTATGAAACCATCAGCATGCGTAGATTGTAATGTGAGTTTAATTCTGCAACTAGTACCGTGTCTTCTGAAATATTATTATTGCAGAGATTTTTCATTATTTGAATGTATGCACACTACCCTGTTTTACCCAACTGGTTGGGTAAAACGGGGTACAGAAAGCAGATTTTTAAATGATTAAATATGTGCATTATAAAAAATTCTGAACAACATGTAGTATGACAAATAAATACAATTGTCAGTAAAAATATGAGGATTAAAAAAAAAATCAATTATAAGCCTTCACCTTACATGTTCCTCTGTATTTACAGTAAAACTTCACAAAAACATTGGTTTGCGGAAAATCACAAACATTGTTTGAACAACAATAACACAACACTGTTAATTTTGAGGAAGTGGTTAGTCTAATAGCATAATCTAATTATGTATAATACAACCTTGCATATGCGGTTAACCCAAATATCTGACAAAACATATGATTGTTTAATTAGCCTAATATGGCTTAGTAGGCCCGTCAGAACACAAAATAAGGCCAGAGTCTATATTCCAAACTGGCAGAAATCACATTCAAATGGCCTACAGTCATCTGTGTCTACACCAGCACATTCTTCATGGCTCCAAGAATGACACTTTAAGCATTGCACCCAACTTTCGGCTGATTTTGAAGTGGAGAACTGTTCAGCGCAATACATGCAAGGAACGTCATCATCATCAGACACACGCAAAGTTACTGTTGGTATGGATTTGTTGCTGTCTTCTTTATTCTTATGTTTTTTAGAACTGTTTTGAGATTTAGATACACCAGCATTTTTCCTAATTAGTTCGTTCTTATATGGCGAGTCGGTCAGCACAGCTGCCTTGCCACGTCGTCGTCCTCTTCCTTCTGCAGGATTTCTTTTGGCATGGGAATCGGCATCACTGTAGTCGGTGGAATTCTGAAGCTACTGTTTGATGAAGCATTTCGATTGTTTTTATCAGATAGGCCTAAACGAGATTCAGTTGGTGAAGATACCAAACCAGATGTCCCAGAAATATTACCAACACTGACATTTCCATGGGACTCTGAAGGCCTTGTGTAAGCTCGGTCAGTTGTTGCAGCAGTCACTGGAATATCACCTACACTGTCATTTTCACTCGGTTCTGAAGGCCTGGAGTTAGCTCGGTCAGTTGTTGCAGCAGTCAGTGGAATATCACCGACAGTGTCATTTCCACTCGGTTCTGAAGGCCTGGAGTTAGCTCGGTCAGTTGTTGTCTTTTGGGTGACTGTATAAATGTACTGTAGGTAACTCTGTATAACATTTAGTGTGCATAAAAATACTATTTTTAATTTTAAAAGTCATTTGCACAATTGATCGAAAAGATGGTTAAAACAGGAAACTGGTTGGGCAGAACGGGGTACTACCCCGTTTTACCCATTACCTGTGTACCCTGTTTTACCCTACATGCAGGTTCTCAAGCAAAAACGAAAACAGAAATTCTTAACACCCGTCAATTGCATCGGTTACTATGGCACAACATAGCAAATATAATACTTTACTTGAATACAACTTACCATAAAATATATCTGCAACCACTGATTAAATATTGTATAGCCAATACACGCTAAACATTTTAGTGAAACATCATAAATTTGTAATTTCCATTATTACGCACGAAAGAATACTGTGCGACACTTCATACTACCTCACTCTAGTGACGACGTGTAGAGGAGTAACTTACCAAACGTACACACAGATAGCAGCACGTGTACGGAAAATAACAGTGGTACCCCGTTCTACCCAACTACCCTGTTTTACCCAACTCTCCCCTACAAGTTATATTAATTGTGAATATGTTTTTTTTTGCTAATGGAACATAAATATTCATGTAAAATTACATATATTTGTACATTAACATGAAAACAACTGTAACAATACAAAAATTGTTTTTGCAGTTATACTGTATTTCAATTCTTACTCGGGCATTTATGCTTTGTGTTGTCCCAGTACCTCCAATAATTAAAGTTACATGTAAACCTTTCCCTGAACAGCTTTCCTGTATTAAGTGCGCATATTAATAAGCAAAATAAAACCTAAAATAGTCCGATTATTTAGTTTTAGATTATCTATTCCGTGGTTTCAAAAATATTATGCTTTGAATGAAACATCAATTTAAATATAAATGTATGCGCCAATTATCGTAAGAAATACTCAGTGTTATTTCGAAAAATGTATTTCAAATATGCAAAAATAACCATAGCCGTGTGTGGTACAAAGTTAGAAAATCTCTCTTGAAGTATTAAGAACTATTTCTTGGCAACTGGATTCCAATGGATTCCTTTGGTAAAGTACAGAGAATTGTTTTCTGTGTAAATAATAAATATTCAGTTTTCAATTTTACACTTAATAGATACATCAAAAATAGGTTTTCAATTAAAAGTTATGCGTGGTATGTACTTACACATTTTTAATTTTTTTATGACCTTACTAGCTACAAACAATGAAAGGTATTAAATCCGTCCCATTTGCGACCACATTCATGACTGATTTATAATGTTAACAGATTACCCAACCTAAATATAGTTTCAAATGTAAAAATGTGTAATGCAACCCACTAGAAAGCAAGGAAGCACTGTACTGGTACTGGAATGGCAATCATGGCAGTAATGACAGTAACAATAAACTCTGAGCGAACTAAACACGCCGGAAGCGCATTATGCAACCTAGCGGCCTAAGTCAAAAAGAGGAATCCACATGAAATATTTATATTTATACCTGATTAAAGACATTTCACTAACAATCACATTTTCGTGGTTGTTGGTAAACTATTGTTATATTTTAAAAATATATATGTTAACAATTATTATAGAAAAAAAATTCTCCCCAAACAAGTATATAGCAATCTTTGTTCATTTTGTTTTCTTATATTAGGTAATACATATGTGTAAATTTTTATTCAATGTCTATGTAAATACAGAAATAGTACTTGTATAACAAGTAACCATGATACAATTTAAGCAAAAATTTATAGTAAACAATACATGCGTGGCATTTTACCAATAGAAAATAGTGTGTATAATGTATCAGGTGATTTAACAGTCCTTGGGCGCACTTGTTCAGTTTGTGTGCAAACATTTGGCCATCTGATTGTACAGTTCTGTGAACAGTCGCTTTCTCTTTTATCCTTCCCAACCGAGAGTAGTCCTATCACAATTTTGTATCAGTGTTCCAGCTTCAGTGACTTCAGAAGTGTGTATAAATTTGAGTTAGGACAAGCTGTGTTTATAAGCATCTTTCCAACCTTCGACACCATTGTTTGTTCGACTTTTTTTTTTATCTCCACAGTGCTATACACCAACGTTGATGTTTGGACTTGGCAGCCATTCGTGCACAAAGTAAACAATGTAAACTCCTGGCGCCGTACTGAGGATGTTTGAACCGCCCTCATTCAACGTTCTCGTGGGGAATCATCGCCAAAATACGCTGCACATGCGCATACATACTTCTTCGTCATTTTGGTAGTCCTGAACCAATCACGTATCGAAGTGGAAATTGCAATAATTAATGGTGTGCGACTGAAATATTGAAACAAGCGAAGAAAGTAGACATCCATCTTTGAGGTCGATCGTGAATCTTTACGGATTCCATCTCGATAAACAATTGTTCATTCTACAAAAAATACGTTGTACAGTAACAATTTTCTTTTCGGGATAGTTAACACTACTGGAGCGATGTTCGTTTGGCTCTCTGTACTGCGTGAATTGCTGTGTAGAACTGTTTACTTTTGATTTAAAAGTCCCGTTGATAATAGTGCTTGTGACTTTTCAGTATTCCTCTGCCATTAGAATTCCTTCATCTACTAAAAGAGAAAAAATAAGTTCTCCATATATCCCATGACGCGTTGATCTTGTGATCGCCGACTCACATAGTTCGAAGTGCGTTTTAAAGCTTGAGTACGCAGGAACGTATGTCACGAGGTCAAATCATTGATTTAACAGAGGACCTTTTCCTTCGTGTTGGACCTGAAATATTGGCTTAGGTATTGTCTTTCTGCTCTGTTCTCAGCTGTCATTCGTTAAATTCGAACTAACGGTTTGGCGACCTCTTGTTTGCACTTGTGATCAGTTGCACTTATAATTTCGTGCCTTTTTTTTTTCTTCACTACTGTACTCCACGCTTCTCTCTCTTCTCTTGAATCCATAGCCAAATGTTGTTTTTAATTTGTATTATTCTTAGCGATTATATACTAATATCCAATGAGGAAAGGACGTACGAGATTGCCTTTCTCCCATCTTGGTTATAGTAAATTCATCCTTCAAAGAATATACACTATGTCTTTAGGTAACGCGTTAAAGGTCACGCGCGGAATGAGTCACGCGATGATAAAATAAAAAAACATTACGGGGAGTAATATTTTCTCACCCGTTCTGGGGAGGACACCATTCCCACCCCCCACCCATCCCCCTCACCGGCGCGGTGACGCAATTTTAACGGATGCACCGTCTCCTGGTGATTACTTGCTCCGTGACGCGAGGTAAATTCCAGTTCCCTCCCTGCCACTGAGCAGTCGGTATCTCGCTCATTACGAGACCTCGCGATGGTTCGCCGGCGGACCGACTAGGGGTGTGGGGGGGGGGGGGGGGGTAGGGGTTCGTAGAAGCACGTGACGCCTGGCTGTAACGGCCGCCGGCGGCCTTGGAGAGGAGGTAATTCGTCTCGAGGGGTGGAAAAGGAAGGCGACCCGTCGGCGCGGAACGAGCCGGTTCCTCCGCGGCCGGCGACCGGAAGTGCTGCGGCGGCAGTGCTGGCAACCAACCGACGATTCGTCCCGCGAGCGCCCATAGGGGTTGGCTGTCATGACCGCAATCGAAGGCTTTCTCCCCGCGAATTTTAATTGTTGGGTCGCATAGTTTCTCAACAGATGTTACCAAAACTTAATTTATAAGCTGATGTAAGGTGCTTGTAATTGTGAACACTTGTCTTGATTTATGCCGCAATTA
The DNA here is from genome assembly GCF_032445375.1 of Bacillus rossius redtenbacheri. NCBI lineage: Eukaryota > Metazoa > Arthropoda > Insecta > Phasmatodea > Bacillidae > Bacillus > Bacillus rossius. The sequence goes on along the minus strand of NC_086330.1, from coordinate 40,370,098 downwards.
AATATTATTTATTAAATATCTTTTCTGACAAACTCTTGAACGAAACGTTAATTGTAAAGTAAGCTTTTGTGATAAATTTACAAGAAAACCTTTCAAATAATACAGGATGCCCATAAAATAATGTTCCAGTTTCAATGGTATATTATGAAAATTTAATTTAGACCATATACAACAAATCATGCATCAAATTTAAGGTACACTAACCTATTTTTTTTATTGAAAATGTACAATATGTGCACCTTTAGTTATACGGTAGAGATCAAAATTAATTCCATTTATTTCCACACTTTGGTTAACAAGTGCGAAGTAATGGGAGAAATAGACTCTTAAAATCTGTGTCTCAACTCTGGAAAATAATTAGGTAGCGGTGGAATGTAGACACGATCTATTATAAAGCCCCAACGAAAAAAAAAAATAGCACTCCGTAATGTCAGGTGAACGTGCAGACCAGCGAAAATGAGCTCTTTCGTCTCAAACATTACGATCAATCCAACGATCAGGGACTTCGACGTTCAACCACTCTCGTACAAAGAGATTCCAATAGGGAAGGGCTCCAGCCTTTTGTTAGTTAATGTTTACAAGTTAACCCTCTACTAATCGCCATTTTGCGTAGGTAGCGCTGCAAGCGAGGAAATGACAAAGCAGTACTCGCGCGTGCGCTTATCTAAAACGTTTCGAGTATCTCTTTAAATGTGATTTTCGAACCCAAATTCTACAACGCTTACAGCTGATACTATTAAAATGTATATCTGGGACATCTTACATACTCTTTAAAATGTCAATAGCATACATGGCATGTGAGATTCAGATTTAAAATACATTGCTGTGTGGTGACTTATCAAATCTGCTGCAAATCAGAGAGCGTTTACAAACAATGAGAATAGATACACTACGACAAATGCTTTTTTTAGGTTCAATAGTTTTTCTTCCATAAAACATAATTTATAGGTTTTTTTTCAGGGATGTGTTCTATTAATTACTCAATTAATTGCAAATATTTTGTGTTATTACTTGATTTTTGATAGCATTTGACTGGGGTAAACATTCATATTTGCAAAATCACCAGAATAAAAACTATAATATTTATGATTAAAAGTAAATAAAATTAAACAAACTGTTTTTTTTTTTAAATTTCAGAATTTTTATAAGTTCGTGTCAGTGGCTCAAAGAAAATAAAACGTTTGAATAACGGTAAAAATTGTTTAATAAAAATACATATGTTTTGAATAAATTTCACCTTATTCGTTTAACGTCTTAATTGAGGAATTGATATTTTACTAAATGAATTCTACAAATGAAATGAATAGGTCAGGAAAAAGTATAAAACAAAATTTTTATAAAAGAAACTAACCGTGCTGCGTTTTATTTGTCCTCATTATCATGCATCAAACAAAAACAAAATATAATTTTCAAACGCAGCAGAATTTTATATTTTTATTAAGTGGCTTAAAATAAAATAACAAATTATAATAGATTTAGGTTATTTACAAATAATTTTACTGAAGATATTTATGTGCAGATATTCGTTAGACAATTACAAAATAATTTAAACGCACGACCATCAACCAGTCAAAACAGTGAAAAATTTGCAAGAAACGTAAAAATTATTTAACTAGCAAAGAGTAATAACCGACTTAAAAATAGACACAAGATTATTACGTTTGAGTTCTACATATTCCACGTGAACATAGTTGTGAAAATCCAAAGTTAATCTTATGTAGCGTTCAAATATATAAACAAAACTTCACATCTTTACATACTGAAAGTTGTGTCTTATATGCAGTTGCAATATAATGCTTAATTTTACCTCAATTTCTGCATTTTAAGTTTTTTCTAAAAAGGTTTAGGATAATTTAGCAGAATAATAATACAAAAATATTTACTTTACTCAAAATTTTATTGCAAGGATGATTGGAACGAAAATACTGACACACGGTATATTTGTGACTCAGTCTTAAATTTTTATAACTGTATCAAAAAAGAAAAAAAGCAAGAACACAAAAAAATGGAACAAATATTGATGCAATATTAAGAGGAAACAGTAAAAAAAAAAATCAAAATTTCATTGGTTAATTGAATTATAATGATAATAATGTAAAGTTTTGAAAACGTTTCTTTTCTACTTTCGGATTAGCCGATTATACGATCTGGGTATTGGTCTCCATACATTTATCCATTAACTTAATTGCTCATAATCAAAGGTTAAAATTTACACGCAATCCTCCTCCTTCACAGTATTTTAATATCATTTGACGCTGATTTCAGAATTAAATTTAGAAATCAATGTGTATTATTTACTGCCCGTAAACCCAAATATGTATATACTTTTGGACCATTTATGTAAAAAAAATTACATTTAAAGCTCCGTAAGTTTATATAATACTCAAAATATTTTGTCATTAAATTTATTTACATTTTAAAAATGAACAGGCATTGTTTTAAAGAAGACAAAAAAGGCAAATCGCCAATATTTTTATATTAAAATGTATACATATAGCTAGAGACCGGAAAAATTCGCGGGTTCAATGACCTCCAGGATAGACTCCAATATCCTCTACACACTCGGGCAAATGCCAACTGTTCATTGGCTGTTGAATTGTGAGTCGTCTCGACTGGGTGGCATGTGATTCGACACTTCTATGAGTAAGGGTCTCTAATTGGCCCTCAGTCCTCCAGATTAACAGTGAACCAATGACAGAAGCAGCACTAAGGTATAATTATTTGAATTTTACCATAACACGAAATTAACCCGCGAATTTTTCAGGTCTCTACATATAGCATTTCCGAGACTGTGAAAAGTCGTTATGTCTATTGGTAAAACCACGGGAGGACAATTTTTGTATAGAATTGTCAACAACTTACGCTAACGTACATAGACACTCTTTTTTGTTAATAATCATATTTACAAATTAAATTAATGATGAAATGTTCTCTAACTCACATCATATCTTATTTAATGCGCGCGCTCTTGACCAAGCTCAAAAAATAAAGACATGATGGCGCTTACAGTAGAACCAAATACAATTGAGACTAATACCCTACAGCTCCAAGACTTTTGAGTGAAAAACTGGCGTTGTTTTCACGTCAGTCCAATGGATGGCAGATGGTATGCCCCGTATCTGTCTAATGCATGTGTTATCAACTAATTTAGGTCATTTGAGCAAAAATAAATATTCGAACATATTCTTAGTGTTATAATGTGGTTTGTTAAATATTTCAGGTTATTAATTTAGTGATGCCACAGAAGTATAACTTCTAACATGTGCGGAAACTTTTAAAAATAGTAAATGTTAAGTGAGTTTTAACAAGTTGGGCAGTATTTTAATAAAATTCCTTTCTAAAATCAGGTCAACAGCCGGGGTTTTTCCGGAGCTGTATCTAACAGTTTAATTTTTATCTGCGTTTGATGGTGGCAAGCAACGTTTACGTATACCTATGATTTAGGAAGCGAATTATAGCAGCGGGCGCAGAAAGTAAGTGTGTGATTTGTTTACAGAAATTTCGGTGTTTTGAAAAGCGACTATTTTATTAGTCACGCTCACCAATATTTTTAAGTGTCCGAGTTTCGTATTGCAAGTTAATTTGCAACATGAAAAACATGAGAGAGCATGAGTTTTGCTTGTTACCGAGTTTACACATCAATGACGAGTACTGAAATACACAATTATTTTGACGTTATACCTCTTTAAGCGGATTATGGAAAAATAATGAGAGTGAATTTTTTACGATGCGCGCGCTCCATGAAAAAAAATTTTTACAGGGAGATGGCGCACCCATGTGTATGACAATAAACCCATATATAGTCACTTTCGTAAATATTAGGGAACATACCAAATGTATTGGTGTGCTAATTGAAAATTTATGATCTTAAAACTATAATGGAATATATTTTTTTAATTTGAATTAGTCACAGTAAAGAGCAATTCTAAGTTTCAAAACCTAAGTATATTGGTATTACAACAATTATAAAACATAGTTTCTTCATAATCTCTTACAAAGCTTCGTAGCGCAGTGGTTATAGTGCGCGATAACAAGCTAAGTGACCATTGTTCAGAAACGCGGCAGCAGAAAATTATTTTACTTTTTTAAAATTACAGATTACTGGATTATACAAATTTGTGCTTTAAGCATATAATATGTATATAAATATTGTATTTCTTTATCGTATTGCTATAATACTATTTTTCACACGTGTTTATTTTAATATTGAATACGTAGTAATTATTCAATTATTTTTAACGTTAAATTTCAAAATAGTTCATTGTCTTGAATCAAAAAGAAGTGTAACTTATAACGCGCGTACATAAGTACACACATTTTTTTTAAGGCACACCTCTTGCCGCTAGGTTATTGTGCAAACTATCGCCTGTGGGTGAGTTAATATCGCTAGGTGTGCGTTGTTTAAGGGGGGGGGGGGGGGGGAAAGGATGCAGGTGGCCTGAAGAGAAGTTTCGCTCGCGCGTGGCGGAGACCCTGGGCGTCACGTCTGCTTCCCCCCCCCCTCCCTTAAGGACGCATAGGCCTGACACGCTTCCCGCGCCTACCCTCCCTTCAGTCGCGCAACCGAGCCTCGCGAAATATCGACGGGGTCGCCTTGCCCGCGGGTCAGGTGGGCTATTTCCCCACGCGGCATGGAATACCTCACGACTTGCCGCCCCGGGGCTTTTTCTGCGTGCGGCAGTCGCCGGCGCCCAACGTAGGCCCGAGCGAAGCTTCCGATAGTCGAATCAATCGAAGCTCTTTTAAATATTTCATTTGACCATCATCCCGATAGCCAGGAACGGTAGATCACGCATGGGAGAGAAAATTTAATTGCCGAGGCTGAGACATAGTTTTGTTTTTAAAGTAGATTTGTACCCCGCACGCTAGATAGTAGCTTTCATAATATTGTTTACGAACGCAGAAAAGGACCGCGACGCGCGCAAATTTCGGAGCTGGCTGAAGACCCCGCACGGCCACTGACGTCACGCGCCATCCACTGACGTAAGGCATGCCACGAGTGTCTGGCCGGATTACAAAGGGTCTTACGCTCCTAGGCATCGTCCCGGACGTAGGCCATTTTAGTCAATGACCCTTTTAACGGCCTGGGAATACTGCGGGTTTTCCCGAGGCCGCCGCACGGAGTGGCGCGAATAAACACCGCCTTTCTGGACTTTTCATCCGTCGGGTCGGCCCAAGGCGACGCCACACTACAAACCCCCGTCCCCCCAAGTCGGTTCCAGAAAGTATGCCAAAAGTATAAAAATAGTGACACCGGCCTCTGCGAGAGTTCCGAGCGAAGAGCGAAGCAGCGGAGAGATTCTCCCCTCGGGGAGTGATACTGGCGATACCCGTGCGATCAGCGAGAGGTGAAGAGGGCAAGTGGCCCCTGATGAGCGAACCAGATCTGTCGGGAAAAGATGCCTGCGAGTGAAGGTCTGGCTAGCCAGTCGGGTGCGACGAGCGATATATGAGGACTATGTGCGGGGTGGCGTGGGTGAGTGTGCGAAGGACAGAGGCAGACAGAAGAGCGAGCCACTGTTGAGCCAAGCTCCAGCGGAAAGTGTTAATGTTTCAATGACCAATGTAAGACTAATTGTTATGGACAAAGATCTTGAGTGCATTAATTAAATTTATGGTGTAGTCATTATGTATTTATAAATAAATACTAAACCAATTAATTGGACACTACCTTACGAACCTAGTTTTCTACCAATATTATACTTGTAACAGTATATTGCTAACATATCTACATTGATTGTGAGAAGTAATCCATAAGATATTATTAGAAACAATTTTGGTAGCCATATATTTTGTGGTGTGGCATAACATAAATATTTGCACATCCTACTCATTTATATGTAACATGGCGGTTTTATTACAAAACAGCGTTAAGTGTTTTTCGCACATTAAAAATAACCTTAACTAAGCAATCAGTCGTCAAGTAGATAAACTAACATTATGTATTGACCTAAAATTTTGTATTGGAACCTCTATCCTGAGTATTTTTTTTGTTAGTAGTTGTGGGCTCACTTAACATATAGCGTCACATAATGCGCAAAAAATTAAAAAAATATATTTTCAGTTTCCACTGTAAAAGTCGCAATTCTATATCTCCTACCTTGTTCTGAGCTTCACGTCTTCGAAATAACAATGTGATCAAAGGTGCACGCCGCGAAGAGATTACATTAAGCATTCTTCGTGTAAACGATGCAAGTAATTCACAACATGCAGCGAATCACCGCAATAAAAAAAATCTTACGCCCGTATTTCAAGTAAATATTATTGAAGTCAAATTTAGTTTGTGCGCGATGGGAGTTAAATATCGGGGCCGAATTTTAATGCAATGAACGTTTTCCGTGAAAAAATCTTTGTGAAACGTTTCTAACGCGAAAAGGTTAGAGGATAGGTAGGGGAGACCAGGGCAATATGATCCCCAGGGGCAAAACGATCACCCTTGGTTTTAAAACCTGTAGGTGCTGCTATCTAGCTGCTAGCATACACACTTCTTGTCTTTGATAGAGAAGCACTGTTTTGAGAAGTTTCGTGCGTTCCGGATTAACCATGCAGCTGTAGACAACAGAAATCCATTTTATTGGTGAGCTGATCTAAGGTAAGCACACATTTCAATAATTTTTTATTCTTAGCGTATTTGCTTAGTATGCCATTGACTTGTATTGTCAAAACACGCGGGGAATATACATTTAATAGACAATAGTATGAACAAAAAATCTGTGACGGTTGGATGCAGATGTCTGAATGAAACAAAATGTCGCGCTCCGGGGAAAAACGATCCCGCAGTGGGATCGTTTTACCCCGGGGGGATTATTTTGCCCCTCATTTAATAGGTGTTACTTGTGTATTGGTTATCTGTCTCTGTGTGTCTACAAAATGAATTACACGTGAGCTACTTGAATATTTATACTTATTACCCATTTTAGAATTGAAATTATCTGGTTTTTTTTATACGAAGGCTAAATAATTACTAAAAATAATTTACTGCATTTTTAAGATTATAATTAATGTTAAGTTTCAATATTTTAATTTGGTTTCGTATATTTTAGCTTGTCTGCATCAAAGTTTTGTTGTAGCGGGTTAACAAACTGTAGAACAATGAAATTGTAGAACTAAAAATATGCATTGTTCTTAGAAAATTTAAAAAAAATAACCTTTAAAACGTCAGCCTATAACACTTTTATTACAACACAATTCCAAAATGTTCTTATTTTTTAATGTTTGGATATATTACTATCACATTTATCATAGCATTATTATTATTATGTTGCAAATATTTATTTTCAGGATTACAAAATGGTGGGTACCTACAAACGCAAAACTACTCGCCAAAGCTGGGGAAGTGAAAACATGTCAAGTGCCATTGAAGCTGTAACAAAATGGCATGGCTGTAAAGATAGGAAGCATTCGATTTGGTGTCCTCAGAATGTCACTGAAGCGCCGAATCACTGGTAAAATCATTGATGCAACATCAAATAAAATTTTTTTAGGTAGGTTTAGACAAGTTTTTAACGAAGAACAAGAACAAGAGTTGGTGAGTCACATACTTCAGATGGAAAACACAATGTATGGTCTAACTACTCGTGATGTGCGCAAGTTAGCATTTCATTTGGCAGAAAGGAATTGCATTGCACACCCTTTCAACCGTGAAGAGGGCTTTGCAGGAGAAGACTGGTTACTTGGTTTCCGACGTCGTCATACAGAATTATCATTAAGGGTTCCTGAATCCACATCTGCTGCCAGAGCACGTGCTTTCAATCGGCCAGTTGTGGAGAAATTCTTTAAACAACTTCTTGGGGATGTGAACTCAAAGTAATTCTTCTATGCCTACTTTTCCTATTGCTCGCCCTGAGACCTCTTCTGCAGGTTGTTCACAAGATCACGACATTGCAAGTGCAAATACAGCAGCAGATGGGCTGCCTCATAATTTGGTTGATGTCCCTTCATGTAGACCTACTGTACGCTTAAGTGAAGATTGTGCTTATGTGTCTAAAGTGTCTTCTGTGGTTGACGAAGGTCAGCCAGGTTCAAGCAAGTGTCAGCATCCTTCAGCATTTACAATTTCACTTCCAGGGGACATCTGTCTACTTCCCAAAATCAGCGGCCCAAGGTGTAACACCACAATAAGACGAAAACGTGGAGCTACAGCAATACTGAAAAGCAGTCCCTACAAAAATATGTTAGTGGAAGAAAAGAAGAAAAAATAAGACGAGGAACAAAACCGAATGCTAAAAAAGGGCAGGCCTACTAAGTTTCAGACCAAATCAGTTCTCAAGAAGAAGAATAAGGGAGGCTGTTTACAAAACAGCATCCGTAGTCAGTTTCATGTGGATATGCCACACCAAGATAATAGTGAGGATGACGAATATCCATTATGCATTTACTGCACTGAAGCATTTCTTCAATCTGTAGCAGGTGAGCCTTGGGTGAAGTGTCAGTCGTGCAAACAGTGGGCTCATGTAAATTGTGCAGGCATTGAAGAAGATGATACAGTTTTCTGTTGTGATTATTGTCGCCATTAAAAAGGGAATGTGAGAAGGATTCGTTTATTGGTTAAAACATTATTTTGAAAATGGACTTAACTTTAAAAACCAATATGTCATGCCAGTTCTATGGTGAAAATATATTTTTCTTGATGTTTATCAACATAATTACAAATGTTGTAATATTACTTCATGTGTTTGTTATGCTTCATACTTTGTTAATTTATTTTGGTTTAAATTCACCTCTGTATGTGTAAATTAAGTTAAGGATCATTTTGCCCCATACTCCGGGGCAAAATGAGCTTTTTGAATAATAAGATCTAATCACTCTCAAGGATTTTAGTTTTCATGTATTAAATATTTAAAAAATTCGTAAATGTTCATTGATTATGTCTTCATACACAAACAAATCCTCACATTGCTTCATGCACTGATAAGTTGGGAATAATGCTTCAAAGCTTAAGGGGATCATATTGCCCTGGTCTCCCCTACTTGACCAAAGAGATATAAAGAAAGCACTATGCTACACACGTTGCTGGGCGCGTCTTTGTTCTCTTTTTTGTGCGATGAATTGTCCCCCACCCAAAAAAAATAGAACTGAGAGAGATCGATAAACTAAAGAATAAGACGGAGCGTTTGCGCATGCACTTGTTTCAGAAAATAAATATAAGTATCCTATACATTAAGTTATGAGTGTCTTTTTTTATTTTCTACCAGCGTGCTCTCCTTGTTCAACCAGCAGCGTAGAGAGCAGTGTTGAGAAAGTCGTTGCATTTACGCATAGATAGCGCTACGTGTTAAGAATTTCATAATTCGTTCAGAGATTTGGCATGTTCCAAATGACAGAATTGATTGAAAAAATAGTAATACGCACATTTTTCTTCTTTATGGTGTGAGTATGTCGTTTGTGAGTAATATTTATTTAGAAAATTTTTTTCTCTCTCTCTTTCTCCCTCTCTCTCTCTGTCATTTTACCCCTTACGATATACTTACGAGTCGAGGTTTGAATTGACAAAAAAGGTTTCACCTCTATCACGTGTTCTGAGTTACAAGCGCTCTTTTTCTTCCCTCACCGTTCGACGATTTTTAGAAATCAAGTCTGTCATATATTGGAGCTATGATTTGTTTTATTGCAGTAATGTAAGTGGTATGAATAATCCTATTTTTGTGACGTAAAATACTGTACCAAATTTTTTTCACTGCATTTATAATTTTTCTGCCCAGATATGATGATTACAATGATGTGTAAAGATACTTTGAAAGAAGCTGTTTCCGTATTCCGTTTTTAAACGGCAATTTTTTTTGGATAGTAAAACTAACAAAAAAGGGTTTTTTCTGTAAATTCTGTTTACGGACGATAATTTTACGTGATAACGTCATAACAAAACATTGATGAAAAATTTCATACTTTTTAATTTACAAATATTATTTACAGTTTTTGCAAATTTAATTTAATAATTTGTTTAAATACAATCACGAAAAATTAGTTTAAAAGCCCGCCTTAAACTGTTTGATATTATAGAAGATTTCTCGCACGGTGGTTGGTCGGTTCTTGCACTCTCGGCTCAGGCGGAACGTGACAATTTTTCGTGCGTGCAGCCAGCGTTCATCGATTTATAAGACGTTATCAGGTCGAAAAAGACACGCAAAATGCCTTTATCTTAAATCCCTCGCAATCATAATTGTGTAATTGCCGCACAATCGCAGTCTCCCTAGGCACGTAACAAGGAGGGAGGGCCCTTGTGGACGACGTAAAGACTGCGCCTAGAGGCGACGTCGTACTACAAACAACGGCGGCCGTCGCACTTATCATTCCGCATCGCTGACAGGAGTACGTCCCTCGCCGGGCGAACCCCTTAATGGGCGATATCACTGGGGGGGAATCGGTAATTCGGTTTTTACGGCGTGATCGCGCCGAGTGGCCGAGAGTGAAAGGCCGGCGATGCTATCTGAGAGGACAGGGAGGACGTGAACAGCGAGTGTTAATTACGAGGTGGGCGTGTCGAGGGGTTTGCCACCACCTCCCCTTATCCCCTCCCTTCCCTGTGCAATACCCGCGCGAGCTCCCGCTGGGAAGGAAAATACAGCATTGGAGCCGACAAATTGCCCCGCGCGAAGATATCGTTCACGGGGAGCGGCGGAAAATAACTGGGGCGAAGTTTAATGGAACTGGGTGTGGAGAAGGGAGGGGGGTGAATTCCATGATTGTTCTCCCCCTCCCCCCCGCCACTCGTTGCAAAAGTAGTTAGTGCCCGGGTAGTTTCGCTTTGAAGTATACTTCACCACACCGATGAGAATGCGACCAAACTTTTTTGTGAACATTGGGCGAGGCTTATAAAAAGTTCCAAAGAAAATTATTTAAATGCCAGCTGTGTACCTGACGGCAATACATTTGATCCTCGATGAATCAACAGAACATAACTGCTGATACAACTGACTTCTACCTATTTATTAACATAACCATAAACACCCATTTCCGTACTTATAACTTCGAAAATGACAAACTTCCATACAAACTTTCATCCACTATTTAACCCTCATAGGGGATGAACTTTGAAAAAATAATTTCTTCTTACTCACCTACGATGTATAATAAACTCTGATGCAAAATTTCATGCTTCTAGACCCACCGGTTTAAGCTGTGCGTTGTCTTTCAGTCTGTGTATGAGTTTAATTAAGTAGACTAGCTGAAGTACCCGATTTGCCCGGGCTAAACCCCCCTTGGGAGCTGTTTTTCGAAAGAAAAAAACTTCGTTCTCAGTTGCTGGCTATAATATAAGGAACATCACTGCTGAATTTCAAGTCATTAGGACATAAACTTGAAAAAAAGGGAAATTTGATCTTTAAAGCCCCCACGAACCGCCTTAGGGGCTGATTTTAGCAAAAACCATTGCTCAGTTAATGTGTATGTAATATAAAGAACATCCCTGCCGAGTTTCAAGACTGTAGGAAATAAATTTGAAATGTGGGATTTTTTTTATCTTTAACGCTTATAACGCATTAACAATACAATATTACCTTCAAATTTCAAATCTTTAAGGTCATCAGTTTAAGATTTCCGTTTTCTGTCAGTCAGTCACTGTACTATTTTATAGGTATATAAAATTATTTAAAAAAATATATTTACCCATTTTCACATACATACACATTTAAAAAAAAACATAACCAATCTCAAAATTACTCAAATGCTAAACTAAAACCAATTTTAAACCAAAATAAATTAAAAACTTGAATACAAACATGTATATAATAGTAGTATATGAATGTATTTCCGGGTACAGGCTTCAGGCTGTGGAGCCAGTGGAGCCGACCGCCATATTGGATTGTGACGTCACGGCGGACATCTTGGACTCAAAAATTCCTCCTAATTCCTTAAAAATGACTTAAAATGACTCAAAAATTCCCGTTTTAAGGAAAACTTTCTCTCTTTCATACTGGTTGACTCTAAACCTAAACATTTACAGTTTTATATTCCATTCCATTCTCCTTTTTCATATACTGCGCAAACGTTAATAATGCAACTTTTCCAGCTAATTATGCAAAATGTATACGATACCTATGTATACAATTTTTTTCTTCATTTTATTAAATTTCAGCCTCTCAAAAATGTCCGCAAGTCTAACCGTGTGGAACGTAAATGTTAAATAATGACCTGGAACAGGACATACACCCATAAGTTCTGTAATTAGCTTACCGACAGCTAAGAAATGTAACAGATCATTTCATTCGCAGACCCAAGGTGAACACAGCTTTCTCATTAACAGTGTATCCTCTAAACCCTCCCACAATATTGTTTTACTAGAACTTCATGTCCCTAATAGCGTGTGAAAAAATAATGCATGTATTTATAAAGCTCCGCGCACCACATGTTATTATAACGAATAGGCGAGCTTCATGGGTAAACACAAGGTGTTGATAAAAAGTAAAATTCTAAAAATATAGCACAACATAATAATTTGTTAGTTGTCTGATTTCATAAGAAATAAACACGTATTTTACCACCAAAAAAAAATAAATTAAAAGAATGCGGAAAAAAAAACTGGAGCTACCGAAAAACTAAAGGGTTGAACATTTTTTGATTCACCCCCTTTTTTAAATGTTGTTCCCCTTCATTGTCGCTCATCCGTGCATGTCGGCCAACCGAGTTTAATTAATTAATATTTTTGTCAAAGCTTGCTTATTCAATTACATAGGGACGTAAAAACCGCCAAAAGCTCTTTCCAGATAAAGCGGAACAATTTTTATTGCCGCTTATACAAAAGCGGGGAAGGGAACCTAAAGGAGTCGATGGGGAGGGGGGAGAAGAAGGGTGCATAGGTGGTAGGAACCTAGGAGCGAAAGAAACGGAAGGAGAACGCGTTCCACACACGGCTCCATGCCACGGGATTCGATATAGTGAATGGAGGGAATTCCGCGCGTGGAGGGAGAAAAAAAAAATATCTTCGCGGATTGAAAAAGAGGATAAAGGAAACTGAGTGCGATAGAGGGTTGGGGGTGCATGTGAAAGGGGGGAGGGGTGGAGGATGCAATGCTGGCGAAGGACACTGGATTTATTGCAACTCCTCAAGACCGCAAATGAATTCTTCCCTTCATACGTGTAACGCCCTCTTTTCAAACGCGGTACTTCTTTCTTGCCAAGGGAAATTCCGTCACAGCGGAAAAAAAAAGCGAGGGGAGTAAAGAAGATTCTTTTCTTAAGGGGGCGGCGTTCAATCTCACGGGCGCCCAATATTTCAAGCGGCGTTCTACTGCCACCCCTTACCCCCCTAACCCTCTTTTTTGGTCCACGCAAACCAGCGGGGGTTGGGAATGCCACATCAGGGCCCACAATGGACGACGCTTCCTCGCCACTTTAATTCAAATGGCGCGGAAATGGACGACGTCTTGCGGAGTCATCGGCACGGACCAACCCCCGCGAATTTTCCCGTTCAGGGGGTAGGGGGAGGGTGGGAGGTTAAGGGGGCAACATCAGTTATCGCAACTGGACCAGAAGCGCCAGAATTACGCCACCCGAGACTCGCGGCAAATTAGAACAGCGCAAAGAAATTGCGGAAAGGGTTATTTTAACGGTCCGCTATCATTTTTGGAGATGGCTGGAAAGTCTGGAACTCGCCGTTGTCATGAATACGGCATTTTAGCATTTTGCAGTTTTACAGACACACATCCGACAAGCAGAATGAAGCACAGGAAAGGTGGTTGGGTCAAATAAAATTTACTCTTTCGCTGATTGATTTACATGGGAATGTGACAATTATTAGCATTCACTTATGATTTTAAGAATACCGAAATTTAAAAAATATATATAAATATAAACAAAAGCGTTATTGGTCATAAAACTTATTTTCAGGATGTCATTAATCTAATCAATATCGTTTTTACATTTATTTCAGCTACCTTACACCTTCATCTTAATTTCTCTGCCATATTATTTGTTGTTACCACTAAAATGTAAACGTTTCCCCATGCCCATGACAAGAAGACTGCACGCCATTTTACAGCCTTGCGCTTAGAGGCGATGCCGCGCTAGAAGCACCAGCGAACGTCGCACTTATCATACCAGCTAACACATACGCAGGCCCTTTAAAGCGAAGCTTCAAACACCCCTTTATGATTACGAGTCACTGTTAACGACACCCGTGAACTGAACCAAGTGGTGAGGATCTCGTGATGGTTTGTGCGGTGCCATCACATTAAATAGTGCTGAATCCTGCCAGCGTAACGATTTCCTAAACGTTGTCTCGCGCCAGATGCCAAAACACACATCGATGTACATTTTAAAGCTGAACAGGAGATTGCACACAGCTGCGGACTCGTGCTTTACGAAGTCAACATTTGATTACCTATATTAATATTAAATTGTGAAGAGTTGTATGCGGGTTTGTTTTTCATACAAATCTACAGTTTTACTCCGAGACTGATTAAATTTTTTACACAGTTGATGTTTTAAATAAGAGGTAAAAAATGTCTACATCTCAGGAGTACCAGGACTTAAAACCTTTACTATGAAATTATATAAATAGTAAAAAAAATGGATTTTGATGGTTTTATACATAAATAAAATCTTCAGCTTTATGCAGGCTAAGTAAAATTTTGTACAGTTGACCTTGGACAAAAATAAAATGGCAATCACTGTCTACCAATATTAAAAAATCACTACCCCAAAACCTCTAAATGAAGCCTTTTCACTCTGCTTAAAATCGGCGCAACGCCGGATACTTAACCAGTAATGTGTTTTTTTTTTAAGTCAACCTCATCTATTATTGCTCTTAAAAGATTTCAACATCGAAACGTAGGCCAACCAATTTTGACGTACTTGAACTACTTTGACGTACTGCTAGAAATCACAGTAAATTTACGGACGTTTCGAAGTATAATCTTACTAAATTGAACGACGAGTTCTTCGTAATTTAAAAAAACTAAATCGTCGTAGAAACTACGACGTATTTCGACTTCTGAGTTGTGTGTTTCGTTCTTAACAAAGGAGAACACACACGTGGACAAAAGAAAGGTGTTCTCGCTGTAGACTTATTCAGTTTTTAGATTTTTGTTAATATACAAAATATATTTTTTTGAATTCATGTTCAATGTTTAGAAACATAACCGCAAATTTACAAAGATTCCTGGATCATTTATAACCAGCGTACTTTGTACATTAAAGGCCAAAAATTTTAATATTGTGGAATAAGATTTTTTTTTTACCCTGGAATACTAATAATTATGGTGGTAAATGAAATATCAACTTTACATAAAATACTTGAAAGTAATTAAAAGAAAAATATAAATAAATTATTTCTCTAAATATTTTATTAGCATAACCAAGCTGCGAATATTATGGTCGAGACGGTGTGGTATTTCAACCGAGAATCACTCTTACAATCAGCAAAAAATTGTCACTTTTGTTCTAATCAGTGTCTTTTCGAGGGACCCAGTTCTTTCCTTCACTTCTCCCAATTCAAAGTTTTGATATGTATATATACAATCATTGGGGTTTAAGCTTGTTTACAACCTTTGCGTGTACCAGTAATAGTGTTATTTCCATCATTATCCAAATTTAAAAAAACTTTCAATGATTATTTTTTCTTACAGTTTTTACGATTCGGAAAATAGCTGCGATAAAAAAGTTATTGATTATTAGTAAGTGACACCCCAATTACCAATTTTTCCCTTAAAAAGCAGGTATTTCGGAAAAGCGAGGACAGCGAGAGTAAAATCTCTGTGCACGGATAAAAAAAATTATTTCGATCCCACACATTTTGCCTTCAAACCCTAAGTAATTAAATTAAGACGTATATAAAAATTGAGCGAGTCTTTCGGTGCTCGTCAATGCTGTGTAAACATCTAACCTGGGTAACGAGCAGATTCACGTGTTCTCAGGTTGTTCATGTTGCAAATAAATTTATAGTACGAAACTCGGACACGAAATTTAACATAGAATTATTTTTAAATAATGCCGAGCGTGGTAAATATACTGATAAAAAAATTGGTTTTACAAATATTAAAATTTCTGGATGCGAAGCACTCACATACTTTCCGCGGAGAATATGTATTTCAACTTGTAATGCCAGATTTATAACGTACTTCAAAACGAGAAATTACTTTTCACTATAACCATTTTAGTTTATCAAATATATTCCAGGGTAGTTTCAGTATCATAAAGAAGCATTTTGCACGCCAATACGTTTGGTATGTCCCCTGATATTTACGAAAGTGGCTATCTAGCCTACGGGTTTATGATGCTACACGTTTACACATTATACTGTGCATTGACTTTCATTGTATTTTTACAAAATTACTCCTTTTAAATGCCATATATCGAGAGCTAAGATGTTTACACATCAACAATAAAATAAGGAAAAGAACACATAAAGTTCATATTACGCAGCACATATTATTTTAGTCATCAATGAATATTTTGAATTTTTTCTATTTCCTTAAGCTTGATTTTGGCGTGAATAAAAAAATTCACGCGGATGATATTTTTTGTATGTTTTGCTAAACATTTTTTAGTTGTGAGGCATGGTACTAATGTATTAAAAACTACTACTGGAGAGGGATTTTAATCTAAAGACAACATATAAGTTTGAACAGTTCTTTCTCAATAATGATTTTATAGCTGGGATTTTCAAAATCTTATTTTGTCAAAGAATAGTATATAATATAAAATAATGCTTTAAGTAAATAGTGTCATTTGCTTAAAAAAAAAAACGTGACGTCATTAGCGTCGAGAACTTTGACACTAATTTTTTTTTTTTTTTTTTTTTTTTTTTACAGAACAGTCGTTTATTTGTTCGTGAACTGTTTCTGGCTTGTCGTTGAGTTCTGGAACACATTGTAAGGGGAAACCAAAAGTTAAGACCATTTGTTAGTTTCAGATAATGTTGTGTTGAACTTAAAAATTTGAAGTGATGAACCCAAACAATTTTTTATACATTAAAGCATATCTTGTCTTTAAAATAAGTTTGAGAACATTTAATTATTGTAAATACGAATAAATTTACAAATTTATTTTGGATTCACATTTGATGAAAAAATACGTACTCTTATTTTCGAAGACGTCTAATGTAAAAAAAAAAACTTCTGCAGTTTCACCATGATTTTTTAATTAATGTAATAAATCAAGGAAACAAGTGAAAATATAAAAAATGCTGGGAAATTTTGTAAGAACATTTTTTTTTTTTGCTTTTTATGTAATTTGATATTTAAAGAAAAAAATTCTGAGAAATGAAAATGTAAAAATAGGCAACTTTATTTATGATGAACCAGTAAGGTCGGCTTGGTGTTATTTAACGTGTGCACTTGAAAACATATTTTGACTTCAAGCTGATATCGGTGGATCATCTAATTTGAGTTTTTAATTTTGTAAAGTTCTCAATGTTCAGAATATTTCCCTGAATTTCAAATTATTAAAAAGCAAAACAAAAGTGGTTACGAATTTTCACATATAATTATTATTTTTTTTATTTACTTCCTTATCTTATTACTATATATAAAAAAAGCATAACAATATTGCATCAGTTATTTTTCGCAACATCTTTTCAAAAAAAAACATTAGGCTATTAATATAAAAAAATTAAAATAAAAAAGCAATTTTTTTTCGAATTTAAACATTTTTTGAGCTTATTTTCAGGACATTATTTGCGTTTATGTTATGAAGAAAAAAATTGTGCAAAATCAACAATTTAAGATAAACAAAACGTTATCTGAAACTAACAACTGGTCTTAAACTTTTGGTTGATATTAGCTAGCAATCTGTCTGCTGAGGAATGACCAGTTTCCGGCCTCGCGCACATGTAAACATCCCGACGTGTTAGCTGGAATGTGCCCGAGGTCGCCTCCCCTCGAACAACCACGTCATCACGTCACAGTGACCTGGGAAAATGTTCACCCCGGGCCTGGGGCCCCGGTGAGAACAGGGCCGGAAGGAGAGGGGAGGGATAAAGAGAACCGTGCAGTTTTAAGACCTGTGGGAAATCGGCACCGGAGAAAGACCCGTCGTCAGTATTATAAAGGATGGGGAAGGGGGGTTGGCGGCGTGTAGCCCGGTAATTGGGCTTGTTACACGACTGCGCGCGCACACCCACCCCCTCCCGTTCAACCTCCCACGAAGAGGAGAGGAAGGGGTGGGAGTTTGACCCCCCCCCCCCCCCTACACCCTCCAATGCTGTACCAACCCTCCGCAATTTCTCTCCTCCGCGGCTGGAACCCGTCGACGTGTCGGCGATAATTAATTAAAACTTGAGCGTCCGGCCAGCGGTCTCACCCCCTCCCCTTCCATGCCCTATAGGGTCCAGGCGAGAGCTCTAGCTGTGCCCAGGGAGAACTACCCCTTCCCTTTCCAACCCCTATTCCACCCTCCGTCACGCATCTCCCAACAGCCACCTCTTCAGCAGCCGCCGGTCTTCACCGGAGTAGCTCACGGGTGACATCGGCACATCTCTAGAGTTTAACTTTTCACTCCCGGCAAAACAAGCGTCAGAATCAAAAAAATATAAATTGCGTGGCAAGAACGTCGCGTTGCTTGTTAAAGTTCTTCGTCTCGGGGCGTGCTTTATTTTTCCCGCTTCCCCCCCCTCCCCCTTCTCAATTTCCAAGATGGCCGCCTCCACTATTGTGCTGACTCACCTACCCATTGGCGGCGAGCATTCGAACCACCGCTGACGTGAGTCGAGTGACTTTAAACTATACCAGTCAATAGCAACTCCAGAAAAAAAAACTTCTCACTGGTTCATTGGCAAGGCCATTCTTTCAAATTAAAACGCCGACAAAATCAAAGGAAGGTTTACATGCCCACTGCCCAGTGTGAAACAACTTTTTTTTTTTACGTGTTTCGAATTATATCTAATATAATTTTTCATAAATAGAGTACATAAAACTGTATTATAATCACACAGATGATGCTTACTTTCAAATTTACACCATGTAAACGTCAAATTATGTTTAAAACGAAACAGAATTGACAGTCTTAAAAGCTTGCGGTTTAATCAACGTTGTACGTAGTCAAAGAGGATTAATAACTGAAAGGTAATTAACATTTACATTTTAGCGAGCGTAGTCGACAAAACAAAACAACACGTGTAAACTGGCTAAAGAGCAAATGTACTTTAAAAATTAACATATTTGTAGACATACCCTATTTAAAATAAAGCTAAATTGGCTACCTGTTTTGACTAAAACAAATGTTAAGATTTGCTCTTAAATAAAACTTATATTAGTATTTTAGTTTGTTTTTAGTATATTTGAGTAGAACTCAAATATAGTACAATGTATGAAGTGTACAATGTATGTAGTGCAAATAACCTAGAAATTGTTCTACTTTACTAAGTGACTAGCAAAATGTCAGTTGAAGGTTCAATTCTTAATCCATTAATTTAACGAGTGGTAAAAACCAGAGACGTATGATTTAAAAAAAAAAATGTTAATGAGATCGCGTTTACTGACCAGAAAAACTTGTAGCCGTACACACGTATAGCTGGTTGCTCGCTACGAAGTGTGTCGACCTAGGTTTTGAGGCTAGCAAGGAATTAATAAAGTAGGAGACGGAAGCTGGGATATGCATAATAGAGAAGGAAGCGGAAGTGGTTGAAGAGATCCCCTGTGCATGGTGGCGTACGAACAAAACCACCACACATGAGGATTACGACTAAAAATATCCTTAGTTGGCAACTATTTACTTTAGCTTCACGCGAACACTTTAGGGTTCATGTTTGCAAAAATACGAGAACTGTTCTTATGGAATAAGCTGAAGCCAGCCAAGTTCGTACTCGTAAGACTTCTACTTCAAAAGATTTTTTAAAAAATAAAATAACAAATTATTATGTTTGAAGTATTTTTTTATAGTACACAAAGGCGTAAGCCGATGGTGGGTGGGGGAAAAGAGGGAGATGAGGTATATATACATATCAAAACCGCAATTACTTACTGTGTACGCTCCTGATAGTACACAATATTTTTTTTGTTTACATTATAAAGACGAGAATAGGCCTATCAATATGCAAGCTCTAGGCGTCAACGAAAATAAAAAATACAAAGCCTATAGTAAATTAACTTTGTTTGGACAGTATAAAATTATAAAAAATATATATTTATTATGGAGGACCAAAAACAAAACATTTTCATTTTAAATGTTACACAACAAATCTGGTTGGTCTAATCCTATATGATTTAACGAGCACTAAAGGATAAAATTTTCACATTCATATAAATATATGAAAAACCTATGCTAAGACTTACTTTCACTCAGTCAATGTCACAGGTAACACTTATAAAGGGCTAGTGACACACATGATATTAACACATATAACAATTTTACTCGATTCACAACCAAAATAACTGATTCTAAAAGGCAATTAATTAACTAGTTTATTTATTCAATTAAAAGAAAATTGGATTTTTTTCTAAGGCCCACTTAGAACCTTGCAGTACTTTTAACAAATTTATTAATATGTGTTTAAAGATAGCATATAATCCTTATCTGAATGACTCTTGAAATGTTATTTTTAAATTTTCTGTATGTTCGAAAATGTGGTTATCATTTTATCATGTTTGACACAGTGGAGCATCAGTTTATTGCCTTGATTTTTTTATGTTAATTATTCGTAGCATAATGCATGTAAATGTTGACCAAATAATGTGCGAAAAAGCGACGTGACTGACACAACTTTGACGTGACCATGGAAGAGACTAGGAAGAGATGAGACCAAGTGAGAAACAGAAGGTCTTCAAGGAAACCTCCTCCAACGACTCCCCTGTCTACCTGCTCCACATGCTTCCGTTCCCACAACCGAGTGGTTTTTTTTTTACCCTTCCCCCAATTTCGCCTGCCACAAATCTCAATGTACGAGAGTAGAGAATGGTGCCCTTCGTTAGTAATAATTCAATAAGAGATACCTCATTTAACATTAGGCTAATGATTCTAATAATATGTACAAATAATAAATTAGGCCTATATTTCCAAAAAAAATTAAAAAAATCGTAAAGCATTAAAAATTAATATTTGGCAAAATTTAAAGGTTTTCTAAAAGAGGTTGCCCTAGCTATGGTAAAACTTGAGTATTACTTTAAATATCTCTAGGAAAGTATAAAAAAATCTGTTTTGATAAATAACTAGCATCTATTGAAAACTCGACATAATACGAGTTCTTATAGAAGTTTCAGTTAAAGTAGAATAAACGGAGAGAAAATAGGCATACGGATGGAGAATAAAGCTGTTTTCAAAAAAAAAAAGTCCCACATATTTTAATAGTTTCTCAGGTTTGGTATTGGCCTCGCATATAAAGTGGTTTTACAGTTGTCCTCCCAACATAGCGATATGGGTTATTGATTTCACTGTGCGATAAACCCGGAATCGTTGGCAAATCTGTATATTCTGTAGACGTAGCTACGAGCTGGTTTGAGTTCTTAGCGCAGTCTTTGCCTCTAGTGAAATCTATGCCAACAAGACGTTTCCTCAGTGTGTAAAGCCGTGCTAACAAAAATTATGGTTCCATTGTCCTTGAACTGGAGCATCACATAACACTCTGCGGCAAATCACCGAATGTAAGCATCTTAACGATCGTCAACAATGGATTAAGTACAGAAAGTTTCTGTCAATTGGAAGCAGGGACAAGGTGTGGTGTGCCGACGATAAACCAGGAACACCTATCAATAGAAAACATTTATGCACGAAATAAATCACGCGTAAAACGAACGTGACTTAAAGTTTACGCGAAATGCTAGACTTGAAAAAAAAAAAATAATCCACATTCCTTTACAGCAGCAAACTAACATTTAAAAAATTTAAAAATAACATAGGTATTAAAAATCTAAAGAAAGTTTTAGGGGTATGAGAACTTGATGAAACGTTTACCTTCCTATTACATTAGCATCATGAACCGTTTAAGCTAGATTTATCGCATGAAACGCTGATACTCGCGTGTAATTAAGTTCCTCGGTTTCCGCAATAAATAAATAACGCTCCATGATTCCGTAACTCGACGTCTAAATCAGGAATTCGTCTAAATTCGTAAAGCTAGGAAGCACTGGAAAATTTACGGGCATTCAAGAAGATACGGGCTTAAATCCCAGACCTGCTACCATCATTCTGGTTACACCATGGTTTTTACGAATTCGCTCCTAACCAGTCCTGGAATAGTTCGTTACCAAAGGCCATCACTGATTCCTCATTAACAATTTCCTTGAAATGTTATTTAGAAACTTATCCCTCTCTAAAGTCCAATGACTCACTGTCGACGTGACCTTTAGCTAAAAATAATACAATAAGAACCCCCAGTAAAAAACGCAGTTCGGTTCTACGGCGTAGATTTCTTGTGAATATATCTGGATAAATTCGTAAAATGTGCTTCGTATTAACATTTGAAATTTAATTATCAATCTCTTTAATGCAATGGTTACGCAGAGAATTATAATGGTTGCAGAATAGATAAATCACAAGCTTATCGCATGAGCGTCACGCGAATAAATCGTAACAATCACGTGCATGCTCCTACGCTGGTAAGATGACGTCACAGGAAAAACAAAACAAATACTGCTCGACGAACACTTACAGACATGATCCATACTTTGTGGGCTCAACCATTGTTGAAGCATTATTAGAATCGTAGTTATTAGCGATTCAAATCTGACGGTATTTTGTCACATAACAATGTTCGACAGACTACCTATCACTGTAACAAGAGAATGGACGTTTTCATGTCAAAATATATCTCATGCCTGATACCTCATCTCCAGATAGCATTTTCCTCTTTAAAAAATAAATTTAATGAACTTCATTCAAATTGGAGAAAGTGGGAATCAAAACCGAAAAAGAAAAAAACAGGTAAATTGGCTGAAAAAATAAGTTATCCTTAAAATATTACCAAAATAAAGCAAATTCAGTACCTTCGTGACTTATACCATCATAAAAACAGGACCAACTTCTTGGCTTCTGGAGTGATGTAAAATCTGTTTAAATGTCAGATAAATAAATTTTCCTAGGTCATGGCTTCAACCCAGAATACAGGAATAGTTAGTAAGGCTGGCCACGAAAGCCTACGGTCTAGATCTAGATAAATGTAAAACTTAACTTTTAAACTGTACTTTTAATTTCACATTTTTATTCAATTTCATACATTTGAATTGAGCTCTGATTTAAACAATAAATGCAATCTGAAGTGTCGACTCTAAACATAATAACAGAAAAAAATGTACAGATTCATTAGAGCATTTCATTCAGAGGAGTAAATTGCAGGAAGGGGCGTGTATTGAAGTGGTGTAGTTTTGGCAGATATGTAGTTAGCCTCATCAACTGGGAGGCTTTCTCAAATGACTGAAGCTATCTACGTTCAGCCAAAAGTAGATAGGCCTCTCCGCTGCTCTTATAATTGTTTTTTCGTAAATGGAACAGGTATATTCGTGTACCATTACAGGTGCTTGTAAATTTGAACACTTACACAAAAACAACTATATCACTAAAAAATATTTTTCCCAGTAATACTGGATAATTATTGTGTTGTCCCAGTACCTCCAAATAGTTAAAGTTATTTGTAGAACGTTCCCTGAACAGCTTTCCAGTATTAATTGCACACATTAATTAGCACAATCAAACAAAATAAAAGAAAATAATTTAAAAATTATCTTTTTCACGTTTAAAAAATAACTAGAATAAAATATATAAATAAAAAATATAAAAAGATGCGTCAATTTTCGTAAAATAAATACCCAGTATTATCTCGAAATATACAAAAATAACCTCATATGCGAGTTGTAAACAGTTACAATACCTTTCTTGTAGCAATTTAAACTGTTTCTTAGAAACTGGTTTGTTAAAGCATAGAAACAGTTTCCTGTGCGGGAGGCACAACAGCGAGGCACCAGACACATGCGACCTCGCAGCGTGAGAACCGGCACACAGCTGTACGCAAACCCACATACCTGAGTGGCCTCAAGGTGGACACCTGTTCCAGGGAGAGTCTGTGTCACCTGGTCAGAGGTGCATCTGTCACCTAGTCGGGGTGTGTCTGTGTCACCTGTCAGGGGTGCGTCTGTGTTACCTGGTCAGGGGATCGTCTGTGTCACCTAGACAGCGGTGCGTCCGGCACCTGGTCAGGGGAGCACCTGTGTCACCTGGTATGGGGTGCGTCTGTGTCACCTTGTCAGGGGTGCATCTTTGTCACCTCGTCAGGGGTAACAAGTGCGACTCCCGCTGGTGCTGCTAGCGCGGTTGAATGCTCCTCTGAACTGGCGTGCAGGTCTTATCGCTGTGCGTACTACCACGGAGGAACAAACTCCAATTGCCGAGACTGATAGTAAGTTTTCTAAGTAGTTTTCGGCCCAACCACCAGATAGCAGCTAACATAAAATATTACTAACATAGCGACACTAGTTGTGAAAATTAATGCAGTTGTAATGGAACAGCTGTTATCGCGCAAGCAATACCGTGAAATTTTATTCACTTTTGTGGTGTGACATACCGAATAATAATGCATCAATCCCATATTCATTTATATAGAACATATTTTTATTACAAAATAGTATAAAGTGTTTTATGACACAATGAAATCCCTTCTACTAATTAATAAGTCAAGTAGTTTAATTATCATTATAAAGCTAACACTTTGGTTTTGAACCTACCGTTTGAGATATTTTTATTTTTCGCAAGTAAGCCTAATTTCTATGTATCCCTCATTGTTTTATGCATGGTTTGAGATATGAGATCCCGTTCCATGTCATTATTATAAATTTAGGTTTTACACGGTTAAACGTGAAGACCTTTTGAGTGGCTGAACGTCAACAAAATAAAAAATATATATTTACAATCCATACTTCTCGCATTACAGGGGCAGACTACAAGCAACCACTAAGACTTCATCGAGGAAAGGAACCCTTTCTAGTTCTAACTTTTAAGTGAATTTTATTTAGCTGGGCAGTATTTTGATTAAAATCCTTGTCGAAAATCAGGTACAAAGCTGGGGTTTAGTATTTTTAAAAACATTTTTATTTCATTTTATCGGAGCTGTTTGTATATATAGTTTAAAATATCGGTCTGCTTTTCAAATGACATATTATTTGACGTGGCTGCTCCGGCAACGAATTCTAGCGGCGGCTGCTGAAACTATGAGTGATTCGCGTCTATAAATGCAGCCGAAAACACAATTTGCGTCTATATTTAGCACGCTCGGAATAATTGTAAATAATTCTACGTAAAATTGATAAATTTTTGCTTAAGTTCATTTTCGACATGAGAACACACGAATTTGCTCGTTGCTGAAGTTAGACGTTACACATCTCTGGCAAACACTCAAAGAATCGCTCGGTTTTTTTTTTCACGGCACTGACGCGAAGGTCCCCTCGCTGCCGTCACAGTGGTACACTGCAAAATATTACAGTGAATTAACAGACTTTCCAAATAAGAATTCACATAAAAAAAATCGAAAAGCTCTTCGTAATTTATCAATACTAGAGCTTCGTAGAAACCACGATTTATTTTGACTTTCGAGCTTTGTTTCTCGGTTTACCTACTCATGGTTAAACAAACCCGTGGAATAAAAAATTGAGTTATTGCATTCTATTAGTTTTGGAATGTTATGTTTGTACGCTTAGATTATTCTATTATATTCCTGTTTAAAGTGAGTGAAATATGTACCCGTAAATTTACTAAGATATCGACAAATTTACGAAAATCCATGGCTATTTGTAACTAGCGTTATTCGTTAATTTAAGACTAATTTTTTTAACTGTGTAGTTTAGGTTGTGTAAGAAGCCCTCCTAAGTTTATAAGTCTCCAAAACAAATTTTTTAGGAATTCTAGGAACCTATTTGAAAAGAAAAGTGTTTGTTGAAACGATTTTCTTTTCGTATTCTGTATTTGGATGTATTCCTGAATTAAATGCCATATTTTTTAAGTTGGAAATCAGTTGTCTTTATTTAGTAATCCTGTAAAATAGAAATGCAAACCATCGCCGTTCCAGACAGCTCTTGTTCAGTTAGGGAGGAATAAAACGAAGTTAATAAAATTGTGAAAATTTATTAATCTTTAATTTTTGGCTAAAATCTTACTGATTTTGTATGATTCCCTCATAATATGGCATCCCCTAGATTACATTACATTTGTATTTCAGAAATTTTCGTACTGTTTCTTATAATTTGCTCGATTAAATGGCTGGGAAAGAATTTACTCATGCCCTTATTTGATTTAACATCTTCAAGACATCATAATTTATTTACATGAAAAATCTTCGTAAAGTTTAGCTTTCTGAATTAAAAAATAATACTTTTATAATAACTAATCAGCATTATTTGGCAATAAGTTGCAGAGGTTCAGTGTTTTTTACTGTACAATCTTCACAATATGATGTATTTTTTCTATATATAATATTCAAATACGTGACTACTTATACTATTGTTAATAAGTACACGGTATTAATGAACGTTTTAAAAGTATAATTTATATCAATTTTGGCTCAGATATTTTGTGCTAAGTATTATTTAGGAAAAAATTTTCAACTTGGTTTCCTTTCTCAAAAAACACCTCTTCGGATTGTGATTAATTACTTCGAATAAACACACAAAGATTTTAAATCCGTTTAAGCATATCTGGAGAGGTTGTAAGAGTAAAAATATACAAAATTTTCTCATAAAATTTATAAATGGACTTGCTTCATGAAAGTAGCGTATCGCATCAGATATGTATCTGTATATATATATATATATATATATATATATATATATATATATATATATATATATATATATATTGCTAATGTCAGTTAAACTTTATAACTATTATATAATCTTATAATTTTTTCTCGAAACATAGTTATCGTTTATTGATGCTGAGAATATGTTTACAGTGTCATGTAATTGTGTGATGTTTTATTAGAACAACAACGCTAAGCAAAATTTACACAAAAGTATCATTTAATATTGAAAAAAATATATTGGTTTCGCATAGTAAAAACTTGGTGTGGATAGAAACTATTTTGAAACTTCACACCGGCGAAACATTCTTTTATATATTTTAAAATATAAAAAATAAAATATTTTAATCATAACTTTAGCGATAGAACGTTGCCCAACGAGAACAATGCCAACCATAATTAAAAATATGAAATTAAATCGTAGAAGTAAATAACGTCTCTACTTATCGTAAACTTCTTAAAGTTTGTTCTGAATTACGAAGCTTTTAACTACGTATGCATTTTATTCCTAAAGCATCCTGTACTTATTAATCACGTGAACATTCAGTAGCGCGAATGAACTCGGAAGTTTCGAAGGCGCAAAACAAACGGCAAGCTGTTCTTCTTTTTTTCTCCCCGTGGCAGGCACCGGGGTAATTTGGTTGACCAGCGAGCCTCTGCTGAATAATGCACCGGCCAGGAAAAGGAAAAGTAACCATAGTCGAGGCTCGCGGAAGAATTCGCATATCACTTCCCACGGGGCTTTAATTGCCCCGCTTTGCAGGCAGAGATGTTCATAATCCGCAGGCAGCGAGAGAGTCTCCCAGCAATCCCACAAGTGGTGGGGGAGGGGGTAAAAAGAGAGATAGAGAGAGAGAGATATACCTTCCGAACGGAGCTGTTACCCAGCCAAATAGAAATCGTGGAACGGCTCGAAAACGGCCGGCTTGTGGTCCCTTCCGAAGGATGAAATAAAGCGGGACAATTATTTGCAGGGTAATGGGGTAATTACCCATAGGGGGGTGCCTCCTCCCCTTTCTCCGAAAACCTGGTGCGACCGAAAACGGGCACAGCTTCACAAACATTCCTCCATTTCCTCCTCTCCTCCCTCGCCCCTTACCACGAGTGGTTAAGAGCCTCCCTGCTACCCCACCTTCCTTTTGCAATTCCAACTGGTTTTTTGAAAACTCGGTCCAGTTAGTTCCCCCCCCCCCCCCCGAGTCGGGAGGGGATGGTTAATTTGTTGCTTCGGAGGCGGTCCCAGGAGGAAAGGACGGCGTAAGGGTTGGAGAGAGAGATGGAGGGGGTGGATTGCTAGTTTATTACGCGCGTGCACGCGTTTAGACCCAGCGCGCTTTGCCCCGGCTCGACCCGGCAATCGACTGTATAGCTGAGGCCACGCAGGGAGCCACGCCATGTTCGCGATGTTGGCTGTGTTCGCCACGTTCGCTGCGCCGGGCGGCCGGACAGGATAACATAGTTCGCGACGTCGGAGAGACGCATGCAGTGAGACTCAAATGATGATTCCGACGATTATAACATTCTGCTGGCTCTCACAGTAGGCAAACCTTAAAAGAAATGGGTTCATGAAGTTTATATAAAAAGAAGTAAATCTGGAGAATTTCAACATTTGATGAAGCAGTTGCGAGAGGACGAAAACCAAAATTTGTGGATTATTTCCGAATAAGTACAACTCAGTTTGATGGCATGCCCATTGGAATCGAACCCCAGAAATTGTAATGCATATCCTGCCTTTTATATTCTTCCACCATTTATTCCATTAACATGGATATTTGCGTACTTCTTCAAACACAAAAGTACAGCACAAGTCCGCGCGAAAACTGATGTGTTTGTGTATCTGCGCATGCGCGAAGTCGGCGACGTTTTAGAAAAAAATAGCTGAGAACCAGACACCTAGTAAACGTCGCCAACATAGCGAAAATAGCGAACACAGCTTTGTGTGGCCAGTGACAAATGAGATGCAGCTGGCTATATTTTGCTCACGTAGAAAACATCGCGAACATATGGCGAGCATAGCGCCCTGTGTGGCCGTAGCTTAACACCGCTGGTATCCGTACGCGCGTTCAGAGATGCAACGGTTCAGCGGACTTTCCGCTTACACATCCGCAAACTTCCTGCCAGTTGATAGTCTTTCCCAACTACCCAGGAATTTTTAACAATCATGCCCGTATCATACAAATCTTACTAAGTATAGTACGTACTTGAAAAAAATGTGAATAGCCGCGTATGATAGCTCCTCTATGTCTTTAATTCCCCAGTGTTTCAATAGTTCAACGTTTACTTTTAGTGTATATTGTTCTATTGTCTGTCTTTAATTGCGTGTATCGTAAATATAGTAACAATTTAATAGTAAGAACCCAACTTCCAGGCTAACAAAAACCGAAAGATTTCCACGAAGCATGCGTAAAATAGAACCTCCAAATAAATAATGAATATGTATATGAATGTGTAGCACTATAATTATATTTATATTTATCTTCAAAATTTTATTAAAATAATTACATTTATGGTTTAGAATTTGTATAAATAAATAAATTTGTGAATAAAAATTGTTAACTGTCGAATTTTGTTATTTTTAATAAACACTTACTCAGGGCAAATTAAAATTGTTAGTTTAATAAAAAAATATATTCAGAAAACTTGCAGGAAGTGTCACTTGATTAAATTTTTTTAACGTTATGGAGTATGACTTAATTGAACAAGTATATGCAACTTACGATCAAATAATCAAAACTAAATTACTGCTACCTTAACAGTTTCATTCCAGAGAACTAAACTGTTAGAAATTACAGCTAATTTACTGACTTGTCAACGAAGAATTCACCTATAAATGAACAGTTTTTTTGATATTTCACATAACTGGAGCGGCTTAGAAAATAGGCCGTATTTCTACTTCCGAGTTCTGTTTTTAGAGTAAAAACTAACTGGAAGAAATAACAGTGATTTTTCGGGAGCATAGATAATTTCTTTTTTGAATGTTTACATAGTATACCTAGTTTATTCTCGTGGATTCATGTTCAAAGTAAGTAAACTTAGTTCCTGTAAATTTACGAATATAGCGGCAAATTTACGAAGATCCCTGGATACTTTTCAACCAGCGTTTTTTGATAAATGTAAGGTTAAAATGTTTAACAGTGTACAGACGATAACTTTCAGACAATCCGATCCCTCGCCGGGTACAGTAAATAAAGCTATAACTTCCTGCACAGACTGCATGTTCTTTTTCTTTCTTTTTTTTCATTCCGCATGGAGCTCAAGCTACGTTATCAGGAACCACACAGCTACGAGTGTTTTTTAAATATATTTTTTTTGCGGTAACCGCGTTCGATCGTGAGGGGGAGAGAAGTGTTTTGTAGGAGAGGAATGTATCGGTTGCAAATTCAGAGAGCTAGGGTAAAAAATAAAAAAAAAAGTATACGTATATAAAAGTCCTGGAAGCGCCGGTAACCATTCCGAACGATCGCCGAACAGGTAGCAAGAGTAAAATATATATAAAAAAAATCTAAAACATGAGAGTGTTCATAGCCCGGGATGTCGGTTTCCATCGGACCACCCCCTTTTCCCCTTCCGTACCAACGCACATTTTTATCCAACGCATCCGCCAAATCCCACAACGAAACAAATTCCCAGAATGACGGCAATGATCGCGGACGGGGGCCGGGAATGGGCGGGGGAGGAGGCTTGTTATCTGCGCCTCTCCTCTGTCCGCCCGCAACCCCCACAGCCACTTCACGGACAGAAGGCCTCCCCGGGCGGACAGCGGGACTAGGGCTGTCCGTCAGGCTGGAGAGCGGACCCACTCCACGCCCCGGATGACATCACCAGAGAAGTCACCCGACTGACACGTTGCTAGAGCGTTCTGCGGGATTCCAAGTCGCTGGTTCGAGTACTCGAACATGTTTGGCGATTCAAACCTCACCTCGTAAGTGAATCGTAAGAAGTGAAACGGCAGATAGCGAGCGAGAGAAAGAGAGGAAGAAGACAATTTTCTAAATAAACACCAATCAACAAAATTATTACTTACTTTAAAATAACTGCTTCGGATATCAATAATTATTACTCAATCAATAATTGAAATACTCAAACCATAAATAATAACTGTGCGTGTTACTGTCTCGTAAAAAAATTCGGCCATTTGGAACAAGTAAAATCTCTGAAACAAATACGTAATTCATTTGAGGGAAATGCAGGGACTGTCTCGACAGCACTCTCTACGCTGCTGGTTGAACAAGGAGGAACTCGAGCGCGCTGGTAGAAAATATAAAGTTCAAGGCACTCACAGTTGGCTGTTAGGATACCTGTATTTATTTTCTGTTACAACGCATGCGCACACGCTCTGTATTATTCGTTTGTTCACTATCTCTCTCGGTTCTAATTTATTTTTTTGATGAGGGACGAATAATCGCATAAATGAGAGAACGAAATCGTACCCAGCAACGTATATACCTAGCATTGTGCTCTCTTTAAATCTTTTTTGCCAAGTACCTATTCTCTGCCCTTTTCGCGTAGAAACGTTTCACAACAGGTCTTTTCATTAAATTTCCGCAATGAAATTTTCCTCTAAGAGCACCTAAAGTAGTTTTACTTAAAAAAAACTTACAGATAGCCTTTTCTGGACGAAGTCTAGGTAAAAAAATGTACCTACCATTGACTTGTTTAATAAACCAAATTCATTGGTTGTTATAATAATCGTTTTTGACAACATTTTGTCTTTAAAACTATTTAATAATATACTATATTTATAATGAATTTTTTTTTAAATTGACTAAAAACCATGGACAAATATTTAGATAAATAGAAATAAAAATCAATTAATTTTAAGGAAACAAGTTTTCACTGGAGCAAAAAAAAAAAGTAGTAATTAATATATGTACAATGTTCTTGAACTGATTGAATGTCTCATTCGGGATGTCACAATAAAACACCCTAAAAACTATTCGAAACTCTCAGCTACCGACCTTAACAGCTCATGAGCCATGGTGTTTGGTTAGCCAGGTTAACTTGCCGCTCACATTGGTGAAACGAGTTCAATTCTACGCGGATTTAATTTTAAGTAGGGAATGTTTTGAACATTTCCATGAGCAGGTATATTATCACTTTGCTTCCTCCACTTCAGTGTTTCCCACATGTCTCTAATTACCTGAATATCGACGATACGTTAAAAGTTAATTAATTCATTCGATTGCACATAGGCATACGAGCAGGAGGTTCCACTCATTTTAAAGTTACACATTATCAATTCATTCCTTAAAAAATAATTCACGTTCATCTTGCCTTAAGCACTAACTAATTTGTACTTAAGTAATTTCTGAAAATTGTTTTTCAAACTTGAGTTACATATCTCAGAGAAACCAATCATAAATTAACTCGGTAAAACTTAGGTTGTAAATTAATTTCTTTATGTCACTTTATTTCAGGGCTAGTGAATTTTAAAAACAATGTTAATTATTTTTTTAATAAAAATTTCATTGTCAAGTACTTATAACTATGTAAAAAAAAACACAGAATGATCGCTCAGACCAGGATGTAACACGGGAAATCTTGGCCCACATCACAATGTAGGGTTGTTTAAATATAACCAATACTTTACTAAATGATGAAAGGTGAACTGTAAAATACTACTGAGCGAAAAAAAATTAAGTTGAACTCTGGAGTTCGCTGCCTCAAAAATGTGTTAGTTTTTTAATAATACTATATCAAGTAAGCTTTAAATCTGGAAATATCAAAGGTAAAAAATATTTGTTTAAATAAGACAAACATTCTTCAGATCACTAAGTAGGAAAATTTTAAAGGCGTCTAGCAAAGATGAATTAGTAAACAGGACATTAATTTTAAGACACTCAAACTGTTAAGAGCCCCATTGTGGATTCTATCATTTTCGACCACAGCTTTGACATATTATTCACTTTCTTGTTCAATAAGACACACGAATAAAATTTTAAACCTTAGTTTGAATCAAAGTTCGCGTCTTAATGGAACTATTACATCATCTACAATTACCTACAAACATTCTGTTTTCTTCTTCTTTTATTTCCACCCAGCGCTATTTATTGAAACTACAATATAAATACTATTAATATATATAAATATTGTTTTTATTTTTTTATATACCAATAATATGAAAAATATTCAAATCTTAATTGATAGTTAATGTTTTTAAGCCCAAGATAAAAAGGTATGATAATCCTTAAAATGCCTGATTTATTTGTTTATATTTTATTCATAAATTTGAAATTGGGTATTTCCATAAGATTTAAAATAACTTGAAACTTATGCATTTACGTTTTAATATGATGGTAGTTACAATGATTTTTTTTAGTTTAAAAAAATTACTTACCCATTCCTACCTCATTGGTTTGATTTTTGTTATTAATGAAATTGACGGTTTTATGTGGTTTGTTAGTCTGGAAGTAATGTGGGCAAAATTATGGCAGTTATGGTACAAATCAAATGGTTTATAAATAAACTATAAAAAAAACCGGAGATTTCCGGAAGTCAACTGCTACGAGATCTACGCAAAATTAAGGAAGAATTATGTCTGTTAATTACCATTAATCGAATATATATATATATATATATATATATTAAAAATGTACTATTTGAGGGGCTAAGAACAAAAACCAGGTGACATTACAGTGAAAATTTAGGAAAACACAAATTTTATAAGCAAAAGTAAGTAAACTGCTAAGAGAAAAAATTGGACAGTGCAACAATGAATATTGGCACTACATATACAGGAGTCACTTAACCTTCATGCAGTGTGACAGTGCGCAATGCTAGACTTCAAATGCCATTTACTCGAAATGATTATTTCATTTCCTACTTGGTTTTTGTTATCAGCTCCTCATTTGTACTGATATTATTATGTCCGCGCGTTTTCAGTTTGCTTACTTGACGTAATAAAAAATAAACTTTAAATTTGCATGCAAGTAATTAATGTAAATAAAATAATAAAATTACTGAAGTAATATTATAAATCCTTTTTGGTAAGGTATAAATTATAAAAAATTAAAATTTTTTAAATAAATATTCAGTACTAACAATTAATATAAAAGCTGGTATCAAATTTTTAATTGAGTTAAATACGCAAGATATATTATAATTTATAATGGAAATAAATAATAATGCTAAATGTTTATTATAATATAATAATTTTAATTATTTATTCATTGATAGTCTAACAATTTATAATGCAAATAAATTATACATACATGAAACTAAAACTCTCTTAAAAAAATACAATCGAAAAAGTTTATATAAACACAATTTATATCACTAATATTCACACCTAAATAAATGATTTCAATGAATGATGGACCGGTATTCAATATCAATCACTAATTATGAGATTTAAAATCATACTGTAAAAAAAAATAATTTGCATGGTGCGCGCGTATCGTAAAAAATCACTGTCATCTTTTTTTTTATTATTTCCTTCATAACGCGCGTAAAAGAAGTGTAACTTTAAAAGAAAGAAAGAAAGAGAGAGAGAGAGAGAGAGAGAGAGAGATGCGGCGCGGCTCAACTTGAAAGACTTGCCGGGATGATTGTAAAAGAACTCCTCGGCGTCACGGGTCGGTGTTGGGGGTTCGCGAGGATGGCACAAAAAGGGGGGGGGGGGGGTTGGGGGTTCGCCGCCTGCGAACGAGCACACCCCGGCTGTGTCTGCGCGTGCCCTTTGATGTCGCGCGGCGCGCTGGCCCCAGAGTCCCGGCGGGCGATCGGCGAACCGAGCGGCGCATTTATTCGGTTTCCCTCCTGAGCCACGCGCCCGCTTCCCTGACCGACGCGCGACGGCCCCCTGGGAGGTCGGGTTTCGAAATTAGCGCGGTCAGGTCGCCCGGTGGCATTCCGCGGCCAAGTGCCTGTCCCTCCCTCCCGCACCTTTTTGTTAACCTCCCCGGGGCTCAAAGTGCGCGCTGGCTTCGTCCTTTCCGTCGGGTGTGGCGTGTCCTCACTTGGAAACACACAAGGAACAGAGTCCCACACGCCACTGCTGGCCGCGGCTCCACACGTCATTCATCACGCACCAGGTCGAGTATGTAGGACACGCGCTTGAGACAGGGGAGATTTTCAAGCCCCGACGACTCCGCCACCCGCAGATCGAACAGCTGGAAACGAGTGAAGAAAAACTGTGATGTGAAAGACGTCGCCACGGAGACGAAGAAAGCACCAGCAACGCGGCAACATTGAAAGAAATAAGGGAAAAGTTTCATATTTGAAGCTGATTTTTTTTCCTCCGTAAAAAAAACTTTGCTGTCGGATGTCTACGAAGCAAAATTAATACTAAATGAATACAAAGTAGGCCTTATAGTTCCGAGAAACGGTGAGAAGTGAGTCATTTAAGTGGTATTTCGCTACATATACATTTTTACCAACCCCTTTTCAACCCTTTTTGGGAATGGAATTAAAGAAAAAAAATACAATGATTAACGTACATATTCTCCTAGCAGAACGTCAAAGAGCTTATTAGCGCACGCTCAGTAACCTCAAGTGACGTGATTCGAATCACGTCACTGGTAATTTTTTTTTACCTTCTTACTAACATCAAAAACACAAACATATACTTAGAGTTATAATATGTGTTTTTAAAATGTTTCGAGCTAATATTTTATGAACGCCAAAGAAGTAGGGCAAGTGTACCGAATATGAGACCCATTTTTTAAAATATTTATATTTTGTTATTAAAACCAATATTGGTAGATTTATTTATCTTATATGATATATTATGTAATGCACTTTTACTTCAAAACAGGATTGAGCACTTGTATTAATACAGAAAATAATTAAACTAAGAAATAAAAAAAATGCGAAATTTTGTGAAAACAAAAATGTGTTCCTAATATGAGACACCCCCTACATTATGTTACAAATTCCATATTTGATATCATTTAGTCACTTTTTGCACTTATGTTTGTTACACATATGACACACAAAACATGGATCAGCTCCGCAATCTTCATGAGCGCACCCGTAGCACTTGAGGCACTGCCGCCATTTCTCGCCATGTTTGTCCTCTGAGAAAAGGCAGCCGCATAACAAACACCCTGCATCCATCACTTTCAGATCCATCACTTTCATTTGAACTGTCATGCAGCGAAATATTTTCGTCACTGGAATCCTCAGAATCTACAGCGATGAATGATTTGGTAGTAATCCTTAATTTGTCCGTGTTGCGAGATCTGGTTTTTGTAGGTCTAGCTTCGTTTCCTTTCTGTTTCCCAAGAACCAATTTCTTACGAGCTTCAGCCTTTTTCTTTCTTGCGACATTTTCATCCAAGCTTGTTTTGTATGGCGATGATGTGATAACACTAGCACTGCCACATCTACTGGATGTTTCTTTTGAAGGAAAATTTGGTAGTGGTGAAATATCCACAGGTCTGATAAAGGGCCTAACTACACTGCTGCAACATGGCTGATATGTCTGCATCGAAGTTTCTCTTGGGTGGCTCTGGTCTTCTCTACAAATGGCTGTATCTGAATTCTCTTGAGCTCCATTTTCTTCTCTAGTTTCTTGGCCATTTAATGATTTAGAGAAAGCACCAAATTCATAATCACGAAATATGTTTCGGTTAAATGGAAACAGGCCTGTTTTATTAAAAGAATTAACAGATATTTCCATTGTTGCTGCTCTTTGGTATGCAGCACTGAAAAGTTTAGCCACTGAAAAGTTTAGCCACTGTAAAGTTTGTAACCACATGATTTGGGTTTCGGCACAGCCAGTCTTCTACTTCTTGAGCATAAGATGTCTTGAGAGGTAACATAAAACCTACGTCCAACGGCTGCATTTTATGAGATGAGTGTGGAGGTAAGCAGATGATCGAAACGTGGCTTTCCCTGGCCTTCTCAGCAGGGCCTACATATCTAACTATGTTCTATCACAAAATTTTAAGATATTTTATATATAATTAAACTTATTAGTTACTGTTCTTACAGCGACAGTATTATTTTTAATCTAAATCACCTAATATGAGACCCTTACTCCTAATATGAGACCCTATCTCAAATTAGGACACGTAAGTGGTCTCATATTAGGCACCTTGTCATGGCCGCTACAAAACACATCAACAAGGCTGAAATTTTAAACTGCCATAGTTCCTTATTTATACACATGGAAGCTTACTTCACTGCTCATAAGAAAGTATGAATGGATAATTAATATAAACGTACCTCTATGTTGATAATAAAGCTGCAAGATGCCACTCACGAAAACTCAAAATGAAGAAAATCGTATAAACTCTTATTCTGGATCTCGCGCGCATCAGATAAATGTCTCACTCTATCCGTGGTCGGGAAATGGAGGCTGCTAGTAGTTCCAAGAGCGGCTGATAGGTAGTAGCTCTTACTTGTCAAGATAACCAAGGGTCTCATATTAAGGCCGGGTCTCATATTTGGGTCACCTACCCTATACCTAAACTACAGGTGTTAACATTTTTAGTAAATTTTACTATGACGGAAAGTATTTAAAAAATATATATATTATTCTTGTCAAAAAAAAAAAGAAAAACGTGAGAAGACATTAATTCGCTCGTTGCAGAGGTCAGATGTTTACAACATCACTGGCGAGTATTGAAAGAAAGACTCGCTCATATAGTTTTTTTTTTTTTTTTTTTTTTTTTTTTTCCTGAAGCTCGTCACACCGTGTGCGCGCCCGGCTAGGCGGTCGCCTCTGTCCGCAGCGTCCATTGACCAGCCGGTGGCGTGTCTTGGTGGCGTGAGGGGGGTGGGGGCTGCTCGACGTGTGGCGTGTCGACCAGAGTTATCGCCCTCGCGCGCTGCCGGCTGCGCCAGTGGTTCGGCCCGTGGGGTGGAGGGGGGGGGGGGGGAGGAGTTGTTAATGCAAGCGCGCTCGCGAATAGTTTCCAGCGCGAATGCGGCGCGCGACGCATGAAAATTGCATCGCGCTGGATACGGTCTCGCCCCGACCGCGGGAAAGCGGAACAGCGCAGAGGCGTGCCCGAGGCAAAAAAATAAAAATAAAAAATAAATAAAATTAACTAGCAAAACCCGGGTAGGTACGTCATTTGTTTTATGCAGATAACTCGATTTTGGTTTTCATCCCACAAAAAAAATAATTAAAAAAAAATTTAAAATTGCGTTTGGGCTGAAATTCGTTTTGAAAACAGTAAGTTTATAACACTAATTATCGTTTCTTTTTTTTTTTTTTGTAACACAACCAACTTTTTATTTATGTGAAACATCTTAGCTTACTGTACACGGCATTTGGAAGGAATAATTTTATGAACGGAACGGAAATGTGTAGCCACGGTACTTGCCATCTGTGACAAAGTTCGCAATGCCATTGCGAATCTTTATAGTATTAACTGTATTATGAATTTTAACAAGTTGGGCAGTATTTTAGTTAAATTCCTTGTCGAAAATCAAACCAAAAGCCTGGGTTTAGTATTTATACAATTTTTTTTTTATCGGAGCCGTTTCATTATGTAGCTTAAAATTTCGTTTTGAAAATTAATGATTCGTAAGACGGCGTAGCTGCTCTGGCAGCGAATTCTTGCAACGAGTGAAGAAACCACGTTTGAATCACGTCCATAAATTTAGTTGAAAATACTATTTACGTATATTTATCACGCTCGAAATTATATAAACGAATTAAAATTTTTGTCCGAGTCTCGTATTATGAGAACACGCGAATTTTCTCGCTACCGAGTTTATATGTTACACATCTCTGGCGGGCATTGAAAGATCGCTAACATTTTTTTTATGTTAGTATGCTATTTTTTGGATTGGTTTAAGAATTATTCTTAAACGTGCAAATTATAGATCAACCACACATTCATTCCTTAACATAATTAAAGGCCAGTGTTTTTTTTATAAGAAGGTACGTTCGAATAGTGAACCATTGTGTTAAAAATATTTTATGATTTTTGTTTCCTCCAGACTGTATGATTAGCGAAGATGAAACACCGCATGCGACTCTATGTTGGTTCGCCCACGCGTTCCTGGACTCTGCCTAAGGCGTAGCTGAGGGTGGATCCTTACCCTGGACTGGCACGAATATTCACCCCCCCCCCCTTACCAAGAAACTCCTTCTTCTTCCCGAAGAGGTAACAGCCGTTGCAGTAGTCGAGTGATAAATCTGCCAGGGCAAGTGCGCCCGGTTGTAATTTACCTCCTCGAGTCGGAGTTTACGGCGGAGATAATCACAGTTGCAAGTCGGGAAATGGGGGGTCGGTTTTGGCTTACCGGAGAGGGGGGAAGGAGGGTGAAGGGGGGGAGGGGGAGGCTTAAAGGGAAAGGTACGCCGTGGAGGAAGAAAAGGGGTTTGAGCAAGGATGGGTTTCGGGTGGACAGGTGCGGCACAACAGGTTATCCAGTTTCATCAGCAAAGGATTTGTTTACAGGATGGGGGGTGGCTCTTTGCTTACCAAAGCGGATAACCACTGTCAGGCTTAATTCCCCGTCACGGCTCGTAAAAAAAAAAAAAGGATGAGGGGTAAGGCGTGAGTTGTTTAGCAGCGTTCTGCTTCGTGCGCCCATCTCTAGGCAGCCGGGTGACTCCTAAAGGGACCAATAATCTCATAGGAAGTATGCATGGGCCGTCGTCCCCCCCCCCCCCCCGTCCCAACCTCGTGAAACGACGACAAAAAATATATATTTTTTTTTTCGAGCGGACGTCAGGCAAATTCAAATCACATTACATACTCGGCTTGGGAGCTGAGTGGGGAGATTAACGGGAGTCAAGGTTCTTTCGGCAACTCCAGGGACGAAGAGCGAGAGAGGGGAAAAAAAAACATTACATGGGAGGAAGGGCGTCACTTGAAGGGGAAGCGGAGGGGGGGGGAGGAGGAGAACTTAAACTCGCGCCAGCGGACTCGCAAAGAGGATTACTTCACTAGCGAGGAGATTATCCCGTTACTTTATTTCTGTGCCAGAGCTGCCTGGAACGTATTCGCGAGGACACGGCAGGTAGGATATCCGCGCGGCACGGAGTCTCGCAACACTTTGACGCTAATGTGATGAGACTGCGTTACTTTCGACAGAGCACGCAAGTTCTCCGCGCCTTTCAATGTTTTCAGATTTTATTTCATTTTTAATTTTTTTTTTACATCCTCGTTTTATTACACGCAAGTTCAGAAATTCAGATTTCATAAAATGGCAGAATTTTTTCTTGCTAACTGTAGAATTACAATTCAACGTTAAGGATCGAATCGTCGATGATAAAATTACCAAAACGTTGACGAAGCATCTTAAAAAAAAAAAAAATCCGTTGCTAACACCACTCGGGATGTAGGAAGAGGGTAGGGGGAAATCAGATCTCCCATGAATTTGCGCATTCGCACAAGCGCGAGTTTTTTTTTTGTGTCTCAAAATTTTTTTATTTTGCCTCATATCGCAGATTAACTCTGGAGTCGGAGCCTACTGGAATGCGTTGAAGCCGTGCGAGGAATCAAGGGCATAATTTTTTTTTTTACACACTTGCCCTCCTCCCTTGCTACCACTCCACAACTACCCTCCAAAACTCAACACAACAGATACCGTCCGTTTTCACGCTCCTGTACGCGCTTGGAACATTTTCCAATCAACATTTTCCTATGGGGAGAGGAGTTTATTTTTTTTTCCATCAGCTCGCCTGAGCATTGCGCCGGGATGGCAAGGAAACAAAAATTATACACATTGACCCAGTCGCCTTTGATTCCAGAGACTTCGGGGCAGAGCGAAGAGAAAACTCGTTGATGATTTGCACCAGGAGGAGGGAGGGGTAGAGGGTTGAGTCGCTTCGTTCTCGTTGACGCCGCCATAAACCTAATTAAACGCAGGCACCCCTTCGGTGCAGACGTTCAGGACAAAGAAACCTTGACTGGGGGACCGGGTTGAAGGGGACAGGAGGAGAGAAAAGGGTTTGGTTTTTCCCACCCATCCCTCCCTCTCTTCATCCGTTAACGAGCATGTTTCATTGCAGCTCTCCCTGGCTGGATAATCTCTCATTAGCGATCCGTGCGTCGGGTGGCGTCGGGTGGCGGATCGCTTCTGCGCTCGACTCCCCCAGGCCATAAATAATGATCGTCCTCTGACGTGCCCGGCTCAAGCGGGGTCCCCAATTCTTTTTACTTAATTATTTATTCACTTATTTATTTGGATTCCTTAAAGACAAATGTACCGAATACAATCAAGGAAAGTGGGAAATTAATCAAACGGGGCTTTTTTTTAAAGTTGAAATTAAGTCGTTCAAGCCTAAGTAAAATAAAACTAAAAAGATAAAAAAAAACAGTCAATTGATTTTTTATATTGTGCCATTTTTCTTTACCCGATTATATTAATGAAACATATCAGTAAGGACCGGAAGAATAAGGGATAATTTC
Source organism: Bacillus rossius redtenbacheri (assembly GCF_032445375.1). Classification (NCBI taxonomy): domain Eukaryota; kingdom Metazoa; phylum Arthropoda; class Insecta; order Phasmatodea; family Bacillidae; genus Bacillus; species Bacillus rossius. The sequence continues at coordinate 40,329,127 of NC_086330.1, read as the reverse complement.
GTAGTAGGCCAAAACTGAAACTATTTTACCCCTGTGAAGTGTTTTGCTATTGGTTCACAATTTATAGACCAATGGGGGGGAAAAAAACCTGAACCAAATAAATGTCAGCTCACAGACTACAAAGTTCAGACGTCTCAAAAATCAGTAGCCAACGAACACGTGACATTTTCCCAAGCATCTACAGCTCTGGAGTTCACTGAAACAGCGAAATTTTTTAGGTATCTATATATAAGTTTAAAACTCATCTGATGGCTTGCATACATATGCTGCGCCCAATCGAACAAAATAATTGGCTGCGGCGTTGAATATTCGGTATTTCAATACTGCCACAACCCTACATGAATTGGTGCAACAGCTCCTAGCTTTCCCTTATACAGGAAGAGTCTGAGTTCAACTGAAAAAAATTCGGCTTCATGTTCATCGAGAAAAAAGTACATATATGTTAAAATAATATATACCTACGACATAATGATATAAAGCGTTACCCAAGGCTCTTATGCACCTTTCAAGGTGTAGCTGAACAACTGGATTACACTTTTAAAATTTTTTCACCTTAAATTTAACGAAGGACGCTGGTCACAAATTATCCAGGGATCTTCGTAAAGTTATGGCTACTAAGTAAGTTCACTTATTTTAAAAATGAATCCAAGAGAATATTCTTGGTTACAAAAAAAATTTAAAAAATAGTTAAGACTTATAAAAAAGCACAATTACGTTTTCTACGTGTGTGTTTGTTTGCCCTGTTTGTACAGAAAAACATAACTCGGAAATCTAAATACGGTGTTGTTTTCACGAATACTGAGTTATTAGAAATTAATAACAATTCTTCGTCTATTTAAGGTGAATTCTTCGTTTAGAAGTCCATAAATTTAATTTCCAATAGTGTACTTCAAGTAATATATAATTTATTCAAGAGTGAAAACTTAGCGAACAGATAGCGCTAAACCAAACAAAGTTTCTACAGCCACCACGAAACTCATCGCGGTCATAAATTAATATCACTATAAAATCACACTGTCACAAAAACTGTATGGGGCTATAGGGATTTTACCCCAAGTATTCCTATAAGATAATTTTATGACAGCGAAAATCTTTGATGTGGTTTTAAAACTTTGTACGATTAAAGACATCCAAACGCTGAATACTTTCTGTTAGTTTCAATAAACAAACTTTCCTGCTACATCTTCGAAGGCGTGATACCAGCCTTAGGAAGAACTTCAAACCTTAAATTGCATAGTTTATGTATGCTGTCAACTTATTTTTTCGTATTAACCCTGCAGCTGTATTCGGTTGGTTAGACTCATCTTGTTTATGTGACTTGTGCACTCCTGCTTAATTAGTTAGTTCTTGGAATTCGTATGGAATATTAAAACCGGGCATGGTGAGAGAGAAAAAAACCCCTGGTAAAGGGAATAAATACTACCTGATTCAAATAGCCGATGTTTTGGCAGCCTTGTAACTCACATGCGAGATTTATACTTGCAGTAAATGATAAAACATGGCTCCGTTGTCGCCGTTTCGTTGTCACCGAATTTCAAACTCAAGATGTTATTCTTTGGTGTGGAATAACACGTTATAAAGACGTAATTTCTCATAAACTGGATGTTTATGCGCAAACCAAAATTTTCATCCGTCTTACAAAAATGATACCCGACGTAACTACACTGAATAAACAATTTAGCGTTCTGTATTCGAACGATTAAAAATGAAATTTCTGTTTAGGCAATCCAGATTCACGTGCATGCAGTGAGGCCAGTTCCTTCCCACAAGAGGAACCTACTTGATGCACAATCCCACACAAATAAATGCAACTCGATTACGAGCTACTGCACAAAATAAAAAATATATATATCTACTTTCTACCAGGGTACTTTTAAAACGCAGATGATTTATCGAAATGCACGGCAATTGCGAGCCGATATTGATAAACGCGAGACGTGTTTGCTCCGCGAATGTCGAACAGGGCGCCCAGGGCGAACTCAATTCTCGCCTCATTATAATAATGTCTGAATGAGAAACAGCGGAATCGTGCCGCGCGATAACGATGCCATTTATTTTGACGGCCGTGGATATACCGTAGGGTCTTTTGGGTTGGGAATGGGCGGTGGGGGGGTGGTGCGGAAACAGGAAAGAGGGGTGGCCAAGGGCATATCCCGTAAGGTTGTGGGTGGGGTGGCGAATATGCAGGGAGAGAGCGGAAAGAGAGGGCAGGAGCAGGCAGCACTAGGGGATCTGGAAAGGGGGGGAATGAAGATGGCGGTCGGTGTATCACGAGTGGCGTCCAGTCAGGGCCATGACAAACATGATGTGTACACGTCACAGTCGGAAATGGATCAGCCATTGATGTCTGAATAAATCAAGTGCCATTTAATTAAGAGCCGTACTGCAGGAAGCGGGGAAAGGGGAGGAGGCAGTGTGTCTCCCTCCCCCTTTTGATCCACAGATGCACTTCAAACGTCCGGGCCGCTCGATGTAATGGGAGACCCCGGGATTGTATTTATCTTAGCGTATAACCTCCCCCTCCCCCGCGTCGTGCCTTCGCGTCTCGTTGACTTGCGAGCGCCTGGTGGAGTGCATTGTGGGGAATCTCTTCAGGAAGAAGTGTATTGGTTGTCCACTTCACGTCCAGTTTCATATCGTTGCTTTGAACAGACTGGGTGTTACAAGCACGTTGCGTGCAGCTACTCTCTGAAGCATTGCGACCAAAGTGGAAGCCTGCTGAAAGATGTTATGGAACGTGGTATTAAAAAATCTATACGTTTGTATCATACAATATTTTGTACGTCCATAACACACAAATCCATAGAAAAATCGAATATCCAGAGGAAATTTACACACGGATATATAATCAACATTTGTTAGCAAGGCATAATTTTATGGAATAGGTATTTTTTGTTAGATAAAGGTTAAAAATAAAATATCCTGGGAAAGAGTCGAAATCATGTTTGGTTCCTGATCCTACAAATACTGTAAAATAAGTTGTATTTTTAGTTTTCTTAAATCAGTTGCATTGAAACCAGAGTAAAAACGTATTGGCATTAAATCATTGGTACATAAAAGGGAATATTTCTTGTTAGATAAAATCAAATTATTCAACTTTATATTTTACATAATTTTTTCAGTTATAAATAAGTTCTACGTGGTTGTAAAAATGAGAACTTGCAAACTGCGTTATCTGAATACAATTAAACAATAACAAGAACAGACATGATTAATATTCATTTATTACACGTAGGCTTTGTTATTAGGCACCTATCTCAACGAAAATAAATGCAGGGGCAAATAACTATATAAAAAAACCGTGACTTACGCTCGTTTTCTCTCTGCGTGGAATTGAGACCGACAATCAGTTAACAAGCTTTTCCTGATGGCTGACCTATTGTTTTGTAGCAATTTGAAAAATGGAATTCGCAACAATCTGAACAAAATATACGAACGAGTAAATATAATTGCCGCGGAAATTCACCTCCTGAATTCAATCAGCAAATTGATTAAAACTCCATGAACGTCAATCAAAAATGTCGACCGCTGAAAGCGACTTCTACCAAAACTGCCCGTCACCGCCCGCTGTATATAACGCGTTCTGCTTGATTTTGACGTAGTGGAGTGGTTTAAGGGGGGGCGGGGGAGGAATGGTATGAAGAGGGGACGTTGGAGAGATTGTAGAAGGGAGACTATAGCGCAGAATGGTTGACAGGGGTCACTATGATTAATTCCCTCTGCTGCTGTGACGTAAAAACCAATCTATGTATTTAGTTAATGCTTCCAAATATTACAGATATCAGATACGAGCATTTAACGAATCAGACTGACAGAAATCGAATTTCATTTTTATCAAAATATTAGAATGCCAATCTCTCAAACAATGGTACTTCAATATAAACACGCCGAAAGCATTGAAGACACTTCCTTATAATAAAAATAAGAAAAAAAATTATTAAAACTATTTTCCTAAAGAGATTCATAAGGCAACTCGGCTAATAAAAAAAATCCATTTCGACACAGTATATAGGCCTTGGTAGATTTCGAAGTACCTATTTATTCTGGAAATATTTTGGAAACTTCTATAAAATTATGGAACATTTTTATAACTAAAAGTACATAACATATTTATGTTCATCATTATTACAAAATGATCGATTAAATATTTGCCCATTTTCCATTCTGCGAAAGTATTACGAATATTTTTTACTCAATGTATCCAGCATTGAAAAGCTTATAACTAATTACATATTATATGCCAACTAAAGTAATTATTTAATTATTTTGACCTTCAAACGCTCTTTTTCATCCCTTTCACTAACAACGTGGCCGTATATAAATTTGCTTAGCAATAAGATTTAAGATAATATTAAGATGGTTTAAAATAAATTCAAACCTAATTCATGTAAAGAAAGTTTAATTTTTTTTTCAACCCATGTTTTTACGTTAATAATTTGTTTCATCAAAAACTGTTTCAGCTAAACTTTTTTATGAACTTTAAGAATAATGCAATAAAGTTATAACGGATTTGATAATATATCTATCAAAAAAAGTAATGATTTATTTTTCCTTCAAACCTTGTTATTTTTACCCCTTGCAGTAATGGTTTAGTAAATAAAAATTCTGTTAAGAATATTTTTAGTCAATATATAAACAGTTAAACAAAAATAAGAATGTATTAATTTAATGGTGTATCGGGTAGGGAAGTTATATTTATTTTTTCATTCTAAACCCAAGTTTTTTCTATCCTTGCAATATCGGTTTGTGTTATCAAAAATTGATTCAGACAAAAGTTTTAGATACTAATTATAAGATTTACAAACATTTTTTACGGATTTGATAGTGTGCCCACTAAGGGAGTTAAGAATTATTTTTTATTCAACCCCTGTTTATTCCACCCCTCTTTATTCCACCCCTTACAGAAATGGTAGGTCGTAAAAAAAATTATTTCAGACAAAAGATGTAGCTAATAATTCATGGTTTTACAATGCAGTAGAAACATTTGATAGTGTACATGATACGGATATAATGATTTTTTTTTATTCTACCAATTTTTTCAACCCCCTGAATCAATGGCTCAACTTATTAAAAATTGTTTCAGACAAAAGTTTTGGATAAAAATTATAAGATTTATAAACATTTGAACGGATTATATTGTGTCCTTACTAAGGGAGATATAATTGTTTCACGTCCAACCTTTTTTTCCACCCCTTTCAGTTATGGTTGGTCGTATCCAAAAACTTATTCAGCCATAAGTTTTTGGTTTTACTGCTACGAGTTATATTACGTTCAAAAATTTTCCATATTATGGGAGTTACTGCGATTTTTCTGTTTTTCAAAAAACCTTCCCCATCTCTACCCGTTTGCACGGATAATAATCATTAACGTACTTGACCGAGATTTTTCACTACTAAATTTTATGTATCAGTTTGTAAGTGATTTGTGAAAAAATGTGTCCACAATAGGTGATATATATACATATATGTATAAACGTTTGAGTTGACGATGGTTTTAGAGTCTATGGACCATGGAAATCAAAACTATATTAAAATTTCCTGAGAGTCGCACCATGGTAATAGCTTCAATATGTGTATTTCATTGAAATCTACCTAATTCAATTTTATAAAACAGTAGCTTAAAAACCTTGCTTCGCTTGCACAATTTCAAAGTATTGCTAAAATTTTACCATTAAAAGAAAATTATATAGCTAATTAATACCAAATATTTTATATTTATAAATAGACACAATACATTTGTCAGGTGCATAAAAAACCCTTTAAGAATATTGTTGAAGTGGATATGCGGAGGCCTTTTAAGTTTTTATTATATATTAAGTATCTGATTTTAAAACTATGGTTTTAGAGAGTTCGACAATAGGTATTTCACCTTGATAAAATCACACATTCGTCCTTTTAATTTCGTGAGGAAAACCAATAATAAATGATTAACACGCGCCTATTTCATTTTAACTATATTTATGCCATTGCTTACACTAACACTTTCGTACTATGGTTAAAGACATTCTTAGAATAATAAAATAGTTTTACCTTATTAAAAATACTCCCATTACTTAAGGATATTTTATATAACAGCATTTCTATATGAAAGAAAGTGTAAAGATAAAAAATTTACTAAATAACTTATTTTTTTGATTCTTAGACTGCTTAGTATTACTTAAGTTCCCAAATTATTTACTCCTCTCCTCTTTTCCCAAACGAATGCAAATTTAAAATTTAGAATTAATTAAATATGACAATTTACATTAACCAAACTTAAACTTAACTAACAACATTTTTTATTCTTTTTTCCACAGATGTTAATTACAAAATAAAATATAATAAACTTATATTTATTTTAGGTTTAATTTTTTTTACCAATACTGAGTTAATTTATTACATATTTTTTTATTTTTAAAATAATATTTAACCTGTTAAAAATAAGAGGCGATATTTCGGAGAACGTTGAATTTGAGAAGGTAGCTGAAATATGTTTATTTATCATTTCCAATATCATAATTAAGTTTTATTATGTCACGAGATATAATTTTTTTTTAATTTGAAAACTTTATTTACAATATTACACCTTTTAAAAAGTAAAAAAAAAAGAGATTTGGTATATTTTGCATGTTTATAAATCATACTATAACTTACAGCCTACTTGATTATATTCAGAGATATGACTTTTGTAATAAAAAAAATTGACCGCTTTCCCCCCCCCCCCCCCCCCCCCCCCCCAATTTTTCGGTCGAATATAAAAAATTGTATAGGTTAAAACATAATATCAAATCATTATTTTGTACGTTATTCTTTCTCAGTTTCATACCTTCGTGTTAATTTCTTGGATAAATGATTTATTACGGCTTCAACGCTCATGTTCTGAAAGACAAAACAATTTTATTATCCTTTATGAGCTAAGGAATGTTCTAGAAGGCGTGCGGGGTAGATAACCTCTTCCATTAAATAAATTTCATCAGAGGTGAGCTTGAGCATTGAGCAAACGATTTTAGTATAGCTCTCCTAAGGAGGAGAGAAACGAATGGGACGGAAAGTAGCAAATAAATAACAACTCCAGATTTTCGGGCTACTAAAAACAGTAGGTACTTATTATAAAAGAAAACATTGATTTTTGTTATTTTATTGTTGTACACAAATAGCCTTTTGTATTACAGAGTAAGTTTACCGTAGGCAATTATAGCTGTTTGTTGTTTTAGTTTGACTTAAAATAATCTTTTCGACCTGTAGTTACAACGAAGCTTCCCGGAAGAGTTAGAATTAAGATAACATTATTCGAATCTTATTGATTATGCAACAGTAATGACAACGATCAACCATACATCTTTAGTTAATGGTACACTAGCTGTCCTAACAGAATCTTATTTTTCGAAATTAATAAGTTAAAGTCTCGAATCAAAGGAATAATTAAAGTCTATTATGAAGTATATAAATTACATTTTCTCTTCAATCACTTGTTGCCAGCTGGGGGCAGAATAAACAGACGTAACCAGTCCTCCACCACGAGGATAGTTCTTCCGGGAGTGCGCTGAAGGTTTCAGCAATAGCCAGTAATCCCATTGAGCAGAATATTGAAGGAGGAACTCGAAGAAAAACTTGGAGAGATGATTTCAAGAACCCAAATGCAAACAAACGGTCGACAGTGGTCATAAAAGGCAAGTCAAAAAAAAAAAAAGGAAATGGGAAGCAACTGACAGTAACAAGTGTCGCAAAGGGGAAGGAAAGAATAAAGATATAGTCTCATCAACCATAGAGGTCACAACATCACGGGACGCGGAAACACTCGCGAGTATCGCGGAACAAGCATGTCCGGCCCGAACTAGATTTTAGCACTGAGAGGAATAGGGGTGTCTCTCGGGAAAAGCTTCCCTCAACCACATAGACTAAATTTTCCCGATGCAAGTCGTTGGGGACTTGACTCGAAGTCGACCGGAAAGCACACACGGGGAGGACAATCAGGGCGATTGCAAGTGCGACTCTCTCGAAAGACCAATCGCTCGTGTAAATAAACGAGCAGGGCAGGGCAGGGCAGAGAAAGGTGTTGGGAGAGGAATGTGCTTCCTAATTGGCAAGGCAAAGCGGGTGGGAGACCACTCTAAAATAAAAAAAAAAATTAAAAAAATCTTAAGCTTCCTCACAGTTAGCCTACCTTCAGGGGCAACTGGAGTTAGCCAGGGGTTCGCTCTGTCGTAAGGCAGAAAAAACCAACTCGAGCTGTGGTCTCGAGACAACCACGAGAAGGTGCGCAGATATGCCTCTGAGAGTCTAGAGCTTATGGGCCAGTGCATCGACAGGTGTCACCCTCTGACGAGCAGGATGACGACCAGCTCAGTTTTTAGTAGTAGAGTTCACCCATAGATGGTGTTTGCAGTAGCTTTGAAAGCTAGAGGACAGATCGCCGGGGTCATGGCCGGTAATTGCTCTTGGTCGAGTTCGGGGAAAGGAGGATGGCGGGTGGGGAGGGTGGAAACTGCAGTCGCGGTGGTAATTGGGCTCAACCGGGCCTGCAGACGTGCCGGGGCTGTAGGGAATGTGAATCCGGAGCCTGACCGGTATCGCTCACCTCAGGCGCGCTCTGAGAAAGAGCGTGCACTCGGGTGCAGATGTGTGAAGCACCCGGCGTCACGCAGGCCGGCAGTAATTCCAGGAGTGCTTCATGCACCGAGGCAGGAGAAAAATAAGGCCACATGCTGTGACCACAAGCGTCTTCAAAATATCCCTTCCGGTGCTGGGAATGCCTGCGGGGACCAGTGGGGAAAAGATAACACAAGAGTGTACAATGAGAAGAATAAATTCAAATTAACCCTCGAAAATCACCGTAAAATTAAAGTTCACAAAATAAATTAAGGACTGAAAAATCTGTGCAAAAAAAATCTTAATTTCTATTAAAACTAAAGTGCTCCGTTTTACTGCTTTTAAGATCGAATATCAAAAAATGTTAAAAGCACTCTATGAAATGAAATATTTACGTTATTTAATCTAACATTCTTTTATCCGCTTTATTTTATATGGAGATATTAATTTCTTTTTTATGAAAAACATAACTTTTTTTTATACCCTTAAAATACGAAATCCTTAAATCTTAAGAAATGCAATTTGTAACTCTATACACTTAAAGCTCATTCTTAAATTCGAACCCTTGGATCCACTAGATGCGGAAATGTGCATTTTTTTAAAACTTAACTCCTTTACACCCCTTATGGGCGAAATCTTGCAAATAATTTAAATAATAATTAAATAGTTTCTTACTTTTACCATTAATTACGTCTTATAAATAAAATTTGGAGAAACCAATTTTTAAATTTAATGAAGACCTACCCAATTTTCACCCCATTAAAAGCAGAATTTTAATAAATGAAAAAAAGGAGAAATACATAACTTTAGATTCAAGTTCTTGTTTTATATATAACTTCTTATTCTCAATGAATTTTAAGTGAATTTTTTCTTTTGTTTTATAAAACACACTTACACCTTTTACCAAAATTAGGTGTTTAATTTCGCTAACTGGTAAAATTGGTGTTGGTAGTTTTCGTTTACTCATTATCGGTACCCAAAATAATTTATTATGTTTAATTTATTTCAGAAATATAATTATTAACTTTAAAACCATACTACTCGGTGTTACCCCTTAGGGGTTTCATTTCGCAAAAATTGTAAAATTGAGTTTGGTAGATTTCGTACGTTTATTATTGGTCGCTTGTATCTTTTGCTATGCTTGGTTAGCTTAAGAAATATAATAAATCATCTTCCATCCATATTTAACTCTTATTTACTCACTAGCTGCCCAACCCGGCTTCGCACGGCTATACTAATGGAAAAAAATTAAGCCACATCTCCCATTTACAGTAATGGTAAATAAAAAAAATTCAGTGAACATTTATTACAATGCTGTATAATGTACCGGAGAGAAAATGAATAGCACCGATGTTTTCCCGACTCGTGCACGTAACGTACAACTTATGTACCAGTACTTCGCTACGGCAGTCTACAGGCAGATCACTCTTGCGCCGCTCATAATACATGCCCCTCCTTGTGGGTACGCCACTTCCGCGCGATGCCCGTTGCCATGGAGACGCAGAAGGCATGAACAATGCAAAATCCTGTTCTCATGCAGACAAAGTACCCACCGTTGCCTGGTTTTAACCACCCATGGGATCTAATTTTCGGAAAATGTCATCCTGCGTAACATAAGGTACATTACTGTGAAGTTTTCAGTCTGTAAAATATATATACATACTTGAAAAAAGGGCAATTTTTGATATTTAAAGTACCCGCCAAAATTTCAACGGTAATGAGGACTGCACTAACAATGAAATAGTCGTTGCCATAGAGACGAATGAAGCATCAACAAAGTAACAGCCGTTGCCATGGTGATTTCCTACCAAAAACTGGAAATTTTTATATATTACGCCCCCGAAACTCCCGTTGGGATTGGATTTCTGCAGAATCCGTTCTTAGTGAGCGTCTACGTCACAAAATGAGTAACTATGCTAAATTTCAAGTCAATCTGGTGTATAGTTTTAGAGATCTCGTGATGAGTGAGTCAGTGAGTGGTATTTTATCCCCTTGGGGGTAGAATTAATCAAAATCCTTTCCTAGCGGATGCCTACGTCATAACATCTACCTGCATACCAAATTTAATCCAGATCCGTCTAGTGGTTAGGGCTGTGAGTTGATAGATCACTATGTCAGTCAGTCACCTTTGAGTTATATATATATTTAGATTAGGGTTGAATTTCACAAAATGGAAAAAAATTGCGGTTTGTTAGTTTTCTTATGTTTATTATTGGTAAAAAAAAATATTTATTGTGCTTCAATTTATTCGGATCTACAATTATTAATTTTAAAAACAATCTTGTTCGTGCCTTAGGGGCTTCATTTCGCAAAATATAAAAAATTGTGATTGGTAATTTTCATATGTTTATTATTGGTATCCAATATTATTTAGTACCTTTATTTAATTCGGAGGTATAATTATTAATTTAAAAAGATTAACATTTTTTCACCCCTGAGAGTTATAATTTTGGAAAATATAGAAATTTTTATTGGTAGTTTTCGTAAGGTTATTGTTGGCACCCAATGTTATTTATTATGCTTAAATAAATTATTATTCTTAAAAACATAGTTACCCCTTTTTCACCCCTAAGGGATTGATTTCGCATAATTAAAAATTAAGGTTGGTAGTTTTGGTGTTGCTATTAACAAAAACATTTACTACCCTTAATTATATTAGGAGATGTAATTATTATTCTTAAAATAACATACCCTTTTTAACTTCTTGGCTATTAAATTTCGCAAAATATAAAAATTTTGTTTGTAAGTTTTCATATCTTTATTGTTGGTGCCCAGTATCATTTAATACGCATAATTAAATTCATTATTCATTTTTAAAATATACTAACCCTTTTATCACCCCTAAATGGTTGTTTTTCGGAAAATTTTATATATTTTCATCGGTTTGATTTGCGTGTTATTTATTATTAGTACTGTATATGTTCTCTTTAGCTTGATTAGTTTCAGAGATGCAATTAATCATCGTGAAACCATATTTATCCCTTTTTCACCCCTCAAGGGATGGAATTCTGTAATTATATATAGCCTAGTTTTCAAGTTAGCCAAGGAATTTTCAAATAAAAAACTAATTTAATCAAAATATGTCCAATAGTTTTAAATTGGAGCTCGAACAAACATACAGACTAACAAACAGACAAACAGAACAAAATTTAAAAAAATAATAATTATTATTTGGAGTTATAAATAACGTAATTAACCATTTCCAATATTCTTTTCTTCATTTCATCATATGCACAGAAATTTTGCCTCGAACAGTTTTATTATTCGTTTAGATTTAAAAAAATTAATTATCATAAACTTAGACCAGGTAATCGATAAATTATGTTTTTTACAACAGAGATCTCACACCTGTGGAAACATGGTTGACAATGTCTATGCCCTTCGTTTATAAACAAAGGGGAAGACAACCTTTTGTTGGTATTTTTAATGTCAGCAATAAGCTAATATTATTTTACTAAACAAAATAAATTATTTAATTGACAACGTTTTCTTGTATGTGTAATAATTATGTTCCAAGAAATATTTTTCCAGACAGTTTGCTATGCTGAAAATGTTTCTTATATATTATATATATATATATATATATATATATATATATATATATATATATACATAAAGAGGGGCTCCAAAAGCAGATTTTAATGCAGCATAATATTGGAAAGTAATCACTTAAGGGATAGCAATATTAAAATGTTTACGTCTGATTTATTTTTTATAAGGAATAATCTGCCGGACTTCATCGGCCTTGTTTTGAACTAACCGATATAAAGATAAAATATCTTTAGTAAAAATTAAATATTTTCTTGAATGTGTAAACACACCAAGTTCGTTTTGAATCATAGCAAATATCGTAATACGTAATTCCTATTACAATATTTGAACATACGTACCTTATTTAAGAATTAATTTACGAAATACAATTTTTTCCCTTTTACTAGATACAAACAGGTTAGTTTAATCAGCGAAGGCCTGAATGGTAGACTAAACTACCATACTAAAATATCCATACGCGTAAATTAAATCACATTATGCATTTAATTACTTTTTAAATTCTATATTATTTTTTATTGCTAGGTAATTAACAACTACATGAAGAGTTCACTTTAAAAACAAACTGCTTTATTCTTTAAAAAATCTGGAATAGGTTTTTAAAGGTAAAAACAATAATATGTGAGGCTCATGTTATTTTTAGTGCCACTTATGTAGACCTGATAACACTCCTAATTCATTAAGTCAGGATTATTTCTACAACGTTAAAAAAGTTCACCAATTTACAAAGGAAGCTATCATCGCAATTGAAGGAAACCGAGAGAAATTACTTTGAAAATGAATCCAAAAGAATATATATATTTATATTAAAAACCTTAAAAAACTGGCTTTACAATAAAAATACTCTTCTTTTGTCCACTTTTGTTTTGAATGAAAACATACATCTCGAATATCGAAATACAGCGTAGTTTCTAAGGAGATTAAGTAATTCAAACTACGAAGAATTCTTCGTTTATTTGAAATAACATCTTCGTTAAAAAATCCACAAATTTCCAGGAATTTTAGCTGTGTAGAGATATGCAAAGTTCGCACTTTTTTTCTGGTGCCAGTTTAGAATCCAAAAACACATGCAAAAAAAAGTCAAACATTAGTGTTCGTTGGCTGTAACCACATTTACTTTCTATTCCGGTTGCAAAATATTTGGTGGCATGATATTTAGAAATTTTGTTTCTTGTAGTTCAAGTGTGTCAAATAACCCGTGTTCCAATGACAATGCCCATTCAGTGTACAAACATTTAAAATATATACTCTTACCAAATAAAAAAGCAAATTTTCCAGGTTGCCAAACATTATTTCACTTGTTGCTGTTAAATTCTACCTATCGAACAGTTTGAAATTTATTCGATTATAAAGAATTTAAAACTTGTGATTTGCATTCAAATCTGCAGGAAAATATATAAAAAAATATTCGACTTATTTCCCATAGGCCTCTGGTTCAGCCAATCAGATAGCAACTTTGAGTTTGCAAGGGTGAAACATTGTAACACGAAAATGCCTCATAAATACAGCGACGAATCTAATATTTGAAAAATTAAAACTTAATGAAATTTCGTTTGGTGTTGCGATCGACGTTTGTGTATACGAATTTAATTGACAAAATAACCACGGAATATTTGTAAAAGGTCGTGCCAAAACGTTGTTAACTTTTTTATCGTTTTTATCTGGTCTTGTTTACAACTCTGATACTCGTGTACATCCAGTAGGTTTGCTTGGCGTCTCTTTCAAATAGTATGTTCACGTTACGTCACGGTTATGTATTGTGAGTCCGGATGAAACCGTGGCTTCACGTTTCATATTCATACAATGCAGTTTTACATTATTTTTTTTTACAATTCCCTTGGAGGTTTTTCTATGTAAGCATTTCAAGTTACTTTTTGGTGTTACAGTTTGGCACGGTTTTTTATAAAAAAATTCAGGCAGAAATTCATAATTGTAATTTTTTCTTAGATGATTGCTTCCAAGGCACTAACTATGAGTTTATCATCTATGATTGCACAAACTGGATAACGCATTCAATTCTACATCCATTGTCCCCTTATCATAATTTTCTTTAAAAAAAACTTATATTTTTAAAATTCAAAACGGTGGGTATTTTAGGTTTTTAACTCATTTTATTGAAATTACTGTAAATTTATTCCAAAAGTTCTCTTGCTTTAGTTATTGGCTCAAACATTTTCGCTACTGATAATTATAGAATTACAGTTTTGAACTGTGAATGCAAATGCGAGTAATCACGGGTAAGAACGCCTGAGTCACATTTGTTGTATATAGATATTACATAAAATATAATAGGTCTAACAGTTGAAAATTTTTGAGAAAAACATATAAACGCAATAGATCTATCGTGATGAAAATTTACAAAAAAACCTTAAACATTAGCTACGAAAAGAAGAAAAATTTTATTTTTCATAAAATGTGAGCAGGCCGTTCAGTACTTTTTCGTGATGTGTAAACAGCTAACCTCTGTAACAAGCAAACCCGTTTGTTGTCACCTTGTTCATGTTGCAAGTAAACTTAAAATACGAAACTCGGACACAAAATTTAGCGTAGAATTTTTAAAAATAATATCATGCTATATGCAAATCAAATACATTCTGCGCCCGCCGCTTTAAAGCACCCTTTCCGTGTGTGTATTGGGTCATGTCTTGGATACTAAAACTGGCAACAGTTCCGACACCTCAAAAGAGCGATCATCTTCCTTATGGGGAGCTATTCTCGATACCCCCGATGGAGTGAGACGCACTTCCGACGGTGAACAATGACAAGGAATTTGGGGAAAATCTTAAAATAATTCAGAGTCCATTGGGGAGGATGCATGCCCGTATGCACATCCTCCCTTCTGAACGCTAATGCTCCGAAGCGAGGTGGTGGTGGCTTTTATTATTTCGATTATACCCTTTCCTGTTTCTGCGCATTATTTTAAACAATTTCATGATATTACCACACCGAGAAAATAAATTCTGTACTTCTACAAATTATTCCTTTGAAAACCAGTTTGTTCATGGCTATGGTTAGTTTTGCATATATGAAAATGTTTTTCGTGATATTACTGAGTAAAAAAGGTGCATAATTTTATATTTTAATTGCTTTTTCATTAAAGCATAATATATAAACCATGGAAAAGATTATGGAATATTCAGTACTTGACTTCAATTTTTTTATTATGCTTATTTAAGTGCGCAGTTAATACTGGAAAGTTATCCCGTGAACGGGTTTTCAAATAACTAAGTATTGGAGGTACTTGGACAATACAGAGTATAAATTTCTGGGTGAGAATCCAAACCCAGTAGAAATACTCCGAACATTATTTTGTAGTGATAAAGATATTTTCATATAAATTCACAACTAAATATTTATTGTTTAACAAATTCGCTATATAAGTCATAAATTGAAGAATTTAACGACAACCACTTCATACAAATGGTTTTATGAAAATCTTTTACGCACGATACTATGGTCTGCGTTCGAATTGGTAGTTTACGTTGGCAAAATAGTTACTTGATACTATTTTATACACACAATATGTTATATATTTTAGATATATTTTTTGTGTTGGGAATGTCATGGAAAATAATTATACGTAAGATATTATGGCACAATTAATTCATCAATGATTAACTGGCCGTGTTTCTACTTAAAAATTAAAGTTAACATTAAAATATATTGTAAAGATTAAATTTTAACTTTAAAAATTTAAAATCTTATGACGGTTTTGTTTGTAAAGTGCCTTGACACTCCTTTAATAAAAATGTTTTTTGTTTTGAAAAAAAAAATACTGTGTTGGGAATTTCTAAAGATAATATACAACTGTAATACATTATTTATTTATTTTAATGCTTTAAGAACATCGAAAAAGAACACATTAGTAAGTTATGTAAAAAAAAGATCTACAGTGGATTTCTATGTAGGGTTTCAGCAGGTAAAATATAACATCATTGAGTATATATTCAATGATAATAAGTATATTGCACATAACAAAGGTAAGCTACTTCAACTGCTATAGTAACAAATGTATAATGCAAATTGTGTGCGAATTTCATAAAAATTATACTTACATTGGTTTTGCGGGAATATAATCAATTATATTTCTTATAAAGTTAAATATTCCGAATTTTAATCAAATAAAATGTATTTGTTTCGTAGTAACACACAGTGTAGATAAGAAACTGAGTTTCTCAAGAAAACATTTTTAATCACACATTTATCAGTTCAGCAACATTGCAAATGAAATAAATACTATTATAAAGAGTAAATAATTTTTTCAGACATATGGTATTTCAAGTTAAAGTAAGTCATTTAATTTTAATGAATATGAAAGACTATGTTGCATTATAGTTTTCGTGTTTGGAATAAATAATTATATATTCATTTCCCCCCCACAAAATTGATATAGAGTGTTTTATAAAATTCGTACGTAAATAATATTTGCACCTACGGGTAAAGAAGCCCATGATTAATGTACAGAGCCATTTGCGAAGTTTGTTAGGTATATTAGTAAGAAAAATAACTGTAAAATTAGTGGATGAGGTATTTCTGCCGGTTAAGCACGAATTAATTTTTTTTCAAGCTCTTTTGACACCATTTGTAGAGCTCAGACATAATTTGCAGCCTAGAATTTAAGACTAGTTTGCCTTTTTACCAGGTAAAAGCCGTAATATAGTGGTTTGCAATCTTGCCTGTTGCCCTGGCGCCCGACTGCACCCGAAACTATGGCGCAGAACGGCTACTGCGGACTGTTCGACGGAGCGGTCCACTTTAAAAGGTTATTTTTGCCGAGCTTCGTGTGGGACGGGTTTCCAAGGGAAAATGGAGGGGGGACGAGGAGTGGAGGGGAAGCTTCCTATTGGCTGATCCCGAGGACCTACACCTCCTCCCACCCTCCTTTGCGTGATGCCACTGGCGCGGCGTGGCGAAAACTGCCGATTCCATTTACAGCCCGTCCTTTACTTTCATTTTACCGTCGCAGGTGGAAGAAGTATGTAACAAGTGATGACTCGCCACAGGCGAGAGTTTGCGTCGTTGTTTCCGAACGCCGCGTCGAGAGTTATCTACGCTAATAAACCGCCCGCACCGTCCGTCCTGACGTGGCCGTTAATTTCCCCGTCACAAACAGTCGCTGCTTTACATTTCAAAGCTTAAAGCACAGTAAATGAGAGGGAGGAACTGAGGAAAAAAAAACTGTTTATACCAAGACAGAAAAAATCAGTCATTTCTTGCGGGCAGATACATTACATTTCCCTCACATGCCTTAACACTGATATAGAAATGCATTTTAATTTCGTCACTAACGTGTAAAGACTAATATTTCGCGTCGATAGTTTGGAGGGAAGCTGGAATGTAACCTTTTTAACTGCGTTCTAATTGGTTTTTTACACGAACCAAAATAAAACAAACCAATCACAAAATTTAAAAAAATATTAAACAACCCAGTCACACGCAATTCGGCAGAAAGGTAAAGAGTGGCATCAGTCAATGGACAATAGACAGATAAATTTTTGTGTAAAAATTATAAATTTCATCCTGAAACATACTAGAAAATAACTAATATGTTCACTTTTTAAAAAAAGTTCTGTGAAAAACGTTCTTAAATACCTCAAATATTTTATGACACTATAATGATTAAACACGTTTTTGATTATAAATAACTCTGCAGGTTATTCTCTTTTTATGTCATAGTTTAGGGCAATCTGTAAACATATTCACTATGGCGTAATACTTATGCGGCGAGCACAATAAGGCGTTAATGAGTTTGAGGGCATTGATTCAGTAAGAAAGGTGTTTTGGTATATTTTTGTTATATTATAATTTCTGTGACGTTACGCTATTTTAAGCATGAAAGTGTGGTATTAATACCTACATTTGTTTACCTTCCTTTCTATAAATAGTTTTTTATAAATGCAAACAGACAAATGTTATTACAAGTAACAAACTCAGCACGTTCATGGCAATTCCAGTATATTATTTAAAAAAAAAGAAATATTAGATAAAGTGTAAATATCAAAATTCTGAACCCAACTTAAGTATGTTTCTTTGTGGTAGCTATTATAATACCATTATTAATTAATCATCAAAAAATATTGTTTAATTTTTATACGCTCAACCATTTTAAATCAATTATTTATTATTAAAACAAGTACTTATAAAACTCTTAGGTAAATCACCAAAAAATAAACTACCTTCTTTCATGAAACGTGTAAGATTAGGTGGCATAAGTATGTTTAAATAACTTGAAATTAAAAAGAAAATTTATAAGAACTAAAAGTTTTCATTTGGTTTGTGTTTAATAGTAAAAACTGCAATAATAATATTCACGCACTAATGTTATGTTATAAGGATAATATTCCTTTAAAATTTGTCGTTTTTAATTAATTAATTATAACTAAGTATCTGTTAAAAGAAGCTCTCCATGCAGCAACCCCACGTCCAGAGAGGTCCATGTTACAACCTCACGCCCTGAACTATCCATCCTGCCACCTCACGTCCAAGGCTGTCCATCCTGCAACCTCACGTCCAAGGCTGTCCATGATGCAACTTCACGTCCAGAGCTGTCCATGCTGCAACCTCACGTCCAGATCTGTCCTTGCTGCAACCTCACATTCAGAGCTGTCCTTGCTGCAACCTCACGTCCAGAGATGTCCTTGCTGCAACCTCACGTCCAGAACTGTCTATGCTGCATACTCACGTCTAGAGCTGTTTATGCTGCCACCTCACGTCCAGAGCTTTCTTTGGTGAAACCTCACGTCTAGAGCTATCGATGCTGCAATCACATCCAGAGCTCTCTATGCTGCAACCTCACGTCCAGAGCTGTCTATGCTGCAACCTCACATCCAGTGTTGTCCATGCTGCAATCTCACATCCAGAGATATCTATGCTGCAACCTAAAGTCCAATGCAGACCTTGCTGCAACCTCACGTCCAGAACTATCCTTGCTGAAACCTCAAATCCAGAGCTATGCCTTTGCTGTAACCTCACGTCCAGTGCTGTCCTTTCTGCAACATCACGTCCAGATCTGTTCTTGCTGCAACCTTACGTCCAGAGCTTTTCATGCTGAAACCTCACGTCCATAGCTGGTGGTGTGCACCACCAAACTCCGTTACGAGAAGGCGCCTTAAGAAGTATTTGTTGGATGGCCACAAATTTTATCGCCCCACTTTTAACTTAACAAACATATTGGTTGTGTTTTTTTAGAAACATATGAGTCGTAATTTATAGAGAAACGATTACTTACTCTTTATGGATGATTCCTAGTGGTTATAGACAATGAGTAGGGGCATGAATATTTCGCGAAAATATTCCGAGACTAGCTTAAAGTTATCACTGTAGCATTGTCTGTGTTTCGTGACTGGATGAGTTTCTTTCAGGCACATGTTGATTGTTATATACCAGTCACAGTAACTCAGTGCGGAAGCAAACGCATCCTGAGTGACTCGGTCAAATAAGACGATTTCTCTCCAGACGGCCACCAATCACAAGGAAGTAAACACTGCTGTGTATAAGCCTTGTTGCAGTTTAAAAGGCGTTTACATATAATATGTTTTTGGCGAAAAGCACCTTCTCCTAGCAATGAGCCTAATTTCCTGGTAAAAATACCCCTAGAGTTAAAAAAAAAGCATTTCACTTACGTATTCATTAAATTATTTAACTTTTCGAAGGAGCCTAGATTATTCTGATACTAAAAAACAACTCAAAACATTTAAAGCCCAAAAACGACCAAAAAAATTCCTAATTCGTAAGTGTAGTGGAGTAAACACTTCCCATACCAACTTGGAACGTTTGATTTAATTCAATCCGTACAAGTTAAACTTGGGTTTCTGGCTTCTTGTCTCCAATATACGCTACTTTTTTTAAGTTGAGTTAGTCATATACATAGTTAAATTTAATTTTCCCAATATATTTTCATAAGTATTTGGAATTCATCATGTAAGGACTGAATAAAGTTATGTTCGTAAATGAAAAAAAAGTATATTTTGTATGTAAAATTGGTAACATTTTAAAATAAAACTAAAAAATAAATGTCATTAAAATAAAAACTATAAATAAATCTACAAGCATATATAAAATTTACTTACGTTCTGAACGTTTTAAGAAAACGCGTTTCAATTTTCGTAGTTTGGTCTCATAGCTCCTTTAACCAGCACAAGCTGCTTTCACATTGCCATAGACTGCTTTGATACTGCATCATTTATACCCCGTAGCCTATTCAACACGCCACACCCACGACAAACCAAAGGAAAACCCAACTACAAGGCAAAGAGATTGATGGAAGTAATCCGTTCACTTGTAAGAGCTGTTTCATTAAATTACGAAACAAAATAGTTTACTTTTACAGAACCACTACTATCATTCGTCCGATCTAAGGATTGATGAATTAAAAAATCCATCTCCTTGTAAGATCAACATTGTTAACACACTATTTTAAATTTTAAAGAATTATTTTAATATTTAACAAAATATTCTCTAGTTCCCAATGCTACTTAATCGAAAAATTAAATTGGCTTACAATTTCCTTCATTAGATTATGTAATTTAATATTACAAATTTTGTTAATAAAAACTATAGTCCAAAATATTTATTCAGGAAAAGCAAAATTTGTTCTTCCTTTGATCA
The DNA here is from genome assembly GCF_032445375.1 of Bacillus rossius redtenbacheri. Taxonomy (NCBI): domain Eukaryota; kingdom Metazoa; phylum Arthropoda; class Insecta; order Phasmatodea; family Bacillidae; genus Bacillus; species Bacillus rossius. Next base: position 40,308,404 of record NC_086330.1, on the reverse strand, counting down.
TTAGTGCTTAAATGATGTATACATTATACGGTAACATTAATAATATTTTATTACTTTTATTCGGGGGTTTTAATCAACGTTTATATGCCAGTATGGTTATAAAATTAGGCTTAAATCTTAAAATCTCTTTAAATCGTACTTGGTTATATACCAAGGTCTATTTTATCAAAACTTATTCTTCAGAATGTATTAAACAAATCTTTGTAAAATTATTATTGATAGGTAAAGGAAAGAACATGAAAAACAATGAGTAAACAAAATAAAAAAATAGTAACGTACAATAATATGACAGTGATAAGAAGATACTAAGAGAAAATTTTTATTTTGGTTTTAAATACTGTTCTGTAACGTGTAGCATCGTGTGTCACCGTCTCCAATGACCTGGCTGTCGAAAAGAAGAATTAAAACAAAAACGGGTCTGGTGCCACCAGGCGCGTTAGAAATGAAACTTCACACTAAAAGAATCCACTTTAACACTAAATCTAAACATTAAAGTAATATATAACTCAATAGAAAACACACACTACTTTAAGTGCCTAAACAAATTTAAATAATACTAATTCATATTTATCGACTTCCTGAAGGGAACCTTTTGTCGTTTCAAACGTAACGGAAAATCATACTTAGTGAACATCCGTTGAATATATTTGTGAGAGAACAACCAGTGCAAGGGAGGTATCGTGTTAAATTTTAAGTTTTATCTTTTAAATCATGGCAAAGATAACAAAATTAAAAATAAAATAAAATGGTGGGTGAGAACGAGACTTAATGCCACCAGGGATCCGCCTAGTCAGGGGTGTATCTGTGTTAGTGAGGCGGAATGTTAAGTGCGACGCTCGCTGGTGCTTCTAGCACGGTATCGCCTCTAAGCTCAATGCTTTGGAATGGCGCGCAGTCTTTTCGTCGTCCATACGACAACTATGAGATATGAGCGGTAACAATAATATTAAATGGCGGAGAAATGAAGATTAAAGTGCACCGCAAGTCCCTTGAGATCTTTCAAGCACATCTAACGGTTGTTTCATGCCTAAAAATTACTAATTTTTTGGTTAATTTCACTCTTATAAAAACTGAGATTTGAAAACGACATCCTGAAACGTAACTACTCATCCATCCTCAGCGACTTCTAAAAATGCTTTTCGTAAAGAGGCACGACTCGGATTATCTTGAGCAATATTCAGATCACGTTGTTTTTTTCCTGCTGCTCTGATGTGTGCCGGGGCAGGTGGCAGGTACCCTTAAAGTCATCAACTCACCAGCGTCGTTCGTTGCTCACACAGAACTGGCCGATTCTGCAAGCGGGAGTTTTGGTTTTGTAAGGGTTGGAGTTAGGGTGAGGGGGTGTTTGAAGGGGGAACGGTAGGTAGCGAGAGAGCTGCGCGGTGAACTCAACCTCCTGTTTGATGAATACTCAGAGCTTCCCCGGGAGATTTAAGTCCAGCCACGAAGAGCGGTAAGCTGACCACTCCCCCCCCCCTTCACGTTGTTCAGTGTCGGTCCGTCCGTGAGCCTTCTGCCCCGGCGATCCTCTTCGGCGGAGACTGTCCCGACGCGCGACGGTCGTACAGAGTCCTTCTCCACGTCCACTCTGCGTCCCTGCCACGGGATTATCATTTTAGAAAAAAAAATTATATATATTACGCACCCGTAGTTATAAACTAGATAAACCACAATTCTGAGTATATGGACGAAGAAACAAAACAAACAAAAAGAGAGGAAAAAAAGGAAACTTGTGAGGGACTATTTCAGTAATCTCCAGAGATGGGTAACATCTAACCTCGTTTAACAAGAAAATTCGTGTGTTCTCGTGTTGCAAATACAATATTATAATAATACGTACTCTAGAGGACGAAATTTAACGTAGAATTTTTTAAAACTAAAATAATATTTGTTTTCGACTACATTTCTTGACGCGAAATACAATTAGTTTCCGCACACGCCGTTGGAATTCGTTGCCGGAGCTGCTACGTCAACTATCGAATCATTTGATTTGCAGACTGAAATTCTCAACTATATAATGAAACGACTCCGGTAAAAGTGAACAATATTTAAGGCAAAAAAATACTGAACCCTGTTTTGGATCTGATTTTGGACAAGAAATGCTATTAAAATACTGCCCATTTTGTTCAAATTCACTGATAAGTTAATAACATAAAGTTTCCCTTTGGGTTTGTGAACTTTTGTTCTCGTCATTCCTGACAGATGGCTGCACCGTGGTTGTTAGAAATTTACGTTCCATGTGACTTCCGTTCCATTCACGAAATTACTCCACCAAATACTGTACACCGAGAGCTAAAATATTACACATCAATAATACAAGGACGCGTGGTCACCACGCGCCTAAGTAGTGAAACTTCTACAAACATGATAATTTATGGCAAGTATGCGAGTGCGCTAATGATGCGAGTGAGCCACAGTGTTTGCATGTCATCGAGGGTCCCACTCTCCGCCATACAAGCGCTTCACGCATTTTCGTCGCAATTTTCGATGCCCTCTGAGCATAACACTTTCTTTTCGCTCTGATTATGCCATTGCCTCCACTTACCCTACTGGTTGTTAATGCGTTGCAATTAAAAAGGAATGCAACATATAAAGGTAGTGTATAAAGCAGCAAGAAACACAGTACAGTGTTTGAAATTGCAGAATTAACGTCTCAGAGTTGGATGAAATAATCCAATCGGGAACCTACCTAAAAAAATGATAATAATATGCTTGCTCTACAGCCATTTTCACAAAGGCTTGATTTCAAATCAGAATCTTACTTCACCGCCGCTTACTTAAGTATCATTATTTACCATTAAGTTTTTAAGTTAATTACTGCCGTTAATTTTTTATCATCACTTTCTAACTATTTATATTTTTAAAGAAGTTTATTAATATCATTATTGGCATTTGGTTCCTCAATGGTTTGTTTTAGCATTAATGAGAACGTAAAAATGATTAATAATTATAATTAAGGGCAGCGTAGTAAAACTAGATTCTTAACATTGAAATATTTTATTTTCAATATAAATAGTTCTTTCTTTAAAAAAATCGTACTCTTTAAAGAACAACCCTCAATCTCAAACTCCACTAAGTTTTTCGTTAACGATACGGCATCTTTTCTTTAGAGAATTCATGTAACGCTATAAATAACTCGTTGACAGCTATTCATCTCAATTATGTTATAATCAACTGTTGGCGAACGACGCTAATTAATTTTTATTCCTCATATTTTATATAGGTATTTGATACGAGGAAGGTTGCCAATTTCACTTCCTTCGACGGGACACAACGTGACAAGTCATGTTAAGGCTCGTGTATCACATGCCAATTTTTTTCTGTTTATCTTCGTTGCTATCATTTAAGGGCTACTTGTGTAATAATTATTACTAACACTTGCATGAATTTTTACAGTCATAACACAGCGTATCCACAAAGGGATGTCCCAGTTACAATGGTATATTATAACATTTAAATTTAGACTATTTACAACCAATCACACATAAAATTGAAGGTAAACCAACCTAATTTTTTTCCTACCAATTTTCAATACTTGCACCTTTAGTTATACGGCACACATACAACCTAAAGACCAATTCTTTCCACACTTTGGTTAACAAGTCTGGAGTAATAAAAGCAATAGCCTCTGAAATTCTGTGTTCCAACTCTGGCGAATCATTAGGTAGTGGCGGAACGTAGACACTATATTTTATAAAGCCCCAAAGGAAAAATTGCAGGGCGTTATGTCAGGTGAACGTGGAAACCAGCGAAAAAGAGTTCTGTCGTCTCAACCATTACGGTCAAACCAACAGTCCCGGACTTCAACATTCAACCACTCTCGTACAAGGAGACTTAAATGAGGAGGGGCTCCATCCTTTTGCCAAATAAAGATTACAGGTTCGCCCTCTACTACTCGCCAACTTTGCGAAGGTGGCGCTGCAAGCGGGAAAACAACAAAGCAGTACTCCCGCATGCGCTTATCTAAAACTGTTTAATTTATTCTCTAATTGTGACCTTAAACCAAAACTCTACAACGCTTACAATTGATACCATAAAAAATTTAAACTGGGATATTCTATTTTTGGCCTACTGTATTACAGTTGGTGGATTTCTGTAAAAAATATTCGTAACAATACAACAAATGGAAGAAATGATGTATTGTGTCAAAGTTCCATTAATAGCCGTTACATGACAGCAGTGATAATCAAATGAGGAATTCAACGTGGCGTGTGCGATCGAGTGGTTGTGGCACAGAAAAAGTACGTCAGCAGTCGGGGGACATTTTGTATTTGTCACGAGCACGCTTCGTCCCAGGTCCACGTTTACACGCTCACTAGCGGAGCGTGACGCTTTTAACCGGGAGGAGATAGAGGGGGAGAGAGAGAGAGAGAGAGAGAGAGAGAGAGAGAGAGAGAGAGAGAGAGAGAGAGAGAGAGAGAGAGAGAGAGAGAGGGAGAGAGACCTCAGCGGGCGGGCAGAAATATAACATGGCGACATCGTTGAAAACTTCGCGTGCCATGAATTGTTAACGATACCTATACACCCGCCCCCTTATCCACTCCACCATCAGGCCAAAGAGCAACAGTGTATAACGTGGTCCTTGTAGTGCTAGGAATGGAAGACCCAGCATTTTTTTGTTTTGTTTTATGTGTAACATCTTTGCTCTCGGCGTAAGGCATTTGGCAGGAGTAATTTCTAGAAAGAAATGGCAATGTTTAACCACGGTGCTGCCATCTGTGGCGGATGGTGCGAACCAAAGTTCACAAAAACAAAGGGAAACTTGATAGTATTAACTGTTTAGTGAATTTTTAACAAGAGGGACAGTATTTTAATTAAATTCCTTGTCGAAAATACGGTCCATAACCGGGGATTAGTATTTTTTACTATTTTGAAATTTCTGTCTGCAAATCGAATGATTCGATAGTGGACGTAGTTGTTATGGCAACGAATTTTAGCGGCGTTTTCGGAAACGACTTGCAATTTGCGTCAAGAAATGTGGTTGAAAAACCATTTGCATTTGTATGTATATGTATCACGCTTGGCATTATTTTAAAGATTTATATGTTTAATTTCGTGAGAGTTTCGTTTCAGAAGTGTATTTGCAACGTCGTGACACATAAATTTGCTCCTTACCGAGGTTAGATGTTAAACGTCCCTGACGAGTACTGAAAGACTCACTCACCAATTTCTTTTTCTTTCGCGTTCTGTTCGATTGATCGATTTCGAGAAAAGCGAAGCAGACACGGATCCATCAGGAAACGCGATGGTAAACACTGGTTCGGTGCAGAAACGTTTCAGTTTGACGCGAGTACGTAAATAAAAAGGTCGCTTCCTGCGCGGTGTCGTATTTACCGAACGTCAAATGCGAGTGCCAACTTGATTCACCCAACGATCCCCACGAATTTCGTTTTGTGGAACTAGTATGAATTGCTTATGAATCTGTCACGTCAGCAATGTGAGTGAAATATTGTGTAACATCGTTTTTTTTCAGGTGTATTGTAACGAACTAAACGATAAATTTTTCTAGTTACGAAAGCGTCATAATAATTTAACCTTTTAAATGCAAACCAGACCCTCTGAAACATTTTGACGAATATATCCAATACAAATTCGGATTACACAAAATTTTAACCATTTTATCAATACACCAACAAAATTTATTTAAATAATTTATTTCTGAGATTAAAATTAATTTTTATGTGTTTGGTTTCAGAATAACTGTTTCATAAATAACATAGGGCCAAAAGTAAATGTTTAAATGTTGGTATTACGCAAGCAGATAAGTTTATAATAAATGCCTAAGCACTGCTACTAATGTGAGAGAAGTATATTATGATTAAATTTAAATTCAATCATAAAAATAATTTGCACGTACTTAACTATTATTCAGGTAGACAAGACCCATAAATTTCTGACAACCGAGATGTTGATTGCAATTTTTTTTAATTTTTTTTTTTTCAAATTTTCTTTTGTATTTTCAGTTTAGTTTTCATGGTTATATATGTTAAAATCCCACCAAAAACTTGGTAGCTGAATCAAATTGAGTAATTATTCCATTTTCTTACACCCTGCACTACTAAAGTCCATGACCGTTTTCACTCTCTATTTTCACTGTTTTATTGTTTTTTCTCTTTCATTACCCTGCTGTGGTTGCCTGATTAGCCTATTCAGTATTTTTTAAAATTGGATGTACGAGACTCTGTGTCGGGCATAGGTGTGTTCTGCTCGTATGGTATGTTATTTGTGTTTAGACTTCCCACATATAAGCCGTTTAATACAAAGTGGTCATGCATATCTGAGATATCATTACATCCAAGCAGGCATTGTCAAGGTACCGCAGGCATTGTCAAGGTACCATATCTCAGTACAATTTATATAATTTATTTGAAATAGTATAAAGTGTTTTCAATAACTTATTGTGGAATTGCAAAGGTACGAGATTAATACAATCATTTACAGCATGTTCAGCCTTGCTGAAACTTTACACATGAATAAATCGTTTTCAAAGACAATATTTCCGTTAAAGATTTATTGAAGTTTATGACACAATAATATATTTGTGTGTTTATAATGACACTGCTCTCATTTCCGTAGCTCCTTGGCTGCGTGATAAATGCAAGTACTTAAGTATATCGCAAACCGAACAGTTTTTTTGTTAACACATTATCAAACAAAAATATGCGTTTCTCGAAGGTTCAAGAAACTCTATCAGCATTTTCCTGAAATGGGATACACAAGATTAACTGGCAGATATATGTACATATGTTAACGCTTTGTAACTTACCTTTTAATGACCTTTCACATGCTTGACAGGCATGGATAACCAATTGTACACTGTTATGCTCAAAAATTCACAAGTCTGTTTGTAGTAGTTAAAAAAAGACAAACCATTTTTGAAACTCAGCAAGTAGTACTAAACAGCAAGGTATATCAGGAACATTACAGTACGTGGGCTTACCAAAAGTTTCAGAGTGAGCAGTGAAAGGTAATTTTTTGTTATCTAAATGCACCTTATTTCCCAACACAAGGTTAGTAAACATTGGGCACCTAACCATAATTGATTTGTACTACAAAAGTAAAAACACAATATTTAAAAAGGCATTTTATTTATAGGGTAGCATGATATCGCAAGGCCTCGAAAAGAAAGTTTTTCCTAGTAATGAATATATTTTTTCAAAATATTTAGTAATAAGCCCTGAACTGAATAGGTATTAAATTTCTTTCATTTGCATTCAACCTATTAGTTTAATTTTAATGTGTTAATAGAAGGCAGTTGATGGTGGTTTAATAAATACTGAAGATATTGACATGTTCAATTTTAATTGTAAATGTAAAATACGAAAAAAAAAATCATTACATGCAAAGACCTAGGATTTTTTCGATTACAATAACTTCACTTCACAAAATATAGGCAGTGTATAATCTAATTAATTTTAATGCTAATTAATTTTCCTCTACAGATTACCTTCAACAAATGTGTAAGCTACTTATGCGTCCAATTTAATTATTGGTAATAATTGACTGAAAGAATTTTAAAAAAGCCTAAAATCATACCCTATGCAGGAATAACAGTAAAATTTTTCAAAGTTTTTTCAACCAACAATATTTTCTATTGCATTATATTTTGTCCGATATATTTCTCTCGAGTAGATTGAATGATTTTTCTTTAATATCTTGTTGCGTAAATAGTATATTTTAACATACTGCTTAAGAAAATTTAAAATAATTTGATAACATTATAAAACAATTTTGGAAATTCAGAGTGCATTGCATGTATGGCTTGTCCTCAAATATAAGAAAAATATTTAGAGTTTTTATAATATATTTAAAAGAGGATATTTAAAACAAATTTTAATCATCACATGATTTTGAACAAAATGTATTTTAATCATTCCTTAGTTATATTATTGCTGTAATGAATTTCAATAACGTATAATTAATTTAAATTGAAAGTGTTAAAATATTAATGAGAGTACGAATATTTTAAGGTAAACAATGTATACTTTTTTATTATAGTTTAATTAACAATATAATTCCTGAAAATACCGCCGAGCATTAAAGATTATCATAAAATAAAACGGCAATGATGAAATTTTGCCTTAGTTATAATGTGTACAGTGTATGTGATGACACGTAAGAAGAAAAATTATGAAAACAGACATGAGTAAAAATCACAGAAGCTATCAGATGAATAGCGATAAGTCACAGATAACGAAGCAACCTTTCCCAGCCGGCGTCTAAAGAGTGTTCTATAGGGTAGTTTGTCGATGAGAGAGTGGTTGATGTACGTTGTACCGCTGCGAGCGCTAGAACTGTACCAACTGCACAACCTGGAGACAGGAACGGGTTGAATCTCGTCCCTTTAAGCAGGGGATCCAACCCCCCCGGCGCCCGAACAGGGTCTGTGCAATCCTAGTCTTCGCCGGCGCTATTTTTATCCGTCTCTCTTTCCAAAATTTTCAACTGCCGTGCCAGCCTGCCATTTCAACTCACCTTGCGTTTGTGTCGGCCACGCCACGACGAAAACCGCCAACACAAGCTGAAGCGAAGACAGCATTCTGGCGAAGATCATGTTTCCTGCGGGAAACCTGGGAGGATGGGTTTGAAGCAATACGTCTGATGTAGTCACTCACTAGACAATTTATCTGACTTTTTTTTTCACTTGAAAAAAATTATACCGTTTGGAACGTTTTTCAAAACATTACCTCAATGTGCGTCACACTTTTCTCACACCTACCTCTCGGTAAAGCCCATATTCTACTTTTTAAATTATTTCATGTCCTGCTCAAAATAGGTGTGAATTATTTTCTGAAGTTCGAACTGTCCGCAGGTATTCGAAATTACGTCCACGAAAGCAAAGTCCCGCAAAACTATGCCTCTGTCCGGAAGTCCGCTTATGGCACACGTTGACTATCGAATGGTGCGAGGACTAGAAGGTTCAGGCCAAGTGTTTTTTGTTCAGTTCCCGAGGACACGTACGCGCCGCGCGACGCCGATCCGCCCCATCGCCCTGCTGGTGCCCGACTGGAGACTTCCACCCCCCGGCGCCGAGAAACCCGCCCGCTGCCGCCTGCCGCGCACCGACACACACTACAGGCGAGTGCCCGCACCAGCGCGACCCGACCCCGGGGTGGAAGCTCGGCAGCGACGCTAGCGCACCTGTCGGCCGCCGCGCCAACTGCCAGCGCCGAGCCGGCGCGCGCATGCGCGGTGGGGCGTGCGCGGCTGCGCGCGGGCAATGAATTTTTCAGCGCCGGAGGGGGAGGGAGGGAGGTGTTTGGCAGGCGAAGTTGTGCTAATCCGTCCCGCTGGCTCGCCGATATTTCCCTGCGCGCCGCAACCTCTCTCCACCTCGCGAAACACCGTGCGCCAGCAGTGCTTAATTTTAAAACAGTCGCTCTTCGGATAAGATTAGAAGGAAATTGTTAGAGCGAACAGAGATGAGGACTTATAAAGAGGTTGCTAGGGAATACACAGGAAGAAAAACACACAGACCTTTTTATTTGTGTGTGTGTTTAATTATTTTAAAACATAATTCTAATTAAATACAAGCTAATTACAATGAAATCATTCACCTCTAGGATTAAAGTTATTTAGAATTAAGTAGTTAATGTTTTATTTTCCAAAATAAAAATACATATTCTGTGCATGCCAATGTGTAGACAATTTCTAGATATAACAAATTTAATTCACCGTCTAAAGAGAATTCTATGTGAATAAAAATTTAATAACCTAAAATCCCCAGATATATTTTTATAAATTATTGTTTCCCTGGTAAAATTTTCTATCACGGGAACATTAAATGGAAATAAATCTTTTCTTTCCAAATAAACTGCAGCTTTCCTGTGTGTGTGTGTGTGTGTGTGTGTATATATATATATATATATATATATATATATATATATATATATATATATATATATATAGGGGAGACCGGGGTAAGTTGGCGAACGGGGTAAGATGACGAATCGTATGTAACTAATCCAGAAACACAGATAGACGGTTGGCGCACCTGTGACCTTGTGTGTCACCATCTGCACCTACTAGGCAGGTGCAGCGGAATTTTCCAGTCAGTTTGAATGTGGCAGTTTTGAGAGGCAGTCTGTTTCGTGAGCCATTGTTGTAATATTGAAGGTACGTATGTTAAGCTATTACGAGAAAAGAGTCCATTTGTTTTAAATGTTTATATATGTAAAATGAAATGCTGACTTTTGGGAGTATTTTAGTGTATAGATTGTTGAAGAAAATTTGTCAATGTTGTTCGTGATTTTGGTAAAGCAAAAATACGGCTGCTGGGGCAAGATGACAAATTCGTCATCTTGCCCCTGCAATCGTCAACTTGCCATAGGTAATGACAGTGTGAGCATTATTTTGTATTATATGTGTTATTTAAACCAATGATGTACAGATATGACGAACATTTAAGTAAAATAAAAAAAATAATGAAATTATAAAATATTATAAATAGTTCATGTGGTAATAGTCGTAACAATTTTGTTTGATTTTTTTGTAGATGCCTAGACATATTATAAGCGGAAAACGGAAAGGAGGCGTTGGAGTGACGAAGAGATAGATAGAAGAAGCAGAATGAAGAGAAGAAAAATGTAAGAAAAACTAAGAAAACTGAAAAAACAAAGCTCTGATCATTCTGTAGCAAAACCATAAAGCCTAAATAGCGTTTCTTGCCCTGCATGTGAAGAAGTTTACGTGGAACCTCCAAATGAAGACTGGATTCAGTGTTCCACATGTTCTGAGTGGTGGCACGAAAACTTTTCCAATTATGAAGTCAAGGAATTATATCAAAGTCGTTCAAATATGTTACAATAGGCCTATATCTTATTTACATCCTGCACGTTGTTTAGTGTAGGATATCTATAAAACTATTGTTTACTTTGTCCATAAATATATATATTTTGGTTTCGTCATCTTACCCCAATAGGTTCGTCAACTTACCCCACTCCTGGGGCAAGATGACGAATGTGCTAACTAATTGGTTTCTTGTCAATAACTTCGGAACTACGCAAAGTAATACAACCTTTTTACATATTTAGATAGAAATTAGTATGTACTTCGTATTGGTACCAAATTAGATATTATATATGCTTATTTATCTGTTAAAGGCCATTTCAAAGCTTAACATCGTCAACTTGCCCCGGTCTCCCCTATATATGCAATTTAACAAGATCACTTTCAGCTAACAAAATTAATAATTTACTCTTTAAAGAAGCAAATAATTTATTCTTTTTATACTTTATGGCAGCCTTTCTGTTAATTGCATTTAAATCACTAGTGTTTAAACTCTAGCAATTCATTCCACCACTGTAATAGCATACAATTTTAGCTAACTGATTACTTTCCATTATTTAGTAAGAATTCAGGAATACATTATGCCAACGTTTTAATACGTTGATAGCAGGAAACTGCTAAATATTTTTCTAAACAATTTTTTTTCATGCACCTAAAGTACGAAAATTATACTGTAGACGTAAAATCTGTCCCTCAACCCTGAAAAGGACATGGTTCCATATGACAAACACTAAAACTACAACTATGAGTAAAAAATTATGTAAATTGCTAGTAAATATATTTGGTTTTTAATTGCTAAACATGTGTGTGGTTATGTGCCAGATCTCTTTCCTTGATGATAGTTGGACCTCATTGCTAGATTTTACATGCAGTGCCCCCAGGTAGTGGTGTGGTCGTGAAATATAGGAATATAAATATATTTCTGCTTGTAGCAAATTTATCGTAAAAGTTTGGAGCAGTTCTGACATAATAATCCTTCAAAAGTTAAAGTTTAAGCTCTCTGTGCATGGCCCTGACGGGTAAATACACAGGTGCGTCAGTCGCGATACGAATGCTCTTATTCTGTATTCTCTGCAGCTTCATCAGGTGAGACTCCACTGCTGTTGCCCACACTGGCACCATGTATGTTATAATCAGCTTAATTAACGCATCATGTATTCGTAAAGGCTGTAAGGTTTCTTGTCTAGGGGATTCCGTAGTTTTTTGTAAATGCTTTCCGCAGTACGGGTGTGGAAGGCAACAAAGCATCTAGTACTGACCCTACATAGAAAAGATATTATCTAATGCTGTAAAAAAACCTGCCCAGTTGGGAATCTAATCCAGGATATCTCATCCATAACCCAGTAAACTGGCCATTAGAACAAGCGTTAAACCCTTTCTATTAATAATAGGCGAAAGAATATCATTGCGCGTTTAACTGGGTATGAACAAATAGAGCTGTATTAATTACACAGCTCTCGCGATTTGCTTGGAAGAGCTATACGTTGTTTAAAACTGCTCTCCCTATAATCCCAGAGGAATAAATTATACAGTCATTTGCAAAGTCTCAAGGAAAAATCAAATATGTTAATATTACAAACGCATAAATATAGTTAAAGTCTATTAAAGTTTATTTATGTTGCATTTAATATTATTTACTTACATTAAAATAACTTTAATTTGTTTATAATGTCACATTTTTTCTCCAGATATTTATGTTATACAAAACATAATTTTTTATTTACCTGTTTTAGATACCTACTGAGAGCAAAAATACTAAAAAACCTATACCTAAAATTCAGAAATTTGCACTGTACAATAAGTCAAGAACGTAAGGATATTTTCTCGTGAGCAAAAAGAAATACGTAATGGAACTTCGCGAACTTGCCTACAGTACTTTGAAGTCTAGCAACTTATAATATATATAATTTCGTGAATATTGCTTTTGCTAGTTAATATTTTTTCTAACTTCCGAATTTGTTTAATATTGGCGTATCAGTTTATTTTACACTAGCAAATTGATCTGATAACCTAAGCTCTTTAAATATATCGCAATGAATAAAACTAATGTCCAAAGTATCAAAACCATAAAGCTGAAGGAAGAGATAAAAACTTTAGATTTCCAACTTTAATATAAAGTTTACACAAAATAATAATATAAACGAAATATTTATTATGAAACTTTAAACAAAGGCAATATATTAAATTAGAGTGCTTTATTTTAGCATACCACTATATGGCGAGAATAACATGATACTTTCATGGAAGAAATAAAATAATTAATTGTATATGTTATATATGAATATATTTTTATACACCAGGTCTTCACTAGACTCTAGAACTCGCACGCACAATTAGAACATAATTAAGAGATTAATTACCTATTGTTATTTTTGATGATCTTTACTCACAGAATAATAAAACATGAACTAATTTTGTCCAAATTACATTCATTATTAATAAAAGTGAAATTTCGAAAAGTTTGATAATAAGTTTTTTTCGGTCTTAAAGTGTTTTTAACTCAGTAACGAAAAAAGTTAATTATACAGTGCATTAAAACATAATATACTATTCATGACGTAAAAACGAACAGTTGATAAACAATTTAAATACACTTGCTAAGAACGTGGCCATATTGATACGCATAGCTACAATCTAAATTTATTCCAAACTGTTTCAATTATTTCCAACATTCAACATTTCACTTTTATTAATACCGTAGGATTCCGAAGGTCTGGCTTCCAACGGTCTGAAAGGCCCAATGGCCCAACACCAGCGAGGATTGTAGGACTTAATTAACTAAGCTAACTAAAGCTAAAAAAATGATAATTTTCAGCTAACTTTGAAAACATTCACAATAAGTACACAGTGAATATTTTTTTGGAAATGGAACAGAAATATTCATGTAAAATTACAGATATTTTAAATGTGTACATTTACATGAAAACCACTATATCCATTTAAAAAATGGTGTTCGCGGTAATACTGGTCTTGGATTCTCACCCGCAAATCCAGATTTTTGATTAAATTTTCACACACTATAAATATGTGTACTTGTACCTCTTTCTAAATTTTTTAAATTGGTTTTGTAGCTTAAGCCTATTAATAAAAAATGTGTAGTTTAAACCTGTATTTTTTAATCATATTATTATTTAATGATTAAGTACACACTTCTGTCGAACTGAGTCAACTGATGAGGTATCGAACCTAAGTTAGTTATTTCCAATCTAACATCTACAACATTCGACCATTATGCACAGTATAAAATACCTCCAATAGTTAAAAGTTATTTGTAAACCTTTCCTTGAATAGCTATCTAGTATAAACTGCACACATTAATGAGCCTATTAATTAAAAATATATTCCAATCAATGAATATTTTATAAACTTATTCACAGTTAAAAAAAAATATTCCGAATGTAACATAAATTAAAAATATGAAATTACGCAATAATTTTTTTTAGGAAATTCTAAGTATTATCCCAAGAAACGTATATCATAAATGCAAAAATAACCATAGCCATGTGTTGTACAAAGTTACAATATCTCTCTTGTAGTATTACAAACAATGGCTTGGGAACTGGTTCCGAAGGAAATTTTTGTAAAAGCACAGACAATTATTTCTGTGCACAAGTGGTAGTCTGGAACGTTCTGTGCGGTTCGGGATGGCTAGGAAGTGTACATACGAAACTTTAAATTATAGAATAAATATTTAGTTTTGACATGTACTTGTGTTTTATTTAATTTTATGTAGTCAGTAGCCCACCTCTTTTAATTTTATAAATCATATTACATATTTTGAATGCTAAGTGACCAACATTTTGTCAAGTATTGTCAAAGATCCTTTTTAAGGAGCGGAAGAGAAGGCTGAGGCTGTATTTTCAAAATCTCATGTAGACAGTTATATTCCTCTTGTTTCGAAGGTCATGTGCGCAAAAATTCATTTAGTTATATATATATATATATATATATATATATATATATATATATACACATATATATACTAGCTGCAGTACCCGGATTTGCCCGGGCTGAACACCGGGTGATATATTGTCCGCGAGTTACAGCAAAATGGATAGTGGCGGACATTAAGAAATGACACACAATTACTGTTTGTGTATCTGTGACCTATGGTTATCTGTTTACCCATGGCGATCGGTTGAAAGGTTTAGAAGTTGATGCGCTACAGCGCCGTCTAGCGGCGAGTTACAAAAAAAATGGTTAACATAAAAACCTTCTCCATGATAAAAACACTTCGATGTGCCAACTTTCATGGCGATCGGTCAAACGGTGTAAGATATATATATTATTATATTTCGAAATTTTGGGGCTTTCACTTTTGAGGAGGTGGGGGGGGGGGGGGGGGGGGGGTTGGATGTTCAGGACCTCGTGTGGTTTGGAACACTCAATCTCGAAAGAATAGATATTTGAAGTTCCTGAAATTGTCGAAATTTTGGGGCTTTGTTCCCAGAGGGGGGCGGGGGGTTCGAAGACCCTTAATGGCTCGAAAACACTTAAAATCGAAAGAGATAGATTTTTCAAATTTTTTAAACTTTCGAAATTTTGGGGCTTTAACCACCTGGGGGGGGGGGGGGGGTATGTTGAGGACCCCGAATGGCTCGGAAACACTCCAAATCGAAAGAGATATAAAGGAATATAAGAATGTAGGCATTTACTGTACTCCTATCTACCATAATAACAATATTGACAAATCGAAAGCTTATTACCTACCTATGAATAATTATCTAAATAAATTAATAAATAACTGTATGTTTAAGAATTTACGTACATACATAATATTAAACTTCAAACTATACACACCAAAAAAAAACTAAGGATGTTTGTGAAACTATTTTTTATTTGTCATAATGTTTAAAACATTTGTAGGATTTGTTTATATGTAGAACTATGGTGGCAATATTCCGCTTATCCAAAAGAGTATAGGAATCAATAGAGGTATCACTCCCTGTACACACCACAAATCTTTGAATTAAGTAAAAAATAAAAATAAAATAAAAAACATTGTCCAAAATGAAACAAAAAGTATAAATAACAACTAATTTGACAAAAAAATTATACAACTGGAATGACAATGTTAACATCCGCCTGAAATTTAATAGAAGTAGGTAGGTAAGAATATATATAAGAAATTAAATGAAATTAAAACATACATAAATAAAATTATCTCACACTCAACCAAACATAATGTTTAATATGAAATAAAGGAAGATGGCAATTACACGTAACTATTCTAATTAATAAAAAAAATCAACTTTCCTGGAATAGTAAAATTCAAATTTTTCAACAATATATTACATAATTGATAAATATTTCTGGTCTTCGGTCTCAGCAGCCCTAAGACTCTTGACGCTCAGCAGATAAATTATAAACATTAAACCAAACTCCTTGCAAATAAGTAGGTACTGTAAAAAAATAACAATATTGACAAATAGAAAATATTAGTAGGCCCTAGCAACCTATGAATAAATTTCGAAGAAATTTATAAGTTTAGGAATTTATGTAGGGTACCTACATAATATTAAACTTGAAACTATCCACACAATAAAAACCTAAGAATGTTAGAGAAATTAATTTTTTTTATTTGTCATAATACCTAAAATACGTGTGTTTCCAAAATGAAACAAAGTATAAATAATGACCAATTTGACCAAAAAAAAATTGTACAACTCGAATGACATTGAAAACATACACGTGAAATTTAATAGAATTATGAGTGCCCTAGGTAGAGAGAAAAATATATATATAGAAGAAATTAAATTAAAAAAATGGGTGCGTGTACTTAGGTACGCGCATGAGAAGTTATACTTCTTTGGCATCATTAAAAAATAGTTTTTAATTGCATGCAGAAATATTGCGTGGAGTACCACCGTACGGAAGAAGTGAAACTTCGTAATGTGGAAATGAAAAAAGGAAGGGGTAGAAATTGATTTTTAGTGAAATCATATTGTATCAAATCAAACTAAAAAAAATAAAGGAAATAAATTTGTAACGATTCATAGATTGGTCTTCAGAGAGAGAGAGAGACACCTATTGAATGTCTATAAAACTAACTTTTTTATGAGAGCAGATTTTCATGAAATAAATCATGAAATCATTCAACGATATAAGCTGTTTATATAACTAAGCGGACGGGTTCGCCCCAAGGAGAAAATTGACGCGGCGAGACCTCGTGGACATTAAGAAATGACACACACTCACTATTTATGTGTCTATGAAACATGATTTTTTTCTGCAATTTAAATTGTAATATAAAAAAACGGTATTGAAAATTGAAACAAATATGGCGACACTACAAACTGTCAAGATCTTTATTTTTTTCTTACTCTCTACTTAGTTCCTTACAATAGCAAAACGTAACGTAATGGCTTGAAAGCTATTGCTCGGCAGACATAGAGGAATGACACTAACAGTTTGTATATCTATGACATACATTACATAAAATTAAGATATATTTTTTTAACCCGTTTAAAATTTAGTTTTTTTAGACAAAAGATAGCCTATGACCATCCCTAGGATATAATCTATCTCATTGCCAAATTTCATTACGATCCGTTCAGCCGTTCAGCCGGGAAAAGGTAACAAACAGACAGACAGACAGAGTTAATTTCGCATTTATAATATTAGTAAGGATATTTGTAAAATACGAGCAAAACATACCTACAAACTAACAAAAGGAAACTCTTTTTTATATATACACAATATGTGTACTAGTTAAATTAATGAACAATAAAATGATGAGAGGGGGAGAAAGCGCGTTTTTATTCCAAGATTTATTAAAGTCAAATATACAAAGAGAAAATATTTTCGCGCCTGTAGTAAAATTTAAATGTTTTTATATTTAACTACTTCACCTCGTATTCTTGTATTTACGAAATGTTTAATTTAATTTTAAATGTACTGTGAATAAAAAATATACTTAATTTACCATAAAACTTTGCAGTTACTGAAACTATTTTTTTCAACTCTCACTTTTTGATTGCAAATGACCCAAACTGTAAATGAGTTAAGCTAGTTGAAAACTATTAACAAGTTCATTAAAAAATAAACGCTTTGTTGCAGTAGTCAAGATAATTTGTAGGTTTATATTTGAGTTGTTATTTTTTTTAAATAGTTCTCTGGTATAGCATCATTCTAATGGACTGCATGTGATGCGTTCCTAATAATCGCCATTGTTGAATTATATAGTACAACAATTTCTTTACGTGCTTAAGGACCTACTTACTCGGTACTATAAAGCTGGAAGAGTACCGGGTATTCAAAATGTGATAAGTGCTTCCAGCATTTTTTGAAACTTTTAAATCGTGAAGTGCACAATCTTTAATCGAAAAGTTAATATTTTTTTTTTAATTGGTATCTTGGCCTTCACAGCTAAATGTGTTTTAAGGAAACGAGGCAATTGAGTTCTGCTTAGCCCGCACACATTTCGTTCGTCGCTCTTCAGAACTGTTCTACGTCAAACAAAATGACCGACGAGAAATTTCGGATCCGTAGGCCTATTAAAAGTTCCGTCAACTCTTTGGGTGCTACATGCGCGCGAAGGTGCGAATTCCAATTCAGTATGTAGTAAGTATCAACATCTGCACGTCAATGTCGTTTGGGGTCTGTGACTGACATCAGAAGCGCAGTTTTATTAACGCTGGCTATCGGTGCGATGGATTCTGTGTTCGAGTCCCGGGCATATTTATCTGTATGTATACTATAGTCACAACTCTTTTAACACAATCAGCGAATTTCCAAAATCAAATATTGTGGTTTTTTTTATATTAAGGGTGGTTAAATTTGTGAGTGACGAGACCAGCAGTTGAGTTTTTTTTTTTCACTTGTGGAAATTATTCTTTCAATTCCTCTCTACAGAAGGCAATGGCAATGTATTTCCCCATAAAGCCTTTGGGTCAAACAAATTTTGATCATTATTATAATTACAATTGCTTGCATCTACTTGCACGTTAATGATTTTTTTAAAGTCTGATACTTCCGCTTACACACATGCAAATTAGTGTTATTTTCTCCTAAATTCAACCCTAAGATATATGAGGAGTTTGGTTTCTTGTAAATCATGTTTTCTTTATTTTTTCATTGCGTTTACTTCCTCATTCTTAATTCGTAGTTAGTTTTGAGGGGAAGCAATCACTTTTACTCTTCAGTTATAGTTGAAATAAATAACATTAACAATAATATAATATCAATATAATCCTCATATATATAAATAATGTTATAAACATTGTATGTTAAAATAAGGTATTAAATTACTAATAGGTCTTCTTCGTCTTATTCAGTAATCTTCCATGCATGTTTCTTATTTCTTTATTTTTCTTCAGTCTTGAATTTTTCGTTGCTTTTTATTCCTAGGATTGTCACAGGAATTTAACTAGCCTATCCAGTGTGAAAGTTTCAAACGGACTGCATTTTTTTAAGCGAAACTTCTTTGGGCGCATGAGAGTAAAATTTCAAGGCAGAATTTTAATGCAACATTTTCGTGAAACATTGTTGCAAAACGTTTCTTTTGCAAAAAGGTAATTGACCAAAGAGAAATAAAGAGAGCTATATGCTATATACGTTTCTGGGCTCGTTTTCGTTTTACTCTTTGTGCAATTATTCGTCCACGTACCTAAAAAAATAAAATCGAGACGTATAGATGAAAGAAAGAATAAGACGTAAAGTGTGCGCATGCGCTGTTTCAGAAAATATATATAGGTATCCTATACAGTCAGCCTGTGAGTGCCTTCAATTTTACATTTTCTACCAGGTGGACGAAGCATTAACCCCAGGCAAACCCCTGATATCACGTGTGATTAGTTTTTGCTGTACTCACACGAGTTTGTTTACCATAGTGGCGCACCGCACATCACGTATATTGTGATTGGTTTCCTAGCGAACGAGTGTTCCGCTATTATTCGTGAAATGATCAAAAACCGGGTGGATTAAATGTAATTACATTTCATTACAGGAAAGATTTTCTTTTGTTGTTTTAAACATCGTGCAAAACAATACACACTATTTGAAAAAAAATTCTTCTTCCACAACACAAAATTATAAGTGCAACATCAGGCGTAGAGAGCGCTGCTGAGACAGTCTCTGCATTTCCCGCATAGACAGCGCTGCCTGTTTTGAAATTCATTTTTCGATCAGGGATTTGGCGTGTTACAAATGCCAGAATTGTTTGAAGGAACAGTAACACGCGATGTTCTTCTTTATGGTGTGAGTATTTCAACAGTGAGTAATACTTATCGTGGATTAATCATTATGGATAAATAATGATATCCTGAGCAGTTATTAAGAAGTGAGTAATAATATTGCTAATTTATGTTTATTTAGAAAGTTGTCTTCGTTCACTCTTTCTCTCCCTCTCTCACGCCGTTGCATCACTTACGATATACTTTCGAGTTGAAGTTTGAATAGCCAAAGAAGTTTCATTTCTATCACGTGTACTGAGTTACACACGCTATTTTTTTGACGTAACAACGTCTAATAAATCGATGAACGCCGGCTGCACGCACGAAAAAGTGTCCCGTTACGCACATTGTCCCATTACGCTGTGTCCCGTTACGCTCATTGTACGCTTGTGCCGCTTTTATCTCTCTTCCACTTGATTGGAACAACCATCGATTTGACTTTTTCGAGGCACATTAAATTTGAAACCCTCCCATTCGTTTCCTACTTTTCCTATCTTCGTCCTATCCTTAACAGAATAACACAGATTGGAAGAAGTTAAATAGCAAAAATGAATAAAAGTTATAGTTAAAATAATCTCTTCGTTAAAGTAATACACCATATTTGAATTAATGAGGGCAAATAAAAGAAAATTTATCAATTAAATTGTAGATTTTATTTCACTCCTTCTTTGTATCCATACAAAATAGTGATAATTCAATAAAAATGATTCAATTTTATTCATAAAAGTATGCAATAATTTCATCAATGTTTTTTTATGACGTTGTCACGTTAAACTATCGTCCGTAAACCGACTTTACAGACAACCAATTTTTTTTTGCAGAGCTAGCGCTGGCAGACTGGTGTAGATTATCGACCAGCGAATCGGCGGCTAATGAACCCGCCCGTGGTTACACTCGCAGTGCTTATTCGAGCGCATGTGGCAGTGGTCCGTGTGTGTGTGTGTGTGTGTGTGTATGGGGGAGGGGGTTCGGGTTATTTGTAGTGCCTTGGGAATTAATCATGTTCGAGGTCCCCCTCTGAGCGCACCACCAAAAATAATTTATCAATTGGAGCTATAGCGCGCCGCTCGAGGCCCGCAGATCGGCTAGCGTCGCCAAATTCATTTGCTCGCGGGGTGAACGAACTTCAAACACTTTCCGCTCTTACGTTTGTGCTCAATGACTGGATCGGATATTCTTTTGACGCTCTCGTCCGAAACGTTTGTCAGCGAAGACGGGATAGAAATAGGAGTGTTATGATAGTATAAATCCGGAATATTGTATAATTTCGATACTACTAAGTTAAGAATAGTTTCTAATGTATACTCAAAACTAATGGTTCCCTGAATATGAAATGCTACGATTTTTTTTTTCAGACTTGCAGTGAGTGTAAACATTTGTTGGCCTAAATGGAGGGTAAAAATAACACTAGTTGCGTGTACTACGTTTCACGAGTAAACAATACGTAAGTGTCAGCTTTGTACAGTGAATTTGAAAATTGTGTTTAAAAGGGTTACTTGATGGTTAAATGGTTGCTTTAAATTTTTTATTGATTCAAAATATTTTTATAGTTTTGTACTTCTATTTAAATTTTCCACTGCAATATATATAAATTTGTTTTACAAAATGAACAACATTTTACAACATCATAACAACATTTTGCGTTCAATAATAACATATAAATTTTTGTAAATATCTTATGAATCACTTTAGCTGCATTATTTTAAGGTGTTGTGAAATATTTTGAAAGAGAGGAAAAATTTGTAAGCAAAATTTAAATATTTGATGATAAAGATTATTGTGTCTGATTCCGATGTTTGAATCCTGTTATATGTACCAGGGATCTTGTACGTCTTGCAAAAATGGTCAAAACTATTTCTTATATAATTTTTTTTCTGGTTTTCTTAAATTCCTGTAGCGCCTGGAAAACACTCTTGGGCGAGTGTACTACTGTGCACACATGTAAGACATCTTGCCTACAACGTAGGAAACAATGAGCAGAGAGAAAAATGTTTATTTGTTTAACTAGTCGTGTGCCCGTTGGGGAAGTACTTGATCCTAAATTTAGATGAATTGCCAAAAAATAAAATGCTGTAAACTATGTTCTTGTATTACCAATTAGATATTCTATACATATAGCAAGCTATTCTATTAAAAAGAATCAACCAATAAATGCCCGAGATTTTATAATGGTCTAACCGTGTGCCTGATGGGAAGGATTTTGAACTTAATTTTTGATCAATTACAAAAACGCTGGTACATCTGACTTTTTATTTATAAATAGAAGTCCAAGCACCAACTTACATATTCAAAACTTTAAAAATTACAGAGATCAATACAAAATTTCATCCCCTTTTTAACCCCCTTAGCGAACGAATTTTTAAAAATCTTTCTTTAGTGCTCGCCTAAGGTATATAAGACACTTCTGTGCTAAATTTTATGTTTCTATGTCCATTGGTTTAAGCTGTGCGTTATCTGTCGATCAGTCAGTGTTAAAAGTTTTATTATGTAAATGGTTATATAGGTTTGTATTTAAATAAATGGCAGGCAAAGACAATAACAAGCGTAGACTCAGTTAATAGAGTTTTTTTATATAGATATCCAACAACTTAAGTACTTCATAATGTTTATACAGATAAAATGGAATTCACAAGATTTGTTTTGTAACTGGACATTATTATTTGTACTAACCTTTTGACTTTTCCAGTAGAACTTTTATTTTAATATCAATAATTTAAATACACAAAACACCCTACATGTTAAACTGTAAAACAAGTGTTAAGGAGATAACAGAATATTTTGGTTAATAAAATGCTTAATATTCTGTGATTGCTATGAAGATACACATATCATATATATTTTCAATAAGAGTGCATGTCTTTACAATTTTAAAGTTAATTTTTACACAATAAAGACATAACAAAAGTAAACTTAAGCAAACATTAAAAAAATTTTTCAGTACGACGCAACTACAACAAGACAACGCAGAAGAATCACAATGCTCCTTAACGTATAAAGCTTAATTTTCTTTACTTACCAAATACTCTTTTCTGTGATATTTCTACCACAACTGGTGCCGGCGTTAACGTAATAATTTTTATTTTGTTTAGTTATGTCAGTTGTCTGCTAAGCCACGAAATAAGTCATTTCTAATGTCTAATACCAATTTATTTTATACACGCAGTATTATAAAATTATTTTTAACATTTTAGCATTTAAAATTTAAGCATTTAACCAAACTTATACAAATTATTTTTGTTAACAAAATGATTAATTAAATTCAAACCTTCCTTGGTACGTCTCTCAATATAAATAAAATTTAAAAAATATATATTTTATTGGTTCAACCCTTTTAAAATATATCATTTCAAGTGGCTGCAAAATTATTTAAATATTTTTTTTTACAGAAAATAAAAAGAATATAAGATTTTATAGATCATATTGATTTTGAACTTCAGATAACGTAGAGTGTTATCGTATATAATAATTTAGACGGTATATTATCCATTAAAATAAAATGTTTCTGTCATAAGACGTAATTGGAGTTAATTGATATAACATATTGCCGACAGAAAAATAACAGATATTATTGTAAATTTTTTTAACAGCCATTGTTATCTAGTAGAACTACTCAGACGATCCACACGCAATATATATTTTTGTGTGTGAAAGTTTTTGTATTGGTAAGGGGGGGGGGGGGTGGCAGAGAATCACTATTATATCTGTGTGTATACAGTTTATATATGTGTATATATGTGTGCATATTAATTTAATTTTCCTTTCCATTCAAGTAAAATGTACCAAATATTTATGATTAATAACTGATAAATAACTTGTTGAAGACAATTATAAAATGCAGTTTTATCCATTTTTATTAACCAAAATTAAAACTCATTAATAAATCACTCAACTCAAGAGAATATTTTCGAAAAAATAAATATGTTTAACAAACTTACCAAACTATATTTTAATTTATTTCTCTATTGGAATGTGTTTTTCACCTAAGTTATGAACCGTGGTTAGAAAAGTAAATAAAATCCTAACACTATTATAAATTCCCATCGACAGACCTTTCAGTACAAACTTCAAATCCCACAAGCCTAAGCGAAAGGACATTACCCCGCGCGACATGTTCTCAATGAACATAAACATCAACTCAGAAAACTTAATTTTTCTTCTATATGTATACTTATTTCGTTTTCCAATATCAAGCGGCGGAACCAAATTTAAGCGGAGGAAACCAGAAAAAAAAATTTTTTTTGTCGTCACCAAAGAGAAGAAGGATTTTGTCCGAAAGAGCCAGGTGTTTTGGCCCTTTTCTCTCTCGTTCAAATCATACCCTCTTTCCCCGTTCCTCTCCTCATAGACGGCAGGTTTTTTTTTTTCGGTTCAGGCGGAGGACAATAGATGGCGCCATCATTGTCTCCTGCGCTAAACACACACATTTACACTTCTCCCCCGCTCCTTCCTCATATATCTGACGTCCTTTCCTCTCGCCCCCTGTGTGTCTACAACTCGCTCGGCACACACACACCTCTCTCTCTCCCCCTTCCCCCCTTCACCCATCATTTTATTCCGGCGTAGACTCGGGCGTCCGTGTCGTAAAACACAACAGCGCCACCACGACTCTGTCTGGACCATTGTTCGTGCGCATTGTGGAACTGGTGTAGTTCACTTCTACTCACCCCTCTCCACCCCTCCCCCCCCCAACAAGCTTCCACTCTATTGGGATCCCTTCCACCCTTCCCGCTACTCCTCTACCCCCTCCAGGCCCAAAACCCAATTCCCCTCAAACCAATTCCCTCGCAGCGCCTGGACGCAACGCATTTCCTGCGGCACGCCCCCTCTTTTTTATTTTTTTTTACCTCCATGGACATCCAGCGACAACCTACCCCGCACACACGCACACGCATACACACACGCATAAACAAAATTGTGGTATAATGTGGCATCTTCAGTACGAAACGTGCGGCCTGAAAATTGTCCCGCTTCGGCTTTTAAGCGCTTCAGCATGACTATTACGCAGTCTCAGCTTAATTCCAAAGCTTTTTTAGTGGTATATTTTTTTTGCACGTGGTGGCTGTGCTGACGTCATACCAGCAGTGCGTGCCCATTTTGTTTGTCTTTGGATGCTAATGTGTTATAAAAAAATCGTGTTTTTAATAATATTGTTGCGTTCAATTCCATGCTCTAACTATATTCATTTCAAATCAAGAAGTTTTTAACAAAAAAGCACAATATTTTTTTTATGATTTTCCATCTAGTCTTCGGCCAAAGTATTGTCCGAGGCCTTTGGATAAGGACCCGCCTTAGTTATGTCTAATTTATGTTTAAGTTGCGTTATTTCAGGTAAATGTGGAAATAAAGAATCTGCATGACATCTTGGATTCAGATGTTAATTCTCCTGAATGGATTGAGTTTGAGTGTTTTATTACAAAGCCACTTCACCAGATTTATTTGTCTTAAAAAACTATTATTGTTCAAATTTTGGTAAAAATTTATATACTAATACACTAGCGTGCCACATAAAAACTTTTGAACGCCTTGATTAAAAATACTTACAGGTAATTTTCCGACAACTCGGCTAGTCAAACGGTTGTAAAAATGGTAATCATATTATATAAAAACTCGTACGAGATAAAAAAATAAAATTAACACTAACTTAATTAAGTTATGTTTTTTTATGTTTTTCTATGGATAACTCAGTCCATCCTACACTAGTAAATAAACGTTGTTAGTGCACTAATAGTACGGTTGCAAGAAAACAGATTTATTCCTTTCCTTGTGTCTTCGCTCTTCTTCTGGGTCTAAAATTCAACCAACAACCGTTATTTTTATCAAACTTCTGACGCAAACGAAATTATCAGATCACAATAAAGTGATGATTCGGCTGAACCATAAATGTCTCAAGATTGACTTGGTTGAACAAGCATATCAAGTTAAAATTAAAGCGCTATTACAAGTTTAACTAACAGCTTATGGCATTGACAGAAGATCTTAAAGTCTAACGCTGTTGAGTTAAAATAGAGCGTTTTATTTTGTGTGCGAGAACGTTATTTTGTTTAGAAACTTACAAAAACCACAACACGTATATAGCTTCTTAAGTTTTTTTTGCTTTTGCTTTGTCCTTTTTAAGTAAAAATTTAACTCACACATGTCGCCTAATGCCATTGTTACTTACAAAATGATCAATACCCAACATTTTTGCAACTGAAGTAAAAACCAGAATAAATTTTTTTAAAAAATATTTTAAACTGTCAACCATGCATGATGAACAAAAGTTAAACCCTAACAGAGAGTTGATACGCATGATATAGCTAAGTCATATTTTAGATATATTCATTTTAACGACGCGAGGACATAATTGTACGTTGAAAATTAAGAACGTATTTTGGTTATGGCTCCAACTGTAGATGTAGAAATATCTAGAAGAACAAAAATTTGTGTCCTATGTAAGTAACAAACTAATTAAAAAAATACTGAAATGACTTTAACCATTAATTTTTAATTTTTTATTTATAAACTTTGATGCATTTTGGTTTTATCTCAGCAAACATAAACAAGTATTAAGCAAAAAATTATCATAAAAAACAGCAAAAGAACCATCCATAGTTAATTATTCTACGGGAAAGAAAGATTTGGAGAATTTAAAAACATTTTGTAATCCATGCATTTTTAAAAGCCGTTTATAACAAGACGCCAATAAAACATTGTCTACATGTTCTTGCATATAGCTGGTTGTAACCGGGGCAGGTTGTAACGCGACCGTTAGTTCCACAACCAGTTACCAGAGAGTCTTCTCCATTTAGTCACGGGAGCGCCTGTAGTTGCTCTCAGTGTGAATTGCAACATATCGCCGGTCAGACACGCTCGTTAGAAACAAGAAGAGAAAGACTGTTTTTTGACATGTTGAGTAAATATTTCCCGTTTAATATTCGTAATTATTGTAATTTGTGTTTACATTGTTTAAAAACTCTCTTTGGAGTACATACATATTCTAAACACTGGCTTTGCATATATGTTATTGGCATTTAAATTATATATATACTACTTTGTCAATATGTATGAATTCTCTAGTAGTGTCGTTTGGGGCAGGTTGTAACAACTCAAATAAGTTGTTACAACCAACCCCGTCGACTGTTACAACCTGCCCCGCCCTTAAGCTTTTGACAGTTAAAAAAAAAAAACCTACCGCACTTGTTGTCCTACAGTCTACAGATACTATTTCGAGCAGGATTTATTACCTCTTGCTCGTTATCACCTTGACAGCTACACGTGTCGATTTTGCTTTCCACTGATAGTGAAATTTGGAGCGATGACATCAGCCGAACGAGGACAGTTGGTTACCTTAACTGTGGCAGTGAATGCTGCAGGCAATTCTATTCCTCCCATGTTCATCTTTCCTAGAGTCAGGTATTACGATCACTTCATCAGAGATGGTCCAACAGGGTGTAAAGGTGCTGCAAATAAGTCTGGATGGACAACCGAAGCCGAGGTTTTGATTTTTCTTAAGCATTTTGTCGCTGGTGTTCGTC
Source organism: Bacillus rossius redtenbacheri (assembly GCF_032445375.1). NCBI lineage: Eukaryota > Metazoa > Arthropoda > Insecta > Phasmatodea > Bacillidae > Bacillus > Bacillus rossius. Next base: position 40,280,929 of record NC_086330.1, on the reverse strand, counting down.
CTAGCTTAGAGACACCAGTCCTCCTACTTTTAGACAATCATCAGTCACACATATCTCCAGTCTGTCTAGATTTTGCAAAACAAAATTGCATAGTTATGTTATCGTTCCCACCTTATTGCACTCATCAGCTTCAGCCACTTGATCAAAGTGTCTTTTCACCACTCAAGAGACAGGTAAACACAACAATGGATGCATTGTTAAGGAACAACAAAACCCCAGAGGCAACAGTTAAGCCGATGACAATCTATGATATTCCATCGATCTTAAAAATAGCTTTCCCGCTAGCTACAACTCCGATAACCATCCAACAAGGATTTGAGAAATGTGGAATTTTTCCTTACAACAGAGACATATTTAATGATACAGATTTTGCTCCTTCGTTTGTGACGGACAGACCAAATCCAGACGTAGCACCAAGTTTTTCACATGATATGGCAAGGGAATCTCCAGATTATCAAACTTAAGCATGTCCTAATAATTCACTCCAGCCAGAATTGTTTTCCCCGGAAGAAGTCCAGCCACTTCCAAAATCCGCACCGAGGAAAACAAATGGTGGCAGAAAAACAAGGAAAAGTGCCATTTTGACAGACACTCCGGAAAAGAATGCGCTGGAGGAAGAATATGAGAAACGAAGAAATCGGGTCTTCCTGAAAGAAAAGAAGAAATTACCACAAATGTGCAGACGTGTTAAAGCAAAGCCAAAACTTCCTCCAAAACAACGAAATTCATTACAAAGTGACAGCAGCTCATCAGAGGACGACAGTGAATGTTTTTGTTTAGTGTGTTTAGAACATTTTCTTCAAGCAAGCCTGGCGAGGAGTGGGTTCGTTGTTTGTACTGCCAATTGTGATCACACTTTTCTTGTGCGAAAAAATCAAAAAAGTATGTTTGTCACAACTGTCAATCACATGGAATATTCGAGTAAGCATTAGGTACCTACTATATATACGTAAGACTTTTTCGTTCTGCCAAATATGTGAAAACAAGTATATGTTTAATATTTCCTGTATGGTTAGCAATAAATTGTAAATAATTCCTGGATTTCAATTTTTAAACACTTTTTAAATACTGTTACAACCAACCCCAGAGCGGGGCTGGTTGTATCACTTTTCTCTTAAGCGGTTTTCCCCTTGTGCAGCAAAAATTAGCAGAAGTATTGTTTCCAAAATACCTGAGATTGAAGAAGAAGGGCTCTTTCATAATTTGCCCAGTAAATATTTTTCTTAGGTATTGTACATGAACACAAAAAAAAATTAAATACAAAAACTGTTACAACCTGCCCCGGTCTCCCCTACACGTTATCAAATTTAGATAGACGTAAATGTTTATCTGAACTGATAAAAATTTTGTGAAAAAAAAAAAATAGAATTTCCTTGTCTGATCCGTGATCGGAGAGAGAAGTTTTCTCCACTCACCAAGACCGTGTCAAACTCAAGTACACAACTATGTACTTGCAAATCTGCATATTTCACTTGTACTTGTTCGTGGTGAACTAGAGCAATTATGACCTATATCATTCATCGTCTCTTTAAAATTTATAAGCGAGCTAAATTTGATATGTTAATATTTTTTAAATATTAATTTAATACTAGTAAGAATCTGAAGGTGAAAAAGGTAATATTTTACGTTACATTTAAAGACTAGTAAATTTTCGGAAATATACTTAATAAATATGTTAGGTATGTTTAATTATAAATTTAATTTATTTATATTTTTTTATAACAAAAGTTTTTTTTATCAAAAATAACCTACAAAACGCATTTTAAAATGGCAACGTTTCTTATCATGAAGCCAGGCGAGAAGTACAGAGATTCGTTTACTTGCATACCTGGAAACTTCACTTCCAGCTCAAACAACCCTCGCGATGTCTTCTTGGGGCAAACAGGGCCGTCGAGTGAGGAGGAGAAGTGTAGAAAAGGGGGGCGGGAGGCAGGGTGTGAAAAATCCTCGGCACCAGGTGGACCCGATTGAGTGTAAGTTACCTTTACAGTGGGGTCGAAAATTGCAGATCTATTACTAATATAATTAATTGGAAACCTTAAAAGTTTTGCGATACGCGCAGAAAACACGTTTGAAGACATAGCCATGGCAATTTCTAGTCTCAAACGTTTTTCGATGTAGATTGCAGGCTTTTGGATACTGCAAGGGTTCTTATGGCCTCTTATTATTGGCTCAGTTGTCAGCCAGCCAGGGGAGGACTTTCCTGCCATTAGCTTCTGTATCGGCCAATCATTTTGTGGTTAGTCTCATTGGCTGTGTTTTGAGTTAGGCCCTGTGTGGCTTATCTAATATTGTTTATTTTTTTCATAAGTGAAGCTCATTTTTGGCTCAGCTGGAAACCATTTTTTCTGGTAATGTTGTTCTGTTTAGGTTTTGAATAATTGTATGGATTCTCTGACTGACCTCTTCCTGTTATTTTCTATGTTAGATATTGTTTAGAATTAATAAAAATGTTCACTGCGTTTAGTAATAGAAAAATTATCTGCTATGGCCGATTTGTGGTTCTCATATGTGTAATTCGTGATGTGTTTTTAACCCTGTTGTTATCCTTCTTCCTGTCTGTTCTATGTAAACTAGGCCAAAGGATATGGTACTTTGTAAATTATGACAAGTTGTTTCAGATGGAGTGTTATCCTTTCCTGAGGGAAGACACGTTTAAAGTTTTCCAGAAGGCGTTTATACTGTGCGTGTTTCATATTTCTTGAACGATCTAGCTAGTTGGTGACCTCAAACATTTGAAAGCACAACTATGGTAGTACATTTTCAGCAGTTTTTATAGTGTATAGTTTGTTTATATCCTCCTGTATATCGTTTTTGTAGTTTTTTACTAGTTTTACTTTGGTGAGATGTTTGATTCCTTTATTAATCTTAAATCTCGCTGATTTCATTGGTTCTGCTAACAAATGTGGAATTTATACAGTTACAAAAAAAAAACAGAAATTAAAAGGAGCTGATACACGAATGGCCTAACTCTAACCAAGCCAGTGAAAAGGGGAAAATATTCATGTTAGATCAACAAAAGCAATGGCGTTAGCGAAGTAAAAATTTTAAAATATTCCTCAAATAAACTAAATTATGATAAAAAAATGAAAAAAAAAATCATGGTGATTTCTTTCTTTTTGTAGTTACAGATGTGTTTTTATTGTTGTTGTTATCCTTCTTCCTATGTAAACCAGGCCACAGGAGATGGTACTTTGTAAATTATTGTAATATTTGTTCAGCTTGAATATATCTTTTCTGTTGAAATTGTTTACTTTTTTAATATTTATATGGCTTCTCCAACTGTTCTGTCCCAGTTATTTTCTGTGTCGGCTATTGTTTCGATGTTATGCTACGGCCGATCTGGGGTCCTGATATTTGTGGTCACTTATGTGCTTTTCTATTCTTGTCATTTATCATTCATCCTTCAGTTCGTACTTCCTGCGATTTCGGATTAGGCCCAAGACTCGAAAAGCAGGCTGAACGTTTTGCGACGCTGTCTCTGGGTCCGGGATGGTGAGGGTGGAAGGGGGGGGGGGATATTTAGCCGAGATTGAGGGCCTGCCAAGTGGAACCACTTCTGGGATGTGGGTCGCAGACGGCACTCGATGGTGTATTTTTTTTTTTTGCACGAGTCAAGGAACTTCAGGGTCGTCGCGTGCTGAAGCCCCAGTGAGGGTCAAAGGGCTTAATGCCTCGGAGGAGTACCACCCCTCATTTTTTTTTTCGTGTTTCCCCCCTCTCACGGATGCTCGCGTCGTTAAGGTGACGTCTCACAAGCTATTTTTTTTTTCTCGTCATTACAAGAGACCTGAAAATTTATCAGATTAATTCTCCCATATGCTAGAGTCCAAATACGTTTCTGTTTTCACTGCTTCAGTAATTGGGCCACAGTTCATCTGAAAGACTCCGGGCCACTGAAATTACCCTCAACAAAAATAAGTATCGATTTACAAACATCCCAGTTAACAGATGTCACGAGTCAGTAGCCAATGAGCAGATTTTGTTTGCCCGAGTGCATTGAGGATTAGGCGGTTCATTCTGTAGATCATTGAAATAGCGAATTTTTTTTCCGTCTCTAGTCATTACTGCTAGTTAATAGCTATTTCTGTAAATTAAACGCCATACCTAGTTTGTATTTGTTGTACTGTTACAAATATTGTCATACAGACATTTAATAAGTGTTATTTAATGGGTTTGAAAAGGCGTGCAAGTGTTTGAAATTGCTATATCTTTCCTGCCTTTTTTCACCCAAAATATAAAATCTAGGAAATATCTGTTAAAAATGTTTACGACAGAAAAAACAAAATTCAAATATGTAAAGTGTTAAAATTTACACAAATATCCCTTAACTACACAGTTAAAATACTTTACCATAAATTAACGAATAACTCTGGTTACAAATTATCCAGTGATCTTCATGAATTCATAGTTATCTTCATAAATTTACGAGTCAAAAGTTCATTTACGTTGAACAAGAACCCACAAGAATAATTTTTTATTTCAGAAAAAACATTTAAAAACTAACTGAAACTCTTACAAAAACACACCTCATTTTTACAAAAGTGTATTCACCCTGATAATACAAAAAAAAATGATTAAAAAGTTTAAATACTCCGCAGGTCCTAAATTGTTGTAAATTACAGTACATTTACGGAAATTTCAACGAAAAACGCACCTAAAATACCTAAACGAAGAATTTAAAATATCCAGATCATCGTATAAACTACGCAGTATTTAAAATTTAGAGCATTTTTTCCCCTTGTATACATGGTAAACACACACGTGGAAGATTTTATAGTGTTCTTGCAAGTGCAAGTCTTAACAGGTTTTAAAAGTTTTGCTGATAAACCAAAAATATTATTGTGGATTCATGTTCAATAAAGTGAATTTAGTACGCGCAAAATTACGAAGATAATATTATATTTACATAGATACCTGGATAATTAACCAGCGTTCAGCGTAAATTTAAGGTGAAATTACGAAACACTGTTCGTTTATTTGAGGTGAATTATTCGTTGAATAGTCCGAAATTTACTGTAGTGTCTAACAGTGAGTAGTAAAATAATAATTGGCGTGTACGACCCCCACCTAAGGGGCCCGCCTAGTCAGGGGTGTATCTGTGTTAGTGATGCCGGAAAATAAGCGCGACGCTCGCTGGTGCTTCTAACGCAGTGTCGCCTCTAAGCGCAAGGATCTGAACTGGCGAGCAGTCTTCTCACCGTGCAAAGGACAACTAAGAAATTTGAGCGGTGACCGTAACATTAGATGGCGGAGAAATGAAAATAAAGTTGTTGTGACTGGCCCTTTGGTGCTTTCAAGAATCTTACGGGGCAAATTTAATATCTAAATATTATTTCTGAAAACACGCGTTTTGGCCCTCTTCATTCTCCTAAAAAATACATTTCAAAAACTTAATTCGGAAACAAAACTAGGTACTTATCGGCCCTCGGCGAATTCTTGAATACTTTTCGTAAACAGACTCCACTTGAATATCTCGAGTAGTTTTCAAATCACGTGGTTTTTTTTCCGCGCGCGTGCCCGGGCGGGCAGGGGCCTTAAGACCGCTCGCTAATCCCGACGCCGCAAGGGCTCCGCCTCCCACCCGCGGAGGGGAGCAAAAACACGAAATCTCTCAGCGTCGGGGGGGGGGGGGGGGAGTTGCAAGTGGCGGAAGATCAGACCCGACATCCTCTACGTTTCAGCACCACGCATCATTACAAGGGGAGACAGGAGAATAATGGGCGGCGACGCGCGCTGGAAGTGAAACTTCACACTTCAGCGGTCCACATGATAAAACGGAATATTCAATAAAATTACTTGAATCATAGTGCTCAGACATTGGAGCGCACGATGATATAATAAATAACTTAAAGCCCAGGAAAAGTGCCGCTGGGAGACGGCTTGAATGTGTTTGTCACCGTGTCTCCAGCGGCTGTCAACAAGACGAGTGTGTCGCAGAGGAGTTCAACAACCGTATTTCCTTTAAGGTTTGGTTTGTGATAAAGAAGATTTCTCAGCAGAAAGTTTTGCGTATCCTGATTTGACAAAACAATTTTTTTCTTTCAAAAGAACCACCCTATAATTTACTGAAAAACACATTAAACTAATTGAAAAAAAAACTCTAAATAGATTCAACTGAATTTCAAAAAGGAAAAATCTCTGTCGTTTTCTGCGTAATCAAGAATGCAACGCTCTAATTTTGCTTTACTGACGATTTTAGGAGAGCCAGGAATGGGGTGCACAATACAACCCTGGCCAGTCATCGAGTGCCCCATTCCTGATCGTCGCAGTTTTCGACACGCTCTGATTGGTCTTCCTTTCGACCCACCCCACTGACTGCACAATAGGTTTCACTTCGAGAATATTTTCTTGGCCAAAGAAATTCATGACTGAATTACAGCTCAACGTCTGGTCGACTATATGTGATGTGAAACGATGGAAATGGAGCAGTGATGAAATGATTGCGCGGAAAAAAACGGGAGTATCTAATGAAAACCAATTCGCTCACCCAAATTTCGAACACGTTTCCCGCTCGCAAGAATATCCGGCATGACACGGTCAGGATTCGAATCCTGATTCATCAAGTCGGAGGCGAGTGATATGTTCACTGATTTATGTTCGTGATTCATTCATGTATGTACATATATATATAATCCCAGCTATTGGAAAAGTGCTTATTTATTGGTTTCGTGTGTCGCGATTAATTTATTGTTGCGGGTTGAAGTGTTTTATATCGTGTGTTGTTACCAACGATGATATACTTATTGTGTATATGACCAAGATTTACAAGGGAACCTGCATTTAAACATATACTTCCTTTATTATATTTTTGTCGTGAGTCAATTTTCATTTTCTTTTCGACTATATAACATTATTTTTCACTTTTTTGTTACTTATTCCTTACTAACCTGTCCGTGCTTTCTATATTTTCGCTATTTGTAACGATATTTTTCCCCGGCCGTGGTGGTACGTTCGAATAGATTGTCGCATGGAATTTAATACCAGAATAAGGTCCATATTGACTAAACACTTTCTTTTCATAGTGCATTGAACTTCATAGTAGCAGTTCCGAAACTACCCAAATCGTATCAAATGCACGTACTTTGAGAACAATTGTTGGAAATAAAAATCAGCTTAACCTTATCTGAGTTGGGTTCGGTTAGGTAAGGTTATTACCATCTTGTTAAATAAAATTAGAGTTAGCGTTTGAAAAGGAGAATATTTATACAGTTTTTGTCACTAAAATGATTACTTTTGATATAGGAATAAGTCTGCATTATTTTCAGAAATTCTCCGTTAAATTTAGTGTTACAATTTCGTATTATAAGTGCATTTGCAGCATGAGAATTCGCTCTTTGCCGATTTGAGATGTTTTTACATCTCGGGTGAGTACTAAAAGACCCGCTCACATATTTTTTTTACTAGGTTTGTACAGCTTCGCTTCAAAGTTGCCGCAAGTCGTGGAGATAAAAATTAAATAAATTAAATGGTTTTTGTGTGGTTTACCATGTTTATCATGAATTTTGTACTAAAATGGATTGGGAAAAATTAATATTATTTTGTTTGATCTTAATTATCTCATTAGTTACAGATTTTACATTAATAATGTTGGCACATTTTTTAAATGCATAAAATTAGCAGAATTTTTTTAAATTTTTATGAGAAGTTCTTTACTAAACTTGCATATTACAAATTATTTTATGAAGTGCATTATGTGTCAGTCAAGATGAGACTACTTTAGTGAAATAAGTATTAAGAAATATTTTAGTTTCATAGTATCATTTTAATTGTATGTTTATTGTACAATTTTTTTTTCGTATCCAATAACACCAAAATTCCTATTTAAAAAATGAAATTGACCTTGAAATCAAAACCAATAAAATCTTGTCAATGTGGAAATGCATGGCTCTCACCAAGGGTCTTTTGAGTAGGCAAAATTATAAAAGTGACCATTCAGTCAGCACACTTCTTCACTGACTAAATTCAAAAACTTGGGTTCAGTATTTAAATGGCCCTTATGAACAGTTATACGTAGTTTCGCGTCGCGCACGATACAGGGCAGTAATTCTTCCTGACCCGCTGTCACCTCGACACGGGTGAACGTCAAAGCTCGCGCTAAAACACAGGTACTTTGAATAAATTTTAGTCAAAAAACTGGTCACGAGATCACGCCATGGACCTTTCTTGCGGCTGCTCGACCGACGCACAACAAGTGAAGTCCTGTCGCCCGCCTCGGTGCTGGGCCACTTAGGGCCACTTGCAGAGTCAGGTAAGTCAAATCTAAGCAAAAAAAAATACTTTACAGGTTAAACAAATGGAGAAATAAATTTGCTCCACAATACTCTCCCAGTTATACATTTTAATAGTATCAACTGTAGGCTTTGAAGAGTTTTGGTCCAAAGTCACAATTAAAGAGTAACTCAGACAGTTTTAGATAAGCGCATGCGCGAACACTGCTTTGTTGTTTTCTCGCTTGCAGCGCCACCTACGCAAAATAGCGACTACCGAGCGTAAAGTATTTTCTTTTTTTGTGTTCTGAAATTTGTTAAGAGTGAATCTGTGATTTAAGTTAAACATTCGTTTCGTTTGTACGAGAGTGTTTGAACGTCGAAGTCCCTGATCGTTGAATTGGTCGTAATGGTCGAGACGACAGAGCTCTTATCTGCTGGCCTCCACGTTCACCTGACAGAAATCAATGCGATTTTTTTTTCCTTTGAGGTTTTATCAAATATTGTGTTTACGTTCCGCCACTACCTAATTATTTGCCACAGTTGAGGCACAGAATTGAAGAGTCTATTGCTTCCATTACTCCGGACGTGTTTACAAAATTGTGGGAAGAATTGGACTTCAGTTAGGATGTGTGCCGTATAATTAAAGGTACACATTTTTAAACATTAGTAAGAAAAACTAGGTTAGTTTACCTTCAATTAAATGTATGATTAGTTGTAAATAGTCTAAATTAAACTGTTATAATAAATCACTGAAACTGGGACTTCTTTTTATTGACATCCTGTACTTTACTTTATTACGAGTCACGGCAGTACAAGTCGGCCTAAGCCCTCCGGAGGCTCTCCCCCTCTCCTCGAATACTGACCAATCACAGTCCTATCCTAACATTTTCTTCCTTCTGTCCACGTTGCCGAGAAGCCTAGTTTGTCTTTTTATTTCATTTGAATATTACATTAAATCCTTTACATGGAAATATGGAAATTAATCATTCTGTCAATAAAATTTTAAAGATAATACAATAATAATAACCTTTTATATTACATATTGTTTTGGCACATTTACAAATTGCAATATAATGTTCATTGAAGTTTTTAACAAAACTTAAATGGCTTCCGGTGGTATAAATAATAATGTGAATATATTAATGACATTTGCGGCATAGTTTATAACCATCGGACGTACATAAAATTTACGTTTTCAAGTTGAAAGGGAAAATATAAAGATATTGTTTAAAATAAAATTTTTATTGCAGAGGTTTAGGTGATTAAAGTGTCCCCGAACCACTTAGTTACAACTCACTCAATTTTCATAAATGTAAGTAGTTCTTAACTGTGCATTTTTTTCATAACATTGAAATGCGATCATACATTATTTTTTAATCCACACTTTACTAATTTTTGTAACTTACGCTTATTTTTTATGTAATATGTTTACGGTTTCAGTATTATTTTCACATAAAATATCTTATATATATTTATTTATTTCGTTTTATTTTAACGTGCAAATAGAGTAAATAAAATTTTTAATAATATTTAATTCAAATTTTTTATTATATTCACACGAGTACAGAATATGTTACACATGTAACAGTATAATATTTAATTCAATTTTTTTATCATATTCACAAGAGTACAGTTTATGTTACACATGTAAAAGTAAATATAATTTTCTTTTCAGAAATTATTTATACATTTAATTTTTGTTTAGTCTTTGGAATACGTATATTAATTACGCCAATTAGTTTTAATAAAATTATTTTTGGGGCTTTGCAACCAGCTATATAGTTATACATTTCTTTTTGACCTGATGAAGTCTTATAAATCGATGAAGGCCGGCTGCACGCACGAAAAAGCATGTTTCATTGTCACGTTCCGCCTGAGCCGAGCGTGCAAGAACCGGCCAACCACCGTGCGAGATAATCTGATATGTATAATATCAAACAGGTTAAGGTGGGCTTTTTAACTAATTGTTCGTGATTATATTTAAAAAATTATTTAAATTAACTTTGCAAAAACTGTAAATAATATTTAAAAATTAAAAATTATGCATTTCATAAATGTTTTCTTATGACGTTATCACGTAAAATTATCCTCCGTAAACTGACTTTACAGACAACCCTTTTTTTAGCTTATAGATAAGTAAGTATTATTTAAAACCGTACAAGTATTTTTTTTAAACAATATATTCTATCGATAAGATTTCTTAATCATATAATTTTCACTGATAATTGGAAATATTTGCAATAACTGAAATAGATGTTAAAATATTTATTTTATGGTCAGCTTTCAAAAGTTATTTTATAGGATGAAAACATATTATTTGTTTCGGTTTTATTAATTTAATAAAGGGAAAAATAGCTTTAGGATTTTTTTGAAGCTAGGTTTAAACCTAAGTAAACGAAACTAACACGGAGAAAAATTTTATCAAATGATATTGCGAGGCAAAGCATTAACATATAAGACCTGTGGGAGACAGCTGCCGTTGAAGGTGTTACAAATCACGAATTTATGCAGTGGCATTGCGAATGACCAGTGGTTTTTTTCGTCCCCTGCACGACGAAAGGCCATCATTATCTATATCATAAAAAATTTGACGGCCACTCACATTAACTACGGCCTCAAATTTGCTTTTTTTTTTTTATCAGTATGTGAAAAGAGCAAAGCCGTAATGCTTTCCGCCATTAAAAAAATATTCACTTTATGACGTCCCGTTTAGTAGAGCCTTTAATAAAAGTTAAATAATAGAAATTAAAAAAAGCTTTACCACCAATTTTTTTATTTCTTAAAGCATTTAAATAAATTATTGAACATTTTCTTTAATGGGACAATAATATAGCTTGGTCTTCAAAACAAATATTATCTACAGAACATTTTAACTCAGGCTGAGAAAGTTTTACTTAAAAAAAAGTACTTTAACAACTTAAATAAATTACGTTATTAGAAAAATAAATAAAATTCTTCGGCAAGTTGATCCCTAAGTAGAAGTTTTAAAAATGTGGAGACAAAGGCGAATGCTGAAATATCTGTGGTAAGACAAGACTAGGAATCCTGTCAAAGAGGAAAAAAAAAAGTATTTGATGGCAGAAGTTACAAGTTATTTTGGACCATAAGAAGATAGAGGCCGATTGGCATATTTAATTTGGATTTGGAGTTGGTAAATGTGTGATTAGGAAAAGTGTAGAGCGTAAAAATTCAAATATTAACACGTGTAGGAAATTTTGAAAAATATAACAGGCATAAATGTTCTACGAGAAATGTTCGAAAAGAAGGACCCGCTTGGTCATTAAAAAAAAAAAAAAAAAACTCGTGAAAAATGTTTTAAAGGACAGTTTTATTTCACTACAAATCTACTTTTTTCCACATGCATACAATTCAGTTCTAAGCTTTTTTCGTAACGCTGCACCGGCTTCTTCAACCACTCTGAATATAAGTTCGTCGCCGCCTAAGAATTAAACGCGTTAAGAAAGTGCGTCTACCCGCAGTGCAGACTAGTAAAGCGGGAAGCATGCACACAGGGGCATTCGCAGGTTCAGGTGAACATCATTTTGCACACAGAAATCGATTCACAACGCGCGTCCTCACACGTCTGACCATGCTCTCGTTGCCACCTGCGGTTGTCGGAGAGCAATCATGCCTGCCGGGCGCATGACTCGCGAAGATGCCATCGGCCTGATGCTACGAGCCAATTCCCCTGTGTACTGGCTACCCGCTTCACTTGTCTGCACTGCGAGCAGCCGGTCTTCCTGGCGCGTGACTCGCCTGCTCGCTTCGGCCATCCGAGAGACTGGCTGCTGTTTGCTGGACTGTGTTTGAATATGTTGCCGCGGCCGCTTTGTGGGTGGCTGCAAACTGTCAGGTGACAACTAGAAACTCAAGACTGCCGTTGCCAACTGGTTTAATTGCCAGGCGGCGAACTTCTATGCAAATGGTTGAAAGAAACTGGTTCAGTGTGGTGACAAATGCTTAGAACTGAATGGCGATTTTGTGGAAATAAGAAGTTTGTTACGTAGTAAACTAAAACTGTCAATAAAAACCTTTTTTCACACTTTATTATTTTAATGACCAAACGGACGTTACTTCGTGAAAATTTCTTGTGGTTATGAGAAAATATAACAATTATGACAGGATGCAAGGCCATGGAAAGTGTTGTCAAATTGTCCCGGGTACACTGACGACTTAAAACAACCATGGAAACAATGCTATAAATAAACAATTCAACCGAAAATTAATGTTCTGTGAATGGTTCTGCCGTAGTTATGACTCTTTTCTCTGCGAAACGCCAATCGTCACAATTTGCATTGGTAATTTTTTTATTTTGAAGTCACGCATCAGCGTATAAACTACGTGATTCTATTTCTCTTAAATTTAGCATTAAAACTGGACGAAGCGCGGATAGCTTAAACTGTACGCTTTGATGTTACATTAGAGTGAGCGTGATTGGGTTGAAATTCATGTTTGCAGTTCAACACATTTGATGAGGAGTCTAGCTGATAAGCGATATGTTTTTGCTCACAAAACGATCTCTAAGCCATACCAAAGCGATCTGCGTTCTATTATCAATAGGTTAAAACCTGGATTTCAAGCAGGTTGGAAACATGATGGACGTAACCGTAAGTTGGTGGGTTTTCTCAGGGGAATTTCACTCATAAATTTATTCCGTCAATGCTCGATTCTCATATAATCACCTCTCGTATTCTCTTGTGACCCCGACGTCTCCGAAGCTTCAAGCCCATTTTATAATATGTTATTTTTAAAAATTAAAATCGCATGCGCCAGCTGAACAGTTTTAAAAAAAAATTCAAAGCAGTCATTAGGTATGCCAACAGAAGTGAAAACTTAAAACTATAAAAAAACCGTTTTTATTTTTGGATATCCAAATTTGTTTTATCACGTTAGTAAAATAACTCCTAAAATTCTATTAATACGCATTGAATATTAATTGTAGGTATTAAAAAAAATAATGATGTTCTTAATTATTAGGTTATATTGCTACAAAGACTTCGTTTTCATCGTTATTCAAAATATATATCTATATGAGAATATTAATATATTTTATACTCACTAGTAGTATATAATAGGGGCTCCGGGGACAGGCTTCAGGCTGTGGATTGGGATTGTCGGTCCGCTATCTTGGATTGTGACGTCACGGCGGCCATCTTGGATGGATGTGACCTTGACCCTTGACCTTGACCCCGGCGGCCATCTTGGATGAGTGTAACGAGACACCACGTAACGGGACACAGTGTAACGGGACATAACGTAACGGGACAAGTAGATCACGGCGGCCATTTTGGATCCGCCATCTTGGATCCGCCATTTTGGATGACGTAATTGTGTTCTCGAAAAATCCGGCATTGTGTTTTCCGCCATATTGGATGATGACGTCACCGTTGCAATTTCCGTTACGGCCGCCGTCTTTAATTTTTTTATTTATTATCCAATTTTAATGATTTTTTTTTTTAAATTATAAAAAATTTCAAATAATAAAATTTTAATAAAAAATATTTAAAAAATATACTTTTACGACATGGAGCTCGGAGTCCTCGGTTCGAACCCGATGAGTGCAAAAATATAAAAATGGCGACCGATCCTTCCTCAATGGTGGCTGCAAGCAGACTGACTCCCACCACATGTTTCATAGCATATATATAATCCGGCAGTATGACGTCATGTACGCCATCTTGAAATTTGGACGCCATTTTGAAAATCTTTATTTATTATCCGATTTTAATGAAAAAAATTCCAAAATTCATCAAAAAATTAACGTATTTGAATTCTGTTTGATTATATCGATGTACGTCCTTGGTTCAATTCCCGGCGAGAATAAACAGTCGATCCTTCCTCCATGAAAGCTACCTAGACTGATCTACCACCACCAGTACAAAGGTATATATCGTCAACTGGTATGACATCATGTCCGCCATCTTGTCTTCATCCGCTGGAGACCGCCATCATGTTTTCGTCTGCTAGAGTGTGCCGATACCATGTAGTAAAATTATCTGGTCACCATACTTTTGTCCTCAACTGCTGACATTGAACATTGACCTTGGCCTTTGACCTTATCCTTGAAATTTGACCTTGACCTTGAAATTTGACCTTGACCTTGACCTTGATATTTGACCTTGACCTTGACCTTGAAATTTGACCTTGACCTTGAAATTTGACCTTGACCTTGAAATTTGACTTTGTCCTTGTCGACCACCATGGATCCGACATTTTATGTTCAGTACATGCTACCAGGAGCTACCACCTGCTGGAGTACGCCATATTGTGTGTGTACTTGTATTATAGAGTACATTTCCATCTGGATGATTTTATTCTAACCCGCTACAGTGCAGTAATCATTTATTATTATTGCTGTGACACCCGCCATCTTGAAATTCGGCCGCCATCTTGAAATCATGTAATAATGTCGCTAGAAAAGCGGGAAAAAATCCAAAATTCATTAAATAAATCACTCATTAACTTACATATTGATGTGATCGATTCCTGTCCTCGGTTCGATACCCGACCGATGCAATAATGTTTAATTTTATGTAAAAAATATTAATTTCAATAAACCATGTTCAACATTCGTAAAGAGACTTAAAATCATATACTACCATCATCCTATCAGACATCAAGACCACCATATTGGAAATTCGTAATTGTAATGCTAGAGATTCGGGAAAAAGTTTAATTTCATTAAATAAATTTGTAATCCATATAATGATTGATTGTATCCACGAAGGTCATTGGTTCGATCCCTGGCCGATACAAAACAACTTTAATATAAAAAATACTAGAAAAGTGTTAGGTTTGAGAAAATAAAAACACCACAAGTTCTTTAAAAAATATTTATTACATAAATTCAATACACCGCTACAAGTACAAAAAAACACTGACAAATTACTAAAGCCTTTTTGGATTCCTCGATTCAAACAGTCTTCTTATTGTACAGAATAAGCCTTTTATGACTTTAAATTTCTATCCGATCCGTTCATCACCGCAGCCAGAGACGGACTGAAGTTCATATCACTTATATAGTCTCATTAGCCGCTACAACACATGAGTCAAATCAATAACCATGTTCATTATACGTCTTGGAGCATTTTTTATAATGATGATGTAAGCTATCGAGACGTGAAATTAGTTTATTGCACTTATTGCACTGAAATTGTATTCTTTGAACATTATTAGAACATCCGCTTCCTTCATGTCTGCGAGCATTTAAGGTGATAGTAAATGATGAACCACAGTATTTGCACTGATGCGAAGTACGCTCTTCATTAATTGAAGTATTCAATGCTGATGAAACTTCAGCTGATGGTGGAACAGCACATATCGAAGTCTCCTCCAGTGTTGTCAGAGGCGTTGCCAACGGGATCTGCTCCAACATCGTCGGCGCTGACGTCAAGGTTCCCGTAGTCGATGGTACATCCTCCATCGAGTTCGACGTTAAAGTCGGTAAAGATGCCATCGAAGTCTCAAGAACAGGCAATTACACGACTTATGCACCAGAAGAAACAAACTAGGTGATCAGTACACCGTCGACCGCAGTAACAAACTGAGCGTCCTGCTGTCTAGGACTCGTTTATATACATTAACCGGTTTGAATAATACGCTAGTCAAATCAAGAACAATTTACTAAAATACTAGAGTCAAAACAACATTAAAAAAATAGAAGCACCGGCAACGAATTGACAACACATTTGGAAGCACCGACAACGAAAAGGCAGCACATTTGGAAGCACCGACAACGAAAAGGCAGCACATTTGGAAGCACCACCATCGAAAAGGCAGCACATTTGGAAGCACCGACTACGAAAAGGCAGCACATTTGGAAGCACCGGCAACGAAAAGGCAGCACATTTGGAAGCACCGACTACGAAAAGGCAGCACATTTGGAAGCACCGACAACGAAAAGGCAGCACATTTGGAAGCACCACCATCGAAAAGGCAGCACATTTGGAAGCACCGACTACGAAAAGGCAGCACATTTGGAAGCACCGACAACGAAAAGGCAGCACATTTGGAAGCACCACCATCGAAAAGGCAGCACATTTGGAAGCACCGACTACGAAAAGGCAGCACATTTGGAAGCACCGACAACGAAAAGGCAGCACATTTGGAAGCACCACCATCGAAAAGGCAGCACATTTGGAAGCTCCATCAACAAAAAAAAAAGGCAAAAAGGAAGCACAAGTTAGAAATCAGAATACACGAAATAAAAACATTAAATTCTTATAATTAAATTATTTATTTTATTGCTTTACATTATAACAATGCAAGTAAAACAAGCCATTATTGTATGTAGCCAGCATTCCTCAGTTCCTTGAGTATGAAGGATATTTCTTTGATGCACGAATAGTTTCCTGCACAAATCGAACCATGTAGAGGTCTTAGCCGGTCAACCAATATGTTTGGATCTTTCCATGATGTGTAATCATTCTCTTCTACCACCATCTTCCTTGCACCTTTATAATAAATATTATGATCTCTGGTGTCTTCCGTTTTACCACCAACCTCAGGGTAACTTTAATGTTTGAGACGGTGATCATCACAAGCTTGATCAGATTTATTTAATATATCACGTCGTTTCCATCGTTTCGGTCTCAGGACACCGCCACATTTTTCATCTTGGCAGCTTTAGGTGCTTCATCATAGTCTATGTCTTTGTTAACAGCCTCAGAGTCACTGTAACAATCACCGTCTTCACCCAATTTACCGTAATAATTCGATGTTGATGATGTTGAAGTGTCTTCATCGTCTTCATGCTTCCTTTTTTAGGCCATCATTTTTACAAAGTATAAAAGATCTACTTGAATTCGGCTGGAATATATTCTCACTTTTCACGTTAAGGATTCTTCCATTGTCTTCATTCTTCCGTAAATCATCAACCTCCTTCAATTTAAGTTCTTTGTCGAGATCGGAAGAGCCAAGAAAATTATTGTCGTAATGCAGATCACTCTTCCTTAGGCTAGTAGATTCATCGTTGTCCTCTAGCTTGTACGCAGGCTTGGCGTTACAAGTTCTGCCATGTCTTTTTAGGCTCTCTCTCCACGTAAACGACTTGCTACATCGAACACAACTTATCATATTGCGCAGTGGATTTTTAACACAGTCATTCTTCTCGTGTTGTCTTTTATTCTTTCTCAAGATAAACTCTTTACTGCCAAACATACACCTATGTTCTTTCGATACAGCTTCAGATCCCAAATCGGAATTCATATTAGTTACAGAGTAATGCCAGATACCAATTGAGTGTTTTAAATTAGATCCAATAATTAAATAGAAATTTTTTCATATTTCATCAACGAGAATTAATATATCTCATGCAAAATACTTTATGCATGTAGTTCTGCTTTTCAACAGATGTCGCCACATGTTGCTTGCAGGTAAATAATATTTAGTTCTTTTATGCGGGATGCGGGATGCTCACTAACAATCGCAAAAGAAGGATGGCTTCGCTAGACTCCAAGGAAAAGGAAGTTCGTCTTGCATGTTGGTGCTTCACAGATGTCTCATGGCGTAATATTAATTTGACTGAGTAATGATATTTTTTAATTCCACCTGATAAAAATATTGCAAGTTTTGATTTAGTAGCAGAAATTATCGAATTAAATGTAACTCCAAATAAAATGACATATATCATTAGACAAAAAAAATCCATGCAGAGAGCGGTTTCTCAGAATAGTCAGAAACACTTGAAGAAACCACAGGAATGATTGCAAGAACACGGGAAAAACCATCATAATATTGACAAGAATAATCAGGAGCACACGGAGAAAACCATCATAATATTGGCAAGAATAATCAGGAGCACACGGAGAAAACCATCATAATATTGACCAGATTAATCAGAAGTACTCGGAGAAAACCACCACATGTTTTCTTTGATATCATAAAATTACAAGAAAATATAAAATAAATATAAATATAAAAATAAATTAATAAAAAAAATTAAAAAAAATAAAAAATGCATAAACGGTTTCTGCTAGCTTGTAAACTTATCATTGTTGAGCAAAGATAGAGCTCTTGTACAAGCCTGAAATTTATGCTTTTTTTTAATTTTTTTTATTTTTTTATTAATTTATTTTTATATTTAAATATTTTTTCTTGTAATTTTATGATATCAAAGAAAACATGTGGTGGTTTTCTCCGAGTACTCTGATTAATCTGGTCAATATTATGATGGTTTTCTCCGTGTGCTCCTGATTATTCTTGCCAATATTATGATGGTTTTCTCCGTGTGCTCCTGATTATTCTTGTCAATATTTTGATGGTTTTTCCCGTGTTCTTGCAATCATTCCTGTGGTTTCTTCAAGTGTTTCTGACTATTCTGAGAAACCGCTCTCTGCATGGATTATTTTTGTCTAATGAGACATGTCATTTTATTTGGAGTTACATTTAATTCGATAATTTCTTCTACTAAATCAAAACTTGCAACATTTTTATCAGGTGGAATTAAAAAATATCATTACTCAGTCAAATTAATATTACGCCATGAGACATCTGTGGAGCACCAACATGCAAGACGAACTTCCTTTTCCTTGGAGTCTAGCGAAGCCATCCTTCTTTTGCGATCGTTAAGCTGGACTCCCAATCATCCGTTTCATCCGTCCGTCCGTCAATTTCGGTCCGTTATTTTCTCTCGGCAATTATAACCGACTCTCAACCATCCGCCATCCGTCCGTCCGTCACTATTATAAAATATCAGTGCTACAACTTTCCGCCACATACTTTCTCAATTGTAAGTAAACTTTTGGTGAAAATAATTTACTTGGGATAATTAACTTTTGTTTTTATTAATGTGATAATAAGTTTACAGGCGGTAACCGTGGTTTGACAAGTGGATTAAACGGGTGCCGTCTTAAAAATAATATTAGTCATGCCAGCAATAAATAAAATTATGCTTCTTTTATTACTGCGTCAAAGGAAACAGAGAGAAGCTATTTCTATCCAGGCTTTTTCCCTCAGTTGCTTATCCCGATAGTCTTTGCTATATATATTATACAAATACTCCCTTTCCCGGACGTAATTTATCAGCATTTCTTCCGAAAAACTCATTCTCATAAGCAATCTTTACCGTTATTATGACAATAATAATCGGTCAATACGACACAGCCTTCTATATATTGCAAATTTAAAAAATCGAACACTGTTTTCGTAAAGTCGTATTGAAGACGATCGACTTAACAAGGCGGTGGACCATCCGTTGGTCCGTCAAAAGCTAAAGCTTGGCAAGGTTTTGACGGACGGACGGATGGAATTTTTCGGGCAATCTGATTGGCTACAGGTCACGTGATTGACGGACGGACGGGTGACGGACGGATGAAACGGATGATTGGGAGTCCAGCTTTAGTGAGCATCCCGCATCCCGCATAAAAGAACTAAATATTATTTACCTGCAAGCAACATGTGGCGACATCTGTTGAAAAGCAGAACTACATGCATAAAGTATTTTGCATGAGATATATTAATTCTCGCTGATGAAATATGAAAAAATTTCTATTTAATTATTGGATCTAATTTAAAACACTCAATTGGTATCTGGCATTAGTCTCAGTAACTAATATGAATTCCGATTTGGGATCTGAAGCTGTATCGAAAGAACATAGGTGTAAGTTTGGCAGTAAATAGTTTATCTTGTGAAAGAATAAAAGACAACACGAGAAGAATGACTGTGTTAAAAATCCACTGCGCAATATGATAAGTTGTGTTCGATGTAGCAAGTCGTTTACGCGGAGAGAGAGCCTAAAAAGACATGGCAGAACTTGTAGCGCTAAGCCTGCGTACAAGCTAGAGGACAACGATGAATCTACTAGCCTAAGGAAGAGTGATCTGCATTACGACAATAATTTTCTTGGCTCTTCCGATCTCGACAAAGAACTTAAATTGAAGGAGGTTGATGATTTACGGAAGAATGAAGACAATGGAAGAATCCTTAACGTGAAAAGTGAGAATATATTCCAGCCGAATTCAAGTAGATCTTTTATACTTTGTAAAAATGATGGCCTAAAAAAGGAAGCATGAAGACGATGAAGACACTTCAACATCATCAACATCGAATTATTACGGTAAATTGGGTGAAGACGGTGATTGTTACCGTGACTCTGAGGCTGTTGACAAAGACATAGACTATGATGAAGCACCTAAAGCTGCCAAGATCGAAGAATGTGGCGGTGTCCTGAGACCGAAACGATGGAAACGACGTGATATATTAAATAAATCTGATCAAGCTTGTGATGATCACCGTCTCAAACATTAAAGTTACCCTGAGGTTGGTGGTAAAACGGAAGACACCAGAGATCATAATATTTATTATAAAGGTGCAAGGAAGATGGTGGTAGAAGAGAATGATTACACATCATGGAAAGATCCAAACATATTGGTTGACCGGCTAAGACCTCTACATGGTTCGCTTTGTGCAGGAAACTATTCGTGCATCAAAGAAATATCCTTCATACTCAAGGAACTGAGGAATGGTGGCTACATACAATAATGGCTTGTTTTACTTGCATTGTTATAATGTAAAGCAATAAAATAAATAATTTAAATTATAAGAATTTATGTTTTTATTTCGTGTATTCTGATTTCTAACTTGTGCTTCCTTTTTGCCTTTTTTTTTTTTGTTGATGGAGCTTCCAAATGTGCGGCTTTTTCGATGATGGTGCTTCCAAATGTGCTGCCTTTTCGTTGTCGGTGCTTCCAAATGTGCTGCCTTTTCGTTGTCGGTGCTTCCAAATGTGCTGCCTTTTCGTTGCCGGTGCTTCCAAATGTGCTGCCTTTTCGTAGTCGGTGCTTCCAAATGTGCTGCCTTTTCGATGGTGGTGCTTCCAAATGTGCTGCCTTTTTGTTGTCGGTGCTTCCAAATGTGTTGCCTTTTCGTTGCCGGTGCTTCTATTTTTTTAATGTTGTTTTGACTCTAGTATTTTAGTAAATTGTTCTTGATTTGACTAGCGTATTATTCAAAACGGTTAATGTATATAAACGTGTCCTAGACAGCAGGACGCTCAGTTTGTTACTGCCGTCGACGGTGTACGGATCACCTTGTTTGTTTCTTCTGGTGCATAAGTCGTGTAATTGCCTGTTCTTGAGACTTCGATGGCATCTTTACCGACTTTAACGTCGAACTCGATGGAGGATGTACCATCGACTACGGGAACCATGTCGTCAGCGCCGACGATGTTGGAGCAGATCCCGTTGGCAACGCCTCTGACAACACTGGAGGAGACTTCGATATGTGCTGTTCCACCATCAGCTGAAGTTTCATCAGCATTGAATACTTCAATTAATGAAGAGCGTACTTCGCATCAGTGCAAATACTGTGGTTCATCATTTACTATCACCTCAAATGCTCGCAGACATGAAAGAAGCGGATGTTCTAATAATGTTCAAAGAATACAATTTCAGTGCAATAAGTGCAATAAACTAATTTCACGTCTCGATAGCTTTCATCATCATTATAAAAAATGCTCCAAGACGTATAATGAACATGGTTATTGATTTGACTCATGTGTTGTAGCGGCTAATGAGACTACATAAGTGATATGAACTTCAGTCCGTCTCTGGCTGCGGTGATGAACGGATCGGATAGACATTTAAAGTCATGTAAAAGGCTTAGTCCGTACAATAAGAAGACTGTTTGAATCGAGGAATCCAAAAAGGCTTTAGTAATTTGTCAGTGTTTTTTTGTACTTGTAGCGGTGTATTGAATTTATGTAATAAATTTTTTTTAAAGAACTTGTGGTGTTTTTATTTTCAGAACCTAACACTTTTCTAGTATTTTTTTTATTAAAGTTGTTTTGTATCGGCCAGGGATCGAACCAAGGACCTTCGTCGATCCAATCAATCATTATATGGATTACAAATTTATTTAATGAAATTAAACTTTTTCCCGAATCTCTAGCATTACAATTACGAATTTCCAATATGGTGGTCTTGATGTCTGATAGGATGATGGTAGTAGATGATTTAAAGTCTCTTTACGAATGTTGAACATGGTTTATTGAAATTATTATTTTTTACATAAAATTAAACATTATTGCATCGATCGGGTATCGAACCGAGGACAGGAATCGATCGAATCAATATGTAAGTTAATGAGTGATTTATTTATTGAATTTTAGATTTTTTCCCGCTTTTCTAGCTACATTATTACATGATTTTAAGATGGCGGCCAAATTTCAAGATGGCGGGTGTCACAGCAATAATAATAAATGATTACTGCACTGTAGCGGGTTAGAATAAAATTATCTAGATGGAAATGTACTCTACAATACAAGTACACACACAATATGGTGTACTCCAGCAGGTGGTAGCTCCTGGTAGCATGTACTGAACATAAAATGTCGGATCCATGATGGTCGACAAGGACACATCAAATTTCAAGGTTAAGGTCAAATTTCAAGGTCAAGGTCAAATTTCAAGGTCAAGGTCAAATTCCATGGTCAAGGTCAAATTTCACGGTCAAGGTCAAATTTCAAGGTCAAGGTCAAGTTTCAAGGCCAAGGTCAAAGGCCAAGGTCAATGTTCAATGTCAGCAGTTGAGGACAAAAGTATGGTGACCAGATAATTTTACTACATGGTATCGGCACACTCGAGCAGACGAAAACAAGATGGCGGTCTCCAGCGGATGAAGACAAGATGGCGGACATGATGTCATACCAGTTGACGATATATACCTTAGCACTGGTGGTGGTAGATCAGTCTAGGTAGCTTTCATGGAGGAAGGATCGACTGTTTACTCTCGCCGGGAATTGAACCAAGGACGTACATCGATATAATCAAACAGAATTCAAATACGTTAATTTTTTGATGAATTTTGGAATTTTTTTCATTAAAATCGGATAATAAATAAAGATTTTCAAAATGGCGTCCAAATTTCAAGATGGCGTACATGACGTCATACTGCCGGATTATATATATGCTATGAAACATGTGGTGGGAGTCAGTCTGCTTGCAGCCACTATTGAGGAAGGATCGGTCGCCATTTTTATTTTTTTGCACTCATCCGGTTCGAACCGAGGACTCCGAGCTCCATGTCGTAAAAGTATATTTTTTAAATATTTTTTATTAAAATTTTATTATTTGAATTTTTTTATAATTTAAAAAAAAAATCATTAAAATCGGATAATAAATAAACAATTAAAGATGGCGGCCGTAACGGAAATTGCAACGGTGACGTCATCATCCAATATGGCGGAAAACACAATGCCGGATTTTTCGAGAACACAATTACGTCATTCAAAATGGCGGATCCAAGATGGCGGATCCAAAATGGCCGCCGTGATCTAATTGTCCCGTTACGTTATGTCCCGTTACGCTGTGTCCCGTTACGCTGTGTCCCGTTACGTGGTGTCTCGTTACACTCATCCAAGATGGCCGCCGTGACGTCGGAATCCAAGATGGCGGACACCGGCACCGGCACCACATCCTGCATCCTGAGCTCGGACCGGCCAAACTATACTACTCTCACTTTTTACTGCACAGTAATCGTATACTTAAGATTTAAAATAAAAATTGAACAAAAACTCAATTTGAACACTATTAAAACATAATCGATTCACATATGCACAGTACTGATGTACAGGGACTGAAGACGCGTAATGGCTGCGCGCGCACCACTGAGTGTATATATATTCACGTCACGTGTCCATGTCGATGATTTACATGAATTTACTTCATATCCAAACCTTCCTATACAAGTTTTCATTTCAAAAAACACTGAAATATGACGATGAAGTTACCAATAAAACTTTCCAAAACGTGTTTTGTAATGCAAATATTTGATAATTTGTAGAGGTTATAAAACCTCCTAGCCCTTTGCAAAGTCTGAATCTTAAAGTAACAGGCGTTTTATATATTTTGTGACTTGTAAATTTAAATATTTACTTGGTCAACCATCACATACGTCTTCAAATTTGACAGCTCAAACAAAATCTAGTTCTTGATTAAGTATGAATGGTCAAGAAATGCACTGTTTAAATCAGGTGATTTGGAACGATCTATAGGAAATTCGTAAGCTGATACTGGATGCCACGTGCGGGTGATAAGAACCTGTAAAAATCCTTACTAAATGTATGGCGCGAAACATTAGGATGGCTGAATAATAACTTACAATCAAAGTGAGGGGAGGTTATTTATAGACTAGTCCAAAAGTAGTCTCAAAAGTGTATTTTACATAATGGAAATTTTTGGGTTCATTATCCATTGTGCATTCAGTGTACCTCAAGGAAACATATGAAAATCTCACAGTTCTGATAAAATGCGTTAACTATGAAAAACATTCTTGGACAATTTTCAGTGATTTAAAAGATGTTGGTATGCTACTTGGTCTACAATCTGGCTACCCAAAAAAAAAACCGTTTTATTTGTGAATGGGACAGTAGAGCCAAAGAAAAACACTGGAAGCAGACAGACTGGCCCAAAAGAAAAACCCTACAACTGGGTTCACAGAACATAATAAATGTACATGTTCAACAAAGCAATGTACTATTACCTCCTCTTCACATTAAACTCGGATTAATGAAGCAGTTCACTAAACCACTTCCAAAGAAGGTATTTGATAAAAAATTTCAAAAAATATCTTATTCGAAACTGAAAGAATGGATCTTTGTGGGACCGCAGATCAGAAAATTAATAAAAGACAGTATGTTAAAAAAAACAATGAATCCTGTAGAAAAACAAATCTGAGATTCTTTTAAAGAAGTTGTGGCCAACGTTTTAGGTTAAAAAAACATCCATAGTACAAAAGAATGGTTGAAGAAATGTTAGAGGATCTCATGAAATTAGGATGTAACATGAGTGTGAAACTTCACTTATTACATTCACATAATTATTTTTTTCTTGCGAATTTCAGTGATGTCAGTAAAGAACAAGAAGAACATTTTCGCCAGGACATAAAGGACATGGAAAAGAGATACCAGGGAAGGTGGGATTTAAAGATGATAGTGGACTACTGCTTCATGATTAAAAGTGATGGGACTGTTGAAGGAAGGCAATCGAAGAAGAGAAGTTTTAACCCACGGAACACATATCTTGAAGTGAAATCAGAGAAGACGATGAATTAAATTGTAGGATACTGTTAGGTGTTCGTAACAGTAATCGAATTTTAAAGTGAGTTTTATATGTTATACTATAGTCCACTGTAATGCAGCTGCGTTGCAATTTCATATTGGGTTATAATACACACGATTTTTAAATAAAACTCAAATAAATTGTTCACTGTACAAAAATTTAATTTACTTAAGGGTTTTTATTTACCTCTGGTCTAAACAAGCACATCAAATTAAAGTAATTCGAGAGTGTCATCCTGAACGGAGGCAAGAAACACTACATCGGTCTCGAGAGTTAGTGAAAGATACTGAACAGAGAAGACAAGAGCAAAATGCTTTAAGAGTCATGGCCTCGCCTGCTGAATTTCAGGAAAGGCTAGACATAGAACCAGAGCTTCTTGCATTTGAGCGAGCCACTGAAGAGCCTGCCTGCTCAGATGTAGAAAAGGCGTGACGAACAAGCAGGTCGTCTAGCTGCTTTAAGAGCCACTACATTATTAAAACTCTTATCTACCAAGCTAAATATAAAATTCTATCTGCCCTTGCTAATCCGGGTACTGTAGCTATATAATAAACCTAAATGCTACATGAAAATTTGACACATTTTTTTTATAAGCTAGAATTATAGATATATTAAATATTTTGTAGACTTAACTTGTCAGACCAGTTGGTATTAAAGGGGTCTCCTGGGCACACACACGGTATATAGAACTTCAAGAGAAACCATGCAATTTGAAAACTTCTCAAAATATCCGAGTGGTGTCTGATTTCGAAAATCATTTCAGATTGCGCTGAGGGTGAATCGGTAGTTCTGTTTCCGTTTTTTAAAACTGTATTTTTAGGAGAACATAAAGGGCTCATGCGTTTACAGAATAATTTTTAGCACTCAAGGGCCGTGACAATATCATCATTTCTCTGCAATGTAAACTTATAATAACCGTTCAAATTTCATAGTTGACCTATGTACGGCGAGAAGACTGCGCGCCAGTTCAGAGCCTTGCGCTTGGAGGTGATACCACCCTAGGAGCACCCGATATGGTCGTACTAATCATTCCACCTCAATAACACAGATACACCCTTGACTAGGCGGGCCCCTTTAAGACACATCCTCACACATATGTTATTTTTTTCAAGACGGGTTGAAAATTGTCTAAATACTAATATAATGTAAATTTTTAATTGAAATAATTGAATGCCATACTAAAAGAAATTGCAAAAATAACCAAATTATTTCAAAATTTTTAAGGTTTTTTTTTCATTAAAGGTAATAACTAAATATTATTGATTTAGTGGGTTGAAATTTTTGGAACGTATGGTTTTAGATTTATTGTTAGAGTTTCATTTTCTAGTTGAAGCAATTCGCTTCAACCAACTATAACAACATTAGTTTTTTTTTTCTGACGAATTTATTAGAAAATTAATTTTTAATTATAAAATATTAAAAAAATCTTTACATTAAATGTTATGTTTAACAGTTTAGTAAAAATGTTAAATTGCGTTTGTTTGTGGAGTATTAATAGAAAATATAATTTTTGGGATATGTTGTATAGATAATTTTTTTTTAAAATTAAGAAATGTCATGTCATTAGAAGTAAAATTTTTTTGTTATTAATACATTTTGAGTTATTACATCTTATGTAACTGAGACATTAACTTTAAACCAATATGTGTGATTATGTTTTAACGTTTACACGCTAAAAATAATCTAACAATAAAATAACACATTTTAATTTAACTACAGCAAAAATTAAAAAAATTAATCATTGATTAAGTTTAGATTTTTGGGTAGGTTTCGAAGAATGTATACGTACTTCAGTCGTTACAATGGTATGAATTACAGACCAATTTTTCTTCCTTTTTTTATTCCAATAAGATCGTTAAATCAAAAGTTTAAATGCCTTATTTTTTATTGACTCGATAAATGCCGCAATTTTTCAGGAATTATTTCCAGTAGTATACACACAATTTTGACATGTACACCCTGCCGAGGTAGTTATTTGGCGAAATCGGACCAAGGAGTTAGAAACAGGAAAAGTTAATATGAACGTTTAAAATAATACTTTAACTTTTTTATTAAAAGTAGTAGGTACCAAAAAAACTTTTGTTTCAAATAATATTTTGGAAACACCAACGACTACGCAGCTCTAGTGAAGAAGTTACAGTATCAAAAAATGTTCAGAGTTTTTCTAAGCATTCTTAATATTACCTACAACTTTCTTGTTGAAATAATTTAATTACGAATATTTGTTACGGCAAGCGGTGGAAAAATAGAGGGGTTTAAAACAATACTTTAACTCTTTTAGTAGTAACAGTAGAAAATTATTTAAAGATTTTGGTATATATTCTAAATATAACTAAAATCGTTCTTCTGAAACATTGCATTGATAAATACATTCCTTATCACAAGGAAAGATAAGATTTGTTACGTGCTTAGCTTATGAGATTTTTCACTTGGTGGTTGGGGCACTTCACAGAACCTACGTGAATTTGCCGGTTCAATGTCACATTCATAGACATTCCATTATTATCGAAAATATTCTAGAAACTCTTCAATTGAATAGGTAACGTCTGAAATTTTTTTGACTGCACGGAATATGCAAAAATTCTTGAGAGCTGTTTCTTTAATATTTGAGAAGAGTAAGTAAGATTTCTACTTAAAGTTTAAGAGAAAGTTTCAAATATTTTTAGAATATTCCGAAAATTTACAGTACATTCCAAAATAATCCTGAACTTTTAAATCTATTTAAGCCCGTAGGCTGTGATAAATTAATGACTTCATAAAGAACTAAAATTGTGTTCATTAAGTTTTTCTGTACTATTCTATATCTGTAAGTATGGTAGTTAGGATTTCAATTAAATTGCCAATGCGTTAGCGTTTTGTAAAATTATATAGGTATAACTAAAAGACTCTATTCCTTTCAAAGATATATGGATGTTTAAAATAATAAGTTCAACTCAAATAAAAAAAATAAATCGCGAAAAGATTGTATGATATTCTACGTAAAATCGAATTTTAAACTTTTTCGTTTAATGGTTTTTGGTGTAATGGGTACTTTTCAAGTTATTTCTGAGACAAGTCACTAAGCGTCTGAGTAAAGTACCTAATGGTTTTTGCAAAAAAAAAATAAAAATTCTAAATTTTTTAAATTCTGAACACATTTAAAAGTGACCAAATATTAGGTATATTTCAAATAAGTGAACTAGAATTTACAAAAGTCTTATATTATTACAGAATAACAAATAAAATTTTGAAACTTTTTTGGTTACACAATATGATATGATATGATGTTATTTTGAAAGCTATTGAATGATTTGCCATTTTGAGCCTAAGTAAAATGCAAGTGTTTACAAACAATAATTTGTCAAATTTACAAATACATATTAATCTCATAGCACATATCTTAGAAATGAAATTTAATAGAAAAATATTAGACAATACAAAAGTCTATAAGACAGACAACTTTAAAACCTTTTTGACGTATGCAATTACTGGTTTACTCTGCATATCATTACATGTATCACACATCATGTCATGATATATATGACACTGTATGGCAAACAGTGTAAGCCAGAATTGCCAAAAAAAAAAGTTTTAAATCGATCTTCCATATTACAAAAATAATTCAGAGACATTAAATCACATAAACACGTGCAAACTCAGAGAGGAAGGTGATCTCCCTAGCTGATTGTTTCTTGGAAATATATACTTAAAAATAGATTGTTTTCGGTTGCTCACTTGTATATTAAGTACGAACTAATTTCATCACCAAGGAAATGCGTAAGACTGCATTGTTTCGTACAATTACGCAGTATTTTGGAAACATTGATGGAATAACAATGGAATATTTTTTATGAATATACTCTCCACCCTTATGCTGAGTCTCTTCAGCTGTATTCTACCCCTTTCTCAACTTTTACAATCTCGCCCTCAGGTTGCTGCTGCGGGAAAAATGTCGCTTGACAACTAAACCCTATCAGAATTTACACATGCATTGCATATATCAATCTAAAAACCACGGAATAAAAATAAATCAACATTGTACATAGTAAGTATAATAACCAAAACAGGAAATATACTTTAACAAATCCAAAGTATTTTTACTTGAGATTCCCGGTTATTCATTAGTATATTTTTGGCTTAGTGAGGCGGGATGATAAATGCTACGCTCACTGGTTTTCTAGTGATGTATAGCCCCTAAGCGCAATTCTGTTGACTGGCGCGCAGCATTCTCGTCGTGCAAAGGGCAATATCGAGATTCAAGCTGTAACCATAACATAATGAATGGCAGGAAGAAATTAAGATAAAGCTGCAATGCGACTTCCTTAACTGCTTTCAAGAATATCTACTGGATGTTTCACAAGTCTAAAATTATAATGAAAAACGCGTTTAAAGAATTTTTACTCTTCTAAAATGAAAAACGGATACAGAACTAGGATTTTTACATCCTTTTGCTATAACTATAATTTGGAACTTTGGCATGTAAACAAATAAATCAGATTTCCCCAACTTTCTATACCTCGTTGCAACCAAATATTTACTAAGAGACTCTACTTTGTAAGAGTCGCGAGAAAATAACTTATTGTTTCACATGGGCGACTACAACTGTCACGATAATCTCACCAGTACACAAGTGCTGACTTTAACAAGTAGCCAAAGCTAAGTCTTTTGCCATGTTGATCCAAAAAGCTTTATTGCAAGTGGTATCAAATATATTTTAAATTGTAAGATGGCGAGGTCAAGTACCCCCTTAAGCTAACGCAACGAACTCATTCTTAACGAAGTAGTAGGTGTAGTTTAGTTACATTTAATTGCTTGTTATTTCTTTTCGTTCACTTTAAGGCATGCAGTTTCATGATATCTATGGACACTATCCTTTTTGGATTCTAAGCCAGGAATTAAATCCAGTTACATTAAGGAAGGAGAGGTAGGGAGGCACTGGTGGCCATTTTTAAATTGATAGATTTGCATGGTTTGTAATGTGTAGCTGGTAGTTTTGCCCCTGTTTTGCGCTAAAAAATTATTTTGCCAAGAAATTAAACCAGTGTGTTTAAAAGAGATTGATGATCGATATCGGTCACACGTAATGGTAGTCAGTTAAGCAGTCTATGGCTGTACAAATGGGCTAAAAAATGATGGTTTGGTAAGTTTTTTTTTCACATTTAAGTATATATTGCAGCATTTTTTATGTGAAACATCTAAGCTCTCGGTATTCGGCATTTGCAAGGATAAAACTTGTGCACGCGACGGAAGTCAAGCAACGGAAATGTGTAACAACCGCGGTGCTGCCAAAGTTCACAAATAAAAAAAATCATTGTATGAACTGTTTAATGAATTATAACAAGATGGGCAGTATAATTCCTTGTCGAAAATCAGGTTCATAATCCGGGGTTTAGTATTTTATTAAAGTCTTTATCGCCTTTGACGGAGCCGTTTCATTGAATGTTTACCATTTCGCTCGGCAAACCGAATGATTCGATAGCCAACGTAGCTGATACGGCAGCAAATTATAGGGGCGGGTGCGGAAACTACGTGTGATTTGCGTCCAGGAAAGTAGTTGAAAACAAAAATTGCGTACATTCATTACGCTCAGCATTATTTTAAGTATTATGTGTTAATTTTCGTGTCCGAGGACCGAGTTTCGTATTATGAGTTTATTTGCTAAATTAAAACATATAAATGTTACCGAGGTTAGATTTTACACATTCCTGGCGAGTACTGAAACGCTGGCTTAATTTTTTTTTTAAATCATATGTGTTAGTACTTTAAGTATTGTGTTTGAGTAACTTTTAGAGAAGAATATTATTATCTTTTAGATTTTATAACTTATAAAATATTCGTAGTATTTTAAATGTAGCTAACAAAACAAAAAAAATAATTTAACAACATCCATTATATGTCTTATAAATCTATGTGGACAAGAGCCAGAATAAACATTCAGACTTTGACAGTAAAACATGGAAAAAAAAATTAAATTGATAATACACAATCAGTGGTTGTTTCGTCAATATGGCACCCTTTTTAGCCTACCGAAATCCGAATATTCGTTGCAGCACCTGTCGAAATCTTAACATCATAACTGGAACAAACTATCGTTAATAAGTTTCAAAGTTAACAACTGTTTAAAAGTTAAGTAACGTTTTAAACAGATACATAATATTTTTTTAATGTGTTAAGATAGCTTTTAAGTAATTCTGTATGTCCATAAACATCGATGGCTTAACACTATATTTTGCCTTCCCAAACATGGCGGCTAAGCTTCGTCTCCAGGCTGGGCAGTTCTTTCCCTTCTTACCTCCCTGGTTACGTTGAATTACTTGTTATTTTCTTTAGTTCGCTTTAAGGGATGTAAAGTTGGTTTCAAAGCCAGAAAGTAAAGTAAGGCGTCTGATTTTGAAGTTTACATGTGTATTTATCATATATATATCAAATCATAAACTCATATGCTTTTGTTCATACACGTACTTAAAAATTTCATTAGCTTTACCTGCCTACTATAAAATTTTAAGAAGAGCAACATCTCGCAATGGTTCGAAAGTTATCGTCCGACAAAGTCTGACGTACATACAGACATACCTACAGCAAATATTCCCACCCACAAACGCTAATCGCCCAAGTTGTTACGGAGACCTCCATTAACTCAGTCGATGTTTTAATATCATACTGACAATTTCATAAGAATTTCATCAGACACAAAATTGAAATTACTAATGTATTTAACTTTTTGGGAAGCTATACCAATACGAGTTTAGATAATTTTCTCTCCAAATGTTAAGACTTGTTTGGTTTTTGTGTTTTATTTTGCTAGAATAATATGGGCCGTTAAACTGTTAAATGTTTATTCTATTTTGTTGATAATTAAATATTTTATTTTCATTTATATTTACTAACGCTTATCCGATTATAAGTTAGCATATGATTTGTACTTAAATACTTTTTTTGCTTTAGATATCTACCATCAACAAATGATGAATTATTGACTTACAAAATATATACTACAGCAAACAAGATTTTAATAAAATAAACTAAAGTGTGGGAAGAACCATTTTTCATATTGTAATATACGTTTGGTGTTAAAATTAATATGATTTAAACAAGAGTAATGCAGATTAATTGACATATCTATGTAATATAAATTGTTTGTCTGTAAAAACGGTTTACGGACGATAGTTTAACGTGACAACGTCATAAAAAAATATTGATGAAATTATTGCATACTTTTATGAATAAAATTGAATCATTTTTATTGAATTATCACTATTTTGTATGGATACAAAGAAGGAGTGAAATGAAATTTACAATTTAATTGATAAATTTACTTTTATTTACACTCATTAATTCAAATATCTTTATTTCTTTAACGAACCGATTATTTTAACTATAACTTTTATACATGTTTGCTATTTAACTTTTTACAATCTGTGTTATTCTGTTAAAGATAGGACGATGATAGGAAAAGTAGGAAACGAATGGGACTGTTTCAAGTTTAATGTGCCTCGAAAAAGTCAAATCGATGGTTGTTCCAATCGAGTGGAAGAGAGATAGATGCGGCGCAAGCGTACAATGAGCGTAACGGGACAATGTACGTAACGGGACAATGAGTAATTTTTTTTCGTGCGTGCAGCCGGCGTTCATCGATTTATTAGACGTTGTCGTAGGTCAACTTTTTAATATATTTTCTTAGTAGAGATAACATTTATTTATTTTGGTTGGCATTAAGGAAAAAATATTTTAATGAAGATTAATATATTTTGGTTTCTTTTATAAATATATATGAGTAATAAACATGCAGTATAAACTATAAATTATACATAGCTTCAGGCCTCCTTAGTTCGAAAATGAAACAAGTGACCTAAGTGTTTAATGAAATAAAAAATATGTAGGCTACTGCTGTTGATTTGTATTGCCTTATGCAAATCCTTTTACGCAAACGCTGTTCTCATATAAAAAATACTTTCAAGCGAGACAACATCAGATGATTGTATTCATAATGCTAACAAAAAAAATTATTTTATTGGTATCTTATTTACTTTTGATTTGATATTTAATACGTTATTTATATAAGCACATAATTTTAAGAAATAATAATGTAATCATAAACTAAAAAATGGCTATTCCATTTTGTTTGGATAACAGTCGTATTTAAAAAATAATTTTGTACAGTAAAATTTGGTTTTAAAGTAAGTTTTAGTAACTGGCAGTATATATATATATATATATATATATATATATATATAAAGTATATAAAATTCATAAATTTGCTAAACAGGAAAAAGAACAATATACCTATAAAAAACTATTACTCTTGGATTTGTAATAATGATAGTTCGAAAGTTCATCTTTCGGAAATTACTATTGTGTTTTTCTCTTGAGATACGTGTTTTAATATCGGCCTTGGAAGCTACGTCGCGTAAAATATTATGGAAGTGCGTGCGGACATAAAACTTAACGCTCACCAGCGGTGTGGAGGAAAAAAAATGAAATAAAATAAAATAACCATGTCCCGTCGCGCCTCATGTAATGTTTAGTAAGCAAGTGCGGCGCTAGTTCTCCGGCCGGCCGCCAGGGGCGCTGGCGCGTGCGCGCCCGCCCCCCTCCACCCCCTCCGCAACCACGCGAAGGAGGGGGGAGCGACGCCACAGTGCGTGTCCGACCGTTGGCGCGACCGGATCTCTCGGCGGAGGGAGGCTGCCGCGTCGCCCGCCCGCTCGCCAGCGCACGCTCCGTTCCGTTACTTCACTCGCGCGCAGGGGTTGGCATGAGGCGCTCGTGCGGGTAAGCCTGGCCTCCTTGTCGCGTGTCGTGCAGTGCGCGATACTCTCGTTCATGTGTGGCGGCGCCGGCGCGGGTCGCTCCTGAAACTCTGCTACAGTTCGTCAACTTATCATTTTTTTTCCCCTTCTCATATTTTTTTTTTTTTTCCAAAATGCGCAAACATGTGGATGCGCTCTGTTTCTTCACGTTTGCCGCGGTCATCGCAACCTTTCCCCTTAGAGGTAAGTTTAATACTTTTTTCACTTTTACTGCCAACGTCTTTTTTATGCCTACTGTCACTCTAATATAAATATATAATATTAACAATATTACTTGCCTGTTGCTAGATATGAAATTATAAGTATAGAAGCTGATTTATTTACCGATAAAAATATTTTCATTTAATATTCTGGATTATTATTAAAAATCAATGTTTAATTATAGGTAATTTATCGGAATTTTCACTTCCCCCCTCTCCTATAGAAAAGAAAATCAACATTTAAATTTATTTTCGCTAAATAAATGATTATTATAATACATAATAAAAATGATTTATTTTGTGAAAGACCTTAAGATTTTTGGCATATAAACTAATTATTAAATACGCCATTATCAGATTCCAAGTTAATTTCTCATAACAAAACTTTATTTTTACCATGTGTAAAATAAATTGCTATAAATAGTAGCATGTTTATTGATTTATCTGTAGTGCATTTAGACATTAGAACTAACATATTATTATATGCGTTTGTAAAACACTGATGGCCTGATTAAAGCATATAATCCTCGCATTAAGCTTTATAATGGTTGTATTTAGATTGTTTAACTCTTTAAAAATATATAAATATTTTTTTTTGAAATCAGACTTTCATTAAACAAATTGCAGGTATTTATGACATTAATTTCACAAGCGAAAATTTATTTAAGTCCTTAAACAATATATGTATCTACTAATTTTTATGTTCAATGTTGTATTTACTAAAGTTTTGATTAGTGTAATGCAGCTGAAACTCTACCTTAGAACAGTTCAAATAGCGTTTTTTTGTTTAAAAAAATGGTTAAATTCTTAATGAAATAAATTAGTACTGCTTCCAAAATCAAAACACTTAAAATGTTTAGAACACAAAATATGTTAGACTTTGACACTTTTCCAAAAAAATTTCAACGATAAATATGATTAACAGAAATGCATTATTGAGTTTAATTTGTTTTATATAAAAACATGTTTACAAGATGAGTACATTAAATCTTCAGTTTAAAACAATTGCCCATTACAAATTTTACTGACACAATAATAAAGTTTAAATAACTAAATGTCATGGTGGAAGACCCATATATTGATTTATTTACGTTTTTAATTTATTTTCTAAACCATTTAAAGATTTTAATTTTTTCAAATTAGTGACATTACTTACAGTCAACATTGATCATAACATAAAGAGTGGAAACATTTTTTCTTAAAAAAAAACTGCTGATTTAAAAATATTATTTTGATAATGTTTGGCTCATAAAAAATAATCTAACACACTCGATAATTAACCCGGTTAGAGTGTAGACTAGACTTTGACTTTAATTGTTTTCTGGGGTTATATTGGTAGTTTAAAAATCTTGTTAGGTTTGGAGAGAGGTCTCAAAAATATTTTTTACACTAGATCGTTGAAGTAACACGCTCATGTAGGCAGGGTCATGGGTTCTGTCTTCATTCCAGCATCACAAATATCAGTTGGTTCTAAAAGGTTCAAGCACATTTTAATTTTGGGACTTTCAGTCAACTAAGCCATCTGTGTAACACCGTGCGTTGTAAAACATTGTAAAACACACCCACCCACGTTAACTAATTGCATATAAAACATTAGACCATCTAAGTGAGAATTGACATATATAAAAATTTTCACTTGTGATTTCTTCATTACGTTTAAAAAGTTTTGATTAGACCTACTGGATCAAACTTAAGACTGTCTCACCAAAGTTTCATTAAAATTATTTTTTAGTTAAATACCTGTGTTAATATCTTTATTTAGTTTATTTTGATGTTAGATTGTGGTTTTAAATTGAATTAAAGTGAAGGTACATTATATTTAATACAGTTTCTATTAATTTTAATCATCATACTTTACAAATATTACTTATTTTATTAAAAAGAAATACATTCATGCGTGAGTATAAAACATTATAGTCAGAAAAAATATTTTTTTTCTGGGAATACTTATTATGGTTGAATAAATAGCTAGTAAATCTTATACATTTATTAAAGCATTAACATTTTAATCCTTAATATATATTTATATATACTAATTCATTTCACAATAGTTTGATATTTGAAAGATTATATAAAATTTTGAAATTTTTTTAGTGTCAATAATTTTAGATCATTAGGAATATTTAAAAACTTTATACGTACAACATATGTGTTTAATAGGTACAAATTCCCTTGAATTAAGAGAAAAATATCGATAATCACCGTCATTTTAACAGGTTTGAGACCACGCATTCTGTCTTGAGAAGCCATCACATTTGATTTGTCTTGTTATGAGACAAATCAAAGCATTGTAAAAAAATTGTGTATATATTTATTATTGATTGAAGATTAAGTTATATTTTAGATACACCAAGATTTTCAGACTTATAAATGACATTGTGAAACACTGTTTAATGCTGTAAATACTTACTTTTATTGAACTTCTGAAGTAACATTTTTAAGAATACACAAACTGAACATTCCTCAAATCAACCAAAATTTATACTCGAATGAGGGTTTAACGTATGTTAACAATCTTAAGTACAAAAACGAAATTTCATGTTTTCTCCTTATTTAAAATAATTTTTAATAACATATTTTCTTGAACCACTGTATTTCGTGTAACTTCGGATAACAGACACGAACGTTGCCGATGCAATACGAAGGACTCATCTGAAATTGAAGTAAATAAATTATAAATTCTATGTATGATTAAATATAAATTCTATTTGCGCAAAAACTGGCACTTGAGGCTATCCAACATCAACTTAAATCAAATAATACGGACGGAAAAATTTTACAATTTTAACAGGAAAGGGAAATTTAATTCAAATTCGAACTCATTATACCATTGTCATATTTGAAGATAGAGGGTTGTGTATGATATATATATATATATATATATATATATATATATGTGCGATCGTTAATTGTTACAAAATTCAATTTAAAATTTCGAAAGATGTGCTTACAAGTTATCCAAGGATTTTTCGTCAATTCATGAATATAATTATTTAAAAATCAACTTTTAAATCATTTTGTGGTTATAAACAAACCTTTAAAAGTCTTCAAAAAATACTCTTCTTCTTACTTAGTGCGGTCTGACATTGTTTACAACGGAACAAATCTCAGAATTTGGAATCCGGCCTAGTTTCAATAAAGATCCGGGTGTCGGTTTCGTTTCCTTGGGGCACATTCCTAATTAAACAGTCAGTAATTTTAATACAACGTTTGAAAAACAAAACAAAACAAAACTTTAGAACTGTTGGAATAAATTCCTAAAAAATAAAAGACTGGAAAAGTATCATCGTGTTAACAAATAAACGAGTGTACTTATAAGAACGTGGTGCAAACTTTTTTTACCTTGAAGTGTGTTATTTTAAGAAAACATATTTTTTTACTTGTTATGATGATTATTTTGTTTTATTTGAAAATATGTTTACTAACAATTTTACACTTTGGATTACATTAAATTAATTTCCAATTTTGCTTTGACAGTGTAGTTCGATGTAAATCATATTCAACCTTATTTTTGAAGGTCCTTATTACTTCTCATGTAGAAATAAAATTAAATGCGTTCATTTTTTCATTATTTTTATTTTTTTACGATTACGGCGTAAAACTACATTTAATATTTACAAACGCACATGTTTAAAAAGTGGTGCCTGTTACTATTAGACTTGCGCGTCACACAAGAATTTGTAATGAGGACAAATTAGTTTAAGATTTAAGGGCTTGAACGCCTTCCATTGCAAATTAGCTTTCTTTCAGCAATCCACAATTGCTTTGACCTAGTTAAGATCTTTTAAGGTGGTTGCTCAAGAAAGTCACGTTTAAGATTAATGTTAATTTTTCTCTGTGCGCCCTGAAAAAATGAACAATTTTTTTTAACCACAAGCAAATTAACTTAAACATATATTTATGTTACGGAATAATAAATACACATATTCGTTAATACTCTGCTAATACATTCTGCATCAAACTCAAACGTAATCAAAGGTTTCGAAGAAAGTTCACAATTTTTTTTCTTTGCT
Organism: Bacillus rossius redtenbacheri; assembly: GCF_032445375.1. Classification (NCBI taxonomy): domain Eukaryota; kingdom Metazoa; phylum Arthropoda; class Insecta; order Phasmatodea; family Bacillidae; genus Bacillus; species Bacillus rossius. The sequence goes on along the minus strand of NC_086330.1, from coordinate 40,242,656 downwards.
GAAATAAAGAAAAATAGCAAGACGTTTCAAAGGCTACTTTAGTAGTGGCATAACCTTACACGTATATCAGCTTTAATAAAGGAAATATCTGTCTCACTTCTATTTAACTGCGATTCTGTAGGTCCGGTAAGATACAAAAGCATTACCGAGGTATGCATGTTCATTTATGCTATAAACGTGAGAAATTAATTTTTTTTCCATAAAATCAGAAGAACTTCTATTGATAATTATTAACATAATTTGTTTCATTATAGGGTATAACATTGCATGTGTGCCATGTGTAGCGGTTCAAGATAATGCTTATGGGGATTAATACACGTAAGCTACCCCCATGATCAGCCAGCTGGTTTTAATGGGGCTTAGAGTGTGTATGAGTAAGGGGCTGAGGGCGTGTGATAAATAAACAGAAATGCTATATGGCGGGAATAATAACTGTGTCTGTGAGACAGTCCAAAGTCCACTTCGTCTATAATTATCATACGTTTTGCATAATTAAATAAACTATTCCTGAAATTTATAACTGTAACAGTGAAATCAGTACAATCATATTATTTTGGGTCATGTAATGTAATAAAAGCGATAAACTGGCCACATAAAAATCAAAATTATACAAACAATGTTTGCGTTTACTAATGTACGTGCTAGAAGTTATACGTACTTAACGTAATAAGAAACGAACTTAATATTACATGAAAATAATCAAAATAAATAAAATAACAAATGGAGTAGAGTTATATTATCAATACGGTTGGTAAAGTATCGTTTCAAGCAAATTAAAAACTAATTAAATACTCAGTTTTCAATATAAAATTAATTAATTTATCAATAAATAAGAAAGTTTTATTATACTTTAACAATTTTAATGATATATTAAATGAAAAAATTATAAGTAGTATAATTTTGTCGGTTCTGGGACTCGAGTCTGGAAGAGAATTGTGGATGGGGTCAGTGACCGACCGCCCTGACGTCACGGCGACTATCTTAGATTACCTTAACCTTGACCTTGACCTTGACAGAATTGTATCTACCATCTTAAAATCGAGGGCTCACTAATGTTGTACTTTTCTTTACACACGCCATCTTGGATTTGTATGACGTAACAGTTGCACTTTTCGTTATGGCAGTGATCTTGGATGGATCGTTACCACAACGCCGGAATACCACAACGCCGAACGTACAATAACGCCGAATACCATAACGCCGAATGCCAAATTGACCGCAACGCCGACAGCTAGAAAACTGCTGTGTACCACAACGCCGAAATACAGTAATGCCGAAAAATGTACCACAGCCTAACCTAACCTAGGCTAACATAACCTAGCTTAACCTAACCTTAGCTTACCTTACCTTACCTTACCTAACATAACCTTTGTGGCAGTCCTGCAATGACATTTTTCGGCGTTAATGTATTTCGGCGTTGTGGTATTTCGGCGTTGTGGTACACAGCAGTTTTCTAGCTATCGGCGTTGTAGTCAATTTGGCATTAGGCGTTATGGTTTTCGGTGTTGTTGTACGTTCTGCGTTGTGGTTTTTCGGCAATGTGGTGCGTCCTCATCTTGGATTCTAGAACATAGGTATTTTCATTATGGCCACCATCTTGAATTCTAATTATATTCCGGCCATCTTGGATATGATTTCACAATTACCTTTTTTTGATTTTGACATCATATCTGCCATTTTGTTTTCGTCTGCTGTAGGGTACAATCTTGGATACTGACATATTTTTTCTACTGTTTACTCCTAGAGAGCGCCAGAATCGCTCTGACTCATCATATAAGGTTTACGTTCCATTACTTACGAATATGTTATGATTCTTATCGACATATTAAAATAATTTTTTATGCAAAATACTTTGGAAGCACTGTGATTCGAACCAACACAGCTCTGAACTCTATGTTGGAAAACATATGACTTTAACCGCTTAACCATCAAATTTTGATCATACTGAGAATTAAATAAGGTACAGAAAAATTAACACACATATTGGGACTTGTATTTTTTTTTAATTTGAAGGAATAATAGCATCGTCTGTTCGAGACAGAACCACCATCTTGTTTTCAGTACTCGCTACCAGGAGCTCTATTTTCAGGTAGTGCACACGGCATCTGCTAGAGAGTGCTGCCATAATCTTGTTTTCAATACTTTTACTAGGAATGCTAGTGTTACTTAGTATGCATATCGTCTGCTAGAGTTTGTTACTGCCATATTATTTAAATTTTTACCCTCTAGAGTGCAGGCATTATTTATAACCAGTGCGCCTGCCATCTAGACATGTGGTCGTCATATTAGAAAAATTTAATTATATATTTTAAAATTAGGAAAAAATTCCCAAAATCATAAAAAAAATCCTTTAACTTAGTTCGATCCTTGATCAAAGCAAAAAAGTAAAATTATCAAAAAAGACAGGTTAGAGGAATAAAAAACAAATAACAAATTAAAAAATAATATAATATTTCGACAAGTTAAAAAAATGTAAATAAGCATTTCTCGCTTTCTACATTCCTCTTAAAAGTAAAAGAGAGTATTTTTAAGTGTTTCCATGGAAGTTCCACATAGCAGTCGATAAACAAGGTACAGCCAGATGTTGAATAAACACCTCCAGTCAGTGGCCAGGCATGAAATCTACAGTTAGCAACATTCAATTTGTGGTCAGGCATGTCCAGTCGTAGGCTTGGCATGTCCAGTTGGTGGTAAGGCACATCCAGTCGTTGGCCAGACACATCCAGTTGTTAACTGGACACCTTTAATAGGTGGCCAGCCACATGCAGTTGGTAGCCAGGCGTATCCAGTAGGTGGTCAAACACATGCAATCCAAGAGGTATTTTTTTCTATACTCGGTGAGCATTTTAAACAGTACATGTTCAATGTCAAACTTATAGAACAAGAAACTCTGAACAACGGTACTTATCATGCCCTGACTACAATCTTTTTGATACACATTTTAAAAAATTAAGCACGTTCAAAAAAGGAAGCACATTTGGAAGCACATTTAAGAAAAGGTACCCCTTTTAGAAGGAAACTTAAAAATTGAGCACATTTAAAAGCACAATCAGCGAAAAGGAAGCACAATTGGAAGTACATACAGAAAAAAGGAAACACATTTGGAAGCACATTCGACGAAAAAAAGCTGTGTTACGAGAGCTCAGTCTTAATTAAAAATCAGATTTTGAGAATTAAAACAATTTTATGTTAAATCCAAAATATTTATTTTTTATTTTATACAAATGAAGGTAAAACAAGTCATTATTGCATGTAGCCAGCTTTCCTCAGTTCTTTGAGTATGAAGACTACTTCGTTGAGGTGCGAGTAGTTTCTTGCCCTAATCGAAGACATAATATAGTGTTAAACGATTGAACAATATGTTAGGATCTTCCCATGATGTGTAATCGATAACTTATACTGCTTATATCTTCCTGAAATGTTTGTTATTAATATTTTTATGATCACCATTATTCCAGTAATCATTGTAAGCTGGATCATAATAGTTTATTTTATCACATCGTTTCCGTCGTTTTGATTTCAAAGCTTCATCGCATTTTCTAACCGTGCCTGCTTTAGGTGCTTCATCACCGTCTTTGGTTTTGTCACAGGCTTCAAAGTCACTGTCGCCATCATCGTAGAAGTCAGCGTCTTCACCTGGATTACTGTAATAATTCGAATTCGATTATGTTGAAGCTTCTTCATCGTCTAACAGCTTCCTTTTGAAGTGTTTATCATTATTCCAAAGTATTGAGGATCTACTTCATGTGGGCTTGAATATATTATCACTTTCACTGTGATGATACTTCCATTTTTTTCAGTCTTCCTTAAACTGTCAGCATCATTCAATTTGACTTCTTTGTCAAGATCAGGAGAGCTATGAACATTATCAACGTTCAATGTAAGAAAAATTAATGTCGTCGTGCGGCACATTCTTCTTTTGAATAGTAGCTCCATCGTGTCCTGTATCTTGTAAGTGGACACGACTTTACAAGTTCTACCGTGTCTTTTTAAGTCTCTCTTCGCGTAAATGACATCCTACACCGAACACAATTTATCATTTTGCGTAGAGGGATTTTTAAACTTTTTTTGTTTTGTCTAGCATTATTTCTCAGGACAAAACACTTGCTGCAATTTTCTACAGCGGTGTCCTTTTGATACGGCTGCAAGCAACAAACCAGAATCCATGTAAGGTAACGCTCCTGGTAGCGAGTACTGAAAACAAGATGGTGGTTCTGTCTAGAACCAGCGATGCTAATATTCCTTCAAATTAAAAAATATACATATAAAAGTCCCAATATGTTATTTACTTTTTATATACCTTAATTCTCAGTCTAGTGTATGTCTTGATGGTCGAGCGGTTAAAGGTGTATGTTTTTCATCCCAGAGGTCAGAGCTGTGTTAAATCGAATTAAGGTGCTTCAAATTTTGCATAAAAATTAAATTTAATATGTCAATAAGGACCATAACAGCCCTTGCAGGTGATGGAACATCAACCTTATGTGATATCACAGAGCGATGCTGACGCTCTCTAGGAGTAATCATCAGAAACAATTATATCGGTATCCAAGATGGCGGCCTCAGCAGAAAAAAAATAATATGGTGGCTGTGATATAATTCAAGATGGCGGCCTCTAGCAGACGAAAACAAAATGGTGAATATGATGTCAGAAAAGAAAAATGTGGCTGTGACATCAGATACAAGATGGTGGACATGTTATTAGAATCCATGATCAGGGCCGTAACGAAAAGTGCAACGCTGACGTCATACACATCCTAGGAGGCGTGTGTAAAGAAAAGTGCAACATTAGTGAGCTGGCGCTCGATTATAATATGGCAGATCCAATAACGGTGAGGTCAAGGTCAAGGTTCAAGGTCAAGGTTCCAGGTCAAGGTCAAAGTTCAAGGTCAATGTCCAAGTTCAATTTCAAGGTGTAAGTCCAAGGTCAATGCCACCCAAGATTGTCACTGTGATGTCAGGGCGTTCAAACAATGACCCCATCTTTAGACCACTTCCAGACTTCATTCCCAAAACCAACCAAACTGTTAAACTGTTATAATTTATAATGCAAATATATTATACATATGGAAACAAACTCACCTATATAAATATACACTTGAAAAAACCTATACATACAAACCATTTCATCAATTGCAAACAGAGTAATTTTTGCGAATCATTATTTTAATTTTTACATTTTTCTTTATTACGATAATGAAAACAGAATACATTCTGGGCATTACTCTGTATATTAAATGTAAAAACCTGCGATATCTCACTCCGAGAAAACTTTCGCGGGGGAATTTTAGAAGGTGATGGCTGTAATCGCTAAGACGTCACATTCGTATACACTCTTAGAAATAACATAAAGCTTATGGGATTTTCAAAGAAGAATTCAATTTAAATAAACGATGAGTTCTTCGTAATTTCATATAGCCGAACTTTCGTAGAAACTAGGCCGTATTTTGATTTCAGAGTTCTGTTTTTAAGGTAAACAAACACTAACAAGAAACAAGAGTATGTTTGCAGGAGTCATAAAAAGTTTTCGAATGTGTTGATAGTATACCCAAAATTATTTTCATGGATTCATGTTTGAAGTCCATAAATCTCATACCCGTAAATTTACGAAGATAATCGTAAATTTACGAACAACCCTGGATAGTCGTAAATTTAATGTGAAAATTTGCAACAGTTTAGTGAGAGGGTCGTGAGAGGGTCTCAGCGTCCTGTATATGACCCAGTTTACCGGTATCACCCATATTCCAACTGTCACTGCAAAGCGACACATTTGATTTGTTAACAAACACTGCTAACAGAACAACTGTGGCAGAAGTATAGCTTTGCAGACCATTGTACATAATACTACTTCAGAAAACTGTCAAATTTAATACATGTTACGTGACACAGACTCAAGCTTCTATAATCTCTGAGGTGTCTCTCACCTCGACCCAACAATAAAAAAGCGTTTTAAGTTCACACTGGGCATGTATGGCTTAAGGGAACATGACCTCAATATTTAAAGAGCTGACTACAAACACTTATATAAGGACATATATACCGCCTTGGTGCCCATAAAATTAATCCGGCAAGTAATTCAGATTTATTCTATGACACTCGCGCTAAATGCGTGACGCCTCAATGATCCAACAGTACCAGCTGTTCTCGTTATGCGATGTAATAAATAATATTTCTTAAATTTATTTTACTTGCTTCATTGGCATGTCTTTCCTTCTATAAATTAGTGTTTTTATTTAAAAAAATGTTATAAATGCAAGAACAAATTCAAAATGAGGTTTATTTCTTTAACGATGAAAATTCAATATTTATATATTTTTAAGGTAATTACTTGATTTGAGCAAGTAATAATTCAGTTAATTATAATTAAGTTCAATGCTTAAACAAAAATGACCATGCACGCATTATCAGAGTATTGAAATTAGTTTTTTCAGTTAACAAAATAAAATACATTGATTTATTTCGCGAAAGACACCTTCCAGCCGAGGCTATTATTTTTCGTACGTTTAGCTCTAAAACCAGCGACCTCACCGACGTCAAAGCACTTTCAATGAACCACTTGCAGCCAGCAGTGAGTGCAGAGAGCCTTCCTTGCTGCAAGACTCCGAAAACACGTAAACAACCTCTTAGATCAATACCTGCGGAAAGAAACAGCAGCGAGCTCCAAGAACTATACGAAAACAATGCCTGTCACGGCAGGCTACTGGAAAAAATAGAAGGCAGAGGGTTGTTTTAAAGTTGTTTAACTTAATTATAATGTTATACCTTACTAAATAACTGAAAGTAAAATTTTCAACATAAGTGGTAGTCTCGGATCATTGAGGCGTCACTCGTTTAGCGAGTGTCAGTGAACAAATCTGAATTACTTACAGGATTCATTTTATGGGAACCATGGTAGTATATAGGTTCGTTGATTATTTTATGCTTATGGATTCCATTATCATACCATGTAGAACAACCCATTTATCTTGGGGGCAAAAATTTCTAACGAGTTTTTCATACTTGGTTATAGTATTATGCTTTATTAAGCTCAGGACAATAAAAATTGGAAAATTGTGTCCTCTTTAATATAAATATTAGTTCGTTTGAATAAACAAGGTCTTAAATAATAACTCCGCTGTGCTTAACTTGAATTCAATAAATTTTAAAATGTTTAAAAATATTTTTCGTTCCATACTTAATCTATAAATAATTTTTAAAAGGGGTTGAGAAAATACCTTTTATATCATAAGTGAAAACAATAAATTAATTGTTCGCCCTACAAGAATTTGAGTGGGACATTAATTGTCTTAATTAATAAAGTGTAAATGGAAATTTTGTAATTGCGGAAATAATTAAGGTTACAATATTTTCTCAACAGCGTGTTTATAATTTTCAAAAGAACCTGGGAAAATTTTTTTAAGGGTGTTTGTATATCAGCAAAAAAATTCAATATAGAATTTGTGTATAAATTGAATTTTAATATTTTTTTATGGTTTTCTTAAGAACTAAATACAAATAATAAACATTTTTTAAAAATTTCTTAACGTATTTAAAAATTACACTTTCAAATTAAACATAGTTAAGTTTGTTTACTTTAAATACGCTCTTGACTACACGTATTAACTAGGAGCAACTCTTTAACCTCCAGCACAGTATCAAAAACATAGTTTTCATTAATTTTACCATTTGAGTTACTTAAAGGGGGAGAAAACTGGACTTAATGAAATAACAGATCAGATTTCTGCTGTTGAGTATTAGCCAATGTGTTCTCGATGCAACCACAGGGGTTCATTCCGGATTTTAGCAGACTGAAAGCTGTAGAGAACCATTGATTACGCAGTCAGCTTGCGCGCGGAGTGCATGGTAAAACTACTGAAAATTTATTTGGCATTCTGTTCCCATCGCCATTGATTCAATCTCGACTCACGCGACGGGCTACGGGAGATACTGCCCACGTTCGAAAGAGATCGGTTTGAAATTCTCACAGAGGTTACTCCGGCGACGTAGTGGGTTGAAGTTTTAAGTGTGATCATAGACTTTCCGTCATAATGGAAACCAGATAATCCCTTTAACTTTCAGAGAATTTCGTATTTCTAGAATAAATCAGGTAACAACCCTGAACATACAAGTTATAGGCCATGGAATTCAAATTAATTTTTTTTGGATGAAAGCTTAACTTTATCTGCTCTTTAAATTATTCATGCAATGGGAATTATTGATTTAATAAAATTTTTGGACATACGCAATTGCAGTTCTGCATTGTTTTTCATGGAAAATAAATGAAGAATGCAAAACAATAAATAAAAATAAAAACATAAACACATAGAGAACCAGCCTAAGTAAGCTTATGCCGAACAGATGAAACTAAACATTTATTCCGGAAAACACGACGACATTCAACCTTAACTTACTCGGGAAGTAATTAAGTCATAACAGCGCAGAAGAACACAGTGGGCTAACAACGACGGGACATTTCCGACAAGAAGAGTAAATGTAGATAGACAACAAACCCGGACAACGCAGCAAACATATGAATACAACGATGAAAATAAACAAGAATTTTGGACAACATTACGACTACATGACCAACGAAGACAGTAGGTTACCTGCAGATCAGTCTGTTTTTGCCTGATGACGGGAACAAATGCCAGTTCCCGAAACGTCGCAACTGATTTGTCATGAATGTGTTTACCATTACATTCAGCACGAGTGTTTTAAAGAGCAAATTTGTAGGCTAGTACACACGATGGGCTTATTCTTCTGCTCTAAAACACTCATTAAACAAAGCTGCGGTTGAGTTGGCCCTTGAATTTGCTTCTGACGCCAAAACTGAATTGCTAGACCGTTTTGGATTATTAAAAAGACCTAATGGGTTGTTAATCCTGTAATATTTTTTTTAACGCTTTTTGTAATTTAGCAACAAATAATTTGATCCAGCAGTCAAAATGTTTAATGTAAGATTCTTAAAATAACATGTATAATTATAAATAATGTTTATTTGTGCTGAGAAATGTGCTTGCCACAGTTATCGTGGAAATATCTCAGAATGATGTTTTATAGAGATTGTGTAGTGAGGTTCGAATGCCGAGAATAATATTAACACGTGGCTTCAGAACACTTAATAAGTATTAAACCTGGATTCATTTATCTAGCTTAAGGTACAAGAAAAGGTATTATGTAAATTTTTTGTAAGGGAAGTAATATTTTGACTGAGTAAAGTTAATAATTTAAACTATTTGAAGGGAGCGATAAAAAGCTTAAACATCTAAATTAATGTGAATTTTAAATATGAAATATTAATTTAGCGTATTTTTTAACATCATATACCTTGCGCCTAGCACAAAATAGTTTGTACAGTTTTGAAATTGTAGCAGATTTATTTTTTTAATCGCATGAGCTCAATGAAATCATGTAGCTAATTATTTAAAAAGCTTTATTATTTATTTATTTGAAAAGTTGCCATATCTTAGCATCGATGTTAAAATATTACATGTTTTTTTCAAAATAAATGTGTAAAAATTTTGATAACTTGGGATAAGAACTGTTAACTGTGTCAGAATACAGGTTATCGCATTTCTACAGCAGAAACGTTGAATCAGCTCACTTCAACTAGTAAAAAGTCTTTCCAACCAGAATAGACTGATTTAAGGTTTTTACATATGTAGTATGTTAACGTATTTTTATTTAAACACAGTTAAAATATTACAAATTTGTAACATTAAATAATTATTTTTTAAGTATTTATTTTGCCATGCATGTTTATAACATCAATAAAAATATTTAAAATATATCGTTTGACAGAAATATACATTTGGTTTTATAATAAGCTATGGTTTCTCATTTCATTTTCATGATAACGTTTTAATTTAATATGAAAGAAAAAAACACACACGCGAAATATAACGACGGCAGGAGCTGGAACAGAAAAAAAAGGAGGCCAATCATACAGACATTTTCAAAATAAAAATGATCGCGTTTCAACAGTTAATTAAAAAAATTGCATGCATAAAAAGTCAGAAAAGTCTACATTTTAAAGCAAAAAATAACTTGCATGCTCTTGTAGGTTAGTTCAAATTTGATAATATATATTTTTTTCGTTTGCCTACGCTTCCTCAACCCTGTTTTTTAACTGGAATACAAGTGAAAATTGTTAAAAATAGAAAAGATAAAAGCCTAAGTTTTAATGATACCAGTTTATCATCAGCAGAATGAAGAAAAAAATGAGATAACTATGTAGACATGCAGACCATTAATAAATAAAACATGTTCAATGTCATTCACTTAGATTATAAGCCAAAGGTTCTTATTGAAATCAAAATCCCAAATCAATAAAGTATTTAGTGTTTTCAAAGCTGGAAAAAATATATTCCTCTAAGTTAACCAGTTTAAAGAGTTTTTTTTCTCGATTAATCAGGTTTTAGGTTTAATATACAGCCTTTGATTCACAAAATATTTAAACATCGTTTTATACTATATACACAATTACATTTACTTTGAAGAAGATACATTTTCTTTCAAATAAAATACCATTCTGTTAATAATGCGAGTTTAGTCTGTCATAGGCAGACAGCTCAAAATCTCTTATACTTTAACTATATATGAAAGCTGATTTAATAGTAAATAAATAAATCTTATATTATTTTAATATAAATTTACTACGTGTTTATTACTGCATTTTAATAAGATATACAATATATACTAGAATTAATAAGAATTTATTTAATTTTATATTTTTGTTCATCAATATAATTTTCTTTAATGTTTTTTTTAAATTTATATAAATCATATTAACATGTTGTTTTTGATTTAGTGTATATTAATTAAAAACTTAGTTTTCATTTAAAATTCTTGAATTGCAATCATTAAAAATTATTAAAATTAAAATTTTAATGTCTTTCGTATGTTAAAACACTAACTAGCACGGTACAATGTACTTCACAGAGGCAATTTTTTTTAAGTCTGTCTCATAAATTTGTGTACTTTGAAAAATCTTGTTCCACACGTTGGCTCTTAATTCTTGCCTTTTTCAAAATCGCTGAAATCGTACTCTGATAATCTGATGAAAGGGAGAATACTCCGTGTCTTCGACGATCGTCATTTATTCAGTGAAATTTGCTGATACTATAGTCAGTGACTTGCATGGGGCATGGATATTATTTTTCTTTTTGTCGCAACATGACATAAATGAAGGTAAATTTCTGGTTAAAAGCCTCATGGCTATGCAAATAAATCCTGAGGGCAATGTGGCCTTAATAATAATTATAACTCTATTGGAGTGTTTCATTATCTCAACGTTGCACGTAAGAACTATTTTTCATTTAACTGTCTCGACTTGGTAAACAACATGAGCTTGACAGCGTCTTCAGACAGTGTAAAATCCGGGTTTATAAACGTTAGGTTAATTTTTTGATTATATTGGTACTGTAGCAGGAAAAAGTGGGTGTAAAGCACTGACGATTAAAAATCATTCTGTCACGTCTAGTTGCTGCGTGGTTGAATCAAATGGTTTGAAACACAGACCGAAAGAAAAGTTGTATGTGTATTACTGGCCTTTATTTGCCGAGCACGGAAATTATTTAAAATAAATTAATATTATTCTGAAGTTTGTATAAAAATATATTACACATTTTAGTGACCAAAAAGTCAAAAAACTCTTTTTAATATGTATTAGTTCTTACCAAAGTATTTATCATTTTCCAGCAACTTAAGACCACTAACATGTAATTGATTTTGAGTATACATAAGCAATAATTTTTTTAAGATTTTTATCGTTTCTATTATGAATTTACTTTTTGCTCTAACAATTGCAGCTGAGCAACCATTAAATAAGAGCCATTCAGTAACAGCCCTTTATATTTTCAGCAATTTAATACGTAAGTGTTGAGATAAACCGTTGTTCTGCGAACAGATTATAACTTTTAATCCTTATACCAGTTGTTGAAATATTCACGTGCCGGAAAGTATCCTAAATATTCGCAGGGATTTTGCATAACTTGGGGCATAACGAATGCTATCTCGCCAAGTTGCGCTGGCTTTAACCCTCCAGATGTGTGCGAAAGATGGTTCGAGAGGTTGAATTTAAGAAGAAGGTTGAGGAAAGGAAAGGTGGTGGCCTTAATCTCCCAGCTCTAGTTTCCTCTTTAACTTTTCTTTTTGCCGTTCTCGTTACATTTCCCTCTTCTTCCTTCTTCTTATACTCCTTCTCTGTCCTACTCACATCTTTCTTTCGCAGGTAAAGTTTATCCACGTTGTACCTCTAAAGTGTAATACTTTCTTTCATCTGTCTCCGACCTCTCTTTGTAAGTAGAGCACGTTTTTTTTTCTCGAGAAAATTGTTAACACTAGCTGCGTGTCAAACCATTGTAGCATCATCTGTGTTCACGATTGGTCGGGTGACTGTGTATGCTGTTCGACGCACGAATCACGGCAGTTTAGTGCGGAAGCATAGGCGTCCTGAATGGTCTGACCAAATAAGGCAATGGTTTCTTTTGCAACCAGTCGCCAAATACAACTTGTTGCAGTATAATGGCAAAACTTGTTGCAGTATAATGAGAGTTCAGATCTTTTCACGAAAAATTTCCTGCTCCATTGTTGGAACAGATATGGGCAATTATTGCGCAAGAGAAAAATTAAGGTTTTAAAAATCTCAGACTGAGGTTTAAGAAAGAAGGTTTGAGAGGAGGGGTTGCGATAGGATGGGTTGTAAATGCTGGTGATCAACAAGCTGAAGTAATTGCATGCTTATTAACTATGCAAAATTAAAGGTTACTTAGAGGATGTCCGATTTTATCTTTTAAATCACCGTGGCTATAAGCCAGGACATTTTATGTTTCACGAATACCATTAGGCATAAGGAAAAAGCTCTTGGCACAACATCATGTAAATAATTGGTTTTAAAACAAGCCTCTTTTATGGGTAAAACGTTTAAATCTTGGGCTATGTTTCCAAGAATTAAAAACAATTTTTTTGTTATTTATATTATTTATTAGTAAAGAAAACAGAGTCTCTCACTTATCTGAAACAAAAATTATGAAATTTATAACCTAAATAAAATTAAAGATCAAATTATGCATTGAACATGGATAAAAGTCTCATTAATACTGGGGTTTGAAAATATGTTCCATTTGTTACTATGTTAAACAACATGTAACAAATAAAAAAATTCCAAAAATATTAATAAAATGGTGTCTGGTAGTCCTAGTGAAAATTTCTTTAACTCGATGAAGTTTAGATAAGGACGGTACGTATGCTTATTGGAGCCACGCAAAAACAATGTATCGTAGCTTGTCAAATATATAGTTTAATACAACGCAGAAAAATTATCAGGTGATATATACTTACGTAAACCTCAACTTTTTGACTTTGCTGATCAGTTAATATACTAATCAAAACAAAAAAAAATTGCCGCAAGCTTGAGGATAATTATTTGAGTATATAGTGATAAACAAGAAGCGGAGACTGTGATTTAACTGTACGTATAAATATATATCATAATTCTCTTCTATGTTTGTGCGGTTTTTTTAATCCTGGAATCAGTATTCATGGAATAAATTGTGGGTGTGGTAGTAGGGAGGAAGCAGGCAAAAGGAAATTCTTGTAGGTGAATTTTTTGCATTGTTAGGACATCAGTACATTTTTTGGTAGTGAGAATTGAGCGAAAAATAAAGCGATGAAGTCGTCAGAATGCTTGTAGATATTGTGGAGAAAAACTACCACTTGAGCGTGGTTTTAAGTTGCACGCATTAGTTTTAAACCGAGTTCTCGTAAGTCCATGGCTTAAGGCGGTACATTCCGTAACAGGTCATTATTTTACAATTACGTTTAACACGGTTAAACTTGTAGACTTTTTTAATGGCCGAACTGCAACAAAACGGAGAAAAAAAATGTTAATGCATTTTGCATTATTAGTTAGCAAAGTTGGATTCTTAACAATTTTAGGCAATATTTTTTGGGTTTAAAGGCAATGCTTGTGGCTACTGCGTGATATAGTTTTTTTTCCACTGAATTTATTTAATGTTTTTTTTTAAGTTTTTTAAATAATACAAATTCTGAGGATTTTTAAAGGCTAGATAGAAAAAATATTTTTTTTCTGAAAGAAATTAAACAATATCACATAGTAGCCGTTAAAATTGACTTTAAAACTAAAAAATCCCAGCTTTATAATCTATTTCATTCTCCTTATCCATACTGCACGAAAACGTTAAAAATGCAGTATGCCAGCTAATAATGCAAGTATGCGATATATTTTTTTAAATTTTTGTGAAAGTTCAGCCACACAAAAGTAAGCAAGCTAGAAACGCAAGAATAAAAAAAAAATTGACCCGGAATGTAATATACACCCTTTGGAAATTGAATTGGGTGAATATTTAAAAAAAATTATAATTTATTAAGTTGCTACCTAGACAAAGGTATATTTGAGCAACGCTTGCTGGTGTTTCTATTGCGGTTTCACCTTTGAGCGCAAGGCTGTAGACAGGAGCGCAGTATTTACAACACGCAAAGGAAAAATATGAGATTTTAGTGGCAACCATAACAATTTATGGCATATAAATGAAGATAAAGTTTTAGCGCTGTCCCTTGCGTGTTTTCACGAATGTCTACCGGAATTTTCATTCCATAAACATTATTCTGAAAATACGGCTTGTAGACATTTTCATACAGTGTATAAACGGAAAACGAAAAAAAAAAAACACCAAATCAGCTTCTCAGCTTAGTTTTTAAATGCTGTTCGTAAACAGACACTACTAGGATATCTTGGCCAGTTTTAAAATCGGATTGTTTTCTGAAGCTCTGTCCACAGTATGTATGCCCAGATACGTGGTTGCCAGAAGCGAATCTACGAAGGGGTGGCTAAAGGGCTCAAGGCCCCACCCCTCCTACTTAAAAGCATCGGGGTCCACCCTGACAAATTTCAAATCACACTTGATATTATTATATTACATTAGTATCTACTACACTGCCTATAGTAGAATTTTCATCACTTGTACTTACTTAAGACATTTCAATTTTTAAATTTCTATAAAAAAAACCTCAGCTGGGTCAAGCTCCTCCCAAACCGAAATTCTGGACCCGCCACTGGAGGGCGACATTAAATACTGTATCAAACCTAAAAATAATGTTCGCAGGCTTTCACGGCCATTGTCTGAAGTAGCTTGGCTTTTGGGATGTAGCCGTGTCCTTGGCAAATAATTCACCGACGTTTCGGTTGACATTGCAGTCGCCATCATCAGGGAGCAGTTACCTACTGATCAGTAAGTAACTGCTCCCTGATGATGGCGACTGCAATGTCGACCGAAACGTCGGTGAATTATTTGCAAATGACACTGCTACAACCCAGAAGCCAAGCTACTTTAAACCTAAATATGAGGTGTCTGTAAAGTTGGTTTACGGACGATAGTTTAACGTGACAACGTCATAACAAAACATGGATGAAATGATTGCATTTTTTTATGAATAAAATTGAATCATTTTTATTGAATTATCACTATTTTGTATGGATACAAAGAAGGAGTGAAATGAAATCTACAATTTAATTGATAAATTTACTCCTTATTTGCACTCATTAGTTCAAATATGTTTATTACTTTAACGAAGAGATTATTTTAACTTTAACTTTTATACATGTTTGCTTTTTAACTTCTTTCAATCTGTGTTATTCTGTTAAGGATAGGACGATGATAGGGAAAGTAGGAAACGAATGGGAGTGTTTCAAGTTTAATGTGCCTCGAAAAAGTCAAATCGATGGTTGTTCCAATCGAGTGGAAGAGAGATAGATGCGGCGCAAGCGTACAATGATAGTAACGGGACAAAGCGTAACGCGACAATGAGTCATCCTTTTTCGTGCGTGCAGCCGGCGTTCATCGATTTATTAGACGTTGTCACGTCAAAATGTTTGGATCCAATATGGCGGACGTGACGTCGGAGCTACCGTGACGTCGTTCATCGTGTACGGACCTCGCAACACACGACACGCACCGTCAGGTTCGCCGGGAGGAACACCTGGCTGTCAGTCGCGGGGAGATTGCGCCGCGTGTAATGGGTCGAGCGCGAGCCCGCGCCAATCGGGCTTAACTTGGCGCTAATCAGCGCGTTCCGTGATTAGAGCGTGTTCTGTCCCGGTGCTCTGATTGGCTTCGCGTGTAACGGGCCCGGCCGGGCTGTGTAAATAGTTATCGGGACCAAAATATCTTCTAACGAGTTGGGGCAGAAACCACCTAGGGACCCGTTCTAAGTTTATCGACACATCCGTCGAGTCATCGTGTCATCGACATAATTCAACTGCGAGATAACCTGATGATTGTATAATCTGAAATAAGAACAAGTTGATTTTTCTTTCGTTTTATCGTTTTTACATTTATTGAAGCGTTACTTCAAAAATTTTAACTCGATACCTACCTTGCATGTGTTGGTTTGTCATAAATATTTTCAACAGATATACATGTTGTGTAACGTAATAGGTGTAAATAGTTGTACAAGTAATGATGACAAAAACATGAGTGACCTTTTACACCAATAATATTACACGTAGTAGATCTCCTTCAGACATTATTTGCGACAGAACTACAAATTAAAGTGAGGTATCTCGTTAAAATATTTAAAATAGCCCTCAAATATAAGTAATGATGGGCAACGTAAAAAAATTAATATGGCGTATAATAACGTCGTTCAGGCAAATTCGGACAGTTCAATTTCATTTCCTCTCTTATGAACCAATGGTGAACTATACTTCCCAGTAAAAACTTTACAAACACAAAATCCTACTAATATTTTAATAATAAAATAGAAATTTAATTTTCTATTATTTTCGATTACTTTGTGAATTATATATCTCACTAAACGGTAGCTTTTAATGATTTTCGAAACAGTGCAACTGCTAATACGAACTGTCGAGAATAACCGATAGCCACTAAGTTAACGACACTATTTATCGTAACCATATAACTTCGGCACAATTACAGCCACACGTTCAGTTGCCATTGTGTAACTTTAGGGTTTCTTGTATTTATTTTCATTTTACCTAACAGTGAGTAAGAGTTAAAGATATAAAATGTGAGCAAGTCTTTTAGTATTTGTCAGTGATGTGTAAACATCTAACCTTGGTAACGAGCAAATTCGTGTGTTCTCATGTTGCAAAATAAACTTATAATACAAATCTCGGACACGAAATTTAACCTAGAATTCATTAAAATAATACAAGAAAAGTATTCATACAAGGGAAAGACGGTGAATGTTTTACCGTTTTTAAAACCTAACTATGATTATGTTTAACAAGACGGTCTAGGTTAGGTTAGGTTAGGTTAGGTTAGGTTAGGGTGAGATTTTAATATTTACCAGAAATACAATGACAAAACCCCACATTACACAACGGAATTTAACAGACTGTACGTCCATTGCGCATGCATGCAGAAACTGCTATAGCCACAAGCTGAAGTCGTCTAGATGGCGGACCCATGTGTGGCAACATGCACCATTATATATTAACTTTTGTGAACTTCGGGGGATGTACTAACTGTATTGGTGTGACAAAGTAAACTTTATGGTAGTGAAACTATCTTGTAATACATTTTGTAAAATTGATTAGTTATAACAAGATATAATCGCAACGGTCTCTAAATACATACAACAAGGTAATGTTTATTAACTGTATATACTCAAACGTCTCAAAATAAATAGTAAACCATGTTAAAAACAGTATAGGGTTCAATATAAACGTTTCAAAAATTTAGTTAAACCAAGTTATTGTTCCCAGATGTTATCTTAGCGTTGGTAAAAATATAAATAAACACTGTGTCAGCACTCTGTACTGCTGTTTTAGTACAGAACTGCTTTATTTAGGTGGGCTTTTATATGCGTGTTTTATTATTACTCTATTCTTTGAAAAAAAATTTGTTGTTTAGAGTTAATCAATGCGATATGCATCAAAGTAACCAAATAAAATAATTTCACAAAAGAAAATCAATAAATACAAGGTAAGAAAGTGTGATTTGACTAACATTATCTTTTCAATTCAATACCATTAGTAATATATAAATTATGATATTTTTTTTTATGTTATGGTCACTTACCTATGAGTGTAACCTAAGAGTTATAAAGTTTATTAATTCATGTGCACTTACTGACCTGTGAAATCTGTTTCCAATGGTTGGATATGGAAAAATACTACGATCATTGAGAATAATCATTTCTGATGTTGGCGTTTGAGTTTTTAAACATGCATACATGAATGATGGGGTCATCAGATTTTAGTAATATGCGTGTTGACATGAGTCTAGCTGACGATTAACTAACGTATTGTGGTTAAATATAAACAATAACTGTATGTGGTTTTTTTATTTATACCGGTCAGCTTTCATTTTATAAAGAAATTAAAAACGGAATTTTTAAGCTTACAAAAATAATTATGAAATTATGTTAAAGCTTAGTCAACAAATATTACGCGAAAACTGCAAAATCTGCATTATATTTGTCTACTTGTTTGACATTTTCTTTCTGGTTTGAGAGTAGTTTGATAAACCTGAAAAGACAAAAACCAATACGAAATCACAAATAATTTTTATCCAACCACATAAATGTGTTAATGACGATATATTTGTTTGATTTGTAATCGTTGCCCTTCCAATTAAAAAAATCAAACAGTACTTAAAAAAAAATACATAATTCATAGTTCATATTTAATAGGCAACAAAATGGTGGTAATACCGTGTAAAATGCAAATCAGTGGAAATCTATATTAAGTAAATTTTTAAAACAAATGAAAATGGTTTCAAAAGAAAAGGATTTAGTTTTTTTTTTTTTAGTAAATATTTTAACTGATTTTTCACATTCATATTTAGAGCGTGCTTAATACACGACGTTACGTTTTTTTTTTTTAGGGTGGGGGGGTTGATTTAGGTGGGACCTTCGCCCAACTAGACGCTCATCGCTGGGAACACAGTTGAGGTTAACGCGCTGTCTACCCGGTGTTTCCTCTAGGGTGTAGGGTGTAGCTGCGAGCAGATCACGGTGAGCGTGTTGTCATGGTCGGTGGGGGGGGGGGGGGGGGGGGTCGGACCCCATTCTTCGTGATCGGCAATTCGAGCCGCGCGCATCCTCCGCCGGAACCGGAAGCTGTGGACAGACAAGGAGTGGGCAAGGGGGGGAGGGAGAATTGAGGAGGGGGAGGAAGTGGTGGCAGATGGACCCGGTGACATGTCCGTCAAGTGGGCCCGGTCATATTTCGTCGGGAATAATTTTTTTTCAAAATTCGTTAGTGCTACGTTAGTGCTGGTAAGTGCCGAAATTTGGTCGTTAGTGCTCCAAAATTGCAACTTTTATGGCCGATTTAGTGATCCGGGCTGGCTTGACGTCAAGCTGGCCCGGAAACAAAAGAAAAAGGACAATATGGAAAATTCAATGAATGCATTCGTTAGTGCTACGTTAGTGCTGGTTAGTGCCAAAATGTGGTCGTTGATGCTCCAAAATTGCAACTTTTATGGCCGATTTAGTGATCCGGGCTGGCTTGACGTCAAGCTGGCCCGGAAACATAGGAAAAAGCACAATATGAAAAATTCAATAAATGCATTCGTTAGTGCTACGTTAGTGCTGGTTAGTGCAAAAATTTGGTGGTTAGTGCTCCAAAATTGCGACTTTTATGGCCGATTTAGTGATCCGGGCTGGCTTGACGTCAAGCTGGCCCGGAAACATAGGAAAAAGCACAATATGAAAAATTCAATAAATGCATTCGTTAGTGCTACGTTAGTGCTGGTTAGTGCAAAAATTTGGTGGTTAGTGCTCCAAAATTGCGACTTTTATGGCCGATTTAGTGATCCGGGCTGGCTTGACGTCAAGCTGGCCCGGAAACATAGGAAAAGCACAATACGGATAATTCAATAAATGCATTCGTTAGTGCTACGTTAGTGCTGGTTAGTGCCGAAATGTGGTCGTTAATGCTCCAAAATTGCAACTTTTATGGCCGATTTAGTGATCCGGGCTGGCTTGACGTCAAGCTGGCCCGGAAACATAGGAAAAAGCACAATATGAAAAATTCAATAAATGCATTCGTTAGTGCTACGTTAGTGCTGGTTAGTGCAAAAATTTGGTGGTTAATGCTCCAAAATTGCGACTTTTATGGCCGATTTAGTGATCCGGGCTGGCTTGACGTCAAGCTAGCCCGGAAACATAGGAAAAAGCACAATACGGAAAATTCAATGAATGCATTCGTTAGTGCTACGTTAGTGCTGGTTAGTGCAAAAATTTGGTCGTTAGTGCTCCAAAATTTCAACTTTTATGGCCGATTTAGTGATCCGGGCTGGCTTGACATCAAGCTGGCCTGGAAACATAGGAAAAATCACAATATGAAAAATTCAATAATTGCTTTCGTTAGTGCTACGTTAGTGCTGGTTAGTCAATTTGGTGGTTAGTGCTCCAAAATTGCGACTTTTATGGCCGATTTAGTGATCCGGGCTGGCTTGACGTCAAGGAAAAAGCACAATACGTAAACTTCAATGAATGCATTCGTTAGTGCTACGTTAGTGCTGGTTACTGCCGTTAATGGTAGTTAGTGTTCCAAAATTGCAACTTTTATGGCCGATTATGTTGTAATAAAAATGCGACCCAAAACTATCTAATATAATTACTGTAAATGAAAGAAAATATTGATTAGGGGCAACTGTTGTAACTTTGTATATTTATTTAAAGGTAATATATCAGTGTTGCCAGCTATAAGTACTTACCTTGTGTCAAAACTCCCTTGGATTCTTTTAAATAAAATTTTACGTGTATTAATTCAAACGTTTAACCGACTGTCGGACTCATACAGTCATTATATACATCCCAAACCATTAGTCGCAGAAGTTAGGAAATTAAGTTTTAACCATTCAATACTAGGTATTAAAATATAATATTAAGATTTTATGTTCGTAATTTACACGTTATAAATTTCTTTTTGAGCAAAAACATATGTATATACATACATATTCTTTTATACATAGAACAGCTTAGTTAAGGGAACGAAAATAAAAATAAATTCTATTTAAAATAAAAGAAATTGTCCAACATCAGGTCACAGAATTAACTTTAATATTTTTTTATTTTTTTATATCTATACACTATACTACTTCACAGAGGACACCACAGTTTCGATATCATAATTACAAATGTTGTTATTAAAATACAATTGTGTTATATAACTTCACATAAATACATTTGGTGTTTTAAGAGTATTGGGGTCCTAGAATTTTTAATAAACATCAGCACTTTCGGGAACGTTTTTTGACAGCAAAATGGCACACAGTGATATAATTTTCGAAAAATTTCAAGTATTCCCATATTTCCCTAGAAATATTCCTAATGTCCTTTTTTTAAAATAAGAGTCACAAAGCAATTACGTATCCTATTTTTTTTAATCCTGAAAAGCCACAGAAAAAGGCCAAAAAGAAGCCACAACTTCACGATAAAAACGCTCAGACGCAAAAAAAATCATCTGTTACCAGTATGCTTACACAGTTACGCCCTTTTGTTATTATTTCGCTTTATAATCATACCTATGATTAATTTTGTAACCAAAGGTCTTACGTCCTCCAAAATACACATTTATTGGCTGAACAACATAAATATATGTGCAAATCATCCATTTTATAACAACATGCTTCATTTCGTAACTGAACGACTTACGCCCTTCAAATTTCCTACGCAGATGTCCATTACAAATACACCTACACAAAAATCGTCCATTTTAACACAAGTTGCTCTAAAAGCATACCCTATCCTAATTTCGTAACCAAAACATTTATGCCCTTTAAAAAATTAATATGCAAGGCCCAGTTACACATACACTCATGCATTAATAAACCATTTTTACACAACATGCTCTATAATCGTACACATGCATAATTTCTTAACCAAAACACTGAAGCCCTTCAAATTTAATACGCAGATGTTAATTACAAAAATGCTTACATATTTGTTTCTAAATACTTGTAAAGTTAAATAATAACCAAATAACTGATGGATAGATGGCTTTGAAGTTTAAAAAGCATGTGTTAATACAGATTGAATGAATTTATGGCTAATTTTTTAATTGTATCTTTTTGTGGATTTTCATGATGATTAAGTGATATTTAGATATATTTTTTAAAGGGTAATTAGGGAAATTTTTAGGAATATATGGAATAATCGTAAAACAGTACATAAAATTATGCAAAATTTCGGATATTTATAGGCATATATCATTAATAGATGTGCGAAATTCATTAATATTTGCTCACGATTAGTCTAATGTATGATGCGGATATGTATAATTTAGTGGCCATTTCTGCAATTCCAACACGACCACCAGCTGATTTCAATAATCCTCAGTCTCATGTTGCTCCGGAACATACTTTTCCTATTTGCTTAATTAAAATTTAAATAAAATCTTAACAACACTGCACAAATTTGGAAAGTCAACAATGTCTCACCACAGTTCATTCTACAAAATATAATTTATCCCATCTTCTCTATCGCCAGTTGTTATACCTACATGTCACATATATGGGAAACAAGCCGTTACTCATTTTGTGACAAAAATTGATTCGATATATAAAATAAAATGAACGTACACAAATACATTTTATATATCCATTTTTAATTCAAAATATTTATTTATATGTATATACTTTAAATTACAAAAGTTGACATAAAGTAAAGTATATTAGGGCTACTGTTCTGAGAAAATATTAATTTTATTGCAGAAACATAGTAGATGAACATGGAACACAACAAGCCCGTGATTAAGTACCTCGATATCGCCTGAATATAATTTACAAATTTGGAGTTAGTCTGTGTGAAAGAACAATTCATAAAATGTTTCGACATATTTAAATGGCGTACACAGAATGTTCCAAGAGCGGTATGTCTAATCCTACATGATATTCTCAAAATGACATGAAGATAAAATCTTAAAATCACACACACACATATATATATATATATACACTTAGTAAAGCTTCTATTTCTAGGTAACCTTACTTATAACCCAATAGTGCCGAAATTTGGTCGTTAGTGCTCCAAAATTGCAACATGATTTCTACCCGTTAGAGATTGCAACCACCGAGTAATCTTTGGGAGCGGTCTTACCAGAGGCCGAACAACAGCTGCCTGGGAAGATGTTCAGAAAGCGCGGGGCAGATCACAAAGGCACTGCCAGTTTGAGACACATCAATCTGGAAGAGTCGGCTTCTACAGAAGTATCCAGACAGCAGATAGCGCCGGAGAAACTTTTCGAGGGGAGGCGCGGGGTGCATGTCGGTGACACTCAGCAGGTGCAGGGTATCAGCGCCGAGGTAGGTTGGATGAAGAGCAGGGGGAAGGCGGTTCGCTGGCTGTGATATGTGGAGACGCGCGGTCACGCCGCGCTACTGCAGACATGTATGTATATGGTTTCAAGTTTGAAAACCGAGAAACCGAGATTCTTTTAGTTCATTTTTTTCATCATCTTAGAGAGAGAGAGAGAGAGAGAGAGAGAGTGAGAGAGTGAGAGTGAGAGAGAGAGTGAGAGAGAGAGTGAGAGAGTGAGAGAGAGTGAGAGAGTGAGAGAGTGAGAGAGTGAGAGAGTGAGAGAGTGAGAGAGAGAGTGAGAACCTGTATTTTTGAATGTTTTAATGTTCCAGCATTATCTTCTAGAAACTTTACCTTTTTGGAGATAATTTTTCGGATACATTGCCCTTCTTTGAAAATACCGCAATAATATTTTTTTTTCCCTGGACAGATGTATCTTTGCTTTGAAGGCGGTCGGGGAAACATTTTATGCCATGTTGTAAAAGCGGTGCGTGCCGTTTTCAGCCGGTCAACAGGAAACGGGAAGGATCATAAGCGATTTTATGACCATCTTGCCCATCCTGCAGTCCTGCGTGAAGAGGTTTGGCGTCAGTAGTATATTTGAAGCAGTGACTGGTGAACGTATTAGCACTCCAGAAGAATTTTTCGACGAAAGTACATCAGTGAACATGTAACTTCTGCAAGGTAAGTGGATTTTATTTTACCTATATATTAGTGCATACAGCATAATTTTACATTGCCGTACAAATTGTTTTACGCATACCGGTAATTTATTTGTAGTATAATGAAAATAATAAACACCTGGGAGAAGAAGGATGTTGGTTTTAAGGAAACAATTGCGGTATGATTTTCGCTGGGCAGACAATCTTTTGAATGCCCCCAAAACTAGAAATCATTTTCGCGTAAGTTACACTTATTAGTATTTTCTTTGACGAAATAAATGGAATGTATATTCACACTATATGGAGAAATTACGTGTAAATAGACTTAGATTATGCAAGTAAATATAATCGAAAAAAATACAAAATGAAAGCAACATTTATTGTAATAAATAAATTATTTTTATCGTAATACGACTCACTTCACGTTTTTTAGGCGTTACCCTTGAATGGATAGGATAACACTGTACGGTATACATTTGTACTTCTGTGTGTTTATTTTTTGTTGTAGACCTCACTTTGAACTATTAAAACTTACATTGTAAATTTAAAATAAAATTTTATCGTCAAGGTTTTTCAAAAATTACCTTAACCCACATTAAATTAACATGACGTAAGGAGTATGCTGTACTAAATTCGTATTCATACAGTTATGAAAACGTATTACTAAGTAACTTAACAAGAGTCCTACATTACGCTTAAACGTTTCTTCCATTTCATTTCATGAAATTGTTTTCTAATTATGCGATAACCTTATAGATTTTTTAATATAAACTGTTTGTTATTATACTGTATAAGTTAACAGATAAATTATTATTTATTTACCAAATCCGTAAAAAAACAAATTACCGCGTATTCTTCCACTACCTGCAAATGAGTTATTTTAAATTTAAAGTAGAGTATGATAAAGATAGTTCTTTAATGTTAAAAATATGTAGTCCAATGCATTTGTTGCATTGACTATTTTAGACTTGTATTCTTTATATTTGTAGTCATACTTATTTATACAAATATCACGTATCAAGAAAAATGAACAAACAAATAAGGTACTCCGTATGGCCAGGATCTTTATCAGTCATACAGTGCAGTTACGGCGACTAATTTTTAGGAAGAGTCACTACAGAAAGTAGTTTATATATGCCTATAAATGCTTTGTTTCTCTATGATCAGCATAAACAACTAACTGTTTTATAACAAAATAAGTGTTTATTTATTATTATGTAACGACGTGTTTATTCGTGATTTCAATATCGGTATTTCATATCACGAGTCATTGTTTTGTCTTAAACAAATAAAATACACTCTTGAAAGTGTTTTTACATCCGTAAATTACTTTCACTGAATATATTTTCACTACTGTGAGCCAGCAAATTAAATTTATTTGTTTATGTGAGACAAAATAAGTAATGAATCCCGTATTAAAATAATTACATAAGTTATTCGTAGTATAATTTGTCTTGGATTAGAACATCGGACTTACAGATTTATGTGCCAAGTCGCTAAATTTAAAACCCGAAATAATATTTCGAAACATACAAATTATTTCAGATAGCAGGACACTTCCGCGAAAATCCTTAAATACATGATTAAAAATTATTAAAAATGCTAGAACAGTGTATTATTCTCAACATACAGACACCGGGCAGATATACTACATAACTATTTGATTGTGTAACTAATGAATAGTGATTGTTTGACTGCGAATGGAAGTTGAAATTAAGGTCACACGCCCAAACACCTTTGCATGTAACTTAGTTACGGGTGTAAAATTAGTAACTAATGAATTTTTGTAATTAGTATATTAAATATTGTGTTTACACAGAGTAGTGAGCTTTTCACATGTTCCTTGCAGTTTTGGAATCTAATATTAACAATTTGCGTTACAAAGCGATACTAAGATAGACGGCATACAAGTACACACAATTTTCATGAATGTCACTGAAGCTTCGCTCGCCCGGCACTCGACCTACTGTTGTAGGAACCAATAGTAAACATACATCACTATCGTTGCTTCAATCAGTGTGACCGAGTGGAATACTAGAACAAGTTGTACATGTCATGGCCGTCAATAAACTAATTACCAGTGGTCAAGTATCTATGGGATTTTGAAGTCTAGCTTGAAACAATAAAATATCGCAAAATTATAGGGTATCTTAATATAATTATCGTTACCTAATTAATGGGCTGTAGAAAATAATTAATTAAATTAATATTTTACTGCCAGTTTTGCAAATTGAATCAGGTTGTGTTTCACTTGGTAACGAAATAATACCACTTTCAATGAAGTATATTCTTAGAACAAATATACCTTAAGGGGTGCCTCCCATTTCAGGTCAAGATTTTATATTTACATTAATAACAGATAAACTTGTAGACTTTTTCAATTGTTTAACTTTCACTAAATGAAAAATATATACAGCCCATACTTTTTGCATAATTAGCTGCCGAAGTTACATTTTTAACGTTTTTGGTTGTACAAATAAGGATAATTTAATTTCTTGCAGAATTGAAACTTTTTAGGTTTAACTGCAATGCCACTGGCTACTTCAAAAAATGGTTTGAATTTCCTTCAGAAAATATTAATTTATTTTACCTGGCATTTCAAAATTCTCAAATTTGTTACGATTTTGACAGCCAAGAAACATAAATGAGTTTTTGTGATGGAAATGCAAACCACATCATGAATTAGCCAGTGGTATTGCAGTTAAACCTAAAAAGTTTCAGTTCTGCAATAAATAAAATTCTCCTTATTTGTACAACTCAAAAACGTTAAAAATGTAACTTTGACAGCTAATTGCCTATGCAAAAAGTATGCGCTGTATGTATATTTTATTTCGTGAAAGTTAAACAATTGAACAAGTCTAAAAGTTTATCAGTGATTAATATAAATATAAAATCATCACCTGAAATGGGAGGCACCCCCTTACAGATTTACAGACAAACGTATACCTATGTGGATTTTCTTTCATCAAAGCCACACTTGAAATTTTCTGATAATAATGATTTTTATTTTTTCTAAGAAATAAAAATGTTCGGCGTTATAAATTTGGTTTTTAATAATTTTTTTGAATGCAAACCGTTTCAAGAGGTTAAATTAATTAAAAATAACGTGTACATGATACATGTTACTTTTAGTTAGTCGACCTAACGTTAGTGATTAAACATTTACATTTTTTCACACTGATCATGTTTATTTTAGATAAAGAAGATTCTGATGCAACGTGATATATAATTAAAAATTTATATACCTACTAGCTTTAGTACCCGGCGTTGCCCGGGCTGAACACAGGGTGAAGGGGACCTTTTAGAAATCAGATGTAGACAGTAATTATTGTCTTCTTAATTTGAATGTCAAGTGTGCAAAATAATTTATATCACTTTCAGATCCCGACAGACGTTGTTCTGCCAGTGTATAGTTATTTACCTGTGTATATCTAAAAAAAAATTGGTGGTCTGTATGTAGTCTAGACTCTATAAATCACTATAGAAAAAAGCTTAAAAATAAGAGATTAATAATATTAAAAAGATTCCGTTATCTAGCTAATACTCGGCATGCATTTCAATGCCTCATTCAGTTTTGTTTTTTTAATATGTTTGAAGCAGTTACACATATAAAAATCATCTAAATATATATTTATCTCTATCTACATCTATATATTTATATATGTATCTCTCTATCTCTATTTATCTCTTTATATCTACATAGATACATATATAACTCCCACTATCTCTATCTCTTCTATATATAAATCTCTATATAGCTCTATACATCTATATATCTCTTTATCAAACCCATTTAATTCTCTATACCTCGCTCTATCTCAACTTATATCACTGTCTCTCTCTATCTCACTCTATATATCACTCTATCTCAGCTTCTCTTTTATATTTAAATAAATTGTGTCATGCGTGCGCACTTATACATCAAAAACAGAAGACGTGCCGCTATATAATATGAAATAAACACATTTTTTGAAAAGATTTGTGCTCCAACTATTGCAAAATAGTAATACCGTCTCGAAACCTTCACGGGCATGCGCATAACCACTCACCAAAATTTCATCGCAATCGGATGAATGGTATAGGAACGCATACTGCACAAACAAACGAAAATTAAAGACATGACAAACGCATCAAACGATGGTGCGTTTGAAATTCAAGGCAAATAACTCTATCTATTGACGAAGTTAAGAACAAAACTGTTATTGGCGCCTTTATTTTGCTAGCCGCTGCGAGCTCCACTAAGCGGGCTGGTCTCACCAAGGAGAAAAAAACTGGGTGCGTGTACTTAAATACGCGCGTGAGAAGTTATATTTCTTTGGCATCATTAAAAAATAGTTTTTAATTGCATGCAAAAATAGTGCGTGGAGTCCCTCCGCGCGGAAGAAGTGAAACTTCATAATGTGGAAATGAAAATAGGAAGGGGTAGAAATTGATTTTTAGTGAAATTATATTGTATCAAATCAAACTAAAATAAATCATGAAATCATTCTACGATAAAAGCTGTTTATTTAACTAAGCGGACGGGTTCGCCCCAAGGAGAAAATTGACGAAAATTGGCGAGACCTCGTGGACATAGAGAAATGACACACACTCACTATTTATGTGTCTATGAAACATGATTTTTTTTCTGCAATATAAATTGTAATATACAAAAAGGGTATTGAAAATTGAAACAAATATGGCGATACCACAAACTGTCAGGATCTTTATTTTTTTCTTACTCTCTACTTAGTTCCTTACAATAGCACGTTCGAGTTGCACGCATTCACTCTCGCTCTCTCTCTTTCTATTACCCCTCCCCAGGAGCGTTAAACGTTTAACGTAACCTTGTTGGAAGTCGCAATAGAAGTATAACTTCAAAAATATGAATTTGCCAGACCTTACTATGTATATGATCGTGTGGCAGACATAGATAAATGACACTCACTCACTATTTGTATGTCTATGACCTATGATTTTTTCTGTTATAAAATGAAATTATCACTTTTTCACTCCTTTAGGGATGGAATTTCATGTTAATATGTGGTCTATGTGTTAATCCAGGTAATGAGCTCACTGTATGCGGGGAAGGTTGATCAAGTGTAATTGGTAAGCTATCGATCGGAGTTGAAAAATATAAAATTCTATTAAAAATTAAGGGTTAGTGATATAAGGGTGAAAATTTAGGGTTGTATATATTTTTTAATGCCACATTATAAAAAAATAAAAATTTTGTCCAAAAAATGTTAGGGGTGGACAACCCTTATCACTTAGCGGAATGAAATATAGATAGTAGCCTATTCTCAGACCTACTGAATATGCATACAAAATTTCATAAAAATCGGTCAAGCCGTTTCGGAGGAGTATGGTAACTAACACTGTGACACGAGAATTTTATATAAGATACTAGCTGCAGTACCCGGCTTCGCCCGGGCTGAACACCGGGTGATATATTATCCGCGAGCTACAGCAAAATGGATAGCGATATGTCCAGTGTGGTGGACATTAAGAAAAGACACACAATTACTGTTTGTGTATCTGTAACCTATGATTTTCTGTTTACCCATGGCGATCGGTTGAAAGGTTTAGAAGTTGTTGCGCTACAGCGCCATCTAGCGGCGAGTTACAAAAAAAATGGATAGCATAAAAACCTTTTCCATCATAAAAACACTTCGCTGTGCCAACTTTCATGGCGATCAGTCAAACAGTGTAAGAGTTTATCGACGTCATACATGCCAACATCCAATCATATATATTCTTATATTTAGAAATTTTGGGGCTTTTAGTTTTGAGAAGGAGGGTGGGGGGGGGGGTGTATGGAGGTTCAGGACCTCGAATGGTTTGGAACACTCCATCTCGAAAGAAATATTTGAAATTCCTGAAATTTTCTAAATTTAGGGGCTTTGTCCCCAGAAGGGGAGGGGTGATTTTGAGGACCCTGAATGGCAGGGAAACACAAAAATCGAAAAAGAATGATTTTTTAAATTTTTTAAATTTCGGGGTTTTGACCCCTTTATTCATTCTGGGGGGGGGGGGGGGTGATGTTGAGGACCCCGAATTGCTCATGAACACTCTAAATCGAAATAAAATAGATTTTTGAAATTTTGGGAGATATTTTTAATTATTGGGTCTTTGACTCCTTGTGGGGGGGAGGGTAGTTTGAGGACCCCGAATGGCTCGGAAACACTCCAAATATTAAAAATGTATTCTTAAATTTAAGAAATTTTTCGTAATTTTGGGGTTTTGCATTCCCCCCCCCCCCCTCAAAATTGGGTGGGAAGTCGACTTTGGGTGAAAGTTCCACCATCCCCCGTACACTTTAGTTCGTAATGACTTAATTTTAATACAATTTTCTCCAATTATTCGAAATTTTGTAGCTTTCACTTTTGGGAAAAGGGGGGGGGGGGGGTGGTGAAGGTTCAGGACCTCGAATGGTTCGGAACACTCCATATCAAAAGAAATGATATTTGAAATTCCTGAAATTTTCGAGATTTTGGGGCTATGTCCCCAGATGGGGAAGGGTTAATTTTGAGGACCCTGAATGGCAGGGAAACACTAAAAATCAAAAGAGAATGATTTTTGAAATTTTCTACATTTAGGGTTTTGACCCCTGAGAGGGGGGGGGGATTTTGAGGACCCCGAATGGCTCGTAAACACCCCAAATCGAAAGAAAATAGATTTTCGAAATTTTGGGAAATTTTTTAATTATTGGGTCTTTGACTCCTTGTGGGGGGAGGGTAGTTTGAGGACCCCGAATGGCTCGGAAACACTCCAAATAGTAAAAAAGTATACGTATATATTAAATTTTTTTTTAAATTTTTCGAAATTTTGGGGTTTTGCATTCCCCCCCCCCCCTCCCCCAAAATTTTATGGAGAAGTAGATTTTGGGTAAAAGTTCCACCATCCCCCGGACACTTTAGTTCGTAATGACTTAATTTTAATACAATTTCATCCAATTTTTCGAACTTTTGCGGCTTTTAATTTTTTGAATGGTGGGGGGGGGGGGGGGGGGGGGTGATATGGTTGTTCAGGACCTGGAATGTTTCGGAACACTCCATCTCGAAATAAAAGATATTTGAAATTCCTGAAATTGTCGAAATTTTGGGGCTTTTTTCCCAGAGGGGGGCGGGGGGTTCGAAGACCCTGAATGGCTAGAAAACACTTAAAATCGAAAGAGAAAGATTTTAAAAAAAAATTTAAACTTTCAAATTTTGGGGCTTTGACCATCTTGGGGGGGGGGGGGGGGGGTGATGAGGACACCGAATGGCTCGGAAACACTCCAAATCGAAAGAGATATAAAGGAATATAAGAATGTAGGCATTTACTGTACTCCTATCTACCATAATAATAATATTGACAAATAGAAAAACTTATTACCTACCTATGAATAATTTTCTAAATAAATTAATAAATAACTCTATGTTTAAGAATTTACGTACATACATAATATAAAACTTCAAACTATACACACCAAAAAAAATATAAGTATATTTGTGAAACTATTTTTTATTAAGTCATAATGTTTAAAACATTTGTAAGATTTGTTTATATGTAAAACTGTGGTGGCCATATTCCGCTTATCCAAAGTAGTATAGAAATTAATGGAGATATCACTCCCTGTACACACCACAAATATTTGAATTAGGTAAAAAAAAAAAAAAAAAAAAAAAAAACATAGTCCAAAATAAAACAAAAAGTATAAATAACAACTAATTTGAAAAAAATATTTATACAACTGGAATGACAACGTTAACATCCACCTGAAATTTAATAGAAGTAGGTAGATAAGAATATATATATAAGAAATTAAATGAAATTAAAACATACATAAATAAAATTATCTCACACTCAACCGAACATATTCCAAAATGAAACAAAGTATAAATAATGACCAATTTGACAAAAAAAAAAATTGTACAACTCGAATAACATTGAAAACATACACGTGAAATTTAAAAGAATTATGAGTGCCCTAGGTAGGGAGAAAAAATATATATAGAAGAAATTAAATTAAACAAATGGGTGCGTGTACATAGGTACGCGCATGAGAAGTTATACTTCTTTGGCATCATTAAAAAATAGTTTTTAATTGCATGCAAAAATATTGCGTGGAGTCCCTCCGCGTGGAAGAAGTGAAACTTCGTAATATGGAAATGAAAATAGGAATGGGTAGAAATTGATTTTTAGTGAAATCATATTGTATCAAATCAAACTAAAAAAAATAAAGGAAATAAATTTGTAACGATTCATAGATTGATCTTCAGAGAGAGCGAGACACCTATTGAATGTCTGTAAAACTAACTTTTTTATGAGAGCAGATTTTCATGAAATAAATCATGAAACCATTCAACGATAAAAGCTGTTTATTTAAGTAAGCGGACGGGTTCGCCCCAAGGAGAAAATTGACGCGGCGAGACCTCGTGGACATAGAGAAATGACACACACTCACTATTTATGTGTCTATGAAACATTATTTTTTTCTGCAATTTAAATTGTAATATACATAAACGGTATTGAAAATTGAAACAAATATGGCGACACTACAAACTGTCAAGATCTTTATTTTTTTCTTACTCTCTACTTAGTTCCTTACAATAGCAAAACGTAACGCAATGGCTTGAAAGCTATTGCTCGGCATACATAGAGGAATGACACTAACAGTGTGTATATCTATGACACACATTACATAAAATTAAGATATAATTTTTTTAACCCGTTTAAAATTTATATTTTTAGACAAAATATAGCCTATGTCCATCCCCAGGATATAATCTATCTCCTTACCAAATTTCATTACGATCCGTTCAGCCGTTCAGTCGGGAAAAGGTAACAAACAGACAGACAGAGTTACTTTCGCATTTATAATATTAGTAAGGATAAGGATGTCCCACTAGCTGGGCGACAAGTAATAGTATACATATGTAACAATTTATATATACCCATTTAATCTGTCAAGGTGAATGACACATGTGTATCTCGACGAAAACGAGTACTGGCCTCACTAGATGGGTGACCAAGAAAAGTATGTAGTATGTAATGTAACACTGCTTACTACCTTTAATTTGCTAGTGTGAATGCAAGGCGATAATACACGTGTCATAAAAAAATACGATGTAATACATCATATACCAAAACACTCGTCTTTAATAAAAACATAAATAACTCTGCTTTACATGGACATACAAGTGGCTTAATCACAACTTCACATTAAACCGACATCAGCTAGGAAATTACCTTAATCAAACTGACGTCTACTGGGCTGTCCCCTGATTGAACTGGCGTGGTTATTATGCCCGGTGAACTCTCAAGAGGAGGTTCCTGGCCTAGTGGCGGGAGATATCAGTAGTTAGGAATGAAAAATTTGCCTTGTTTGGCTTCGCGATTTATCACACGACCACTCGTACATGGTGCTGCCGTGCGGTCGAGCCCAGGCTTTGTCGGAGCCGAAGCTAGGCGAATCATATTTATTACTTGACGGATAAATTTCCGGATGGAGTGCGAGGTTAGGCGAACGCTGAACTTAAAAACACTAGGTCCAGACAGAGGTAAAGACAAAAACGTTTATGTCATAGGTTCACAAAGACAAAGGGCACTGTTGCCAACGACGTTCATGTTACGTGACAGTGACCCGAGTCACTACTTGATCGCATGGGCAGATGGGCCCGTAGCTCGCCCTCGCAGAGACTACCGAGGCTGAATGCAGAGTCCCATGTTGGATAATGAAGTAAAGTTTGTTTATAATGGTTGCACGTTTAGCCCGCAGGCAACCCGGTGTGGGTGAAACGACTTTACTCACAGTTGATGGACGGACTTCTAACCCGAGGATAAGCACACGCACGCGGCCAGTCGACTACAAAATCTAAAAGGTACCTATCTGAAAACTATATAAAACTACAAACTTTAGGTAAAGCGGCGAACCTGGTAGAGTTATGCCGGGATCGGGGATAGAACACGGGGCAGATGAAAAGGATTAAAGTAAACTTACGCTATTGCAGCTATATGGTGATGGTGATGCTCAAACGGTGAGGGAGGACCCCGTACTGTCAGGGACGACCACCCCCTTCGGCCGTCTGGACGACTGGCAACAGCCCACAGCTGCCGGCCGCGTTCATGCGCGAAATGTGATAAGCACCGAACACAGCTTGGGCTGGGCCTTACGGCATAGGCGCACAGTGAATAAAGGTTTAAAATTTTAAATAAAATAAATCATTACAATTGAATGAGAAAAGGGATTCAACAAGTACACGGTTACAATTAAAACGTAAATAATTAGAGTCTAAAAGAAACCTCGGCGGGGTGGGTTGGCACTCCTGCTCCTCAGCGTTCGTAGCGCTGCACTAAAATGCCACAGGGCACAGACTCACACGATCACCTGAACTGCGATGTCGGCGTAGCATAACGGTCTGCCCGAGCCGAGGCGACACTTGGGTCGACGTCAAAACAAATATTCAAGGCTCAGAAATGGCTATACTGCAAATATCTATTCTTTAGTTGTAAGATCAGAAACTTGTCTTAAAGTATCTCGGGGTTCTGAAATTAGTAGTTCTTTATAGTAAAATAAAATGATCTTAATTTTGCTAGTAGAACACAAGTCTTTACACAATTACACAACACTCATCTGGGTTGTCGTAGTCCTGGTTCATACAGACATGATGCTAAAAATAAAATCCATTTCTGTTTCTCACAAAAAAAATAGTCCAAAATTAGGTAGTTAACGAAAAAATGACTGCAAAAATACACATAAAAACTTTCTCTCAGTAGCAATCGACGAATGTCGATCGTCAGGAAAACACAAAAATACACTGATCAAGCAAGATTAACATAGTCTTACCCGGGAGTTTGTACCATCGGCTATAATTCCTTTCAAAATACGACGAATAATTACCAATTTTACTTATTTAAATTCCCAGTACATAGTCTCACCTACAATTTCATAGTATTCAGATTGCCAAAGTTCGCGCAGATATTACACAAATTTCGGCATCGCCCAAGAACTATTACCAAATGCCTCACATTTTATAACCTTCTCTGGTTTGAAGTTTTGTTGGCTCACGCAACATCCCTATTAAAGGAAGTAAAACAATGTGTGTACCGGTGACGGACACAAAACCAAAAATAAAAATTTAAATAATATAGTGTCAATATTTGAAACTAAAAATAAATAAAATAACGTAATTAAGTGTGAAGAGTGATTTGTACGTAATTAAATATGAAAAGCAAAAATATGTAAACATAATAAATAATTAAATAGGCGTTAATCTGAATTGTCACAAGATCGACCTATTTTGATCTCGTTTATGCTGATATCGGAGAAGGAATAACTGGTTCAGACAATAATGTATGATGAAGAGTAAAAAGTTCTAATACTAAGTAACTATCAACTGGAATTTATGACAGCTTAATGTTGTTTCTGTATAAAGTGACTCAATTCTTTTATGATTAAATGTTAATATCATATCAATTTGAAAGCAAAGATTTTCATAAATCTCAGTGATACCAAACATTGTAACAAATATATCCGAAATACACATATGCGCCTCCCAAATACATACACCGATGTAACAAATGTAGTTAGCACTTTGCGCAAAATAAACAAACAAATGTCTCAACTTTAATGCCATTATGCCTGTCCTATTATAAATAAGTGTAACAGCTATTTATTTGTTTCGTTTTAGTTAAAATGGTCATATTTCTTAAAATAACGATATTATAATACTTTTCTACATTTTCTGTGTGTTTACCAATGATATCGAATACAATATTTATTGTCCACAAATAATTTAATCTAAATTATTCTTTTTTTGAAAAATACATTTTCTGAACATAGTTGCTCAACTAATTAATTGGGGATATATTCGTTTGAATTTTTGTAACAAAAATATTAGTCTTTCATTTTTTCGTAATCCTAACATAAACAATTCTGCAATTTTTTTGTAAATATTATTTGTTAATTCACAAAACCTATAATATACATCGGACTTTTTAAAATCCCTTTCGCAACTTTTCTTCAAAAATCCAAATTACTTAATGGTATATTATTTATTTTAATATTATTTCTTTGAAAATGGTCAAATATTGTTTTTTTTTGTCTTATTAAAATCAAAATTTAATTTATTTTGCATGTCTAAATCACTTTTTTTTGCTCTTCTAATATAGCATCCTTTTTTCTTGTTTATCCATTAGATTTTTTTTTTTTTGTAATTGCAGCAGATCCAACTTCTCATTAACCGACAACTGCTATCACTGCAAATAATATTGGCATAAATCCACCTGCCGTCTCTTTAAACATGATATTTCATCATGTTTAATTTTATATCAAAACAATTTTGATTGGAAGATATAGTTGTTTATATAAATAAACACTCTTTTTAAATGTAATTTTTATCGTATATTTATTGTGTTGAAGTTTAAAAAAAATTAAAATTATTTATTAATAACTTTAGTGTTATTATAATTAAAAGTTTTGTTTTTTTCCCCCTAATTTTTTTTACAATAAGTACTCAAATTCTGGAGTTATACAAAAAAAACCATATACCAGTTTTTTAAAATTATGTTATGGAAACGAGTAGTGGGAAATGAAGTCTGGCTCAGACTTCAGGCTATGGATTGTGAGATGACCTCGAACTTTGACCTTTGACCTTGACCGCCATTTTGGTGTCGAATTTAACTGAAATTCCTGGAAATTTCCGAAACATTCAGAAAAAATCGGAAAAATTACAGATATCAAAAAAAAAAAAATCCCTTTTCATGAGAAAATTTTCCCATTTCAATCCCCAAAAATTCTTATGGCTGAAAAATTCCCCAAAATGGCTTAAGTGATCCAACAAAAACCTTTTCAGCAAAAATTAATAAATAATCATGTTAATAAAATACAGTAGTTAAAAAAAATCTAAATAGTCAAATTAATTTTTAATAATATTAATTTGTAAAATTTTTTTTGTAATAAAATTTTTAATCTTTACTTTTTAATTTATAATTTTACAAACTAATTAATGCACATATTTTATGGCACAAAACTCTGACAATCCATTCCAAAGTAGATGTATCTC
This sequence comes from Bacillus rossius redtenbacheri, assembly GCF_032445375.1. Taxonomy (NCBI): domain Eukaryota; kingdom Metazoa; phylum Arthropoda; class Insecta; order Phasmatodea; family Bacillidae; genus Bacillus; species Bacillus rossius. The sequence continues at coordinate 40,205,695 of NC_086330.1, read as the reverse complement.
CACATATGTTTATGTAAGAGTAAATAATGTTGATATATATAATTTCATGTTTCAGGAAAGATGCCACGCATAGCAGCTGTACGTGACTCTGAGCTTCTGCAAGCTCTAGAAGCTCGAAGTAGTTCCATTGTCGTGAATGATGAAGTCTCAGCGCCATCCGCGAGAGTATGGCAGGAAGTTAGTGAGAGTCTTGACCAACGGATGACACCGAAAGCAGTGTACACAGCTGTGCTAGCAAACAGGTGTGGTATATTATCAAAACTGCGAGGAAATGAGAACTACAATTATCACAGCTGTGATGATGTTTGTGATATAGTGCAACCAGAGCCACCAACTACAGATCGAAACGAAAACTGCCAAAAGGAATATTTCATAGTATCTCTTCCAGAGGAGACATGGAATATTTTGAAGCCAAGAAACGTTTTTTACAAGAACAGGAATTCAAGAGGTGTTAAGCAGTACAATGTCCTACCAAAAGGTGTTTGGTCATACGAAATTTCTAAAATAGTTTGGGACAAAACTAGGAAACCTTGCTTGTGGGTGTTCAAGAGGGCGGCTGTTAGCCTTACAAAAGAAGATGTTATAAGCTGTATTGGTTACTGCAAGCAGTGTAATGCTGAGCTGCATGTAAATGCCACTTATCAAGATATTTCGGAAGGGACATGTAAATTACATGTGACAATTTCAGGGTTTGACTCGTCATTTAAACACACTAGAGGAATGAAGAGGAAAGTGTGCGGTAAACTTAGAGAACATGTTGCGGAAGAACTTAAGTACAAATCAGCATTTCTTTACAGAAATGAGAAGGCCGGGGAGTTGATGAAATATGGTGACAAAGAACCGGCTCATTTACCTAAGTTAAATGTTCTCAGGCAGATTAAACACGAGTGCAGTGTCAAGGGACAGATACACAGCAATCCAATAATCTCCCTCAGCAAAGCCAAATATATGCTGCCATATCAAGGCAGTATACACAACATTGGACTAGACCCTTTTTTTGTGTACTATGTCACTCCTCTGCAGTTATGCCTCTATAAACAGTACTGCTCAGCCGAGCATTCTAGTGCTGTTATTGATTCAACTGGAGGGTTATGTAATCCTCCAACATGCACTATGGTAAAGAAAAGTGCGCGCAAAAAGAAACCAGTATTCTTATATCAGATAGTGGCAGGAAGAATTTCCAGCAGTTCTAGTCAGTCAGAGCATGAAAGCCAATCGTTTCCTGTGTGCCAAATGCTTTCGCAGCAGCACACAGGAATGGCAGTGGAAGTTTGGTTGCGAGAGTGGGTACGACTAGGTGCACCTGTTCCTAAAGAAACTGTCACAGATTCGTCACTTGCTCTACTAAATGGAATTTCAAGAGCATGGAATGATTGCGAAAATGTCAAAATTTACTTGTTTAAATGCTACAAGGTTATTGATGGATTCGTAGACTCTCTTCCAAGAGTTTTCCAAAGACTTGATATAGCTCATTTTATGAAAATGATTTCTAAGAAAAAGTTTTGGGGAAAATGTGACAAAAGAGCAAAATGTTTATATATGTGTTGTTTTGGACAGCTGGCAAAATGTGAGAATATCAGTGAAGCGACCAACATTGTTTGTTTAATGGTTACTTTAGCAAGCAGCATGAATGATGGCTGGACAGAAAATGGGGAAATGTGTGCTGCGGAAAAAGCCAGGGAGAAACTTGCCGAGAAAGTCATTCAAAACAGCATGTTTGATGGCCATCAAGAAGTTGATGAACCTGAATCTAGTAACACTGAGAATGACACTTATTTCCAAAACATTCTAAATATGGCATCTGAAGTCTCTTGCAACTGGATCTCTGAAGCTCTAGAAATTTCCCAAAGGGAAAATTGTGTGGAAGGCAATAGACCTAACATATTTTATCTCCCTGATTTAGTGAAGTTTATGGCTGAAATATGTCCTTCTATACCTTTGTGGTCTGGAATAATGCGGTCATATTTTGGGTTCGGAAATCTGACAGCTTCGAGTGCTTGTGTGGAAAGTTATTTCAAGACATTAAAGAGAGGTATTTTGGGAAAGGAAAGTACCCCGATGCGAGTAGATTCGTTTGTTATGAAACATGTAAGCTCACTTGATGGAACCATTAAAATAGCTGCTGGAAATTTCGAAAGTACAAAAAACATGCCTCCAGAGACAGTATCATCAGAAAACAGGCATGAATCTAGCCAAATTTCAGGAGGCCTATGGCAACCATGGAATGAGGATATGCCCCAAAATAACCATCGCAGAAATGAGGAGTTTCCAAAACCATGTAACAAGCAGTGTTCTTTCAATGAAACTATCAGTCATGAAAAGAGAAATGATGGGGAAACCTTAAGTAATGGTACAGAAAACATATCATTTACTGCCAAGTGCCCAGCATGTGAGAATGGAGATAATCCAAGTGGAGCACACAAATGCTCGAAATGCCAAAAAGCTGTTCATGCATTGGTGGAATGTTCCCTGCCAGTTGGAGAAGAGGGTTATGGCCAACGAAGAATCTGTGTTCTATGCTATAGGAAACCCGAAGTAATGACTGTTGAAGCAGATGAGCCATAAGACTTACAGGTACCTTCTTCTCCAGAGGAAAACTGGAAAGGAAAGAATCCTCAGAAGAAGAAGATCCGGCAATATTCATATTTGTATCCAAGCCCAGATTGGATCAAAGACAGAGCTGCAGTGGGTACAAGTCCAGCCAATGTTTTATTACGAAACGGAAATCTCCTTTCTGCAGTTAGAATTAAAGAGAGAACTTACAGTGTAACAAACACCTGTGCTTTCGACAGTATTGTTCAAGCACTCTATTGTTGTTATTATGCGAGTGATGCAATAAGATGCATAGTAAATAGGAAAAAAATATCCAAAATTTGTGAGTTGCTGAGATCAATTGCAAATAAAGGCGTGACAACAGAGACATATCGACTGAGAACCATAATACTGAAGGATGTGTTTGAACCTTTGGCAGGCAAGCACAATATCAGTATTTTGAAATGTGACACAACATGTAGTCATATTGTGCGAAAGGTTTTCATGCATGATTTTCCAAGCTGCACAGAAGAAAGGGTTTGTTCTTCTGTGTACTGTCCCAATGCACGCAGGATCAAACATTCACCATTCGTACCCATGCAAAACGACATTCTTTTGAGTAAAGGGATATCCTTTTTACAAATTTCAGCAGAAGCTGCTGTAACAACCACACACGGCAAATGCTACTCCATATTACCCAACCACGTTGATGTGCCAGAAACACACAAGCAGTACAACCCCTTAATGTCGAAACATTTCCTTTGTAATGGAGACACAACAATACAGTGCAATGTGAATGACAAGATAATATTTTTGGAATACTACCATGAAAATGACAGATCACCTTCAATGTGCAATCTTCAGGACATTCCTTCAACTTTAAAATTACAAAATAAAACCTTCAAATTGAAAGCAGTTGTGGAATTCATTCCCCCTCCAACAGAACTATTCATAGGCCACTACAGAGTCCATTGCAAAGGGTTAAATGATGTATGGGAATGCTATGACGATTTGAAAAATGCGAAGTTCATGTCAGCCAACAATGTTTTTCCACAAATTTTTGTTTATATTGGATTTTAAGTTAGTTTTTTAGGAATAGAAGCTTTACTAATTATGTATATATATTTTTAAGAATTTTTCTTCATGTCATGAGAATATCAAGCAGGATGAGACATGCCACTTTGGAAACATTCTGTGTACGCCATTTAAATATGTCGAAACATTTCATGAATTGTTATTTCCTACATACTAACCCCTAATTTGTAAATTATAATCAGGTTATATCGAGGTATTTAATCACAGGCATGTTATGTTCCATGTTCATGTACTATGTTTCTGTAATAAAATTAATGTTTTTCTCAGAACAGTAGCCCTAATAAACTTTACTTTATGTCATATTTTGTATTTAAAGTATATACATGTATATATGAATTATTTTGAATTTATAATGGTTATGTTAAATGTATTTGTGTATGTTATTTTTATTTTATATGTCGCATGAATTTTTATCACGAAATGAGTAACTGCTTGTTTCCAATATATGTGACATGTATAACAGCAGGTGATAGAGAAGACGGGAAAAATTATATTTTGTAGAATGAGCTGTGGTGAGACATTGTTGACTTTCCAAATGTGTGCAGTGTTGCAAAGATTTTATTTAAATTTTATTTAAGCAAATAGGAAAAGTATGTCCCGGAGCAACATGAATAGTGAAGATTATTGAAATCAGCTGGTGGTCGTGTTGGAATTGCAAAAATGGCCACTAAATTGCATATATCAGCATCATATATTAACCTAATCGTGGGCAAATATTAATTAATTTCACGCATATATTAATGCTGTATATACATATATAGCGTAAATTTTGCATAATTTCACGAACTATTGTACGATTATCAGATATATTTAAAAAAAACCTAATTGCCCATTTTTAAAGAAAACAAACAAAAAGAAACATCAAATTATCACTTAATCACCCTGAAAAGCCACAAAAGATACAACAAATCCAAAAATAAGCCACAAATTCATTCAAACAATATTAACAGTATGTTTTTGAAACCTCAAAGCCACCTGTCCATCAGTAATTTTGTTATTATTTCACTTTACAGAATTTCTAAACAAATAAAGTTTTTGTAATTAACATCTGCGTATTAAATTTGAAGGGTTTAAGTGTTTTGGTTAATTAATTATACATGTGTATGATTATAGAGAATGTTATGTTAAAATGGTTTATTTATAATGAGTGTATTTTGACTGGGCCTTGCGATTAATTTTAAAGGGAAAAAAATGTTTTGGTTACGAAATTAGGCTAAGGTATGCTTTTAGAGAAACTTGCGTTAAAATGCACGATTATTTAAGTTGCATTTATAATGAACATCTGCATTTGAAATTTGAATAGCGTAAGTCGTTTAGTTACGAAATGAAGCATGTTGTTTTAAAACAGATGATTTGTGCACATATGTATGTTGTTCAGCCAATAAATATGAATTTATAAGGACGTAAGATCTTTGCTTTCGAAATCAGTCATAGGCATGATTATAAAGCGATATAATAACAGAAGGGTAACTGTGTAAGCATACTGGTAACAAATGAAAAAGGGTTTTTTTGGCGTCTGAACGCTTTTTTCGGGAAATGTGGCTTCTTTTTGAATTTTTTTTGAGGAAATAATGAGTATCGTGGCTTCTTTTTGACTCTTATTTATAAAAAGGGACAAAAAGGAAAATTTTTACGGAAATTATACAATTGTGTGCCATTTTGCGGTCAAATAACGTTCGCGAAAGATCTGATGTTCATTAAAAATCTCTAGGACCTCAATACTCTTAAAAAACAAAATGTATTTATGTGAAGTTATATTACACAATTGTATTTTAATAAAAACATTTTTAATTATGATATCGAAACTGTGGTGTCCTCTGTGAAGTTGTATAGATATAAACTATAAATATTAAAGTTAATTCTGTGACCTAATGTGGGACAATTTATTTTATTTTAAATAGAATTTATTTTTAATTTCGTTCCCGGAACTATGCTGTTCTATAGTAGCATATAATAGTTCCTAAAGCGCCAGGGCCAGGGTGAGGTGCTGAGGTGCCGACCGCCATCTTGGATTCTGATGTCACGTCGGCCATCATGGATGACCTTAACCTTTGACCTAGACTTTGACCTTTTGACCTTCAAAATTGGCCAAAATCAGCCAAAGATTTTATTTTCAGAAAAAAATCCCGTCAAATAACCCAAAAAATCTGAATAAAAAAATTCACTATTTCGAGGGAAAATTACCAGTTATGTGGGAAAATGTCCCGATTTAGTTCTCAAAAATGCCAGCAACTAAAATAATTCACTTTGAGGCTTACAATCCACACAAGCATCCGATTAGCCACAGACGTCATCGTGGATTATGACATCACTGTTGCAATTTCCGTTACGGCCGCCATCTTAGAAATCCGTTTTTTATATTAGAAAACGGGGAAAAAATTTAAAATTTACATAAAAAAATAAATAATCATATTGAATAAAAATTTTGTTTAAAAACGCACTTACGTCATGGAGCTCGGAGTCCTTGGTTCGAACATGACGAGGTCAAAAAAAGATGGCGAAAGGTCGTTCCTCCACAGAGGCTACTGGCAGACTGACCTCCCTCCACTAATGCCAATACATATATCTAGGGATAGGAAAAATTCGCGGGTTCAATGACCTGCAGGATGAACTCCATAGTTCTACGTACACTCGGTCAAATGCCACACACCCATTGGCTGCCGTCTTGTGAGACGTCCCAACGTAGCAGCCTGTGATTCGATAAAGCTTTGGTCGGGCGTTTCTAATTGGCCCAGAGTCATCCAGGTGAGTTGTGAGCCAGTAGCAGATGCAGCACTGAGGTGTAACTATTTGTATTTTAGCCTGTCGCGAAATGAACCCGCGAATTTTTCCTATCCCTACATATATCGTCATCTAATATGACGTCATGACCGCCATCTATTTTCGTCTGCTGGAGGAAGCCATCTTGTTTCGTCTGTATAAGTGTGCCACCACAATGTAAGTTTATTTATGACTATTAGAGTACAGTAATTATTTATTATTACTGCGATACCCACCATTTTGAAATTTGGGCACCATCTTGTATATCCGTAATTATTTAGCTAAAAATTTTTGGAAAATTCCAAAAATAAAAAAAAATCTGCAATTAATATACCGATCGATGCTATCGATTCCTGTCCTTGGTTCGAACCCTGGATGATGCAAATGTTTTAGTTTTATGTAAAAAAATTATTAATTACATTTAATCCTGAAATAAACTTAGTTTCCTAGCCTACCAACCACCTATAAGCCATTATGACCGCCATTTTGGAAATTTATATTTATTGCCCTGGAAACTCGGGAAAAATTTTAAAAATCATGGATACATTAACAAATTAATTAACTTATACTAGTGGTAGATTTACATCCTTGGTTCGATACTCGGTCACGGAAAAGAGTTACTAAACATAAAATAAATTTCACATTCAGTTTCGTATTACACATATGTTTCATTTTAATTTTTTTAAGGTTTATTAATTAGCATCTACACGAAAAACGACTCGATACAAAATACTTGCTGATAAAAATTAAAATGTTGTTGAAATAACATCCAGACCAGGTATAAAGTTGGTCGTATATACCAGACATCTCTAAACCACAAAGCTAAACGAGTCCTGATACATCCTTAGAATTACACAATAGGAAGCACAGGCAACACAATTTGGAAGCACAGGCAGCACAATTTGGAAGCACAGGCAGCACAATAAGAAGCACAAGCAGCACAATAGGAAGCATATTAATCGTAAGAACAATCAGCGAAAAGGAAGCACAATATTAAAAACTCAATGGAAAAAAAGGAAGCTTAATAACGAGAACTAAGTATTAGTTTGAAATCAGATTACAAGAAATAAGACCTAAGATTTTTAAATTTAAATTATTTATTTCTCAATTTTATTGACATACAAGTTAAACAAGACGTGATTATTCTATGTAGCCAGTCACCCTCAGTTCTTTAAGTATGGAGGCTACTTTGTCATATATGTTATTATTGAGATCACTATTGTCATCATAAACCTAATCTGAATTATTTATTTTATCACGATGTTTCCAGCGTTTCGGAATCACAACTTCACCAAAGCTTTCGAACTTGCTAGCTTTAGGTGCTTTATCACAGTCTTTAATTTGGTCACCAGCCACAGAGTCACTGACGCCATCATAGTAGAAGTCAGCATCTTTACAAAGATTATTGTTAGATTTCGAAATTGTTGACGTCGAAGCTTCTTCGTCGAATTCAAGCTTCCTTTTTAAGTAGTCATCATTGTTCCAAAGTATGGTGGACGTACTTTATATGGGCTTGAATGTATTTTCATTTTTCATATTAACGATTCTTCCATTGTTTTCATACTTCCACAAGTCATCTTCATCCTTCAATTTAAGCTCTTTGCCGAGATCGGAAGAGTCGTGATCATAATCTCGTTCAAGACAAGTAAAAGTGTTGACATAATACAGATTACTCTCCTTTAGATTAGTAGATCCATCGTTGTCCTTTAGCTTGTAAGCAGGCATGACGCTACAAGTTCTTTCATGTCTTGTTAAGCTCTCTCTTCGCGTAAACGACTTGCTACATCAAACACAAATTTTCATATTCCGTAGAGGATTTTTAGCACAGTTATTCTTCTCGTGTTGTCTACCATTCTTTCTCACGATAAATTCATTGCTGCAAAACATACACCTGTATCCTTTCGCTACAAAATCAGACAACGAATCACGATACATGTTAGCTTTCTACGTTTAATGACAGATGCAGATTGAGAGTTTTCAATTGCTACAGTTACTTAAATAGAATATTTTTAATACTTCATCAGCGAGATGTAGGTTCTCTCATGCAAAGGAACTTGTTGTAAGTAGTTCTGATTTATGTCAACGGATGACGTTACGTGTTTTGGTAGGTAAAAAAATTATTTATTTCGTTTATGTGGGATGCGGGATGCGCACTATCGATCGCTTGACACCAAGACGAAGGAAGTTCATCCTTCATGTTAGTACTTTTCAGCAGTCTCAAGGCTCATCATTCGACTGAGTAATAGGTGTTATTTGTTTTAAAATCCACCAGATTAAAAAAAACTCATTTTATCGATAATTTAGTAGCAGAAATTCATTATTTAAAAACAACTCTAAATAAATTGCATGATTCATTAAGTAAAAATTAATTTCCGGGTACAGATTAATTTATTAGATATTCCAGAAGCACTCGGAGAACATCAGCAGAAGTCTCTAAATGAAAAACCAGGATTACCCTACATGGAGAAAACCTTCAAAGTAGAGACAGGAATAACCAGGAGCAACCGGAGAAAACCAACACACTTTTACCAGATATGAATAAATCACATAAAAAAGAATTTAAAAAAAATAACAAAAAATATTGAAAATAAAATAATTTATTCAAAAAATTCAAAACAAATTCTGACTTGTGCAAGAACTCTATTTTTGTTCATGAAAAGAGAATTTACCAATTTCGTAACTGTTTTCTGGGAAATTAATCTGAACTTTACTAAAATGAAACCGTAGTTACAATGCTGTTGTAATTCTGAACAGGTGTATAGGAAAATTATTTCTAAAATTAAAAAAAAATAGCGATCATCACTTAAATTCGTAACTTAGGCATTAGAACAATATTAAATATTTTTTTGTCATTTTGACCCCCTGAACACATGAACTAAATATACTACAGTCTAACGTGGTTGCACTTTAATGGAGAAAACTTTCTCCTAGACTCCGTAAACCGAGGGCAAATAATCTACCAAACAAGTAAAATTCACGGCTGAGAATCAAGGTAAAGTCGAATCTAAATTTCCTAACTTCTGCGACTAATGGTTTGGGATGTATATAATGACTCTATGAGTCCGACAGTCGGTTAAACGTTTGAATTAATACACGTAAATTGTTATTTAAAAAAATCCAAGGGAGTTTTGACACAAGGTAAGTACTTATAGCTGGCAACACTGATATATTACCTTTAAATCAATATTCAAAGTTACAACAGTTGCCCCTAATCAATATTTTCTTTCATATACAGTAATTACATTAGATAGTTTTGGGTCGCATTTTTATTACAACAAAATCGGCCATAAAACTTGCAATTTTGGAACACTAACTACCATATTTCGGCAGTAACCAGCACTAACATAGCACTAACAAATGCATTTATTGAAATTATCATATTGAGCTTTTTCCTATGTTTCCGGGCCAGCTTGACGTCAAGCCAACCCGGATCACTAAATCGGCCATAAAAGTTGCAATTTTGGAGCACTAACGACCACATTTTTGCACTAACCAGCACTAACGTAGCACTAACGAATGCATTCATTGAATTTTCCGTATTGTGCTTTTTCCTATGTTTCCGGGCCAGCTTGACGTCAAGCCAGCCCGGATCACTAAATCGGCCATAAAAGTTGCAATTTTGGAGCACTAACAACCAAATTTCGGCACTTACCAGCACTAACGTAGCACTAACGAATGCATTCATTGAATTTTTCATATTGTGCTTTTTCCTATGTTTCCGGGCCAGCTTGACGTCAAGCCAGCCCGGATCACTAAATCGGCCATAAAAGTTGCAATTTTGGAGCACTAACGACCACATTTTGGCACTAACCAGCACTAACGTAGCACTAACGAATGCATTCATTGAATTTTTCATATTGTGCTTTTTCCTATGTTTCCGGGCCAGCTTGACGTCAAGTCAGCCCGGATCACTAAATCGGCCATTAAAGTTGCAATTTTGGAGCACTAACGACCAAATTTCGGCACTAACCAGCACTAACGTAGCACTAACGAATGCATTTATTAAATTTTTCATATTGTGCTTTGTCCTATGTTTCCGGGCCAGCTTGACGTCAAGCCAGCCCGGATCACTAAATCGGCCATAAAAGTTGCAATTTTGGAGCACTAACGACCACATTTTGGCACTAACCAGCACTAACGTAGCACTAACGAATGCATTCATTGAATTTTTCATATTGTGCTTTTTCCTATGTTTCCGGGCCAGCTTGACGTCAAGCCAGCCCGGATCACTAATTCGGCCATAAAAGTTGCAATTTTGGAGCACTAACGACCACATTTTGGCACTAACCAGCACTAACGTAGCACTAACGAATGCATTCATTGAATTTTCCGTATTGTGCTTTTTCCTATGTTTCCGGGCCAGCTTGACGTCAAGCCAGCCCGGATCACTAAATCGGCCATAAAAGTTGCAATTTTGGAGCACTAACGACCAAATTTCGGCACTAACCAGCACTAACGTAGCACTAACGAATTTTGAAAAAAAATTATTCCCGACGAAATGTGACCGGGCCCACTTGACGGACATCCCGGTGACAACCGGGATAAGGGACGTCGTGCCAGGGGGGGGGGATAGGGGAGTAAAGGGCGGTGTTTTAGCGAGCCGGCGGGGAGCCCAGTTGAATGGGGCACACACACCTCCACGGGGAGGACAGGCGAAATTGGATGTCAACAAGGGTTGTTCTCACTCACCCCCCCCCCCCCCTCACCACTCCCCTCTTCTTCAACCCCTTCCGACGCAGATTTAATCACGGTCACAACTGAAACCCCAGTCTGTCCGGTAAAAGGACCGATGACACCGCCGACCAATAAACGTCCGCACCGCGAAACGTGCGGTGCTAAACGTCGAAAAATATCGTCAGCCGAAACCACGTCAGCTTCATCTATAGAGAACGGGGGGAGAAAAAATCCACCGGTTCAGTAACCCACAGACCCAACTCAGGAAAATGGTCGTTGGAATCTGACTTGTGAACTGTCTCCACTGGATAGTCTGCGATTAGATATTTCTTTGGCCCAGTGTCATCCAGATTAGCTGTGAGTCAACAGAAGAAGCGGCATAAAGGTATGCTTATTGGAACTTGAGCGTATCTCGAAGTTAATACGCGGAAATTGCACGGTCTCTATTCATTTATATCTTTGCGAGAGTTGCTAAATACTTACATAAATAAGCATTGTTGTATGTACATAGTTTTTTTTTTCTCCCATGACTCTGTTTAAAAAAAATCATTGATATTAGAAACGGGCCATATGGTTGAGTGTTGCCTACTTCCGTAACACAGTCAAATGATTACGGGTATAGGCAATATCATATGGTAAATATCGGTAAAAGCGAAATAACAGAGAAATTAAAGTCAGTCCGAAAAGGAAGTTATACATCGCCAATCATCGAGATGGATGTCAATACACCACGTAACACCAAAATACAAAGCTGAACACAAAATTACATAGTATTCGCCTCAATTACCTCGTTTTTTTCAATTTAAATGAAGCATTTTCCCTAAATGTTTAGCATAATGATTTTTTTGACTCATTTAAATAGTGAAAATACTTGACTTTAGACATTGCAGTTAAAAAAAATAATTTTTTAGCTACATAACTTTCTCGTGAACTAAGGAAATATTGAATGTTTTAAGTTCCAGTTTTTTGTTTAACTTTCATCAATGTATGTAGAATAATTTTATGCTCATATTTTAAGTATCTTACAATGAAATGTTGAAGCAATTTATCAACGTATTTGTGCTTGATATATAATTATTAGAAGCCTACGTGTGTTTTAATTTTTAATAACGATAAAGACGAAATTCACTACTTTTAATGTTGAAATACACTTTATTATAGAACCATAAAATCTTTGCTCTAGTTATGGGGTTATGGGTTCGAGTCTCAGGCAAGTCAATTGTGTAAGTATTTAAACTGTGCGAATGAGTCACAACTCTCGTCACAGTCAGTAAAATCGTCGAATAAAACATAAGTGGTTGGATCTTTTGTAAAAGAAAATCTTTCCATGTAGCCAATAAAAAAAATTGTTTATAACACTCGCCTCCCATCCAGGCTAACCGGGTTCGATTTCCGCTCGGTTCGAACCCGAAAAAAAAGGAGACAAATAGAGGTAAAGCTACCACTATATTCGTGTGTCTATTAGTAAGTTAAAGCTAGGACTTTCTTATAAGTATACATATTACTATAAACATTCAATATATATATATTTAATAAATACGTTATGACTATAAGCACTAACTTGACTTACATTTATTACTTTGAAGAATTTTATTTACTAACATGGTATAACTATAACAACCTTCAGTTACATATACTATCTACTATAAAGAATTTAAACGTTATGCATACTTAATTAAATATGTATGCCGCCTATAAGCCTGATATCTACTTACATATATTTCTTCAAACAATTTAATGGACAGTTTTACGTACTTAATAAATATTATATGCCTTACACCTACTATCCTTATCTATATTTCTTAAAAAATATATAATTAAAATAGTATTTTATAAGTCTAATCCATCCTTATAAATATACATATTTTAATTTAAAAAATACTACGCCTATAGCTAAACCTATCCTTATTAGCATTTATTTCTAAATATTTTATATACACCTACTTTTCCTATATCTTCAACAATTTCTATAAGCATATCTAATACTATAAGAACTTTAACAAGAACAGTTCTTAATGCGTCTCCGCACACAATACCTATAGGTACCTCTTCATCCAAGATTAAGTCTTTTTCAATTCAAGATGGCGGGGGATGAAGTGCATTGAACATGTGGGCATTGGTTTTGTAGTCTGTGCATGTTAAAAGAGCGAATCCTAGAAGACGAAAAGCCAATCTAAGATGGCACTTTCTAGAGGCCGATTCTTGCACTAAGGATTATAATTCTCTCTGGCAAAAAATTTTTAAAATTGAATTGTTGCCCTCTACCGAAACCATTTTGGAATTTAAATGTGACCCATAGTCGCAAATATCTTTGGAGTTTAAATATGAAGCTCTCTAGCAGGCGACATGACCATTCAAGATGGTAAACTGTTGTGCCCTCTGGAAGTTAGTGCTGGAATTATTTTTGTAATTTAAATATGACACTCCTTAGCATACATCATTACTTATATTGCCTTAAATGCATACTTTTAAAGCATATAAGTAGTATAGGATAGCCGGTCCGAGGACTGGGTTCTGGGTGTGGAGCCGAGAGCCGGCTCCGCCATATTGTATTGTGACGTCACGGCGGCCATCTTGGATGGTTGTGACCTTGACCTTTGACCTTGACCTTGACCCCGGCGGCCATTTTGGATCCGCCATCTTGGATCCGCCATTTTGGATGACGTCATTGTGTTCTAGAAAATTCCGGCGATGTGTTTTCCGCCATATTGGATGATGACGTCACCGTTGCAATTTCCGTTACGGCCGCCATCTTTAACTTTTTTATTTATTATCCGATTTTAATGAAATTTTTTTTAAAAAATATAAAAAAAATTCAAATAATAAAATTTTTAATAAAAAATATTTAAAAAATATACTTTTACGACACGGAGTTTGGAGTCCTCGGTTCGAACCTGGTGAGGGCAAAAAAAAATTAAAAATGGCGACAGGCTCCTTCCTCAATGGTGGGTGCTAGCAGACTGACTCCCACCACTTTCTTCAAAGCATATATATCGTCATCTAGTATGACGTCATGTCCGCCATCTTGTCTTCGATGCTGGAAGCCATCATAATTGTATCGTCGGCTAGAGTGTGCTGATGCCATGTTAGTTTAATTCTTACCCGCTAGAGTGCAGTAAACATTTATTACCGAGGTGCCCCCGCCATCTTGAAATTTGGCCGCCATCTTGAAAATCCGTAATTATTTAGCTACAAATTCGGGAAAAGTTCCAAAATTCATTAAAAAAATCACTCATTAATTTACATATTGATTCGATCGATTCCCGTCCTCGGTTCGATACCCGATCGATGCAATAATGTTTAATTTTATGTAAAAAATAATAATTTCAATAAACCATGTTCAACATTCGTAAAGAGACTCTAAATCCTCTACTACCATCATCCTATCAGACGTCAAGACCACCATATTGGAAATTCGTAATTTTAATGCTAGAGAGGCGGGAAAAAGTTCCAAATTCATTAAATAAATTTGTAATATATATACTGATTGATTGGATCGACTAAGGTCTTTGGTTCAATCCCTGACCGATACAAAACAACTTTAATTTAAAAAATACTAAAAAAGTGTTAGGTTTGAGAAAATAAAAGCAACACAAGTCCTTTTAAAAAATTTTTTATTACATACATACTACACTACTACAGGTACAAAAAAACACTGACAAATTACTAAAGCCTTTTGGATTCCTCGATTCAAACAGTCTTCTTATTGTACGGACTAAGACTTTTACATGACTTTAAATGTCTATCCGATCCGTTCATCACCACAGCCAGAGACGGACTGAAGTTCATATCACTCATATAGTCTCATTAGCCGGTACAACACATGAGTCAAATCAATAACCATGTTCATTATACGTCTCGGAGCATTTTTTATAATGACGATGTAAGCTATCGAGACGTGAAATTAGTTTATTGCACTTATTGCACTGAAATTGTATTCTTTGAACATTATTAGAACAACCGCTTCTTTCATGTCTGCGAGCATTTGAGGTGATAGTAAATGACGCACCACAGTATTTGCACTGATGCGAAGTACGCTCTTCATTAATTGAAGTATTCAATGATGATGAAACTTCAGTTGATGGTGGAACAGCACATATCGAAGTCTCCTCCAGTGTTGTCAGAGGCGTTGCCAACGGGATCTGCTCCAACATCGTCGACGCCGACGTCAAGGTTCCCGCAGTCGATGGTACAACCTCCATCGAGTTCGTCGTTAAAGTCGGTAAAGATGCCATCGAGTTCGCAAGAACAGGCAATTACACGACTTATGCACCAGAAGAAAAAACTAGGTGATCCGTACACCATCGACGGCAGTAACAAACTAAGCGTCCTGCTGTCTAGGACTCGTTTATATACATTAACCGGTTTGAATAATACGCTAGTCAAATCAAGAACAATTTACTAAAATACTAGAGTCAAAACAACATTTAAAAAAATAGAAGCACCGACAACGAAAAGGCAGCATATTTGGAAGCACCGACAACGAAAAGGCAGCACATTTGGAAGCACCATCATCGAAAAGGTGGCACATTTGTCATTGGCTCCAATATTCATTGGCTCCAATATTCATTGGTTCCATCAGTCTATTGATTCTATCAGTCTAGTGACTCCAACAGTCATTGACACCAACAGCCTTTTTCTTCATCAGCTCCAATGATATTTGGCTAGAATGCTACGAGTCTAAGAGACTATGAGGCTACAATTCCACGAGTGTACAAGACTCCTCCAACTACCTTCAAGTGTATAAAGCTCCAAATGCTCCATCAGCTCCAACACGTAATGTACGCAATGTACGCGCAATACATACAATTTACACACAATAAATGTAAATGATTACACAGTACACACAGGAAACGGAATGTACACACAGTACACACACAGGAAACGGAACGTACACACAGTACACACAGGAAACGGAACGTACACACAGTACACACAGGAAACTAAACGTACACACAGTACACACAGGAAACTGAACGTACACACAGTACACACAGGAAACTGAACGTACACACAGTACACACAGGAAACTGAACGTACACACAGTACACACAGGAAACGGAACGTACACACAGTACACACAGGAAACGGAACGTACACACAGTACACACAGGAAACTGAACGTACACACAGTACACACAGGAAACGGAACGTACACACAGTACACACAGGAAACGGAACGTACACACAGTACACACAGGAAACGGAACGTACACACAGTACACACAGGAAACGGAACGTACACACAGTACACACAGGAAACGGAACGTACACACAGTACACACAGGAAACGGAACGTACACACAGTACACACAGGAAACTGAACGTACACACAGTACACACAGGAAACGGAACGTACACACAGTACACACAGGAAACGGAACGTACACACAGTACACACAGGAAACGGAACGTACACACAGTACACACAGGAAACGGAACGTACACACAGTACACACAGGAAACGTAATGATCACACATACAGTAGCGGAAACACACACAGGCTTAGTTGTAAATCAGAATACAAGAAATAAAAACATTAAATTTTTACTTTCAATATTTTATTACTTCTCAACATTACACAAATACAAGTAAAACAAGCCATTATTGTATGTAGCCAGCATTCCTCAGTTCCTTGAGTATGAAGGATATTTCTTTGATGCACGAATAGTTTCCTGCACAAAGCGAACCATGTAGAAGTCTTAGCCGGTCAACCAATATGTTTGGATCTTTCCATGATGTGTAATCATTCTCTTCTACCACCATCTTCCTTGCACCTTTATAATAAATATTATGATCTCTGGTGTCTTCCGTTTTACCACCAACCTCAGGGTAACTTTCATGTTTGAGACGGTGATCATCACAAGCTTGATCAGATTTATTTAATATATCACGTCGTTTCCACCGTTTCGGTCTCAGGACATCGCCACATTCTTCGATCTTGACAGCTCTAGGTGCTTCATCACAGTCTATGCCTTTGTCAACAGCCTCAGAGTCACTGTAACAATCACTGTAGAAGACATCCTCTTCACCCAGATTACCGTATGAATTCGCTATCGATGATGTCGAAGTGTCTTCATCGTCTTCATGCTTCCTTTTTAGGAGTCCATCATTTTTACAAAGAATGGAGGATCTACTGAATATAGGCTTGAATGTATTCTCACTTTTCACGGTGTTGATACTTCCATTAGTTTCAGTCTTCCCGAAGCCATTAGCATCCTTCAATTTATGTTCTTCCTCACGATCGGGTGAGCTAATACCATCACGCTCAGGACAAGGAAAATTATTGTCATAATGCAGATCACTCTTCTTTAGCCTAGTGGATCCATCGGTGTCCTCTATGCCGTAAGTAGTCTTGACTTTACATGTTTTACCATGTCTTTTTAAGCTGTCAATTCGTGTTAACAACCTGCTACAACGATTACAGCTTAACATGTTGCGTAGTGGGTTTCTAGCACAATCATTCTTCTCATGACGTCTAGCATTCCTTCTCATGACAAAATCCTTGTCACAGTATCTACAGCGGCTTCCTTCCGATTCAGCTATAGACATCAAACCACGATCCATGATAGCTTCTGTGACTAATGTTAGATACAAACTGTCAGTTTTCTCCAATTGGAACCATTTCTTAAATAGAGTTTTTGAAATATTTCATCAGCGAGAGTTAAGTTATCTAATGCAAAGCAAATTGATGCAAGTAGTTCCGGCTGTCGTCAACAGATGGCGCCACGTGTTGCTTGCAGGTAAATAATATATATTTCATTAATGTAGGATGCGGAACGCTCACTATCGATCGCAAAGGGAGGTTGGCTTCGATAGTATCCAAGGAGAAAAAAGTTCGTCCTTCCTGCTAGTGCTTCTCAGATTTCTCACGGTCCGCCATCTTGGATTACGTCGTCACGACGGCCATCTTGGATGGGTGTGACCTTGACCTTTGAACGAAACCGCAGGAATGATCGCAAGCACACGGATTTACCATCAAAATATTGATAAGAATAATCAGGAGCACACGGAGAAAACCATCATAATATTGGCAAGAATAATCAGGAGCACACGGAGAAAACTGCCACAAGTTTTCTTTGATATCATTAAAAAAAAATTAAAAAATAAATAAAAAAACGAAAGAAAAAAATTCAAACATTCTGCTAGCTTGTGAACTTCTCATTGTTGAGCAAAGATAGAGTTCTAGTACAAGCCAGATTGTTTGAATTTTTTTTTTCGTTTTTTTATTTTTTTTTTAAATTTTTTTTTAATGATATCAAAGAAAACTTGTGGCAGTTTTCTCCGTGTGCTCCTGATTATTCTTGCCAATATTATGATGGTTTTCTCCGTGTGCTCCTGATTATTCTTATCAATATTTTGATGGTAAATCCGTGTGCTTGCGATCATTCCTGCGGTTTCGTTCAAAGGTCAAGGTCACACCCATCCAAGATGGCCGTCGTGACGACGTAATCCAAGATGGCGGACCGTGAGAAATCTGAGAAGCACTAGCAGGAAGGACGAACTTTTTTCTCCTTGGATACTATCGAAGCCAACCTCCCTTTGCGATCGATAGTGAGCGTTCCGCATCCTACATTAATGAAATATATATTATTTACCTGCAAGCAACACGTGGCGCCATCTGTTGACGACAGCCGGAACTACTTGCATCAATTTGCTTTGCATTAGATAACTTAACTCTCGCTGATGAAATATTTCAAAAACTCTATTTAAGAAATGGTTCCAATTGGAGAAAACTGACAGTTTGTATCTAACATTAGTCACAGAAGCTATCATGGATCGTGGTTTGATATCTATAGCTGAATCGGAAGGAAGCCGCTGTAGATACTGTGACAAGGATTTTGTCATGAGAAGGAATGCTAGACGTCATGAGAAGAATGATTGTGCTAGAAACCCACTACGCAACATGTTAAGCTGTAATCGTTGTAGCAGGTTGTTAACACGAATTGACAGCTTAAAAAGACATGGTAAAACATGTAAAGTCAAGACTACTTACGGCATAGAGGACACCGATGGATCCACTAGGCTAAAGAAGAGTGATCTGCATTATGACAATAATTTTCCTTGTCCTGAGCGTGATGGTATTAGCTCACCCGATCGTGAGGAAGAACATAAATTGAAGGATGCTAATGGCTTCGGGAAGACTGAAACTAATGGAAGTATCAACACCGTGAAAAGTGAGAATACATTGAAGCCTATATTCAGTAGATCCTCCATTCTTTGTAAAAATGATGGACTCCTAAAAAGGAAGCATGAAGACGATGAAGACACTTCGACATCATCGATAGCGAATTCATACGGTAATCTGGGTGAAGAGGATGTCTTCTACAGTAATTGTTACAGTGACTCTGAGGCTGTTGACAAAGGCATAGACTGTGATGAAGCACCTAGAGCTGTCAAGATCGAAGAATGTGGCGATGTCCTGAGACCGAAACGGTGGAAACGACGTGATATATTAAATAAATCTGATCAAGCTTGTGATGATCACCGTCTCAAACATGAAAGTTACCCTGAGGTTGGTGGTAAAACGGAAGACACCAGAGATCATAATATTTATTATAAAGGTGCAAGGAAGATGGTGGTAGAAGAGAATGATTACACATCATGGAAAGATCCAAACATATTGGTTGACCGGCTAAGACTTCTACATGGTTCGCTTTGTGCAGGAAACTATTCGTGCATCAAAGAAATATCCTTCATACTCAAGGAACTGAGGAATGCTGGCTACATACAATAATGGCTTGTTTTACTTGTATTTGTGTAATGTTGAGAAGTAATAAAATATTGAAAGTAAAAATTTAATGTTTTTATTTCTTGTATTCTGATTTCCAACTAAGCCTGTGTGTGTTTCCGCTACTGTATGTGTGATCATTACGTTTCCTGTGTGTACTGTGTGTACGTTCCGTTTCCTGTGTGTACTGTGTGTACGTTCCGTTTCCTGTGTGTACTGTGTGTACGTTCCGTTTCCTGTGTGTACTGTGTGTACGTTCCGTTTCCTGTGTGTACTGTGTGTACGTTCCGTTTCCTGTGTGTACTGTGTGTACGTTCAGTTTCCTGTGTGTACTGTGTGTACGTTCCGTTTCCTGTGTGTACTGTGTGTACGTTCCGTTTCCTGTGTGTACTGTGTGTACGTTCCGTTTCCTGTGTGTACTGTGTGTACGTTCCGTTTCCTGTGTGTACTGTGTGTACGTTCCGTTTCCTGTGTGTACTGTGTGTACGTTCCGTTTCCTGTGTGTACTGTGTGTACGTTCAGTTTCCTGTGTGTACTGTGTGTACGTTCCGTTTCCTGTGTGTACTGTGTGTACGTTCCGTTTCCTGTGTGTACTGTGTGTACGTTCAGTTTCCTGTGTGTACTGTGTGTACGTTCAGTTTCCTGTGTGTACTGTGTGTACTTTCAGTTTCCTGTGTGTACTGTGTGTACGTTTAGTTTCCTGTGTGTACTGTGTGTACGTTCCGTTTCCTGTGTGTACTGTGTGTACGTTACGTTTCCTGTGTGTGTACTGTGTGTACATTCCGTTTCCTGTGTGTACTGTGTAATCATTTACATTTATTGTGTGTAAATTGTATGTATTGCGCGTACATTGCGTACATTACGTGTTGGAGCTGATGGAGCCTTTGGAGCTTTATACACTTGAAGGTAGTTGGAGGAGTCTTGTACACTCGTGGAATTGTAGCCTCATAGTCTCTTAGACTCGTAGCATTCTAGCCAAATATCATTGGAGCTGATGAAGAAAAAGGCTGTTGGTGTGAATGACTGTTGGAGTCACTAGACTGATAGAATCAATAGACTGATGGAACCAATGAATATTGGAGCCAATGAATATTGGAGCCAATGACAAATGTGCCACCTTTTCGATGATGGTGCTTCCAAATGTGCTGCCTTTTCGTTGTCGGTGCTTCCAAATGTGCTGCCTTTTCGTTGTCGGTGCTTCTATTTTTTTAAATGTTGTTTTGACTCTAGTATTTTAGTTAATTGTTCTTGATTTGACTAGCGTATTATTCAAACCGGTTAATGTATATAAACGAGTCCTAGACAGCAGGACGCTTAGTTTGTTACTGCCGTCGACGGTGTACGGATCACCTAGTTTTTTCTTCTGGTGCATAAGTCGCGTAATTGCCTGTTCTTGCGAACTCGATGGCATCTTTACCGACTTTAACGACGAACTCGATGGAGGTTGTACCATCGACTGCGGGAACCTTGACGTCGGCGTCGACGATGTTGGAGCAGATCCCGTTGGCAACGCCTCTGACAACACTGGAGGAGACTTCGATATGTGCTGTTCCACCATCAACTGAAGTTTCATCATCATTGAATACTTCAATTAATGAAGAGCGTACTTCGCATCAGTGCAAATACTGTGGTGCGTCATTTACTATCACCTCAAATGCTCGCAGACATGAAAGAAGCGGTTGTTCTAATAATGTTCAAAGAATACAATTTCAGTGCAATAAGTGCAATAAACTAATTTCACGTCTCGATAGCTTACATCGTCATTATAAAAAATGCTCCGAGACGTATAATGAACATGGTTATTGATTTGACTCATGTGTTGTACCGGCTAATGAGACTATATGAGTGATATGAACTTCAGTCCGTCTCTGGCTGTGGTGATGAACGGATCGGATAGACATTTAAAGTCATGTAAAAGTCTTAGTCCGTACAATAAGAAGACTGTTTGAATCGAGGAATCCAAAAGGCTTTAGTAATTTGTCAGTGTTTTTTTGTACCTGTAGTAGTGTAGTATGTATGTAATAAAATTTTTTTTAAAAGGACTTGTGTTGTTTTTATTTTCTCAAACCTAACACTTTTTTAGTATTTTTTTAAATTAAAGTTGTTTTGTATCGGTCAGGGATCGAACCAAGGACCTTAGTTGATCCAATCAATCAGTATATATATTACAAATTTATTTAATGAATTTGGAACTTTTTCCCGCCTCTCTAGCATTAAAATTACGAATTTCCAATATGGTGGTCTTGACGTCTGATAGGATGATGGTAGTAGAGGATTTAGAGTTTCTTTACGAATGTTGAACATGGTTTATTGAAATTATTATTTTTTACATAAAATTAAACATTATTGCATCGATCGGGTATCGAACCGAGGACGGGAATCGATCGAATCAATATGTAAATTAATGAGTGATTTTTTTAATGAATTTTGGAACTTTTCCCGAATTTGTAGCTAAATAATTACGGATTTTCAAGATGGCGGCCAAATTTCAAGATGGCGGGGGCACCTCGGTAATAAATGTTTACTGCACTCTAGCGGGTAAGAATTAAACTAACATGGCATCAGCACACTCTAGCCGACGATACAATTATGATGGCTTCCAGCATCGAAGACAAGATGGCGGACATGACGTCATACTAGATGACGATATATATGCTTTGAAAAAAGTGGTGGGAGTCAGTCTGCTAGCACCCACCATTGAGGAAGGAGCCTGTCGCCATTTTTAATTTTTTTTTGCCCTCACCAGGTTCGAACCGAGGACTCCAAACTCCG
The DNA here is from genome assembly GCF_032445375.1 of Bacillus rossius redtenbacheri. Taxonomy (NCBI): domain Eukaryota; kingdom Metazoa; phylum Arthropoda; class Insecta; order Phasmatodea; family Bacillidae; genus Bacillus; species Bacillus rossius. Next base: position 40,183,131 of record NC_086330.1, on the reverse strand, counting down.
TGTCGTAAAAGTATATTTTTTAAATATTTTTTATTAAAAATTTTATTATTTGAATTTTTTTATATTTTTTAAAAAAAATTTCATTAAAATCGGATAATAAATAAAAAAGTTAAAGATGGCGGCCGTAACGGAAATTGCAACGGTGACATCATCATCCAATATGGCGGAAAACACATCGCCGGAATTTTCTAGAACACAATGACGTCATCCAAAATGGCGGATCCAAGATGGCGGATCCAAAATGGCCGCCGGGGTCAAGGTCAAGGTCAAAGGTCAAGGTCACAACCATCCAAGATGGCCGCCGTGACGTCACAATACAATATGGCGGAGCCGGCTCTCGGCTCCACACCCAGAACCCAGTCCTCGGACCGGCTATCCTATACTACTCATATAAGCCTTCTTTAAATTCTTTATTCTCTCTCTGCTGGTCTGTTAAACCAGTGGCTATGGTCTCTACTGCCTAGCCTCAACATGCATGTGTCCCATGCTTGTTTCGAGATTCAGCCGAAGCAAGATATTTGTGAAACAAATAACACTGGCGCCACCTGCCTTTAAGTTTTCGAACCAAGATGGCCACCGCCAGAAGATGCGTCACCATCGTTATCCTCTACACTCCACGACTTGTTTCAATACACACATGCCACATGATTGTCAACAACCTGTTGACCTAGGTCAATGCACCCACTTCTGGAAACTATGTTTAGGAACACCGATCATTACCTCGTTCGCCCCCCCCCCTTTTTTTCTCTCAATGGCTGTCCCAGAACCGCTCCGTTCCTACTTATTACCTACATTAGTTAAAGTTATTTGTAAATTGTTTTCTAAATAACTTTCCAGAAATAACTGCGCAATTTAATAAATAATAAAGTCTAATTATGAATACTCGATTGTCGGTTTCATGTTATAAAGCATTTATGCGCTGATTTTTGTAAGCGCGACAAGAAATATTCAGAATTTTTTTTTCAAAAAAACATAATTCATATAGGCAAACATAACAATAGCCACGTATTGTACAAATTAACAATATTTTTCTTTTAGTATTACAAGCTATTTATTGGAAACTGGTTTCCAAAGGAATTTTATTTTTAATAAATTTAATATATTCGGTACATTTAATTTGTCGATCAGTTATCTTCGAGACGGTGGTGGATGTCTGAGAAACTTTGCAATGTTTTCTGTTTCCCGGTTGCTATTTGTAACGAATCAATTCAGTGAGAAATAGTTAGTGAAACACACAAATAAAACCGAAATCATTAACATATAGTCGTTTATGGCCTTGGCGATAAATGCTTTATAAACTTTCTTTACGATAGACGTTTCTGACCATCATACCACCTTACGTATCGAAGTTTTGACTTGTGCTCTCATAAGTGAGAAGGGTTGATTCTAAGGCAATAAAATTTTTAGTTATGAACTAACTTATCGTGAACACTCCTCGAAACGAAATTTATATCGCCGGGTGTCTGTGCGATGTAGCCCACTGCGACCACACGCCGAAACAGCAGTCTTTCACGTCACTCCACCATGCGGAGCAGGCGAAAACCCGATAACAGCCTGCATGTGGCGTTAATGCTGCGGGCAAGAGGGAAATCCCGTTCACAGCGTTGGCTGAACCGTATCGTTTACACGTGACGTGGACGGGAAATAGCACGCCGCGCACGGATCACGGACGAGAGTCTCTGCAACACACGCGTAGCTCGAAACGAGATCATTCGAGCTTCCCTGCTGCTCCGAGCGCTTTGACATACAAGCACGAAGAGTTGTGTACTACTAAGTAGTTTACGCTTTTTAATATAGACAGGTGTAAAATACCATTTGTCTATTTAAATAACTATTTTTTTTGGTATCTTAGATTCAAAACACAAATGAAATAATTCTTCTTCAAAATAAAAATAAAAATTAAATTAAAAGTAATATTGCGCTAAATATTGAATATTTTTAAAGCTCTCTGGTGCTAGGCTCACATGTTATAGAAGTTTAAACTTATATTGCATTTATGAACAGTCACAAAAAATTTAATGTTTCAATGTTACCTTTTTCTCTTGAATTTGTCTCTTACCTGTATCAAATTAATTAGTTTCTGTAATATATGTATAAAAAAACTTCTCTTGATAAGCTAAACTTTGTTTCGAAGGTCAAGTGAGATAAAATTCATGGAAATCAGAGTAAAACTGTAGATTTGTTTAAGAAACAAACCAACAAACCAAGTAACAAACGGAAATTATCCTTTATGTATATGTATGTACATATATTAATTCAGCCTCAAAATAAATACTTTCGTATAGTAGCTAAAAATAACTATAATAAATAAATATTATAAACAAAGCTAATCAAAATAACAGTGTTCAAGTGCATGGTTCATGAAACTTAAAGAATTACGAGCCACGAGTTGTGGAACAACAAAATTTGTGATCCCAGAAGAATGTTGGTGGGTAAAACTGATTTTCCAGCCAGTCAAGCTTAAGTTGAGATGTGTTTTTTTTCACATAAGGCGTAATTTGTTTTAAAACGTGATACCCAAACCAGTAAAACACTTTTAGTTTGGACCCAAAACTATCAATTAACTTTTAACAAAATAACTTTAATAAAAAATACGGACATAAAAAATAATGCAGTACACAGTCATTCAAAGAAAAAAAAGAACAGGAACTTGGGCCGATGATTGTACAAAAATTCTAAACTTCAAACGTTAGAACTTCATAACGTTAGAATTTTTTAAGCTTTATTCTATAATTAATTTAAAAGATGAATACAAATACTTACTGAAATGTCAAAAAAATATAAAATATAAAATTAACATCTGAAATTAAAAATTATACCAAATTTCAAACCATGTATGTTTACAATAAAATAATAAGCATGATAATGTTTGTAAGAGATCTGTTTCGGTTCAACCGTTCTTATACTCACTTATACTGAATACAGTAGCACAATTCTCAATGAAAAATTTACACTTCTGCATAATGTGCTAGAATTTAAAATACTTTAAATTTGTTAAATAGGTTATGTTTTATTACTGCTGGCTGATATAACTTAATACACCATTGGAATCGACGGATAAAAAATGTGGATGACTGAGTATTTAAAAGAAAGGAGGAATTTCACTCGATATAATTTCTGCGTGGTAGCAGAATTTTAAGGAAATATCTGGGGAATAAGCTTTTCATTAAAATAAAGGAAAGGCTAATTGTGTATAAAATATATATAATTTTTTTAATAGGGCTCGGAATTGGAACATTACACCTCTCTTTCATGTTTATCTCGGTTTGTTTGTTTACGTGCACGCAAAAAAAAAACACCGTTTATTTTTTTTCTTTGAGGCATCCTCTCTAAATGGCAATGTAAATAACGGAAGGGAAAGCATTATTTCCGTGAGCTTTTTTTTTCCCCCTTCGACGCTCCCATTGTTCCGTAGCATGCGCAATTTTCTAAATCAGTGTGTTGCTTTCACCCCTTGGGTGTGTTTATATATATAGGTATATATATATACATATATATATATATATATATATATATATATATATATATAGTGACCCCTCGCAGAATTACTTGTCGCGGAAGAATTCTCTATCTGCCTCGGTTTTACTGGCCCAGCCCTCCATCCGCTGTAATATGTTGTTCCTTGTCCCGGCCTCTTTCAACTGCAAACGCTCCCTCCCAATTTCTTCCGAGAAAACAAAAAAAAGAAAAAAAAGAGGAAAACAAAACACAAGAGGAGAAGCTACGGGGCTTTAACGAAAAGAAGCGGCCAGACAATTGGAAGTAATGTTTTGTTTCCCCGCGAAAAAGCGCGTAAAATACCAAGGGAATTAAGCCACACTCCGAGTGGAAGAAAATAAAAAAATGCCGGCGGTACTATACGCGGTCCTGGGAACGGGGAGGGGCTTAAGAGTCGGAACGACGCGAGCGAAGGGGCTCCTCGCTTATCGCTGAAGGCGGCCATGTTCCCGGCCAGTGTAAGAGGTCCTCAACTGTCTGGCTAGCGGGGCCAGTGGGTCGCCGCACGCGAAGCAACATTCTGGGAGGTCCCTCCTTCATCCTAGCCGCAGAGATGATGTACAAAATATCGGTATGAACGGCTTCTTCGCACATTACCTTGCCTCTTCCTTTCCAAGATGGTTGCGTCTTTGCAGCTATATTTGATTGTATGAAAAAATTGTATTGTTCCAGGCAAAATTATATATATTATACATAAGGTTAACAAACAATATAAAAGCATTTAATAGTGTGCCTACTTAGGGAAATTAGAATTTTTTTTTATCCTTCAACCCATGTATTGCCACCCCTTGTAGTAAAGTTTAAAAGTACGAAAAATTATTTCAGATGGAAGTTGTAGATACAATTTTGAAGTTTTACAATAAATAAGAATTTATTTTATAGTATCCATGGTACCGAAACTATGGATTGTTTTGGGGTTTGAACTCTGTTTTTAACTTGTTGCAACAATGGTTCTTCTTATAAAAAATCTTTCACGCGAAATTATTGGATATTTTTACAGGGTTACAAAAATTTGAACGGTTTTATTGTATTATGACAGTTATTGTTCTCCAACATTGTTTTATTTCCACCCCTTGCAGTTATGGCTGGTCATAGACAAAAGTATTTGTTATTGCTCTAACGAGATATAATACCTGTAATTCGGATGCAGTAACTGTTATATTGAAGGAGTTATAAAGATCCATATGTTTTTTTTTTCACTTTCTTAATTTCTACTTATTTGTTCATATTTTTCCCAACAAACGAACTCAACTGAGATTTTTCATTATTTTATGTTATGTATCAGTTTGGAAATGATTTGTACAAAATTAGGGCAGTTAAAGCGTCATAAAAATCTTGTATGTGTATAAATTTTTATATGACGTTGGTTATTGTATCTGTTAACTATGAAACGGAAAAAAAACTGTAATTAAAATGTTTTCCGGAAGACGAATTTAGGATACTATGCACATTAAGTTATCGAAATGTTTAAGAAGTTTCTAGAATGTTCCAGAAGGTTCAAGAACGTCGCATAAGAAATAGGTTGGTACTTCTAAATTGACCTGTGCCTGTAAGCTGTGTTGAAAGAGATTTTTTTTTTTGTTTTTTGCAAATTTTACGGGTAACATTATGTACAGATTTTAATCGAAATCTACCCAGCCTAATAGTTCACACACATGGTAAGAATGACTCTCGCAGACTTTTAACCTATATTATGCATGTATATATAAGTAAAAAGATTTTATTTTTTTCACCTCGCGAGCGACAGGCGTTAGCTGCGCCACGCTTTCCCCTTCTATAGCCCGTCCCACTCTTAGATTGCAGTGCACGGCTTATGGCGCGCGCTGTTGCCAAATCTCTAACACATTACGAATTTCAGGAAATGCGTGTCTTTGTAATTTGGATCGAACAAGAAGCATTTTAAGAAATCATATCGTAATTTATAATATTTTATACTATTACACATATAAATTTGTAATAATGCCACTTCTATGTAAATTTCAAATAAAAACTACCTATTGTAGACGAAAATTTCTTATAGTTTTCTTTTCTGTTCTAAAAATCCCATATATATATCACATTTTCATGGGCCCGATAAATGCCGTATTTTTGGACAAGTCATGTCCAAAATGATAAATAAAATACGGTAATGGAAATTCTCGGTCGAGTAAGTTATGCAAAAATTCCGAACAATTGGTTCGAAATGGGGAAGATTTTTTGAAAAACAGAAAAATCGCAACTCACATAATATGAATAATATCGAATCCGTTTTAACGTATGATAACTCGGATTACCTAATGCCGAAAAATGTTTTCTAGATACATTTTTGATACGACCAGCCATAACTGCATGGGTTCGAAAAAAATTTTCACCGGACAAAAAAACGTAACTGCCTTAGTAGACACCTTATCAAATCTGTTCAAATTGTTTGTAATAATATCATAGTTATTTTCCAAAACTTTGTCTAAAACAATGTTTGATAAGATGCTTGGTGTTGAGAAAGATAGAAAAATAATTGAAAATGTTGTACCATGATCGCTATTGAATTCCTTCGTATTTATTTCATACATTTTACATATTATGTTCAAGAATCGATTATAATATTTTTTGTTGACTAAGGAAGCCATGTATTTGAAATTGCTTGTAGGACAGAACCCCACTTATCTAAACACACGACCCTGTTTCCTCTTACGATGACAGCGCGCGCTCTTGTACTGATAAGACACATCTTTAACAGCTATTTCCACGGAAACTGTAGAAGCAATTGAGATGGGGCTGCTTTTAAAAACTAATTCAATTCATTGTGAACATTTTTCTCGCTTTCGTCCCCCATCTATATTTAATAGAATTTTTTTTTTCCGCGGGTCAACTTTTTGATGTGTCAGTTTGTGAGAAAATGCATTTCAATATATTAAAAAAATTATTTAAGTGAAACCTGTACAGTTTTTGTCTTAACATTTGTTCGGTGGCGTCCTAAGGCATTAATTTACTAATAAAAAAAATCTGAATGAAATACACATGTAGGTTTTTTTTTTGATGTGAAACATATCGGAATACTTCAAAACAGTTCGCAGCGAATAAGTTTTGTTTTTTAATTTTTTCGGACACTCAAAATATTGTTAAGTATTCAAAATAAGCATTGCCTGATGCGTATTTTGATTCTATACAATATGAAAAAAAGTTTGGTCCAAAAATTAAAATTTTAAATTTCGTTTGATATTTGGCAACAACGCACGAAGAAACAAGGACAGTGCTAACGGCAATCGGCGTGTGTTAGAGAGAGAGAGAGAGAATGCGCCCATATACTTCCACACTGCAATCTAAGAGTGGGATGCTCTATAGTCATCTCCGATGTGGCGCAGTCCGGAGATCTCATATCACAACTGTGTGGACCGCAGACTCCTGCTCTCATATCTCTATCCCCCTCGGCACAAGGGGTTGTGTGTGTTTGTGTGTGTGTGGGGGTTGGGGGGGGGGGGGGTATTTGTGTTTGTGCGCGTCTGATCTGCGGCCACCGGTGTCCCTTGCCCGTCTCGCATATTAAAGCTCTCCCTCCGGACAGGGGCTTTTTGGTGGAGGGGGTAGTTCCTCCAGATATGAACCGGGGCAGTTTATACGCACCACGTTCCGTTTCTCGCGCAAAAGTCAAGAGACTGCTCGCCCGTGATGTTCAAGTAGTTTCACCAAGGACCCGCCTACCCGGGCACACACAGACGTTTGAGCAGAGCTTCGGAGAAAGAAATAAAGAAAAAAATAACTCCCGATTCGAAAACATCTCGAGATATCCGATTTGTGCCTGTTGACTCAAAGCTACAAAGAATACGCTGTGGGTGGATGATGAGCAGTCCTGTTTAAGGCTTTCGTTTTTAAAAACTGTATTTTTAGGAGACTGTAAATAGCAAAAGTTAAAAAAATAAAACATGCGTGCCTCGGATAAATGTTAGGTATGAAACATCCGGTACAAAAAAAAAACATTATGAACGACGAGAATACTGCGCACCAGTCCATAGCCTTGAACTTGGAGGCGATACCGCGCTAGAATCACCAGCGAGCGTCGCCCTTATTATCGCACCTTCGGTAACACAATTACACCCCTTAGCTCCGCGCGTTTTTGTTTTTTCCAAAAGCGTCACGGGATGTCTGCCATACACTTCGGGTGTTATGCTACAAAATAAACGGGGTTTGCCCTTTAAAAGACTTGACTAGATTCTTTCTTATCCATAATAAAATTATAAATGTCAAAGTGTGGTTTTTGGTTTGTTGGTTTGTCCTTCCACGCAGAAACGGAGCGACGGATCGACATAATGTTTTTGCACAGATATAGTTTATGGACTGGGAGTGGCATTATGCTACTTTTTTATGCCTGAAAAACTTATGGTTGCTGTGGGATGGAATTGGAGTGTACCACGGTAACGAACTTTCGCATTGTTGATCCCTACTGCGTCTCCATGGCAACAGCCATTGCATCAGTTGCTTGAAGTTCAATTTGGATTTGTCAATCATTTAATATTCATACTCAATTTTGACTTTGGTTTTTTTCTGTTCCTGTGTTTTTTAATTGTTTTAATGCCTCGCAAACGTAAATTAAGTCTTAAGAGGGTGTCATTCCAAGCGCAAGCAAAAATACTTGTTCGTTCAATAGACTCTATGGAATAAACTGAATTTATTTTGATACTGCAAGATAAAATTTCGCAGTTGCGTTGTTGATGTTTTCGTCTCCTAGCAACGTCAACTGCAATGTTTGATTTTATTTTCATTCGAGGCGTGTCAGTGGGCATACCCACGAAGAGGGACATGTGTTATAAGCTTCTCCCACACACCCAAACAAGGACCACCCAGAATCAACCAACACACCATCCCTTGGTCGCCCACCATCAGATACCTGGGAGTCACACTGGATGCATCCTTCACCTTCATACCACACCTCGACAACATCCGCACCAAAGCCAGGGCAGTCATGGGACAGCTCGCCCCAGTCCTCCGGCCTACCTCTGGCACCTCCCTCCAAAACAGGATCACCGTCTACCGCACACACGTCATGTCACACCTCACGTACGCCTGCCCCAACTGGACTCACTCATCTCTCTTCAACCTCCGACCCATCACCAGAACATATTTCCTCGGCACCAGACTCATCCTGGGACTTCCCCGCTCCACCTCACGACAACAACTCCTGCAGCAGACCGGACTCCCCCACATCCATGACATAATCATCAAATCAACAAAGAAATTCCTCAAAAAATGTCCATACAGCCTCAACCCCCTCATCAGACTCAATGCCGATTCCCCTCCTGACTCGCCACACCCCAGAAGACCCCTCTTCACTACTGACCACCTAGAAGCGGACTCTGAAGATGAAGAAGACGACATCCCAGTGGGCGGGGCCGGCGGCTAACCCAGGGGACCAGCAACTCTACAAGAATGCGCTGCGGGACCAATGATTCACGGTACTCCAGCACCTCTATCATGACCACCCCACCGAAACATCATCCCAGTTGCCGTCTGCACAGGCCAGCCCCGAGCCAAACGGGCCTGGTCTCACCACCACACCATCATCAACTTCACCAACACATGTAAAGAAACACTTCACCGCTCATAAATCACCAGCCCCCAAGGACTCTTGTGTTGGGAGGGGCCCAGTGCCTTGTATATCATATTGTAAATATCTGTTTTTTATTGTTTATTGTGTCAAATTTTCTCTTTCATGGAAATAACCTTTTGTACTACTCTTTTTCAAATAAAGACTTTTTTTTTTGGCGGGGTGTACCCCCTGGGGGGGTCCCCCATTTAAAAAAAAAATAATAAGCTATGTGCGTTGTACCTGTAGACTACCGTAGCAATGGACGGGTACTTTAGCTAGTACCTGAATTACCGAAGTTTCTAAATAATACTATACACCTCATTTAAGAAATCATGTCCAAACAAATGTTAATTATCCCTCATTAAATAAACAATTTATAATTTAGTAGTTTAACCTCACGTTCCGTCAGTTTTGTTAAGGTATAATATTTATATAATTATTTATTTCTCACATTCCCAATTTTCTTTAGTGAACAATAAGACAACTAATATATATAAATATCCGTACATATATTAGAGCTAAACAAAAGTGATTAATTTGTTATCTTGTGAACAAGTCTTAAGTAATAAAAAAGTATTTTTTTTTCAGTTGAACGTTCTCGTAGACGCAAGAGAGAAGAAAATAATAAGTAATTGGGGGAGGGGAAATAAGACGACTATAAATGCCTATTTAACTTTTTTTAAGTGAAAAAATTAAAAATAGCGAGCTGTGCCGAATACATAGTCGAAGAAAAATCATCTTGCAGAGAAATCGTAGCTTTAATTTAGCAATTTATTTCCTGGATGGCTAGCACGTTGTAAAACTTACTTTTAGACACACACACACACACAAAACACTATCTACAAGTAACAACAAAATGTGCTCGGAAATCTTGCATCGTCCACCCGTAAAATAATTTTTTTTTTGTGGGCCGACAAAACCCTCGCTTCTCTGGTAATAATTGCGAGACGTTAAACGCAGCCGAGAAGGAAAGGAGTTGTCGCTCCTAGACATCCTTTCTGACTCTCGGCATTACGTCTTCTCTTACCACTTCCTCTCTCTCCCCCCATCAATTCCTTTTTCCAACCTCCGACAACCCCGTCTTCTTTACGAGCTGCAGATACAAGACGTTTAGGACGAGGCGCAGTAGGGATTGTGGAAAAAAAAGGAGAGGGAGAGAGAGAGAAAGAAAGTGAGAGAGAGAGGCATGGTGTCCGGAGAAGCTGTGAATTATTAACGACGGAGGAGTTATTAAAAGTGCTTTCATTTATTTTACCGGGGAATAAAAGGACCGGATTCCTTAAAATGAAAAGTATGTCGGGGAACGGTATCGTAGAATTCCATGGTTAAGTTTTAATTAGCTAAATTTTTTCTCACCTTTTTTTGGTGTTATAAACGAAATAGCAGACGCTATACGTTACTAAAAATATTTTTACAGTGTTTTGACAGTTCATGTAAAGACTTAAATAATAACGTATATATACATTCGTTATAGAAAAACAAAATTTATTGTATAATTTAACAGAGTCATGGAGCGATAAGATCTTAAGAGTTCAGTATTTTAAAAGTATCAGTTGCGAGAAACGCAAAAATATTATTTAACATTAATTTTTTATAAATCCTTGTTTGCAAAGACGTTTATTTTTAACTCCTGACGCAAAAAGAAGGGTTTGTTTGAAGCCCGTTTGAGTATTTGGACTGATTATGTGTGCAGAGTGTCTCAATCCAATCCAAACTGTCAGTTCGGGCTGAGCAGTCTAAACTAGGAGCTGTACTGATCGTGTCTGGGGGACTTTATAGCATTAAATTGTAATTAATTTTAACAAATCAGGATCAAAGCCGGGGTTTGTTTTTTTGTACAATTATTTTTCTCTTTTATATGCGCCATTTCTTTACGTAGTTTAAAATTTCGCTCTGCCGATCGAATGATTCTATAGTCGACGTAGCTGCTCCGGTAGCGAATTCTAGTGGCGGGTGGGAGAAAAAACGTGAGATTCGCTTCCAGAAATCTATAAATACAAAAAAATTAATATAAAAAATAAATTTGCGTAAATTTATCGCGCTCGGAATTATTTAAAAGAATTCAACATAAAATTTCGTGTCTGAGTTTCTTATTACAGATCCTAAGTGTATTTGAATAATGAGAACACATGACTAGAGACCTGCAAAATTCGCGGATTCATTTCGTGAAATGCTACAATTCAAATAATTATACCTCAGCGCTGCTTCTGCAATTGGTTCACTGTTAATCTGGAGTAATGAGGGCCAATTAGAGACCCTCACTCATAGACGTGTCGAATCACAGACACTCAGTCGAGACGGCTCACAAGTCAGCAGCCAATGAACAGGTGGCATTTGTCCGAGTGTGTAGAGTGTAGTAGAGTGTAGTAGAGTCTATCCTGGAGGTCATTGAATCCGCGAATTTTGCAGGTCTCTACACATGACCCTTGCTTGTTACCGAGTTTTAGATGTGACATAATAATTGTTTTTCACTCTTAAGTTTTGATCATTATTGAATTTTTGAAAATGATGGAATGACAATGTCATAATGTTACATTGTATGTAGTGCGTTACGAACAACTTCAGTCAGTTCATATTTGTAGATATTTATTACGCAAGTACTGTTCCCGAAAGGTGTTATTTTGCGAGCGGAAGGGTAAAATATACTTCGTACTACACAACTGCACTGTAAAAGGCGCCATGAATTCGAATCGTTCCACGAGAACGTTCGGAATTCGAGCGCGGAATGGCAGGTCGCCTCGCAGTTCGCCGTGAGAAACGGCACATATCTCGCAAGTTCTTGCAAGTTACTTTTCCTCCTCGCCGGTCTGCATCACTGTCCTCGCTAATAATTCACGCTTCATTCGAGGAAAACCCTTGCAAACCCCCCCCCCTTCCCACCCCTTCGCAAAACCAAGCCAATTCCGCGCCGTCGACACACATGTACGCACGCATACACACACACACATAACTGTATTCGACGGAACGCGTTAGTTCGGCGCGCAGCTCCCATATCCGCAATGCCGTTTCCGAAACCTCATTTGAATTTCAGAGTCCCGCTGGCTGTTGAGGCACGGGGGGCTTTTCATTCGCCGGCGAAGCGAGAGCAATCTCGCGTTGTGGTAGTTTCTCCTCGCGAGCGCTGAGACGGGTTCACGACGTCTGCTTTCATCACACGCGTCCTAATGAAACTCCAGACTTGCGAGAACCTTTACATTATGTATCGTCAACCCTACGGAATTTGTAAATGGAAAGCAAATAAAAAAAATTGGTTGTCTGTAAAGTCGGTTTACGGACGGTAAATTAACATGACAACGTCAAACAAAACATTGATGAAATGATTGCATACTTTTATGAATAAAATTGAATCATTTTTATTGAACTATTACTATTTTGTATGGATACAAAGAAGGAGTGAAATGAAATCTTCAATTTAATTCATAAATTTACTTTTATTTGCACTCATTAATTCAATTATGTTTATTACTTTAACGAACAGATTATTTTACCTATAAATTTTATACATGTTGGTATTTAACTTCTTACAATCTGTGTTACTCTGTTAAGGATAGGACGATGATAGGAAAAGTAGGAAACAAATTAATGGGAGTGTTTCAAGTTTAATGTGCCTCGAAAAAGTCAAATCAATGGTTGTTCCAATCGAGTGGAAGAGAGATAGATGCAGCGCAAGCGTACAATGAGCGTAACGGATCACAGTGTAACGGGAAAATGTACGTAACGGGACACTTTTTCGTGCGTGCAGCCGGCGTTCATCGATTTATTAGACGTTGTCACGTCAAAAAATTGTGAACGCGGAGTCCACGCGCGACAGATGTGAAACTTCTTGCTCATTAGGTGCAGATAGAATAAATTATAAGTAAATTTTTTATTGAACCAGGGATAACAATTGAGAATGGTAAGATTGCGTGTATGATTTCAAATGAGAAAAAAATACCCTTTTCCGCGCTCTGTACCATTGCATCCTTACACTGGAACTACTTGGCACCTCTTTTGGCGGTTTATTTTCAAGTTGCCTTTGATAGTACCTCTTATCTGCTTCTTGCTTTCTTTTATTTGTTGGTATGATATTAAATCACGATCTCCAGCTGAATAAATTGAAAGAACAAAAAAAAATACACTCCAAACGAACATAAATTACCTTTACAAATTATATTCCACAAGTAGGTATATAAGTCCTTTTGACATTTCAAATCACAGTGTTCAGATACAAAAATAAATAAAGCTAACCTCTTAGCTCTATACGTATTGTTTTACATTGTCAATTAAATTTTTTATATCAGACAAAATTATAATTATATAGTTAATTGCACAAATCAATAAGTATTTTCCAAACGAATAGATGAATTGTAGAAACTATAAATTAAATAAAATAAATACGGTAGCGTCAATCCTTAGCCGTTACGAAAACTGAAGAGCAGACAAACACAAGCAGCCTTACTAGAATTCCGTAGCATCACTGCTGCGTCATTTCTACCTCTCCCCTGCCGTCTGCCCGTGAATGGATGGGTAAAATCAGATAACCGTTCTTAAAAGTGATATTAAGTCCTGTGTAATTTGTTCAATTGGAAAGAATTGGCTTATGCTAACAGAAATGGGGTTCCAACTCGCCGAATAGTTGATGATTGCGTAGCTTTGCTATGCGTTAAGTTTGCAACGGCACGCGTGCAAAAGCTATTGACAGGAAATGTTTCCTCTGATGTATTTTCCTTGAATTAATATCAGTAATAATGAATAGTAATATGGAGAAAACTGTATATTCATTATATACATGTTTAGGCCTATATATAAAAATATATATTTCTTGAAATAATAATATTCCTTGAATGTGACAAATAAAATTCAATTCTGCAACTTTCAAACAGAATAAAATCTTATAGCAGGATGGAAAAAATATGTTATTCCCAACATCTGTGAGAATTTTGCGTATTATCAAATGTGTTTTCGCGATAAAAAAAATTAACTTAGTAAAATGTTCATGTACGTTTTCTTACTAAGGATATTAATTTTTAATTTTCACATGGTTACCCAGGATTATTTTTATATAACTTTTTGGCTCATTATCTCAGTCCTAGTAAAGAGTTTTAATTTGAAGATTAAATTACACAATTTTCGAATGTAGTTTATTGAAAACTACAAAATAATTAGTTGCTTAATTGATTTTTGAGACACTTCAATGTCTTAACTATTTTTAAGTAATACCAGAGCGTGTTACAAATTTTTTACATCAGTAAAATCTATACACAGCAAAATCTTTATAAAATAATTCAGTTACATATATTTTTTTGCAAAAAGGCCTTAAAAATAGATTTTTTAATTTATAACTTTTTAGTGTTAAGTAAGTAAGTGGTAATCAATACGTTAAAGTAGCTTATTTACTTTAAGTTTCGTTAAATTTAGTTGAGAATATTCATTTGAAAATGAATTTTTAATTATTAGCTATCTAAAACTTATTGAATAAGTATTTAAATATGTTAAAGATTTAATGAATTTATTTTTCCCACGTATCTTTAAAATTATAATATTTACACAGTGACAAAATGTTTACTTAATTTTCAAAATTTTCAGTGATTCACTTAGACAATACCAAACAAAATGTTTTTAATGGAATAAAATTTAATTGTTTACCACACGGAAAATCCTGCAACATCTTAACAAAAATTCGTCTGAACAATAAATATGTCTCATAAAAAAGATTAAAAATTCATACTCTTATCAAAAATAAAAATTAAAATGTGTAATACTATATTATTTTTTATTGTATTAAATTAAAGAATATACTCTTCACGCATTTATAAATAAATAATATTGACATTATTTCTGCAGAATATTCATATGTCAAGCGTTTAGTACTAAGATATATAATAAAAACACTAAACTACTTGTGTCTAGAAATTATTATCAAAAAGATTCCCAATGCAAATGCAAAAAATTATAATATAGGCCTTTATTCAAATGGAACAGTAGTAATAACACAAAAAACTATCATCCATCTGTTAGTCAAAATCAAATTATTCTTAAACAATTTTATAATTAAATTTGAAATATATACTTATATAGTCACATAACGATTTGCAGCTAACATAACGTATTTGAATTAACATTTATTTGTCGACTTTCAAGCCAGAAAGTTTGTAATTTTTTTATATATATAAAGAGCTCCAAGGACGAATACAAATTTATAAAAAAAATTTCTTCCTGTGCAGATTTGTTCTTAATCAACTACGCATAGTAATGATTCTAAACAGGCTCCATTATAAACAGGAACGGAGACCATAGTTTTAATCGCTTAAAACTCTATTGGTAGGGGCATGCAGATTTCGCGAAAAGATTTCGAGACTAGATGAAAGTTAAAACACTTTAGCAACGCCTGTGTTTCGTGATTGGGTGAGTTTCTCCCAGGTACCTACATATCGATTGTAACAACACCAATCACAGTGATTCAGTGCGAACGTAAACGCGTCCTGAGTGACTCCGTCAAATAAGGCAACGACTGCTCTCGCAGACGGCCGCCAATCACAAGGAAGAAACCACAGGCGCCGGTATGCATTGTTGCAGTCTAATAAGTGTTCAGATATTTTCGCGAAAAAAGCCTGCCCCTATCTATTGGTTATCGACTACTCGTTTAAAAAACACACTCACGCACAAACGTGATGTTAGTGTTGTTATAGAGTTATAGTGGCTATTGCGATAGCGATTCTCAAGTGGTCAACATTGCCGTGTCTGGCAGAACCCGACATAAGGCAGCTAGCGCTCTGGGCAGATAATCAGCCATTCTCTTCCTTTCCCAGTTCTCCACCAAAACATTATAACATTTTACAAATTCCAGCTTATTTATGATCAGTTTTAAAACAGCACAGTATGCAACTAAGGTTTTTTCAAATATGTATGCTGTTTGTATTTTATTTCTTATTTAAATCTAATAAATTTTTGTTACAGTTTAATACGGTTGTTGTAACTACCGCAATAAAACATGAGTTATATAGTATACTGTATATAGTGAGACGAGTTTTAAACACTTATCTAAAAAATTTTGTTTATGGACTATAAGTAATTAAGCGCACTGCAGTAGTTTGTATAAACTAATATTCCCCCTTGACTCTGTCTATGACAATACTCCAAGGAAAAAAAAAAATAATTTCAAAAAAAAATAGAAACAATAGGAAGAAAATATTTACAATATTATTAATATTGATTAATGCAAAGATTAAAAAAAAAAGACATAGAAGGTATTTATTATTTATTTAAACCCCCTTGAAAAGAGGACAAATTTTATATAAACAAATATAAATAGTATAGTAATAGTCTTTAGTACACAGTATGAAGCTTAAATATAAAAAAAATAAACAATTTTTTTTTAAATTAATATTTGGAAAATAAAGTCATTACTATACAATTAATATATATATATATATTCCCGTCCTTTATATTTAATAGTCCTATTATTTATTTGCACCACGAATTCCCCCGCTCCGTATAAACTGGCGCTCTGGGCACATACCCGGTTGGCCCGTCTGTAAATCGGGGCCAGCCAACTGGCCAGCTTTGACACGGACGCCAGGTGCGGTGCATTGAAACCCTCCTCGTGACGCCACTTCCGGTTCCTGATTCACGTCTCCCCATCCCCCCCCCTTCCCCCTTCGACACCTTCCCACTCCCCCTTCCTGTCTTCTCGTCACAGACCAGTCTTCCACTCGTGTCGACCGCAAACCATTACGTCCCCAGCGAATAGTATCGCGCCCTGCTCGCGTCCAGCGACCGAGTGCAACAGTGGCTCATAGACACCACCCACCAAGGACTGGAAAAATTCGCGGGTTTATTAACCTCCAGGATAGACTTCACAGTCATTTACACACTACGCAAAAATTTCAACCTGTTCACTGGCTGCTCACTCGTGAGACGTCTCAACTAGGTTGTCCGTAGCTCGGCACTGTCTTGGTTATGGGGTTTCCCATTGGCTCTCAGTTCCCCAGATAACGTGTGCGCTAATCGCGGAAGCGGTACGAAATTATACTTTTTTTTTCGGATGTTGGCATAATTTGGCTAGATCCTTACACCTATAGATAATAATAAATTTCATTTCTCGCTGTATAAAATTAATTATCTTATTTCGATAAAATTTCATAAATTACACATATAACGGAAAGAAATGGAAATATGTATAATAAAAGAATGGAAATTGTTTTGTAAAGAATTTTCGTCGCATTTTAACAAAAACAATTCTACAATAAATATTTTTTGCTGTTTCTCATTTATGTGCAGTAATAGGCCTATATGTTGAAAATCCTATAACTTCTTTGTATTTGGAATTTCGCCACTCGCTACCAAAACATGTATTATTATGCAGAAGGAAAAAAAAAGCTTGGTTTTAAACTGAATGAGATACTTTTATCCGTGCTTAAACATCCCGAACACATTTCCGGGATTGTTTGCTCGTATCGCTTCAAGGATGTGCCTCGCCCCATTCACGAGCTCGTACTTCTGACTTGATCCTGCAAGCGTATCATCTCTCTCTTTCTTTCTCTCTCTCTGTCTCGAGTGAGAGAGAGAGAGAGGGAGAGAGATCCACCTCTCCGCCGTTCACCCGAATTACAGTACTTTTGGTTCGCTTCCCCCTCTATTGGATTCCGGTTTTTGTGTTTTTGGCTTTGGCTGCAACTTAGAGCAAACGATTAAAAAAATTATTTTCTTTTATTTCTTTCAATGTATAATTAATGGTCTGCTAATTACGACGAAATTCTGTCATTTTCTGGACATGTGCTGCGTATGCATGTTTATCGTCACTGATGTTTCAGTGGACATACCGTCCACATATTCAGGGTGTTAGTAGTAAACTGTTTCAATGGACTTCTTTGATATGATAGGAAGAGCAGGATGACTGAGCGCATCCGTAAATAAAAACACATTGCCTTAATTAAGCTACAAAAATTAATGCATGCGTTTATTTAAAATATAATAAATAAATTGGAAATATTATTTAAAATAAATAAAAAACATATTTTCAAAGATTAAGAAACAATTTTTATCAGTGTATTTATTCAATATATTTTAGAGGAAGAAAGCTAGTTACTACGGCAAAATAATAAATTAGAAAAAAAAACCTCACACTTACTGAAGCACATAATAAAACTACATGAAATATTTAATTAAAGAATTAATATATTCAAAAACACTACGAAAGAAATTATAAATTTAGGGAAGAAAGATAACACCAGCTGCTACCAAAAGAAATATTGAAAAATATTTTGTATTAACTGATATTATTAATGTTAGGAGTTTTTAAAAAAACATAATATAATACGCCAGTGGATTAACAATGACACATTTGATGATGCATGTAAGTCATAAATCATGACAGTCACATTAAACTATAAGCAAAAAGCTGAAATAAATACAAAAATTGTTTATCCATCAGTTTGTTTTTATATGAAGTCTCTTAATATAGGTTATACTCTATATCTTATGAAGTTATTATCTTAATGTGTCTTTTATTTGCATTTATATTGCTACGTCTGCAAGGTGTGCGTGGTAAATAATTGAAAAATATTTTTAAAATATATATTTTTTATAATCCAATGAGCTAGCAGGTAAAATATCGCACTATACGCCTCAATCGTCTACACATTTATCCTTAGTTGATAAAATATAGTTTTGTATAGTCAAGCACTTTATACTTTATTTTTGATCACCTGCTTTGAATAAACCTTTAACTTAAAATGCTAATATCAGGAACTTTATTTCAAGTTTTTGTTTTACAAATATTTTCTTCTTTGAAAAATTTATAGGTAAGCAACTACTCTCTCAAAAACCACCATATAATTAATATTTTAACTAATATCAATAGAATTAGGCTACAATCCTTTTGTTATATTTGTACCGCTCTACTCAAATTAAGCTATCAGTTTCGTTGTTTTTCTGCTTTATTCACACTAATATTGGTGTATGGTATAGAAACACATTTTTTCCCGTCTTGGAATAATGTAGCTTCATAAAACGGTAATTTTTTTTTTCATCGGTAGAGTAATTTTCTAGTTTACTTGTTACAAAGAAACTCACACACGCTCACTCTATAATAATTAAAAGCTAATACGTATTGTTCCAGTTTTTCGCCAAACAAACATATGTAATGACGCGGAGTTAATCTCAGCTAGAGTATCAATAGCAACCTGTGAAAAAAGGTATTGGAAGTAACAGTTATTAGAAATAGCATGGTGATGCACCGATGCACCGTACTTGATGTATAAACATCTTAGCTCTTGGTATACGGCACTTGGTAGAAGTAATTTCCTGAAAATGAAACGGAAGTCGATGAAAGTAAATGGTGTTAAAAGGTTGCTAACCACGTGTAGCAACATAAACCCGTATATAGTCACTTTCTTAAACATTAGGGGACAAACTTAACATATTGGTGTGCCAAATGAAACTTTATCATAATAAAACTAAAATAGTCATTGTATAAATTAATCACAAGTTTTAAAATACGTAGTGAAACTAGCATTAAATGATTAGAATACTTATTGTCCTATATTCCCAATGGGTGTTTTATCTCGCTCTTGTCAACTTATGGGCCGTAGTTCAAACTTCGTCACTGGAAATTTATTTAAATTTTAATAAAATTATAATATAATATTATTACATAGTAATTTTTAATCAGCTAAATAAGAATGTTTGTTTTTTAGGAAGTATTTACACGCTGATTTCAGTCGTTTAAGAAAAAACAAATATACATACATATACTTAGTATTAAAATATGTGTTCAAAAATGTTTCAGGTTAATATTTTAGCTTTTAAATATTAACGTGAATGGAAACTTTAAAGTAGGAATTAAATGTTTACTGAATGTTAACCAGATGGGTAATGTTTTAATAAAATTACTTATCAATATCAGATCCATAGCCGGGGATTCGTCGCAGCCGTTCTAATAATTTAATATTCCCGGTTGATTCATGCTACTAATTACTATCTGCGTTTGATGGTGGCAAGCATATTTTACGATTCAGGCAGCGAATTCTAGCTGCGGGCGCAGAAATTATATGTGTGATTCACATTCAGAAATTTTGGTAGGGGAGACCGGGGCAAGTTGACGATGTTAAGCTTTGAAATGGCCTTTAACAGATAAATAAGCATATATAATATCTAATTTGCTACCAATACGAAGTACATACTAATTTATACCTAAATATGTAAAAAGGTTATATTACTTTGCGTAGTACCGAAGTTATTGACAAGAAACCAATTAGTTAGCACATTCGTCATCTTGCCCCAGGAGTGGGGTAAGTTGACGAACCTATTGGGGTAAGATGACGAAACCAAAATAATTATATTAATGGACAAAGTAAACAATAGTTTTATAGATATCCTACACTAAACAACGTGCAGGATGTAAAGAAGATATATTGTAACATATTTGAACGACTTTGATATAATTCCTTGACTTCATAATTGGAAAAGTTTTCGTGCCACCACTCAGAACATGTGGAACACTGAATCCAGTCTTCATTTGGAGGTTCCACGTAAACTTCTTCACATGCAGGGCAAGAAACGCTATTTAGGCTTTATGGTTTTGCTACAGAATGATCAGAGCTTTGTTTTTCAGTTTTCTTAGTTTTTCTTTCATTTTTTTTCTCTTCATTCTGCTTCTTCTATCTATCTATTCGTCACTCCAACGCCTCCTTTCCGTTTTCCGCTTATAATATGCCTAGGCATCTACAAAAAAATCAAACAAAATTGTTACGACTGTTAACACAGGAACTATTTATAATATTTTATAATTTCATTATTATTTTATTTTACTTAAATGTTCGTCATATCTGTACATCGTTGGTTTAAATAACACATATAATACAAAATAATGCTCACACTGTCATTACCTATGGCAAGTTGACGATTGCAGGGGCAAGATGACGAATTCGTCATCTTGCCCCCGTCAACTTGCCCCAGCAGCCGTATTTTTGCTTTACCAAAATCACGAACAACATTAACAAATATTCTTCAACAATCTATACACTAAAATACTCCCAAAAGTCAGCATTTCATTTTACATATATAAACATTTAAAACAAATGGACTCTTTTCTCGTAATAGCTTAACATACGTACCTTAAATATTACAACAATGGCTCACGAAACAGACTGCCTCTCAAAACTACCACATTCAAACTGACTGGAAAATTCCACTGCACCTGCCTAGTAGGTGCAGATGGTGACACACAAGGTCACAGGTGCGCCAACCGTCTATCTGTGTTTCTGGGTTAGTTACATACGATTCGTCATCTTACCCCGTTCGCCAACTTACCCCGGTCTCCCCTATTTTAAAATATACTATTTTATTTATCAGCTTATTTATCACGCTCGGGACTATTCCAAAGAAATATGCGTTAAATTTCATGTCCAAGTTTTGTATTTTAAGTTTATTTGCAGCATGAACAAAACGAGAACGCATAAATTTGCTCGTTACCTATGTTAGATTTTTACACTTACTGGCGAGTACTGAAAGACTCGGTGTTTTTTATTTTTTATTATTTTTTTTACTAAACTGCTGTGTAGATTGAGAATTTGGAAGTTTCACGTGTCATAACCACAGTAGTCACTTTTCCCGGTCACATAAAAAAAGAATTCCACAGTGCAAAGGGCTGCTACCTAGTATCAACAATACTTGACTGTTACCTGCCATTAGCATTTTATATTAATTATTAATAAATCTCAATTTTGTGAGTAAAGTTGTGTATTAACGTGCTATAAAACCCACATGAAGTGTTTATATACAGCACATTATATAAATATAAAATGGTTTCTTAAAGGTTTTAATTTTAAAAAATAACACTTATAAGTAGACAAATGGAATCGTTTCAATAATAAAAAAAATTGTGCCAGTGTGTAACTGTTTACAATAGTCACGAAAAATGTGAAAATACTACTGATAACAATACTATCACAGATCTCGCAAATGATTTACAATTTGTAAACTAACGTACAAAGTAGCATCTTCATGGGAAATTAAAAGATATTTACACCAAATTATAGTTGCATCCATGAAATTGCGAACAATAGAGAAAGACCTGAAGCTGGCAAGATCAAAGACTGCGATGAAACACATGAAGCGACATGATCGAAGACTGTGATGAGGCATCTGAGGCAGACACGATCGAAGACTGTGGTAGAGCGTTGAGACCGAAACGAAGGAAACCACGTGTTACAATAAATTATTCTTATCATGCTTGTGATGGTCACTGGGACGATGACGATTGTGACCTTGAGGCCGGTGTTAAAACGGATGACATCAGAGATCTTAAAAATATTTATAATAAACATTCAAGGAAGATGACAGCAGAAGAAGAGATTGATTACAAGACATGGGAATATCCTAACGTATTAGTTGACGCGTTGAGATTTCTACTTGCTGTGCTTAGTGGAGAAAACTATTCGCACCTCAATGAAGTAGCCTTCATACTCAAAGAACTGAGGGAATCTGGCTACATTTAAATGATGACCTTTTTTACTTTCATGTATTTAAAATTGAAAAACATTTTTTAATTTGGATTTAAAAGATGATTGTTTTATTTCTCTAAATATGAGATCTAAATTCTCGAAATACAACTTCTAAAATAAAGAAGAAAACCCCTTTTAATAACTAAAAAAATAGAGGATAATAATAAAGTAATTCCAGCAATCGGGCCAAGTACGAGCAAAATGGGAATTAAATTAGTTGGAGCCAACCAAAAGTACTGAGAGCAATTAGCCATTTAAAGTAGTTGGAGCTATTGGAGCACATGGATAAATTGGAGTTTTTGAGCACTTGGATCATTTGAAGCTTTGAAGCACTTGGAGCAATTGGAGTTGTTGAAGCACTTGGATCGATTGGAACACGTTCGTCCTTTTCGTTGAGTGTGCATCGTCAAGTCTGTAGTCAGTTTATGATAGGTCTCTTGGCTCGTAGACGCCTGGTCTACACATACTACAAGTCTATATATCTGGTCTTGACATCTTTCAAGACCTATTTAAAATGTTGGTTGAGACGTTCGTCCTTTTCGTTGACTGTGCATCGTCAAGTCTGTAGTCAGTTTATGATTGGCCTCTTGGCTCGTAGACACCTGGTCTACACATACTACAAGTCTATATATCTGGTATTGACATATTTCAAGACCTATTTAAAATGTTGGTTGAGATTAGACAAAAAATACCTCTTTGTTCGTAGACGCTTGGCCTAAGCGCATGGCATTGTACACTTATCTACTGTTTAAAATGTTCGCCGAGTATCGGGGAAAAATACTTTTTGGCTGCTGACTGTAAAATGAGACGGACTAACTAACCACCAACTGGACTAACCACCAACTGAATGTGGCTGACCACCAACTGGTCGTGTTAGCCTGACCAAGCGGCTGGTCGGGTCTGGTCATCTAACTGGACGTGCCTTGTTGCTGACTGGACGTGTCTGATTAACCCACTGTCATGTAGAACTGCCCTGGAAACAAATGTAAATGACTTCTTTGTCTGTTTAAAAGACTGCAGGAATTTAGAAATACTTAGTTATTTGCTCTTTTTTTGTACTTGGTTAATTCCCGTAATAAATTAATAAATAAATTTTTTTATTTGTAAAAAAACTTTCAGTGTTTAATTTTTGGAACCTCTTGCTTTTTAAATTAAATTGATACGATATTTAATAAATTTTTTTGCATCAGTCAAGGATCGAACAGCGAACGTAAATCGATTTAACAAATCATTATTTTAACAAGTGATATTTTTCATATTTAGAAATGTTTCCGAATTTCTAGCTAAAAATTACAGATTTCCAAGATGGCTGCTAAGATGGTCGATAAGATGGCGGATGTCAAGGTTATAAATAACTATTCACTGCGGGTAAAAATTAAACTAATATGGTGGCAGCGGAAACATGATGACCACCATTACGTTATAATGGCAGACATAATATCTGCCTGGGCATTAGTGATAGGTCAGTCTGTCGGTGGCTTCTGTGGAGCAAGAATCCGTCGCTATTTTTTAATCGAAATACCCTCACCGTGTTTTGACCGAAGACACCATGACAAAAGTACAATTTTTTATAAAAATTATCATTAAGTAATTTTTTAATGAATTTAAATTTTCCCCCGAATATTTCGATAGTAATTATGGTTTTTCAAAATGGTGACCGTACGAAAATTACAACGTTTGGGGAGTGGGGTATTCGATTCCAAGATAAAGCAATGTGGCAGAAACAAAATGGCGAAATACAAGATGGCGGAATCCAAACTGGCCACCGGGGTCAAAGTCATGGTCAAATGTTAAGGTCTCAGTCATCCAAAATGGCCGCTGTGACGTCATGGCGGTCGGTCATTGAACCCTCCTCAATCTTACTCCTGCACCAGGAAATATTTTATGTATATACTACCCACATATAGTGCTCTACTTTTACTTTGTGGTTTATTTTTATTATATATGTAAATTCCGCTCATTGCTAAGGTCATGAAACACACACATATATATTTTTTAATTAAAATAATATTTCGTAACCATGAAATGCAATCTCATTGCTTGCCATTTTTAAGTTTCCGTGCACTGTGGAAGCATAAGGGACGCGATAGTAAAATGATCCGGGAAAACCGTCTCAATTTTCGTGATCCGTCTCCGTTTCCGTGGCATTGTACAAAGGGCCTTATAAATAGAATCCACTCCTTAGCGGGCCGTCGGGGCGCCCATTTCGTCGGGTGTTGACGTCACGACGACCTTGAGCGTGTCGGGCTCGGGTGGAGATCTGGCGACCAGCAGGGTGTCCACAGTTAGTACTTTCGTACTAGATCCAGTACTTTTGTAAGTTTTTTTAGCGGTCTAGTACATTTACGCTCAGATCTAGTGCTTTTTAACTTCAATATAATAATATTAAAGTACCTCCAATATGTTTTATTTTTCAGCATAATCATTTTTAAAAACCATGGTATGTGTGGGTGTGCGGTGTGATATTTAAGTTAGAGCATTGCCATTTCATAATAACTTCCTAAATTGTTAAAACCATAACAAATTATAATTTAGTACTTTTTTTTTAAAATCTAGTACTTTTTTTTCGCGCCTAAGTTGGTACGAAATATTATTTTTTTCCCTTGTGGACACCCTGGCGACCAGTCGCCCCGCGGGAAGCCCCGGGAGAGACCCAAGGGAGCTCTGCGAGTCGGGCCGCGCGCGAACAACAGGCAGGACTCGCGGGCATGGCCGTCCGGCGCAGTTGAGTGCGCGCGGAGTGGCTTCCTGAGCCGGAGAGCGCTGGTCTCCTGCGTCGGGCTCGAGAGACTGCAGTGGCCACTTCTGCACGACCACTCGTATACACCTGCTGAGGCGGATGACGGGAGGCTTTGATCCGGCTCGGAATTAACTCCCAGTTGAAAGAAACAGCCCTTAAAAAAAAAATCTTTTCAACGCATTTCCGACTATTTTTTTTTTAAGTAATTCACATCACTAAAGTTTTTAATTTTTTTTTTAAAGAGTACTGTTATATCAGTACTTAGTGCATAAAATATATTATATTTAACTTTTAGCAACATAAATTATTAATTTCCATTGATGATTTATTAGGTTTACGTGTATTTTGAAAGTGAATTCCTTTTTGTTCCTTCTTTTGATGTAGAAATTTTTTATTTCATATTTTAATTTTACTGTATTCAATTTTTAATCTGTAGTGTATGATTGCTTGGATACTGCGTCTGCAATCACATTTGATATTTTTCCCCTTATTTCTTCAATATTTATGTGTTTTGTATTTGCATTTGTTTTATACTTTTACAGTTCCAGCCCATTTTGGACTTTTCTTATGGCAGGAGCTAATAAATGTACAAATAAAAAAAATAAACATTATTTACTTCAATAGCATTAAAAATTTTAAAATTACACATTAAAAAAAACATTTTTGATCAGAATCCAACTGAAGTAGAATTTTTAAGTAAACTTCTTTGCAGAGTAGGCTACAATTTTCAAGCGTTATGAACATTCCGATCGCATGAGGGAAATAGTTAGGTTCGTGGTGGGAAAACCAGTACATGAGGAGACGGCAGGGAAGAGGCAGAAATGACGAAACATTCTTGCACACTTGCAAGCTTGCACACATGCATACTTGCACAATTGCATACTTGGCCAATAGCATAATTTAGCGCCAACATACTTGCATATATTTTATTTTATCTGTGACCTCAGCTAAAGAGAATTATGTTTCCTATACCTAAAAATATAATAAGCAAGAAGTTTCACTTTTGCCGCGCGTGAACTCCGGGCACTCATTTTTTTGTCATCCTTCCCTTTTTTTAGGGTTTGGGAGGGATTGGGGAGGGGTGACGGGGCAATCACCCCTATGGCCCCTCCCATAGGACCGCCGCCGATATCGGGTAAAGCCGCTTTTTCTTTCCAGTTAATGGTCAGCGCCATGTTTGCGTGACGCCCAAACAATTGGCTGTCGTGTAATGTTTTAAACGTGCTAAGACTTTCAAAGGACTTTACCTTATGAAAGTGACTGTTAATAACCAAGGATATCAAAATTCATACACATAAATATAAGTATTAGGCCGGGTTATAAACTACGGAAGACCCACAAAAATCACAACAAAAAAAAGATCAACAACAAAGTTTTCAAATACTCGTTTATAAACTACGCAAGACTCAATAACGGAACGCAAGCACCAGCCTACTTTAGACTTCTTGCGTTTCGGCTTGCGTTTATACCTTCCGTAATGGAAGTGAAATTTTTCGATAACTATTGAAGACGCTGACGTTATGTGCGTAAAAGGCTACGATATTTTTTTATTTATTTGTTTCCAATTGTTAAACTTTCGCACAGAGAAGGAATGTCACACTTTAAATTTTAGATATTGACAATTCCATGTGTTTTATGATAAAAACATAAATAACTAAATATCTCGTGGAAGATATTTTTTCTGATGTTATACAACTTCAAGTAGGGTCGCTGACGTGTTGCAGCTTGCGTCCTTTGCGTAGTTTATATACCCGGTCCTGCCATAATCAGGCGTGATCAAGCACAATTTCCGCAATGTGTCGGCGACGTACAAAGTGACGTCCACTACGCCACATCATACCGCGATGGTTGAGTGGTCATCTCACTCGCCTTTCACGAAAGCGACTCGGGTTCAATCACTGGCGATGTAAAAACGGGGATGTTATCAAGTGAAAGACGTGGCGTAAGTTTCCCAGAGAAATAACTCGTTTGTTTCTAGTTATACGATGTGGTAAGCAATGGTGTATTTAATGTCCGAAAATATCATCTTAAGTCAATGTTCTTAATGAAATATCCATTAAAAGAACGTATGAAACCAAGCCTTCAAAATCCTAAATTTATAGGTAATATATGTATTATATATTTATATATTTATGCAGTATTTCACATTATATTGTGGGATGGAATACACGTATTCGCAAATCACATGTCAAACATATCTAAATATGACAGAGCCGAGTGTGATAATTTTTGATGCGTAAACATGTTAGCTCTGGGTAAACGGCGTTTGGTAATTACGTGATTGAAACGGAAGTTAGTTGGAACGGAAATGTGTCCCTAAACACGATGCTGCCATCTGTGAAAGTCTCAGAAATCTCGAATCGTAATTAATCCGTTTGTATGAACTTTCGCTTACATCGGGGATATATTAAGCATATTGGTGTGCCAAACTTCATTAACTACATGCTTTAAATACTTTACAACCAACCCTTTTAACTGCACAACGATGAATTACTTCTCTATTATATTGTTATTTTATCGATTGGTATCTCCCATAGACCTGGTCAAGTGTGCAACACAGTTTTTTATATTATACTAGCTATTACGTAAAAAAAATTGAAGCCAGTCATTTAACATAAATACAAGCTAACATCAAAATTATCTTAATTCATGGCAAACTTTTAGTTTGAACGTAAGTTGCGAATTTGCATCCTCAATACCGAGGAATATTAATAAAAACGGCAACTTTTCACAAAATTCCGCGTGGCGAAATTTATAATTACTTACAGCTTTTCTCCTTCCAAAAGAGTTTTGAGTTAATTAAGTTGTCCCGGTCCAATCACGCAGTTTCGATGGAAGATAGAAAAACTTATTTTTTTTTTAATTTTAATAACTTGTAGTAAAATACTTTCTTGAAGTTTTTCTTTTAGAAAAGTCCGCAATGAAGTAGAAATTACTGTTGGATTACTTAAAAATTCTTCTTAAAAAAGAACTTTAATAGTTTCATGAATGTTATGCCATAGTGGAATTGTAAAAGTTACCTTTCTCGTCTGGAAAATGTTTAGTCATATTTATTTTATATTTATTTAATAGTGAAATTCAGGCATTTTTCATAGACATTTATTTCAATGCGCTTTAAAATTACACATTTTTAAATGCAATCCTACTGTGACATGTGTACGTTTATGTCCCTTCGTGATTGAAATTTATTTTCGAATATTTTAAATATTATAGTGTAAACCTTTACCTTATTATTTCTTGACGCAGAAATGTAAAATTTTAGAAAAAAAAAACTAAAGAAAGTAAGCTTTCATGATTAATATAGCAATTTTAATATTACTTAATCTTTTTTTTTTCATGAGACACCATTAAGAATCATATGATTAATTTTATTTACTACACAAAGGAAATCAGAGCATTAAAAAATACACTTTTTACAACAAAAAATGCTTATGAAAAACATGTTTCTAATCACGTTTCATAATATATTACCATTAATATCTGCGTTTACAAAAACCCGAATTTAAAACGTATTTTAAACGCATTTAAAAGGCATACATTCGAATAACGTCTGGTTATCTTGTTGGTAATGTTAGATTATTGTAACTGCGATAATTCTGCACGCAGTCCAACGAACCTTCAAAGTCAACAAAATTCTCAACTCAAAGAATAAATTTACAATATCTTCTTCGTCGAAAAACTATTCAACTGATGTACTCTAGGCCACATATAAATGGACATAGCCATTTCTCAATAAAACTTTAGCATGAGTCTTAACTAAGCAACTAGCTTTATTTGTAGCCACAAACCTTCTAGTTTAAAGTTATAAAGAATAAACTTAAAAAAAATATTTAAATTGCAACTATTTGCCAATTATATAATATTTTTTTTACATTAAAAAAAGTGTAAAGCTGTTGTTTTACTGACTTAACTGAATTTCTATAGAATTCTATGCTACATATCAAGTTATTTGAAAGAAAAATAAATCTTGCATTTAATTAATTATATTACGTTAAATTCGTTAACCTGCCATTCCCAAGACTTTTATATGCTAACAGATCATAATTTAAGTTAGCTAGCGCTCTGGGCAGATAATATTTAGCTACTCCCTTTATTTAGTTCCCCTAAAACATCATATAATTTTATTAATTAAAGTTTATTAATTATCATTTGTAAAACAGCCCATTATGCAACTAAATATTTAGATTTTCAAAGTCACATGTTTATTTTTTTTTAGTTTAGTAAATGTTTGCCGCTATCTGTACAGATTTCATAACTACCATAATTTAACATGAGTTTATATAGCCTATAAACTATAGGCTAAATAGAGAGCACCCAGAGAGCCATTTTAGGTGCAGAAAAAAAATAGGACAAAAAATTTGAAGGTTGGGAAAAATAATTTATTTAACTTACGGTGATAATTGATCTTCAAAAATACATGTCAAAGGTAAATGTTAGTTTAAACTTACTATTTCAATGTGCTTTAAAAAAATTAGACCAGGTCTAATTTGTTTTTAAAGCGCATTGAAATAGTTTAAACTAACATTTACCTTTGACATGTATTTTTGAAGATCAATTATCACCGTAAGTTAAATAAATTATTTTTCCCAACCTTCAAATTTTTTGTCCTATTTTTTTCTGCACCTAAAATGGCTCTCTGGGTAAATTCGCGGTTATCCCACATTGTAAATCGGTGCCTGCATGCCAATTAATACTCCACATACATTGCACTTGATTCAGGCTACTGCACAAGTCCCCGAACTCGGTTCAGCCAAGCAGGTAGGTTCACGGCCTGAAAACGGCTCTGGCAAAGCAGACCCGCGCGAGGTTAACAGTGGTTCAACCTCGGCGGTTTAAATCTTCCCTGATGTTTTCGAACGCGCGTATATCACTCCCCGTGTCCGCGCAAACTAAACCCCCTCCCCCTTCCCCATTTTTAAAATTTGATTTAGTGCCGATATTAATTTCAGCACTCCGGTCTGTATTTTGCAGGTTACCACCGATTAATCCTCGCTCATCTGCGTGTCCTTTTTTTTTTTTACTGCGACATTCAATCAGGGCTGTAACTCGAAAATTCGCCAGATGTGTGGAACGATATGAGAACTCACTGCCTGACGCCATCAGTCATTGGTATCCGGGTTGGGACGGGCTGACGAAGGCCTTCCAGGCACAGATCTGAACTTGGATGGAATTTCAGTTCATTCACGAGAGAAAAAAAATGATTTTGAGCGAGATTTCCAGTACTCTCCAGTGACGTGTTACGTCTAACCTCGGTAACTAGCCAATTCATGTGCTCGCATTTTGCAAATAACGTGTATAATACGAATCTCGGACACAAAAGTTAACGTTTATATTTTAAATAATGCAGAGAGTGGTAAGTATAAACGAATTGTGTTTTAATCAACCTTCCTTGACGCGAATAACGCATAGTTTTCGCACCCGACAATTTGAATTAGCTGCCAGAGTAGCTACGTTGACTATCGAATCTAGAGCCAAATTTTAAACTATAAAAAGCGAAATAGACTTCATAAAATACTAAACCCCTATATTTGAACCTCATTTTCGACAAGTAATTTTATTAAAATACTGCCCATCTTTTAAAATTCTTTAAACATTTAACACTATAAAGTTTACCTTTGAATTTGTGAACTTTGGTATGCGCCATCCGCCACAGATGGCAGCACCGTGGTTACACATTTCCTTTCCATGCGACTTCCGTTCAAATCACAAAATTATTCCTAGAAAATGCCGTATACTGAGAGATAAGATGTTACACATAAAAAAAGGAAAGAAATATATGTCTGAATTTGCATACTTATAACCTGCCATTTGATGTACAAAGTTATCGTATTTACCACTGGTCTGTTTAGTTTTAAGGGATCTTCGATAATGTAATGATTAAACTTAGGTATGGTTTTACATAATTCGAGAAGCCACTAGACACGGTCACGTGATGCAAAGTCACAATGCAATATTTGGGAAGAAATAAGGCTGTGGCCTGTTACTATGAGTAATCATCATAACATGTGCCTGGAGTGGTTAGAGGAATCCGTGAAAAACTCGTGTTATGATTGCTTGACTGGGATTTGAACTAAGTTCAAGTCCATTGTTTAACCATGGTACCAATTCACACGGTAAGATCAAAAGAGATTTTATGTTAGGGAAAGAGTGCTGTGGTGTAGAATTTTGTTCATATTGGTCAATTCTAAGATGTCCAGTTACTTTTAGAAAAAATTTTCTTATGATTATATAACAGTGGTAAAGAACAAAAACAACATAGTCTAACACACATAAAATAAAAGTAATACCTGAAAATATTAAGCAACTACAACAACCCGGTAAAAACAATTACATTTTGTGAAGGTTTTAGAGCTACGGGTAAAATATTTTGTGAGATAAAGTATAAATTTCTAACTTTATACTCGCCTCATTATCGGAGTCATCTTAGACGTTAATTTCATTCTTTCTGAAGACCGTCGTAATTATCACCGTTTCTTCAGAGCTTCTTCAGCCTTTAGAATGTCCTCAACCCGCAGATACTTAATTTTCAACTAACTCAAAACAAATGAAGTGATCAATACTGAAAACAAAATTTATTTAAAGAGTATAGCTGTAGGTTATCCAGAGAACTAAGACTTCATCTGCATAACGCACAATATCTGAGACCACAATTACGGCGCATAAATAAGACTAATTGTACCTACTATCATTAATGATCTCAAAACCTTTCGAATTTTTAAGGAGACCTTCAGAAACAAACACGCTTGAATATTTACATTTAAAAAGTAAGGTATGTCAAAATAATTATTGGAAAGCGATAGGAAGTCAACTAAATTTTTTAAAATATCATTTATATTCTGCGGTAAAATCATTTTTACCACTACAGCAGACTTTGGCTTACTTACGAACATATTTCAGAGAATTACTCACAGATCAAACAAACCTATTTTTTTTTTGACACCACTGAATGCTAAAGCCCTATGTTCCACATTAATTTGACATGTTCCCAAGTTTGTGCCACTAAGATTGGCTCATCAAGGATAACTTCATTCATCAGCGAGTTTTTTTATTACAATTTTAAAAGAATGTAAATCATTTATACTATCTTGTATAAATAAGCACTTACAGAATAAAGTGTAAGAAGAATTTCAGGCAACTTGAAACACAAAAACATTTTTTTCGAATACAAATTAAAAATACATAAATTCACTCCTGGACATAATATTTATTTGCTTTCGTCTGAAAAATGATTAAGAAGGGTGCAAGAATTAAGTTTCACGTTAGTTATTTATAATAAAAGTAAACCAGCATAAACTTTTTACACACATGTAAACAGTTTCTACTATGAGTGTAGCTATATGGTAACATATAGAAACCTATATGATTTGAGGATTCTTTGCGCGATAAGCTAGAATCCAAATACGTTTTCCTGTTTACTGCTTCAGTATTGGGCCATAGTTTATCAGAATGACTCTGGGCCTATCAAAAACCTTCAACAAAAGAAGTATAGAATCACAAACATCACAATTAACAGGCGTTACAAGTCAGTAGCTAATAAGCAGATGTATTTTGCCCGAGAGCGCAAAGCGCATGCGTTGGAGTGGCGTCGCCGCTGAGGCACTCTCCTCATCTACCGGTGCCCCACCATATTCCTAACTATCTCCTTAGTGCGATAAGAATTTGCACAATATTTAACTGCCATGTTTTCGAACCTTCTGATTCCCAATAGCACATAGGACGGTCGTGTGAATGGAAGAGAGGTCATGTGCATAAGAGATAAGTGTATTCCTACATATTGTATTTCTGTAATTGGCACATGGTGCAACAGCCAACGTAGAGTAAGATGCAGTTTCGGTGTTACTAGAGACCTTTTTATATTTATCAATCATATTGTGGCAAGAAATTGTCGGAATATTATAATGCTCAGGGGTATGTAATTCCTACTTTGCAAATTAATTATTGTTATTACTCTAAAAAAAGGGTCACTGGCAATAAATGTAAATAAAAATGTTAAAAGTTTTAGTGGGTTGAATGATAAAATTAAAATTGTACATAACCCAAATCAATTTATATGTTGAAAAACTTTGTTCGCAAATTGTTGTTCAGATGTCGTGGGATATTCATTTGGTAGTTAAAGTATTTATTTACTAACACTACCAACATATGTCGTATATATCGCGAAATTTCATCGGCTAAAATTAACAGAAAGATAACAATTGTGAACCGATTTCGCATAGGTCGTATGCTCAGCAGAGGTAGTATCAAAAGTGGCGGGAGGGGCGAACACCCCCCCCCCCCCCCCTCTTTTAAGAGTACAACCTTGCAAAAAAATGAAATGCAAATCCAGGTAAATATTTTTTTCAGTGAATAAGTAGAAATAATTTCAGTTTATTTGCCCAAGACCTTTTTAATACCCCAAGTATTGCATTCTACTATATCTGAATTGTTTTAAAAATAATGAATTTAGCTTTTTAACAATATTTAATTCTTGACGTAGGTAATTTTTAATTATAATTTATCAGGATGGTATCATCAATATATTTATTCTGTATTGGAAATTCTATGACCGCCTTTCCATAAGCAGGGTTTTGTCAATATTATTCAATGATTTTAGAAGTAGGTTGGTTCCTGACTTCCATCTGGTACTGCTATTATGATTATTTTTTTTGTGATTTGCTGAGGGGCAAACCCCCTAACACCGAGACTTATCACTGGATTCGGCCCTGATGTACTGCCGTGTGATTGGCCTGCCATGCACTCGCTTGTGTTTCATTGCGAACGCAGCTTCAGGCCCGCGCAGAGGACCAAGTGTGGTCCGCACGGACACGGGAGAGCACCCCGCGCTGCGATCCCATGCGCCGCCTCGTTCCGAGCGGACGGCGAGCCGGGGGGAAAGTTGGCGGCACTGCCCCGCTGACAACCCGTCACGTCAGGACGAGCACCGTCGCGGCTAGGCTGGCACGCAGCTGCCGACATGCGTGCGGATGGAGCGCCCGCCGCTCACAGGGATGAAAGCCACAACCACAGCCCGAACAGTCCCGAAGTTTACCGAAGTGAAATGTTAGGTTAGGTTCGATCCGTGTAATACAATACAGTTCCTTTTTTGGTTTTCTCAGGTGGGTTAGGTTGGGTTAGACTATATCGTAACTAAATGAATGGTTGTATAGGTTATATAAATCCTTGCAATATAGCAGCTCGGATCAGTTGCGTATGCTGACAACACAGTCTACGACACGCGTGTTGCGAACCTTTTTTTCCACCGACGATCGGCAAACTTCGGGGAAATTCGGAACTGTTCGGGTGTGGCTCTCCTCCCTGTGAACTGTAAGCTTCACTCGTGCGGATGGAGTTCAAAATAGTTGGTACGTCAGGCCTAAACTGCCTTTAAATCATACCGAAACATACGGGCACCAGGATAGAGCATTTCAATCGAAACGTAAACGGATGTACAGCCTCGTCTCGGAGAGGCGAGTGCGGTGTCGTTTCTTGGCATGCACATTCAACTCGCTAATAAGCCATTGAGATATTGCAGTGCAGTGATGGACAACTTCATTAATTATGAAGGCCAGATATAATTTTTGAAATTCATCCAAGGGCCGGAAACACATGAAATAAAATTGCAAATTTTTAAATGTTTGTGTCATCTGTTCTGTACAGTAATTGACAAATAAAATATGTGTTTTGTGACGAAGTAAAAAAAAAATAATTGTTTCAAGTTAACTAGAGTTTTATATGCTAACTAATATCTACACAATTTACTCTCTGCACTGGAGATTGGATCGAAACACTGTCTCGCACTACTCACTGGTTCACCGCGCACACAACACCGCTCGGATGCTTCTGTCCCCTATGCACCTATCTTCGCACACGAAGCCCGTCGCTCGTCGTCCTCTATCGCTCACCAAGTGGTCACTCACCTTCTTCACTTCACTTACTTTAAAGGTCAGTCTTTCAGTTTATACACATGACAAAACCTACCCTGGAAATGTCTCGAAGACCTCCTGAAGTGTCACGTCGTCAGAAACACCGAATTAACACTCGAAGCTCTGATAACAATAGCGTACTAGTTACGCCTATTACTCAAATGCGGCTCTGGAAACGTGAGACTCAGATAATTTTTGAGATCAATGGGAAAGCGCCTGGCAAGGGAAAGGTGGTTGGTTGGTGAGGCACCGATGCTAATCGGATTAGGCGTCTGTCGATGATGGGTCGTGCCCTACCCACAGTCAAGTCGCTAGAGTCATCGTATCAGTGTCTTATAAGTGGTATTTACAGAATTTTATACCCAAAACATATTTAAAAAGGAATTATCATAGTATCATATACGGATAACATGAATAAAAATCATGTTTGTCATTATATTTACTCGGTGAAATAAAAAAACTAACTTAATATTTGCATTGAAACAATTATAGAAATAAAATTATAAAAGAACTCAATATATATTGTAAATGAGGTTGATAAAGTATAAATGCTATCAAATTAAAACATTTAATTAAATACTCGGTATTGAATATTTATATAAACACATGTAAAAAATTATTATTTAATTTATTGTTTTATCGACATAAAATTTAATTAATAATATAATACAAATATATGTTGAATGATTATTCAAACTTTAAAATTATAATTATTTATTAAATAATAACGTAATAATTTTCATGCAAATAATTTGTACATACGGAAACATAACCTCACTTACATAAATACTCTTAAAAAAACACTTGGAAAAATGTATATATAAAATTTAAATCACTAATAATCGAAATAATTAAATACATGATTTTTAATGATATGGACCAATATTCAATAGGTCACCAATGTATAAGATTTAAAGCACATATATATTTTTATATTCATGTAGCCTTTTTTTCATAGTTTGAAAATTTCGTTGCATGTTGCGCGCGCATTGTAAAAATTCACTCTCATCAAAAATTCATAGAGCGCCTAAAGAATTATAAATTTTAAAAAAACTTGCATTACTATTTCCACTAAAACACGGAAGTATGGGCCTATAAGAAGTACCCGTAGGTGATTTGGCTTCATGTACATTTTCAATATTTGCAGGTGTAACAGCTCACCCAAAATAACATAATGCCTTCACTGATATTTAGAAAATTATTTTCCTACATCGGGTTGGAGCCACTGATATGTTACTAAAGAAAAGTTTTAAGTTGTGTGTAACCGTAACTGAAAATGTGCGTAAAAAGCCTTACCGTGTAGTTAACGAACTCCGAGATGCAACGGCGACGATGTAGAGTTGGCAACACCGCGTTGTGACGGTTGGCCGCGCGGGGCTTTATCCGCGGCCAGCCAGCGTCGCGTGCGGGCGGCCGCGTCAGGCCCGAGGGCGCAGCGGGCGGCCGACCCCCCTCGAGGGCTCCCGAACCCCTTTCGAAAAACATCGATCCCTAACTTATTCGCGTGCCTCAATTTTTTTTTTTTTTTTTTTGCTGAGAATTTTGTGGGAGTAATTTCGTCAATGGAACGGGAACCGCATGGAGCGGAAATGTGTAAACCATTCTGCTGCCATCTAACTGACAGATGGCTTGAACCAAAATTCGCAAAGCCAAAGGAAAAATTTACACTTTAAAATAATTTTAACAGGACGGGCAGTTTTTTAAATAAAATTCCTTATCAAAAATCAGATCCAAAGCTGGGGTCAATTTTTTTTTTCATGTCGTTTTTGCCTGTATTGCAGCATTTTCACTATAAAGTTTAAATTTTCGCTTTGCAAATCAAATGGTGCCATTTTCACAGTAGCTGCTCTGGCTGTGAATTTTTGCGGTGGATGCGGAAACTACTTGTGATTAGCATCCATTATTTTAAAGAATTCTACGTTAAATTTCGTGTCCGAGATTGGTATTGTAAGTGTATTTTCAACATTAGAACACTTGAATTAACTCTCTACCAAGAGACTCATTGACTTTTTTTTTATGAAGTGAAATTGTTAAAAAAGGTAACGCAAAAAAAACTGAATTAGTATCACCATAAAAAGTAGCATTCTTAGTAGTTGCAGATAATTAGAATTA
The DNA here is from genome assembly GCF_032445375.1 of Bacillus rossius redtenbacheri. Classification (NCBI taxonomy): domain Eukaryota; kingdom Metazoa; phylum Arthropoda; class Insecta; order Phasmatodea; family Bacillidae; genus Bacillus; species Bacillus rossius. The sequence continues at coordinate 40,145,835 of NC_086330.1, read as the reverse complement.
CTTAAAAACCATACGCTTTATTTCAAATTCCTAGTCCTGTTCTCTGCAGTTATCTTGGTAAATATACACGTGCAAGGAAATAAAGGATTTTGGCTTTAGGTTGTTCATGTTTTTTAAGGTTTTGAAACACTCCAAAATTTTATTTTGTGAACTCATGTTTAAATTACTTATAACTAACGAAGATATCTGTAAGTTAAAAAATATCCTGGTATAATTTTTAACAGTTCATAAAGCAGGCATTTTGGATAATATAATCAGCAGTGGTCTTCTGTGACATACCATCCCAGCATTAACTTGGAGTAAAATGGGGTAACCACAATCGACACAAGACACATTGTCCCAAGTATGGTTCGAGTATGCACCTTCCATGCCCTCGCTGTATTAAATGAACTCTCAGACATGCATTATTCAGACCAGATGCTAAATATCTACCTTTTCTTCTTCTTTGACCCAACTTCATTGAGAAGCTTAAATGAGCAGCTCTTCAGCTACGACAGTTGTAGTTCCGTTCGATTATTTTCCACTTGCTGCATTTGGAGACAACGCATGCGCCATGTCAACAGATCTGGTTGCATTTCCTTCCTTGAAACAAGTGTTCACGTTTGCTTTAGTCTCGAGACAGGAAGAATTTTAGTTCGTACGCAAAAACACTTTGTTAATATTAATTATAAGCAAAATTAAGCTTGCAGCACATGGAATGCTTTTATAATACCAATACCGACAATAATTGGAAAAAAATTAATGATTTAAATGATTATAGATATATAAATTTTCATGGAAACTTAAATTATTGTACTGAAAAAAAAAGGATTATAGAAGAAATTGTACTTGGATTATATAATTTTGTAATCATAATTGTATAAGTTTACATATATTTTGGTATAGACTAATACATGAAGATTCATTCTCAGACGCTATAATTATTACGACAAAGCTAAACGTGTGTGTTCCCGAAGGAGTGAGTCGTGCACCAAACAACGCCCCGTGCGCGCAGAGGACGTGCAGTAGTAGCACACGACCAGGTGGAAGGAGGTGTAACGCGGCGGACGAACAAAGAGCGAGGCCCGGCTGAGGGGAGAGCCGGAAGCAGACGGGGAGGATAAGACCCTAGCGCCGATAGCGGCGGGGCCTACGACCCGCAGCCGTCGCGTCGCGGCGACCAGTCACGGTCCCGTGCAGCTGACATGTGGCGAGCGGCGGGCACGCTCTTCCTAGCGAGGCGTCCCCTGTTGTAGTCCGTGTCATACAAGAGTAGGCGTCATCCACAGAGTTGCCCTTGGAGAAGGTGTCATCCATAGGGTAACCGTTTGAGGCGATGTCATCCAGAGGATTGTCCTTAGAGTAGGTGTCATCCATAGGGTAACCGTTAGAGGCGATCTCATCCAGAGAGTTGCCCTTAGATAAAGTGTCATCCATAGGGTAACCGTTAGAGGCGATGTCATCCGGAGGATTGTCCTTAGAGTAGGTGTCATCCATAGGGTAACCGTTAGAGGCGATGGCATCCGGAGGATTGCCCTTAGAGTAGGTGTCATACATAGGGTAACCGTTAGAGGCGATGGCATCCAGAGGATTGCCCTTAGAGTAGGTGTCATCCATAGGGTAACCGTTAGAGGCGATGGCATCCGGAGGATTGCCCTTAGAGTAGGTGTCATACATAGGGTAACCGTTAGAGGCGATGGCATCCAGAGGATTGCCCTTAGAGTAGGTGTCATCCATAGGGTAACCGTTAGAGGCGATGGCATCCGGAGGATTGCCCTTAGAGTAGGTGTCATACATAGGGTAACCGTAAGAGGCGATGGCATCCAGAGGATTGCCCTTAGAGTAGGTGTCATCCATAGGGTAACCGTTTGAGGCGATGTCTTCCAGAGGGTCACCGTCTGAGTCAGTGTCGTCCAAAGGGTTACCATTAGAGTCGGTGTCATTCAGAGGGTTGCCATTAGAGTCTGAGCCATATAAAAATTTAGCCGTTGAAGTCGGTGCCATCCAGATGGTCACCGTAGGAGTGGCTGTCATCCGGAGCGGTTACTATTAGAGTTGGTGTCATCCTGACACCACCTCGACTGAAGGGAGTATTTGGGCAGAGGGCAACACAACTGGGTTTGAGATTATTGTTGTGCATCGTGCCACGGGTCATATTCGAAAGAAGACATTGATCTTTCATTCATGTATTATTAATTTAATTAGTTGTGTAAATCAGTATTGTGAAACAGTGTTAGGTATGTGGGTATTGTTTTAGATTAGCAACTAAATATTTATGCTGTTATAATGCTTCTCACGCTTAAGTTTGTCATGGGTAATTATTGGTCAAGAATTATTATTTGATTACCTACATCACAAACTGTATTATAGTTGCGAGCCCACGAGTGTGTAAATATGTTAAGTTCAACTAAGAGGCGTAAATATTTATCGATTGTTGTGTAGCTGTTCGTTACTGTGGCTCAACAAAGCAGCATTGAGCTAGGTCCTATTCGTATGCCATTTTGTGAATATCACATGCCAGATACCTACTTCAAACTACAAACGTATATTTGGACATTTAGTTAAGCTCCATAAAGTACCTAAATATCGGCAAGCTTCAAGTTTAAGAGTTATTTAAAATCGAAGTTTGTTTTAAATGTACGAGAAAAAAAACTAGTACCTTTTTTCATTCAAAGAATTTACAATTTATTTATTAGTGTGAAAAAGTAATATTTCATTTTAGATTATACCCACATACTTACTATTCTCAATTATTATCTATTTTTCTATTTAAAATATTAGTAATTTATTTCTATCTATAACTAATAAGCTAGATGTTTCCACGCACAATTATTTTTTTTTTCAATTGCAATGTTAGTAAAGTTTAAGAAAAAGGAGAGGAACCGATAAAGTTATATAGTCCCCCCCCCCTCGCCAAAGAGTGCAGTGCTCGTACTGTACACAGAGACCAGGACACGATGGCACATCTGCGTCCCGTCATATCTCGGACCGATCCGCACAAAGTAACGGGACGACTTTCGCCCGGTTTTTTTTTTTCCGCCTTCGCGCGAGCTGCGGAACAGGGCCGTCGTTCTCCGCGCCCCACGGCTGTCGGGAACGGAAAGTTTGTTTGGATGGCCGGGCCGGTAAAGGGGGGCGGAGGGGGGCGCTATTTGTGTCCGCCGTGCCTTCGCCAGGGACCTCCGCCGCCTGCCATTCGCTGCAAGCATCTGCTGCAAACACGCGCGCGCCGCTAATATTAGTGACGGGACCTTCCTCGGTGCGCTGGAAAACCCACCGCGAGGCCTCCCGCCCTCCGGAAGCCGTGCCAAAACCCTGGAGCGAACCCAACCGGGACCTTCCCAGCACTCGCTTTCATGAACGTTCGGTCAGGTTAGGTCGGCAATGTTTGTAACCAGCCGATGTACCCGGGCTTCGCTTCGCAAGGCCTCAGATGGAACACTCTCGTAGCGCTCATTCTCCACGAACGGGGCGAAATGTCCATAGCTATAGAGATAAGGAAATTTACACTCTCGCTCCGTGTTCACGATTGGACCGCAGTCATTTGGACACGCCCCTCTACGACCGTGAGCCAACGATGCCCAACTTTGAGAGGAGTAAGTGAATCAGGTAGTGCCGATAAATCAGCCAATGAAAAAAAAAAAAAAGCATTTCTTGAGCACACGTAATGATTTCGAATTCTACCCATGGGGCCAGATGAATCTGCAAATTTACGGGTCTCTATCAATAGCGCTGTTACAGTGAATGTATGTAACAGTGTTAGCTATTAAAACCTCTTCCCATATTCTAGTATAGTATAATCAGTCAGTGAATCACTGCCACGCTACTTAAGTCCACCTCTGCTCCTCCGTGTGGGTACGCCACTGCGCCTCCTCGTGGGTATGCTACTGCCACGTTTATGGGTCCATTACTTTCTCGCCCCAAATAAAAAATATATAAACATATATACATATTGGTTTTTTCAAAACTATCTTATGAAACAAACTATATGTCTACATTAAGAATGGAGGGAATTAACAATTTAATGTATTCTATCCTGTATTTAACAATATAAGGTTTTAAGGAAATTAAGATGAATTTAGGGATAGGGCCATAAATGGTTCTGAGAAGTCTGGCGAATAAATAATTTCCTAGAGTGGAGACTATCTTATGGAAAAATATCTGAAAAATGTTTGTTTGCTCCAGCGTGCAGTTAGCATGTAACAGTATGTAAATTATTGGAAAGATAATCTTCTTTCGCATTTCTACTTGATTTCAATAGTATATTTAAAAATGAATTAAACAAATTGTTAAATGTTGGTATTGTATTTATGTAAGTCCATTATTAAATTACTGTAGTTAAGAAACTTACGTTGTATTTTTTTTTTTGTTTGAATGTATTTTCAATTAATATATGTGAACGAAGAATAATTTTTAGTAGATTTATAAAAAAATTGTTTTATAGGATATTAATTTATAATATTACTTGAATTTTAGACTTAAAATTTCATAATGTAATGTAGGTTTCGTGATACAGTTTCACTATAAGTGAAAACCGAGCCAGCCTCCAACCGAACAAGTAGCCTACGTGAAAAACGATGCGTAAGCACAGAATCGGACGGGAACAGAATCGTAAAATATGCACGACTCGAAGTGAGTTGAGTTGTGCGCGGTGATCTGGAAAACGGCAATTCCGGACCCCATCACGTCTGCCGGAATCTTATTCCACCCCTCCTCCCCCACCCCTCCCTAGACCAACACAACCAAACTCCGCTCTGAATGGTCCGCGTGACGCGCATGCGAAATGGTCTTGCTTCTGTCGCGGTATTATTCGGGAAGATATTGTTGGAAAATACCTATAAACACGAAATAACTTGAGACAACCTGCAATATTTTATTTTCCAAGGGAAAACGTGTACTTCGCTGAATTTTACGATGAACAGTACATTAATCTTTTGGTAAAACGCGGAGCCTTACTCTGGCAATAATATTTTTGTACCCTTGGAAAATATTTCGTGGTGATAGCTATCTTAAACCATGCCGGATAACGTCTGGTAAAATGTACATTTTACGCAGAGGACACAGTTTACCTCGCCTCTTTATACCTACGGACCACCAATAAAGTAACACTGTTATCGTGGCACTTTTTCTTTGTTCTTTTCTTTGCTCGTAAAAATGTGCGGGAATGGAGAGCGCCATAAAAGGCGGTAAGGGTTCCGGCGTGAATTTGTTGATAAATTGGGCGGCAGTATGTCTTCATTACGCGGCAACTCAGAAACGTGAAGGCAGAGTCGGATTATAGAGCTCTTGAAGACGTCTTATGAGCCGCGAGTATGCGTAAAAAACTTTTTCCCTAGTTAAAGGCATGTTCATTTTACTTTAGCTCCCGTTAAAAATATTCGGGAAGAATATTAAAATACGTTTGGTATCTGTAAACGCTGAGAGATCGCTTCTTTCTTAAGTTTGGAAGATTTCGATATTCGGTAGAGCGATGGATTTGTGATAGTCACTTTGTAGGTGTTTAGTTTCAACCTTACGCTTCCAGCTCTTTAAATAAATCGTAACTGAACTTAAATACATACATTCTTATTGGTAATTGGTTTTGTGAATAAAAAATAAGAATTTTCTAGACTTAAGTTGAAACTCTGTCTCAGCCAATAAAAAAGACACTTAACATTTCAATACCAACCAAAATATTTTACTAACATTCTGTAGACGTGAAATTTAAATAAAATGTAATAATAATTAAATCATAAGAAATATCCATATACCACGATAGTTTAAATTATTTTATCAGGCGAAGAATTCATTCATTATGTTAGTAGGTACTTTAATAATTAAACTATCACTTATAATAAATTATGTACAGCCGTAAATTTTCTAATATTAAAAGTTTATTGGATAAATATTATTAAAAAAAATACAAATCCTCTTAAGTAATTTGCAAGAATTTGTATATAAACCTTAACTTTTTAATTTGTGCACACCAGCCGGAAACGTGTAAGTAAACTCATGAACCAAATGAACCAATATATTTATTAATAAAAATATATTGGAAGGCTTAGAACATTGATTTACTCATCTTCCATGAAAATAACCAAATCCCATATTGAGTTTAACTTAGCAGCACATAAACTCGTGGTGCATATTTTTTGCCGATTAAAATATAAACGCTTATCAAATTAATTAATTACATTAAGTGAATGGGATTATTGTAGTGTTTATTTCACATGAGCTCTTTTTTACATACTTGTTCGCATTGCCTTAAATTTTTTTAATGAATCTTCGTGGACTGTTCCTTTCTGACGTATCCAAATGAAACAAATAAATATGAATACATAATTGAGGTATGTCACGTGTTTATCATTGACAAGTTGATAACAATTTTTTTCAACCTACCAGTATTGGCCATTATCTACAGCACGTGAATTTTTTTTGCGTTAGCACCTAACCAACATTATTTATTTAAATTTAACATCATTCGAAAAAAAATATTGGGAATACATTTAAAATATATCACAGAAAAAAATTGTAAAAAAATCTTTTATTATAAGCTCAAATAATCATAGTACTATGCACCAGTCGAACCAACTTTTTAAAACCGAATTCTGACGGTCACTTAAGTAACGTCGGACCCCAAAGAAGGAGTGCGAAATTAGAGCTTTTTCATCGTTAGGTTTGTCGCTCCCACGAATTTTGTCATGTTGACGTCAATGATGTTTTAATAGTGATTGGTTAGAAAATTTATACTATTCGCGTCTCGCGCTTTTGCTGTTCCAGCGTCGGAGCGTGGGCAACTCTCTCTCTCTCTCTCTCTCTCTCTCTCTCTCTCTCTCTCTTTCCCGCTCCGAGAGAAGCGGTGATCTCCCAGCGAGAGGCTGCGGCCGCCCGGAAATAGAACAGCAGGAATAGTCGACGGCCTGTCGTCACCGGCGCGTGTGCCTGCGGATGCCTGGTGAATCCCACCACCCCACCCCTTTCCGTGTGAGGATCGTCCCGTGGGTCAGCGGCCACCGCGAAGCCCCCAAACCAACGCCCACGACACCGGGGACGCGGAGTAGGCCGAAAATCACTAGACCAAACAAGTACTAGATCGAACAGGCACTAGACCGAAAGGCACTAGACCAAGAAGCACTAGGACGAACAGCACTAGGACGAACAGGCGCTAGACTGAACAGGCGCTATACCGAACAGACACTTATCCGAACAGGCGCTAGACCAGGGGTCGGCAACCTGCGGCTCGCGAGCCACATGCGGCTCTTTGGATGTGAAGCTGCGGCTTTTTAGTTCCGTACCAGAAATACTGCATCACCAGGTCATTTATACAGAAAATACTTTTTTATTACAAACCATTAGTAAGCCCCGTTTTTTTTCCACGCTTATTATATTTTACTAAACAATATGTCATCAAGCAGTTGTTTAGGTAAAACTATTGTATTTGTTTGTTTTTTCGTTTTGTCATGTTTTTTGTCTCGCTTCAACTGTTGTGCTGAATTATTTTGGGTTTCAATATTTTTGTGTTGTCATCATTTGTGGGGATTTTTTCGTTCTCTTAGTACATTTTTCTTTGTTTTTTCTTTGTTTGCTGACCATATTCCTGTTTCGGAATATTTTGTGGTGTTAATATCCTTGTTGACAACAGCAATTGTTTGCTTAATTTTGTGTGTTTTTTGTATCTTTTTTTTTTTTTTGAGTATTTTTATTTTTATTTATTTATTTTATTTATTAGTTTTTCTTCAACAGAAAAAGTTCTTAGCAATGGCGTATGTCCAAAAACTTACATCAAGTCACTACTTATATATGAATAAATTTTTCTTATGAATAAAAAATAGATTATTTTTTTTATCAAAAATCTTTATTTATGCAAGTACTATTTATTGTTGGCAAGAAAAAATTTTGTGGCTCTTTAAGAACTTTGGAATTTTGTAAATTGTAATTTTTGGCTCTTCCGACTCAAAAGGTTGCCGACCCCTGCGCTAGACCAAACTGACACTTATCCGAACAGGCGCTAGACCAAACAGACACTAATCCGAACAGGCACTAGACCAAACAGACACTTATGCAAACAGGCACTAGACCAAACAGACACTTATGCAAACAGGTACTAGACCAAACAGGCACAGACCTAACAGGCACTAGGCCGAACAGGAACTAGTTCGAAAAGGCACTAGACCGAAAAGAGTCTTTACCGAACAGGCACTAGAACGAAAGTCACTATACCGAAAGGCACTGAACCGAAAGTCGTTTTCCCAAAATTTCGGTCTAGTGCCTGCTACCCATCTGTCCTTTGTGAAGCGGAATGATTAGTGACCTGAAATATTCGCCGATTCATTCCACCTTAGGCTTGATTACAAATATTTTTGCTTTTTTACTGTTTCTATGATTGGGCCACCGTTTGTCTGAAGGATTCTGGGTCAATGAAAAACCTTCAACAAAAGAAGTTTCGAATCACAAACATCCCAGTTATCAGGTGCCATCAGTCAGTAGCCAATGAGTAGACGTAATTTGTCCGAGTGCACAGACGATTATGGAGTTAACCCTATAGGTCATTTAAATCGCGAATTTTTCCAGTCTGTAGGGATGATAATTAGGGAACGCAAAAATTCGCGCTTTCGATGACATTCAGGATAGACTACACAGTCCATTGTATACTCGGGAAAATAACGCATGTTCATTGGCTTGTGAGTCGTTTTAACTGGTTATCCTGGGATTCCATATTTCTTTGGTTGAGGGTTTCTCACTGGCCAAGAGTCATCCAGACGAACAGTGAGCCGATAGCAAGAGGAGCTTAAAGGTATATGTAGTTGAAGTTAGCCTATCGCCAAATGAATATGCGATTTTATTTCGGTATCTAACGATAAGTGAATCCAGCACAGAGTCACATCAAAGAGCAAGTCTCTGTACTTACGAGCATTTATCTCACCGTGCTTAGGGCAACTACGGGATCTGAGCGGTAACCATGCCATTATATGGCGGAGAAATTAATATAAAGGGATAATGCAAAACCCTTGCGTGCTTTCAAGAATCTCTACCAGGTAATTTATTTCTGTTAATTACTCCGATAAAATATGTTTTAGCCATTTTTACTTTCATAGAAATGCAGTTTAAAGACAAAACACGGAAAAAGGACGAAATGCAATAGCCCTCAGCGTATTCTTAAATGTTAATATCTGAAATCTTGAGCAGTTTTTAAATCACGTGGTTTACTCTGAAGCTCTGCACATCGTATGAGTAGGGACCGCAGAAATTAAGTTCTTCATTCATACGGGCAAATAAAGTCAGATAGACGTCTCACCTGGGTTGGCTGTGATTCAAAAATGATTTGGTTGAGGGTTTTTCATTGGCTTAGAGTTCTACGTTTAAACTGTTAGCCAGCAGAAAAGAACAGTACAGATGGATATGAATTTAAATTTCGCCCTTGCGCGGAAATAATAAGCGAATTTTTCTGTGTGTTCAGGTATGCGGGACATTTAAGGGTTGCAACCGAAAGGCGCCATATTGATTTAAACAGTTTTCTTGGCATACAATTTTTGTATCGCTTTAGTTTATAATTATTTTCGTTAAAGCATAAGCTAGATCGAACATTAATAGGGGCAGGTATTTTTCACGGAAAAAATATAGACACCTATTAAACTGCAACAAGGTAAACCCACACCAGCGGATTCTTCCTTGTGGTTGGCGGCCGTCTGCGAGAGAAATCGTTTCATTATTTGATCGAGCCATTAGGAACGCGTTTGGTGTTATAACTGGTGTTATAACAATCGATATAAATCCTGAAATCAACTCAAATAATCACGAAACACAGACGAAGCTACAGTGTTTTAACTTTTAGATTATCTCGGAATATTTTCGCGAAATATGCATGACCCTACATAGGCATTAAGTGTCTAGTGAAATAACTAATAGAGTTGCAGTCATTTCTAAAAATCAATTCCAACGCCAGTGATATCACGGGGTAAACTATTAGTAGCAGCCACTCGCTTCTAACTTTAGATATTCTATTAGAATTATATACATGTACTATGCCTTAAAGTATAAAATTTTTTAAGATCAAATTATAGGAAATTCTTATGAACTCAAATTGCTGAAAGAAAAATAGCGACTTTCGGTTACTATCCCTTTTTCTCCTTAATGTTGTGGCAAATTGGTGAGCGATATAGCGATCTAGCTACATCTAGTTTTCTCTAGCGCAAAAAGATATTGAAACCAAATGCAGAATAAGAGTGTGGTCGCGCTGGCACAGTGCGGTCCCTCAAGATAGTGTTAAAAAAACCTGTGTTGCGCATCGGCTGTTTGTGTGTCATACTCATTATTCTAGAACGAAAGACCAGAAAAATTAGCTTGCTCAGTGAACCATAGACACCACAGTCTTCTGCACAGTAGGTAAAATGCAATCTCCTCATTGGAATATTGACTTGTGAATTGTCTTCACTGGATAGCGTGAATGTGGGTACCTACGTCTTTGGCTAGTTGTCTGTGATTTGCCCAGCGTCGTCCATATAAACTATGAGCTAATAGCATAAGTATCAGAAAAATATACATACTAAGTTATTGGAATTTTATCAAATTCGAAGTAAATTCATTAATTTTTCCGGTCGCTACTTATTTCTTGTGTAGTAGTATAAATTCATCCATTTAGTAGAAGTAAATAGTATGCAAAAAGTGAAAAAAAATCTATGTAAGTTTCTGAAATTTTGCATTAAATAAATTTTAGTTCTTCGCCACAAAAAAAAAAAGTTCGCTGACTTTTTGACCGATGGCTGAATTTTCTTTGCCTAGGCTTTAGGTATTGTAAGTATTGTCGAAGATGTGAAATGGAGGCTTCAATTCATTAAAACCTTTTTTTCCCAGTAATTTCACTGCTCGTAAAACTTAAATAATAAAATAAAAGATTGTAAAGAAATTTATATGGAAAATTTAACAAAATATTAAAATTTGATTCAGAGGTGAAACGCAAAGTACAATTGAATTATTGACTATCGTTTTAAGTCTGTGTTTGGAAAAAAAGTTGAAAAAAAGTTATATAATTCTATTTTTGACTACCTTTGAAGCAGGGCGAACGATTTCTCGATGCAATTATTTCTTTCGTCGCGGACGAGCGACGGCGAAGCAACTTGTCACCGCCGCGAGGCCCGCAGTCGCAAGCCCTTCTCCCGGCGTCCAATTTGGGCGTCCCGGCGCTGCTTTTCCTCGTATCTTCGGTGATGACGCCTTTATCCGGGACCGCGGCGACGTCACCCCCCCTCCTCTTCCCCTTCGAGCCCTCGGCGGCGCCTGCCAGCCGCTGATAAATCGCCCCGGGCCGGGCCGGGATTAATGGACCACATCACGTGACCCGCAGAAAGGGGCTTAGCCGTCACCGGAAACAAACAACGATCGAGCGGTCGTGGGTCGCCGCAGATCCCACTTCATATCGCCGCGCTCGGAGAAAGCGCTCGGCGATATCGGTCCGGGGGGCTGCGCCGCTGGCAGGTATTTGACGACCGTACGTCAGGTACCGTTTAAGTCACCCACAATCTCAGGGATTTATACATATATAAATAGACAGGGAAAAAAAATTCGCGGTTTCAGTCGGCGATAAGCTAAAATTGAACTGCCTATAGCTTTAAGCTGCTCTTGCTATTATTAGCTGACTGCTCATTCCGAAGATTCTGGGCCAAACAGGAACCTTTGAACAAAGAAGTATCGAATTCCAGGATAATTGGCTGGGACAACTAACGAGTCAGCATCCAATGAACTTGCGTTATTTTACCGAGTATACAGAGGACTTTGTAGCCATCGCTACCACCATTTGTCCAGTCCCTTTTCGTGTGTGTGTGTAGATATGTATTCTTGCTATAACAAATTTGTAATAAAACTGCAGGATTTAATAATTGTAGACCGGAAAATTCTGCGATTTCAATTACCTACTGGATGGACTTCATAAACCTCTATGAACCACATCTTTGTATTGGCTACTGACTCGTGACACCTGTTAACTGGGATGTTTGTAATTGGATATTTCTTTTGTTTAAGGTTTTTCATTGGCCCAGAGTTCTTCAGATAAACTGTAGAACAATCACTGACGTAATAAAAAAGGCAACGATATTTGGATTTTAGCCTATCGCAAAATGTACTCGCGAATTTTTCAGGTCTCTATACCCACCTAAATAGGTCTGTTTTGGTTTGGTTGTCAGAAGTTTATTCTTTGGTGTGACTATTGCCTATTAAATTTTGAAAAGACAGGCTGGCAATGTATTAAAAGAGAAATAATAAATTTCTAAAAAACTAAAATATTTAAATAATTGAAATATTTAATGATTTATAATATTAGATAATCGTGTTTCAAACACGTTTTGTTTACTTATTTATGTCCATTCTTGAAATTTTTCTATGGCTTTCAATGTAGATAAGTTATCTATTGTGACTAGGAAATTATTTCAAACTGATATTCCCAATTGCAAGAATATTATATATATATATATATATATATATATATATATATATATATATATATATAGTTTCATTTTGAGTTTGCGAGGTTAAATTCTTTTTTGAGCGAAAAATGAATAACTTTTCGCGTTATCACCGCTTCTCTCGCAGCTACCTTTTAGCTAGAAGCTATTGGAGCATTTTAAGTGCTTTATAAAGCGACACCAAACTTCAAGCGCGTAGTTTACGTTTAAATTTTTCTTGTTTCAACTGTGTCAACGTCTGATAAAATGTTTACTTTCAGCTGAATTTTTTTTTTGCTTGAATTCGTAAAAATCAGCGCAGCTTAGGGCTATTCCGCCAACTTAGCTAATAAGGGGGCATCTATTAATAGCGTGAGGTGTTTTTATTTTAATTTGGATCATGTCTTCGTGAATGTTGGTGTGACCTCCTCTCCCGCTCACATTAGATTTAACCTATAATTTTATAATAAACAAATCCATTTTCCTATATGTTCATATATTTTTCTTAATACAATTAAATATCTAAGCTTAAATAATGATGGAATAAAAGAAGAAAATAATACGTACGACATTTAAGGTGAACTATAGTGAATTTATTTAAATTAAGTAAAAGTAAAGATATATTTTGACACCACATTTCCTAATTATTAACTCACTCGATGAACATTATGTAATTATTCTACGTATATTAATCTCTTCAAGCTCAGACTTATTTTTCTTTTAGAAACTTAGAACATTTTTTATTTAGTCTCAAAATAATAAAACTCTTAGTAGCCACGAAAATATTTTTACGGACAAAATAAAATACAATAAAAAATAAAATAATAAATTTAAAGATTTTTTTTTAATTATATGTAATAATTTTTTTAAATGAAAAGTTGACTTGAGATTTGAGATTTTATAAGATTTTACTAGAACCTTCCCCCACCACTTCAGCTCACATTATTAATGGATGCCCCCTAACGAGACATGTCAATAAACAAATAAAAAATTTAGTTAAATTCCTTATGCTCAGCGGCTGAAAGAAAAGTGTTACTTCTTGTGACAATTTGTATTGTTGACAGTAGGTAGGTACTTATTTGTGACATTTCAAGCGTGAAAGCGTACATTTTAATTTAAAACTTGCCTTTCAAGCGGTTTAAAGTAATATTTCCAAACAAGCAAGTATACAAAATATGACAAACAAGTGGTTCCAATAAAAATTTATTTTTCATATTCTGCAGCAGCAGAAAGTAAAAAAAAAAAAAAAAATCAATGAAATTATTTTGTTTTGCTTGTTTCCAAAGAGTTGTCGAACGTACAGAACTGTTTACCGCGGAGCAGAGAGAATGTTTGCTCCGTCCGCTCTCAGGAAACAGCCGACTCTAGGCTCGTCGCTCTCTGTAACCTGTACTCCCTTCCGACAGAGTCTCGTTGTCGATGGTTTCCCGACTCTTCCTACTCATTTCGCACGCTGTCTCCGGAACTGTGTCGAGCTCGAGTGAAGTTACCTGGTGAAGGGCGATGCTACTCATGCATAGGCCATTTTTTTTTTAATTTTTCTGTTTTAAATCCATGATATTTATTATTTGCTCCTTTTAAATATGTCTCTTTCTTAAAAAAGTAATTTAGAAATATATATAAATATTTTTTTTAAACTTCGCATTTCAGAATAAAAATTTTATTAAATATTTTATTTAGTGTAAAGTGGCCCACATGTGTTACTAAATAATAAAAATAATTGGCATCCCTATAAAGCAAGCAATATTAACAAAAAAATTCATAACATGTTGTAAAATATCAAATCCGAATGTTCTCTCTAAATGTTGCTTACTTACATCCCTAAATCTATAAGTGTGAGTAAATGGTAGTGATAGCTATAACTTATTATTTTCCTTTAATATAGGAATTAAATTTATATATATTCTATAGCTCAAAAACATGACGATTTAATATGCCATTAAAAAATAACAATTTGTAAACTGTTATATGTTTAGGTGCCTGAATTCTTTTAACTCATTAAAAATTATTAACCAAAACTTAAAATATTTTTACTTGTTTTTTTTTTTTCCATTTAGATTCCAGCTGTTACACTCATGTGTGAGAGATTATGTACCAATAATTTTTTTAAAGTCTTAAATGCAAAATCTATGATTAGAATAAGACATAGAATAGTAAATATTTATGTTTTCTGTTGTTTAAGTGCTCGACGACTTAGTAAATTTACTGTTGAATATTACGGATACGCAATTTGTCATGAATGCATGCATGTAAAGCCTTTTATTTTTTTTTTTTTCATTAATAATCATGTTTTAAGACCAGACCACATTTATTCGGCTCGTTTTTAATTTTTTCGAGTTTGAGATAGTCAACAGTAAATAACATAAATTAGTACTTATTTTTGTAGTGTTTGCATCAATATAATTATAATATACTCATTCGTGCAGTTAAATGTAGTTAATTAAATATATAACAAACGGTGTTTGTGCTTGATTGTTAGGATGTTGAAACAACGGGCCGATAATTATTTCTCACGAAGAAAATTAATCAGTTTGGACTATTATCGTAATTGCAGACAGTAAAAGTTTAATTACAAGAATTTCTAATTTTTTTTTCTCCCCTTTTCTCTTTACATTGAGGTTTCCCTTAAATTGGGAAACAACGTCTCTCGTGGTGAACAAGGAAGATTCTTCCCTCCAACTAACTTTTCGTTTCAATTATTTCTTCTTTTTTTTTCCCCTTCTTGCCGTAAAGAGGACTCGGAGCGAAGAGAAGTGGTGGGGGTTGATCCAGAGCACTCATTGCCATCCTGAAAGGGTTTTCGAATTCCGATACGTCTTCGCCGGCGCATCCCCGTCCGTCGCAGAGAAGCGACTCTTAATCCAAGAGCGGGCACAAAGCCCCCTAAAGACACAAGTTTTTAGCTGTTGCTTGCTTATCTGCGTGGGAGCCTCCCCAGTAGGCGCACAACCACTGTAGTAGGTGCTTCTTTTAAAGTTTATGATCAACAAAACTTAACACATACAGAATATCCCAGAACTCACAGTTGATAAGCCAATTACTTCAAATTCTGAATAAAAAAAAAATAGTACAAATATAGCTGGTCATTTTATGAGTTAAAGACATTTTAATTTTTTAAGTTTCAAAATGACCACTTTGCACCAAATTATGAAATACTATGACTAAAAATATTTGTTACGCAATCATTAATTACGATGTGATTTATAACAATTTAAAATAAAATGACATTCTATTAAAAATTTTAATTATTTACTCATTTAATTATATAACTCGCTAAGTAACTATAGTAAATGATTTACGTTGTAAATATTTTAAAAGTAACAATTACTGCTGCATATGTCATTAAAAGACATTTTTTTCCTCTAAGGTTTAGCATGTTTGACTTTATTTTGAATTGTTATTAACTTTAGTGTTACTCATGATGGCGTAAGAAAAATTTCAACTCACATAGCAAATAATTTGGCAGAGGGTGGAGAATTAAAAAGATTTGAAAAATTAAAAAAAAAAAATTATTAGCTCAAAAACTACGACAACTTACAATAATTTGGCTATCGCAATAATTGGTCTATCAACTGCACTTGGCTTCACATTTGAGTTTTAGCACATTTATTATATTGTTTTGTTCTGAAAATGTTTTTTTTTTGCAGTCTTGCAGGGTTTTGTTATTTTTTTGTTAAAGAATTTTAAGTTTAGTAAAGATCGCAGGCTTTCGCGGCCAATGTCTGGAGTTGCTTGGCTTCAGGACTGTAGCCGCATCGAAGGCGGAGTGGTTACCGACGTTTCGGTTGACGTTTCAGTCACCATCATCGGGGATCAGTTACCTATTGAGGTTATTAAAAGTTCTCCTGCCTTTTAATACTCTCGCCTGAAGGGGAATGTTTCCCGATTGGCTGCAGCTGTGCCCTAATCAGAGTCTTCCTTTCTTCTGGTTGGCCTGTTGGTTTGGCCAATCGAAGCTGGGCTTCTGTGACTGGCTAGGAGTGCTGGCCAATTAGTGACATCTTCCCTTCTGATTGGCTGGTTTGTTTGCCCAACCAGAGGTGATCTGTCTATTGTTGGACGCAGAGTTAGGTTTTCAGGATTTCTGAAGAGTTGGTCTCATATATTCTGCTTAATTTGTATCCATCCTCTCTATTTTTGTTCGATGGGTGTTTTAAAGTTCAACCGATTATTCTAGAATGATAGCTATTTTGTGGAACTGTTTTAATTCAATGCTGTGCCTGGTTTCCAAAGAGTGTTGTGCTACAGCTAATCGTAGGTTTCCATGTTTATAGTTGCTGATATGTAATTTAACCCTTGTGAATATTTGTCTGCCAGTTTGTCCTATATATACTTTGCCACATGAACATGGAACCTTATACACACCGGCTATATTTTCGGCTGGAGTTCTATCTTTCACTGATGTCAGGGACCCTTCAATATGTTTTATAGGTTTAAGAATTGCATGTATTTCGTGCTTCCTGAGACTTTTGGCCACTTAGTTTGAAATTCCCCTGATGTAAGGAATGAAAGCTTTGTTAGGAAGATGCTCGTTCTTTTCCTCTTGAGGTGGCTCATATTGGAAACAATTGTTTCAGATGTTATATATATTTATAAAAATTTTGTTTTGTGTTGTGGAAGTTTTAAAAAGGTATGTAGTCCGCCATGTTTATTTCTTATAGTGGTAGGTGGGAAATTAATAACCGTACCGATTGTGCTGAAAATCGGTGGACGATCGTTAGATTACATAATATTAATAATTAAAACGACGAAAATATGATTGAAAAGTCAAATCGATGGTTGTTCCAATCGAGTGGAAGAGAGATGCCACGCATGCGTACAATGAGCATAACAGGACACATCCGTAGTGGGACATCCGTAGTGGGACAATGTGCGTTACGGGACACTTTTTCGTGCGTGCAGCCGGCGTTCATCGATTTATTAGACGTCACGTAAAAAACTTCAAAATGGTGTTCTTAGGACACGACTTGAATTTCGGTGACTTCAGCTTCAAATTCTGTTGTTGGTTTTTCACGGCGTTCAGAAACCACCTCAAGGAAGTACGGAGATTGTTCCGTAAAAAACCCATGACCGTGTTTTCAACAAGTTAAAGCTATAAATGGGTTGTATTTAAAGTAGTTTTATAAAGTCATATTTTTTTTTAATGCAGCTCGAACAATTAGTTTATTATGCTACTATATAATGACTGAATACACAAAATTATTTTTAAAACACGATTAAATTTAATTTATTTTAAGATATCATGTAACGACACAAAGATTTTGTTTTCGAAATTTTCAAACACAATCTTATTTGCTGTTGATTGATTTGATATACAATTTACTTGACTTGCAACTCTTTATCGTGACAAAGCCACATACAGTTGGTCGTGTGAAGATATACTGAACAATAAATTATATATTTCATATTTCATTGCATATAAAAGTGATACCATCAAAAAAAAAAACGATAATTCATCTAACCTATGTCATTAATCATTTAAGCACAGAACGACATAAGGGAAGATAATGGGCATACACATGAAAAGATAAGGGTCATGTATATGGGACGATAATGGTCAAACACATAATCATTTACAAACAGAATTATACAAACCAACTAACACACAGAATCATACATTTAAGATACTTAGCTCACTGATTAAGTGCAGGAAAATGGCTTACCCAACACCAAGATGTAGTCTAAATATTATCTTTGCGCCACGGACCCAGCAGCAATGCTAGGAGGAACAGGTTAGCAAAGAGCAATGACAATGTTACACTGTAAGCGCATGAATACAGAATTGTGCCACGGACTCGGTCGCAATGCTAGGAAGAACAGGCTAGCAAAGAGCAATAAAAATTATACAGCCTACAGCGTTAAGAGATCATTATGTCAGTGATGAGCGTAACTATATATAGGATACTACGATGGCTTAGCTTGATATTTTAAGAATTTTTTTTTTTTTTTAGTTATTAAGAGGGTTTAAAATCACAAATTTCCAATTTTCGGAATTTTCCCATCGGTTACGGGACGAGATCTATCTACTGTCAAAATTTTAGGTTCCTATCTCGTCTGAAAGTGGGTTAGAATTTGTATATATGAGAGAGTGAGTCAGTGAGTCGCACATCACGCTGTATATATATTTAGATTTTCAGACTTACTCGTAGATCTCATGGTATAGTTCTGCGGCATAAAGCTATGCGCATAAATGGATTTAGGCAATGAAACCTTCAAGATTATAGTGGGGTTCTAACAACTTGGCCAGCGACTTCGTGCTTATAAATTGCCACCTGTCATGCTAGGGCTAGGATCGAAACAGTGGGCTGCGCCTTGCAAAACGAGCCAGTACAACTAGAAAAAAAATTAATAACAATTTAACAATGGCGTGACGTGCCGTAAAATCATATTTGAGTAATAACATGTATATAAATCTATGATATTATAAGTATTTTTTAAATTATTATTTGTTTTTTAAGAATGGTGCTAAGGAAACTGAAAAACAAAACATTCTGTCCAAATAATCAATAAAAAATCTAATTTTGAGAATTTTATTTTAGTATTTAATTTTATGACATATTTACAAAATTTAGTCAACAAATATTAATATTTTATATAAAACAACCCGTAAAATAACATATACCTTTAATTAATGAACAGGTTCTGATTACTTTTTACAGATTTACGTGATTACATATATGCTTTTCAGAAACCTAATGAAGAGAGATTTTTTGTTTTGCCGTGTTAAAATTCTGTGGCTTATTAGTGCCGAAAAGGTTTTCCCCCCCGAAATTATAGTAAAAATGCTATTAAAATCCAGTAGGATTTTAAAAAGTTGCTGCAATTAGGAAACTTTGACTTGAACGTAACTACCTCTGTGGTTCCTTTTTTTTTTTTTTTTTTTTTACTTCCAGGGCTGAAACAGGAAAGTGAGTGAATGAATGTCGTTTAAAAGGCTAGCACTAAGTTCCAAACAGTACCAACGGGACGGTATAAAAAAAAAGTCCAATTAAGGGTTGGAAGGCTCACGCTATGTTAACGTTTGCGCGTATTTTATTGGTTGGTTGTTGCGTAGCCGCATCTAGTTCGGCAGTGACGCGCCGCTATTCGTCTTGTCAGCTCTTACATTCCCCTGCGCGCTCGTTTATTTTTCCGCAGACAATACCTATAGTTTTTTTTACGCCTCTAACACCCCCATTTCCACCCCTTCCCTTTCCACCCCCATTTCAATAGCAGATCGAATCTTCGTTTCTATTTCGACGACTTAACGCTGTTGGAATCGATATTTCTAGTCTTTCGACATGCCGTTATTCCTGCATCCATGTTGCCTATCTTTTAAATGGAACATATTAGCCTATATGTTGAGGAAAGTGTGTAATGTAAAAGAAAAATTGATGCGTGTACTTATGTGCGTGCGCTATAAGTTAGACTTACTTGGCGTAATAAAAAACTAACTGTAATTTTGCAAGCAAATCATATATCAAAATAAATTATAAAAGTGATGGATTGATATTAAACACACGATTGGAAAAGCAAAAAATCGATCGAATTAAAAAAGTATTTAAATACTCAATACTCATTATTAATATAAACACGAGTAGGTATATACGTTATTATTTATTTTGAAAAATAATTTAATTAAAATTTAATCATATTGTAGATCATTACATTTGCTAAATAATTGTTCTTATTTATTTATTTTAATTTTATAATTTATAATGCAAATATATTTTGCATACGGGAATTCAACTAATTTATAATAAAAACCCTTTAAAAACACTTGGATAAGTTTATAAACACTTTTCAGTTATATGGACCAGTATTCAATATCAATCACTAAAGTATATGAATTAAAACCACATATACCTATAATTGTATTTTTATAGCCTTTTTTAGCCTGTGAAAAATCCGTTGCATGTTGAGCGCAAATAGTAAAACTTCATTTTCATAATATTTTTTTCATAACCAGCCTAATGAAATTTAATTTTATATATACATGTATAGGTATATAATTTGAATTTTATCGATATGTTATGCGATTAACTAATGAAATTGACAGAAAGTAAGTCAAAGAATTCAGATATTTGACATTGATAATATGTTTACTTTGCCATTACAATGATTTATTGTATCTTCTGTATCTTAATTTGAAGTAATTAAAATTCACCCAATTTAAAGTGAAATTACAATGTACAAAAACATTCAGGGTTAGGGAATCACATATACAAATGAAATGAAATGTTCTGTGTACCTCTCTTGGCTTGAGTCTTTTGCCAATGTGAGTCATTTTCATGTGCTCACACAGCATCCTTTAATGTCCCTCGATTTGAAACTAAGCGTACTGCGAAAACATCGGTCTCTGTTCTCATGTGTGTGCCGAACAGAAAATAGTCATTTTCCAGATGAATAGTTTTTTTAAGACCAATTTTAAATTCACTTTTAAAGTTGATTTGTAGCGGTCAGCCACAAATTGAACTGCGCGCGCCGCCGCGGGCCTGGGCAATCCGCTCCCCTCCTCCTTCTCCCTCCTTTCCCCCCCCCCTCATAGTCTTTGTTCAATTTCTACTCGTTCACCCCCCCCCCCCCCCTTCTTGATCGGCGCATGCGCGCGCTGCGGCGCGATCTTATAAATTGAGCTGCAACCATGTCAGGGGCCTCTTTCTTCTGGTGTGTTTAGTCAGGCTCGGTTGTCAGCGGTAGCTGATCTGTTGTAATTCTACTAGCATGTAGTCCGTTAGGTTCAGTTTGAACTACGTGCGTGTGCGACCTCAGGGGAAAATGTAAGTTGGTTTGAGTTGTGTGTGAGGCGGTGGCTCTTACCCTAATGTAGAGTCATTTATTTCTGAATTGTTCTATCTAAATTCCTTTTTGGCCGCCACCTTGAAAATTGTTAAATTTGGATTAATACGTTAACGTAACTTCCCCGTCGATTTCGTTTTCATTTGTAACTGTCTCCCCCTGAGACGTCGTCGCACGTATTTGTTTTATTAATTTCTTTCTTTAATTGTATTTGCACTTTGCAGTAGTTTTGTAAAACTTAATAATGTAAATTCTTTCTTTAATTATTGTACCTGCACTTTGCAGTAGTTTTGTAAAGCTTAAATGAATTTAACTTCATACTTGGCACTGTCTTTGTTTCGCGTCAACTGCGCGTTGTTTCCATTAGATGGTCCGTTGCTTGGATCGCTTACGGTGTAGCCGGCTTACCTTCGTAATTTATTCTTGTTAACAAGCCCGTTTTCTCGAAATCATAGTTCCTGATTTATTGTATTTAGCCATGCCTAAATTGTATTCACTTAACATTATCAGTGATGTTAACCGAATGTTATGATTTGATTTTTGAATAAATTGTCTGTGTACCTGATACCACTTACCTTGCATACCTGATCTGCTCCATTCACGTATACCCCAGTCCATGCCAGGTTCTGGCCTCCCACCTCACCTCCAAAGCTTAGTTAGGCCTTTCAGATTTATATAAAACCCATTTCGGCACTTCCCCGACTAAACAACACATTTACTTAAAGGTTTACGCAATCATCATCACAACCAAGGAAATGTTACCAAGATAAGTTCATATAAAACGCTTTTAATTGGTCCATCATTAATTTTAAAAACTAATGGCGTTTAATAAATTTATTTACATGTATTTTTGTACTTGAGTCACTGACCACCTTGTAATATCAAATATTCCAATCGCGTTACCAAACAGATAAAAAAAAAAAAGTCCAAACAGCTCACATTTAAGAGACTTAAAACTTTTAAATTTTTAAGTAATCAATATTCAACGTACCAATTTTTTTAAAGGTATGCTCATAAAAATATAAAATTTATTACTGTACGTTACTCAGTACTTAATGATGATACGAAAAAAATATATATACATAAGCAAGACACATAACATCCAAAGTGAAAACTTAAAGTTAACTGCAGTACAGTATATTGTGGAATGAAACGTCTAAAAAAAAATTATTCTCGGACAGAAAAAATAAATGTTTGCGCAATGCATTGACACCAGGGAAGGTTTTTAGGAGGAGGGTGTGGTGGTGGTGTAAAATACGGGTTTTGCTGAGAAGAAAAAATGGAAATGGTGTGAGAGACGCACGACCGGGTAGAGGCCAGTGGACGATCAGAGACCTGCTCGGGGGGGCGAAGCCAGCGGATGTAATAACGGCCGCTTCCCCAGCGCGTGTGCCCAAGGAGGGTGATGGAAGAGGGGGTAGAGAGGGAGAGGCATTAAGATCAAAGGTCACCCCGCCCGGTGCTGGCGCAGCGACGCCCTCCCCCCTCCCCCGCAGGCGCGCGGAGTTCACCCTGCAGGGGCTTAGCGGTCGGCGTCGGCGAAGGGGGTTTGTCTTCCAGGGGGGGAACGCGCGTTCGCTCTCGACCAACGACCAAACGTCTGAAAAGACTGGAAACCAGAGATTAGGGAAACGTAAGGATGGAGAATAAGGTACGATTCCTGACGCGGGGAGGATTTCAATGTACTGCACGTACCAATATGGCGGCCGTTTGTTTTACAAATGTATTAGCTGTACCAGTATTGGAGGTTAAATTGGAGATAAAAAAATTACAAAGGTCAAAATATTTCTGGTTAGTATGTATATTTATATATATGTATATAAGTATATATAGGGCTATATATTAAAAGTCCAAAACGAATCTTCATAACACAAATGTAATGATTTGAGTTGAAATTTTTCTCCGATTTAAAATACAGGTCCAGCTGATACATTTGTAAACAAACGGCCGACATATTGGTACATGTTGTACACTGAAATCTCCCTCCCCTTTTGGCTTCACACCCCTAGTCATTAATCGGACCTTATGCTCCATATTTATATTTCCTTAATCTCTGGAACTAGATAGCTATAGTAGCACTATCTGTCGTGTCGGTTTCAAACATGTCGGCGTATTTGAGTTGACGCCCGCTACAGTCACGTGTGCCAGCAACTCCTGGCTCTGACCGCCGCGAGCGCTAGTGTGCGCCAGGTGACCGGCGCACTTCCCCATGCTCGGGACCTCTGTGTCTTGGCGGTCAGCTCAGCAGGACAGCTTCCGCGATATCTTGTGCGGCAAATTTGCCGTTGTAGACCCACCAGTCCAATAGTTGGCAACCGTTATGTGCAAATTTAACAACCGTGTTTGTTTCAAATACTGATTTATAGAGACCTGCAAAATTCGCGGTTTCGATGGCCTTCAGGATTGACTGCACATACCCCTGTACACTCGGCCAAATAACATAAGTTCATTGTCTGCCGACTTGTAAGTCGTCTCAGCTGGTTTGTCTGTGATTCGATCCTTCTTTGGTTGAGGGTTTATAACTGGTTGAGATTCGTCCAGATGAACAGTAAGCCAATAGCAAAATTATCCAAGAGGTATATGTGTTTGAATTCTAGCCTATCACCGAATGAATCCGCGAATTTTGCAGGTCTCTACTGATTTATGTTGCTACACGTGGGTACACTATCATTACGGCACATTTACGTTCATCGACTTCCGTTCAATTTTTACGATACTATTCCTATTAAACGTCGTATACCGAGTACTACGATGTATTGACATCCAAAAATATTTCCTTTGAGCAAACGCGGGTTTTAAAGTATTACCAAATTTAATTATCATATTGTGCTTTATCGTTTCTGATATAAGTTAAAAATGTCAATTAAAAATTTTAAAATGTATTATTTTACTAATACCAATTATTAACGTGTCTCTTCTTGCTATATTAGGTTATTTGTCAGAACGCTCGCATAAGTTGTGTCGTCTGGTGTTGGTGTCTAGTGTATTTGTTGAGAATACTACATGATGAAATGTGAAATTATATCATTTCGAATATAAAAATCTACGAACAAAGTTTGGAGTGTGGTGAAGCTCGCGAACCAGTTCCACCGAGGAGAAAACATGCGCTTGAGGACCGCCCCATGGCTATGCAGTTCATCGCAAGATTATGCTCAAACATGTTGAAGGTGGAAGAACGTACAAAATTATCACTTGAACACAAAAATCTAAATGGAGTTGCAGCTCAGTAAAATAAATATTCATAAAAATTTCATCGGAAAAATCATTTGAAAGTGCGAGAAAATTATCTCCACATTACATAATCTACAAAATATCTTTGTTG
The DNA here is from genome assembly GCF_032445375.1 of Bacillus rossius redtenbacheri. NCBI lineage: Eukaryota > Metazoa > Arthropoda > Insecta > Phasmatodea > Bacillidae > Bacillus > Bacillus rossius. The sequence goes on along the minus strand of NC_086330.1, from coordinate 40,121,343 downwards.
TTGTTCAGCAAAAAAAAATTAATTATCTACAAAAAAAAAACACTTTTTAGTGAAAGCTAAACTTCGCTATAATTAATTGTATACCGACAAATGATTTTTTCGTCAACACAAAACTTTATTAGGGTCTATTTTTAGAAACGCCAGCAAAAAGTTTTTTTTTTTCATTGGTGTATTGACTTCTGTTTTGCTAAATGTACGAACGCACCGCCTTAGAGAGTGCAGTCGCCAACTGCCCATTTCCGGTAGTCCGGTGGCTAACTTTTGTTTGCACTAAACAAAATAACATTCAGTAGGTATAATCCAAGCAATTTCTCTATGTCGGTACATAAATAAACGCAGGCATTAAAGAAATTAAATTGATTTTGAAACGGCCGCGCCTTTTCTTTCTGTTTCTAATGTGTAAGATCTTAGCTCTCGGAACGGAAGTCGTGTTGCCATCTGTGAAAGACGGCTTAAACTAGTGTTCACAAAGCCAAAGTGAAACTTTATAGTATTTACTTTTTGATGGATTCTAACAATCTAGGCAGTATTTTAATAAAATTCCTAGTCAAACATTAGGTCTGAAACCGGGGTTTAGTATTTTTTCAACCTTTTTTTTTCGCTCTTATCGGGCCAGTCTCATTATACAGTTTTAAATTTCGGTCTTCAAACAGTTTACGTAGCTGCCACGGGAGTTTATTTTGGTGGCGGGATCGGAAACTTCGTATGTGATTCGCGTTCAGGAATGCAGTTTAAAATACAATTCGCTTATCTATCACTATCGGCATTATTTTAAAGTGAAATTGCTACATTAGAACACACACATTACCGAGGTTATACTTTACACATCACTGGCGAGTAATGGAAAACTCGCTCACAATATGTATATTTTTTTTTGACGCAGCACTGACCCGACACGCGGACAAACGAATCTTGCCTGTCGGCGTGGCGCGAGGTTCATTCGCGGCGAGCCAGGAACTGCGGTGCCTAATGGACCTCTCGCAGATGTCGAGGTGGTCAACCCTCGATGTCGGAAGTTGTCGAGGGGGTGGGGTGGGGAATGGTTCCAGTGAAGAAGTCGTGGGGTAGGAGTTTTGGTTGGTTGCGGGGGGGGGGGGTAAGGGAGGGGGTGAGTTGTCCGGTCCTCGAGTCCTCCTTCCGGCTGGCTTCCTGCCACGTCGGCGCCGACACTTCTTGTAGCTGGCGGCCGTCCTCTGGCAAGAAGACAGCCGCTTCCCTTCCCCTTCACCACTCCTTTCCCAAGAGTTCTCCGGTGGTCCACGCCTCAGATTGTTCCTCCCAGAGAGTCCGGCCATTATCGCGCCCTTCGTCGCCTTCTCCCGGCCGTCCCTTTAACGGTTTTAATCTCCCGCCGCAGAGGCGAGACCTCCCAGCGGCCCGGGGCGGACTTGAAGAACTGGACCCTAGGCCCGGTCGCAATAGCCTCGGACCACATGCGCTGTCAAGAAATTACAGTTATTTTACGTGCGGTCTTCCCAACGAAGAACTCACCTGAGATAAACGAAGAGTCTTCGTATAAACCACGCCGTATTTGTTTGTTTGTTTGTTTGTTTATCGTCTTTATTGGTGGCGAAGTTAAGGCGGTACGCCTTCTCTTACACTTAACCACTTTTCTGCAATTACATCAAAGATTTGAATATTAAAAACTAAGCATGATATAGACTAAATATTAAGAGAACAAATTAAAATTTTAACTTAATGTTCAAATATTAACTATTACAAAAAATTCAACCATAACTAATTATAAAGTAATTAAAAACTAAGCATAGACATACATAAAAAGGAAAGTAATTAAACATACAGCAAAAAGTATCAAAACCGAAAAAAAAAAGAAAAAAAACATTAGGTGTTACTACATTAAAACCAGTCACTCGCACATTCACACACAGAATCAAGCAGTAGGGTAGCAGTGAAGTGGTCATGGTAAGCAGTTGTTACAAAGATGTTTTTTCAGCCTGTGCTTAAAGGATGCTAGATTTTTTGTTTGCCTTGTCGCTTGGTCTAATTTATTCCAGAGCCTGCTACTCACGGTTGCAAAAGATCCCGACAGACATTTGGATGAGTGCACTGGGATAGATAGCATTGGGTTGCGTGTGGATCGCGTGTCATGGCTATGGTAACTATGTAGGTAATTAATACCGGCTGACATATAATGAGGTGATACCTGCTGCAGCACCTTATAAGCAAGGATAAGTATGTGCATTTTGCGTCTTTGTGCGAGAGTGAGCCATTTTAACTGCTGGTAGTATTGGGTTAGATGATCACGTAATTTAAGGTTAAAAATGTATCTTACGCAGCAGTTTTGGAGCTTCTGTAGTCGCTTAGCTAGTTTATCTGTTAGATCAGGAAAGAGGACATCGCAGTAATCAAAGTGGGGCATAATTAATGTTTGAACAAGCATGGTTTTAATACTAAGTGGAAGCAAATTTTTTAACCGTCGTAAGCAGTGAAGGGAAAAATGTACCTTCTTACAAATTTGCATTATCTGCTCCCTCCAGGTTAAGGTTGTGTTTATCAGGACTCCCAGATTTCTTACGACGTTAGAGAACTGAATATCAACTCCTTGGAGCGTTAAGTTACAGTATTTGTTAGGAATTAATTCAGTGAGCTTTTGAGGAGAACCAATTAATATTGCTTGGGTTTTATTTGCATTCAGCCTGAGTTTATTAACTTTTGCCCACTTAGAGACAGAATCGAGATCAACATTGACAGAACAAATTGACTGATTGATATTGGTTGCTTTTGCGTGAATATATATTTGCACATCATCGGCATACATGTGGTATTGGCAATGTTTTAAGCATTTAGGTAGATCATTTATGAATATAGTAAATAAAAGTGGCCCAAGAATTGAACCCTGAGGGACACCTGCTACTATTGGGAGCCACGTGGATACTTCGGTATTGAGAACGACACGTTGGTAACGACCACCTAGGTAGGAATTGAACCATGTACAAACACTATGAGAAAAATTATATTGAATTGACATTTTTCGTACAATAAGATTGTGATCTACTGAATCAAATGCTTTACTAAAGTCAAGCAACGTTAGGATCGTTATTTCACGCCTATCAATAGCATGACGTATGCTATCAGTAACATTAATGAGGGCAGTAGTGGTACTGTGGCCGGGTCTAAATCCTGATTGGAAGGTATCTAAAAAATTTCTCTGTAACAGGTAAGCATAGGTTTGTTTGTGCACCAGATGTTCAAAGGCTTTGGAGACAGTTGGCAAGATGCTTATAGGGCGAAAATCTTTAGCTGTCTCAGGAGACTTAATTTTTGGTATGGGCTTTATGTGTGAATACTTCCACTCTGTCGGGTATTTACCTATTGTAAGGGATACGTTAAAAATATGTTCTAATGCAGGGACTACAAAAGGTAAAATAATTTCCAGCATTTTAATTGATATTTGGTCGTTGCCAACTGCATTACTTTTGATGCGACGCAAGGCTTTCGCGACATCTAGACATGACACAGGAGAGAAGAAAAACTTATCTTCAGAATACTCAGAGTTGTTAGGTACGAATGTGTCAGACGATTTGGTTGTGGACGGGATTGACGTATCTGTATGCTGGCTAACGAAAAATGAATTTAACTGGTTTGCTGTTAAATTATGATTTTTAAGATCAGAATCTTTCTGTGATGAGTTAATACCCGCTGTTCTAAGACTAGCCCACAATTTCTTAGGCTCAGAACGAAACTCGTAGAGACCGTACAAATGTTTTCGTTTGGCTGTTCTGACAGCTTGAGTACACTGGTTCCTGAGTTTTCTGTAAATTTCAAACATTTCACCTTTAAGAGACGAGTTGTGTTTTCTTTCTGTTTTGAAAATTCGAAACGCATGGTCTCGTTTTGCCATTAATTTACGGATGACAGGTGTCATCCACGGAGAGGGGGGGCGCGTTATACGCTTACGAACGACAGGAGCATGTTGGTCAAAAATATAGGTAACTATCTCATTAAAAGTGTTAACTTTTCCGTCAATAGTACTGCATAACAGAATGTTATGCCACGGAGCGTTTGCAGCCTCATCTATAACTTTGTCAGTATTGATGTTTCTTAAGCTCCTGTAAGTTACGATCCTGGGGGAGAACTTGGGGACTTTTAAGGAATATGTTACAAAAATGAGGTCATGGTGGGAGAGACCAGGGGCTGCAAGTTGTCCATGGTTCAGAACTCTTTCTAAGTTAGATGCTATGATTAAATCAATCCACGTGCTAGTTTTTTCAGTATGATGAGTAGGCAAAAGTTGGCAGATGCTAAGGTTAGAAGAAGCGAGCATATTTCTCAGATAGCGCGTATGACTCGTTTCATTAAGAATATTAGTGTTAAAATCACCCAAAATTATGACATGTTCATACATCGAGACAGCTGACATAATAGCTGTTTCAAGTTCATCACCATAGTTAATTTTAGGGGGCTTGTAAACTACTCCTAACAACACTCTCTGGCTGTTGACAATAGCCTCCAGGAACAGGTACTCGGGCCCAGGCAGACTCTCGGGTAGGGAGTTTGAGACAATTTTAGTTTTAATGTCATTACGTACAAATATGGCCACTCCTCCACCACGTTTGTAAGTTCTGTAATTTCTAATTAGCTCATATCCATGGAGAGAGACAAGGCTATCTGCAAGGGATGGGACTAGCCATGTCTCAGACACTAGAATAGCGTGGAATGACAAAGAGGAGAAAATATCTCGGAACTCGTCGATGTGTCCAAGGAGGGACTGTGCGTTAACGTGACTAACGTGTAAAGCGCGCGGGAAACGGTTCGCTTGGAGCCTGAGTTGACCGCTGGTAGAAAGCGTGGGCTGCAGAGGGGTAGTAGGGACAGGGGTCACAGCAGGGGACGGCCAAGGGACGGTAGACGTCTCCGGGGAAAGAGGCTCTATGCGACCAAGGGTACGAGACCAGGCGGACAAGGTTACGGGTGAATCTAATGCTGCTGACATGACACTAGAAGTTCAATATGAAACCAACTACTCACCATGAACACCCCACGCATAGACTTCCACGACAGGTCACACACACAAGCACACGCAAAAAACAAAAGGAGAAAATACATGATCCACATAACAAAAATTAGAACTAAGATACACAAACTTATGAAGTATGTTAAAGATATTATTTAATGTTGTGGGGAAGTGAATTTCACTCCGCAATCTGTAGTTCCTCTGATTTTGTAATGTAAAGCCGGCGTGTTCCAGTGTTGACAACCACTTTGCAGTCGGCAGTCCACACATTTTTCAGACCGTACTTCGCAACAGCAGCATTCAGCAGGGCGAGGCGCTCCGAGGTCAGGTCCTCGCGTATGGTGATTCCTGTTTTCGCGAGCTGGCGCTTCGCACGAAACACCTCACTACGCCGTCGATATGAGACGAATTTTACAATTATAGGGCGAGGTTTACCATTCTTCTTTGCACCGACCCGATGGCTGCGGTCGATGTCATCGACGGTGATGTGCGGGAGCTGCAGCCTGTTGTGAACCACGTCCAGAACCAGGGCGTCAGTGTTCTCTCGGTCGTGCTCCGCCACACCAAACACTCGCAGACTTGATCGCCGCTGGTACTGCTCCAGCTCGTCCTGGGCCAGGAACAGGTCACGCTTTGCATTCTTCAACGACCCTTCCATCTTCTGAATTTCGCCTCGCAGTTTGCTTGTTTCTTCTACGTTGAAGGATATCGTGTCCTTTAGTTCACGCATAACAGCCTCAGAGACAGCGGAGGTTACAGCCTCAACAATAGCACTCACAATGTCCTTCGAGCAAAGTAGGTCCTTGACGCGTTCTTGCACTAAATGCTCAAGCTGGCGCATCTCAACTTGTTTGGCAGCCATGGCACTGTTCTGAACGATACGCACAAAGACAAACGCAAATTATTTTAAAATACGGTTATTGTGCTTGAACTAGACAATTCTTTTTTATGCAGTTCAACACCACGACAGCTTCCCTATTGCTAACGCAAGTTACACAGATATACACCGAAAATTACACCTGCAGGAGCTACAGAAAGCAGGAGCGAACTTATACACGTCTACCCGCTGCCCGCCATACTCGTAGTCCAAGTAGTAGTATTTTGACTTCCGATTTGTATATTTCGTCCTAAACAAAGGTGGACAAAAGAAGAGTGTTCCAAAAACATAGTAGACTTCATCAGTTTTTTTGATTGCTTGTTAATATACAAAGAATATTATTTTGGACTATTGCTTAAAGTAAGTTAACTCAGTTTCCGTAAGTTTACGAAGATAGCCGGAAATCTACGAATATTCTCGGATACGTTGCAACCAGCGTTCTTCATAAAATGGAATTGAAAATTATTAACAACGCGGGACTTTGGTAAGAGGTGGTTTCACGAAACACCTCTCATGGTTTTTGTCGTTGGTTGGTATAAAGTAATTTTTTTTTCCTTGTTCGCCTTTTCGACAAAGAGAACAATAAATTGTTTCTTTTAATGATTCTTGCAATGGGTAAGCTTGATTTAAAAGATTTTTCATGAACATATGCCATTGCTTGTTTTAGCTGTATGTCACAGGGAAAAATTAACAATAAAATTAATACACAAAACACAGAAAACCAGCAGAATTCAGTCGATTTTGCACGTGAAACACATAGACAGCTGTCGGCTGATTTCAGCTGGTTTTCTGTGTGTTTGTGAATCTATCTTTCCTCATGATTATCGTGGTCTCTCTATGACATACAGTTAAAACCAGCAACGGCGTATGTTCACGAAAATCTTTTCAATCGAGGACAATAAACGCGGACAAACAACCAGAATAACACAGGGACACGCGGGGGAAAACCAGCACGGCTGCACGATCTTCAACTGAAATATATATATATTTTTATTTTAACAACTAAAATAATTGCAGAGAAAAGTAAATCACTAGCAGTGGGTGTTATATTCAAGCAGTGAAAATTAAGGAAAGCCTATGGATATAACTACTCGACATATCGTTTTAATGTATTGAATTAGATTATAAAATGATGTATAACCTTTTTAAAAAACTTATTTTTATGCTAAGTATACCACATTAAAAATGTTTTACATTACAGTAACATGTAAATTGGTGAGGGATTATGTGAAAAAAATTATTTTAAAAAAATATTTTTTATGTATCAACCGTTTTATATTTTAATAGAAGACATCTGCAAATTTTCTCAATACATTTTACACAAATTTAATGTAGTTATTTAACATTTTGCATTATAATTGCAGTTTAAGATAATGCAGAAAAATATAGATTTATTAAAGTAATATTTTGTCGTTTCTGCTAAAGTATCGATATAGTCTCGTTTTCTGAAGCCAGCGTCAACTTTATTGACCCTGTGCCTGTAACCCGTAAAATTTCCCCAGAAATGCTGTTCTCGTTTTGCTTTGTCTTAAAAAAAAATGTTCCGACTGGACAAAATTTTATTTGTTGCTTTGACGTTTAGTTACCATGCTACGTATAACCTTTCCACAAATCAGTGTCAAACCAATTGAAACTTAATGACATTTGCCTGACCGCAATAATTATCTACATTTTAAAGCGTAAATACTTTCCTTTGTATATTTGTTTAAGGTTTAAAAATATTTATTTCTCATATATATGGCTATTTTTATCGAATTATTTCTTATATATTTTTTATTTATTGTAAACGAAATGGTTTCGATCTAATTGAAGAAAACAGTTCTGCGTTATCTCTCAAACGAGTACCATGCAGCAGTTAGTAGTTTGTCTGCCTGGTAAATTAAGCGGACACATTTCCGCTTCCTTCAATTGTCGCCACTTAAAGTGAATTAGGCGACCCTGGCACAACCCTTGCAACAGTACTTACTGTTGCAATGCTGTGTTTAACATTATCTAAATTTTCATAGTGAACTGTATTTTTCGAAATTATTATTTTTAGAACATTTCGACATATAGTGTTACTAAGAGCAATACCGACGTATATTTTGTTCAACTTTAATAATGTTGGTTTTACACAAGTGTGTTGACAACTCAAAATTTATATTTTTTTTCGTGTAGTAATTTTGTTTAAAGTAAAAAATACTACGCTTTTGAACTAGCTGTATGTTTGGTTTACCAATCAATACAACAAATTCTATTTAAAATATTGGTTTAAAATTATATAGACATAAAAAATTGTTTGTTATCAAGCCACGCATTTTGATAATCTTCACAAGCTTGTATAATTTGTAAGTAGTAGTTATTCAAATTTTTAACAAGGGTGTTTTTTTTTAGTTAAATAATGTTCCTGAATTATGGTAAGGTCTAAAAGCCTAAGAAGGTAGTGTCTCACTGTAAAACTATTTGTTTCCTAAAAACCTAAGCCTAAAGAAGACATGAATCCCAAACCTTAGAGTTAAAGTTCATAGTACCTTGATCACGGGCACGTTTGGGCAAGGTCAAATTGGGTTGAGATGTTGCTGCCTATAATATCAACTATTTGACATATATTGGGGGAAAAAAAACTTTATGTGGCTACAAAAAATTATTTACAGTGAGTGTTCAGCTAAGTGCTGAAATTAACATTTGCTAAAAAAGTGGAATTAACACGTCACAAATGCGTAAGCACGCATTATGTAGTAGTTAATGACATATATAGTTAGGTTCTTTAATAGTTGCGGAAGTTATGGTGGAGATAAATAAAAAACCTCGGTTACATCGATAGTTGAACGAATCTACTGTTAAATGGGTTTGGGGTGGAGATATACTATGTCAAATACGGGTACAATAGCTAGACAATAACCGGTATGGGGTGGTAATCCAACATTTAAACGACAGGTGCAATAGATAGTGAACAAAAAATAATTAATAGTTGGATTCCTCGACAGTCACAGAGTTTTAAAGAACCTTAAGAAATTTTGATTATATTATTTCGTGTTTCGCATAAAAATTTATTATTAGTTCATAATATAACCACCTTAAATTGATAATAAAAGAATTTTTATACAAAACAAGTTGTTATTTATTGGTTTTCATGAACTTAAAGGCAAATTTAATATCAGTCCTAGCATTTACTGAAACTATAAAGTCCTGTGATATACAGTATTGGATTAACTGATTGAGTCTAGCCTTCGTCATAATATTCTTTACATTAGGAATACTATCTACTATCATTATAAAAATTTATTAAAACATTGTTGTCCTAAAACAAAAACACTCAAAGTTCCTGAAAAATTCAGGTTCCTATGGTTATATAAAATCCTAACATTCATATGTTTATTGAAAAATGTTTTTAAAAAACGTTTTGAGGCAAAAGCTACATACAAACTGTATACCATGTCCGATCATGTTTTTAGTACATACTAGGACTGGCGTAACAATTGTTATTTAGTTAATAAAAAACATTAAATAGTGAAAGCCTTTTATTATGAATTAAATATTGCTATATTATGAATTTATTTAAAACTAGCTAATGACCCGCGGTTTTGCTCACACAATTTCTGAGTATTCCTAAAATCTTACCATTAAAAATGATGCGATTAATTCCAAATATTTTTAATAAATAAATAGACAAAATAAATTGCCAGATACATAATTTTTTTTATAAATCTTTAACAATTATGTTTTTGAAGTAGTTATGTGTAGGTCCTTTTTTTTAGTATAGATTAACTATCAGATTTTAAAACATCTGATTCAATGTGTTTGAAGATATATTTTTTTACCTTCATGGAATCACACTTACCTCCTTTTCCTTTCACGAGTAAGAATATTAAAAAAAAAACTTCAACTTGCACCTAATTTATTTTAACAAATTTTATACCATGAATAGTTAATTTACCATGAATATAGATGACTGTAGAAATATGAAATAATTTCACCTTGCTACAAATACCGACAATTATTTAAGGATATTTGATACACTTACATCTTTACTTGAAATATAAAAATACATATATCAAATTTATTATACAACATATAAATGACTCTTAGCTTACTTAACAGTGTTAGTTACTTAAATATTTCCCCAAATTTGCTACCCCTCACCTCTTTCACCACATTGGATTGAGTTTCGCAAAATATAAAAACTGTGGTTAGTAGTTTTTGTATGTTAATAATTGTACCCAAAATCTTTAACTAAGCTTCAATACGTTATGACATATAAATAATAATCTTAAAAAGATACTTCTTTTTCACACCATTTTGCAAAATGTTAAAATTGTGTTTGGTTGTTTTCGTGTGTTTAGTTTTGGTACCCAATATCATTTATTTCATTTAATAAAATTCGAAGATAATATTAATAATATTCAAAAAAAACCTCAACATTTAGGGGTTGAATTTCTCAAAAAAACTATTGTCATGGTAGGTGTTTTATGTTAATTATTGGTTCTTAAGACAATTCATTAAGCTTGATTAAATACGGAGTTATATTATTATTGATTTAAAAAACATATTTACCCCTTTTCTACCCTTTAAGGTTTGAATTTCGCTAAGTATAAACATTTCGGTTTTATGTTTTCGTATGATTATTGGTACCAAATATTATTTATTTAACTTTAATAAATTCGGAGATATAATTATAATTTTTAAAACATAATTACCCCCTATTTACACTTTAGTGGTCGAATTTCACAAAATTAAATATTTGTTGTAAGTTTTTTATATTTATTATTAAAACCAAAAATCTTTCATTACGCTTAATTAAATTCTGATATATAAAGATTAACTTTTAAAACATACTTACCTCTTTTTCACCTCTTAGGGTTTAAATTTACAAAATATAATAATTGTGGTGTGTATTTTCCGAATGTTAATATTATTGGTACCATTATCGTTTCTTAAGCTTGATTATTATCAGAGATAAATTTAATTATCCTAAAAAACATATCCACCCCATTTTCACCCCCTTAAGGGTGGAATTTTGTATTTATACATAGCCTAGATTCTAAGTTAGCAAAAGATTTTTCCATTAAAAAAAACATTTAATCAAAATCCGTAAGGTAGTTTTCGATAGATGCTCAAGCAAACAGACAAATAGACAAAACAGTCATAGAGGCAAAAAAATTTAAAACCATCTTTTTGGATTTTCAATAATATAAATAGCCATTTGCAATATTTTTTTTATAATTTCGTTAAATGCACATCTATTTTTCATCGAAAAGTTTTATCACTAGAATAAATATTTTGTAAAAATTTGAAGCAAATAAATATTGAATACTGCACGTTACATCTAACATGTGAACAAAAGGTATATTAATAGCTATAGCCCGTCCCACTCTTAGATTGCAGTACACGGCTTATGGCGCGCGCTGTTGCCAAATCTCTAACACTTTACGAATTTCAGGAGATCAGTGTCTTTGTAATTTGAATCGAACAAGAAGCATTTTAAGAAATCATATCGTAATTTATAATATTTTATACTATTACACATATAAATTTGTAATAATGCCACTTTTATGTAAATTCCAAATAAAAACTACCTATTGTAGACGAAAATTTCTTATAGTTTTCTTTTCTGTTCTAAAAATCCCATATTTATATATATAATTATATATGTTTATCACATTTTCATGGGCCCGATAAATGCCGTATTTTTGGACAAGTCATGTCCAAAATGATAAATAAAATACGGTAATGGAAATTCTCGGTCGAGTGAAAAATCCGAACAATTGGTTCGAAATGGGGAAGATTTTTTGAAAAACAGAAAAATCGCAACAACTCCCATAATATGAATAATATCGAATCCGTTTTAACGTATGATAACTCGGATTACCTAATGCCGAAAAATGTTTTCTAAATACATTTTTGATACGACCAGCCATAACTGCATGGGTTCGAAAACAATTTTCACCGGACAAAAAACGTAACTGCCTTAGTAGACACCTTATCAAATCTGTTTAAATTTTTTGTAATAATATCATAATTATTTTCCAAAACTTTGTCTAAAACAATGTTTGATAAGATGCTTGGTGTTGAGAAGGATAGAAAAATAATTCAAAATTTTGTACCATGATCGCTATTGTATTCCTTCTTATTTATTTCATACATTTTACATATTATGTTCAAGAATCGATTATAATATTTTTTGTTGACTAAGGAAGCCATGTATTTGAAATTGCTTGTAGGACAGAACACCACTTATCTAAACACACGACCCTGTTTCCTCTTACGACGGCAGCGCGCGCTCTTGTACTGATAAGACACATCTTTAACAGCTATTTCCACGGAAACTGTAGAAGCAATTGAGATGGGGCTGCTTTTAAAAACTAATTCAGTTCATTGTGAACATTTTTCTCGCTTTCGTCCCCCATCTATCTTTAATAGAAAAAATGTTTTCCGCTGGTCAACATTTTGATGTGTCAGTTTGTGAGAAAATGCATTTCAATATATTAAAAAAATTATTTAAGTGAAACCTGTACAGTTTTTGTCTTAAAATTTGTTCGGTGGCGTCCTAAGGCATCAATTTACTAATAAAAAAAATCTGAATGAAATACACATGTTGGTTTCCTTTTTTTGATGTGAAACATATCGGAATACTTAAAAACAGTTCGCAGCGAATAAGTTATGTTTTTTAATTTTTTCGGACACTTAAAATATTGTTAATTATTTAAAATAAGCATTTCCTGATGCGTATTTTGATTCTATACAATATGAAATAAAGCTTGGTCCGAAAATTAAAATTTAAAATTTCTTTTGATATTTGGCAACAACGCACGAAGAAACAAGGACAGTGCTAACGGCAATCGGCGTGTGTTAGAGAGAGAGAGAATGCGCCCATTTACTTCCACACTGCAATCTAAGAGTGGGATGCTCTATAGTAAATATTGAAGTGGACTGACAGGTTTGGTGTGGTGTTTTAACAGGTCAACGATAAGTACAACTGCTAGTAACCAATATCATCAATAGTGGGTGTCGTCGACTGTTTTTGGTGTCGGATGGTAGAAGGACGTCAGGGAGAGGGTGTGACAAAACACAACCTTCATACTCAGAAAAAAAATTCTGTATTTTGACAAAGACATCCCTTTGGAAACCAGTCGCCCAGAAATAGTTTTTCATACTACAAGAAAGATGTAACTTTGTACGACACATTGCATATATGAAATACGTGTTTCGGGATAATTTCTATGCATTTCTTACAAAAATTGCCACATAATTTTATATTATTGATGTTTCATTTAAACATAGTTATTTTTAAGCCATGGGAAATTTAATCTAATATTAAACAATTTTACTTTATTTTGTTTTGTGATGCTTATTAATGTGTGCAGTTAATACTGTGAAGCCCTCCATGGAACGGTTTACACAAAAACTTTAACATTTGGAGGTCCCGGGACACCACAAAAATGTGAACCCAGTATTACTGCGAACTCTGATAAAAAAATGCAGTGTGACTGTCTCATGGACACGGCCGTGTGTTGTACGTGAATATGTGTACGTAACAGGTAATATTTTCTATACAAAATATAAAATATACTATTTTGTGTATGTTATAATCATGCTTGAACACTGGGAAGTCGCGTATAGGCCGACATTTTATATATTTTTATTATTTTTTAAATTTTAACATCATATATAACTACACTATTTTACACAATTTTATATATATATGCAATCGATAGATTTTGACGAGAGCTTGTGATTGAAACTTAAACGAACGTCATAGATCCCACCAAGTCAAAAGTTATACCAAATGGAAATCTCGAAACGCAGCAAAATTACCTCAAAATGGCGGCGCTTCCCCCTCCACCGCGCGTGATGCGCAACAGTCCTCACTTAGCGTAACGAATTCTTTGAACCTTTAGCTACCCATCTGTGTAATTAAACTGTATCCCCCGATTTTGTTATCATTGTTGTTTTTTTTTATTGCCCCGCACTGTGGAAGCAATTTTAAATACGTATTCACGTCAAAACGTGCAGTGTTTCGGCGTTAAGGGAGTGCCTCCCATTTCAGGTCATGATTTTATATTTATATTAATCACTGATCAACTTTTAGACTTTTTCAGTTGTTTAACTTTCAGGAAATGAAAACAATATATACAACACATAACTTTTTGCATAATTAGTATGCCAAAGTTAAATTTTTTAACGTTTTTGGGTTGTACAAATAAGAAGAATTTAATTTATTGCAGAACTGAATTTTTTTTAGGTTTAACTGCAATGCCACTGGCTACTTACTTCATGATATGGTTTGCATTTCTATCAAAAAAACTCATATCATGTTTATTGGCTGTCAAAATAGTGACAGATTTGTCAGGGGCGCAACAACAGGGGGGGGGGGGGGGGGGGAGGGCAAGTTGTGGCAAACGGGGGAAAAGAAAGTGCTGTGTAATTAATTTTTAGATTAATAAAACTGCTTAAATATCACCATTTTCCACCTTGAAATACAAATTTTCCCTGGGGAGGACACCCCGGACCCCCGGCTTCAATAGAGGGGATCGATGATTCTTTATAAAAAGGTATATTGCCCCCCCCCCCCCATATTTTGGAAATTTAGTTATTGCGTCCCTGGATTTGATAATTTTGAAATGCCAGGTAAAATTAATTAATATTTTCTGGAAGAAGTTCACGCCAGTTCACGCTGTTTGCAGGCGCGGCGGCGGTGAAGCTGACGGCCGTGAGCTTCCCGGACGCGATCCGCAACGGCTCGGTGGCGGACGTGGTGCTGGACTGCGAGTACTCGGTGGACGAACAGGACCGCCAGCCGGGCAAGCTGCCCGTCGTCAAGTGGTTCTTCAACGGCGACCCGCAGCCCGTGTACCAGTGGATCCCGCCCGACCAGCGGCCGCAGGACCTGGGCGTGCTCAAAGGTCGCCTGAACCTGGGCTACCGCGCCACGCGCGACCGCAGCACCATGCACCGCGCGCTGCAGATCCTCAACCCCACCACCGAGCTGTCCGGCGAGTACATGTGCCAGATATCCACCTTCGACGACGAGCAGACGCTCGCCAAGAAGATGATCATCTTCGGTGAGTCTGCGCCCTCATAACTCTTACACATCTCTCACCTCGACGCAGCTTACTAATATTATTAGAGACCTGCAAAATTCGCGATTTCAAATCCCTAAAAGGATACACTCCATGATCCTCTACGCACTCGTGCAAATTACACCTGCTGATCGGTTACCGACTCGTAACACCTGTTGACTGGAATGATCGTGAGTCGCTAATTCTTCTGTCAAAGATTTTTCATTGGCCCAGAGTCCTTCAGATTAACTGTGACCCAAAGTCCTTCAGATAAACTGTGGCCCAATCACTGAAGCAAAATAATGTCAAAAGTATTTGGACTCTATCCTATCGCGAAATGAATACGCGAATTTTACAGGTCTCTACTATTTATATATTCGTAGATTTAGCCTGTGTGTTCACCGCTAAAGTTTTTCATCTTCACATTACGAATAAAATTAATTAAAAATTATACAGGAATATTCGAAAAACCGGTGCTCGTCGCTCTTGCGGTGGTGCAGTCTCTCTGCATAAAATGTTTCCGGCCCACGAAGGTGTTAAGGGCCCCAATCTGCAACTTTTCCACACCACTAGGCGTCACGAAGCAAACTCTTCTGCTGCTCCAGCGGTTGGGTCCTACTCGGGTGTCGCGCATGTGCAGAGCGCGCCACTCGCTCATCAAAAAAAAAAAAAAAAAAAAAAAAAAACACCGGAATTCCAGTATGAGTCACAGTGCAGAATTGCACACCCACGCACACAGTTATCATACACTTCCGTTACGCCGTTCCTGCGTTGGTGGCACCCATACTCAATTTAATAAAAATTATAAAATTCTTACAATATTATTTACGTTAAAAATGACAATAATTTTGGGAAGCAAATAAGCACAGTCCAAAAATTAAAGAAAGTAAATTAAAATGCAATTGCCAAAAATAGAAGAGAAAATATGAGATAAAAAATTATTTAGACAAAACACAAGTCATGAGGCATGCCATCTGCCTCAGGATTGTTGTACTATTATAAAGTTTTAATTTTGCTACCTATGTTAATTCATGGAAAAACATTTCCTAACAAACGTAAATAATTTAATATTATATTACGTAAAAATAGAGGATATAGTACATCAAGTATCATAATATAATATTATTATAGCACTATGATAAATAACATTTATTAATATATTTGCTTAAAGCAAAATTTATATATACCAGTAATACATAATTTTAAAAAAAGAAAGAGTTATAACTGCCAAATTTTGAACCATTTAATTTAGCTTTTTTATGCCCACTATAATCACTGCGCTACGAAGCCTGACATAATATTCTAAGGAGAAAATGTATTATAATTGTTGTAATACCAATATCCTTAGGTTTCTAGAACTTTAAATTACTCTTTACTCTGACTATTTTAGTTTTTACCAAATATATTCCAGGATAGTTTCATTATTATTATCATTTGGCACACCAATATATTTGGTATGCCCCATCATATTTACAATCTGAATATATACGGGCTAATTTTTATACAGGTGGGTCCACCATCATCCTGTGAAAATTTCTTTGCCTGGTGCATGAACAGAGTAAAAATTCACGATCTTTTTTTTTCCCGAAACGCGCCTAAAGAAGTAGAAATTCAATAAAAAAATAAAAAGATTGGAGTGATATAATAAATACGATTAAACGTTAATTTTAAAAATGCTCAGTCAGTATCAATTTAATGCGAAAACTTTTTAAAAATTAATTATTTAATTAAGTAATTGTTCATAATTTGAGAATTTTTTATAAATAATGAAAAAAAATACTGAATATTTATTCTTATTTATTATTTATAATATAACTCGTAATAGTTTTTAATTTATAATGCAAATAAATAATACATACGGGAACTTAACATAACACACAAAAACACTCCAATGAAAACGGCCAGGAGACTAATAAACCTGCCACAGACACTCCCTGTCAGTGACAATGGAAGCTTACAAGGAATGTGACATCGGTATGCATACGGGAAAATAACCTCACTTATATAACAACATTAGAAAATAAATTTGAAAAAGTAAATAAACACAATTTCAATCACTAATATTCACAACATATAAATGTTTTCAATTATATGGATCAGTAATCAATACCAATTGCTAAAATTTAAGATTTATAAGAACACACATTATTTTCATTTTTTTCTCATAACGCGCCTAAAGAAGTATAATTTAAATTGTAGCAAGTGAAAAGTATATTTCGTTACAGCAGACATCCGGTATTCAAGATAAATACTGTAAAGGAATAACTGATATAACCGCGATTTTTCCTATGCACCTTTGCGTTAACTGTTAAAGAGATCCGCCTTGTCAGGGGTGTATTTTAATTAGTGAGACGGGATGATAGGTGCGACACTCGCTGGTACAAGACTTTGAACTGGCGCGCAGTCTTCTCGTAGTTCATAGGGCAACTATGAAATCCGAGCGGCAACCATAAACATTATTTGGCGGAGAAATAAAGAAAAAAAGGTGTAATGCAAGGACCTTGCGTGCTTTCTAGAATCTCTACCGATGTTTTAATACCTAAAAATTACCCTGAAAACACGCCTTTTAGCCATTTTAACTCTTATAAAATTGCAGTTTGGAAACTTGATCCGGAACAAAACTACTTATTGGCCCTCAGGGAATTCTTAAAAGCTTTTCGTAAACCGACCCCACTCGAATATCTTGAGTAGTTTTCAAATCGTGTTGTTTATCCTGAAGCTCTCCGGACCGTACGTGTGCCCAGATAGGAGGCGGTCTCAAGCAGGCAGGTTCAGTGCAGGACAAGGAGGATCGTCCGGTGTAAGAGTGGGTCGCGGGAGGAAAGTTTCAACCAAGCTGGGGTCGGGATCTCGGAGCCTGCGGTCCTCGTTGGTGTTTGTGTGCGTCTGGGTTACGTACCAGTGGCGCACGGCCCACTGATGGTGAGCGACTGTTCGTCAGTCTCAGCCCCAGCTAGCACGCGGCTGTGACCCCGCGGGGTCCCAATCACGGTACAACCACTGCCATTAAGCACACCCTCCCCCAACTTAACAAGACCACCAGACATTTCACCCATCCACATAAAAACCGCAAATACCTAAATACACTTTTCCCCTACTTGCAATGTCTGTGCGAGCTATAAGATGCCGAAGCCCCCGTGTCAAGAGTAAGTAAACACTGTCTGCCATTGATCCATCCACTAAGCAACAAGCTGTCATGGCCTCTACGAAGTAAGGACACGGGAAAAATCCCTAGGGACTACAATTTCCTGAAGAGCTGGCATGCGCCCCCTCACGCCTGCTACTGCTAGTTTCCCTGTTCTCTTTCCTGTTTCTCTTCGTACTGCAATGTGTCTTCCTGCGTGTCGGGCAGTGCCACCGGATGTGTACCTGGTTCATTGCAGACGAAGCACCGCAGGCGTCCTCCAGCTCTTCCAAAGACCCGAAGACGCCTGGAGGTAATGTGTGGCTGCCCGCGGCCCGGGACACAGGATTATTCCGACCTTACACTGAAAGATTTTTGTATATTTTACAAGGAAAATCCTTGGAAACCCTGTTGCCAAGGATATTACTTGTAAAACTACAAGGCAGAGCTTTGTACCATTTGCGATTTTGCAAGGCTCTACCTTGTAGTTTTGCAAGAAATATCCTTGGCAACAGGGTTTCCAAGAATTTCCCTTGTAAAAGTACAAATTTTTTTTTTAGAGTGTAGGGCCGGCGTTCTCACGTTCCCCTCCCACATATGCGCCCTAAAAGGATGGGAGTAACATTCCAGTTCGCTTTTATAAACATTCCAGAGCTTTTAAGAAAACAGAATTGTGGGAGATCGCTCCCTGTTGTTGATCGGGAGGGTGTTAGAGCTTCGGCACCGACCAGCGGCTGGGGCCACCAACCCAGCATAGTCGCCCCCTCAGCCCCTATACCACACTCAGATGACCTGACAGTTGGCGGTGTATTGAGCCCTAAGACTTTATCAGCACTGCTGGCGCCTTCCCGGGGACACAGTCCGATGCCGGACGGCTCGCCACGGCTGTGATGGTACATTCAGTTCGCGGCACGCGTTGCCAGCACAAGCAGCTGATCTCAGCCCGGCCAGATGAAGGACGAGGGCAGAGTCCTGGGTTTTTTCGGCAATGCGACCACGACGCACCGATGGCTCCCCTGTTTTTTTTTTTCACCCCCTACAGTTCCTTCCGCAGCGCACGGTCCGCCGGTTCGCGCACGCGTCACGCCGGCTCGCCCAAGCGACGCGCGGCGCGCGCGTGACGAGGAAGGAAGTACAAGAGTACGGGATGGGGAGGGGGAAACATTGAAGAGGGGGGAAGGGGACGGGCACGCCCCGGATGTCCTCTGGAAGTAGTCAGCTCACGGCGCGCATCCAATAGAATAGCAACCCCCCCCCCCCCCCCCCCGATCATACGTTCAGTATTAAATTTAAATCCAAAATGAGTTCGAGCTGGAGTTAACATGAACTTTTCTTTTTCATTGTAAAGTTCTTTTAAATAAAAGAAAACTCTTATCTTTCTACCATGATCATAGATCCCGCGGGGACCAGTCCTCACCACCCCCCCCCCCACCCTCCCCGCCACCGGGCCAAAGAGATGGGCTCCGCTTGCGCTTGCAAAATCACGACTGTGAAACGGGTCGATACACGTAAATGTCAAATCTATGATGATTTTTTTTTCCGGAAAATGTATGTATATTTTAAAGCTTTCTGCTTATTGCATGCATAAAGCACAAAATATGAGCAGTATACAATAAAACAGTGCTCTATCGAGAGATGACTTGTGTCGGTGAACCCCACGCGCAAAATTCTCGAGCCTCTCTCTGTATTACCTACAGATTTACGCCTCTACTTTCTACAAAAGAAAAAAATATATACAAGTACATTCCGTTGTATGATTATCCAAAAATATATTTTATAAAAATAACTGTTAACTGATCAGGTTTTTAAATGACCAAGAGCAAAAACAAACTTTTTTCCGATGGATTAAGTTGTTATGGGATGAAATACAAATAATTCTTCTAAGAACATTTGGTGTGATGGATAAAGGGCTGGATGAGTGGATGTAGATTGCAAAATATTATTTTGAAAAATTATTCATCTTAAAAATCCCACGTGTAACATAACATTTTCTTTTCATATATATTTTTAAATTTAAGTTTTTTAACAAATACAACCCAAATCAAATGACATTGTAACGAAGCTCCATGCAACATAAAATTGAGGGAATGTTACAATCGGTTGCATTACATAGCACAAGTATAATAAAAGTTGCAATTGACTTTCTGTACCTACTGCTACTGGACTTTTGGTGTTTTGGCAACGCCCACGGTGATTATGATTTTCCCGAGGTTTTTTGGCAACCAGTTTCAAGAGCGATCAAAAACTGAAGTGTTGGCATATGGCCTTTTACGGCCGAGTTCAAATTAGTCTCTGTGGGTGGCCATTGTAAGGATGAGCGGCTCAGTTATCTGTTATCGGCAACAATCTTCCCTCCATCATCTACCTATATGAGCTGCATCCAAATACTATCCTAATGTTAAGGATCCTTTGTTAAGGGATCCATTAAAAATAGTATTGGACGCGGCTACGTTCGCGTTGCTTCCAAACTCTCACAAGATATACCGATGCATCCCTACATGCGTCTTCTCTAAATCGATATTTATAGGGATGCGACACTCGCATCCACTGATGCGTCTCTACATCCATTAGCTAAGTAACAGTTTTTTTATTATTTGTATATAATATCACTTCCAGTTTTCAGCAAAAGATTTGTTTAAAACGTTGTTAGCGTAAATGAAAACTCAAATAGGGACATATAAAAATGTTAATAAAGATTATAGAAAGGCAGATTTAAACTAATAGGGGCACTAAGTGGTCATTATAAGTACATTGTTTTATAATTTTAGATTTAAAACCTTGTTTTATTTCGATCAGTAACATTTATAACATCCACGCTTCATTAAATTTTTTCAATTTTGTGTTTTGCTGAATATTCGTAGATATCACGACTCAAAATGACTACGTTAGTAAGACCAACTGTCAACAGGCAGCGCCAGCAGAAAAAGAATTAGGATTCTATCCATCCCTTAGAAATGCGTATTTACAATGTGACTGCATTTGCTACGGGATGTAGGTGTGCTGTGGACGCATCCCTTTGTATTCGGATTTCAGCCATGGTAGAAAAGACTATATTGAGGCCGGTATTCCAAAAATTTCGGGCAAGGTAGCGAATAAGCACTGCCTTGTCAGGATACAGCCGTTACCTAACTCGCGGGCCGTATTCCAGAACTTGTCAAAAACCGAATCTCAGTAAGGGAACACAAAAGCAACCGTTTCAATTAAAGGTGCCATGCGCGATGCTATAAACTGGTTCCAACGCATTCTAGCGGACGTTTCAGATCCACGGATACAATTGTTACGGCAAAAACCCTTAGAGTTAGCAGCTTCATTGTACAAAATTTGAAACGTCGTTCTAATTTTCTCAAGTACTTTTAATTTGCGATCATATGTTATTACCATTAAAGTGTACAAAAAGTATTATAGGATTGTTTCGCTAACATAAAGTTTAATTTGGCACATCAACACGCTTTGTATGTTCCTCGATGATCATAAAAATGACTATATACGAGTTATGGCGGGTCAGCTACCTGGACGAAATCAACGATGAAGTGAGCTATGCGCATGCGCGGAATTTAAGCGACAGATGGATCACGGATGGGATACCGAAATCCGTTCACTAGAAATAAGGGACTGGCCGTGTCCTATATCGTGCACTTAGGGGTACGGTAAGGGAAAAGGTGTAACATATCCAACACCTAAACACGTATTTTTTTGTCTTTGGCACACCGGCCTGAGTGTGAGTTGTTGGTCATTTGTTTGCAAGGGAGACGTGTTGCCTTGATAGTTGGGCCGTCCTCACTTCTAGGAAGGAAGGCACCGAGGTCTGTGTTGCTTCACGGCTTGACCAACTCATTTCCTCCACCAGCAGACCATAACCACTTGTCCGGGGTTGTTTCCACAGACTTCCCGGCATAACAAAGGCCTTGCACATTCATTGAAAGCATAACAGTTACCTACAACATAAGTTTCTACTTTTTTTCTTTCTATGATTATTATAATAATTCCGTATTTAATTACGTGTAATGAATGATTTTGGGTACCATTATTAAACATTATTCACTTCACAATTTTTTATTTGTATTTTTTTAAATTCAACCCTTTATGGTGTGAAAAAGGTGCAAATATATTTTAAAGATTAATAATTTTATCTTCGAGTGTAATTAAATGTAATAAATTAAATTGGGAACAATACTCACACAAGAAAACTGCCAATTACAATTTTTGCATTCTGCAAAATTCAATCCTTAAGGTGTGAAAAATAAGTAATTATAGTTTTAGGATTAATACAGCTTAGTAAGTGATATTTGGGGCAAATAATAAACATACAAATACTAACAACAATTTTTATATTTTGCGAATTTCAACCCGTAATCACTGAAAAAATGGTAAGTTTATTTTTATTAATAATAAAAATCTCTCCAAATTAAATTACTAAGCATTGAAAATAAATGGTAAAAACAATTAAATGAAAATATTATTTTAGTTAATTGTAGGATTTATCCCCTAAGGGGTGTAAAATGGTAACGCTAGTGGTAATGAAATAAAATGCATATTTCCGAATTTACTAGATCGAAGGGTTCAAAATTAAGAATAAACAAAAATGAACAAGTTACGAATTGTATTTTATTTTTAAGTTTTTTCGGGTTTCGTCTTTTAAGGATGGGAAAAAGGAGTAAATAACGTTTTATCATAAAAATGCCATAGCTGCATAACAAATAAAGCTGGATGTAAACAAACTTAGCATAAATTACGTAAATAATTAATCAAATAGAGTTATTTCACTTTATTTCGATATTCGACCCTAAGGCAATGAACCAGGGCCAAAAATATTTTACCGTAGCAAATCATAATTATATCCAAGAAAAGTAATATGAAGGTCAAAAACTGAACAAGTATAAGGTAAAAAATGTGACTTAATATTGGTTTTAACGTTTAACATGTTTCTATATTCGACGCTAAAGGGTTGAAAATGTAGTTTTTTTTAGATTGAATTTGTCATATCTCTGAAGCTAATCAAGCGGGATGTTAGTTTTGTGGTATTATTTACAGGCACGCAACATCTACCAACTATTTCTTACATGTTGAAGTTATACATTTTTAAATTATACAACCTGATCAAATCAAACCGAATTTAAGAAAAGGAAATGTTTAATAAACACCTACCCTCTCTTATTCAACATTTTCAGAAATATCACCTCTTAAGTTGTAACAGGTGTTAATATTATTAAAAAAATTAAACATGCTATGGAATTTATTAAATCTTTATTAACAAAATCAATTTTATTTCATTATTAATATAAATTTATGAAAATGGTTTCGGATTTCACATCTGCTCATAAAAGAAAGAAAAATGTTTATTTTGATTTTTGTTTGGTTAGTAGATATTGTTATATTTACTTAGTTCTTAATTTTTAAATTAGCATTCCTGGGGAGCAAGAGGTGAGGGGTAATTATTTTGGGTATTTTTTAAGTAATACTGTTAAGTAAGCTAAGGGCAACTTATATGTTGTATAATAAATATACCTGTATTTTTATATTTGAAATAAATAAATATGTCATATTTTCAAATATCCTTAAATAATGGGAGGTTATTGTACTACGGTAAAAATTTGTAATAATCCTAAGAATATATTTAACTAGTTTAAAGAAAGTTTCAGTGTAAACGATGGCATAAACTTTGTTAAAATAAATTAGGTGTGAGTTCAGGTTTTTCTAAATTGACTACCCATGAAATGAAAAAGAGGTGAAATATATCTTCGAACACACTGAAACAAAAGCTTTAAAATAAAATGGTTAATCTAAACTAAAAGAAAAGACGAACGAATAACTACTCCAAAATATCATTCTTAAAGAGTTATGAAATAAATATTTTATGCATTTGACAATTTATTTCGTCCATTTATTTAGAAAAAAATGTTTGTAATTATTCACGTTATAATTTTAATGGTATGATTTTAGCAATATTCAGAAATTGTGCGTGCGAAGCCGCAGTTTTTGGCTAGTTCTTAAATATAAACTTTCTGTTATTACTGGGACCCGCTCTTGAATTAATACTGTTGATAAACAGATAATAAAAATAATTGATAACTAGCACAGCAAGCAATAAAATCTTTATAAAAATTTGAAAGAATTCTTTAAAAATATATTGTAAATATTTAGCTTGAGCCGCAGACAAATATTAAAACAAGGCTGTCTAAAAGCAAATAGGCTCATTTGATTGATAAGCATTTATATTCAAAACAGTATAATGACTTCGTCGTGGGATCCACAGTAATAAAAGCAACTTCCCACATAAAACTATAGGTCAGTTTCTCATATTATAATTGTCACCGAAATATATAAACCAAAGAAAAACGTTTATATACATCGAAAACTTATCATGACGCAGCGACTGAAAATAATATTACAATTATTTTCAAAGTGCCTCTTTAAACAAATAAAAAATAATATGTACATAAATAACTTTTATGAATTAGTACAAATTATGGAATTTTGAAGGTGGTCACTTGCCTTAAAGTCATGTTCAATCACGGGTCTGCGGCGAGTCGTTTTCCTGTGACCACTCGTCCCCCGAGTAGCTCTCTCCTTCCCTCACAGCGCCGAGTAGCACTCTCCTTCTCCCACATCGCTGGGTAGTAATCTCCTTTCCCCACAGAGCTGGGTAGATGTCCTTCCCCTACAGAGATGAGTAGCACTCTCCTTCCCCCACAGCACCTAGTAGCACTCTCCTTTCCCCACAGCACCAAGTAGTACTCTCCTTTCGGCACATCTCTGAGTAGCATTCTCCTTCTCCCACAGCGCTGAGTAGTAATCTCATTTCCCCACAGTGCTGAGTATCTGTCCTTCCACTAAAGAGATGAGTATCACTATCCTTCCCCCACAGCGCCATGTAGTACTCTCCTTCCGGCACATCTCTGAGTAGCATTCTCCGGCTCCCACAGCGCTGAATAGTTATCTCATTTCCCCACAGAGCTGAGTAGCTGTCCTTCCCCTACAGAGCTGAGTATCACTCTCCTTCCCCCACAGCGCCTAGTAGCACTCTCCTTCCCCCACAGCGCTCGACTCGTACTTCGTTGGCGGGAACAGCTAGCAGGAGCTCCTCAAGTAGCCCCTTTGGTAGGATCGACCACTTGGAGGAAGGACTGGCGACGAGTTTCCTTTCGTGACTCCTGTCTTATTTTGCGAAAATAACGATACGATCAACACCATATCAACACAATCTAAGGGTTACAACGAGCCTATCTGAACCAAACTTGTTGATCGTAAGTTATTGTCGAAGTTTCGTACCACCGTCCGTAGCCTGCCTGCCCTTGACCAGCCTGCCTTGATGTAATTAGCCCCTTTCTGCACTCACTCTCTTGGCTTCCTCGCTTTATCATTACTTTCTCGACGTGTAGTAAGTGTCACCTCGTCGGCGAGTCTTTAAGGTACCGGGCACTATTCTGACCATCTAACTGTAACCAGATCCGATGAGCGAGAATTCACAACTTACTCTCTCAGCGAGTACAAAACTTGCCAGGGCGAGTTGAATAAATCAGTCCTCGAGCGAGTTACCTCCGTACACTGCAGCACTCGCTCTCCGATGGCAGTAACTTCCTTCCTCCAGTCTGAACTCGTTAATAGTTTAAGTGTCTCTTACTCTAATCTGCGGCTATGTCCAACAATGGGCATCGTGATGAATTTCGTCAGCATGGCGGCGCGTAGGACGACGGCGATCAAGGCTGCGGGGTGACGTTATTCTGTGCTTCTCTGCTAGTTATCATTTCTTTTTGCTCTGGCCTGCGGAAGGGTATATACACTCAGCAGTAAGGCGTTCAGAACAAACCAGAACGACAGTGTACCGAGCAGAAATATCACTCCGCGTACAGGGATAGGTGGAGGGGTCGCTAACAGTCTCGCACCGGAGCAACTTGCTGGTCACACGACCCTGTCACATGACCCGGTCACATGACTGACGCAGAATTTCTTCTTCTGGTATATAGGCAACTGGAAAACCTTCGATGTATGGCGGGTGGTAAGCATTCAGGGTTAAAAAAAAAAGATGCAAAGTAGGGACGTACAGAAAAGTGTTGCGGGCGACAATATTACAACCGAAAGATCAGAATGGTCAAACTGGAATTTGAACAAGGTTCCTTTGGAATTCGGGTCAATTTTGTTTTTGCCATGGTGCCACCTTTCTTCAACCCGAAAAATAATACCACGTTAGCTGGGCGTGAGGAAGCGGCTTAGAGGTTTGTGGACAGTTTCGCTAGTAGAAACAAATTACTTTTAGTGTTACTAATTGCAATAAGCATATCCATTTGAATTTTTACTCAAAATATTAAAATTAAGAAAATAATTTAGTGTTTTTATGATGCAAAGCTGTATAATTACAAAATGTTTTTGTATTCTTAAAATATGTGTAAAACTTTGAGTAACATTGCTCTGGGTTAGCAATTATTCTGTGCAACGTAAACAAATGTATTTTAACGTATAAATTAAACAAATCTGACAGTTGATGAGGTTGTCATTTTAAACTATAAAATTACCAAAATAGTTTTAATTTTGAAGACATACATCATAAATATTTAATATAAATTTGATACGCGATAAGGAACATCGTCCCAAATTACTAATTGAGCAAATTCTTTTAGCATTTAAGATTAGTATGTTATTACTTAACGTAAACAATGAGTTTATTGTTTCTAAAAACTTGGTGGAATCAGCTTCGGAAATAATGTTCTTTTTTTGATGCAAATGTTTTAATGAGCAATTAGTTGGAAAACAAATAGTTCGGGGCCCATCATAACTTTGGAGCTTTACGGAGTTTCAAGCCATTGTTTACGACTTAAATACTTAACTTTACTTCAGTATACAACCGTCAGGTGATTTTTCACTGTAGCATTTGATAGACAGGTGAAATAAAAAATAGCTACTTCTATATTTACACGTGACAGATATAAATGTAATAGGAGGTGAAGTACGTTTTTTAAAAATATTTTTATTTTAAATGTGACTTACGTGCCGTATTAAAAAATTTTTCACGAAATAATTGATGGTATGCGGATATTATCAAGGGATCTGCTTTCACCCAGGCCGTTGCGGTGAATCGGTATGTGGTAGATGGTCATCGCTCTTTATCTTGATGATGCTCACACAAGCGATTAACCAGGAGGTCGTTATGACTGACACATACGTGATAGCCAATGGACCGAAGGTTCTCATATTTACTCGTTACTCACGTTACGTTTATGCGATGCGATTTAAAGCTTTTTTTTATTTACTGCTGGTATCGTATTGCGAAGAGTATTAACGTAAAAAGTTCTCTCGTAAGCTAAAAAAGTGATAAATCTCACATAATTTTCCATTATCTACGAAACGAATTTCTGAATAAATGATTCAAATAAATTGGAATCGGAGGGAAAAAAAGTATGATAAATAGTTTAACCGTCTACCATGTCTATAAGTTTTCATAACTTTTAAAATTTATATTTTCAATACATAATTTTTATTAAATTACGCAAAACTTCAAATAACTAAGTTAAATATATGAATGTTTTTTAAGCAAAAATTTATTAACGATTATTTACAAAATTAACTTCCCTTGTTAGTAAATATGTGTAAAAAGCACTTAACACCCACATTAAAACAAAACTGTATATTTTTTACTTTTTTAAATGCCATTGCCGTTCATTATCGCTCGCCAATAGACATGCATGTGTTGTAGACAATTGTTTCAGAACTTTTGTTTGTTTTAGGCACAAAGATGCCACGTGTGTTCCCATTTGTACAACTTCAATCGACTGCTTCGTATCTTGTTCCAATCACCGCCTGGGACCATTCTCCTGTTAGGTCTTGCAAAAAAAAATCTTTATTCACCCAGCCAAATAATGGCTTCCCAAACAACAGTTTCAAAACACATGCTTGTTATTCTGCTTCAAATACTAATGTTTCGTTTTACTTTTAGAGATCGGAGATCAGATGGTACGTGATAGGACGTAAGGGAAAGCTCGTTAAATTTATTGCGTACTTCAAAGGCAAACAAAATGTATATAAGACAAGTTTTAATATTTTTGATGGTTTTTTAATACTGTTTTTTTGCATCCTTCAGGATGTTAACAATGTGTTATATAATAAAACAATACACTGTTGCATTAAAGAGAAACCTTTGAAATAATTGATTGCAACCAAAAATCTTGGACATGAAGCCATCCATTAAGTCTAAGAAATCAAATGCCATGGACAAAACAGTTATTTTAAAAAGTATGTCACAGCCCACTTGAAGGCACAATGCGTTCAAGCCAATTTCAATACATGGAATTAATCCAGCTTAATAATTCCCGTTGAAACAAATTAATAAATAAAATCGAAATAAAACATAGCCTTGCGTACACATATTACAAATGCCAGCCTTTGAGGGCAAGCTGATATGTATACTATCGTCTTCTTAAATGAAAGGAAATAGTTAAACCTAGTTTATCTAGACCAACTGGACCAAAGGAAATCCAGATAATCGAAAATCCGAATAATCGGTGTAATATGGGTAATAAGAAAAACCAAATCCTTTAATAAGCAGACTTGCCGTTTAATACGATAAAAAATATATGTTTTGTAACAGTTACATAGTATACATGCCTTAAATTGTTTACATGTCATCAAAAATATAAAAATAACATTTAACATGGTTTTTCAACAAATAATTCGTCAAATTTTTTATGCTTCAAACGTTTATGGTATTTGAATGAAACAGAGTCAGGTACATTTTGTGTGCTAACCGTCTTTGTTTGCATAGATGTAGAATACAATTGTATTTTTTATTTGAAAATTAAGTGTCTACAAATCTTAACCGGATTAAACTTTTATATATAAATACAACAGGAAGCCTTTTTTATGTTTAATCATCTTTGGTCTAGCTATGTGGTATTTGGTAAAAGTTATTTCGTGAATGAAATGGAAGTCGAATGAACGGAAATGTGTTACCACTCTGCTGCCATCTGTGGCGGTTGGTGTTAAAAATGTTCACAAAGCTAAAGGAAAATTTCTAGTATTTATTTTTTAGTGAATATTATCAAGATAGGCAGTATTTAAATAAAATTATTGGTTGAAAATCAGGTCCAAAGCCGGTGTTTACTATTTTTTTTTCAAATCTTCTACGCTTTTATCCGAGCCGTTTCATTGTATATTTTAACCTTTCTCTCTGCAAATCGAATGATTCGATAGTTGGAGTAGCTGCTCCGACAGCTAATTCCAGTGGCGGGTGTGGAAACTACGTGTGATTCGCGTCAAGAACGTAGTTTAAAATAAAAAATTTTTATATTTATCACCCTTCGGCATTATTTTGAAGAATCTACGTTAAACTTCGTGTCTGAGTTTCGTTCTATAAGCGTATTTGCAACAAACACAAATTTGTTCTTAAACAAGGTTAGTTAGATCTTACACATCTCTGGCAAGAAATAAAATACTTTTTCACATTTTTCTTTTGAAGTACACGTCAGTGAGATTCCCTGTTATTTATGTTAATTTTGACTGTTCTCTCGGCCTTATGTTTGCAAAGAGAGCGAGAGCCAGTGTATGCAAATGTTGCTTGTTTCCGCTGTGTGTTTCGCAGCGATAACTTTATTACCGGGTAGGTGACATCGTTTAAAGAAGATTGTAGTATCAGCATTATGTTGTTCCCATTCTCTCTTTGGACGCCAACTCAATGCAATATATTATAACGTTTTGTGTGATAGATAATTTGACCTAACACTGTTACGGACATAATTTGACTCTAAATAAAGTACATTTAAATATCTCTGGTAGTATAATTTTTTCGTCAACTATAATTTATGCCAAAGATAATTTATAAGCACTCATACAGCTAAAGTCATTAAAAATGCTTGCGAAAAACCAACTTCAATTAATCACACGCACTAAGTCATCACAAAAGTTTAATAAAAGTTAGTAATTTTTTAAGAAATTTTTTGCAAAATCAAAGTTTGTAATGTTTAGATACACGATTGTTCGGAAAGCAGAAATATAAGTAAATATGAAATCGGTTTGAATTTTGTTGTAAAATAATGCAACCATTGAACCACTTAAATCATCAGGGACGTTTAGAATAAAATAAATTACACGTATAAGGAACATAATTGTGAAATGCTGAATAAAATCTGTACCAAATATTTTTATAGGTTTTAAGAAATATCGGTATGTTTAATGACTAGAAAGATGTTCATAGTTTTGAAATATAATTCTAAAGTAAAATCATAATATATGATCATGAACTTAATGGATTTAAAAAGTTTATATTATGTAATATAAATTATATTACACCAACACAAATAATAGTGCTATAATTATTTTAACTGACGTAGACGTTACTTTACAATAATTCGATGATTTTACATTTGCATCTTAATTCGATTTAAGTCCATATTTTTTATAGCCAAGTTGAAAACGAATTAGTAATTTTACCTTCATTGTGAACGAAAGTAGTTGGTGCATTTTATTAGTAATATTTATCAGTGTGATGCTGGAATGAAAAAAAATTGGACAATGTATTTTGCGATTACAAAGAATTTTAAAGTTTGCATAAAGGGAAAATAAATTGTAGTAAAACATCATTAGTTATTATAGGTAGGAGAAGGAAACGAATTAAACCTCTTATCATCCTATTTGGTTATCTCATCATCCCCCAAAAGTCTTTCTTCACCATGCATCCAGTAAAAGACCTAAGATTTGGCCATACGCGATACAAACTTTAACATTGTGCTAGCAATTGCGATTTTTTTTAATTTGTTAGATTATGGCAAATATTAAGTTTAAAAAATTGTTCAGTAACTTTCTACAGAAACTTTTACTGTGCCCGGCAGATAACTTGGCGTCTGAGCTCCCTAGTACTGTCAATGGTAAGGGGAAGGCGAAGAGAAAGCGATACCCTATTGTCAAGGTCAGCGGCCAGGTTTGTACTAGCAGAACAGAAAACATTCGGCGCGTGACTTCCTACACTACGTAAGTCTGTATCCACGCCCCTGGGGGCCCCAGGGCGGTAAGACCTTTAGGCTACCAAACCAAAAGTGAGAAATCCTATGAATTGTACTTGTACTACATAAGTGTAACATTGTGTAAATTGCCGTGGTTGTGCTCGAATATTTGTACTCATCTGTCAGGAAAAGTAACAAACTATTATCTAAATCTGCAACGTTTTACTTTGTCCCATCAAATATACTTACGGTGCCTGCTATTTATTATGCTAACAAAAATTAATTGAAACGTTGTTAACTCAGTAACTATCGAAAACCAGACACGATTTTTTTTGGAAAACTTGGTCACTTAGTATCTAAAATAAATTTAAAACTATGCTTCTCAATTCATTGTGTTCTCAAAGTTATTTTAAAAAACGTCTCACAAGAAAAAGCAAACGACCAAAACATTACGCAGTTGTAGCTCTCCGCGCGAAAGCTATCTCACTGTTGATGACGCAGGAGTCATTCTAGCCCTTATCGTTCTCTGGTTTCCGTACCTAAAACGTGCCATTTAGCGCTGGATTTACATTTCAGTAAAAATGGAGCTTGTTATGTTATATTTGCTGCTTTAACTTCATGTCAGTCGTTTAGGTAATACCTGACTACAAACATTAATGGCATTTAAAAAATGCTTGTGTTTATGTGGCTTTATATTTTAATGCACCTTTAATCGATTATTTATTATAAATGTAAAAATATAATTTGCATTGTATTTCTACTTTAGAATGCATATTATACCCTTCAAAAAATCATATATATATTATATGATTTGTTTAATGTAAATGTAAAGTTCTCTTTCCATGATAATTGATTGTATTAGGTAACAAAAAACAAAATTAAGTTAAAATTAATTTCTATTATTACTATTCGATTGTCGGCATTCATAGTGTACAAACAATGAAGAACATATTAGGTAAAACTTACAATGTTAAACTTTCCATTTAAGCCACTTTGGCGCTTTTTTGGAGTAATAGCAACTTATACCATAGAATAAATGTGTTAGTAATAATAATTACATAATATAATAAATTCTGGGAAATGTACCCAAAATCACCCAGAGTGCATTACCGACAAACAAAAAACCACAAAACTTCATAAATATCACAAATATCTGAAGATAAGAGAGTGAAGTGAAATGATATGAGACACAACGCAAAATTACGTATCACATAACGTTGGTACTTGTGAGACATTTATTTTTCGCTTCTTCATCACAACACTGCATCACGGTTTTTATTGTATCCCGCTCTCCGCTATGTATCACTTTACCGCGCCTCTGCGAGCTGCCAATTTCGCCTTCCATTTTCAGGTATACACTGAAGGGCGATATTTACCTAACAGCCACTACACGGCTCTCGGCTACGTGTCGCCTGCTTACCCCCTCTTCTTTCTCCGGTCCCGCTGTCCCCGCACTCCCGCGCTGAGAGACGCCAAGATAACTGCCGGGCACAGTATTCTCATGACTACGTGTGACGTAATACTATTTCTAAGATAGTTAACCACTTTATTGTTGGTACCTTAAAAAATTGAAGTAGTATTTTTTGCTGTATTATATAATAGGCTGTAGACAATTTATTTAACAATAATTTTTATTTTACTTAGAGATGATAGGGTCACATTACTTAAAATTTAATTCCATTATGTTAGTAGTTGTA
The DNA here is from genome assembly GCF_032445375.1 of Bacillus rossius redtenbacheri. Classification (NCBI taxonomy): domain Eukaryota; kingdom Metazoa; phylum Arthropoda; class Insecta; order Phasmatodea; family Bacillidae; genus Bacillus; species Bacillus rossius. The sequence goes on along the minus strand of NC_086330.1, from coordinate 40,088,706 downwards.
AGATGTAATTTTTGTTGGAACGAAAAGAAAGTTTTTTTTTATTTTTCTTTGATTAAAGAAGATTTTTCGAGAATTTTTTTTATTTTATTTGTGAGGACGTATAGGGATCCAGGATTCAGACATGTAGATATGACGTCTGAATTTAAAAGTATCTATCTCGTAGCTTACACTTTGGGTACGAGAGTTTAAGCCAAATTATAGATGACATTTGGCCATTACAAGTGATTTTTATTTCATCTAGTTCTTTAATGTTTTCTTCAAAGACATACAAGTTTTGTTCGGAAAAAGGCTAATAAATATATTTTTGTTAAGAGGTAACATGTAAATTAACAACTTCTGTTGTTAAGTAGATTAATTAAGTTTACTAGTTATTCAAACAATCAAATGAAAAGCTCGTGTAAAATCAATTTTTAGCACATGCATCACTTAAAAATTCCGTAAATTTATATGCAGGTGTCTAAAAAATTCCTAATTGGTTTTAAGTATTTCAATATTATTCGAAGAACTGTGCAACTGATTAATTGTATTAAGAATTGGTTCGATAATTCAGACGATAAGAATGCAGATAGTATATCTGAGATATTATTATGTATGTAATGAGATTTTTATTAATAATTATATACAATTTTTTTATTATAATTAATCTTTTAGGATAATTCATGGAAGTATAAAATAACGTTCTTTTTTTTTGTAAAATACTAAAGCATGTTTTAATTTGTATTTGTGTTAAAAAATAAGTTTTTTTACCATACTTACGTGTTAAAATCAAAAATAAATAAAAATATATTGTATATAGGTTTAAGGGATTTTAGCTGTTCTATTTTTTAAGGGAAGTCTAAGTTTTATTATAGATCTCTGAGCTATCTCAAGCAGAATTAAAAGAAAGTATTTTTCAGTAACCTGGATGAACTTGTGTTTCAGAACCAGAAAAGACCTTCGAAATCATGTCCATCAAGGAGAATGATAACAGTGCAGTGAATATCACCTGTATTGCCGAGGGGGTGTTCCCACAGCCACAGTTGACAATCACTTCTGATATTGGGTAAGGATATATCTTCATATTTTGCATGAAATAACAATTGATAATTTTTTTGTCTTTAATTTGACGATTCATTCTTGTTGGCGTGAATTTAAAATCATTTCAGACAGAAACATTCAAAAACACACACAGATTCATAAAAAAAGAAATAAAGTAAACCGTATTCAGGAATTAAAAATAAAGAATTATATGGTTTTTAGTGATTTTAGTTAACAATTCATCAACGCTGTTTCGTTGCTTATGTTTCTAATACAAACGATTCAATCAAAACGTGATATATATTTTTTTTAATATGTAAGATAGATTATTTTGGTAATAACAAAAAACTTTAAAATTAATGTTTGTTTTTCGTTCAACTTAGTGTCAATAATAACGCGTTCTCGAACTTAGGTATTAGAGTACGCTATGCAAAAATGATATTATTAAAAGTGGTTTCTTCTAAATAAAGCAAAGAGTTATCAAGTTACAAGGAAACACATGTCAAAAACATGAGACAAAGAGATAGAGAGATTGAAATTAAATACAATCCAATTTAACTACATAAATTAGATGTTATTTATTTTCGAAAAAAATAATGAACTAAAATTCTCTCTAAATTATTTATACCACTATGTTGATGTGTAGCTAAACTAGTATTACATATTTTTCCGATGATTAAAATACCAGTCTTTAAGAATGATTTAATTTCAGTTGAGTTTTTTTTGAACATGAGAGTATCTCAAAATAAAATTTCGCAGATGAAAATTAATAGTTTAAAAATTTTTGTGCTATTTGTAAACTATTTTAATCTATTTGCATGGGTTTGAAAAATGTCTTTTTGTTCCCTATACTTCACACACTTTTGATACTCTGCAAACTATGAAAATTTAATGAGCTCTAGAGGTTTATAAATGCTATTTATAAAATTGCATTTTTTTACTGTTGAAAAATTGGTAACAATTTATCACAAAATATGTTAATGATATTTTTATGAATAATATTAAAGGGTTTTGGGACTCCATATTGAATGATTTTTTAACATAAAACTATATTAAACTTAGTAATGATGTAATTTATTATCATCTTCTTGGTTCTTTTGAAAGTTTCAGACGTGAGTTTTAACGACGTCGTGAGCTTAATTGCATCAATTTATTATTTATCACGTCTCACTCTCTTGGCATAAAATTACGGAGAAATAGAAAATTAGCTCTGGCAGTTGAAGAAATAAAAACTTCGGTCTTATCCAAACGTCAGCAACTCTAATTAAAGTTAATCCATTTAATTTGTAGCATTTATTTAGTTTGCTAGGGTATTTAAACTAAAATAAAAACATTTAAAATGTTATGGGTTTGGTGTTTATAAGTCAAAAGTAGTTAATTTCTCATCTCGAAAACTAAAGAAATGTAGTGAAATATAATTTTAATAACTAGTAATGACTTGTAAAATAAGTAAAATAGTTATTTAAATATAAATAGTAACTAAAATAGTAATAATTAAAATTAATAATATTTTAATAAATAATAATAACTAGTGAAATATAATTTCTAAAATAGTGAACATAGCCAGAAACTATTCTGTGTAAAGTGTATTAATTTTAATTGAATATTCATCCACTATCAAGACGGAGACTTCACTGACCGTGACCGCTAGTGAGACGATGGTCATATATCGTGGGTGTGCACTCAGTTAATTATCCAATTGTTTTGGAGCCCAATTTTGTAGGTCCCGTTGACTTAAACCTTTGTGTAGAACCGTGCGAGACCTAAATGCATATAATTAACCAACTTTGTAAGAATAAGCCAATTGATTTAATTTTATAACGATTCATTACAAAAAGCTATTCAAATGCCTTATTTATAGGACTTAACTCTCACCAAATGTGACTGTAGTCAAAGTAGGTGTGGCAAGGAAAAATATCGATATATTTTTATCATTACCTTATTTAGATGTATACTATATTTTGCAACATAAGTTGTATTAGAATAAATTTAACAACTTCGTCATAACGCAACTTTGTTAAAAATTTAAAATTCATACATATTTTGCTCTTAGTGGCATGTTTACTGTGCTGCTGAGACAATAAAATATCTTTTAACTTTAATCAATTAATATATAAATGTATATTTACCCGGAATTCTTCGCGACGATTACCAATGCAAGGAAATTGTAAGAAACACATTTAAATTTTAACTACAAAACCAAAACGTGAAAAATCAACTCGTAAATGCTTATTTTGTTTTGTTTCGTCACAGAGGTACTATACAATTGAAATATATACTTATTTTGCTAATAGAAGCCACAACCCCATTATTCGTTTTCTTGGCCCTTTTTTAATTCTGATAATGTTTCAAGCAGAACGGAAAGTATGCGATAAGCATTTTTACGGTGTCTGAACATGCACTAAACTTTTTTGTAGTGTTTGAACGAAGCGCTGTGCAATACTAGTTTTATCAAACAATAAGTTATCAACTCCTTTAATGTATGCAACATGTCGAGCACACATGTGCAGCGCACAGTATTCTCATATCATCAGGCAGTAAGAGCTGTGTGTTCAAGATACAAAAAAAAGTGATAAAACCAAATCCTTTTTAATATTAATGTGTGTGTGTATATAAATAAATATATATATATATATATATATATATATATATATGGTATGCAATGGCAGAATACGTACAAGGAAAAACAATGTTTGTAACGTAGGATCATAATTTGTTACCTAGTGTCTAAAAAAGGTGATTGCTTAACTTCGTAAAAGTATTTTAATTTTAAAACTCAGATTACTATTATTTGGTTAAAATCTTTTATAAAATAAAATATTTTAAATCAAAACTTTTTTTTCACTAATCACACATTTATAAAAATCAATACCAATAATAAAGGACGTATAGCATTCATAATACAATTTTGTGTGAAAATGATCAATAAACAAATTTATTAATATAGTAATTGACTCTTTTTTATACTTAAAATATCAAAATAACATGGCACACCTGAAAAATTTCTATAAATTATTTTATTTTTGGATCCAAAGGTAGGAAAGTATTTTAAAAAATTTTAATAAGACAAATTTATATGCCCTATAACAAAATAGATGTATTAAATATTATATATATTTTAGAAATCTTTCCAATTTTGTGAAACCAGTCCAACAGATTCAAAAAACATATGTTTCGTATTAAAACAGTATATTTGTTTTAATTTACGCTATCAAATTTAATATAAAAAATCTAGTTTTGTGCCATTGCACAAGCTGTGGTGTAACAAATACTCTAAAAAAGTGAAATATTTTTGTAGTTACCAACAAATAGAATATTTAACTATCTATATAACTAAAAATGTAAATATTCGTTTGTACAAAATAACTTACCTCCAAAATTTTTCACAGATTTGTTTGAAATTTTACTCAACATTGCAGTCATATACGCGCGTGTTTTTATATGATAAAAATTAAATAATAATAAAAAAGAGCACTTTTAACTCTGAACCGTCCGCAAACTTTTAGCGTCAGAAATGGTTTCACGTGCAGGCTCGATGCACCAGCTCGCGACAAAGCACGAAATTAATAAAAGTTACCAAGCTAAAAATATTTAATGTTTATTTTAATAATTAATTTAATGTTTAATTACATTTTTAATTCAATAGCGTACACCCAATTTTCCCTTCTTAATTTAGTTTAGGCTGGCTGGCAGCCTGGTGGGAAACGTCAATGTCGCCCCCGAAACAACCAGTGCCACCAAACCCAATGCGGACAACATGTCCAAGCTCCCACCCTTTTGCTTAGTAGTCTTTCTACTCTGTCCAACTCTTCTTCCAGAACCATCCTTCTGTTTCCTGTAACCAACCTACTTGTAATTAATGCATGAAATTATTGCATCCCGCATGTTAGTGCCCAGGGTTTTCCTTGTGTCTATGCAGGCTTTACCTGGGCCCAACTTATCTAGTTTTAGTCTATAATAGTCAGTAAGGGGATTACCTGCATGATTAGAGCGTATAGGCTTCGGCCTGAGACACGCTTAGAGTCTTCCCTAGACAGACCTCTCCCTCACACTCATGACTATGTTAGTCTAGGAAAAAAAACAATCTTTCATGGAAACGTTGCATTAAAATTCGGCATTTAAATTTTACTCCCATCACGCAAAAAAAAAATCACTTCAATTAATAAAAAAGAAGATTGCGTGCAACTCAGTACACGGGATAGAAATGAACCTTCTTTGGAAATTTAAACCTCGATTTGTAAGTGCTCTCTTTATATCTCTTTAGCGTCGAAAACGTTTGAAAACTATGTTTTACAAAAAGTAGCATTAAAATTCGGACTTGAAATTATAATTGAAATTTTTCTTTGATCGCGCCCAAATAATTTTTACTTAAACAAATTGTGTAATTAAACAAATAAGAAACCTGAGTTTTCTTTTTTATTTATTTTACATTTAACCAGACCGAGCCTTAGGTATACGTGGCCGGGTACAGCTGTATATCTAAACAAACAAAAACTAAAATGTTCCTTCCTTCAAAATCTAAATCTCAGAAAGTTCTTGACTGATTGCTTTGAAATTTTGACAAAATTTTGTATTCGAAAACACGCATTTTTTATACAACCATGTCACACACGTGACAGGTAAAACGATTGAGAAAAAATAGATTTGTAAAAATATAGGTATATTGTATGTTCAATATGAATTGTTTGTGTTTGTCTTTTGTTTTGAAAAGATAAGTTATAGATAGGAAGATATAGATATAAAGAGATAGAAATATAAAGAGAAGTATAGAGAGGGATCGAGAGAGGAAGATATAAAGATATATAGAGATATAGAGAGATATAGAGCGAGGAATGTACTTATAGAGAGATGTAGAATAATAAAAATAGGGATATGGTTTGAAATACAGATAGAAACATAGAGTGATATAGAAGAAAATATTGATGTGAGGAGATATGGATATGGATATATATATATATATATAAAGACAGAGAGATAAAAAATTATATATAGGGAAATATAGTGATAATTATAGAGGATATATATAGAGTGATATTTTATATTATAGATATATATTTGTATATGTGTACCTACTTCAAACAAATTACAAAAAAAAATTGTATGCTCTCTCAATCTTTCTTTTCCATTTAACCAGACTGAGCTACCGCAACACGTGGCCGGTACAAATAATTAATTAATAAAACATATTGTTGTATATATAATTATATACAAATATCAAAAATATATGTAAAATATATATAATTATATATTTATATAAATAATATATAATTAATTATAAATATCTAATTATATATTACATAATTGATATATAATAAAATATATTCATATAAATATGTATATTTGACATACCTATATATAAACCAATACCACAATGCAATAAACTATTAACACAGGCGAGCGTACGAAAAATAACCCAATAACATGGAGAGATGCTACAATATTTTATCATCAGTTACTCAATTGGTTCAAAGTCCACTATAATCTTGTATAATCTGTTGCCTAAATCCTTTGTGGAGAACCATTTGAGACATAAATACCTATCATCAACCAACTAAGTGTGGATAAACTAACTGACTTTATTTAATAACGATTCATTCCAAAAAGTCATCAAAACAAACTAATTGACTGTATTAAATAACGATTCCTACCGAAAAGTCATCAAAACACATCATTTTTAGAGCTAAATTATAATTTAATAGGTGACTGTGATCAAAGTAGATGTGACAAGGAAAAAAAATACTTTTAATACTTTTGATCTTTTCCTTAATTAGAAAAGTAAACTATGTTTTGCATCATATATTGAATAAGAATAAAATTAAGAACTTGTTATATTGTATATTAATAACTTCTATTAAAATATATAAGCGAATATTATAATAAATAAATTTAAAAAAGGGGGTTGTCTGTAAAGTCGGTTTACGGCCGATAATTTTACGTGATTACGTCATAAGAAAACATTGATGAAAAATTGCATACTTTTTAAATTTCAAGTACCTATTATTTACAGTTTTTTTGCAAATTCAATTTAAATAATTTTTTTAAATATAATCACGAACAATTTGTTAAAAAGCGCGCCTTAACCTTTTTGATATTAAAGAAGATTTTCTCGCACGGTGGTTGGCCGGTTCTTGCACGCTCGGCTCAGGCGGAACGTGACAATGAGTCATGCTTCTTTCGTGCGTGCAGCCGGCGTTCAAACGATTTACAAGACGTTATCACGTCAAAAAAAAAAACAATTTAGATATATTGAAGGTTAGGTTTGTTGATGCCGTGAATACGTATATCCTGGCTGTTAGTGAATGTTTCTGCGGTGTCCAGGGAAATGGAGCAGGAGGTGTTCAAAGTGATGCGAGACGGGGCGTTCGACGTCGCGACGTCGGTTCTGCTGGACGACGACCTCCTGCCGTCGCCCACGCAGTTCGACTGCGAGCTGCAGATACCAGAAGCCAACTACACCAAGAAGACTGGCCTGCTGTACCACCCTGGTGAGTGCGCCGCGAAACCACGGCTTCAGGTCGGACACAAAACCGCTCAAGCGTAGGGCATGCTGGATGCCGCGGTGAGTACAACCACAAAATGAAGTTTAGCTTATAGCTCAAGTACACCATGTCCATAAAAGAATGTCCCAGTTATAAAATGTAATAGTATTTTGCTGTAAGCGTTGTAGAGTGATCGTTAAAAGTCACAATTAAAAAGTTAACTCAAAACCGTTTTTATATAAGCGCATGCGCGCATACTGCTTTGTTGTTTTCTCGCTTGCAGCGCGAAAGAATGACTCCTTCACTAATAAGTAGAGTTTGAACCTGTAAACTTTATTTCGAAACGGGATGGAGCCACTTCCCATTGGAATCTTTTTGTACGAGAGTCCCTGATTGTGGGTTTGGTCCGTTTATCTGTCATAACGCCATGTGTTTTTTTTTCTTTGGGAATTTATAAAAAAATTGTGTCTAGTTTCCGCCGCTACCTAATGATTTGCCAGAGTTGAGATACGGAATATTCCATTACTCCGGACGTGTTAACCAAAGTGTGGGAGGAATTTACCTTTAAGTTGGATGTTTGCCGTATAGTTAAAGGTACACGAATTGAAATTTTTTTTAAAATAGGTATATTTACCTTCCATTTGATGTATGATATGTTGTAAATAGTCTAAATTAAACTTTTATAATATAACTTTAATGCTGGAACATTTTTTTTATGGACACCCTAAATTCGCAACTACATCTTGCCTCGTGGGTTGAGGCCTTGTCCGTGTGCCCGAAGTTTTGGCAGGGCTTCTTGCGGCCATCTTTAATGAATCTTAATACCGCAAGGCCAGGTGTTCTGGCAACTTATAGAGGGCTATTCATGGGCAGGCTGAAATTTGTCTCTTGTGGGTAGCCATGACTGGAGAAGGTGAATGTGCTTAAGTCGAAAGCCTGTGATATAGATTTCAGTCTCTGTATAGGTTTGAGATGTTCGATAATACTAGACAGTGAGTATACTGTGCCAGAACACCTGGTCTTCATTTGTCATTAGCTCTTGAAAAAAACAGCATCGAGGCATGCCAATTATTTTTTTATATTTTATTGTTTACAAGACCACATTTTTTTATAAATTATTTAAAATAGTGCTAGTATATATTATTATTCCCATAGGGATTTATAATTGTATGGATTAATTGTATTTTCTTTTAGTTCTGATCATGTTTTTATTACTTCATTGAATTTAGAATACATTTGAATTGTCATTTTAACTATTTTTATTTACCTGTATATTATAGTATATTTTCTTTTTATTTATAATATTTATACATAAATATTTGGTTGTTGTGGTTTCCTTTGGTAAGATTTATTCGTGGTTTTGGCAATGATTATTTCATCTTTTAATTTATTACAATTTTTACACAAAATTTATACGGCGAGGCCTCAATCCAGAAAGATAAGAATTAGGGCATCTGGCCACAAAAACCACTACTATTATTTGTATCTTCAGCAACCAGACTGTTGCCTATCAGATATCGCCAACATACATACAAATTAAAGTGGTAATTTTTTTAGTATAACTTTTTGAAACTAATTAAATACTTCAAATAAGCTCAAATTTCACAGTGTGTATATAACCGTGGTTGTGCAATAATGATTCACGCCCCGAGGATTCAATTAAGGTTTGCCAACTTGCAAACTATTGAAGGTGAAAGTTTTGTGCGTACTAACTATCGTAGCCAGAACATTGGAAAAATCTTGAATATTGTCAAACAATACATTTTTTCACATCTTTAAAAAATATTTTAGGATAATTTTTTAATTCAGATACCTATATTTTTCCTTATCAATACTTTATATGTATCTATATACATATATATGTACATATATATATATACATATATATGTATTTAAATATATATACATATATGTATATGTATAGCATTTAACTGTTACATGAGTCTAAAATTTTCAAGGAAGTTAAAAATTTGGTAGAATTAAAAACAATTTTGGATTAAAGAGTTGTAGAAGTTATTTTCAAGTAAACTTAGTTGCCAATAGATGGCTTTTAAAAAAACTAATGAATTATGCATTAGGAATCAATGATCATATACCTATACTGAAAAAAAGTAGTATTGCTCTAAAGGCTTTTTTTCCCCTCAATATCACTGGCCGTCTGTAAACATCCTGACGTCTGGGAGGAAAACCAACTTTTTTTTCTTTATCGCGGCCTCAGAAAGATCGCCGAAGACAGCGTCAGCCAGGCCGCCTTGAAGACGCGCCTTTTCACGACTCGGTATTAATGGTCTCAGCTTCCGGCCGGCCAGACCGACCCTTCACACGAAGCTGCCACGAAGCTCCTCCAGCTACGAAGTCACATGACAAGTAAGCGCAGGACATCTCGAGGTCTGGCGACAGTTGAATATAGTCAGCAAATACTAGTCACGCACAGAATTAAATTTTCTGTCTTTTTACAGAATATTTCTATGGAAACCCATTGCAGATACTTCACGAAAAATATTTTATGTTTACACAGCACATGGCTAAAGTTATTTTTGCACATTTGAAATAATTTTTTTTTTGCAAATAAATTTGCGCTCACGAATATGGGGTCAAATATTTAAATTTTGATTGATGTTGTATACAAGGAATAGATAATAACCCGTGGTTTTTCTCGCGCAGTTTCAGGCTATTGCTGATATTTAAATATTGAAAGAAACGCATGTGTTTAGTTCCAAATATTTTTACCTTAATTAAATATACACAATAAATTGTCTGGGGTGTAAAAGATTTGATTCATAAAAAAGACGATTAAGAATATTTTATAAAGTGATTATTCGTAAGCGTTTTTAATTTTTAGTATAGATTAGTTAACTGATATAATTTCCCATTTACATTTGTTCAGATAGATATTTTATTTTCATGAAATCACACCATTTCATTTAATGTGGTAGCCAATTAAAAATTTTTAAACATGCCCCTTGTTTATTTGAATCATGATCATGCCATTATTTAAACTTACAATTTTATTTATTTTTGTTACAAGTATTTTAAAATAGTAAAATAATTAAACCTTTTTACAATTACGTACATTGTTTTAAGATTTTGGAAACACTTTCATTTTAATTTAAAATGTAAATAACAGGTATTACGACCCATATATAATATGAATGTACTTAAAAATTTAGCTCATTTTATAACGGTTGCACCTGGTTGTGAAAAAAAATTTGGTTCTAATTCAGGCTCTCGCCATTGTAGTGAGATAAGGTATGTATAAGTTTTTATGTATTATAAGCTTTTAAAACGAATGTTTCACCAAAATTGGTCTAATAGTTTTGACATTATGTTTGAACAAACAAACACACAAACCGAGGAGCATACTTATGTTACAGTTTTTTGAAAATGAGATAATTTTTTTTACAACGTGTAAAATGTAATCGAATATTATACTGGGGCAACACAGAACATAATTGTTTGGGCAAGAATCCGAACCTAGCATAACTGTGAACTGTTTTTGTGGCAGTAAAGTTTATTTCATGTAAATGTACATATGCATGATTATTTCAGTTACATTTACAAAAAAAAATCACAGTGTAAGTTTCTTTGAGGCATACCAATGATAAGGTATATTCAATTAAATTGAAATTACTTCACGGGCTGAACTTTTTCGAGGCATGAAAGGAAGTTAGCGGCTCCTTTCACGAAAGGCTGCGTTAACAAATATGCAAGTATCCTTAAAACCAATCGAACTTTGAAGGATTTTTAGCGCTATGTTTAAAGTAAAAATTTAATTACAGTATTTTACTTGGCTAGCCAACTGATGTAGCCTTAAATTTTCATCGATTAACATTAAAATGGTAAACTTGAAAATGTAAAACATTTTAAATGGATAGCCAAAAAACAAATTATTGGTAAGCATTGAAGAAAGTCAGAAATCATTTCAGAGCTAGTTTTAAATTAATTCAGCCTTTAAATAAAAAAATCTATTGGTTATGACTGCATCCCTACAATGCGGGAAAAAAGCAAGAGTTAATTTGGACAAAAATATTCCATTGGCAGTCAAAAAACTGTTTTTTTAGTCCGGCAACTCACGACAACATTTCTCTATGTAGTGCTAAACTTTCTGTGAAACTATACATATTTATATTCTTTGAATCTTTAGTCGCGTTTGCAATATCTATCAGAAATAATTGCTATTTTATGGATTTTAGGATTTTTACCACGTGGAAACGGTATTGACAATCACTTGGTATTCACCTCCCCGGCGGAGGAGAATGTATAATTCAGGTAGGCTATGCTTGATATGTTTTAAAATGCCTTTTTTTAAGAGCACGCATTCAAATTATCTGGATCCTACACCTCGCCACCTCATTTTTCTTGAGTCGCCTTTGTGAGATTTTTGTCTGTAGTTCAGATTCACCACGGATGTTCTACTTCCCAGAATGTTAAAGAGCTATTTTTAAATAAAAATGATAAATTTTTATTTCCTATTTTTGATCATTTAAGATTAATTAATAAGAATTAAATTTCAAAGATAAAATGCACTGAATTATTAATTTTTTGATAACAGAGTGTCAATAAAGTTTTTATAATGAATTGCAAAAAAAAAGACATTACTTAACTCTACATAACCAGGGTTTTGGTCTTAGCGATATCAATATTGTTGACTTTTATGGAGATTAATGTTTATTTTAATTATGGCTAAATAGTTTTGATTCAAATCTGTTATCTAAACATAGCTTTAATTTTACTTAACGGTGTTGTACCCATAACTTTAAACATACATATTAGGAAAAGTATTGTAAAAGATATATCATCTTTATTAAAAACATGGTAATCATATCCACCTTTTTTTCAAATTTTTCCATTTATTATTTATTACACATGAAGTATGATTAATAGTCTATATATATATATATATATATATTATTAGAAGGATAACATCTGTTTTAAAGTCTTGTATAATTGATTTCTAGAATTTGTTTATTGGAATATATTTATTATTCAAAATTTTTCCGGAATTTTGACATGAAAAAATTCCAACCCACGTGATTGAATAGCAATGCCTTAGAATTTTGTAGGAAATTTCTGATTTATCTGGGAGTATTTTAAAAATTCTTGAGAAGACCGTGTTAAAATTCTGAAGTAAGACTTCGTGCAGGTAACTTTGATAAATATTTAGCTTTTTATCTCTGAAGGTAGTTTTTGAACCGTTGACACGTAGGTTTTATTACAAAAAAAAATCATTATTACATTGTAATTTTTTTTTAAATTTTACAAGGAAAATTCTTGGAAACTCAGGATCAAACGATATCACTTGTAAAAATGCAAGGCAGAGTTTTGTAGTACTGCAAATAGTACAAAGCTCTGCCTTGTAATTTTACAAGTGATATCTTTGGCAGATGAATTACCAAGAATTATACTTGTAAAATTACAAAAACAAATTACAGTGTATTCACTTTTTGCATGCAAATTAATCAGTTGCGTGGTTTAGGCCTTTTGGAAATGTTCGGCTATGACGTAAATTAAGAAACCATCCCAGATTTTGCCTGGAGTTTATACGGAAAACCCTGGAAAACCAAAATCAAGATGTCAGAATCCGGATTCGAACCTGTGTCCTTTTAAATTCGAGTAAAGCATCTTACCATTTATTATTTTTTCTAAAAAATTAGGGTTTTAGGAATAATAATGACTTGTTACTACCATTCTATTTAATGATTTGTCAAATTAATTAATTTTGACATTTCTGCTACGAACAAAGGTGATATATCTCCGTACTTTTACAAAAAAATTCCTTTGGAAACAATTTGCCAAGAAAACGTTTGTAATACTACAAGACCTATTATAAATTTGTACAATTTATGGCTAAGGTTCTTCATACATAGTATATTAAATACGTTTTTGGAGATAATGCATTGTATTTCTTACGTAAATTGGCACTTAATTTTATATTTTAATTGATGTTTTATTCAAACATTCTTTTTTAAAACCATGGAAAAAATAATAAAATATTCAACAATGTTACTATATTTTGTTTTATTGTGCTTATTAATGTGTGCAGTTAATACTGGAAAGGTAGAGGTTTACAAAAAACTTTATTTGTTGGAGGTACTGGGAACAGGCGGAGAATCTAAACCCAGTATTACTACGAACACTATTTTGTAGTGTCACAGTGTTTTCATGTAATTGTACAATTTTTCACTTATCTGTAAATTTACATGAATATTACTGTTCCATTTACAAAAAAAAATTACAGCGCATAATTTACTCGGGACTCAAACCCAGAACCCCTTGAATTAAGATCCGGCGTGAAACCAACCTTGGTATTGAGTCAGTACCACCTTGATCCATAAAACACACCTGAGCCATGTTGCAGAGAAAACAATCGCGTACTGAAATAAAAGCTCTGATTTCTATGACTGATGGAGTTTTTTTTAATCCTTTGATATGTATTGTAAACACAGACTGGCTAGTTAAATAATTATTCCTCACTTAATTTAAAACTAGATGAAAACGCTTTAAAACTATCCTTGGTGTGTGTTGTGTTTTTACGTCTCTAATCATCTTGTTGTGAATTTTGAGCCCAAATTAAGTTACCAAAGAAATATTGAAGTACATTATGCAATACGATTAACAAATCGTCAGTTAAAAAAGAAATTAGTTTGGCATTAAATACTGTTTTGCAGTTAGTTAAGTGAGTGTACTTTTACACAGGATAAGTAAATCTCGCCTAATAAATCAGTATAGTTTCTGGGGTGATTTTGGTTTAAAACACTTAAATTGAGCTTTTCAACAAACAATTATTTGATATTCTTTTGAAGTTGAGGTGAAACTAGAACATTTTTATTTATAGACAAACGACCATTAGGTGCACAGCAGTTTTACTAGCCGGAAAGATCACAATCAAGTCTGTAACGTGAATTGTAACTAGAAAGAAACTCCAATAACTTGAGCAATTTGAGAGGCGAGATAGCTTGTAAGTGTCGTGTCATTACGCTGAGCGATTTCGGTAAGTATGAGTGGATTGGCAGGAAGTAGATTTAGGATTCTCAATCAGCACCATTCATTCTGGATGATTGAGAGTATATTTACACAAGCAAGAGTTTTGTGGTAACAAGGGGGTTGGAGCGTGGTGATAACACAGCCACAAATTTCGCATTCATCATTTATTTCCATTTATGTTTAACAACATTCACAAAGCAAGGGAAACGAATAAAGTTGTAAAGACGACTTCTATACTCACTTTGTAAGGCGGGACTCCTAGATGAGATTCCGTAAGTGGCTGCATACCAAATTTTTTTTGTTGTTAAGAAACCAGTCGTACAAATAATATTCCTGATTCATAAGAAACACACTTAAACCTTGTTTTGCACACTGTTACAAATTTGCTTACGTCAAAAGATGGCACTCGCCGAAGTTACTGAGTACCACTAACCATAAATACATATGATATGAAAAAGTGCCTCGAAGCAAAAGCTATGCTTATTACGCAAAGTTTATCTGGACTCAGTTTAGAGCTAATCTCAAGTTATTTCAAATATTACTTGGGGCGAACGAAGATGCTCTACGACCGCCACGGCTCTTTTACTGATGACTAGAGAACTGAAAAAATTCGCAGATTCATTTCACGGTAGGATAGAGTCCAAATACTTTTGACATTATTTTGCTTCAGTGGTTGGGCCACAGTTTATCTGAAGGACTCTGGGCCAATGAAAAATCTTTACCAGAAGAATTAGGGAATCACGATCGTTCCAGTCAACAGGTGTTACAAGTCGATAACCAATCAGCAGATGTAATTTGCACGATTCTATCCTTTAGGGATTTGAAATCGCGAATTTTACAGGTCTCTACTGATGACTCTACACGCATTATCTCTCGCAGTTTCTCCAGAGGTGTGAGGGCTTTCTGTCCCCCTCCACTCCTCCCCAAAAGGAACAAACACCGGGCCTCGTGACTCGTCCGTCGTTCGCTCGACTCCATCTGAGGAGCTGAGCTCGGGGCGATTTCACAATGGTATCGTCTGCTGCCCGGTTGTCGCCCAGAGAGTGGGTGGTCGTAGTTACTGGACTCCAAACAGCCACCCTCAGATGTCGTGTTAATTCTCTTCGGGAGTCGTGCGGTAGCGTGGCCCGGGGCTACCTCGACTCGCCCATGCGAGTAGTCTCCGACCCGGGTCCCATGTCATCGTGCTGCTCGTCACTCGCCCAGCGAGTTGGCTGTTCGTCCCTGGCGGACTCGCAACACGTCACTCTGGTCGCGGTGTAGACGAGTGCTTCGTTGGAGACGTTGTGTGTTACTCGCTTCGGGACGTCAACTCGCCCAACGAGTTGCTGCTCGTTGGTGGAGGATTTCCGAACCATGACCCACGGGCGAGTCTATGGACACTCCGTGCTCTCGCTTTACGCCCATTTTCCGTGGTGGCGTCAGGCTTCTGGTGGCGTCGATCTTCGACGATAGTCGCGAAGATCGAGAACGTTTTCGTACAGCCAAGGAAAACTATAGTGTTCACATATTTCGGGTCTGATTCCGATGCATCACACGAGTCCGCGGGACGTTTCTCTGACCTACAGTCCGGCATCTCTCTTCTGACGTGGGCGCAGGCGTTACGGGCGCACGCCCCGTTACATTAGCAAAACATTTTTAACGCCTCTTGTAGGATTTCTTGATGTACGTTGACAACAATCTCGAAAGCTATCTTTAAATGCCTGCAAAAAAATTAAAAAAATGTTTACCAATGTAACCTATTGTAAGCTTAAACCAGCAAGGATAACTATTCTCCAGAACAAATTGCAAACAAATGAGAAATAGCAAAAGCCCCCTAGATGACTGGTCACCTGAAAAAAAAATCGCAGAGGCATTGAATTACCTTTAAACCAAATTTTTTTCCCCATAAAATTTAGCGAAAACGCAAGAGTGGAATTGTTGATCAAATAAAATTAATGATTCCAGGTGGTCGAAGCGTGATCCTGCATCCTGTGAATAAAAAATAAATTTTTATTGTAATAAATAGGCTAAAATATAAACAATAACATTCTTATTCCAGTAGATGGGTTTGGTAATGAAACGACGAGCCACTGCACGCAAAAAATTTCAGGAATGATGACAAACTGTAACAGTCAAATACTGAAGGTAATAACACGAGGCAGTTCCATTTATTGTCAAGTGCAAAGTTTTATGCGATAACTTTTCGATGTTTAAGTTCTAGGGAACAAACTTCTGTGGTAACCTGTAACACAATGGACGTAATACCCGCTACACACTCATAAACTGTACTAATACACTATTTAAAAAAAGTAAACTTGGGTTACGAACCTTAAATAATTTTTATGGAGTGCAAAAAACAAATGCCTAGTACTGTAAGAAATTAACCGGTTCAAAAAATCAAATACAAATAGAGTAAAAATCAAGGAGAAAATATAAATAAAATTAATGTATTAAACAAAGATTAAATCGATTTATAAAAAATTAATAAAAGTCCAAAAAGTAAATAGTTTTAGTTCCTAGATTTAACAAATAAAATATTAAAGGGAAAGCGTTCGCACTAACATTTAACACCGAGAAAAATATAATTTATAACTTTATTCGATTGAGTTCGGGTACAGTTTTAAATAAATGTCAATGGCAAGTTAAATCAAAATCATAACACAAAATGTCTACAAACAGCTAAGGCTAAATACATTAAAAGCTACTATGCTAGGTGTCAATATAAGTAGTATAGGTTAGCCGGAACTGGCGCAGGCTTCAGGCTGAGGTGCCGAGGTGCCGACCGCCATATTGGATTGTGTCGTCACGGCGGCCATATTGGATGAGCGTAACGGGACACAGCGTAACGGGACATGTAGTACCTTGACCTTTGACCCTCAAAATTCGCCAAAATTGGGCAAAAATTGCCCAAAATTCCTCAAAATTCGCCAAAATTTACATTTCTGTGGAAAAAAATTCCGCCAAAAAATCTCAAAAAATTCCTCAATTCAAAAATTAGGATTTCGAAAATCCTCAAAAGTCATTTTGTCTTAGAAAGAACCCAAATTCCTAAAAGAGGCTTAAGCATCCTTGTTTACAGCCTCCGATAAGCCTCTTACGTCATCTAGGATTATGACCGCCATCTTGGATTATGTCGTCACCGTTGCAGTTTCCGTTACGTCCGCCATCTTGAAAATCTTTATTTATTATACGATTTTAATGAATTTTTTTTTAAAAATTATAAAAAAATTCAAATAATAAAATTTTAACAAAATAATTATAAAAAATATACTTTTACGACACAGAATTCGGAGTCCTCGGTTCGAACCCGACGAGTGCAAAAAAAAAATAAAAATGGCGACCGATCCTTCCCTCACAGTGGACGCAGGCAGACTGACCCCCACCACTTTTACCAATGCATATATATCGTCACCTAGTATGACGTCATGTACGCCATCTTGAAATTTGGACACCACCTTGAAAATCTTTATTTATTATCTGATTTTAATGAAAAAAATTCCTAAATTCATCAAAAATTAACGTATTTGAATTCTGTTTGATTATATGGATGTACGTCCTTGGTTCGATTCCCGGCGAGAGTAAACGGTCGATCCTTCCTCCATGAAAGCTACCTAGACTGATCTACCACCACCAGTACAAAGGTATATATCATCAACTGGTATGACATCATGTCCGCCATCTTGTCTCCATCCGCTGGAGACCACCATCTTGTTTTCGTCTGATAGAGTGTGCCGATACCATGTAGTATAATTATCTGTTCACGATACTTTTGTCCTCAACTGTTGACATTGAACATTGACCTTGAAATTTGACCTTGACCTTGAACTTTGACCTTGACCTTGAAATTTGACCTTGACCTTGAACTTTGACCTTGACCTTGAACTTTGACCTTCACCTCGAAATTTGACCTTGACCTTGAAATTTGACTTTGTCCTTGAAATTTGACTTTGTCCTTGTCGACCATCATGGATTCGACATTTTATGTTCAGTACATGCTACCAGTAGCTACCACCTGCTGAAGTACTCCATCTTGTGTGTACTTATATTATTGAGTACATTTCCATCTGGATAATTTTATTCTAACCCGCTACAGTGCAGTAATCATTTATTACCGAGGTGCCCCCCCGCCATCTTGAAATTCGGCCGCCATCTTGAAATCATGTAATAATGTAGCTATAAAAGCGGGAAAAAATCCAAAATTCATAAAAAAAATCACTCATTAACTTACATATTGATTCGATCCGCTCCAGTCCTTGGTTCGATCCCTGAATGATGCAAAACATTTAATTTTATAAAAAAAATAATAATTTCAATAAACCATGTTCAAAATTCTTAAAGAGACTTTAAACCCTCTACTATCATCATCCTATCAGACATCAAGACCACCATATTGGAAATTCGTAATTGTAATGCTAGAGATTCGGGAAAAAGTTCAAAATTCATTAAATAAATTTGTAATCTATATACTGATTGATTAGATCGACTAAGGTCCTTGGTTCGATCCCTGGCCGATACAAAACAACTTTAATTTTAAAAAAGTACCAGAAAAGTGTAAGGTTCGAGAAATAAAACACCTCAAAGTCTTTTACAAACATAATATTTATTACACAATTTCTATCCTACTACAGAATCACTTGCGAAAGCCAGCAATCTTATAAACATTTAGCCCTGCATAGACGTGCAACGACTACTTCTTAGCTCCAAATGGCTCCCACAGCTCCAACAGCCTCCAAATGCTTAACACAGCTCCAAATGGCTCCAAATGCTCCAAACGGCTCCAAATGCTCCAAATGTCTCCAGCAGCTCCAAATGCTTGACAGCTCCAAATGCTTCAAAAGGCTCCAAATGCTCCAACAGCTCCAAAAAAAGGCTCCAAATGCTCCAATAGCCTCCAAATGCTTAACACAGCTCCAAATGGCTCCAAATGCTCCAAACGGCCTCCAAATGCTTGACAGCCTCCAAATGCTTGACAGCTCCAAATGGCTCCAAATGCTCCAAACGGCTCCAAATGCTCCAAATGTCTCCAAAAGGCTCCAAATGCTTCAAAAGGCTCCAAATGCTCCAACAGCCTCCAAATGCTTAACACAGCTCCAAATAGCTCCAAATGCTCCAAACGGCCTCCAAATGGCTCCAACAGCCTCCAAATGCTTAACACAGCTCCAAATGGCTCCAAATGCTTCAAACGGCCTCCAACTGCTTGACAGCTCCAAATGTCTCCAGCAGCTCCATATGCTTGACAGCTACAAATGTTTCAAAAGGCTCCAAACGCTCCAAATGGCTCCAAATGCTCCAAATGGCTCCAACAGCTCCAAAAGGCTCCAAATGCTTCAAAAGGCTCCAACTGATTCCAATTACTTTTCTTATCGAACTTGGCATGATTACTAACATGTCTTTATTTGTATACATTTTGACTGGCAGTGGTAACGTATTTTGCACCTTTAAGTTATAAGTTTTATTTAGAAATCAGATTTCGATAAATGGTAGATACCATTTGGAAATAAAATATATTAATTTATCTTCAAGTTTATACACATACATTTAATTTAAGCCATTATTGTATGTAGCCAGCTTCCCTCAGTTCTTTGAGTATGAAGGATATTTCTGTAATGTTCGAATAGTTTCCTGCACAAAGCGATCCATGTAGTAGTCGTAGCCTGTCAACCAATATGTTAGGATCTTCCCATGAGGTATAATCAATCTCTTCTGCTGCGTTCATCATCCTTGCATGTTTATTATAAATATTATGATATCTGGTGTCTTCCGTTTTAACACCAACCTCAGGGTTACTTTCCTCATCGTGCCAGTGATTATCACAAGCTTGATCAGGATAATTTATTTTATTACGACGTTTCCATCGTTTTGGTCTCAAACCACCATCACAGTCTTCGCTCTTGCATGCTTTTGGTGCTTCAGCACAGTACTCAATCATGTCAGCCTTAGATGTGTCAGCACAGTCTTCGTTCACGCCAGCTTCTGATGTGTCACCACAGTCTTCAATCATGTCAGCACCACAAACTTGATCAGGATAATTTATTTTATTACGTCGTTTCCATCGTTTTGGTCTCAGACCGCCATCACAGTCTTCGATCTTGCCTGCTTTAGGTGCTTCAGTACAGTACTCAATCATGTCAGCCTCAGATGTGTCACCACAACCTTCAATCATGCCCGCTTCAGATGATTCATCAAAGTCTTCGACCTTGTAAGCTTCAGATGGTTCTCCATCTTTCTCATTTTCATGGAGACTACTATATATTGGAGTAAATATATTTTCATTTCTAATGTGGTTACAACTTCCTTCGTTTGTTTTAAATTTTAAATTATTATCTTGATCTAGATCAGTAATTTTAGCATTAGCTTTTTCGCCTTCGTTCCTCTTCCGCGATGTTGTAGCCCAGTCTTCGTTATCTTTATTCATCTTAATTGTACAGGTCTTGTAATGTCTATCCAAGTAATATCTTCTACCAAAGGATTTCTGACACTGACTGCAATGAAATGGTTATTGACAAGGACTCAAATTACACTCGCTTCTCTCATGTCGTTTAGCATTCTTTCTCAAGGTAAACATTTTGCTACAGTATCTACAGTGATGACGTTTCGATACAGCAACAAATCCCGTTTCAGGATTCATATTAGTTACTGAGACTAATGCCAGATGCAAACTAAGAGTTTTAAATTAGATATATTACTTAAATAGAATTTTTTTATTATTTCATCAGCGAGAATTAATTTATCTCATTCAAAGGTACTTGTTGCAAGTAGTTCTGCTTTTCAACAACAGATGTCGCCACATGTTACTTGCAGGTAAATAATATTTAGTTCTTTTATGCGAGATGCGGGATGCTCACTAACGATCGCAATAGAACGATGGCTTCGCTAGACTCCAAGGAGAAGGAAGTACGTCCATCCTGTTAGTGCTTCTTAGATTTCTCAGAGATTATTTGACTGAGTAATGATATTTTTATTTTAATTTCCACCTGATAAAAATATTACAAGTGATGATTAAGTAGCAGAAGTAAACTAATTATTAGCAACCTTGAATAAAAAATGACATGCTTCATTAAGTAAAAAAATCCTTCATGCAGAGATAAATTCCTCATCAGTAACCAGAAGCACTCGGAGAAAACCATCAGATGTCTAGTCAGGAATAATCAGAAGCACTCGGAGAAAACCATCAGATGTCTAGTCAGGAATAATCAGAAGCACCCAGAGAAAACCATCAAAATATTGTCAAGAATAATCAGAAGCACACACGGAAAAATCCACCATAATACTGTCAAGAATAAACGGAAGAACACGGAGAAAACTGCCATAATATTGACAAGAATAATCGGAAGCACACGGAGAAAACCGCCACAAGTTTTCTTTGATATCATAAAATTTCAGGAAAAAATAACAAAAAATAAAAATAAATTAATAAAAAATTAAAAAAAAATAAATAAATAAAAAAAAAATTCTGGCTTGTACTAGAACTATATCTTTGCTCAACAATGAGAAGTTCACAAGCTAGCAGAATCTGTTTATGTATTTATTTATTTTATTTTTTAAAATTTTTTATTAATTAATTTTTATTTTTTGTTATTTTTTCCTGAAATTTTATGATATCAAAGAAAACTTGTGGCGGTTTTCTCCGTGTGCTTCCGATTATTCTTGTCAATATTATGGCAGTTTTCTCCGTGTGCTCCCGTTTATTCTTGACAGTATTATGGTGGATTTTTCCGTGTGTGCTTCTGATTATTCTTGACAATATTTTGATGGTTTTCTCTGGGTGCTTCTGATTATTCCTGACTAGACATCTGATGATTTTCTCCGAGTGCTTCTGATTATTCCTGACTAGACATCTGATGGTTTTCTCCGAGTGCTTCTGGTTACTGATGAGGAATTTATCTCTGCATGAAGGATTTTTTTACTTAATGAAGCATGTCATTTTTTATTCAAGGTTGCTAATAATTAGTGAACTTCTGCTACTTAATCATCACTTGTAATATTTTTATCAGGTGGAAATTAAAATAAAAATATCATTACTCAGTCAAATAATCTCTGAGAAATCTAAGAAGCACTAACAGGATGGACGTACTTCCTTCTCCTTGGAGTCTAGCGAAGCCATCGTTCTATTGCGATCGTTAGTGAGCATCCCGCATCTCGCATAAAAGAACTAAATATTATTTACCTGCAAGTAACATGTGGCGACATCTGTTGTTGAAAAGCAGAACTACTTGCAACAAGTACCTTTGAATGAGATAAATTAATTCTCGCTGATGAAATAATAAAAAAATTCTATTTAAGTAATATATCTAATTTAAAACTCTTAGTTTGCATCTGGCATTAGTCTCAGTAACTAATATGAATCCTGAAACGGGATTTGTTGCTGTATCGAAACGTCATCACTGTAGATACTGTAGCAAGGTGTTTACCTTGAGAAAGAATGCTAAACGACATGAGAGAAGCGAGTGTAATTTGGGTCCTTTTCAATAACCATTTCATTGCAGTCAGTGTCAGAAATCCTTTGGTAGAAGATATTACTTGGATAGACATTACAAGACCTGTACAATTAAGATGAATAAAGATAACGAAGACTGGGCTACAACATCGCGGAAGAGGAACGAAGGCGAAAAAGCTAATGCTAAAATTACTGATCTAGATCAAGATAATAATTTAAAATTTAAAACAAACGAAGGAAGTTGTAACCACATTAGAAATGAAAATATATTTACTCCAATATATAGTAGTCTCCATGAAAATGAGAAAGATGGAGAACCATCTGAAGCTTACAAGGTCGAAGACTTTGATGAATCATCTGAAGCGGGCATGATTGAAGGTTGTGGTGACACATCTGAGGCTGACATGATTGAGTACTGTACTGAAGCACCTAAAGCAGGCAAGATCGAAGACTGTGATGGCGGTCTGAGACCAAAACGATGGAAACGACGTAATAAAATAAATTATCCTGATCAAGTTTGTGGTGCTGACATGATTGAAGACTGTGGTGACACATCAGAAGCTGGCGTGAACGAAGACTGTGCTGACACATCTAAGGCTGACATGATTGAGTACTGTGCTGAAGCACCAAAAGCATGCAAGAGCGAAGACTGTGATGGTGGTTTGAGACCAAAACGATGGAAACGTCGTAATAAAATAAATTATCCTGATCAAGCTTGTGATAATCACTGGCACGATGAGGAAAGTAACCCTGAGGTTGGTGTTAAAACGGAAGACACCAGATATCATAATATTTATAATAAACATGCAAGGATGATGAACGCAGCAGAAGAGATTGATTATACCTCATGGGAAGATCCTAACATATTGGTTGACAGGCTACGACTACTACATGGATCGCTTTGTGCAGGAAACTATTCGAACATTACAGAAATATCCTTCATACTCAAAGAACTGAGGGAAGCTGGCTACATACAATAATGGCTTAAATTAAATGTATGTGTATAAACTTGAAGATAAATTAATATATTTTATTTCCAAATGGTATCTACCATTTATCGAAATCTGATTTCTAAATAAAACTTATAACTTAAAGGTGCAAAATACGTTACCACTGCCAGTCAAAATGTATACAAATAAAGACATGTTAGTAATCATGCCAAGTTCGATAAGAAAAGTAATTGGAATCAGTTGGAGCCTTTTGAAGCATTTGGAGCCTTTTGGAGCTGTTGGAGCCATTTGGAGCATTTGGAGCCATTTGGAGCGTTTGGAGCCTTTTGAAACATTTGTAGCTGTCAAGCATTTGGAGCTGCTGGAGACATTTGGAGCTGTCAAGCAGTTGGAGGCCGTTTGAAGCATTTGGAGCCATTTGGAGCTGTGTTAAGCATTTGGAGGCTGTTGGAGCCATTTGGAGGCCGTTTGGAGCATTTGGAGCTATTTGGAGCTGTGTTAAGCATTTGGAGGCTGTTGGAGCATTTGGAGCCTTTTGAAGCATTTGGAGCCTTTTGGAGACATTTGGAGCATTTGGAGCCGTTTGGAGCATTTGGAGCCATTTGGAGCTGTCAAGCATTTGGAGGCTGTCAAGCATTTGGAGGCCGTTTGGAGCATTTGGAGCCATTTGGAGCTGTGTTAAGCATTTGGAGGCTATTGGAGCATTTGGAGCCTTTTTTTGGAGCTGTTGGAGCATTTGGAGCCTTTTGAAGCATTTGGAGCTGTCAAGCATTTGGAGCTGCTGGAGACATTTGGAGCATTTGGAGCCGTTTGGAGCATTTGGAGCCATTTGGAGCTGTGTTAAGCATTTGGAGGCTGTTGGAGCTGTGGGAGCCATTTGGAGCTAAGAAGTAGTCGTTGCACGTCTATGCAGGGCTAAATGTTTATAAGATTGCTGGCTTTCGCAAGTGATTCTGTAGTAGGATAGAAATTGTGTAATAAATATTATGTTTGTAAAAGACTTTGAGGTGTTTTATTTCTCGAACCTTACACTTTTCTGGTACTTTTTTAAAATTAAAGTTGTTTTGTATCGGCCAGGGATCGAACAAAGGACCTTAGTCGATCTAATCAATCAGTATATAGATTACAAATTTATTTAATGAATTTTGAACTTTTTCCCGAATCTCTAGCATTACAATTACGAATTTCCAATATGGTGGTCTTGATGTCTGATAGTATGATGATAGTAGAGGGTTTAAAGTCTCTTTAAGAATTTTGAACATGGTTTATTGAAATTATTATTTTTTTTATAAAATTAAATGTTTTGCATCATTCAGGGATCGAACCAAGGACTGGAGCGGATCGAATCAATATGTAAGTTAATGAGTGATTTTTTTTATGAATTTTGGATTTTTTCCCGCTTTTATAGCTACATTATTACATGATTTCAAGATGGCGGCCGAATTTCAAGATGGCGGGGGGGCACCTCGGTAATAAATGATTACTGCACTGTAGCGGGTTAGAATAAATTTATCCAGATGGAAATGTACTCTATAATACAAGTACACACAAGATGGAGTACTTCAGCAGGTGGTAGCTACTGGTAGCATGTACTGAACATAAAATGTCGAATCCATGATGGTCGACAAGGACAAAGTCAAATTTCAAGGACAAAGTCAAATTTCAAGGTCAAGGTCAAATTTCGAGGTGAAGGTCAAAGTTCAAGGTCAAGGTCAAAGTTCAAGGTCAAGGTCAAATTTCAAGGTCAAGGTCAAAGTTCAAGGTCAAGGTCAAAGTTCAAGGTCAAGGTCAAATTTCAAGGTCAATGTTCAATGTCAACAGTTGAGGACAAAAGTATCGTGAACAGATAATTATACTACATGGTATCGGCACACTCTATCAGACGAAAACAAGATGGTGGTCTCCAGCGGATGGAGACAAGATGGCGGACATGATGTCATACCAGTTGATGATATATACCTTGGTACTGGTGGTGGTAGATCAGTCTAGGTAGCTTTCATGGAGGAAGGATCGACCGTTTACTCTCGCCGGGAATCGAACCAAGGACGTACATCGATATAATCAAACAGAATTCAAATACGTTAATTTTTGATGAATTTAGGAATTTTTTTCATTAAAATCAGATAATAAATAAAGATTTTCAAGGTGGTGTCCAAATTTCAAGATGGCGTACATGACGTCATACTAGGTGACGATATATATGCATTGGTAAAAGTGGTGGGGGTCAGTCTGCCTGCGTCCACTGTGAGGGAAGGATCGGTCGCCATTTTTATTTTTTTTTTTGCACTCGTCGGGTTCGAACCGAGGACTCCGAATTCTGTGTCGTAAAAGTATATTTTTTATAATTATTTTGTTAAAATTATATTATTTGAATTTTTTTATAATTTTTAAAAAAAAATTCATTAAAATCGGATAATAAATAAAGATTTTCAAGATGGCGGACGTAACGGAAACTGCAACGGTGACGACATAATCCAAGATGGCGGTCATAATCCTAGATGACGTAAGAGGCTTATCGGAGGCTGTAAACAAGGATGCTTAAGCCTCTTTTAGGAATTTGGGTTCTTTCTAAGACAAAATGACTTTTGAGGATTTTCGAAATCCTAATTTTTGAATTGAGGAATTTTTTGAGATTTTTTGGCGGAATTTTTTTCCACAGAAATGTAAATTTTGGCGAATTTTGAGGAATTTTGGGCAATTTTTGCCCAATTTTGGCGAATTTTGAGGGTCAAAGGTCAAGGTACTACATGTCCCGTTACGCTGTGTCCCGTTACGCTCATCCAATATGGCCGCCGTGACGACACAATCCAATATGGCGGTCGGCACCTCGGCACCTCAGCCTGAAGCCTGCGCCAGTTCCGGCTAACCTATACTACTAATATAATTTGAGGCTGCTATCTAGATTGTTATTTTAGCTAGTTCGAGATAAAGCAGCTGGATACATACATAGTATGAATGTGTATTTCATACCCGAAAGACGTTTAATGTGGTAGTAACCTTAATTATTTTGCTTCTTAAGTTTTTTTGTTTAATCCACATAATTATAAAAAAAATCCTAATTTAATCATTTATAAGAGCATTTAGAGCTTATTTGATACTAAAAACGTCATTATTTAATAGTTTAAAAAAAATTAAAGGCAAGTTTTGTGTCAGTCTAATCATGTACTGAAAGCATGAAGTCATGTGGTATATAGTTTTTGTTTAACCGTTCGTATTTAGCCTTCATCAAAAAACATTTTTTTTAATGTATCATCTATTAAGTAATAAAAAGTAGGGTTTCCCGAAACCCTAAATAATTACAGATTTCTGTGGTTTTGGGAAAACGTAATTTTATTTATTTGAAAAATGATATTTTAAAATAAAGAATTTTTAAGAAGGCTACATAAAAACGGTTAATCCAAAGCTGTATATCACATGATTTCATACATTCAGTACATGCGAGGACTGATTTAAAATCAAAACTATTAAATAAGAGTATTTTTAATAAATAATCTATCAAACAAATATATTTGGTTATATTATAATATTATTTACAATCATGTGCAAAACATTCTATAATAAAAGCTAAAATAATTTTTGGTAATACCCCCTTAAGCATGTAAAATTTGACATAAGCTGAGTTTTGCCTGCTCTCTTGTAATTTTATGTAGTGATCCTTTTTTTTTTAATACTGAGGGTTTTTTCTTCTATGATAGTCATTGTAAGAATCATTCAGTGAAACGGTTGTGCACAAGCCATTCAGTAAAAGATTTAAGTAATTCTACTGATTTTTTCCGGCCGTAGTTTGCAGAGGCCACAGCTGGGTTTGAACGTCGTGATAGGTTCCTATGACAGCGGGGAAGTGCGAGAGAGTGTTCAGAGCAGGAGCAAGCCCTAGGCCTGTACAAATACTAGTTTTTTTTATGCGATGAGAACATCAAAACCCATATTTAAAATATGCGTGAGTTCGAATATAATTGCGAATATTGCTCTC
This sequence comes from Bacillus rossius redtenbacheri, assembly GCF_032445375.1. NCBI lineage: Eukaryota > Metazoa > Arthropoda > Insecta > Phasmatodea > Bacillidae > Bacillus > Bacillus rossius. The sequence goes on along the minus strand of NC_086330.1, from coordinate 40,060,884 downwards.
GGTGAAGCTTTTAAAATACGGGATTGAATTGAAAAATACTGCTACGAACGTGACATTGGCCGGGACACGTGCAGGTGCAGAGCTGGCTGGCGACTGCCACAATATGATATGTGCCGCACGCGCCTGAAAGATAACAAGGATTGTCGCTTTCCCCCCTCCTTCCCACCACTCCCCGCGCGGCGCCTGCCTTTGACACGTAACTGACACCGGACAGCTGGGAGTTGCGCGAGCCGCCGACACGTGTTTTCGAGAAATTTCTGCCGTCGGGACGGCTCGGAGTCACGCGACAGACCCCGGCCGCTCTCGTGAGTTCTGGAATTGCGCCGGGTCCTATATATAGGCCCGAGGACGTCAGGGGAGAGTCAGTGAGTTCAGAGTGTTCAGTCGGGAGTTCTCCCGCGGCGGAGTTTCCCGGCGATAGTGCCGCGGGTGCGGCAGAGTGGCGAAGTCCTTGGACGAAGGGAAAGTGCGTCGGCGGCGGCGGAGTGTGGCGACGGAGTCCTGCGGTGGTGACCCACGAGGGGTGCTGCGGCGAGAGTTGCGCCAGAGGTGCGGCCCAGAGAGTTGTGTGGAACGAGTGACTGGGGAATAGACCTTTCTTTAAGTGTAATTAATTATTTGCGATTTTAGAAGATTTTTGTAAGTGACATAAGTAGTGGCAATAAATAAAATTGTGTAGTGTAATAAAATCTTTAATTGGGCTATCCTTTACACACCCGCAGGAAAATCGTAACAATACTATTTAACGTTTGTAATGTTTCAACTGATTACGTGAGTAACTAATTGAGCCCTATGAACAAAATAATTAAATAAAAGTTATAAAATAACAATGCATAGTAGGTATTTATATTGGGCATTCGTAAAAGCAAACGAAGTGGCACCTTTAGATTTTTTTTATACAGCCAACTTTATTCAAGCAAACATATACAACAACAAAAAAACTAAATATTTTCATGAGCGAATCTTAGGCTTCTAATGTTTAACGCTTTGCAACAAATGTGAAATTTCACATCAGATGCAAAGATTTGCATCACAACCGATGCATCAAATAAAAAAATGAATATAAAATTTTCTGGTGAAGTGAAATCAGATATTATTAAAGTTATATTTTAAAAAAACTAACAAAACACGCTTCAATGGTTGCACGAACTAAAAAGTAAAAAATAATAATAACCTTTAAATTTTAATAATCTGTTCAACAGCTATAGAAAAAACTACAACTCTGCATATCGTATTTTTTTTAATTAGCTTAAAATAAGGATCAAGTAATAAACAAAACAATTAATTCTAATAAAACAAGCGGGTGTGCTCTCCTCTTTCATTTTCATAATGACTCTATCCTAACGAATAGTCATTTGTGGTAGAAAATTTAAGACATCTGATATCAAGCGTGCGGTTGCTCTCTTCTTTCATTTTCATAACGACTCTAGCCTAACGAATATACATTAGTGGTAGAAAGGTTAAGACAGCTGATATAAAGCGAGATTGCTCCGCACTGGCCTCTAGCGAGCCGGGAACTTAGAGCGGGAACTCGTGGCTCGAAGCCGCCGGCCGAGAGAGAGAGAGAGAGAGAGATAGAGAGAGAGAGAGAGAGAGAGAGGTCTCGCCGACTGCGGATCCGCGTCACGCGCCGGACCGCCGCGGGGAGCTTGTGCGGTCCTGGCGGCGAGGGTCTGGCCTGCGGGCCAGCGCGGTCTGCCCTGAAGCACGCCCCGGGGACCCCCACCCGTAGCCTCGCCCCTTCGAGGACGGCAAACCCGCGGAGCAGCTCTCCCGTGTGAAGCTAGCCTTCGTCAGTCTTACTCCTTGAGTCGCGTCCGAATCGGTCTCCAGTTCACAGTAGGGCGTAAAGTAGCACGGTCGTGCACATATGCTTAAGGCCAGGTTTAACCCCCCCCCCCCCCACTCTTCCCCGAAATGTTACCTCATTTTAATGCCATAGATTTTTTTTTATCAGGGACATTTATACTTTTTTGGATTTTGTGTTTTGTATAGAATTTTTTTCACCAAATATGTAATACTCGTTATCTGCCCTTTTTTTAAAAATATTATTAGTTTTAGTTTTTTATTTGTTTTATTAATTGCGTTACTATCACCCACTAGGAGTTCCGTTTCTGAGTTTCAATAGCTGGTTAATACATACTTAATTTCTTACAAAGTACAATTTTTGATCGATTTCTTTATGAAATTCTGCAATGAGCGAAAAAAATAATAATAATTTGAAGGATAAAGCCAATCCTTATGGGGGCACATCTAGTAAGGGGTGAGGCGGAAATGATAAGTGCGAAGCTCGCTGGTGCTTCTGGTGCGGCATTGCCTCTAAGCGCAAGGCTCTGAAATAACGCGCAGTCTTCTCGTCGTGCACGGTAAAATTATCAGGTTTGAGTGGTGGCCACAATATTATATGGCGTTAGAAGTTAAGATAAATGTGTAATGCAAGTCGCTGGAATGCTTTCAGCAGAATCTGCCGAGCGTTTCATGGCTGAAAATCATTCTGAAAACAAGCGTTTTAGACAGTTAAGCTCTCCCTAAAAAAAAAATAACCACTCATCCGCCCTCAGTATATTATTAAATGCTATTCACCACTCTGAGAGTAGTGTTCAAAGAAAGTTTCTTCTGTAGCTCCGCACTCCGTGTTTGTGGCCAGAAACTTAGGTTCAGGGATGAACCCCATGACTAGACACCTGCAGAATTCGCGGATTCATTCGGTGATAGGCTATAATTCAAACACATATACCTCTTTGATAATTTTGCTATTGGCTTACTGTTCATCTGGACGAATCTCAACCAGTTATAAACTCTCAACCAAAGAAGGATCAAATCACAGACAAACCAGCTGAGACGACTTACAAGTCGGCAGCCAATGAACTTGCGTTATTTGCCCGAGTGTACAGGGGTATGTGCAGTCTATCCTGAAGGCCATTGAAACCGCGAATTTTGCAGGTCTCTACCCATGAGATCATGACTTGCTAGCGATAAAGCCAAGGACTAGGACATAATTCTACAGGAATCAGAGAAAGATTAATGCCTACTGACGCAGAGGGAGAACAAAAATTTAACCAGTAATCTTGCTGGTTAACCAAATGGAGTAATACTTTCTTTCGGTATCAAGTCACGTCCAAAGAACGCCTTAAAATTCGGAATTGAAGCGGATGTGTTTGGGACGGGTGCGAATATACCAAGTGATGGAGTCTACTAGTAAAGTCTAATCAATAAGAAAACCTTTCTGCAGCCCACAGTGACGAATCAGACGGAGGGCCGTGCTCGTATCGAATGACAGACCGAGTACGCCTACTAACACACATAACAGTTATTTAAAGGTCTTAACAACAAACAATATACATTACACAAAAGAAAACTTCGTGTTTCCAGATGATGTGTTCTTTGAAGAAACTAAGTTTTTATTTTAATTTTTAGGTTTTCGTGTTTTATTTGTAACATGTCAGGCAGGTAAGTGCAATTAATTTTTATTCTGTGAACTTAACAAGACCTAATACATTTTGTTGATTCCCTGTGAAAACTTTAAGAGTTTACATTAAAAATAAACCGGATCTTCATTTACCGTAACAATACGAAAATAGCTATTAGGGGACTAAATTATTAAAGTTCTAGAAACTCTCAAGGGTAATTTATTCCCGCGATTCTTGATCTACCAATTTTTGTTACAAATTATAGGACTCAAATTAAATCTTAAATATTGGCCAAACAAAGCTTAAATAATATATTTCCTACCTACCATTTATACGTTATCATATATATTTTTTTGTTTAAAGCAACAGGCTCCGGCAGGCAACCACTAAAAACGTAACCCAGAATTTTACGCTGGCGACTTTACAAGAGCAACAGTTGCCTAGATTCACGAATAACTTCACTTCAAAGAATTCCCAAAGATATGTCAAGTCTTTGGTTTGTTGAGCCATATCTTAAGTTGTAATTATCTAAAGTGAACAGTAATTAGTATCTATTAAAATTTTAAGGACAGGGATTAAGGGAGAATAAAAAAATATTCTTGTATTTCTTGATATAACAGTGGAAAAATAACCTAACCTATCTCCAACCATATCTGCCAGAATCTTTACAAAGCTTTGAGTTGTATATAATAGGCAAAAATACGCTCTAAGTTATATAATAGACAAAAATGCATCTCCAAATCAATTTATTATTTTTTTTAAATTATATTAGTAATTTTTTAATTACGATAACAATGATTTTAACTGTAGCTTTTTGTAAAGTAATTTATTTATATCTTTTTTAGTATCAAACAGCTAATAAATGTCTTGTGCATGTCAATGTCATTAGCAATGATGTTGTTTCGGATATAAGGTAGCAGGTCTAAATATGCACAATTTTTTTCTGAAAACCAATTTATACCTTGTTTTTTTTCTCGACATTTTTCCTCTCTACCTAACCCAAGCAAAAAAAAAAAAAAGGACAGGTCAAAAAACACGGACTATTTTCGTCATGTTGAAATTAAATTGTTTACATTGAATCTTTTCTTACGCAGAATAAAAAATTTTCTCCGTTTATTTTCAGGCACGTGAAGCGTCATTCTGGAAGCAAAACTGCAATGCTCTAATATATATAATATTTATTCTTCCGCAGACAGGCGGGTTTGATTTGAGGTTTCTTTGGGTCGCGGACGAGACTTTAAATGTTTCACTTACCGCGGCTCTGCCAGGGAGCGGCCGGGTTGCGGACGGCCACTTGGGGCACTAATTGTCGGGCGCGAGCCAATTACGACGCCTGCCGTGCCTCAGCAGCCCTGGGGGGGGCGGCGTGACGTCATGATTGCGGGGCTGTCGCGTCATTAGCGGCCGGACCGCTCGGCTGCAGAGTTCGAGTTGGGGGTCGGAAAGGGGAAAGAAGGGCGAGGTGATGTGCGGGGTATATGGGGGAGCCTCCAGGATAATTGGGAGACACCCTGTAGAGCGTGCGGAGGTGCCACTAGTCAGCAAGATCCACAATTTCCCCTCAGCCCCCTCCTCTAGTTCACCCACCTTCCCCCCCCTCTCCCCAACGAGATGTTCTCGGCCGGTTATTGGCGCGGGGCACGCTTGACCTCAACTTTCAGCGCTGCCTTAAATCAACCCCTCTTCCACTCCCCCCCTCCTACTAGATACCCCTTTTCCTATTCACCAACCCTCTCCTCTTCGCCGTGCCGCGTCACGCCATATCAGAGGTGCCGCAACTCTCTTCCGAAGACAGAGTTACCTCTCTCTCTTCCTCTCTCTCAGCCGACCCTTCATCAAGTTCCACTCAGCCCCTGCAGATACTCCAAGGAATATGCACAGCGCTGCTCGTCCGCGCCACGCTATCAGTGTTCTCCAACACGAGATACCCTCAGTAAAAACACTTTCTGATAGCGTATTTCATGAAACTAATTTTACTTTGTTTTATATAGTGATGCTTATTTAAAGCTTTGTATGGCGGAAACTAAAAGTTAGCTCCTTCCTCAATAGTTAACATTTAAATAGAGGGAGCGTGAAAACGATGTTCGTTCCCCCAATGTACGGAAGTGCATAGGCGCGCACAATTAAGTACAAGTATGTTAGAACATGCATAACACTCATACTTGTGCTTAATCAAAGATAACTAACAATAGTTTAGTGTGCAAATGAATGCTTTAGTATACAAACGTAAGTAACTTATATGTTTAAAAGCATGTGCCATTACGTCCTATATTAAGCAACTCCCATTTTTGTTATAATTTTTCTTCCTGATTTAAATATTGTCTAAGAACTATCAGAGTTCAAAGCCCAAATTATCATAAAACATCTTAAATTTTAAGATGAGAGGATCGTTTTACATTAAATATAATTTTGTGTTTGTTTTCTCTACTATGCATTTTGCAAGACTTATTGTATGTAATAAGGTATTTTTTAAAAATAGGCTACTCACGTTTATCCTTTCAATAAACAGTAACTTTTTTTTCTGCCTTGTTTACTTCTGAGTTTAAATACGGTTATATATTTTCAGTAATCGAAGTTTATTTCTAAGAAAAATCTTTCAACATGTTTTATTTCCTGTTTTAATCAACTGTGTTAATTGGTGCCATTTTTTTAATTAATTAATGTTTTCACGGCTGGTAAAAGTAGTCAAAAATAATCCCGGAAAACATAGTACGTGGTATTAGAGCTATCCAATTATTTTATCGAATGTATCTCGGTAAATAAATGTAATAATTTACAGTCAAGAAATATTTTCAACTTGTCTAGAGAATTGCGGGAGGATGTTTGTGTGCCTTTTATTTTTTTCATGCTCTTTTACAAGTTTCCTGTCAACCGTTACTGTACGTTAGCATAATTTATCATGCTAACACTTCTTTGATACGGAATAATGTGACCACCGTGCGCACGATAATCAGTAAAATTATATGAATTATATGAAAACTGAAGTAAGCGAGAATGATAATATTTCAACGTCGTATAACTAATAGAAGTATTTATAACACTAAAAGAATTAAAATTTTAAAAAAATGTAAAGTGGAAAACTTACATATAAACTTGATTAACTTAAAAATTTACTAGTGTAACTCCTATTAACTAGAAAAAATTAACTTATCGTCACCACATCAATGCTAAACGTTTGATTAGTTACTAATGAATGAAAAATAAGTCATAAAATAATGTAGAACACTAAAATTGCATTAAAAAAGTACTGAGACTGATTTAAAACGCCATTGCTGGAACCAGACTGCGCGATTAATATTAAACTTGCTGATAGTTAAGTAACATGGCAGTGAGTGTGAAAACGTTTGGGGAGCTTCATTGTTAAAACGCTATTGTTTTATTATTACTCTGATGTGTTAACAAACCACAGTTAACCAAAATATTCCGCGTTACATTGGTCAACATTTTTTGGTCTTATGCGAAAGTTTGTTTCTTCGCAAATAATCATTTGACATTTTTTCTTCCCTGGGCGAATAATTCCAGCGAAGACGCGCGGGTAGCTGAACATGGCACGTGATAGTTTCGCGGCGACTAAAGCAAACGCTTCTCCCGCCTCCCTAGTCTCGTTTTTGTTTCTGTTCTCTGTCTGTGCAGGGCCCCCCACTACCACCACCTCGCCCGAGCCGCCCGGTGCCAGCACAGACTCTGTGCCGGACGCTAACCTCAGCTCCGTCGGTAAGCGCTCTCGCCTGACGCTTCTCTGTTGCTCCCCCCGTGCGCTTCCCACTCCCACGACTGCACACTGCCACTCCCCTACCCCTTCCGTTCACTAAACCGCCCTCTTCCACCGTAGCGGGCGCGCTTCCATCAAGCGTTTTATCAGGGTAGTCGCCTCCCTAAACACCCCTGTTATCACCCGCTCGACCCCCCGGACAGCCGCGCTAACTGCCCGTGGCTCCTCGACGACACGTAGTGCCCTGCAAACCCCTCTCTCGCGCACCAAGCGCTACCCCTGCACGGTGCCGCCACCACAGTCCAACCCGTCTCTCGCAAGGGTTCAGAATTCCGAACAATCCTCCAGCTGTTTAAAACTGCCTGGGCCTTCGAGGCTGAAACCGCGTACAAGTGCTGGATATTTTTTTTTCCCCCTTCGACGTTCCGCTCTGCGTTGTAGCAGGGATCATCCTCGGGTTTGAGAAATCGTCTTTATGTATGGCTGCGATTGATCGTCCTTTGAGGGAAACGGCTATCCGGGAACACATATACGGTGCGCAGAGTTTCAGGGGAATAAAACCACGCGATTTCAAAACCACTCAAGACATCCGAGTAGGGTCTGTTTATGAAAAGCATTTGAAAATTCGCTGCTGATGTATAAGTAGTTTTTTTTTCGGATTAAGTTTTTAAACTGTATTTTAAAAAAAGTTGAATTAGCTGAAAGGCGTGTATTAAGAGTAAATTTTAGGCATTACACAAACGGTACAGATTCTTGAAAGCACCCAAAAGACTTTCATTACATTTTTGTCTTAATTTCTCTGCCAAATAATGTTACGGTCACTGCTTGAATTTCATAGTTATCATATGCACAACGAGAAGACTGCGCGCCAGTTCAGAGCCTTGTGCTTAGAGGCGATACCGCGCTAGAAGCACCAGCGAGCGTCGCACTTAACGTCCCGCCTCACTAACACAGATACACCTCTGAGGCGGGCCCCTTACTTAGTGTGTTTCCATGCGCAAAGAGTCTAGCAACATCAGGCATCACAAAGACGTTTCTGAGCTGATTTCTCAACCATGGAGATGCCTGCTGCAATGCAGCAATCTAACACTTTGACGTGGTTCAACTGTAAAAGCTAATCTAGTTTATTGGAGAATGGTCATGAAAGTCTGTAAACTGTTTTATTCGCGGTTTTTTTTTACCGATAAAAGGACAACAGAACAGTCCTGTAATAGTTTATATGCTTGTTTACAATCGAGTACTTAAGAATTGACAGTAAAAATAAGTTCTGATCCTTTAAATATAAATGTGTTTACAAGTGTAATTGTTCAAGAGTGTCAATTTTATGTCAGTTATTAATCATTACACTCGCATACACAGAGTAATATTTGAAGGACATGGCTAATTATTTCCGTTAGTTCTGGAGTAATAAATTTTAAACCAGCCTTTTCAATGAAGCAGTAACCACACTTCGGCATCGACAACAGAATTATCCATATACGTAGCATTCTAAACCATAGTTCAATAAAGTTTCCAATGTTGCAGAAATATTTCGGCAATGGTACATCCAACCTTGCCTGCTGTTTGTTGTCCCTGTATGAAAAATATTTTTTTTAATACAACCACAACGCTTCTCGATGTATTAAGTATTATTTTGATTATTTTTTCATCAATCGTGATAAGTATCTCAGAAGTGAATACTGTAATTTGTACTTATTCGTCGAATAACTTATAACTGGGGAATAACTTAGTGCGTTATTACATTAGCATTGCCATAATTCCTGCCTTGTGCGTATCCAATGAAATGTAACTTAACATCAGGTATGATTAATTAAGCACGTCAGCAACTAGGTCTAATTTTTTTTCTGTTCTCATTTTAATTTTTTGTTTAGCGTGTTTCTTAAACTTACTAACTTTTTTCCAAAATTTAATATTCTTTTTAAAGTTTTAGGAACATTGATACACCTTACAGAGAAGGTCTTTATTAAATTATTAAAAAATTATAAACCTTATTATTTTAACTCAACGGAAGTTTAATCGCTTATATAAATAGAATTTATTTATTTCATTTGAAAAAAAAATCGTACGTCACTTCCAGCTTGACAAATATCTTCAAACACCTATCAGCGACCTTCATTAACACTGCTTGAAATTTTCTGGGAAGTATTGCAAACTAACTAACTTGTGTTTTTTATTGTATGAGAAAAACATTCTCTATTGTTTTATGATATTTTTCATGTCTTAACTTGCACTCATGTGTCCGTAAGTGTTGGCATGGGCTTTTACTAAACTCGCATGAATTGTTGCTTTTCTCTGCATGAATATTAATCTTCATTATTTGTGTCGTCTTCAACATGCTAGCAAACGTTTTGGTCGCATCTTGTATAGAACATTGCATTTCCTTCGTTGTAGCGATGTAGTTCCTAAAGACAGGAAACTACATCAGGTCTCTTCCTATTAGCAAAAAAAGAGAGACGCTGCTTTTAAAAACCCTTTGACATTTCGCTCATTAAGGCTGGAGTCTAATAACGTTACATAATTATTCAACTCTCCTTTCCTGAGTGAAAAATTTCGTTAAATGTTTTTTTTCTCTCTCTCTACCAAATGAAATTACGTTTCTTTTTAAAAAAAATGTCACGAAACTGTGAGCTTAAAATCAATCATGGCAGCTTTACAATGTAAACTAGAAAATATGTTAAGAAAATATGTTAAATATTAAAATTTGTTAAGAGATTTATGTCAGCATAGAGCGTATATTTGAATTTTAAATATTCAATCTACGGAGATTATTAGAAAATATGTCTGGTTGGATAAATTGCCACATTTTGCAATGAAGATTAAGCTGTTTAGATACTACTTACTGCATAATTAAAATTTAAAAACAAATAGTTTTTATGTCAATAAAGTGGCTCAGAGTTTACATCTAGCAAGTCTAGTTGTTTCCCACGTTTTTAAACGACATTGCGTTTGACTTACTTTTTAAACATGTTTTAATACAAGTTAAAGAATGTTCAAAGATACAAATATAACAAAAATAGCACTGAGAAATTTATAAACAATTTTTAATTATGTGTATTGAAAATTTATATTTTATTTTACCTTCTTTACTTATCAGCATATTTTATAACTTCAATTGGATTTTTTTCCTAACTAATGTTTAAGAGCTTGCTGAGGCAAGCAAGTTTGTCTTCAAACGTTTTTACTCTTTTGCGACAAATAACGTTCCAGATCAATGATTATCATTTTAAATTTCCTTTATATATTACTTTAACTTTTCATTTAGTAGGAACTAGAGTAAATATGTCGTTTCATATTGAGCTTGACGGAATATTTACTTTCAACTCCTCTATATCTATTCTAATTACACATTCTGAGCATATAACTAATAAACTGTCGGTTACAGGTGTACATACATACCTACAATTTAATAAAGCATAGTAAATGCAGTTAATGGGTGTGAAAATCAACGACTTCTTTCAAACCTAAAGTATACATTGATTTTTAATACTCTATTCGAAAAACATTAGTTGTCACCATACAATATATTTCACGAATAGTCACAAAACGATTTTAATAATAAATTTAATTTTTATGCGGGGTCTACAAACTGTTTGTTCGAGGTTGTGTAAAGAATTGTCCAAAGTAAAAAAGAAGATTGATATTGTTACGATCGTGAGCAAGGCCGCGTCACGCGTAGGTGCAGAGCTAGCTGGGGTGACATCACATGCCACCGTAACATGAGATGTGCAGTGGGCACCTGGGTCGCCGCTTCCCCTCCCTCCAGCCCACTGCTCCCCGCGCGGCGCTGTTAGTTTGACATCCTAAACCTGACAGCTGCGGAGTTACGCGAGCCGCCGACACGTGTTTCGAGAGATTTCTGCCGTCGAGTCGGCGAGGAATGACGCGACTGGCCTCAGCCGCGCTCGTGATTTCTGGAAGGCGCCTGGGCTGACACATAAGACGAGGACGCCGGCCTCAGGAGTCAGAGTTCAGCCGGGAGTTTTCCCGCGGCGGAGTTTCCGGGGCGATAGTGCCGCGGGTGCGGCAGAGTGGCGAAGTCCTTGGATGAAGGTTCCAGGGCAGGGAGTGAGTCAGTTCAGTGGAGTCGGGAGATTTCCCGCGGCGGAGTTTCCGGGTGATGAAGCGGCGAAGTTCCTGGACGAAGGTTCCAGGGCGGACAGTTCAGTTCCGGGAAACAGTGTCGCGGGTGAGGCGAAGTCCCGAGCGGGGCGTCGAGTGGGTCCTCGGTGAAGGGAGGTGCGACGGCAGCGGCGGAGTGCGGCGACGGAGGTCCGCGAGGGATGCTGCGGCAAGAGTTGCGCCAGAGGTGCCGCCCAGTGAGGTGTGTGGATTATAAGAAACGAGTGACTGGGGAAGCAACCTTTTTTTTTTTAAGTTAATTGATTGTTTGGCATATTAGAAGATTATTTGCAAGTGACATAAGTAGTGGCAATAAATAAAGCTGTGTAGTGTAATAAAATCTTAAATGGGAATATCCTTTATGAACCCGGTAAATCGTAACAGTATATATATATATATATATATTTATAGATTTTTTCTATTAGCCTACACACAAAAAATTCCATCTGATTAAAATGTATGCCTTATTTTATGTTATTTTTAATATTTCCATTGAAAACGGGATGTTTTCTATCTACTATGTAATATTTATTTGATTTGTAATAGTGACATGTTTCTTTAATACTATCGGAGTTGGTTGTTGGTGTTCGTGTGTAATTGCCATGAGAATGATGAACGAATAATACAGTTCTCCTAGCTTCTCAACTGTATTCCTTACAACGAAGTGAATATAATAAATGACAGTAAGTAGAAAAATCCAAGTAAGTACACTTATTTATTACATATTACCAAACTCCCGAATTGGGTTACAGTTGAAAACAAAAATTCTTTCTCCACTGTGCTTCATAAACCAATGCATAGTGCTGTACGTAGCCGCTCCTCTGCGATTTGCCAGCGTACTGCGCCTACTTCACATGATACCACAATCGTAAGAAGTGTGAAAAACAGAACATATTAATTACGCCGGCTCTTTCTTAACACTGGTTACATTGACACTGGGTCAATTAGCATTTTAATTTTGTTACTTTAAGCCTTGCTGTTGCCAATATAAATGCTGTGTTGCCTGAAAACTTTAATTACGCAGTTCTTACAGCAAGAAACGGATCAGCTACAAATAAAAATTTACTGCTCTAAGAGACACTTAAGTGACGTTAAGTGACGCTATGCATAATTACCTATGAATAGAATTTAAATTACTTATAATATGTACAGAAAAATACTTGGTGCTTAAGACATATGGTCTGTCATTCAAGTTCGGTCCACAATGGTGACTTAAACTAAAGAGTTATGAAACGGCCAATTTCTTTGAATATGAAATATTGCTTTCAAAGATTTAAAGAGCAAACATTCATATCATACCGACGAAAGTTGCTTTAAGGCCCAGCTGTCTCAGCAGAAGGCGCCGCCGATTGCGGCAATAGCTTATTCGCAACTTGCCTTAGTTCTCGCTCTTGTACGACGACTGTCCCGTGGCGGTGGTGCAGCATGTGGCCCACGACGGGTTCCTCTCGTTCTCCCGGTCCGGGTGCTGTCGCCGAAGACAGCTGAGGATCCCCAGTGGAGACTGATGTACACTCGTCGTCCCAACTGCCCTTCCCCGAGACGAGCTGGTGCTCCTGGAATGGCTGTCCCGGACACCTCGGAGAACTTCCTCTTGAAAACGCACGATCGTGAACTGCTGCTGCAGATAATTTCGCTGTCGAAGCGCGGGAGTCTACGCTGTTCTTCTGCGCGGTTGTGTTCAGCGCAGGTGTCTCGTCGAGTCCTTTGACGATTGCCTCGCCTGTTGCAAAGCCACGCCCCTTGCAGTGGTCCCTCGCCGTGCGGCTATCGCTTGCGGACCTGCGGAACGAGTCTACGACGAAGTGCTCGTCTACTCCCGTCGTGCTTGCGTTGCGCGCGCACTCTTGCGTCGGCCACGTCCCAGTCTCCTGTAGGCCTGATCCGTTACTTAGGGATGGCGTGTGTGACGCTCCGGCGATCAGCTGACTGGCGTCGGCGCGGAGGGCGTCTAGCGCACCCTCGTGAAGCGCGCTTCCTTCTCCGGTGGTGCAGCGTCACGTAGTTGATTCCGGCTGTCCCTATCCCTGCGGCCCTCGTAGTGCGGGGTGGTCCCTCTTATTGGTAAAGAACCCCCGTTTTGGTTTTCTCTACTGCCCAGGACCACGATTGGTGTCGGCTTCGTAGGCCTACTTGGCAGTGGTACCCTTATAGCTTAGGGCAAGCTTGGAGTTGGGATTCCCTAGCCTCGTGAAAAGCTGGTGCAATGAGCGGCGAAAGAGCTCCGGTTCACTAGCCTGGAAAGCTAGAAGAGGTTGGATAGGCCTTGATCGAACCACCGGTATTCTGGGTGTTTTGAGGGGTCCCAAGATGATGTGGGAGATCGGCATGCGGCGCCAGTAGCGCTGAGTCGAGGGCTTAGGACACGGCCAACTATCTCGTTAGCCAATTTCTGATTGCGTGTACGGCGTGATCCGTTACCCACGCCCGGGGCTTGGAAGAGCGCCGGGTTAGCAAATAATAATACCCTGCTTGATTGGTAGACAATACCACAAACAAAGTACCTCAACATATAAAGGGACACAGGAAACCCCGGAGGGCTAAAGCTATGAGGGGTCCAAGAGATTAGTTATTTCTTTCTGTCCCTATCTCTGCGGCCCTTGAGGCCGGGTGGTTCCGGCGGTCACGCCGGTGGGCCAATCGGCGCACTGGATTAGAAAATTGCCGCAATGCGTACCAATACCGGCGGGTTGCGGACATAGCAGGGATGCCGCTGAGAAGTTACGCTGGCGGCCTAACACTCAGGCGTGCAGCTGCGATTGTCCACGCTCGTCGACTCTCGTGTCATAGGAGTTGCGCTGCCTCTCGTGTCACTGTGATGGTGTGCTTGACACAGGGCACCTTTCCACACCATAACAGATTTATTTAATTGGAACATCATTTTCGTAGAATTTTTTCCTCGCAATTAAGAATTTTATTAAAACAGTATGGTGTTAGGTAACATTATAAAATTACTAAATAAAACTTTAATTTATATCAGTGTGTTGTATAGAAAAACTTTATAAATATAAGTGTGCTTACGGAAAGCGGTAACTAAACAAGAGAATTTATTGTCCTATTATTCCATAAATTCACTCAAGGATTTGGTTGATGTGAAGCTCGTGACCACGTGTTTATTGATCTCTTGAGTTTAGTTCATTTCGTAATAAAAGTGAAACACTCGTTTTTTTCCGGTACTTCGTGGGAACAAATTTCATACATATGACATTTTTAACGTTATCTGCTGCATGAAACCAGGTATTGCACTTGAATTCGGAAAACCTGGGCCGTCCAAGTATTTTCAGACGAAACGGGGAATAGATTTGGTATTGTTTCCTGATCTGAGGATGAACCAATGATTCCTGAGAAATTTTTAGGGTTCCTGTTCCTAAGGAGTCACATTATTCTGCAGAGACGACAGTCATTGGTTCAATTCCAAACACTAACGTGATTCATAAAAACTAATGAGCACCGAACCAGACACTGTGAGTATTTGGAGATCTTTGTCATTGTAGACGTCCGAATGTCCAAAGGATTTCTGGTAATTCGACACTGGATTCGTACCCTTAACCTTACATTTGGCATTGAACCACTACCATTAAATGCGTTTTCACACACTCAATCGCACACACACAGATTAATATATGTCGTACACGTGACCGATATCGGATTGTTCGAAATCCGTTTTCATAGCCCTACACAGAGTGTATGCCTCAGTGTTATGTCAGTGAAATATATCGTCTGACATTCAGGTGCTAGGGAGCACAGACGCTGTACACCGGGAGATCCACGAAGCGAGCGTTTTGTTCTTATCTGAATTCACTCTGGTTAGCAAAACAAGCCGTAGTTGCATAGAGGCTAGCATTGAAAGATTGTTAACAGCTTTAAATGAAATCAATAAGAAGAGCCTTTAAAGATATTTTAATGAGGTTAATATGAAGTTAATATTTTACATTTGCGTTCCACGTGGTTAAACGTGCTGAAATTTTTAGTAGGTGAAAATTAATTTATAGTGCATACTTTTTTGCATAATTAGCTGGCACAGTTGAATTTTTGATGTTTTCATGCAGTATGTTTGGTTAAGGAGAATGAAATGGAATATAAAACTGGCATCATTTAGTTTAAAAGTCAATTTTACTGACTATTAAGTGATATGGTTTAATTTCTTTCAGAAAAAAATACTAAATTTTACCGAGCCTTTAAAAATCTTCAGAATGGTTATGATTTCTAAAAGACTTATTAAAATTAAAAACTTTAGTAGAAATAATTAAAACCACATGACGCAAATTACCATTAAAATTTCTTTAAACCTGGAAATTTTCAATTAGTTTCTTCTTATCCATACTGCACAAATTAATTGAAATCAACTTTGCCAGCTAATTATATATGTTTTTCATTATGTAGAAGTTTGGCTACTCAAAAAGTTTACAATTTTAACCATATTAAACGTAAACATAAAATAATGTCCTGTAACGTGACATACCGCCTTAAACAAAACATTATGAGAACCAATCAGCCAGAAACCAGCACTTAACATTATTATAAGCACACAAAACATTGCTATTAATTTTTACTTCAAATGTAAACTTGACATAGTTTCCATGTACACAAACACTATTTTTGCTTCCACCAGCAGATCGGAGCAGTCGAGACCAATGCTTCATTGTGTGTTTAGTGTTCCGTGCAGTCAGATATACATGTTTCTATTAATTGCTGCGGCGATGCTATCTTGTTTATTGCAAGAAGCTTCTAGACATAATGTTAGTAATCAAAAATTATTTTTAGGAATGTTACTATTTTTGAATTTAATTTTTTTTGCATTTTAATTGGGCTAAGATGATGAAAAAACAAGACGAATATTATCAAAATATTTTTGTAGCTATGGTAAAAAGAGTATGTCCGGTATTTTCTGAACCTTAGGACGCATATTGCGTCGGTCCGACGTGGGGTTTGACGGCCGATAAAGACCCTAGCCTTTGTGCAAACACCGTTACCCGAGGTACGGTCACGACCCTTAAAGGTTGTGGGGATTTCGCGCAGGCGGACAAGCCCCTCCGTGAAAGACGCCGAGTGCCTTTCGATTGTGCCGGACATTGAGCCCTCCTTCTCCGGCTAGGGTGTTTCCCCATATCCGGCTGCTCCCCGAAGAAGACGGGCAGCTGAGCTCGGTCTCCAGGTCGCACCCTCGTCCTGCGACGGCGATCCTTCCTTTTAAGGATTCCACGGGGCAGGGCTGACCCGCCGTGCCCGATATCACCCCCCCCCCTTCCCGTTTCTCACGAGGAGGCTGAGGGGCCAGAGGTGTGGCCGTTTGTATCGATTGCTTCCTGCGGTGCGCCGCACTAGAGAAAAAGGTTTGTTTGAATCAAACAAATATTTGTTTATATTTGGCGAAACAAATATCTACTTGGTGGAACAAAATATTTTGTTAATTTAACCAATCTCAGTAAGTAACACAAATAGTTTGTTACAACAAACCAAATATATTTGAGTTGACAAAATCATTTTGTTGGGTCAACAGAATCTTTACTGCTGCAAAAAAAAATTTTTGTTTGAATAAACAAAATATATTTATTTCGCCATATATAAACAAAATATTTTGTTGAGGCACACAAACTTTTCTCTCAGTGCGCCATCTCGGGCACTGTGTACCGTCAATCGTGTTCACGCACCCTGCGTTCCGAAACGCACGGCCAGGGCACTAAACGCACTCGCTGCGTCTCTCTGCGCACTCACTTCCGGACAACGTCGTCCATCATTTTAATAAAAAAAAATTCCAAACTGTTGTACTGGAACAGTGTTTCGCAGTTCACTAGCAAATGATGAGGTGCCTTACAATAAACAAGAATCGTTGGTTGCGTGATATAAGGGTACTATGGGATAAAATGATGAAAAGATGACAACCAGGAGCATACACAATGGTAAACATGATGCTGGAAGGTCAGGTTCACAACAATTACACCAGCTAACTTTTCAAAACTATATTTTACCAAAATCCACAAAGTACTTTAAAAATATCTGCGTTATTGTAATGTTCTCTAGATCATATATGTACGATCGTTGCTCGATTCCAAGTGCGGTGAACCTATGGCAGGAAACGTGCCGATGATATTTGCAGCGCTCCTGATGATTTTACGTTGGTTTGCCGCTGGCTTTCGCAGGTAAAGGACAATCCAACAACCCAACTTGGTCCCGGAACAATATTTCCACTAGTGAATAATCCCTTTTCATATCAGTAATCCAAACCAGGGCCGTTGGTGCACTAGCTAGGAGTCCTGATCACTATACACAATACTTTGAAGAGGAAAGTGGTCAAATGTAAAACTGAAGTGCGTAGGATCTAGAAGTCTTAGTCACGACAGTCTTCGCTTTCCGGTCGAATCAGCGTCATTGTGATGAGCGCGGGTGAAGTTTCGCTGAACTTGGTGGTCAGCACCATCACAGTGACAAATGAGCACTGAATGCTGTTACGAAGTTGAAGTCACTTCCTACATCGACATCGACATATCGCAACCTCCACGACAACGCATGCTGACGTTTAATAAAAACTATCTAGAATTTTAGTCGTTGAACAGTCACTTCCATGAAATAGAGTCCTGTAAACTTTTTTTTTTCATAACGCAAACACTGTACTTCACACAACCTTTTTGGGTGTACAGCATACGTCGGCTTCGACCATCTAGACTAGTTTTCACCAGTGGCAATAACTCATCTAGGCACCCCCGTTTATATTGGTTTTTTGACGTGAATACGTCTTTAAAATTGCTTCCACAGTGTGAGGCAATTCAAAGAAAACGAATGATAACAAAATCGGGAGCTAAATTTCGGTATTCAGCTACATATCTATCATCTCGATCCAAAATTTAATTATACCACTGGATAGCTAAGGGATCAAATAATTCGTTACGCTAAGTGAGGACTGTGACACATTGCGCGCGGAGGAGGGGGAAGCGCCACCAATTTGAGGTCCTTTTGCTGCGTTTAGAGATTTCCACTTAGTATAACTTTTGACTTGGAGAAGCTACGACGTTCGTTTAGGTTTCAGTCGTTATCTCTCGTCAAAATATATTATTGCATATGTAAAATATTAGTGTAAAATAGTTACAGTGAATATATATGGTGTTAAAATAAAAATACATAATCAAAAATAAATAATGTCAGCCTATACGCGTCAAAAAGCCAAATCCAAATACATAGATAGTATTCAGTTGGAAAGGGCTTTCAAAAATCAATCGAAAGATACCAATTAAACACCATATGACCGAGTGAAGCAGTGCGGGGAACGTAAAAGAAAGAATACGGCAGAGCGGATCAACGACGGTGCCAGTACATCTGCAAATGGGGCGGTTAAAATTTGCAAGTGGATGATAACTTTTTAGTGTTCAATAATGATTATAACATACATAAAAAAGCGTATTTATATTTTGTATAGAAAATATTACCTGTTACGTACACGTATTCGCGTACAACACACGGCCGTGTTCAAGACACAGCCACACCCCATTTTTTTTACATATAGTTTGACCCCATTTCTGGAGGAATATTAATGTCATGTATATAGACATGTAAACATATATACAAAGGATCACAAAAAATTTGCATTATGCTTTTAATATAAACCATAAAATGCCGGTTGTTTTAAAAATATTTGACGACATAAACGTCTCTTCCAAAACAAATAATTCAGTTCAATATTTTTTTTTGATCTATCACTAAGTCCTAACACTATAGTAAAAATTACTCTGCTAGTTAAGCCACTCCCCCCTCCCCCTTTCAAATTCGTCGGGGCACAATCCCCGTATGCCCCTCTCTAGTTCTGTCCATGTTGAATACCCATGTCTGGTGCAGCTAGCGAGACGCAATGAAACGTCCGTTAGCTTCAGCACCGGGACAAAACCCGCAGATTGGTGCACGGTGGCCAATCCGAAACTCTCCCGAAAGTTGACTGCGTGATTATATGTCACGATTTGCGCGGTGGTGTTTTTATGCGAGTGACGGAATACGGCGCCAGCGTCGAGTCGCGACTCTGGAAATGAAGAGGTATGTGTGGGGGGGAGGGGGGAAGACACTCGTTCCGAAGGCGGTAGAGATTTAGTTTGCCGGGAGAAGCGACCTTATTGGTTTAGCGGTCCCTCGCGGACCGCCGTAAAGCGAGCGCTGATTGAATATTTTTGCCGTGGGCCCCGCTGCGACGAGTAATTACTGAAGTTAGCTTCCCTGCAGGGGCAACTTCGGAAAATGACGTACAAGAAGTTAGTTTCTTAAATTCTCACCTTGTAAACATCTACTTATATTTACGTTTATCCAATTTAAAGATTTAATAGCTTTTAAAAAAATTGACGAACTTAATTACTCCTTGCCATGGAATTGTTTAAAAGGTGTTATTTATATCAGTGGTAGGTATGTGTCTTGTCGTCATTAAAAATTGTACCGCTTAGATATTCACTTTAAACTTATTTTACAACTCCAGCAACTGCATTATTTTCGGGATAAATTTTTTATATTTATCGTTACATGAACGCATTGTAATAATGTAATTTTTTTACCAACTTTTTAGAAGTGATGAGCTCCAATAATTGTATTCTTTAAAGAGGTGCCAGGACTTTGTACACAATAAACCATCTAGGATTTTTACGCTGTATATTTCTCATTTATCTTTTTGGATCTGCACTTTTGCACATGTTTAGGTTTCCGTAACTTACAGTACGAAACCCTATTGCTGCGCTGCGCACGTCTGAAAGGACTTCCAAGGCTTTTAGCACGCAAGTTAAATAAAATGTACAGTCATAATAGTGTCTACAGAATGCGTGCTGTAAACTGGACACTAAAATTTGTGTTTAGAATTATTTTGCTGGATTGTTTAGATATACGTAAGAAAATCAAAACAATAAGTAACACACGCTTTAGGAGTATCATTTGCCAAAGGTTCGTTGGTTTAACCATCTCTGTATTTGTATTGGTTTTTTTTTATAATTTGGGTATTTAATGTTTTATTTTTTTACTATTTTAGGATTATGTGCGTTATAAAAATACACAGTATTCAACAAAAAAATTTCACAATATGTTCATCTAAAATTATTTGTAAGTTACGAGCACATTCTTTGATTACTAATTAATTATATTTTATACGTAATTATATAAAAACCTATGAACACCTCTGAAAACCCATATCGGCTCAACCCTAACATTCACCATGGTTTCCACTTGCTATTAACCAGTTTGGAATCTTCAAGCTTAGAAAATAAGTCTGCTTTGTATGTGATTAATAGCCTGATTAATCTATTTTCTTATTTTTTCCAAGATACATTGTGAATTTTCTCTTTTACCCGTATGAGGGTGAGTGCTTTGGAAATTACTGGGTAAATTGTTTGAAGAAACGTGTTGAAGAATAGCGTATGTTATAGTGAAGGCAAATGTAACCCTAGTCTTATAATTATCACTCAGTATTAATTACTTTCATTATATTGGAGCATGGATTAGATGATTTCGTTGACAGTTAAAAAAAGCTTGCTACGTCAATGTTACTGTACATAGAAGGCGAATTGAATGGAGAAGTTAATCGCCAACTTCAATGAAAACTGTTTTGGTTCGTTATTACACTTCACATTTGCTTATTATAACTTCCAAAACTACTTTTCACAGAACACGTGGTAAGCGCGATGTTTTTTTATGAATAGATGTTAATAAAAGTTAAAAGCACACATTCTGATAAAACTCAAAAAATTAGTGAATGATTGATTTTTCAAATTCAAAAAGCCGCACACTGATAAGTTAAAATGTAAAATATAAATATACACATCATTTCAAAAAGTTTTCAGTACTTGGATTGTTATAATTACTCTGCAAAAATTTAACTGTATTGTAATGTTTAATTGAATGTAATTCTATACAGTTTTTATTGAAAAATTTTCCTGAAACACTTGTATCGCTTCTAGATTGTTTAGTAAATGGAAAATGTGTAAGAAATTTACTATTTAGGTTTGGTAAAGTTAACATACATAGAAATATATAGCTTTATAAATTCCAAGTTTACGAATTTTACTTTTTTTTACATACTACCCACTGTAACGAAATATTTAAAATTAAAATTTAAGCCCATAACTAATTTTTGATGTTATATTTATTCTTTTCTTTTAGTACAATTTCCCTGTTCTTTACCATGTCACGTATATTTTAAACACTCCGACTTAACAGCGGATAGATCAATAAATCAAACGCACAGGACTGGTGGAATAAGAAACGAAGATGTATTTTGCGCAAAAAAAAATTGCATGTGTCACGTGATTTTTCACTTTTCAATTAGTATTTAATTTACCACTGCTAGGTAAACCTTTAGTGTTTTCAACCAGACACATAAACTTAAGATTTAGTATATTATTCTTAAAAATTAAAATAACACGCACACTAAGCAAACCATGAACCCTAAACATAGCTGTCTTTATGGTTACTTTAAACGTAGATAGGAAATTAGTTGGTAGTGGAAATAGTTTTACAGTTAAAACATTTTGGGTGTGCATTTAATCTTGATAGAGAAGTACTCATTACTAAATAAATAAATGGATAGAATTTTTTTTGTTCAAAAATCGTTTAAAATTTTATTATATTACAAGATTATTTTTGTTGGACTAGCTTGATTGCGTTTAAGTGTAAGAATTCAATAAATATTCTCAATGATAGTTATTTTCTGAAACAATTTGCCAAAAATACTTCTAATAACCTGAATGTTCCAAGTAAACTATATTTTTAGTTTTCAGCTAATTTTATTTGCGTTTGAACGAACTTTTTTTTTTTTTGAAAGCCCTGGCTACGTTTTTTCCATCAGGCTGTGTAACGTTTCGCTGTTTGTCCCAAATAACACAAACGATATATCATGCCTCGAAACTGTTGAATTGTAAGGACATAATTATGTTATTGTTAAAAGGACTATTTATACAATTCAATCTTAAACAAAATTTGCTTCAGTGACCATTAACTAACAAATTTAACGATTTAAACAGTTTATCAGCGCGTGGAAATACTTTTAGCAGTTTTCTGCCTTTAAGTCCGGCTGTATAATGGCAACTTATACGCTGATTTTTTGTGATAATGTTGAGTTATTGTGTACAATATTTATTTTTTATAGTCCTACAGGAAAGTTACGTAAAATATGTTACTCCATATACGGAAATTGTAATTAAGTCAGTGCAATGAAAATTTACAATCTTAATTATTTTTTTACGAGTCAAGTTAGTTAGAAAATGTGGTTCCTACGATCTTAACCTGGTAGTTAACACAAACTCAACACCCGAATGGTTTTATTTAAATATAATTTAAAACTAACGATACCAACATTAGGCACATGGACCCAGCCCGAGTGTTAAGAAAAATAATTTTAAAAGCACATCCTTTAAAGGCAGAGCAAATACATTACGGTATCCATGTAGGCATTTTATGGAATCAAAAACCATTTAAATAATCATATCTCTGATTCATTTGACGCAATAGTTTACTCAAACGCTTGGTTTTCAAACAAACACGAATTAAAATATAGAGTCTAAAATAGTTCATTTTACCCGCTAAAATTGGTACTAGAATAAGGACAAAAAAGTATAACGCTAAAATATTAAAAAATCTTGTTTATACAAAAAAATTATTTTCATAAAAAATATTCAATTACGTAACAATATTTGTATCAAACTATTATAAAATAATTATTCCTAAACTGCCGGCAGTTACTAAAAGATATCAAAATATGAGACTGCATTTATATTTAATGATATAATTAACAAAAATTACTATTAAAAAATTTATACCTATTTAAATTTACTAAAAAAGTTCATATACCAAAGTCCTATTCAAAACCCTGGGGAAGAGCGCAGATATTTCACATTTAAGTCAATAGTTTTCTTCTTGTAACATAAACTTATATATATATATAAGTTTATGTTCGCCCACTGAGGTGCATGCAAAACTGTCATGGAGATTCTGGCCCACCACAAAGTTACGTAGAAAAAATTCTAGTTTATCCAGACCAACACCATCTACAATAAGATCAGCTGTACTCACAATTTATCTCGCCGCTGTAGCAGAAGAACTCGTAGCTAATCTCAAACAAGGCATTTAAATTTATTTTTGCCTTTGAATAAATGTCTGGCCTTTCCTTGAAAGCCGAACAAACGTGCTCAAGGCTCATCGTTTGAAATTCAAAGTATCGTGAAAAGTTCTGCACCGCGCCCGGCCATGACCTGTATATTCCAAAATTTGCGGGTCAATTTTACTCCACGCACGCGCGACGCTGCAATGTAGTCTCGCCTCGACAGCCGGCGGACTCCGAATGAATCCTCTCTTCACAACACACACCAGCCAACGTATTTTTTACAGAGCAGCCAACTGACACTTCATATTGCCAACTGTCACGTAAACTCTCTACACGAGGAAACTGATTCCGCATTCCCGTGCAAATCCCCAGCGATACAATAGAATTAAAAACAACAAGAAATTATTAAATGGGCTAGGATACATAACTTTAAATTAAAAAAACTAAACTAAAAATTAAATATAGCATTTATATATTTAAAAAATATTTTAAAAAACCAATAAACAAAGATAATTTTTTATGTTTAAAAAAACAGGTTTCAAAGGCAAAACCGTATTTTGGCCAGAGACCTGGCCACAAAAAATGTCAACCTTTTTAAAAAATAAAACCAAAACTATAATTAATTTATTCTACTGAACTATTTAAGGAAATTATTAAATGCAAAAAAGAGGCTAACGGTTTACATATAAAATCAGAAGGTCCATAAATATCAATTAGAAAAATGGCCTCTGTTAAAGTACTTCCCCCAGTTATTCCTGGAAAGAAGACGCACGGTCTAGGCAAATAAATAAGCAGAAATCACTTCATCTAAATATCCCAGCGGAACGCCTTCTTTTCCTTTCAGTGCAAGAGCTACATTTGTTTTCCTTGCCGACGTTAATTTATTCCTAGCTCTTAGGGCAACAAAGAGAAAGAAAGTTTTTTTTTTTTTCGCCGTTTCCTATTGTTTGCTCTCTCAATAAAGTTTTCTTCGTGCCAGCAAGACACGAAAGGCCTTCCCTTTTAGAACATTTTTTTTTGTTTACGGGTCTTTATTTTTCTTGGATTTGAAGATTTTTTTTTCTCGAAGTGGAGCATGCAGCAACCGCATTAGAACATCCTTCCCGGTTTCAGCAGTGTCCGAACGAGCAGGCTCCAAAGAGCGGTTAAGGAGGGTCCGTCATTAAGGGGCTGCTGGAGCTGCTCTAATTCGAAGTAGATTACGACACGACTCGGCTACAGGGTCTGGCCGCCCGCGCTATCTCGTCTGTGCATCTCTCCCCCCCCCCCCTCTCTCTCTCTCCGAGGGCATGTAATCGCCGCGATTCTAATTAGGGTGCGTTCACGCACACGCAGATACGTAATCCTCCGCCTAATTCTCTGCTTTTAATTTACCAGCCATGATTTGTTTTTTTTTTCCATCCTCATGCATGTGCAACATGATGATAAACTTACGGTAAGCAAAAAAAAAAAAAAATACGTACTCTTCAGTACAACCCTTTGTAATCAATATTCATGAAAAATATTTGCATATTTCGGCTATATTTTGGTGAGAAAAACAGTTACTTCACCGGAGTTAGTTTCATGGGCTTTATTCATAGGAAGAACACTTTACAAAATAATATCGGCCTAATTACATATCGTCGTTGTCACGACAATACCTCCTATGTGTTGCAAATGTCAATTTTGAGGTTTTGGTGTCGATGGAAACAGGTTTGAATGTTCTATAACCTGAACGAAACCACCTGTCTGTATTTTTATAACCAAAGATTTGGGAACCATAAACTCATATCTCCTATGTGTAAGGTTGGATATAATGGCCATCAAAAAACCTCATATGTACTCCTTGTGCACATAAGAGATTTTGACTGTATTATCTATGGCGCTGTTACTTGGATATCGTCACATAGGAGGTCTTGTTTTCTCTATGTTTGTTTATAGCTGTGTTATTTTCTGATGAGAGAGCAAGCTGAACATAATGTTTCTGGCAATTATTGTTCTAAACTTCTAGGTAAGTGGATTAAAATATATAATTTTTTTAATGCAATGATTTAACTATTATAACATTTTGTTTTTGACAATGTGGCTTTTAAACACAGAATATAAAGGAATTTCATGTAACATTATTTGGGTTAGCAACTTGCAATAACCTTAACCAAAACAGGCAAAAACTGATTTTAATAGCCAAGCTAATTTTTTTAACAAAGCTTATTTTATTTTTTTGTGTATTTATTATTGAAGTTATTATATTCCAGCAATTCTTAAGCAGATCTGGTTTGTTTTCTTTCAGTGCACAATGGTTAGCCGTGGAAGGAAAATTGTAGATCTGGTTTTGCAGCAGAAATTCACATTAATACCGGATGGTGAGCTTCTTGATGTTATTAATGAAGCCAGCAATTCGTCTGCTGTAAGAATCGTAGAAACTGCAGAAAGTAATGGTGTTGAAACTGTGGAATGTGATAATGCTGAAACTGTGGAATGTTATGATGCTGAAACAATGGAATTTGATAGTGCTGAAACTGGTGCTATATGCACATTACATGAAACTGTAGGTTCTCTCGTTTCTTGCAAACAAATCTCTAAGCCCCCTCAATCAGTCCTTGTCGGGGAAGACATTAATTCATGTGTAGACCTCTCAAACTGTACTAACGTGGATGGTCACACCATCCATAATTTAGAGCCAGAAGCTAGTAATAGGAATCAGGAAAATGTATTTAATGTTGTAAATATTGACAGTACTGATAATTGTTATATATAGAGTACTGTGGAAAACATTGGAGAAGTGGTAGAAGTAAGCATGGCAATCATCACTGGAGTAAATGAAACTGAACTTGTTGTACCTTCTGAAATAGAATATATTAGATTACAAGAGTGTAGCTTAGGAGTGCAAGACTGTCAAAATGCTGATGTTATTCCTTTACATACAGTTGATGTACAGTTTAATGAACAAGAAAGTTTGTGCAACAATGTGATAATCCCACAAGATCATTCACAAGAAAATTCAGTTTCTGGAGGAGAAAATCCAGTAACAGATAGTAATCTAGACTGTCACAGTGAAGAAGAATCTAGCCTACAGGGAAAAGTTGAAGGAATTGTTAGTGTAAAAGAAAAGAATAAAGAAGAGGCACGAAAGAAAAGAGTAACAGGTTACAAAGTAATCGGCAAAAAAGTATCCCAAAGTGCGCCTAAAGAAGGAAGAGCTGTGAAAAATCGATGTAATCATAAAATTGTCAAGAAAAAGGGTCCGAGAACGTTCTGTTGCGCGATGGTTACAAAGGATGACAGGAAGCAAATATTTGAAACCTTTTGGGCAATGAAAACATGGGAAGAAAAAAGAGGATTTGTGAAAGGTCTAGTGAATACTCGTTCCATTCGTAGACGACGCAAAGGAAAGGATGGTGAGGATGAAAACAAGAAGAATGTGGGCCATGATATATTTGTGAACCTTGATAATGGGGAAAGAGTACGTGTTTGCCGTAAAATGTTCATCAACACTTTGGCTATTGGAGAAGATAGTTTCAAAAGGTGGACAGCAACCAATACGCCGAACATTCCACATTGCAATGGCCATGGCAACAATGGTAGAAACAAAACTAGTAATAGTAATACATCCAGGCAGAAGAAAAAGTATACTGATGTTCAGAGTGTGATAGCTTGGCTAGCTTTACTGCCGAAAGTTCCCAGCCATTATTGCAGACAGTCAACAAAAAAAACCTATGTTGAGCCAATTTTTCATTCAAAACGTCACATGCATAAAGTGTACACACAGTGGTGTCAAGATAACAACAGAAGTTCAGCTATTCGAACAATTTTTTGTGACACTTTAAAAGCAGAAAATATATCTATTCACAAGCCCAGAAAGGATCAATGTGATACCTGCATAAGTTATGAACAAGGAAATCTGTCACAGGATGATTACAATGCACACATTTTAAGGAAAGATCAGGCACGTATTGAAAAAAATTCACTAAAGGAAAGTGCAAGTGAATCCAAAAAGGTAACTATGGACCTTCAAAGTAAATTACTTTGTCCAATAAGTCTGGCATCATCTATGTATTATAAACAGAAGATGACAGTTCACAATTTCACCTTGTATGAACTTGGAAGTAAGCATGTTAGACTCTACGTGTGGCATGAAGCTGACGGAGGAGTGGGAGCAAATGAGTTCACATCGTCGATTATATTCTTGGTCAACCCAGCACAGTTAATTCCATGGTATTTATTTCCGATGGCTGCTGTAGTCAGAATCGGAATAAAGTACTTTCCACTGCTCTGTCTGATGCTGCAAGGTAGCCTATAAAAATATAACAATTGAGCAGCTATACTTGCAAAAAGGGCATACGATGATGGAGGTTGACAATGTACATGCAACCCTGGAACATTACTTTAAACCTCCAATTTTTACACCATCTGACTATGTTTCTCGTATGCACTTGGCAAGGCATGAACAACCCTATGAGGTTAAAGTGGTCCATTATGACTTCTTCAAAAACTATTCTAGAATTGACTCTGTTTTGCCATCTATTAGACCAGGACACAAAGTAGGTGACAGAGTTGTCACAGACATCTGTAAAATTAAGTACTGCAATGGTGGCGAAATATTAATCAAAACAAACTTTACTCAGGATTGGGAATGCTTGCCTCATAGACGTCCGAGACTTGAAACCTTTAAAGGGTTGGAATATTTGTACACCTCTCAGTTACCAATAACTGAGTCAAAGTACAAAGATTTACAATCACTAAAATGCATCATGGATCGGGATTACCACAATTTCTACGATAATCTACCATACAAGCCAGAATCAAATAAACGCAAATGTATCGCTACAACCAGTGGTTCAGAGAATAATCGAGAAACGAGTACTGATGGAGGACTTCTTTCGCAGAAGAAGAACAAAAAGATATGCAAATAAATCAGTCAGAGAATAAAATGGAAGCAAGCAAGTAGGTACTACTCAAGAATCAAAAACAAAATGAAGTTATTTATGTTATTCGAAATGACACTATTTTCGGATTAGTCTTTTACGGGCAAATTTTTGGAGGTAAGAAGTGTATTATAGAAGATAGCGAGCGTGGTTTTACTTACTTTCCAAAAACATATTTTCACAAAACATTGCGTTGTGTGTCAGTGCTATAAGGTTTGTTGAATCTTGTGTTTAAGGGTTCAATTATACTAAAGTAAGTTACGTGTGATGGATTTTAAGATGATTGAATAGATAATCAGATAAATAATGGTAAAAAATATATCCCATGTGATTTTTTTGTGAACAGTAATTACTCCTATGTGAGTGCAATTGCTCCCATGTGAGTTTTGGTGACCATTAATTTATTCTATGTGAATGAGGTGCATATATTTCTTAATCCCTGTGTTTATTTCTATAAATTATAATTAATTCTCATAAAATTTTGGTTGTCTATGAATGAGGTAATGCTCTTACTAACATAAATTATTTAATACATTATATTTTATAGTTACAAATCAGTTTTTTGACTCCAGTATAAAATTTGCTTTTGAACACATAGGAGATATTGTCGTGGCAACGACGATATAATATTTGGAGAATTTGTGACAAGACTTTTAATTTTTAGATATAAATAAAAATTTTGTTTATTAAAGTTTTTACACTTGCTGTTAAATAGATTTTTTTTCTTCATATTTTCAAACTACATTATGAATTTTATGGCATAGAAAATAATGCTTTGCTAGTGTATTACACTAAATATGTCAATACACAAAAGGTATTAGGATTTAAAATTTTAAGGAAATCAAGTCTATACAACAGTAGCAGAAGATCTTTGGTTAAAAAAAATCGTTTTCAAAGTAAAGAAAACGTAGTGTACTTTTAAAATAAATTAAACTTAAAACAAATCTTATTTAGTAACTTAAAAATAAAAAAAAAATAATGTTTAACCATAGTAAAGTTAATCAAAAATTACGTAACAAGTTGTAAAAAATAAGCGTTTATAATACTTGTACAATATATATTTTCAGACCTATTAAAATTAAAATTTTTAATTTGAATGAAGGTACAGTTTTTATATCCATATATTTGTTTTCTTTACAAACGAAAATGAAATGCCGTTTTAGCTTCTGCTTGACTATTAGTGCAATCATGATTTCTGGGTAGAGATCGTGTCGTGGGATTGAAGTTCACTAACGTTCCGCATCACCTTGAAGGTGGCGCTGAGAATTCGTGGTGTTGGGGAAGCCACGATGTGTACAGCCAGCTTCATTGTTTTCGCAATGAACAAATGCTTCTTTTAAGCCAGGGCAAAAACTAAAGACCTATCTCAATAACACCAACCAGCGAAAGATCTTAGCTCGTTCGCTGATGCGTAAATACAGTGGCTAGCTCGCTCGACAGAATTTGAAAATGAATCGAGGCTTTCTTGATGACTGACACGAAAGTGCCACTAATTATTCGAGCTTTCACAATCCAAAAAAATAAAATAAATAATAAATAAATTGTGTTAACTGCTGAAAATCAGAGAAATTTGACTGTAAATACTGTTAATCACTCGTTACAATTATTAGAATTCACCACTGTTATTTCACTGATATACAGTATGTTTAATAGTTTCATGTTTGAGGTGTAGTAATCATTTGTAATTCCAGTTACGTGGTTAGGTTCAGTAAAACTCAATTTTTTTTTAAATTCTGAACCCAAGAAATAATTCATTGTGATAGAAATTAATTTATTATTCTTGACGAAAAAAATTTGTTAGTGACAACGAAATATTTCTGTAACTATATAAACATTAAATTTTAGTTTTATTTTTAAAACAAAAGTTATTGGTGAAATTTATATTGACAACATTAAAAAGGATGCAAAATTATTTATGGTTAAATTTAAAAACATGGTTTGACTTCAGCCTGGGAAATGATCCAAAGCCAGAGACCGTATCGGCTAAATTCAATTAAAGTACACCTATTTTACATTTATTACAAAGGTATTAAGCCGAGGTATAAAACAAATCGAATTTTTTGTGCCAGTTCAGTTTTTTTTTTAATACCGAAATATATTTATTCAAGGTTTAGTTCAACAATATTGCCTTTAGTTTTTAAATATGTTTAGCTCTGCTATAGTTGAATGGGAAGAACACGGTGAACACGGTAAACTCTTATGTTTACAGGTATGGATTTAACGTTCCTATATATATATATATATATATATATATATATATATAAACAATAACACTTAAATACGGGACATATCAGTATTATAGGCACAGGCAAGATTGACACAAAAAACGTAGTGGCAAGGATTGACACTGCAATAATTCTTCTTCGTTAAGAATAAAGTTCTATGTTTATTTTCCGGCAACAAACTTTTTTTACTTCTTTTTGGAAACATTGAATGTTAATTTTTACGACAAATTTGTAAAACGATGAAAAAAGTTCTGATAAGAAATTTTTTTTGTATATTAATGTCATTAACGTCAATTTTAAACAAATCAATGTTAATACTAGACATATATTCTGCCATCTATTGGGCTGGTGTGGCAAAAATGGCAGATTACCACGCCTAACTAATGATGTTGTCCTTTATAAGGTTCTATTGTATTTGATTTGGTATTTAATTAGAACATTTTATAGAACAAATAAATCTTTATACTTTTCCATGAATTTTTTTAAAAATTTAATCTTAAAATTGTATAAATAACATTATAATTTTTAAACGTGTAAAATTTTTAAGTCAAAATGTTTTACCATCCACTGTTAAATAACTAAGGTTGTTTCCTGTTTAATTTTTTATCCTTTTTTTGCTGTCGCATGTTTAAAGATACCATGATCCTTCTTGGGTATGCTTCATGTAGCGTGACAAACTTCCATTTCCGTGCTTGTCCTCATTTTGCGACTGGAGACAAGCGACAGTAAAATTAAATTTTGCCGCATACAATCAATTACCCGAGGCTATGTCGCAGACTGTCTCAAGGTCATGAAATAGATACCCGTATTTCTTAAAACAAGGTTTGACAACGTTTGCTTTCTTTCTACCATTTCACTGTCCTTTTGAGATCGTTGAAAATCCTCTGTATTTTCAGCAGTGTCATGGATAACATTTACCTAATCCGACGTAAAAAAATATAACTGTGTAAAACACTTTTTGTTTGACCATAATTGGATATTTAACTTTAGAAACTCTGCATTGGTGGTATTAAAAATGATAATACTAGATCTCATATGTTTCTATTAACCAAAAGCTTACGACATAAGAAAAATATTTCAAATAAAATAATTATAATTTTATAAGAGCAATGAGGGCGTAATAAAGTTATTTATTTAAGTATGCAATAAAACAATGTGTTTACTTTACATTATTATAAATTGCTTTTTAAGCTTTCTATGTTACATTCAGTTATTTTAGTAGTTTACAATATCTTATTCACGTTCACACTTTTAAGGCCTATCTACAGCTAAAATCAAAATCGACCAAAAAAATTAGGACTTTATAATTATAACCCTATGTTCTTGAATGAAGAGAACTTAAGGAGAAAAAGGCGTTGGGAAAATTTTTCTCCTGTCTAAAATATGATTCAACTATAAGGAGAATTATAAGATCTGTTGAAGTTGCTCGGCCTCTGTGTTCTAGCCACGTCGAAAAAAATAAACTCACTGAAGTTTCGGTTAAAATTTCAGTTGCCATCACCAGTGTAGTAGTTATTTACTGAAGTTCTTGACGATTCTCATACCTTTAAATATTTCCGCATGAGAGGGGAGTGTTTGCTGATTGGCTGGCATTTTGGTCAGTCAGAACCATCATCACTTCTGGTTGGCTGGTTGGTTTGGCCAATCGGAGATGGGTCGCTGTGATTGGTTGGGGCTGCTAGCTAATTATTAGCCTCTCTCTTCTGGTTGCCGGGTTTTCTGGCCAAATCAGAGGTGATGTTTTTTGTTTGATGCAGACCTTGGGATTGTGGATTTCTGAAGAGTGGTTCACATATTTTTCTTAATTTCTATCCATTCTCATTAATTGGTTAGAAAGACTTTCGTTTTTCTTTAGTACTTGGGGTGGTTCGTGGCTTTACTTACTTGGTTTTTGAGTAATTATTTGCTTGAAGAGCAGTTCTTTGTTGTTTAATCTCTTCCCCAAGTTTGTGGTCTTCGCAAATAGCTCTTCCTATTTTTTACCAAAGTGTAGATAACTACGCTCTTCTGAGGTCGAGGATGGTATGAACTCACCTGTACATTGTTAGAAATTACTATTTACAAACGGACACATCAACGAAGAATTTGCCTAGAATAAACGAAGAGTTCTTCGTAATTTAAGATGTCTGGATTTTTGTATAAACCGTTTGATATTTAAACTTCATACCTCTGTTTATTTCCTTATAAACAGTGTAAACACTCACGTGGAAGACAAAAGTGTTCTTGCAAGAAGTCTGAAAAGTGTTTAAAGGCTTGCTGATACAGCAATATTATTCCTGTGGGTTCATTTTCAAAATAACTTAATTCAGTACCCGTAAATTCACGAGGATAATAGTTAATTGACAAAGATAATTAGATAGTTTGTAAATTTAACGTGAAAAATTTATTAATGTATATACATATGTGTGTGTTGGTTGGCTTCCTGTAAACACTGGCTGATGTGGTTCTCCTTCCACCTTTTGACCAAGGTATCCAGAAAAGTCAGGAATCTACCATCGACTTCCACGTCTAAATTTAATTATATGTTTAGGTGTTTCAGGAATTATTGGCCTCAATAGCCTGCGATCCTTATTTAGATGTTGTTGATTTTAGTTAGAAAGGAACAAATAGTTTTTATCTTTAGCTAAACCACAGTTAACATGATCTTAAACTCACTATTTTTTATGCCAGCTGTTATCTCAAACCCCAATTTTATTTATTCTATCTTGAGAAGTAACCCACGCCTCCCCCGAATTCAGCCAAACCTATCGCTACATGCCACCGTTCACCGTAGAGTCCTTGTTCGAGTTAAAGTGTCACGTTTTTGACATGTAATTCAACGAACATTCAGATTTATGAAACTAAAATATCGTTATCAAATTAACAAAAGCTATTGTCTGGTACTACATGAATCTATGCTTGTTTCGTTTATTATGTTAAACTATTAATTAATCAAAGATTTATACTCGCTGAAAGACACATCAGACAATTTACACTTTATTTTGAACAGAGTATATGTATGGTTTTATTAAGAGAAAAATATATGTTCGCTCATTAATCAGCAATAAGGTATTTCCGCGCTAGCGATTGTTTCCTTATGATTGTCGGCCGTCTGCGAGAGAAGAAACTACCTTATTTGGTCGGGCCATCCAGGTTGTGCTCGATTCCGCTCTCAAATATTGAGATTGTTGTGCTGACAGTATACCCACACCTCAAAGAAACTTGACAAGTCACGAAACACCGAAAATGCTACCTTCATTTTTTTTAACTCTCAGCTATTCTCCAAATATTTTCTGTGAAAATGTACACGCTTCTAAGTGGAGGTATTTGTTTTAACGGCGGTGCCGCAGTTCGAATGGGGCAGGAACCGCTGGAACCGCAAGCGTCGTCGACGTAATTTTCAGGCCGTGGTGTGGACCGCGTCCATTGGTGGCTGCATCCACTCTCTCACTCCCACCCCCCACTCGGTACCCCCAACGGGCGAGGACATGTCCCCGTACCCCACGCGGGGGGGTTTCCGCTGCCCCAGGGGCGGTGGGGGGAGGGGGTGATGTATGGGGGCCAGGGATACCGCGCTTGTTTCACGCCTCCTCGCTGAATTATGCATCTCCCCCCCTCCACCCTTCCCCGGAGGGATTGCAATTCACCCCCTCCTTCTCTCGTTGCCGTGTTGGGACGGGGTTTACGGTACCCGTGTGTCCGCAACGTGACCCTCCTCTCCCCCCAAACCTAGGGGAGGGGACTGGGTGCCGCCTCGCTACCGTCGACTTTATCGCGCGCGGAGTTCTGTCCTCAGCTTGCCACGCAACTTGGCCGACTCGCGCACTGCAACGGGACTAGGCAGGCAACGAACGAATTCACGTGTTCTCACGTCGCGGGTAGTACACTTCACAATAATAAACTCGGAAACGAAATTTAACGTGAAATTCTATATAAATAAAAAAAAAGATGCTCAGCGTGGAGTGTATTTTCAACTACATTTCTTGATATGAATCACACGTAGTTTCGGCACCCACCGCAAGAACTCTTTGCTGGAGCAGCTACGTCAACTATCGAATCATTCGATTTGCGGACTGAAATTATTTAACTTGAAACCCGCCTTCCGATCAAATTGGAAGGGGGGTCCCGTCCCCGACTCACCCTGGGTAAATATCAATACAAAAAAAAAAAGGCAAAATCTGAAATAGGTATTGCGCTCCAAAAGTTGCACCCGGGCGGTCGAGCTATGAAAGGGAGAATGATGACAAACGAACACAGCAAGACTTTGGCTCATTAAAAACACCAAGCAGATTAAGACTATCCAAAAATTTAATATCGGCAACATCTTTAGTAGCATTCATAAACAAAAAATATTACACTTTTGCATGGCGATTACCTGAACCTATTAAGATATATATACAATATATACAAAACTCTATGCTAAAAATCAGATAATACTAATACCATAAAAATACTATATAAATAAAAAGGATTAATTATGAAAGTTCCAAAAAAAGTCCTACTGGGAGCCGGATTTATACACGCGCACGTCCATCAATACTTGCACGTCTTGCTTCTTAGAATAGAACAGCTGATAACCATGACCTTCAGAAAATTCATTTATATAGCTCAGTCAAATGTGCCATGGAAAATATCATTTAGTCTGGGCAAGGAGGCTTCAGTGAAAATGTTTTAGTTCCGAGGGCAAAACACGCAGGTAAACAAAATTAAAATTATAAATCTCTTGAGGTAATGACGTGAATTCCTACAAAACTTTTGATGCACTCCACATTGATCGAAGTCAAGCAAAGTAGCGTTGACCCATTTTAACAAATGGGAGGGTCTAATCAGTAAGCTTCCACTGTAATACGTGGTTCGTAAATAAGTTCAACTTGCAAAGCTATGCTTCTTTTTAATAACATATTCTTCATCCAGAACCCGCTACAGCCAAAGCTATGTTTCCCCTCTTTACCTAAGTGTAAATCTTGAATATCTCTCCGCTGAACACGCCTCCGGGTAAGGCAAGGCCCCATCTCAGCAGGCTCCGCCAAGGGCTGGCCGGTGCAGAGACGAAAAGCCGTTCAGCTTGCCTCGCGACACACGTCCGGTCGCGGCGACTCCAAAAACCAACAGCCCTCGGCGCTGAGTTTACTCCGGCCCCGCCGGCACTCGGGCGCTCATGACGTCATCACCTAATCGAATTCGCGCTCCCAGTAGCCGGCCATAGAAACACAATCGATATAAATATTGATTAGCAATAAAATTTGAAAGAACTCAAACCAAAATATAACTATGAAAGAAAATAATCACAATCATTAAATAATCAACCAAAAAATACAGTAACTAAGATTTTACAAAATTTAAAAGAATTCTTTAAAATGGAAATAATTCGTAAATCAATAACAGCAAAAAAAAAAAAAAAACTATGAATGTGACCCAGAGGAAACGGCACTCTAAATATACTAAAAACCCAGGCATTCGACCCGATTTTCGACAAGGAATTATACTAAAACACCACCCATCATTTTATAATTCGTTAAATAGTTAAAACTTTAAAGTACAACTTTGTCTTTGTGATTTTTTGTTTGCTTCATTCATCACAGTTCCGTTTTATGCGAATTCAGATCCATTCACAAAAAAATACACCTACAATACACTGCATACCGAGAGCTTAGATTTTACATATCAAATTAAAATTGATTTTTGCAACTACGTCTAGTCGTCATTGGTGTATCTGAATGCTAAAAAAACTATATTTCTAACAATGGCGTTGTTATGGCCTAAAAGTTAAATTACTTTTTTAAAAAATAATATGAGTGCTAAATAAGTGTGCGAGAAGAGTGTGCTCACTCTCCTCTGGGCCTTATCTCCCTGGAGTTAAGACCGTCAGGCAGCACACTTCGTAGAGTCAAGAGTGAGACAGAAGGAGTGAACCTGGACTCCACCCGAATGACACGCATTGCACGCAACGCACACGCATCAGAGCGGGCATAATTCGTAGAAGTGAACCAACGAAATTTTTTTTTCTACACGCAAGCGCAGTGAAGTTAGCTTCGACTGGACAACACGTGTTTGGAAACGTCAAATGGGACATGAAAGGCACCCGAACCGATATCTTACAGGCAGGGATGACCATTTGAAATGGATCTTGGATTGCTTCTTTTGCAGCATTAGACAAACACGAACGAAAGTTGCAAAATTCTCAGGCTTTCCAACGTAAATAGTTAAAATGTTTCTTAAAAAACATAGGTACCGTATGATTAATGGTCTAATTATATGACAAAAAGATTTAAATATAATTTAAAAAATAATTAAATACACTCACTGAAGTAGATAATTAAATAAAAGTTTTTTATAAGTCCAGCATTTTTAATAAGTTATTAACGGGTGATGCGTAGAAAATCATACTTAAAATTAATTAATTTTTTAGCTTTACATCAGGTTTATCTACTTATAGTCCTGTTACATTAGTGGAAATAAATTTAAGTTAGATATTCCCAGCTTTTGCGTGAAAATTGACTGCGACAAGTAATTGTACCATTAAAAAAGTCTACAATTATTTAAAGATAAAATATTTATCCTAACTCTACTTTCAAATTCTTACGGTTAAATTTTCTGTAATGAAACACTTCTCGCGAAATAGTAAAAGTATTTTATGATACTTATTGATTAGCCTTTGATTTTATAGTATGTCGAATCTAGCTGCAAAATATTAAACATATCTCCTAAGGGCTTAATAAATAAAAATAAGAATTAGTTTTAATAATTAAAATCATTTAACTTTTATCTGTAAATATCCTTATTCCAATGGCACAGACGTTAATTAATGGTTTATATATAACGATTTTCTGCTATCTGCAAATTTTAAAGAATCATTATTAAAGCAAACATTAAATACATATTGTTTTACTACCAGTAATTTTATTAAAAACCGTTTTTGGGAGAATATACTTAAAAATTGTAGCTCAGGAACAATCAATCCAAGTTTGATATAGATTATACATATAGTATATTATTTAAGAAAATATTTTTAAACGTCCTCATGAAGCGACATATATATCAACAAACTGAATTGATGTTTTTAGAGCTAAAGTTCCGTTTTGAAATATGCTTCTAACAAAATTCAGTAACAATACATCTGTAAGAAAACTGTACCTACATAATAATCAAACACAACTATTTGATTGTACAAAATAACAATGCGTTAAACGTTGCAAAATATATCGCAAACAGGCTTATCTTTTTAACCTCCTTATAGAAAAATAAATAAAAATAACATAGTATTTAACAAACCTAAATTTATATCATAACTCATATCGTACCAATATAGATAGGTGATAATAATATTATGTCAAATATAATTTAATTTTTTTATATTGTTGTTACAATAAACATTTATTGTATGATCTATTTTTTTAATGTGGTATTTTAAAAATATTTTTTTTTTACAAATAACACTAATTCTAAAAAAGGAAAACTCTTCTCCCCTTTCCCCAAAGCCGAAAATTAAAATATGTACATAAAAATCTCTAACATATACGTAATTAAGTTATTAGTGTTTGAAACGCATGTAATCTCTTTTCTCTCTTTATAATATAGTGCACTAAGTGAGCTTTATTATTATTTTTATAAATATTTTCACACTATCAAATATATTTTTGAGGTTCGTTTCGCACGGGTTTATAACAGAAATGTAAGACGTTATTTAGCACTGATTATATTTATAAAATTTGCCAAAAATAACAAATGTATATCTAGCCCTTTATAAATATTTATATGACATATGATTAAGTAGGCTTACTTCCTACACTTACTGTAGTTATAATTTATGCGCATAGATTTAAAATTGTTATGACTTCCGTTGAAAAAAAAATGAGAGTGCGTGTAACTCAGTACACGTGATGGAAGAGATGAGAACGAAAACGAGCCCAACAACGTGTATGGCATATTGCTCTCTTTGATTATCTCTTTGGCCGAGTACCTGTTCTCTGCCCTTTTCGCGTCAGAAACGTTTCGCAACAATGTTTCACGGAAATTTTGCATTTTTATTCGGTCTTGAATTTTTACTCTCCTTACGTCCAAAAAAAGTTTCACTAAAATAAAAAAACTCGGCGCTGCGATGAGGGGAACGGGAAAAACCGCGGGAGGGAGTTAGGGACAGCTGAGGTTGAAGCGAACGCCCGGAACGCGGGTCGGGGAAGGCAAAAACCAGAAGGGCGGGTGGTTTGAGACTGACGTCTGGCGCCGCGGCGCGCGAGGCGTGTGCGGCAGGAAGGGCGTAAAAAAAAAAAGCACAGCACCCCAGCGCTTCATATTT
Organism: Bacillus rossius redtenbacheri; assembly: GCF_032445375.1. Classification (NCBI taxonomy): domain Eukaryota; kingdom Metazoa; phylum Arthropoda; class Insecta; order Phasmatodea; family Bacillidae; genus Bacillus; species Bacillus rossius. The sequence continues at coordinate 40,022,184 of NC_086330.1, read as the reverse complement.
GCTTCTGGTTTGGACTACACAAAACCACTTTTCCCTACAAATTCAGAGAGGCAGAAAAGGAATATAAATATTTAGTTTAAACAATTCTGTAGACTTTTTTAAGTGAAACTTCTTTGCCATGGGGGCTACAATTTTCGAGCGTTACGAAAATTCCGTTCGTACGAGGGGAATAGTTAGGTTAGTGGTGGGGGAACCGGTAGAGGAGGAGAGAGCGTCAGCAGCGACGCCACTCCAACGCACGCACTTGCGGTCGCATGGTGTGATACCATGTGGGGCGGAGGGGAAGATAGGCACGTACCGTAGCAAGCTATATGCTAGTTGTAACGGCCGGATGGGGAGACGGCAGGGGAGAGGTAGAAATAATGCCGCAGTGATGTTACGAAATTATCGTAACGCTGCTTTTGTTCTTCTACCCCTTAGATTTTTATTATACCCGCCGCATCCTTACTATTCTCAATTATCTCTTGTTCAATAAAATATACTAATAATTTATCTCAATATATAACTAATAAACAATAAGTTTTTCTTCAGTCGTGCGTGGACTCCCCGGACACACTTTTTTTATGTGGCGAGTTTAGGCGTGCCGCTTCGTCTAACATTGAAGTACACAAATTTCACAAAAATAATTATATAAAAAACCACATGTATACCTACGCTAACGTCAAGAACATATATTACTAAAACTTGAAAACGTCTTTCAATATCTTAAGTGCAATACGAACAATATAAAGTAACACATTGCTAAAAAATTATATCTATATCTATAAATTGTATCAAAAATATATACATTATTCTCAGCTGTATAATGGAGCCTATTTTAGAAATAAGTTTTAAATTAAATCGTGTGCAATAATTATAACTTTACTAAAGCATCAAACTTTTTTTTTTATTTCAAGCATCTGATATCCAAAAGAACACATCGTGCGCTAAAATTAAGTTTGTGTTGTTTCGCGAGAAATGGATAAAATTATGTTCAAACAAGCCTACAAAATTGTATAAGTTCTCGAAAGCGTAGAAAGCCGTCAATAAATGAATCAGATCACTTTAAACACCGAAACATCTTCTCATAAATATCCTAGCAGTTGTATTCGGGACATGATGGAAGAATCTGTGTCTACGATTAGGTACTAAGTTTTTCACAGATACACTGATAAATCCAAACGACTGATGTTTTAACAACGGTGTGAAATTTTAATGAATAATTTTGAAGTATATTTCAAAATGTTAAATTTTTTGGAAAAAAGTATTTTTAGTAACATTATTATGTATGTATCCAGTTTTATCTTTGTTAACTAATAATGACATTTGCTTTATTGTAAGAGTGTATTTAGCCTGTAAGAATGAATATTATAATAAGAAAATGCATGGTGTTTGATGGTGAAGACGATAAACCCTCTTAGCCATTACTGGGTGTCGTGGGAACAGGCAATGCCAAAGTGATGACATAAGTAACGTCTCCATGCTTGGCAGGATGACTACGCGATAGTTTTCCGTTACCTTCCGCGGGATGAAGGAGAATGGAATCCAGGGAGAAGATTTTGAAGAGTCCCCTCCCCGTGCCGGGAAACAAACCCGGGCCCCTAGCCCCACCAGCCAAGCATGCTAGTCACCTTTTTTTAAAATGTTTGAATTGCCCTTGATTTTCATCACAAGTCAGCCCAACATTCCCCATATACGTTACTTATTATTTCTAGAGACCAGAAAAATTCGCGTATTCAATTCGGCGATAGGCTAGAATTCAAATACATATATCTTTTAGATGATTTTGCTATTGGCTTACTGTTCATATAGACGAATCTCACCAATTATAAACCCTCAACCAAAGAAGGATCGAATCACAGACAAACCAGCTGAAACGAGTCACAAGTCAGCAGCCAATGTACAGGCGTTATTTGCCCGAGTGTACAGGGGAATGTGCAGTCTATCCTGAAGGCCATTGAAACCGCTAATTTTTCTGGTCTCTAATTATTTCTTATAGTTTGACAATTACGTGTGACAGTTTCAATGACTTCGACAAATTAGTGATAAATGTAGACACAAATTTACACCCATTCCTTACCCGGGACTCGAACCCAGAACCCCTTCGCACCGGAATTCGGTGCGCATCCGACTACGTTTCGGAGGTCGGCAGAACTGTACCAAGAGGACTGACTGCATACTGTTTACAATAAGTAAAAAAAATGTTTATGATAAATCATTTTTTGCCCTTCCTTGGCAAATGCGAGCACGCCACAAAGGAGTGAGGTTGGAGTTGGACCGCTCTCGAGAAGAAGCCCACAATCCCGGAGCGCAGTCGTGAACGAGAGAGGTGGCGCAGCCTGGAGAATCTCCCATAGAACATCATATTTTATTCGGACTATCGAATCCATAAAACTCGAAAACGGAGGGAACATGACGTGATGGAATCTAGAAAGGGGGGAGGGGAAAGCCCTTCCTTTCTCCTGTGAATGTAAAAAAAAAAAAAAAAGAATCGCTTCTGGAGAATCGTCGAAGAACAAGAATAAAAATGAAAGAGCTCAAACATTTTGCGCTGCGCTGGCAAAATCAACGAAATTTTTTTACATTCATCAATGAAGGAAGAGATTTTTTTCCTACATATTTGGCAAACAAGTGATGCGGTAACTCTTACAAGTAGAATTTTTTTCAAATTGTTTTGTTCCCCAGATTTTTTTTGTGCATTTGCGATTTATTTTAAAAAATAAAACGTCTTTATGGATTTTTTTTTGGCAGGAATTGTGACAGCACAAAAATTATGACAAAAGAACTTAGTCAACCTCGTTTACAAATATTGTTGATAAACAATTAAAAATGTTAGTGGCTCATTTTGACACAAACAAAATTCTACACTAGGCCGATTAACAATTGGTCGTGATTTCAGCATAACACGGACCACTATTACTGAGAGAAAAAGAAAACTTATAAAGTATTGACAAATTAAGAACATTTAATATAAGTATCAGTGTAAATACTTAAGACATGGTTTATCGCATCTTAAGATATTAAAATTGTTGAAATTGAGACTCTTGAAATGAAATAATTAAGTAAAGATCATAGTTTTGTGTACTAATTGTTTAATTATTTTAAGGATAGCTATAACCAAAATAAATGAAAGTGTAATTCAAGGCATTACCTTAATTAAAATATTATTTGCTACCTAATGAAATTAAATTAAAATAAAGGTGTGATTTATTCAAGGTAAAATTAATTATTTAAACATACTGAAACAATGAGAAATAAAACAAGTTAATTAAATTATACCAAAAATTAAAAATGTTTACGCACAAACACTTAAGAAAAAATTATTCTTAAACGGTATTTGTGTGAATTAAATCATTGTAACACCTGACATTCTATTGTGTCTATTTTTTAGTAATTATTTTTCGAATTAATTACTTTTCTTACAATGGCAAACTATCATAATTATCCTGACATTGCATGAGCGAAGCCAAGGGTAAATAGCCAGTCTATACTATTAATAAAACTGTTCAATGCTTATGTCTGTACATTGGAAGAAATGATTAAACAGTTATTGGAACTGTCTAATTACATTGAATTTAAAAATCAAAAATATCGTTTCAAATTTTTTTTCTATTCGTCTGTTTGTTCCAGCATTAATTAAACACTTAATGAAACTTTTGTCGTCAGTAAGTTTTTTGGCTAATTTCAAACTTGGCTATGCATAATTTCAGCTTTCCACCCATAAAGGAGTGAAAATGGGGTAAATATGGTTTTAAGACAACTAATTATATCTGAGAACCTAATCAAGCTCAAGAAAATATATTGAATACCAATAATAAACATATGGAAACTACCAATAATATGTTTTGCAATTTTGCAAAGTTTAACCCATACGGGTTAAAAAAGGATACAAGTTTAAAAATAAATATTTAAATTACAAAATTTAATCAAGCATATGAAAATATATTTATACCAATAATAAACATACCGTCTTTTTAAATACAACCCCTAAAGAGTGAAAAAGGGGTAAATAGGATTTTGAGATAAATAATTATATCTCCGAATATAATCAAGAATAAGAAAACATATGTGAACCAATAATGCAAATACAAAAACTACCATTTACAAGGTCACGCTTTTGCGAAATTCAATCCCTAAAGATGTGTAAAAAGGTATATATTATGGTTTAAAGGTATGTAAATATATCGCAGAATCTAATCAAGCGTTAAAAAGTATATAAAGTAACAACAAAAAAATACGAAAAATAACGATCATAATTTTTACATTTGAGGAAATTCAACAAGACGTAAGTATGGGTTTAAAACAAAAAATTTAACATTTAAATTCTGTTAGAACTAAAGCATAGAAACTGAGAAAGAATAACTGGCATGTCGAGTTAGATTTCTTTTGTAATTATCGAAATTATTGTTATAGGGTTCTGAAAAGACGGCGAATTTTGGTGAGTTTTGATACAGTTTAAATAGTATTATCTCCAAAACAAATTAAGTAAGACGTTAATTATTTGGTAAGTATGATAAAAAATAAACCATATAATATATTTTCATCACTAAGCAACTCTCCGGCGCTAAGGAGTGTTACAGGGGTAAGTTTTGTTTTAAGAAAAAAAATCATGCTTCCAAATATACTAGATTTAAGGCAAAAGTTAAGAATGAACAACAAGCATAACATAATGTGACGAATTGTAACTTTTTTTAATTTTCTGTAATTCGAAACTGAGCATTAAAAACTTAAATATTTAATAACCTAGGAAACTTTTAAATTTTTCATAATTTGACTAAATGCAATAATTTTGGGGCTATTTACCTTTGCTATAAATAGATCGTTTATTCATGTAAAATAACTGGAGGTTATAAACTGAAGAAAAATAACGTACATTATGTTATTAAATTGCATTTTTTATCTTAACCATTTTTGTTTATTCAACTGCAAAAGGGGTGAAAATATGATCATTTTGTTTTTGTTTTTTTCGTAAAGGTCATATCTCTGAAGCTAATCCAGCGGGTTGTAAGTTATGCAGTCTGCTTTATTAACATGCAAAATCTAACATTTCTTTTTTTCTACTACTTCCTGAAATTCTACTTCTTTCATATTGAAGGCAGGGGTTAGGGGGGCTCGCACAGCTTTCCCTCAGCACGAATCTTGCAGTATCGGAATGCACAACTAGTTCCTAAATGCAATTAATTAGATACGAAAAATACGAACTCTGTCACGAGTGATTCATACAAATGGTTGTGGAAGGTGACGGCGTGGCCAGTTTCACACGATGAGAGCTTTTTACAGAAAATCGTGCATGCATTTTAACAAGAGCTGCAACGTTTAGAAATCTCTCATAAGTAATCTATCCTTGTAGCGCACCATAATGTGGGAAAAAAATGTTTTCTAAAAAAAAGTGACTAGATACGAAACTAATTGTTAGTTTTAAAACCGATGTTATCGACTAACCCAACTGGAAAGAAAAGATGTGTCTGTTCGTGCTTGAGGACGGGAACAAATCTCACTTCCCAAACCATCGCAACTGTTTTGTCTTACTGTGTTACTATGACTTGATGTAAGTTTTTGGACATACGCCATTGCTAAGAACTTTTTCTGTTGAAGAAAAACTAATAAATAAAATAAATAAATAAAAATAAAAATAAAAATACTCAAAAAAAGATACAAAAAACACACAAAATTAAGCAAACAATTGCTGTTGTCAACAAGGATATGAACACCACAAAATATTCCGAAACAGGAATATGGTCAGCAAACAAAGAAAAAACAAAGAAAAATGTACTAAGAGAACGAAAAAATCCCCACAAATGATGACAACACAAAAATATTGAAACCCAAAATAATTCAGCACAACAGTTGAAGCGAGACAAAAAACATGACAAAACGAAAAAACAAACAAATACAATAGTTTTACCTACGTGTGTTACTATGTGCTGTCATCGTTGTGTTGTCCGGAATATATGTTTGGTCACGTCACTGAGTTCGCCTGTGCGTCTCAGAGTAGATGTTGTATTGTACACATTATCTGTTTAGTATCATCATTGAGTTCGTTTGTTTGTCGCTGTGTTGTCCCAGGTCGTTTTTGGTCTTTATTTTCTATTATTGTTGCAACTGTCTCGTTGTTGTCAACCCACTGAGTCCGTTTGTGTTTCAATAATTCCTTCCACGCCATTTTTTTAAACTGGTTTTCTGTGTGTTTGCCTATTCATCTTTTCTGTCCATTATTGTGAATTCTTATGACATACAGTGTAACCAGGATAGGCGTATGTATGAAAAATACATCTTAAACCATACTTCTCCACTGCCATATTAACTTAAAATTTTTACCTTTAAAGTTTAAGAATCAAAGTTATTACCTCATTATTATGAAAATCCTTTTCAACTTAATATTCTCAAGTTATTTCCTGCCGTAATAATTATTTATATGTATTTATAGGTACTGTCGTACCTGTCGGACAGCCAAGTGATCGCATTCATTGTGAGGAACGTGTGAAAAGTTGTAAGGTCACACTTGGAGTACGTGAGGATGCGATGCAGTTAAGGCAAAACGGATGAACACAAAACCTAAAACACTAGTTTACGTGAAAAAATATATTAATTATGGTTTGCATTTGCGATGATTCAAACGCTGCCCTTTAGTTTATATATGCCCCTCTGTTGAATCAAAATTACCTTCGTAATTCCCATTACTATCACAGATTTTATTATTGTTGTTTTAAAGGTATTATTCCGATGATCTAGTTTATATAATATTCCAGATGGCATATTTAGATTAGTCTCCTTTAACAAAAAATAAATATATTTTCCAAGCAATAATTTTTATTTTGAGTTCAATTGTTTTTGATTATCTTTTATAAACCTTAAGCCTTACTTAGTTAAAGTTAAATTATTTTCTTTCCTTCTTTTTTTGTACAGAACATTACACTGTTTTTATCTTCAGCGAAATGTTAGGCCAAACATTATAACTCGTTTAAATTTGTTTCGTTGAGATGATGGAAAATGAAGCTTCTTAAAACATCTTCTGGAGGCATGGCATACGAATTTCCTGGAATATCAGAAGGGTAAAACCTCTGCCGACTCTGAAAATGAAGATTATAGCCCCGATGTGAGCGCTGAGAGGGAGAGTTAGCGCGGGAAATAAAATGAGATATTTCTGGTCGTACATTTCAGCGTTTTCAGTCCGATGTCATTCGGGACTTGTGGACTTATTTCCGGAGTCAAGTCCCGTGATACTTCCCCGTTATTTTGCTTCCTCTCTCTTTCTCTCTTCCTTTCTCTCTCCCGTTAGTTCTCTTCCTGATTGCTATTTCCCCGTACCACGTTAACATTTTCCACTTCTCTTTCCTTCAGTAATTCTCACCGTCCATGCCCCTTAGAACTCTAATCTGTGTGGGTACTTACAAATGTTCCATAGTCAGATACATATCATGTTTAACTTTCATTACTCGTCCGCACAGTTTCATGCCAAAATGTGCATCATTAGCCTTGTCTGGATTGAAAAGAACCTAAATTTTTAATTTATTCAATTATATAAAGAAAAACTTATTTATTGTGTTTTAATAACAAGAAGTTCGTGTTACGAAAAAATCGTATATTTTCTGTCTCCATTTACACTACATTTTCTCCTGTAAATTGCACCTAATGGTTAAACGAAACATTTAGATTAAAAAAACAACTATTCTCATACCCCTTTACTTTTTTCATAAATTAAAAATTCTGAATGATTGCAAATATACAAAAAAATTAGCATTCACAGCTGTTTTTTATTTTTAAAACTTTTTAAATAAATAATGGATAAAATTTAAAATCACAGTTCCTTTCAAACGTGGTTTTGATTCTTATTATTAAAATATCTTAAGTACAACCACATTGAAATTGGAACACAGTGTTGCTCATTACACGGATAAACAAATGGAGTAAATAAAGTAAAATTAAGTAATAAATTTAAAGTTGAGAAAAAAATTGAGAACTTGATGACTAACCAAACTGGTCACCCAACAGAAAGTTGAATATAATAGGTGTACTTTGTAAAAACGTACACCACACTATATAAACTTGGTAATTTATTAATGTCAACCGTCTCTGTTAAAAAGGTTTTTTTATTTGTAAAAGACTGCGTGGAAACACAGAGTTTCATGACAAGCTCAAAACGCTCGTTATCACGTTATGAAAAAAAAATTCATTTGCTACGTTCGAGGTGTTCACTTCACAAACTTTGCGGTGTCGTCACAGGCAAGCAAGAGGGGGTAATATCGTTCTAAAACACCTTGACGCTCACTCACCCTCTTCCGGCAACTCCCCGCATCCCTAAACCTTCTGTTAGGCGAGCGTAACGACAGCGAATAAAAATTTAATCTCTAGCTGAGGGATTTATGGGCTAAGCGCCATACGCACGCAGTAAGGGGGGCGGCGTCACCTTTTATGCAACGGAATTTATCACGTTTTTGCAGCGTAAAATATGCCATAATGCGTGCTACTAAACGAGGGAGTGTTTTTCAGTACCTCAATTTTCTTATACGCATTTCGGGGTTATTTTCCACACACACACACATGCCAGATATTTTAAAGAAACATCACCAGCCTCACATTAATAAATCTTTAAAACATTTTTTGTTACGTTTCTTTGACAGGGTGTACATTTAAATGAGATTAATACGCAATTGAAAAAAAAAAATAATTGTAATATATTTATTTTTGTTCAGGATTGATCGTGGTAATTGTCTGAGTTTTTCAGGTGTATTGTGAATGCCGGATTCAGTATTCCTGGGCTGGGATTATTACCTGGCTCATATTGACTTTTTTTTAATTGGTTAGCCATTATATTAATACATATAGTTCGTTATGAAATTAAAGTATTTTTCTGAAGATAATCTTTAAAGCTTTGAATGTTATTGTTTGGAAGAAATTATAAAATGTTAGCCAAATTTCTAAAGTTCTACGTATCATTGGACATATATGCATATTTTTTACCAATAATTTTAACTATTACAGTAGAAATAATAAGTTATACATAGGCATTAACATAAACTTTTCCATTAAACTCTGTGCAGTCTTTAAATAAGTTAAATGCAAGTGTATGGAGAAGTAATTTTTCAAAATACTAAGGAATTGATCATTTTCATTGAAAGTTAAACAAGCTAATTGCAACACAACTGAGACTTCTTTCTAAGAATAATATTTAAAAATTTAATTAGTTTTGTCATTCATAAAAATATTTATTTAATACATTTTGATAAATTATAAAACAGAATTATTATAAAGTAAATTGTATTAAAAACACTTGAAGTGGTTTCCAATATAGAAAATTTTTTATTTTTCTTTATTTTTTTTAATATACGTATTTTAAATGCAGTGATTAATTGGTATTGCAATAATAACAGGTAATATATCACTGTATGTGTATACTTATAGTTAAATAACCTTGAAAATATGATATTTACGTTCATAATTGTAGGACAAAATAATATAAACGTAAATATAATATGTAAACGTAAATTATTAAAAAATATATTTTTTTGAGACTTTACTTTCAACTGTTAAAAAGTATATTTTCACATAATTTATATGTTATTGTGATATTTTCAAAGTAAATATTTTATGAAGAGTTTAAGGACATATAAAATTAAAATAAATATTTTTCTCTGATGTTTATGGGAAAAAATGATTTTAGGATCTTCATAATAAATCAATATGAATAAAATACTGGAACAGTAAACAGTGATTCAAAATACAGTTTCTCAGTTGTCCAGATTCAGTGAACCCCAACCGTTTCTATCCAGTAAACGAGTTAAATATTGTAGTAAAGATGTTAAATTAATTTACCAGAAATATATTTTTAATTATTTCAACTAATTTTTTTTTCCAAAAATAGGCTAAATTAGGAACTAACTGAACTTAGAAAAAAAATACCTGGTTGGGTGGTTTTCCTTTACGACATGAGAACGTCTTTTATTTTCACCCTTAATACACTTAAAGAGGAATAAATGACACAACCACAGACGATCTAAATTTATTTGTTTAAGTTTACCATGTCAAACAGCATGTCACGTTGAAACTATTGTGAAAAAATAATAACTTGTTTTAACCACAAAAAATAATATTACATTGAAGTTGTATATATTGCATATTAAAATGTTTCTTTCACATTTCATTAAATTTGTAGATTCAATACAGAAACAAAATAAAATCCTCATTAAATATTTTAAATCCTATTTCTAGCCGTTGATATATTTCTAGATATAATCATAAGGTTTTACCCAAAATATATTTTTTTCTTTATTAAAAATAGCATTATTGTTGTTTTATTCGTGAATTAAATTTATCACTGCCTAATGTTTTGCTTTTCCTTGATTAAGTTTCTAAAACTAACATTCGCCATAATTTTTCGAAAAAAAAAATTGTTTTTCTTTGTAAGTACCTATGTTATTTTTTAATATTCGTCATCTCGCATATGTAAAACAAATATCTGTGGTGTTGGAGTATGATTAAACATTTTCCAATCGATAACCAGCGTATGCTTCTATAATAATATTTAGACATATTACGGAAATATTAACACATTTCCCTCTAAGTAAATCAATATTGTATCTCTACAAAGTTTGATAACAGATAATATATAAATATACACATTCAAATAAACACAATAATATAATTTATAAATTTATTTTTCCATCGATTAAAGAACAATTAACTGACTGCATAGTCTGCATAAAATGTTTTAGAAGCTACATATTAAATGCTTTAAATTTTTAATGCATTTCAAGGTTTAAAATATAGAACATTTTTAAGAAATTTAAAATCCCGAAATTTATCATGTTTGTTTTAAATTAACTTGTATATATATTTAATGAGTACCAACTGAATTTACCTCAGGTTTGACTGAAAATAATATGTAAAACGAGTTTTAGACACTGCTCAGTAATCTTGATTAGCAATTTTATGTTTGCACTCATCGAAATTAATTTATTCAATCGCTATTTCCCATATACAGTTTTATAACCCTTGTAGTGCTGCAACACAAAACACAGTGAAGCTACGCGAGTAGCATTCTGTTACCTGTCAACACGCAGCTATATTCTCCTTTGGAATCTAAAAATGTATTGATTTTCTATCGATCGACCATTTCCGTGCTTTTCCTATTTTTGACGTGACAACGTCTAATAAATCGATGAACACCGGTTGCACGCCCGAAAAAGTGTCCCGTAACGCACATTGTCCCGTTACGATGTTTCCCGTTACGCTCATTGTACGCTTGCGCCGCATCTATCTCTCTTCCACTCGATTGGAAAAACCATCGATTTGACTTTTTTGAGGCACATTAAACTTGAAACACTCCCATTCGTTTCCTACTTTTATCGTCCTATCCTTAACACAATAACACAGATGGGAAAAAAGTTAAATAGCAAACATGTATAAAATTTATAGTTAAAATAATCTCTTCGTTAAAGTTATATACATATTTGAATTAATGAGTGCAAATAAAAGTAAATTTATCAATTAAATTGTATATTTCATTTCACTCCTTCTTTGTATCCATACAAAATAGTGATAATTCAATAAAAGGGATTCAATTTTATTCATAAAAGTATGCAATCATTACATAAATGTTTTGTTATGAAATTGTCACGTTAAAATATCGTCCGTAAACTGACTTTAAAGACAACCAATTTTTTTTATGTAACATTGTTTTTCATTTTTAGTACATATACTCACCCATCTCTTGTCAAACGTAGAAGAAACCAGTATATTCCGTATAGTGGCAGTGTGCTTCTGAAAATGTTATAAAAAATTTTAAAAAAATGTGACACAAGTGACTGGTTAGTAAAAAGTTCGTAAAATATTATTTTTTTAAAAAAATCAGTTCAACAAAATAAAACAAATTAATAGTAAAAAAATATGAACATTAAAATTACATTAAAATGAATATACGGTAGTCTCCTACATGACACTCTGAAAGAAAAAAGCTTTAAAGATGTGTTTTTAAAATAGATGTAAACGTTTAGAGCAAATTAATTTTTTTCAAAATACTCCATGTTCAGCATTAAATATCAATTAATTAAAAAAATAATTGATTCGTTTTTTTAAACATGACATTTGCGCCTCTTTATTTACGATTATTTACAATTTTACTGAGAACAAAAAAATAATAATTTCTGAAGGGTTTGTAGTATGAACACGAGTCGGGACACTGTAAACTCTCTTGTAGGGATTCGCCCTCCCTCCTTCGTTCTGGCCGTAAGATTGGTGTTTACAGTGGCTTCTGCTCCGCAGTCAATAGACGGGGTAAGTTAAACCCCTCTCCCCTTCCAGCATCTCTCTTTGCCTCTTCCAGCCCTGAATCCTTCAAGCTAGGGGCCAGTGGATTCCAGCCAGAAAGGAAATGCCCCCCCCCCCCCTCCCCACCACACCAAAAACCCATACCAACACTACATGTGAAGCTTCTGAGAATGCACTTTCTATGCCGCTTGATCTATGATCCTCCGATTTCTTGCTTCTTTTTCTTCTTTTTTCCGTTTCGGTGTTGTGGGAGAGCGTAGGAGAAAAGGTGATAGGAGACGGTGGTGTTGGTGGGGAATGTTAGTGACCAGGGTGGGGGAAGCGGGGAGGGGAGGAGAAATGACGTCGGCGGTGACGTCATCCCGCCTGTATTTGTGAGGTTCTCTACAAACAAGTCCGTCGACGGCAAGTGATTGAACGAATTTCTCTTCCGCGGGGAAGAAAAAAGGATTCCACAATTGATTTCCATATCATCCTCAAGCGCTTTTTCTTTCACCAAAATACACCATCAAATAAACCTCCGGCGTAAATCATGTTTAGTACGCACGGTATTTAAAATATTTTTTTTCTTTTATTGTTAACTGTAAGTCTTAATATTCCTTCATAAAAATTTGTGTCTTTTAAAAAAGGTACTTACAACTGATTTTTTGGTCTTACAATATATTTGCAAAAGCTTCATTAAGTCTACCGAAACTTTGTTCCTAATATTTTCAATCGTCAATTTAATCACGCATTTTGTTTGAAAAATTCAACTTAGCTTAAGTATTGACAAACATGATTGATTTGTCTTTCCTTAACCAAATTGAATGTTTATCGACTTAACAGAGTAAATAAATTTTCTGAGAACATAAAATACAATGGCATAAAATGCAATATGTGTTAAAACAAAGGAAAGTTCCTACCGTGCTGGTGATATTTTGCGGAATTAGTCTTAACAAGTTGTCATAAATCACATATTTTAAAAATACAAATTCTTTATTCAGACTCTCTAAGATTTTTTTTCCGGAAGACTAACCAGCGTACATATATTTTTTGACTTTTTACAATCTGGAACGTAATATAATAATATGTATAAATATAAACAATTTACAAGTAAAATTATTTTCAGACTGTTACCTTTATATTATTGTTTGAGAACAAGGTTCTGTTGTGAAATGCGTGCAGCAATTTTCTGCTGGTTAGCGAAAAAAATTTAATTTCTAGGAACAATATTATAATTTTTATATTTATTGTTACTTCTCAGAGCCCCTCTAAAATAATGAATAAAATTATAACTGATTTATGTTAGAGGTTCATTATAAAAAAACTTTTTAAATACTTTTTTATTTTTTAAACTAATACCCAAGAATGGTTTTCTTAGTTATGTTACAAGTATATGAACGTCAGCCCTTAACAAGCCTCTGAATGAGAGAGCATGCATGTTTTGCTCTCGCTTTCTAACACTGGGTATTACTTTCGTGACGACGCTACCACAAAGGAAGTTCATGATGTTCATAAGAGCAAAGTATTTCCGCATGCAATCAAAGACGAGTCTGTCACATATTGAGATGTCCGTGAGGCGGAAAGCTTTCGAGCGAGATTCGTCAAACGTTGCCTTTGATGGAAATTACTTCCCATTTACTGGGAACGTTTATTACTTGTGCCACTAGGCAGGAACTTATAAGCCCTCACCTCATTACATGTAGTGACTCAAAACATATTAACTAATATTGTGCGACAAGGCCATAAAGTGGCACTGTTAGATTATCCCAGTGAGCTAGTTTCCTGCTTGGTACCAGTAATTTAGCAAATCATCACATCGAAGCTAAACAAACTTTCAAATATTTTTTTATTTAAAACATATATTGAGATTATTTTAAACGAATTTCTTCTAACACGCATTTAAAATGGCTCAGAGCCGTATTTCTTTCTTCTAATGCACATTAATAAAAGTTGCCAATGAACGATTCAAAAGTTTTATATATTTTCTTACACAAAAAATAAATATCTCCCATTGCAAGAATCATGAAAAAAAAAAAAAACAAATTAAGTGAAATAAGGAACTAATGTTCTTATTTATATTCGTCAAATTAAGGCTATTGAGGAACTCAAGTTCTCATACATATTCATTAAATTAGGGCTATTCGGAAACTATTATTCTCATTTATTTCGTCCAATTAAGGCAACTGAGAAACTAATGTTCTCATTTATATTCTTCCAATTAAGGCAATTGAGAAACTTTTATCCTCATTTATATTTGTTTAATTAAGGCTCTTGAGGAACTAATGTACTCATTAATATTCTTCAAATAAGGCTATTGGGAAAATAATGTTATTTGTATTCATCAAATTAAAGCTATTGAGAACCTTATGTTCTCATTTATATAAGAAAAATTAAGGATATTGAGGAATTAATGTTATTATTTATATTCGTCTAATTATGCGCTAAAGAAAGCGAAACTTCATATAAATATTCTTATTACAAAAAAAAGTCACTAACACACGCAAACATACATTCACATTTATATACAAACGTACCGGCACATAACATAGCCACATAGATACGCAACTACACAAATCCAGACAGAAATGTGAAAAAAGAATCAGTATTTTTTTCCTTAGCATAATATTCTTATAATACATGCAATGTATGTCTATATAATTAGTAGAAATATTCAAAGCTAATATATGGATATAAGCGGAGATTATAAAATTTGACTTTCCGTCTCGAAGTATTTATGACTAGAAAAGCCTAGATATTAAACAAGCGTTATTTTTTTCTTCTTCGCAACTTTGCTTTAGAGTCAAATGTGTTTTAAAATTTCCATCAACTGCGCAATTATTTTTGTTCATAGGATGTTTATTATTTAAATGAGTGCATTACAGCTCGTTTTTAAAAATATTTATTTAACCTTCATATTTTTTTATTTTCTTTTAGTGAGACTGTCAGTAAAATTAATATTTTTTATAGTTGAAAGCTCAGAACTCCCTTCATCAAATTATCTCAGTTTGTAAAGCTTGTGCAGATATACATCAAACAGAAGTGAATAATTAGGAAAATGACTTCGTGATACATTTCCTAGCTGCATAACACGTCAAACAAAGTTTTTTTAAATTAATTACCTTATCCGTAAATTTCACTCTTCGAGTGGACGCATAAAGTAAATATAGTTTGTGTGCAAATATAGGGCACTATTTGCAGAGGCCCTTAACGCAACAGACTAATTAGAGCAGCTTAAGGCATGTTTGGCCAAGTTTCACATAATTTTGCCGCTAATGTACGTCACGTAATCTATATTGAACATACATGATCTACTTTTGTTTACATAACTAACGAACAGTGTTTTAATCAACTAGCAAGTAAACTAGCAAGCATATTTTTCGTATCTTATTTTTGCGTGAGTTATCTAAAATGCTGAGTTCGTCAGAAAAATTAAGAATTAATTAAATTATTTGCACTAACATTTTGATAATCATTTCGTTTTTTTTAAAATAAAAATCAGCAAAAAGACAGAATCCAACCTGCGTTTGCAAAGATAATTCAAAAAACTATAAAAAAAGTCAGGAAAAATATCTACCATTACAACGCAAAGGACTGAGTTCAACCCAACACGACGAAACACCCTTAGGAATTTTGTAACTTAAATTGATACCAAGCGCAAAAAAAAATAATATTTTTTGCTTTTATCCCCCCAAATATTATAATATTTCATTTTAAATACCGGCAACGTATTTCGACATAATATAAAAAATCTAGCGAAATGTCAGAAAACGCCCCTCCCCCATTTTGTTAATATCTTAAAGTGTAATATAGTTAAATGGGAAGGTAACTAAATTCCATATTTCGTACGATTGAAGGCGATTTCTTAGTATTTTAGATGAACGCGGGCACCCATTGAAAGCGCTTTGATGAACGGCAAATTCAGGCGATGGTAGTGAGTAGGATGCTGAAGTACAGTTAAGCTATCTAAATGCTTATTTGATTTATTAAAACTTATAATATTTCTTTTCATTATAAGTTGTATATTACAACAAGTCAGATAAAGGCTGTATATGAGTTAAATTTTCTGCAGCCGTTGAAAGCAATGACTGGCAGAACAAAATTCCACACTGTTCAGATTAGCTTAAGAGCATTTAATTTAAATTTTTTTAAAGTATTTTCGTTATTAAGAAGGCATTAAATTATGTACATTTCTAGCCGTACAGGTTGATGGATGGAACAGATTTAGCATAGTTAAGTATGAGAGTAATTATGAGATTTTAGAAGTCGATTTCACTCAGAAAAGTGCAAAGATAAAAAGGTTTTAATGAAACCAATATTTGTTTGTTTGTCGCGGAACAAATATTTATTTGCTGTAACAAAACATTTTGCTGGCCAAACAACCAAATTAGGTGATTAACAAAATATACAGTTGAGCTGACACTATCATATTGTGGGTTCAACAAAATATTTCCTACTACAAAATATTGGTTTGAATTAACCAAATATATTTATTTCGCAATATACAAGCAAATATTTTGTTGAGGCAAACAAACCTTTCTTTTAGTGTGAGCGAATTAAGGGCAAAACTATTCCGTTAGAAATATTTTGTATGCATCAGAGAACGAACTCTAGCAACAACACGGACTGATATGTGTACCTACAGAACTTTGCAAACCATTGTTTTATAACAGTTATGTGTATTATAGGATCAGCCATACGTTATCTCCTACCCGGATTATGTGTCCATGTTTTATCATTCTTGAAGGGTTGTGAATGTAGAAGTCTGGTTAATCGAACCATAAACTTTTCTCTGTGTATTCCCACTGTAATTAATCGGTCGTAAATAAACCATAGTTGTGTACGTAGGTATGTAGTAAAAATATTCATGGTGAATACCTACATCATGGGATGATTGGTAACTGTCACTATGTCCATACTCCGAAAAAACTGTTTATCTGCCAATAATTTGTCAGGAAACCAACCATAAATTTTTCTTGTGATATTTCATAAGTTAATTTTTATGGCAATTACAATTTTATCTTAATGTTGACAGCAAAATTCTTTCACCTGTTTCTGTTAGTTACCAACTTTTTCCAATGTATTCACGATAATATCCAGAGCATTCATGATATATTTCCAACACTTTTTTAGGAAAAGTTTTAATTCATTGGATATTTATCATATTGTATAGTTTATTTCTTGATACATTGAAAGTTTTTAACTTCTTTAACATGTAAAGGATTATCCATAGAGACCCGATAATGTTGCCATTTAATTTTATGTCAGGCTAAAATGCATTGTGTTATGTATGCTCTACCTGCATATGCTTTCTTATTGACTTATTTCTAATTGCAGAAACTGGTCTTCTTTCGAGAATGTCTCCTTGATTCTGTATCTCTACTGTTAGCTGGTAGTTGACTGGCCCAACAGTCGTAGTTAGAATTGTCGACAGTTATGTAATCCAACCATGAAAGAAATGCAAAGGTACACATGTCTGCAGTCTGACTTGCGTCCAAAAGAATTTGCTAAAATTCCGTGTCTCAAAAGAGCCTGGTCCACTGTCAAACTTAAGCTTCCAACACTTCCCAATATGTTTTGTCAAATAATGTTAGAAGGTTATGGCATCGCCAAAAACGTCACAAGCACAACTATGTTTGTTTGACAATTTGGATGTTTGAGATTCCATCAAATAGGTATTTTGTATAAAGGACGGGTTATAATTATTGTTGGATGGAATCAGACAATTATAATCATGCCTAGAAAAAACGGTCATTTCCGTCTGAACGATTCTTTAAAATGGTGAAAATCACAAGGGCATGTTAAGAGGTTATAAAAGTGAAATAATGTTAATATAAATGTATTTTGCAAAAAAAATTCATAAGTAAAATATTTAAAAAAATGTACATTAAATTTAAAAAAAACTTTAAAAATAATTTTACTTATATAAAGAGTGTTATTGTGAGTTAAATTTATACATGTTTTGAAAATTTAAAAATTCTTAAACAACATTACATGTTCAACCATTCCATCCAGAAATGTGATGAATTATTTAATTTTAAAATGTGAATGAAACTGAAAAGTTTGTCATAGCTCAGAACTTAAATAAACTTTGAGAGTGTGGAATGATTTAAAACACGTTTTGAGGTCGTCTAAAGTAGTGTTTGACCAAAAAATGTCTAATCGCTCGTTACAGTGATAAGCGGTCTAACTTTCTTGTGTGACAAAATACCGCCAGATTTGAACCGCTAATAACTAAAAGACTAATAATGCGTCAACTATGGTTAAACCCACAACTGATAGATCATATCTGCACGTATTTGACGCGCAGTATTTGTTTTGCCTGTTACGTCACCGTAACAGTGTAGGCCCATGCGCGTGGTTGTTACGAATTAGTTTTGTGTGAAGTTATAAATGGGTATAGCATGGAAATGCGTTTAGCTAGAACTTTGATTTCGGTGCCGTTTGTGAAGAGCTTGCAGAGCACTACTGGAACCAAAAGTAAGACAATAATTATTCTGCCGGAAGATAAGTGAAAATAGATATTAAATTGAACAATTACAAAATAATTAAAGATGTCGTCTCACGTGACTCGTAAATATGCTCGGAACTAAATTAATCGCAAATTAGAGTAGAGCTTGCGTCGGAATAAATCTAAAATACCCTTAAAAAACAGTGCCGAGCGAACGCGAGAGCTATGGCAGCGTCGAAAAGGAAACGAAATATCCCGACGTTTTCACGGAAAATCTACGGTGCGGACTTGAACTGAGTGATTTTCTTAATTTTTCCTCCCACGAAAAAACCACGGCGCGGACCCGAACTGTGTGACTTTATTCATTATTCCTCCCACGAAAAAACCACGGCGCGGACCCGAACTGTGTGATTTTCTTCATTTTTCCTTCCACGAAAGATCTAATGCGGAACCAAACTGCGGAATTCTTTGTTTTTTTCTTCCAGTACTTCCCCTGAAACACTGCTACAGAACAACACGTGTTGTCGGAGGCCGATACTCGACGGGTGCGTCAGGGCCTTAAAACTCGCGGCTCGGGCGGCGTGGCTACGGGCCAAGTGCGGGCCGAGCCGTTTATCGCGGACCGCTATTTCTGGCTCGCGGGCGGCTCGGGCCGGCGGTGAGCTCACTGCCCGGCGCCCGCCGCGCCCACGGAAATAAAACCAGCGCGTCGCGGCGTCCGGCGCGGGCGTGGCCGGGATCTGGCCGGTCCAGGGCTTCCCCCCCGCCCCCTGCGCCCTCGGCACCCTCGGCAGTCACAGTACACTCGCGAGCTTTCCAGCGAAGAGTCGCAGCCGCTGCGGGGACGCACCACAACGCCGAAATACCACAACGCCGAACGTACAATAACGCCGAAAACCATAACGCCGAATGCCAAATTGACTACAACGCCGACAGCTAGAAAACTGCTGTGTACCACAACGCCGACAGCTAGAAAACTGCTGTGTACCACAACGCCGACAGCTAGAAAACTGCTGTGTACCACAACGCCGAAATACATTAACGCCGAAAAAATGTCATTGCAGGACCGCCACAAAGGTTAGGTTAGGTAAGGTTAAGTTAGGTTAGGCTAACCTAGGTTAGGGTAACACACAAAAAAATTCATTCAGTTGTTTTCCATTTTGCTCCTGAGGGGCCCCCTTCCCCGCAGCAACATTTTTTCGGCGTTACGGTATTTCGGCGTTGTGGTACACAGCAGTTTTCTAGCTGTCGGCGGCGTTGCGGTCAATTTGGCATTCGGCGTTATGGTATTCGGCGTTATTGTACGTTCGGCGTCGTGGTATTTCGGCGTTGTGGTAACTACCCAGCCACTGCTCCCTGACAGCGACTTCAATGATGTCTTCGCCGCAGTCCAGAAGCCAAACAACTCCAGACGTGCCCAGTCGAACATCCAAATGGGCCAGTTCGACAAAGTAATTCGTCCGCTAACTTTATCTTTCGTTTAACGACCATTTTAGAGATTCTGTTCAGGTGCTACTTTTTAGGTAAACTAAATAACTTTTCCTAAATAAAAAATTGGGGTTTTTCTGTAATTACATTGAACGTTTACCAATTAACTTTTCGGTCCTCAAATTATGTGCGGTGCGTTGTTTTCCTTATCAGAAGATTGACAAGAAAAAACTATAAAATTTAACTTACTTTGTTTTGAATTCGAAATCTAAAAATAATACATTGCTGTCAACTTACCAAAAATCACGGTCACATAAAGATTTCACACCATAAGCAATCAATGTATTAAGAACACGTTGCATCAGCCTGCATTACATTTTGCGTGTAGCAGAACGTTTTGGTCGTCAAAAAAGTTTTTTTTCTTCCTCCCCTCTGGCCAATTTTTAACGCCATTATAAAAATTGAAAAAAATCGTGAATCTGCGTTTTACTGTAAATTTTTTTCCGAAAGGGAATTTTTTTTTCAAATGTTTCTTGATGAGCACGTAACGACGTAGCTACGGGTATTATTTTTTTACGATTCTCCGTGAGTTCACCACGTTGCTTCATCCACAACGCACAAGGGGTTTGGTTGTGGGAGGGGGTGGGGTGGAGTCAGTGGCCGGTATTGTGGTTGGCAGGAAGGATGTGGAGCGGCAGAAAGGTGGATGGGTTTTTTTTCCGCTCTTTCCGTTATCGTGGGGGTTTATCCTGACCCCACCCCCCGGCTTAAACCCATTTTAACCCAAGGTAGAAAGGCCAGGACGCCGAGCAGAATCGTGACAAGGGTCACTCGGGCTTTTCAATTAGGTACCTCCGGACCCAGCACCGGAAAATTAGATTGGGAAACTCATTAAAGACGAATTTTTTTTTTTTTGTAAAATTCATGAAGGTCGGGACCGAGAGGAAGGTGTGGCAGGTGCGTGTTGATTCTTGGGCCTGAAACGAGAGAAAAAAATCCTTTGTACGCTTAAAAAAAATGTTTCAATTAATTTTCCCAGCTCAGTTATTAAATTATCATATTATTAAGCTTTCCATGGCTTACGTGACTGCAAAACTCGCACGTTTAAAGGATCCTGATTAAATTTGTCTCGATTTAAAAATAATTACAACTTTGCTACCACTTGTATTTACTCTAAAAACAAGTACATCTAAATGACATAAAGTATATAATATATACGCATGACTATAAAATATTAAAAAAATGAGTTGCTTAAAGTCCTTTTTGATATATTTTTATTAGTTAATTATCTCTGTCATATACACTATTTAAGCTGGTTTATTTCTTCAGATCTTGATACTGCTTGGTTTTTAAATAACACAAGTTTAACTGTAACTTTGATGAAATTCTCGTGTTTCAAGATAGTTTTATATGCGAATGGCCATAAGTACTTATGTATTTCTCGTCGCTAAGCTTTTAGCTAGGATATATTATTTTCTTAAAATATTCATTAACTGACCCAAACTATGAAAATAATATGTGTCTATTAAAGTAATACAATAGTAAAATTGTATAATATTTGGTTGAAAAAGTTTTAATAATTACGCTAAATTTCACAAAAAACTGAAGAAAAAAATTGCATAATTATTTTGAGTATATTGTCTAATATATTTTGTATCTCACTCGTGTTAATATACAAACTTAGGCTACTAATGTTAAGAATGAAATTTTAACTCAGAAAACTTAATATGTGAGTTTTAAATATTAATAACGTAATTCTATAAAATGATTAAAGCTGTAAAAGTTTCATTTTTATAAAACAAATAAAATTTACAACTAAAAATAATTTACATAAACGTTTGTCATTCAGTGCAATTAAAAACAAATCAAAAAAGAAAAATTACAAGAAAAGATTTTTGGCACGAAAGAATGTAGTTCGAACACTTATTTGCTTTAAAATATGCTTACTCTTGACACGAAAGTCTTAATTTCTATTCAAAGTCTGTGCTTGTGCCTTATACACTTGACTAGAATACTCAAATGTCTCAAAATAATGACTCTAGCCCAACAAAATCGTTATTGGTGTTTTATTCGTTTGTATATACTTAATTTGCGTTTTTAAATTATGGCTTAAGCATAGCTTGTCAGAAAAATTTAATTTATGCTAAACAATTTCTTAAATTTAAAAATAAACCTATAATAAAAAAAGTTTTATTAGTCATATGTTCACACATTCTTCATTACTAAATACATTAATGTTAAAATATTTATAGGAAAACAAGTCATAAAAATAGAAATTTCTACAACGTTTTACCAGGTTAGAAAATTTTTATTTAAACATTGGTGTATTATTCGTAATATATTTGCGCAGCAGTTAAATTTATACAAAAATAAGTAACCTACATTATCACAGCGTACTTATATTATACAACGTACATTTCCTTGCCCAAATAGCTTTTATCTCCGTGATTGGTACGTTTATCAACGTTCGCAAGTTGAATGGCAAACTTCTGTATATCTCTGACTAACTGCTAATTTTTTATGTATTTATCTAGTATGAAAATGTTAAGCATTTTCTTGAAAGTACTATGTACCAATGGGCTGCGTATCCTGTCGTTCTGTCAACAATGTCTGTAAACAACTTCAAGTAGATACTTGTTTCTAAACATGAATCATGTCATGCTTTTCAAGTGACAGCTGTAACCGCGAGAACTATGGAATTTGAGACAATTTACATTTCACAGACTTTATAATTACTCGGTAGTGTAGACGTGTAAAAAAATTCAAAAGTCATATAAGAATAATAAATGAATATCCACCTGTCACATGGACATTCGCAAACCCAATAGGTGTATGTATTAATTAACATAAATGTTTTAATTGCAAATAACCTTTTTAATTTTTGAATTAAAAAAATACACATGTTTCAATTTTGCGAAGTTTGATGCCTAGTGTAATTTTGTCAAGTATCTAAACTCAATTTTTATCGGCCAGATTTCGATGGCAAAACCCAAAGAAACAATCCTTTTTAAGTGTCCATTTATTTTTTTTTTCTCTCCCCCTCTCTACGGGGTGCATCGGGCGAAGGTGCCGATGCCACGAACGCGAAAGAAAATGGGGGAAAGGGGTGGGGGTGAAGTAAAGTAAATATGAGGATTGCGGGGCAGGAGAAAGAAAGGCGCGGAGGATGTGAAATAGCGAATTTACGATCGGGCTGGGCTCCAAGCAGGCGTGTTAGTGGGGCTGGATGGTAAGGTTTCGCCGCCCTCCAAGTCGTCTTTTACCGGGCAACGCACACACCCCCTACACTATAACTCCCGGAATATATATATATATATACACTATATATACTATATATATATTTCTTTTTCTCCGCCGACGTGTGCGTGCGCTGCGGATGGCAACGGGCGCAGGAGGGGTGGCAGAGGGGTGCGCCAGACACCGAAGGGCCCGAGCGCGTATGCATCTGTATAAAATAGCGCAGTGGCGTCGTCGGAAGAGGAGGTCGCAGGTGCAGGCCTTTTGTGAAGGCGCCGTCGGTTCATCTTCCTTCCCCCGCGTCGCCGTCGTCGTAGTCGTCGTAGTCGTAGTCGTCGCTGAGCGAGGCCTCCCTCGGGAGGGAATACGGAATGGCGCGCGGGCCCCGGGAGATAGCTTCTGACGTCACACACACACACACACACACATGCCCCGACCTGCTATAGTTATCGCTGCCCCTCCCCTACCCCCCCCCCCTCCCCCCCGCCACTGCTCTAGCGCTTGCTTCAGCGCAGATGAGCTCCCTTTGTGTCGTCTCGTCGACCCTGTCATCTTCACTCGACTTGAAAATGAATTCAACACTGTCACTGGCTCAAACGACTGTTTCCACAATTATTTAAAGCAGATCTGTGCTACTGCTAACAAAGGGAATACTATATATACATTTTTTTGCCGTTTTATTTAAACACTAATTTAAAGAGAAAATAACTCTGTGAAACATTATGGCGCCTAATATTAAACAAATAATCAGTCAAATGCAATCACTCAATACTTTTGTAAAATTTTTAAAAATAATTTTTAATCATCTACACCAGAGTCTACAGTTTCCAGCCACATCAAGTGCATCCAATGTCACGTGAACTTTAATTCTCACCCCCCCCTCCTCCAATGGACTTCTCCCGCTAATCTGCGGGCTGCTTCCACGCTGTTAGAAATTGCAGTAGATTCATAGACCTTTCAACGAAGAATTTAACTCAAATGACAAACTAAGGGCTCTTCGTAATTTCAAATAACTGAACCCTCGTAGAAACTACGCCGTATTTCGGACTCCGAGTTGTATGTTTCTTTCCAAACAAAGGTGAATACACACGTGGACAAAAAAATATTATTCATGCTATAGACTTAACTAGTTTTTGAATGTTTCATTAGTATACAAAGAATATTCTAAGAGCCCGAAACCAGTATTAATGCAAACACTATTCTGTAGTAACACAGTTGTTTTAATGTAGATGTAAAAATTAACCAATATTTGAAAAGTTTCTATAGATATTTATTGTCAATTTACAAAAGAATCACAATGTGTGGGTTGTAATTCAAAGTTTTCTCTTAAAATCCGACAAATCGTGATGAAATCAGGTTACTTATAATATACGAAAGCTGTATTTTTTAAACTCCGATGGTCTGTAAAAAGACAAATTCACATTACATAATAATTAAATAACCAAACGTTCATCAGTGTCTTACTTATTTTTCTACATGATGGACAAAAAACCGAGGCACTTTTCACATCGTAACACAATATTCTCGATGCCTTCTTGAAAGACGATAGCCGCCATTGAATAGAGATACAAGCCCAGCGCCTAGGTCTCCCTCTCCCTCACGACGTTGCTGTGAGTCGGATGGACTAATAGTGCGGCGCATTCTGCCCCACTATTCACAAACCTTGCTA
Source organism: Bacillus rossius redtenbacheri (assembly GCF_032445375.1). Taxonomy (NCBI): domain Eukaryota; kingdom Metazoa; phylum Arthropoda; class Insecta; order Phasmatodea; family Bacillidae; genus Bacillus; species Bacillus rossius. The sequence goes on along the minus strand of NC_086330.1, from coordinate 39,997,174 downwards.
TAAGTCTTCGCAGTGTTTGTTGGGGAGGGGGGGGGGGGGGTTGGGGCAGGGCGCCGCGTGACTAGTCCACCCGCCTCACAGCGGCGTCGTGAGGAAGAGGAACATCCAGGCGCTGGCCCTCTGTTATCTCTATTCACTGGCAACTAACTCCTTTCAAGAAGGCATCGAGAAGCTTGTGTTACGATATGACAAATGCCTAGATCGTTTTGGCGATCACGTAGAAAAATAAGACCCTGCTGAACCTTTTGTTTTAAATTTATAATGTTATTAAAATTTGTCTTTTTATAATAGCAAATCTTTGAAGTTGACGATATAAAACAGCCCTCGTTTCACTGTTCTGCGGAGGCGGGAGGGTTTAAACTCCTGGCACACGTCAGCAATCCGCTGGAACGCGGCGAGGTGGTTGACGCGGCCCTTCCTAGATGTCTCTGACGGCCCGGTGGGCTTGTTCCCCGTAACCCGACCTCCCGAGGAGCGGGCTGCCAGCTCGCGGGGTCCTTGACGACGAGGCGCCTGTGACTCGATCCGGGCTCTTCAATTGGGCTTCTGCTTGACAGATTCTTCCGCACGATTTAAGTGAGCTTTTCCTTAATTTTGGAATGACCAATTTGCCAAGTTTTTGTTATGCTGGAACATGTGCGCTGATGATTTGAAATTTTTTTTTTAATAATTATCAATCTGTAATATATTATATATAAAATAAAATATTATATATAAAAATATATTATATAAAAATATTATATATTAAAAAATTATAAAAAATATATATAAACAAAAATTGGTTGTCTGTAAAGTCGGTTTACGGACGATAGTTTAACGTGACAACGTCATAACAAAACATTGATGAAATGATTGCATACTTTAATGAATAAAATTAAATCATTTTTATTTAAATAATAAAAGAATAAAAACTTGAAATTATACTAATTATCAGATTTTTAAAATGCAATAATAATTAACCTTTATTGCCGAAATTGTTGTAATAAGCAATGAAAACCACATTTTTTTCACTTCACTTTATAAACAGTCGACGAAACAGTTCACGTGTAGATGACTTGTAATTAATTTAAAAAACTGACCTTTAGCTATAAAGTTTAAATATAATTATGAACAAATTTTCATATAAATAAACTGTAATCAAATATCTATCATCAATTATATGAATCACCATAATTTTTTAGTCAATTGTAACATAACTTATTATTACTGCACTCGCCAACAGATGCTACATTTTTTTTTTTAATAATAAACGATTAAATACTTGAAATTATACTAGTAATCAGATTTTTAAAATGGAAGAATAATTAACCTTTATTGACGAAATTGTTGTTGTAATAAGCAATGAAAACCACTTTAACTTTTCGTTTAAATATTATTATGAACAAGTATTCATATAAAAAAAACTGTAATCAAATATCTAACATAACCTATTATTTCTGCACTCGCCGACAGATGATACTTTTTTTTAATAATAAAAGAATAAATACTTGAAATTATACTAGTAATCAGATTTTAAAAATGCAAGAATAATTAACCTTTATTGCCGAAATTGTTGTTGTAATAAGCAATGAAAACCACATTACCCTACTACATTCACTCTATAAACAGTCGAAGAAACAGTTCACGTGTCGTGGATGGATAGCACGATTCTTTCGGTTCGCGTCCGTTACCATAGATAGCAGCACCGTAAAGGAATAATATTATTTCGTTTTTATAATACGATTTAATAAAAAATACGCATCCCAAATATACCAAATTTATTTATAATGTGTTACAATATTTTTTAAAACTTTGTGCAAAAGATCCCGGGTGTAATTTGAATTATTATGTGTAACTGTAAAACACCATTGTTCGTTAAAAACGTATTTGAATATTCAACATTACTTTTAAATATCCGTAGCGATTGTGCTGAAAATCGGTGGACGATCGTTAAAATACATAATATTTATAATTCAAACGACGAAAACATGATTGAAAAGTCAAATCGACGGTTGTTCCAACCGAGTGGAAGAGAGATGCCACGCATGCGTACAATGAACATAACAGGACACATCCGTAGTGGGACATCCGTAGTGGGACAATGTGCGTTACGGGACACTTTTTTCGTGCGTTGAGCCGGCTTTCATCGATTTATTAGACGTTGTCACGTCAATAAAATAAAATATTTATAAAATATATAATATTTATAAAATATAATCTATAAAATATATAAAATAATCTATTTTGCTTGTAAATATGTTTGAAACCAGTTAAGAATAATCAGGAGGAACACCTTTTTACGTCAATATAATTCGCGTCAAGTAATTTCATTAAAAAAGCCGTAGTTTTTATTAGAGTTATGGCTAGAGACAGGAAAAATTCGCGACTTCAATGACATATGGGATAGAATCCATAATCCTCTATGCTCTCGGGAAAATATCGTCTTCTCATTGGCTACTGTCTTGTAACACCTGTTAACCGGGCTGTTTGTGATTAGATATTTTTTTGAAGGTTTTTCCAATTGGCTAATATTCCTTCAGATAAAATGTGGCCAAATTATTGAAGTGATAAACAGGAAAACATATTTAGATTCTATGTTATCTCGAAATGACTCCGCGAATTTTTCAGGTCTCTAGTTATGGCGAATTGTGGGCGCGCATCAGTACGGTAAATCACACTCTCACTGGCACCTTCAGGTGCGGGAGTACATCTCTTACTAACCACAGCTAATAATATAAGAAAATTTTTTAGTATTTTGGGAAATTCCTTGACACGAAATGTACTCACAAAATACAGTGTTCCTATCAATCAGTTTCACATAACCCATTAGTTCTGAACTACAATTAAATATTTGAACTTCTTTGGATGAATAAACCATATCATTTGTAATGGTCTACATCAGTCAAAGCTTGATGAAGAGAACATGTTGTGTCAGCTCCTCACACGTCTCAGCTGTTTTGTCTTAGGAGGCCTACTGTGTTCATCTTTGCTGTCGTCATTGTGTTGTCCAAATTATTTTTATTAGTATGATCTTTGGGTCAGCCTTTTTTGTCACTGTATTTTCCAAGGTCGTTCTTAGTTGATATTTGAGGTTATGTAGAAACAGTCTCGTCACTGTCAGCTCACTGTGTTCGTCCGTGCAGTGATATTTTTTATGGCCTATTCCTTCCTCTGAATTCTCTGTGCTGTCCACGCATTTAACATTTGACATATATTTGTCAGTTCTTGAGATGTTTCTATGACGTATGGTGTAAGCCAGCAATGGCGTACGACCAAACATCTTTAAAATCAATCTTGCCTACTCTAAGTGTCATTAAAAGAACGTACGGTCTTCAATGTGGTAAATACCGATGTGAATGATCGATTTTGCCACAAGCTGAATTAAAAAAAAAACTTATTTGTCATATCATATATCAAGATAATAAAAAAAACTCTGCGTCATATTTGATATTTGTGGCAATGATGTCGATGGAAAACGTTACTGTATCCAAATATAAGTCGTGTGGATGTTAATTTAAGTGAATTTAATGTGTGCCCAGTTCGTTTCTTTTTTTCGGAGCAACGCAAAATTAGGTAACCAGCTCGAAGACGTCGCGCGTGGCTACTGGGCGTTTAGGGCACGTGCTGTGAACTGGAGGCGGGACCCAACAGAGTTATCTCGCCCACGAGGTCCCCCGGAAAACTCCGCCCGCATCGGATGATAGAATCCACTGAAAAACAGCAGCGAGCCCCGTGTCTCCGTCGCGCCGCGGAGCTGCTGGGGACGCAAATGGCTTTAGCATCGATCGCGGCCGACTCGGGGCAGGTTAGGAGGTGGTGCGCCGGCCGACTAGAAGCCATGCCACGCTTGGGGCATCTTCCGGGAACACGAGCGTGGCTCAGTTCCGGAAACAAACCAAGGGCGCGAGGCGAAACTCGATTTTACCATAATAAGCAGCCGCCAGAAGGTAAACACGTGCCAAGGCCATCGCTTCTCCGAGAGTTACCCCCCTCCCCCACCACCTCTTCCGACCGCTGAGCGCGAGGAACCAATCAAACTTTATCGCCGGCGGGCGGAGGTTGGTCTGCGAATCGAACATCGAGCTAGCACTCCGGGTGTGGCGCTTTGCCCGAACTCGCGAAGAGAACACAGCGAGGGAAGGCGTCTGTTTCGTCTCCCCCCACCCCTCCCCAACCCATCCCGCACCCTGCATTCAAACTCGTCATCGGAACACGCGCGCTGAAACTCGTGCTGTGTCTACATCAGGTATGTCCTTCATATTCACTGATTAAAAGAAAAAAATTCAATTTAATTTGAAATAATAATAAGTGAAGGAATCCCAAATTTTCTCAAATCCGAATCTCGAATTCGAATCTAGGTCTAATGTTTCCCAAATAAAATCATGTACAATAAATTAAAAACATTATCCATGGTGTTTAAAAATCATCCCTTTAAATTTTTTTTTCCACAAAATAACGTTTCACAATCAAAACCTATTTTAATTATATTCATATAATTACGTGTTAAAAGTACAATACATTTGGAAAAAATAACAGTATAGGAATGAAGAACGAAACTGACGTAGTATACTTTAAAGATTATCAGTGTTGAATTTTTTAATTTGTTTTAATCCCTCTAATATTTTTTTCGAATGTTTTTCCTCGAATATCGAATCCTTCGAATACTTAGTATTTGATGTTAGGCTTATTTGAGGATTTAATTGGCACATCCTTAATAATAATTTTTTCTAAACTAAAAAAAAGTATGGTTTTATCTATTCCGGTTTTTGTGTTTTCTCAAACAGCTCACGTATATCTAAGAAAAAAATAACTGTTACTGTTAGTTCAAACTATAACGTTATTTCTTTTTCTTCGTATTTGGCCCTTATAATATGTTCTTAACTTAAGTAATTTCTATAGCCCTTAACGTAAATGCTGTACCCACTGCCAATCTAGTCTGTAAGAAACGGAACAACGACGATCTCGGTAGGTGGTATCTACCTTTGACAGGTTCATGAAACTTATAGTTCTGTTAGAAACTATAGGTTATGGAATGTTCTGCAAACACAATGTACTAAGCATGGATAAAAACCACGTGCGTAAGCTGCACAATATATCATGTTTAGACCCGCATGCAATAAGCGGCTTATTTTCCAACAGTACTGTCAAAACCGTGTGTCATGATGGAGGCAGTTATCCACGGATTGGGGAGGGGGGAGTAAGTGAGGGAGAGGAACACAATGCCTGATTATCGGCGAGGGGTGAATGAATCCAAGAGGAGTTGGGGGGGGGGGGGGGGTATCTGGCCGTTGCACTAACTGGAAACACCCGTTTCCCTTCACCAGAGTGAAGGATCGAGTGAACGTTTCGACGACTACAATTGGAAAGAAAAATTGTCTGTTCGGTGCCTGATTGTGGCTCTTGTTTGAATTCACTTTTGCTAGCACATGCTACGTCTAGACTCTTCCAATGTCTGTGTGTTTACTACACGCCCAAGCCAACTGTGGTCCCGAGGAGGGGAGTGACGGGAGCGCTAGTGTCGCAGTGAGAGAGGGGTGGGGAATGAGGAGGGGTTGGCAGTAGGGGAATACCGTTAGCTGTGGAAGCAAGGAGTATACACATGCGTTCATAAGTGTACGCAACATGTAAGCATGATTACCTGGATGAAACGATGGCCGTGAAGCGCAGTCGTGCAGTAAGAAATGTTGTGATAAGGTGAACGTACAGTCGTATGAAACAGCGAAACACAGTGTCTACGAAGATGTCACAGTGTCACAGCATCACATCGTACCGTTTGTGTTATAATAATTATTTCACTCACCACCATATTTAACATACATGTCGGTATGCATTTGCCTATAATCAAAGAAAATATTGTTTGTGTGATTAATTAATGAAAAAAATGCAAGAATCATTTCAACACAGTTTCGTGCATAGTGCACGTAACAAACGCCCACTCAGCCATTTAGTTCTTCAATCCCTGATATGTTACCATTGGAATATGTGCTGCTGTTGTCCGACTAGTCCCATTCACTGTCTGAGCTGGACTCGCCAAAGTTAAAAACAATTTTCTCAATTTCGTGCTCCATTAGACAGTCACCTGTCCAGTACTCTGCTTCTGTATGTTTTACATGTAAAATAGCATTTAGCCATTTTTCTTTGGTGACGCTATTGATTGCTTCTGTTGTGATGTTTTCACTGGTACGTGATGATTGAGCAACATTTTTTTCAGCGACACGTGATTTCACAATGTTCCATACATACTCAATAGCATTAAGCTCACAGTGTTATGGTGGTAATCATTACTTCATGCCCATGTTCTTCTAACATCTCATCTATGCGAAACCTGGGAGGTGGACGTCGAACACGAACGAGCTGGAGGAGTTCACCTTTTGTCATATCATTGTCATGCAGAATGTTGTTGTTCTGTAACCATTGGATTATATCTTGTTTTCTTGTACCGGCTGTTGGTGGCTTATTTAACTGAACGGAATGATAAGGGGCATTATCCATTACAACCATCGAATTAGCAGGCAGATTTGGAATAAGCTTATCTTGCACTCATCTGGTAAAGTAACCGGCTATGTAACTGGCTATGTATAGTTTTGTGTTTTGTTGTACTGCCCGATGCCATTTGTCAATACACGTTATATTACAGCCACGCAAGCTTCGAAACTTTGCTCCGCTTTCAAAGGATCCGTGAAATACTTGAACAGCGATACTCCCGTATCCGCGCACTGTGTCGTGACTTATGGTAACAACTCTACTTGCAGTCCCACCCGCGTCATGACGCGCTTCGACCCTTGGCGAGGGAGGGGACAGTGTGGCGGATGGGATGGTGGCGGAGGGAGGGGTCCGTCTGACCTTGGGTAGTTCACATTTTTCCCGGGACCACAGTTGGCTTGGGCGTGTAGTAGTTTCTATGCATAAATCTGTGTGATAGTGCACCGCATCAAATACAACTTTTTGTATGGTTTGAAAAAAAAGCGTTGTTCCGTTGGAAAACCATTTGATTTGTAATCAAATGGGTTCCTCGTTGTTTGCATACAGAAGTCTTGGCTATAGAGGTAATAAATTATAGAATGGGTATGTGCAATCTTTGCCACGATAATAACAGTCTTCTAACCCATTTGGATTGCAAAAAAAAATATTTTTTAAATTATGTTTTAATGCTAAATCGTGCCTGAATAGTTGTAACTATATTTAAATAATAAATGTACTTCACGATGGCGTTTTCATGATTTTATATATTAAAAGTTCATTCATGCTATTAAGGAAACGTTTTGCATTAGCCTTTATACTGTAACATTTGGTTGTTTACCAGCATGAATGTAATACTAGAACAGGCACCCATTCTATGGTATAATTCATCCATAAAAATGTTGACAGTTTTTTTTTTTAAATCGTAAGCAACTGTTGGAGCCGTGCTCATAGGCCAAGAATCGATGTAAAGGCTATCATTGTTAACATTGCATGAACGCCATTCTTTTTCAAGAAGGAAAAAAAATTACACTAGCCTTGTAAAAGAATTTTTTTTCTATGTGTTTATCTGTGTAGACGCACGTTTGTAGGTAGGCCGCGTTACAAATGCGCGAATATAAAGTAGAGTTTCTTCCCATCACCCAACCCTTTATCAGGCCCTTCCCCCCAACACCCCCCCCCCCCTCCGTGGTGCCCTCAGGGGGCCCGCAGCAGACTCAATAAATCGCGAAGAATAATCCGCCCCGTCGCGTCGTTGCCGCATTTCGGGAGAAAAACTCCCGCGGCAGTTGGAAAAATTTAAACATGAAAGTTATTGAAGTTTTTAGAAATATTTTATTGGGATATTAAGTCTCGTTTACAAAACAGTCATTAGATACGGAAATGTACAATGTAAAAAAGATTGTTAAATTTCATAAAATGTAATTAGTAAATTACCATACGAATATGGAACAGTTTAAATTCATTTCAATTTTTTTCCCCAATAATATTTGCTAGTTTTTCTATATGTTTGTTGAATTTCTCTTACAAGTGTTCGGATCAACAACTATTAACAAAAAATCTTTTTTTTTTTTACTGTACACCAATAAGTAGCAGGGAATTGGGAGAGTAGTAAAACGTGGGGGGATTATAAGAAAACAATCCTATTATTTTCTTGGGTTGACTTTGGAAACCTGGAATCGGAATGGCAGATCTGATATCCTGAACTGTGTCCAATTATTTACAATTCATTCCGCCATTTCACTTTGTCGCAAAATTTAAAAGGCCCACGAGGATATGAGGAAAGGAGATGGAAGAGTGTAAGAAAAATTCCGAGTACATTTTTGTTGAATCTCAGTTGCCGCGTCAACTAAGACTCTTGAAGCGACGGAGGCACTGAAGGTTCCCATTCGACGCAATCCGGTAGAGCCTTAGCATTTTTCGTGTTAGTTCTGTTAACTAAAAGCATATAAAAATGTGCCTAGGTGGTATGTGTGGTTCTGTTTCCGTGTTTTGTCTTAAACATATTTTTTTCATGCTTTTAGAATAATTTTTAGGCATGAAAAATCTGGTACAGATTCTTTAAAGCACTCAAGGAATTTGCATTACACATTTATGTTTTTTTAATGCACCATATAATGTTAAGGTTCTCGAATCTCATAGTTACTCATGCAGACGAGAAGAATGCGCGCTAATTCAGAGCCTTGCGCTTAAAGCCGATACCGTGATAGAAGAACTTGCGAGCGTCGACCTAACCAAAAATTAAAAAAACACCCCTGACTACTCGTGCCCAATAACAGGTAACAATTTGCCCTTTTTTTGGTTTGGTTGCTTTGTTTCATGAACATTTTAAATATAGCGCTCCTACTGTGTCTACTCTCAGCTTGCGTGTCGTTAACCACCTAGAAATGACTACGCGGTTTCATCGTAGTCTGGAAGGTGGCTGTAGCTATTGGCAACGGTACTCAGTAACACTTTATGTTGTTTTGTCATTAAAAGACAAACAATGTTTGAAGGCATTATATCTCAGATAATGTAACGATTACGTGAGAAGTTAAAAGAAAACCAAAGTTTTGTAAGATAGAATAATATAATTTAAGTAGTTACTCAAACAGCAATAAAGAACTAATCCGACAGAGATGACAGTTTGAGTAAAGCATAGGGAAAATGAGCCACTTTACGTAGCGCTTACCTTCATCCTGGCCCCCGATCTGACTAAAATCAGCCTCAAGATGAAGTTTGCGGCCGCAATCTTTGAGATGAACACCAATGAACAGCAGTACACGTGGTTAAGATATCAGATAAGACCCAAATTTTGCTTTGGTTTAGTCTTTACATCAGTTCTCATCGCTGAAATGCAATATGTACCGCGATTGGGGAAAACTTTGTTCAGTTTGGACCACGTCCGCTCTCTCCCGACCCACTCACTGACCCAGGAGCTGAGCTATTCTCCCTAGTGGATGGACGTCGCTTACCACGAACTACAGCATGGCCCGGGGACTCCTCGTGGTAAGCTGCAGCGATCTGCTCGGCGAACTGCGATCCGGTGATCTTCGCCCAAGAATCAGCGGGTGGCAACCCAAATAACCCGATGTGTACCGAATTGGTGTTTCAAACCGACACGATAGATAGCGCTATTATAGATGGCTGATTCTTTTGTAAATTCACAGCGAGCGTTGTAACGTATTATTTAATAATAATATAAATCTTTATGATGGAATTGCATGTAGGAATTAAATAAAAAAGTAGCAACCACATTGATTTTAATTTAATATTTCTGTTTGTTAAACAAGAATTTATCATGGTAATATCCAACCACATTATTGCTTACGTAATAACTAAAGAATATTCAAAAAGCATGTCTAATACAGACCAACATGTAAAGAAGAACTATTTTTATAATAAAAATATTATTTCAGTTTTCTAAAATTTTATCGAGATTTCTAGCAATAAACAAGGTTTGAGGCGTTAATTACTGGGTTTGGATTCTTACCCGGGCATTTATGCTTTGTGTTGTCCCATAAACTCCAATAGTTAAAGTTATTTGTAGACCGTTCCCTGAATAGCTTCCCAGTAATAACTGGACACATAATAAGCATACTGAAATAAAATAAACTCCAGTTATTGAATATTCGTTTATCCTTTTCATGGTTTGAAAAAAAAATTACGCCTGAACGAAAAATCAATTAAAATATAAAATTTATGGGCCGATTTTCTAAAGAAATGCTAGAAGGGTTTATTCTGGAATAACTGATTTATTATGTGTTTTGTAATTTGTTGGCAACTGGTTTTACAAGGGGATCTTTTGTAAAAATACGGAGAATATATTTCCGTGTACGGTGAAACATGGAATGTGGTCGGACCGTGATCAAACCAACTGATCAGACGAGATCGCGCCTGGACTCTTGGTGGTTCAACTGATCGCTAGTCGCTCAGAGAACCCGAGGTACTGCCGACGCTCCGTGGAGGCAGTATGAACTGGATAAGGGATTTCTCCCCCTTTTGGTTTTTTTTTCCCTACCGGCCTGGGGCCCCCACGGGCGTGTTATACGGAATACGCAGTTCACTCCAAACAGGAGAGGCGTTACAGATCCAGCTATGACCAGAGGCCGAGGCTACCCATCCCAGCTTAGGCCCCACCTTCACACCCGTTTCCAGAAAGTTGACTTTGTCCTAAACTCTTAGACGTTATCAGCATTGCTGGCGCCTGCCCAGATCTCCCACATCACACTGGGACCCCTCGATCACCCAATGAACCTGTGGTCCGGTGGAGGTTCTATCCAAACCTCTGCTAGCTGTCCGGGATAGTAACTGGAGCCGTGTCATCGCTCACCACGTCGACTCCGTGGAGACAGGAAGAATTCCAACTTCCCGTTGACGGCGGGAAAGAATCAAGGAAGGGGCGGGGGTCGTAACGGGGAGGGGAGCAGGGGTGGGTGGACGCCGGGCCGCTCACAATGGCAGGGCGGAGGGATACACTTCATTACGGCTGGAATCTCAATTCCGGTCGGCTGGCGGTGAGGAAGAGAAGTTAGCGAAGGGCGCGTCGGTGGAAAGGGGGGGGGGAGGAAAGGGGGATGGCACAATCGATTCCGGCGATCCCGCGCGGACCATCCCTTGTCGCCGGAAACAGGAAGCGGGTGTCTGGTGCGCGAGGGATGCGGACAGCGACGCTTGGTTCGAAACCGCGTTTTTTTTTTACCCCTCCCTCATCATCACCGTGTGGCTTCTATTCGTTTCCGACTGAAAAAAAAAAGTGATCGAGTCATTCATCACTCGCAAGTGACGTGTAAACATCTAACCTCGGTAACGAAAATGTTCATTTTGTTCCTATGTTCAAAATAAACGAATAATACGAAAGCCGAACCAAAAATATAACAAAGAAATTTTAAAATACTGCTGAGCGTGATAAACATATACGAAAATTGTGTTTTTTTTTTTTTAACTACACGTCTTGAAGTGAATCACACGCAGTTTCCGCACCCATCGCTAGAAAACTCTTCCGGAGCAGCTACGTAGACTAATCAAGCATTTGATTTGCAGAGAAAATTTTTAAACTATTTAGTGAAACGACTCTGATAAAGTGAAATATACTTGAAGAAATACTAATTTTCAACAAGGAATGTTATTAAAATACCGCCCATCTTTTTAAAAGTCATTAAACGGTTCATACTATAAAGTTTCCCTTTGGCTTTGTGAGCTTTGGTTCGCGCCATCCGCCACAGATGGCAGCACCGTGGTCGTTACACATTTTCGTTCCATGCAATTTCTCCCAAATTGTGTTACAATCAATGATAGAGGTTGTTCTCTCTAAGTGCCAACACCGGTCGCGGAAAAATCACTCACATGAAGTGGAAACAATGGAGCCCAAATTAAAAAAAACATTGTTTTCAAAACGGTTTAAAATCATGATAGCTTTTTGTCTTTTAATTTACCAAAATTTGTTTCCTTAAAGCGTAGTATATAACCCAGTGGAAAGCCTGAAGTTATTAATTGACTGGCCGCTTCAAAAGGTTTTCCATGTGAAGTCATTGTTTCTTGGAATTGAATTCATTCGAGGGCAAACTACAACTTAAAAATACTGTAAGTAGACAATAAGAAATGACATTTGTAAATATCTTAAATTGTGATCGTAGGTATAAATTAATTATATCATGTTGGATTCAAAATTATTATTATAATAAATTTTTTTAAAATAAAATATAACGTCTCTTAATACTTGTTTCTTCCATAAATGTGAATTTTAGGGCGTATTCAAGACACTTTACTTTAAGTCATTACACAGTAAAATAATCTTATTTTAATAACATTAGACATTTTTGTGTTTTCCAACCCTTTAAAAACACTGCACAGAAGCGAACAAAATTTAAAAGATATTTTATTTTTTATAACTTGAATGTATTTTATAAACGGAGACTGAAATCAATTGTATTTTTATATCACTTAAAACAGAAATTTCTAAAATTACCTTCCATCATCCTTAATAACTTGCATCTGCTATATTTATAATATACAAGAAAAAAATATGTGCTTAAAATTTTATTATAAAATTTTGTACATCACGTAATCTATTTTAATAATGTCTAGCGCTACTCAACGAAATATGTACCTACTGCTTTCATATCTCTAAATAAAATTGGGTTTAAGATATCACTCACGGGGATTCCTCACAAGAAGTATTGCGCTGAATCTCATAATAAAAATATTAATTACTCATACGTATTAATAAATTTAACACTTTTAATTTCAATGGTAGAAAATATTGAATTTTTTAATGCAGTCACTTCATAAAATATCGCATTTTTATATTTATTTTACTGGTTCTTTTGAAGTTAGAGTGTAGTATTTTTATGTGTTCCTTTTCAATATCTTTGGTTTCGTTTAACTTTTCCTAAATCTTTAATAATATTGCGTGTAAAATGTTCATAAGGAAATTAATGCATTTTAGGAATGGCAGTTCATCAGTAGTGATTTTTTTTTTTTAATTTCTGATTGGCGTGACTCACCACCCGTTTCGAATGATGCTCCGTCACCAACGACCCGGTGAATACCGGCGCAGTGCCACCCTTCTGAACTCGCGATATGATGGAAACTATGTTTCCCCGGGAAAGCCCAGGAAAATTCCGGCACCATCACTTACTAGCAACTCTTAGTTAAAATCCACTTAATTTTCTTACACCAAGCAGGCTCCAATAAACCAATAGGAATGAAAAGTAACATCAATGAAATTCCCTTCAATTCATACCTTTCACTTAAAGATATGGTGGGTTTTAACATTATAACTATAATATTAACTGATTAAACATTAACAGAACCTTAATTTCTAGGGGATCCAAATTACTTAAAACTAGCAAATCCATTAGTTACTCCTACTGTCATTCGACCAAATTATACTTCTTATTTGCTTAAGCGATCCTACCATTAATTGAAAACAAAGGAGGTTTTATTGCATTAATATTCTCAATATTAATGCAATAAACCAAGAAACCTTTTGAAAAATAATAATAGTAACCAAATTTTTAACAATTATGGTAGCTAAACCAGTAGATTCTTATATATAAATAAGACAAATCATAACTATAATTCATTTTATATATTTTAATAGATAATATTTTTATAAAAATGTTATGAGATAAAAAGCTTAAATAACTAATATGTTTTAAAAATATATATTTTAAAAGTACATATTAAAAAATTTTAAACTTTTAATAGTTTCTACCAAAACTAATTTATTCGACGAATTATGCCGAATGTAATGTCCTCATCGTCCACGAGACGTAAAGCTCAGGAAACCCAGTACACAAGGTCACGAAAGTTACGATAAATGGGAAAAAAGTTCACGAACTATCGAAGAGGTTACAAAATTAATTTAAAATTTAACATATTTTCAATCAATATTGGTTATGATCGCAAAATGCGTTACTCTTTAATTGTAAACTTTTTGATCTCCTTAAGGTTGTATATCCCGTTCCAAGTCATTATTTTACATTTACGTTTAACACGGTTAAACTTGCTGACTTTTTGAATGGCCGAACTTCAACAAAATGATTATTTCGTGTCCCGAGGTGCTCCGCCTGGAGCGGGCAGTGTGTGGATTTGTGTTCGGAACGCGCCTGGTCTCGCGCAGGCTTGGTAGTTGAGCTGACTGCCGCGCGGTGAGCCACGTGATGGGAAGTTTTTCTGGTAGTATTCCTGTCAGATGCTAGAGCGCTCTCCGTGACTTGGCTTGCGCCGGATGTACTTTGACGTGGCCAGCTGTGGGGAGTGTGAAGTGGTGTGTCTTCGAGAGAGCTTGGGAGGAAGTGCTTTGCTTCGGCGCATAGACTGGACAGCTACGACTCGCCGAGTGCGGATGTGTCAGCACAGAGCAATATTGTCATATTGCAATTTTACTGCGTGACATGCTGTGGAAGCTTGTTAAGCTGTACAAAGGAGTGTCGCGTGGTAAAACATGCGAGCTGGACGTTAACAACGATGTTCGTGATTCAACGATGGTATTAGCTACTGCGTGCGGGATTAATACAGAATGGGCTGTATTAATTTCGTCCACCGATTATTTGTCGCTGTGATTTTACACCGACAACTTGGAGTTTTCATCGAAAGGGAATGTTGCATTGTGGTGTGCAATAGCTGACCATGTTGGTGCTGGAACGAAATGGCAAGCTGCAGTGTCTGCCATTTCCTGTTCATTGGCTACAGCTGATGAATAATGCATTATTTTATTTCATGCTAGATTCTTCGTCCAACGATTCAAACTGTAATTACGTGGGTTTTCGCAAAATTGTTTTGGTGGTTAGTAGGTACATCAGGTTTACAATCAAAAGAAACGATCACATTTTTGTTTGCATAAAATAATGTCTGTCATGGATATTGTGTCAAACAAAGCTGAATGCCTGCTGGCACTAATACTTAAATATGTGCTATCATGAAACGTTTGATACAAAATTATGTTGAATAAAAAATGATAGTTAAATACAAAATTTTGTGTTATGATGGTTGGTTATAACATACAAGATATACAAGATAATGAGAAGGTTGTTGTAAAAAACCATTTAAAAGTGAAGTCATAGTAAACTGTAGGTATATTTTATGAGTGGACATCATCAAGCAGTAGGTGTTCACAAACAAGTCTTTAGGCATTGAAATCATTTCTGTGAAATACATTATGAGAATTTATTATATTTTGTGTTCTTTAATATTTAGTGTGATAAATAAATATTGTTACAAATGCAGTCAGGACCACGATGCGCTCCAGGTTTGGAGCTGGCTGGCTGGCTGGCCCCGCACGGCCACTATTGTCACTTTCCGTCCACTGACGTAAATAATGCCACGCATGCCTAGCCGAATTACACGGATCCTTGCTACCCACCCCACCTCCCTCTCACCATCGCACCGTCCCACCTCCGACTATTGTCACCTTTAGCAGACTAGGAATTCCGGGCTAACAGATGCCGCCGCGAGGAGTGGCGTTAATAAGCGTCGCTCTTCTGGGTGTTTCGGGCATCGGGTCAGCCGGGGATGACGCGACACGTAACAGACGCTCTAGTCACTTCGAGACGCCGGCCTCTACGGAGCTCCGAGAGTTCGGAGAGTTCTGCTAGTGAAGGGAAGTGCGACATCGGTGAAGAGGGTGGGAGACCCCCCTTCAGAGCAGCGCAATGAGAAGTGAGAGAGTACGACTGAGTGGTGCGAGGCTGTGAGTGTGTGAACAGGCGCAAGGTAAGAGGTGAATCACTGTCGAGAATAGCTCCAGTGAGGAGTGTGAACTGTGGAACATGACAGACATTTAGTGACTTGGGAATAACATTTTAAAGTGCAAGTGATTGGTGATCAGACATTTATTTTAAGTTAAATTACTTATTATTAATGTAAATATTAGTAATTAATAAAACTGTAAATAAACTTAATTGGGCTATCCCTTACGAACCCAGTTCTCCTTACATAATATCGTAGCAATAGTATAGTGAGAATATATAATTTTTTGAGCTCATTAATATTTACTGTGATGAAGTAATTATTTGTTTTACAGACAGAAGAATGAGAATTTCTTCTAGCTTGAGCTCTTTAACAAAGTAAAAGTTAGTTGGAAATTAATTATAGTTATATTTGCTTATATCATAAACTCATTAATATTTATGGTAATAATGAATAAAGCGTACCTATGTGGTAATTATATGGTATAAGAGCTTAAATTTAAGTGCGTTATTATTATTTTAATATTATATATTTAATTAATTATTTTTTAATGTATGTATATTTATATGTGAGATTGTTTATACTTACATAATTTTGTATGGTTAAAGCATAGTTGGCCATACAATAGTGTTTCATACAGTGTGTATAATTATTCTATATTCTATTTGATCTGCACTGATGATTGGTTTGGTGTATTTAGAAAATTTTGTCAACATATATAAATTACTTGCAAGAAATGGTTATTGAGGAGTATTATTAAACTATTCAGAGTATTATATGTGTTGCACTGTGACACAAATCAATTACCACTATACGCCAGCGCTTTTAGACTTCCCCGTTTTAATTATACATATCTGAGTTATTTAATAGCACATTTGATCTTTTGTGAGTTCAGCTTTTGTTTGAAAGTAAATGTTAATTATTTCATGAAGTCCTATCATTTTGTTGAGTTAAGATACAGTAAGATTTTGGGAAATACTTTAGTAAAGTTAACTGGACTTTGAACTGTTTTTTTTATTTGGTATTACTAACTTGCCCACCCTCCCATTTCCTTATATTTATGAGAAAGTACAAAGTAAGGTAGTAAACAAAGTTTAACCGTGTGAAACGTAAATATTAAATAATTACCTAGAATGAAGCATCCACTGAACCACGTGTCAGTTCGAAATACCACGTTCACAGCTAACGATACCAGTTGTCCCGATTACATGCGGATGGAGATGGGTTGGACCCCAGGTACAGTTCAATATATAACAACACCACATTTATTAGCGCTGTTCTTGACCATAGCTGCTACCTAGCTGTCCTGTGAAACTGTCTTAACACGAGAAGAAATCTCACTATATACTCTAATTATTCAAAATCGTCCAACGAGTAACAAATTTTCGTCGTCGCCGAGTGGCTTCCTGTTACTCGCCACTCCCATTTTATTCCAAAACTACTGAGCGAGTTTTAACTATTTACCTACTCGCCGAGCGAGTTCAAATCGTTGCGCTAGTGGTGTCCAACAGTAGTCGAGCGAGTTACCTTGTGGATCAGTCTGGTGAGTCCTCGGGGATGATCCGTGTGGTCGCCAACTGTTCTCGCACTAAGTCTGTCCATACAAATAAAATAGTTCCTGCTTACCTTCTCACCTTCTGCGGCTAAGTACAAACATCGGAGCGACGGTGGGTTCGGGCAGTATGGCGTCACAGAGACCGGGTGGCGGTCAATGCTTCGGTGTGATGTCTTGTAGTCGTCTAACCCTGTCCAACCGATGGAAGGGGGCTTATATACCCGGAGGGTGTAACTAACCACTTCGTCTAGAATGGCTGAGAACACTCAACAATTGCCTCGCGATCGAGCACGTCGGTGTGTCGTGGAATGAGGCGGCGAAGCCTAACCTTCCAGGGATTCCTATGAACAAGTGCAGTGAATGTCGCACAATTGCGTGTGGCATGCCACCAGGAGCTACGCTTAAAGTCGAGTCCGAAGATCCCAAATGAGATTGTTACGGGCGTTGCAATTACACCCCTAATAACTTATAAGTTTTATCAAATAAATAATTACCCCCACGATAGAAAATCCTACCGTATTTTTATTGTTATTTTTACTTTGTTCCAAAACTTTGCTATAGCAATGTCTATGGCATATTATTAAAAAAAGAATACGCCACTATTAAAATTATTTAAAGATAACAACCCAAATAATTTGGCACGACTCTGTAAATCAGTAAATGGTCACAAATGTGAGTTATGCTGGAGGCTGCAAGAAAACCAAATAGAGTCCAGACCCTTCTCGGGGAGAATTAACGAGAGTCCTCAAAAATAATTTCTTTGTTCCAAAAAAGGATTTCTCGATTTCCGATTTATATTTGCATATTCATGATTATGTGATGATTCGGATAAGAGTTTAAACTATGCAACACTCCATAAATTGAAAATATGTGTTAAAACACATATTTAATCACAAGTTCAAAATATAATCATTGACTGATATTACATACGTTCGCACGATTTTACGTGTCATTACAAGACAGTATGAAAATGTGAATGAAAAACTACTACTTTTTATCCCTGCAAACAGTATATACCCTTAAATGAATTTAAAAAATTTGAAGATCTCTTTAAAAGCTCGCCAGTGATGTTTAACATCTAACCTCGGTAACGAGAAAATTCATGTGTTCTTTTGTTGCAAATACACTTAAAATACGAAACTCGGACACGAAATTTAACTTAGAATTCTTTAAAAAAAAAATTCCAAGCGTGATTAACACATTAATATCCAAATTGTTTTCAACCACATTTCTTGACGCGAATCACACGTAAGGTTTCTGTACCCGCCGCTAGAATTCACTGCCGGAGCAGCTACGTAGGCTGCCGAATTATTCGATTTGCAGAACGAAATTTTAAACCATCAAATAAAACGGCGCTCCGATAAAAGCGAAAAAAATAATATAGCTTGAATTTCGATAAGGAATTTATTTAAAATATTGTCCATATTTTAAAAATTAATTAAACCATAAATACTGTGAAGTTTCTCAAAATGCCGTGTACCAAAAGCTAAGATGTTACCATTGACGAATTTCCCGCCGGAGAGAGTAGGCCCTTCCCAGGGACGAGGGCTCGGAGCCCCGCCGCCCTTCCAAATCCCGCCTAGGCCCCGTGATAACCCCGTGAGAAATGGCGTCGTCAAAACTCGTCGCTCCCCGGCTGGGTTGCCAGGGTGGTAGTGGGGGGCTGAGATCCCACCGTGTGGGAGTCCTGTGGGGCTGAAGGGGATGAGAGCGGTTCCCACGATGCTCCCCTCACACACACTGCCACCCGTGCAGCCGTCTGCCCCACCGGCCTCCCCCAACACTCCCACAGCGCGTCCCCTACCAAGCTGCTCTTCTCCCGCGCAACGACGGCGCCTGGCGGAGACGGCGCCGACACATATTCGTTATTCGCCGCCCCTTCCCATTCCGACTGACACCCCTCCATTATTGGGGAACGCGTTTAGACAACAAATCGGAGCAGGTTGCAACCCCAAATATCCTTCTCCGACGAGGGACTTTCACTTTTCCGTCTTTTGCAAAAGCCTATTCTTTTTTTTCATGCCGAAAAAATAAAAAAAATCTTCGCCAAAAAAGGGTTAAAGGAAAACGAAGCCGCTCAAAGAAAAAGCGGATTTTCGGTTTTAAAAGAACTTTCTGTTAATGTTTACATGCATCCGTTTTATCATGCTGCACTTGAAAAAAACACTTGAATAATATTTTATGAATAAATACTGTATTTAAAATTTACTGAACGACACTATTTGGTGTATATGCCAGAATAAAAATACAGTGAGGCAACTTTTAGTCAACATTAAATTTCACGTTTGTACGGATGGAATTTTTTTAATGTTTTCTTATTTAGGTTTGTTGAAGGTAAAATTTTATTATGCAACGGAAATGCAACGAAACGCGCACGCATCTCACAACGGAATTTAACAGGTGAAATTCCAATGTGCATGCGCGTTTCTTGCTATAGTCACAAGCAGAAGACGTCAAAATTGCGGTTCGAAAATTGACAGCATACCTCTGTGTATACTAAGAGAATTTGTGAGTCAAATGAATCCTTATGATAGTTAAACCTTTCTGCAATACAGTTTGTAAACTTAAATATTAATAACAAATTTAAAAAATACCTATAATTTATTAGTCATGACATGGTGTCAAAAAATATTTATTTTTTGGTTCATTCCATTTAGCATTACCAACACTACAAATTAGTTTATTAATTTTACTTAACTTAAGGTTGCAATTAAAAATATGTATTAAAACAAACCAAAGTATAATTTTTACGCGTGTACATAAGTACTTTTACGCACATTCCTGATATGTAACATCTTAGTTCCAGTTGTACGGCATTTGGTGGGAGAAATTTTTGTGAATGCGAGGGAAGTCAAGGGACGGAAATGAGTAACCATTGTGCTGCTATCTGTGTCGGATGCGACGTGCTACAATTCACAAATACAAATGGAAACTATAAATCATTAACTGTTTTATGAAATTCAACAATATGTAGGCTACAGTGTTTAGATAAAATTCCTTGTAGAAAATCAGGTCCAAAGCCAAAATTAAGTATTTCTTTATTTAGTCATTTTGGCTTTTATCGAAGCAGTTTATTTAAATATGTTTAAACATTTTTCTGCAAAATCGAATGATTCGGTAGTCGACCTAGCTTCTCCGGCAGCGAATTATAGCGGCGGGTGCGGAAACTAAGTGTGATTTTCGTCTATGAATGTAGTTGAAAATACAATATGCGTGAATTTATCACTCTCGGCATTATTTTAAAGAAATCTACGCGTTGAATTTCGTGTCCAAATTGATTATTATGAGTGTATTTGTAACACGAGAACACGTGAGTATGCTCGTTACACAGCACAGGCGATAACTGAAAGACTCGCTCACAAGTTGTTTTTGAAGTTACAACGTCTAATAAATCGACGAACGCCAGCTGCACGCACAAAAAAGTGACCCCTAACGCACATTGTCCCGTTACGCTGTGTCCCGTTACACTCAGTGTACGCTTGCGCTGCATCTATCTCTCTTCCACTCGATTGGAGCAACCATCGATTTGCCTTTTTCGAGGCACATTAAACTTGAAACACTCCCATTCGTTTCCTACTTTTGCTATCATCGTCCTATCCTTAACAGAATAACACAGATTGGAAGAAGTGAAATAGCAAACATGTATAAAAGTTACAGTTAAAATAATCTCTTCGTTAAAGTAATAAACATATTTGAATTAATGAGTGCAAATAAAAGTAAATTTATCAATTAAATTGTAGATTTCATTTCACTCCTTCTTTGTTTCCATACAAAATAGTGATAATTCAAAAAAGAGATTCAATCATATTCATAAAATTATGCAATAATTTCATCGTTGTTTTGTTATGACGTCACGTTAAACTATCGTCCGTAAACCGACTTTACAGACAACCAATTTTTTTTCCTTGGTTTTCCTTGAGAAAGAGTTTGAACGCACCAGAATGCCCGCCTCTGTGCGGCGCTATCGTGTCCCGGCAGTCCGTGCGGCGGCGCCGGGAGCGACAAGAGGCCTCGCGCCTAGCCCGTGATGTCATCATTCACCGGCGACGACCGACGCGGCGGCCTCGATATCGCGTGTTTATGAATTCATTTGCCGGCGCCTTGCCCCGTCAAGGGTTGTGAGGGGAGGGTAGAGGCCCTGGCGTGACCCGCGGTCGTTGAAGGCGCCCGCGCCGAGAATAGCCCCTGGGGGGGGGGGGGGGAGTGGTGTCCCGTCGCTCGTCCAGGCCTCGTTCCTCTTCCTCCTTCGCCTCTTGCGGTGCGCGGTGGCGTCTTCTTCCCGGCCCCGCCCTGCCTTCTGCCTTCTGCCTTCTGCCTTCTGCCTTCTGCCTTCTGCGGCCCCCACACTGGCGTCGGATCACTCGCCGCGCTGCCAGTGCGATCCGGTCTTGATTTCCTGCGGGGTCGATGCAGGAGACGTGGTGGACGTAGCGTGAGACGATGTTTTCTAATTCTCGGGGTGTATCCCGTTCACCCTTCGCCCTCTCTTATATTCAATCGTTGATTTATTTGTTAAACTTATTTTCCCCCCCTTCAATGTAATATATTTTTTGTACTTTTGCGGGGAAAATCCTTGGTAACACATTGGCCAACCATATCACTTGTAACACTGCAAGATTAAACTGCCTTGTAGTTTTATACGTGACATTATTATTGGCAAATGAGTTTTCAAGATGTTTGCTTTCAGTAGTAAAAAATTTGTTTTTTAATGTGTTGCCATTCGCGTAGTGGTGCAACTTGCAACTCTCAGGCGAGTAGCTTTTCCTGGGTGTCGGATCGGCGAGGGTGGTCGGTTCGATCCCTGCCTCCGACACTATCTCCCACTCGTCCGCCTCAGTTGTCTGATGCGCTGCGTGGTAGGAGATATGTGCTGCATGCTTCCTTGAGTTTTTGTCCCATCTTCACCCCTCCCAAATTTACTGTCACCTCGCTGCCTCGAGCTCGTTGGTATCACCCTCTCTTCCTACTCGGGTCTTGAGGGGCATCAGATGTTAAATGAAGGCTCGACATTGGCTTCTCTGTCAGATTTCGATCACACGAATCGCATGAGCCGAGGACGTCACCGGTCCTAGTTACTGCCCTAGCACGTGTGCTGAGCGCCTCGCTATCACGCCCGTTTTTTAGGTCCTTCTCACCTTCGTTGTTCTTCTGTCGCGGTCGCGGCTGACCTCTCGACGGGGCGGGATGCGGCGGCGCTCCGTCGTCTCGGGTTACCCAAGAAGCTCTCTTTATGGGCGTGGCCGCCGTATTTGGAACCTCGGGCCCGCGGCATTGTTGACAGTCCTTGTTCCTCTGGGTGACCGAGGGGTCCCAGGGATGTGAGAGGTGTGGTTCCGTGTTGGTCATACTCAGATTCCACAGAGGTGGCTGGCTCTGAAGGTGGTCTGGGGGTTTACGGCGGAGCTGGGGGCGGGTCGGTGGGGCCGAAGTTGGAATGGGTCTCCTCAACCTCTCGACCTAGCCGTGCGCTCACCAGTAACATGCTTCGATTGGTAATGGCGAATCTATTTCCCGGTTCTCGGAACCCATGTTTGGACACTGGGAACAGTGTCAGGCATGTAAAAGAACCATCTTTCTTGTAACCAGGATGACGCCCTCGCGAGATCATATGCCTGTGGGAGTATTGATGAATTTTATGAGGTGTGGACCTAAGTTACATGTCCTCGTTCCTCTCCGCAGCGAGGGCCGGCCTCGCGACGAAACAACGCTGTCCCCACTGTTTGGTGCTGACGCATGTGCTGAAACTAACGTCGCATCCGAGCGCCTGCGCGCGCGTCGTGACAATACACACAAATATCTTTTGTGACTCCCAGATGGGTATGAGATGTACCCGTGCTTGAATGCAAAGATCATTTATATTTTACATCGTATTTGTGTTATTATTAATTTTTCCTCTTGTTTTGTCTAGCTCATATTGGATGAGTGCTTCTTGATACAATGAATTAGTATTCATAGTTAACTCTGTTTGACTGTGGCAAACGTTTTTTTTTAATTTTTTTTGCAAACTAACTGATTGTCTTATTTAAGGCAAACTTATGTTTGTGTCACACATCGTGAAAACGAGAAGCAACGAAATATTTTTATTTGCGATAAACCACAATGCAAATAGATGTAACTTGCTTGTATGACAAAGCATCAGTAATAATTTGTTTCATTTTCAGAATATATACTAGAGTATATACCATTTTTACTAAAAAAATATATTTTAAGTTTTTATTACACAACACCATTGCAAAGCAATGTCACATGTTTGTGTCTAAGAGACCAACTACCCCTATTGTCCTGACCTTGCAGGCAAGAATATTCAGAACTTGAACATAATTCAGATTAAGAAGGCGAATATGAAAAGATTTGTTTATTCTTATTCATACCACGCTATGCATACTAAGTTGAATGCCTAGTGTTATATTAATGGCTAAGACTGCTTAGAATTAACTTATGGTCAAAAATAATTCCATATTTTCAATTTAAACTTATGACACTAATACGTTTGTACGAAAAGTAATTTTTTTACAATATAATAACCCAAAGCTGATTAAGTGGTAACAATAAAGAAATAATTGGCTTAAATTCTACTGTCAAACATAACTCAGTCTGTTACATGGCAATAACTGATAATGTAGGGCTACGGTAAATTGGTGGTTTTTGGAAACTAAGTACCAAATAAACTTAAATAAAACCAAAAGGTGAAAAATTACCCGTAGATATCTCGTATATATGAAAAGCCACTAGAATCTGTTAAACGAAACCAAAGTAAATATGACACAGAGTATTAACACATACTTGTGTAATGACTGTTTATTTACGTGCTTTTTAAATAAATAAATACATTAAGAAGTGTTCCTTGATTCAGATAGTAAATAGATCATTTTGTAGAACACAAATATTTTTGAAATTTATTTTTCATTACGAAAAAATGATACATTCACGTGAAATTAAAATAAAGTGATTTTCATTCAGGCCAAAAAGATTTTTAAGTTTTGTGTTTGGCAAAACTGTTCCTATGGACTTACTTTCAAAGCAAGTGAAATCAGTTTTCGTAAATTTCTGAGGATATCCGTAGATTAACGCAGATCCTTTGATAATGTGTAACCAGCATTCTCCAAAGATTTAAAGCAACCATTTTTAAAAATACATTTACGCACGCACACGAAAAACAAGGCTATCTCATAATTTTTATTTCAGAAACTAGGCCAATCACAGTGAGTCGTAAATAAACTTAAGGAAGGGCCATGATGTATTCAGTGGTCACATGCTATACTGGAACCTTGATGTAAGGCCATGAATTGAAAAAAATAACGGTCTTACCACGTAGAAACGAAGGAATGTATACGTAGGGAAAAGGTGAAAGGAATCCATTTGTTGACCGTCTGAAAAGTTTCTAAAACTCAAAAATTCGTCATACATGGTTACAAACCAGAAGGATAAGGTGTAATAATTGGTACTTTAACTCATGTTCATTCGGGCTTCTAAAAGGAAACAACTAAGAAATAATCTGTTCGGAACGGTGATATTTACTATATTCAGCTGAGATAAAAGTTAAAAATTTCTCAAGTTCAGTAAGGGTTTGATATCTGCGGATTAGTTTTTACTCAATTTAGGTAAAATCTTATTGTCTGATAGAAACTGTTACGATTCCGACATGACGTGTATTACGGTCATATTTCTTCAAGACACGCTGTTAAGAACGGGGTCTACTTCGTTAAAAAAATTAATATTGTTGTGATAAAGAAGTTAGATAGTATCCTACACAAAATCTGATATTTCTTAGTAAACTTAGACACAAAAGTAAGATTTACTTGCAATTTTAGATTTTAGAGAGTTTGACACTAAATTAAAAAAGTTGTTTAAAGTTGATAGAAGGTAATTGATTCAAAATACAGAGAAAAAAGCACTCTATCAGTAATCGTTTGAAAGCGTGAATAAAAAAGAGAAAAGCAAAAACTTTTTAACTAGACCGTAGTCCATTTAGGGAGATTGGGTGGAAGTAATTGGTGCGATTCAATTAATTTAGGTAAAGGTCCCTGGCATCCATAGAAATTATCTCATTAGTAAAATAATTACAGAGTCTAGGTAACAAAGAGGTGTGAGACTATTAAACGAGAAAATATGGTCTTAAAAAAGTTTTAAAGGTGATAAATATCCGGAAATTTTTAAAAGTTGTGTTATGATAAACTGTTTCTAAATTATCGATTTTTTTAAATTTCATGTAGATGTGACAACACCAAAGCTGTAATTATAACTATTGCATGTTACAAAAAGCCAATTTTAACTTCAAATTTTTATATTAGAAAATAGGCTTTAATCCGAAACGTGTCAAAATCTTCTCAGCTTTCTTTACATTATAAAATACAAAAGATAAACACATAATAAACTACATATAATATTTTTTACGATTAAAATGTAACCAACGTACGCAATACCCCAATAAATGTTAGTGATTTTAAAACACTTATAATCGTATAACATCCATACGTCTCTTTCATAAAGCTTTACTTTTTTTGTTGAAAATATTCGTTCATTTACAAAATTATTTACCCTTCAGCAAACATACTTCAAGGTCTCTTTAATACCATTAGTGCCCTAATAACCTCCAGATATGTAGCTATTTATCTCAATATGCATAAACAATTTCCTTCCAGGATCATCTTATCATCAAAAATTTAATTTTACAAAAAAGGCAAGAATTACTGCAGAGACTTTTGTGTGCAATAACAAACTGAAATTTGTATGAAGTTAGTCAGATACATTAAATGTATCATAGCAAGATTTTAATGGCCTGTCACATTTTAACAAAATTACATTATGATTTATCTATTCCTCTGTTTGATATTTCAAAACATCAAAGTTATAACAAACGATAGCATGCCTTTCTGTATTTAGGTTTCATTATGCAGAAGATAATCCAGCCAATGTTAAAGTAATAGAAAAAAATTAATCTGAAAATGCTGAAAACTACCGGTTTTGGTTACAGTCAACTGCTTTAGAATATTTTGATGAACAGTAGAAAAAAAATTCACTTTGTGACAGTGTTTAAAATGAACATTGTTTCCAGGGGCGTTTCCCGCAGATGAGATCTCTGGCGGTTGCTTGTGCCCCTGTAAACCGATAGGACTGGGCGACCAGTTCAACAGCGCTGTACGACTGGTTGCCAGCACATGACGCCTCCAGGCGAAGACATTCCCTTTGAAGGCGGAATTAACAATAGCCCGTCCGTCTGTCGCTCGTTGGTCCGTAAACGCCACGCACCCAGCCAAGCGATTTACAACTTGACGTCGTCCGTCCGTCAGAATATTTCTTCCAACAACAATCCATGTTTTTCTCTCGGCGATTTACATGGACGTTGTTTGCTATTAATGACGTGTTTATGAACGTATCGTTAAACAATTATTCGGAAAAATTCAGAGTCGTGGTTAAATTGCTAAGAACCTCAATGTTATTACACAAAATATCTGATCGGACTATACAGAACACCATTGGCTTGTATTCTGGTGGGAATTGAATACCGCGGCAAAAACCATAGATATGACGCATCCGTCCACCCGTCAAAAACCAGAGCTTTCTAAGCTTTTGACGGACGGATGGCTAGAAGTTTTCGGACCATCCGATTGGCTGCAGGTCACGTGACCGACGTATGGAGGCGACAGGCTACTGTGATTCTGCCTTGATTCTTCTGGCATTCTACCACGAATGTCACCACCGGCGCATGGCCGGGAGCAGTGACGTGGTCCTGAGACAGCAGCGGTGGCACAGTTTCAAAGGCGTCTGTACGGGGTGAGGCACGAAGGAAGCTTCCCCCTCCCCCCCCCTTCGTGAATCTTGACGTTTTTGAGCAACGCAGGAAACGCGGAAAAGATAAATAAACATCGCACGGCCCATTGGATGAGGAAGATTAGTTCACAGGCTTCTTTTAGCTAACGCTTTTCATCCAAACACCAGCCTATGTAAATTATTTGACAATTAAATATGTACGATAAACTGGCATTAGATATTTATTTCAGTTTTCTAGCAAATAATGAAGTAACTTTTAAAATTCTGATCGTTTTTATTTAGTAAAAGTTTTTTTTTATATCTTTGGTTGGCCGTTCGGAAGTGAAACTCCAGTTGTATGTACGCTGTCTTTCCTTGCGATGGGTTCTGGGTTGGAGTCCAGGCTAAGACACACGTGAAAATTTTGTGCCGGCTAAATTGGTCACAAAATTGTCGAATTCAATGAAATCGTTAAAAGAAACTGTCAAACTATCAAAAACAAGTAAATATAAGATGTTTGACAAACAAATGACGTAAAACTACTAATAAGTCAGACATACTGAATTATAAAAAGAGGTCAATAATTCTGTGTGGAGGGGTCGCTTTCCATACGAACCAGAGATTTTGACGTGACGTCTAATAAATCGATGAACGCCGGCTGCACGCACGAAAAAGTGTCCCACTACGGATGTGTCCTGTTTGCTCATTGTACGCATGCGTGGCATCTCTCTTCCACTTGATTGGAACAACCATCGATTTGACTTTTCAATCATATTTTTATCGTTTGAACTATTAATATTATGTAATTTAACGATCGTCCATCGATTTTCAGCACAATCGGTACGGTTATTTAAAAGTAATGTTAATTATTCAAATACGTTTTGAAACAACAATGGTGTTTTACAGTTACACATAATAATTCAAATTACACCCGGGATCTTTTGCACAATGTTTTAAAAAATATTGTAACACATTATAAATAAGTTTGGTGTTTTTTGGATGTGTATTTGTTATAAAAATGAAATAATATTATTCCCCTACCATGAACAAAATTTTTATTAATATGTATATAACATCTGAAACTTTTATTTTTAAAGTATGGCCTCGTGGCCGTGCGGTCAGTATCGCTATCTTCCAATCCAAATGTTGTCGGTTCGTATCCCCGCAGCAGCGAAATTTTTTTTTGAACTTGTAAAAGTAAATACGGCGCACGCAACATTTCAAAAGTAATAAATATATTTTAATTTATGAATGCAAATAAAAGTAAATTTAATAATTAAATTGTACATTTCATTTCACTCCTAAGTATCCATACAAAATAATGATAATTCAATAAAAATGATTCAATTTTATTCATGAAAGTATGCAGAGGTAGATTTTATCATACAAAATGTCTTCCTCAAAGAATATATTATTTTTAATGCCTAACTGGTTTGGTTACAAAAACCTATTACGGCTCAGTCTCAGGCCGAATATATTTCCTTTTCTTCTGGATCAATAATTTCATCAATGTTTTGTTATGACGTTGTGACAAAATATCGTCCGTAAACCGACTTTACAGACAACCGATTTTTGAGTGTATTTAAACACGATGGGCAGTATTATAATTAAATTTCTTGACAAAATTTCAATTCAAAAGCCAGGGTTTAATCGGAGCCATTTCTAATAGTTTAAAATTTACGAGTGTTTCGTGCTGCTAATTGCTACCTGCGATTCAGGCGGCGCATTCTAGCGGCGGGCTCAGAAAGTATGTGTGTGATTCGCATCCATTATTTTTGGCATTTGAAACGGGACTTATTTATTCATCAGATTTTATTTTAAATCACGATCGTCATTATTTTAAATAATTCCTCGTTAAATTATTTGTCCGAGTTTCGTATTATAAGTGTATATGCAACACGACAACACACGAATTTATTCGTAGTGAAAGACTCGCTAACATTTTTTTAAACTTATTACATGATCACTTCACAAATCTACTGCCAGTTATAAATACGTGTTAATATCAAACCAAACTACAGTGAACTCGTAAAATAACAGTGCTTCAGTGTTAAGAAGACTGCAGATCGTCGCTCTACCGCTCTGGTTCTGGGGTAGAGCGCCTGCCTTGTGACTTGTAGGACCCGGGTTCGCGCCCCGGCTCCTCCAAGGCGGATTGCCCAGACGAAATGGTGGCATTTTCTCTGGTAGGAATACAATCCCTTGCAACAAGTCAGGCTACCAAAGAAACGGTGGGTGGAACAGAAAAAAACCTTCCAGGTGGCTTCCAAATGGGGAGCCCGTTTCTTTTCTTGGGCTCCCCATGCGGTGGCCATTCCGGGGGTTTCTCCGGGGGAACGGAGTTTTGCAAAAATATTTTTTTAAATAATATTACGTGTCTAAGTTTTGTATTATGTGTTTTTTAAGCATGAGGTTTTTATCGTTGCTGAAGTTAGATGTTGCACATCTCTGATGTAGTGCATTATTTTGCTTAAATTAATTTTTTTAAAATATCTAGTTCATTCAACGATAAAAGAGGGGACTTTTAGTTTTTTTAAAACAAACGTATTACTTGTGAATAGTTTTTTTATAATAATCTGATGTAGCTCTTTCTTTAGAAATATTCAAAATATAATAATTATTTCAAATTAAAAAAAAATATATTTGTTTGGTAAGGATTATTTGTGCCAAAATGAATTTTTCAGTCTGGCACACTCATTAAGTTCCAAGACTTCCTGTCTGGAGAATCGTGTTTAACTGTTGACGCTTCTCTTGTGCGTGTACCTGAAATGTTTCTGGATCAATGTCAGGTTGTTAACGTCGAGAACCATAATGTTTGTCTGCATAGGTAGATGATTTATTTCTAATTCCAGTCTTTTAAGCTCCCGCTTTATTTGACGTGACAACGTCTAATAAATCAATGAACGCCGGCTGCACGCACGAAAAAGTGTCCCGTTACGCACATTGTTCCGTTACACTGTGTCCCGTTACGCTCATTGTTCCGTTACGCTGTGTCCCGTACCGCTCATTGTTCCGTTATGCTGTAGGCGAGTGCAGTAATAATAGGTTATGTTACAATTGACTAAAAAATTATGGTGATTCATATAATTGATGATAGATATTTTATTAAAGTTTATTTATATGAAAACTTGTTCATTGCTGATTACAACAACAATCTCGGCAATAAGGTTAATCATTCTTGCGTTTTAAAAATCTGATTACTAGTATAAATTCAAGTATGTATTATTTTATTATTAAAATAAAAATGATTCAATTTCATTCATAAAGTATGCAATCATTTCATCAATGTTTTGCTATGACGTTGTCACGTTAAACTATCGTCCGTAAATCGACTTTACAGACAACCAATTTTTTGTGACAAAATTATTTCAGGTTTTAGTATTTCATTTTATTAAAAATATTCCAGACGTTTTATCTTCCATCTTAAATACTTTCTCGATTTTTAACAATCAAATTATTGTTATGCTCCAACTTCAAACACGTGTACCAGTCTTGGGAAGAAGTTTAGACCATAGGTCGTAAAGAGGTTTTCAACTTATTTAATCGTGATTATCCTGCAGCCAGATCTTGTCGCTATAACACAGACACTCGCCGTTTATTACCGCGAAGCTGTCATAACTTAGAAACACACGAAATATAATTTCTAAGTCATGGCAGTTCAAGGTTTGCGATTGTTTTATGTTATGACTTTCCAAGTTTAAACATTTGTAAGTTGTATGTTTCGGCGTTGTGTGTGTTTCTAAATTATGCGTTTCTTAGTTAT
Source organism: Bacillus rossius redtenbacheri (assembly GCF_032445375.1). Classification (NCBI taxonomy): domain Eukaryota; kingdom Metazoa; phylum Arthropoda; class Insecta; order Phasmatodea; family Bacillidae; genus Bacillus; species Bacillus rossius. The sequence continues at coordinate 39,966,494 of NC_086330.1, read as the reverse complement.
GATCTGACTTATTAAAGTTGTAAGTTACGTTTTTTTAAATAATTCTAAGTAATGTATTTTCTATTTTATTTCGGGGTCCCTAATTTCCGTGGTGCCTGCGGACGCTCCAGCTGCCTCTGTGCGAGCCGGGAGGGCGCGCGGCGTGCCTGATGGTCGGAGGCACGCCGGCATTTCGGACTCGCGGATTTAGGTTCCGGCAGAGGCGATCCGCCACCGGTCGAAAAACAAAAAAAAAAAAAATTTCCCTCTCCCCTTCCAGCTCGGTAGCTGGAATGGCATGCGAGCCCCGGCGGCGAACGTTTGGCCGAACTCTAGGCTTCGACGAGCGACTACTGTTTCTGCCCGGGGGGTGGTGTGGTGGAATGGTAGAGGGGGGATGGCGCCGGCGAGAGTTGGACCGAGATAATTACGTGTTTGTGCGCGCGGACCTCCTGAAACTCCCTTCTAGGTTTAGTTTCGCACAATGCGCCCGGCCTCGGGGCGGGTCCCTGTGTCTCCGAGGACAGAAGCCAGTCGCGTGGAAGCGCTCCAGCCGCCCGCAATGGGGAGACGCCGTAATTGCTTCAACTATTTTTCATGCCACAACTATTTTTTTGCTGAGCGTTACGATAATTCCGATCGTATGAGGCGAATAGTTAGGTAGGCCTACATACGTGTTTGGGTAACCGGTAGAGATGGAGACGGCAGGGGAAAGGTTTTAAATGACGCAGCATACTTGCAAACTAGCAGGACTGCACAAACGCATACTTGCATACATGCATACTTGCACAGTTGCACACTGGCATACTTTCATACTTGTACATTTGGATACTCGAATACTTGCATTATTGATAACTTGTATACTTGAATACTAGGATATTTGCATATTCACACACTTGCATAATTTTTTCGTTTGTGAACATACCCACTTACTATCCTCAATTATTATCTCTTTTTCATTTAAAATATACTTATAATTTATCTCTATCTGTATTTAATTAGCAAGAAGTTTCACTTTTTTCACGCATGGACTCCACGAAATTTTTTTTTACCTTTAATACTTAAAGTTTGCCTGTTTTAAGGCTAATATCACACCTTAAAAGATTTTGTTACAGTATTTTTGCAATTATGTCATTTCCAAATATGAATTAAATTCTAAACGCCAGTGACTTTATAAGGAAATTGATTTTTAGCAGCCAGTCCCTTTTAACTTAACGCATTCCACTAAATTATACGCTATAATTTAATGAAGTCAAATTTTGAGAAATTAACGATAGATTTTTTGTTTAAAGAATTATTGAAATTAAAATTACATATTAAGGTTCCTATCTTTGCCTATTAGTACGCCCTTCCTGAACAACGACTATATTTTTAAAAAGTTTTGGCATTCGTGTGAGTGATTTACTGCATTTGAGAGAACAACCTTTTCTTAAGGTAAGATTTTTTTTTCTACTTTGAATCACTAAGTCCCTAAAATAATTTAATATCACTCCAGTATTCGATCACTAAAGTAAAATATTTTAAAAACATATATATTTAATTTATATTTGCATGTAGCTTTTTTTTTTTGTGTGCAGGCTTTTTTTCAACTAGTGAAAATTTCTTTGCATGATGAGCGCATCTTAAAAATTTAATCTACTCATAGTTTCCATGATGTGCCTAAAGAAGTATAACTTCAGAATAAAAGGTCGCAAAGCCCTGAAGTCCATTCTTCACCGTCGCTGCGTCCGGGGAGGTCACGCTTCATCTGCAGCGGCCGCCTTTGGCTAGCTTCGACTGTCAAGGTTCTCAACCCGCACCTTTCCCTGACCATGAATATGGATTATCGCGAAGGGGACTCCAACTACGACCCGACACTAATTAATTACCTTCCAGGTAGCTTTCCCCTTCCCCTGTAATTTTTTTCTCTTCCCCTTCACCCCCCCCCCCCCCCCAATCGTTTCCAAAACCCCTAAATCTCTGTTCTCCATCATCGCCACTGGCTGAGAAGAACAGGGGAGAAGAGAAATAAAGAAGAGTTATTCTTCTTTCTTCTGAAGTTTTGAAGGCGAGGTGTGAAAAGCCACGCTCGATTGCAACTTCCTTTCAACGTCGCTCACGGCGCGCTGGGTACCGCCACGTCTCTTTATTTCAGGGTGGTGGGGGAAAGAGGGTAAAATGCGCGGGAAAAGTTTTGACGGCACAAACCCTCCATTGTTTTGAATTCATTACAAACTGCCTCACCCGGGCTGCCTTATTCTCAGAAGAGACTTTCTTTTTTTCCCTCCACTTTTCCTTATTCTTCTAGAACAACATTGAAGAGTGTTAGTTCTTTCCTTCGCGCAAGTGCTCGCCGAACGTTTAAAGTGTCCATTTGAAAGGAATTCCTGAGTTTGTTTTAAACGCTTCGTTGAAACTCACGGCGAGGCGGCTGCCTCATGCAATCAACATTCCAAACACAAAGGTTTTTCTTCTTCTTCTTTCCTTTGGTAGCGAGATAACTTTGAAAGGTACCAGAACAGCAAAATTCACTTACAGCTTCAAAAATAAATATTGCGTGCTTGAATTTTTTTCTAAACTCTGTAACCAAGCATTTAAAAATTGTTTGAGTAATGACAGTTTTATTTGTCTAATATTATCCCTATTATTAACTTAAAATATTTACTCTATATTTTGTACTGTTTTAAATACTTTAAGTACTTTTTTCTTGTAAATCAAAAATAGAGATTGTTAATATTTTTTTAATATTTGGAACGAGGGTGAATTCTTCTAATCAAATATAATCTAATAATTCATAAATTTGGAAGAGAGAATTACCTAGAAAAACATTTTACCTATATCTTTAACTGTTTTATTTATATTTATTAACTTTCAAAATAAAATAAAAATGTTGATGTGCTAATATCTTAGTTCTCATACGGTATTCGGTTGGAGTAATTTTGTGAATGTAACGGAAGTCGCATGGAATGGAAATGTGTAACCACGGTGCTGCCATCTGAAGTGGATGGTGTGAACCAAAGATCATAAAGACAAGGAAAAACTTTATAATATTGACTGTTTATCGAACATTAATAATATGGTCAATAATTTAACAAAATTCCTTTCCAAAAATCACGTGCGAACCGTATTTTGAAAAGTCTTTTTTCCCTTTTATAGGAGCCGTTTCATTATGGTAGTTTATCTTTTTGCTCTGCAGATCATATGATTCGATCGTCGACGTAACTGCTTCGGCAGCGAATTCTAGCGGCGGGTAAAGAAACTACGTGTTATTCGCGTTCAGAAATATAGTAGAAAACAAAATTGTGCTAATATTTGTCGCGCTCGGCAACATTTCGTGTCCGAGTTTCGTACTGTAACTGTATTTGCAACAAAAGAACACATGGATTTACTCGTTACCGATATTATATGTTACAGATATCGAGAGAGCAATGAAAGACTCGATCGCATTTTATTTACAACTTAATATTTAGGATTATTTGAAGGAAAAAATTTAAAATTTAAAATTCTATTAAGGGTAGTTTTAGTATCACAAGTCCAATTTTAAGCTTCTTTTTTGACGTGACAACGTCTAATAAATCGATGAACGCCGGCTGCACGTACGTATAAGTGTCCCTTAACGCACATTGTACCACTACGGATGTCCCACTACGGATTTGTCCTGTTATGCTCATTGTACGCATGTGTGGCATTTCTCTTCCACTCGATTGGAACAACCATCGATTTTACTTTTCAATCATAGTTTCGTCGTTTTAATTATTAATATTATGTAATTTAACGATCGTTCACTGATTTTCAGCATAATATGTACGGTTATTAATTTCACGCCTACCACTATAAGAAATAAACATGGCGGACTACATACGTTTTTAAAACTTCCACAACACAAAACAAAATTTTTATAAATATATATATAAAATTCTCGTGTCACAGTTTTCGTTGCCATACTCCTCCGAAACGGCTTGACCGATTTTGATGAAATTTTTTGTGCTTATCCGGTATCTATGAGAATCGGCCAACATCTATTTTTCATCCCCCTAAGTGATAAGGGTTGTCCACCCCTAACTTTTTTTTTTTTAATTTTTTGGACAAATTTTTTTATTTTTTTTTTATAATGTGGGATTAAAAAATACACACAACCCTAAATTTTCACCCTTCTATCACCAACCCCTAATGTTTTAGAGAATTTTATATTTTTCAACCCCGGTCAATAGCTGATCAATTAACATTTGATCAACCTACCCCGCCTACAGCGAACTCATTACCTGGATTAAAACATAGGCCACATATTAATATGAAATTCCATCCCTAAGGGAGTGAAAAAGTGATAATTTCATTTTATAACAGAAAAAATCATAGGTCATAGACATACAAATAGTGAGTGAGTGTCATGTATTTATGTCTGCCACACGATCATACACATAGTAAGGTCTGGCAAATTAACATTTTTCTCCTTGGTGAGACCAGTCCGCTAAGTGGAACTCGCAGCGGCTAGCAAAATAAAGGCGCTCATAACAGTTTTGTTCTTAACTTCGTCAATAGATAGAGTTAGTTACCTTTAATTTTAAACGCACCATCGTTTGATGCGTTTGTCATGTCTTTAATTTTAGTTTGTTTGTGCCGTATGCGTTCCTATACCATTCATCCAATTGCGATGAAATTTTAGTGAGTTGTTATGCGTATGCCCGTGAATGTTTCTGAGACGGTATAACTATTTTACAATAGTTGGAACACAAATCGTTTCAAAAAATGTGTTTATTTTATATTATATAGCGGCACTTCGACTGCTTTTGTTGTATAAGTGCGCACGCATGACACAATTTATTTAAATATAAAAGAGAGTCAGAGATAGAGTGATATATATAGAATGAGATAGAGAGAGACAGAGAGATAAGTTGAGATAGAGTGAGGTATAGAGAATGAAATGGGTTAGATAAAGAGATATATAGATGTATAGAGCTATATAGAGATTTATATATAGAAGAGATAGAGATAGTGTGAGGTATATATGTAAATATGTAGATATAAAGAGATAAATAGCGATAGAGAGATACATAGATATATAAAGATGTAGATAGAGATATATATACATGTTTAGAGAGATGGATAGATGATTGTATATGTGTAACTACTTCAAACATATTACAAAACAAAACTGAATGAGGCATTGCAATGCATGCCGAGCATTAGCTAGATAATGGAAATTTTACAATATTAGTAATCTCTTATTTTTAAGCTTTTTTCTATAGTGCTTTATAGAGTCTAGACTACATACAGACCACCAATTTTTAGATATATACAGGTAAATAACTATACACTGGCAGAACGTCTGTCGCAATCTGAAAGTGGTATAAATTATTTTGCACACTTGACATTCAAATTAATAAGAAATACAATTACTAACTAGGTACATCTGATTTCGAAAAAGGTCCCCTTCACCCTGTGTTCAGCCCGGGCAACGGCGGGTACTGTAGCTAGAAATTCCCTAGAAAAAATAATTTATATGGCAAAACAACGTTTGCCGGGTCAGCTAGTAAATATATAAACATAACATCTAAAACAATTGTTTCGAATATGGCCTCGTCACCGTGCGTTTAGCATCGCTGACTACCAATCCAAAAGTTGACAGATCGAATCCCTGCCGCTGCAATACCTTCATTTTTGTACTTGTAAAAATAAATACGGGCGCGCGAAACTACAAAAGTAATAAATATATTTGAATTAATGAATGCAAATAAAAGTGGATTTATCAATTAAATTGTTGATTTTGTTTCACTTCTTCTTTGTATCCATAAAAATGATTCAATTTTATTCATAAAATGCAGAGGTAGATTTTATCATACTAAAGATAGAAAAATTTAAAAAAAATTCTTCCTCAAAGAATATAATATTTTTAATGCCTAAATGGTTTGGTTGCAAAAACCTAATACGGCTCAGTCTCAGGCCGAATATCATATTTAATTTTCTTCTGGATCAATCATTTCATCAATGTTTTGTTATGACGTCACGTTAAACTTTCGTCCGTAAATCGACTTTACAGACAACCAATTTTTTTGTTACGGTTTAATATTTGTATTTTTTTATTACCTTACTGTAGCCTAAAATTTTTAATAAGAATAAAAATTGACTGTACGCAAAATTTTCATCAATAAATACCATAAAAATTATTTCACAGGGCAAGTAATGAGCATAATTTGCGGGTTTATCATCTATCCGTCTCCGGGAAAAGGTTGAAAACAGCGGACTGTATCGGGTCGGGGAGGGAAGCTTTCAAAAATAAAATAAAAAATGTGGTCGCGTGTGCCACGTGGTCCTGACTCGGCTGCGCACACGGTCGGCCTCCGATAAGCGATAAGCGCGCAGCAGGGGGGGAACAGGTTGGCAAAAAAACTCCCCCCCCCCCCGAACCCTTTTCGCAGCGGCGACCACGCCCTGCAAATTGCCGCGCGCGCGGCCCTTATCCCCGGCTCCACGTCATCCATCGTCCGCTGGCAGCGCCGATTACAAACTCCACAACTCCACGGAGGTTCGGCTCGCCAGGCGCAGTTGCGTTGCTGCCCGCCCGCGTCTCGAGTTCAATCCGGGTTGTTCCGCGGTGTACAAGCCAACTGAGCCTAAACCTGTTTCTGCACGGGCCTTTTTGTATGTAAAAGGTAGTAAAAACGTGCGTGGACCATTAATAATTAATAGAGACCTGTAAAATTCGCGGAATCATTTCGCGATAGGATAGAGTCCCAATACTTTTGACATTATTTTGCTTCAGTGATTGGGCCACAGTTTGTCTGAAGGACTCTGGGCCAATGAAAAATCTTTAACAGAAGAATTAGCGAATCACGATCATTCCAGTCAACACGTGTTACGAGTCGGCAACCAATCAGCAGATGTAATTTTGCACGAGTGCATAGAGGATCATGGAGTCTTAGGTATTTGAATTCGCGAATTTTACAGGTCTCTAATAATTAATATTCTAACTAGAATATACATTGTTATTGCTGTCTGCCATCTAGTCGAGCTCTCTTCGCGTAGAGGTGAAGATGTGTGTGTTGTGTTGTTGTGCAGAATCTTTGGAAACTTCTTGCCGAAACGAAAAAAACAAACTTTTTTGTACATTTTCTAGCACATTTATGAAGTACAAGCAAAATTAATGCTGCAAAGCCATATTTGACTTAACTTGGAGGGTTTAAATGAGCTTGATATTTTTCACAAAAAAAAAAGTTTTAAAAATTTTAAAATTAGTTTCCAAAGGAAGTCATTGTAAAATTATAAAATCTTTTTAATGGTTGCTTCAAGTGTTGTCGCATTAGTATTTTTTTGTGACGTAATTAAAATTTAACATCATGGAAATATTGAAGTTGACTTACAGGAGCCGGTAGGTAACTCATAATTGGGGCTACGCATTTATTTTTTTTTGCGAAGAGATTTCGAGAACTAACTGAGAGTGGAACACCGTATCATCGTCTGTGCTTTGCGACTGGTCGAATTATCCTTAAGGCACATGTCCACTGTCAGCACACGAATCACAACAATTCAATGCTGAAACAAACATGACCTCAATGGTGCGGCAAAATAAGGCAATGGCTTCTCTTACATACGGCTGCCAATTACAATAAATATACAGCTGACGTGGGTAAATCATAATGCAGTCTAAAGAATGCTAAGATTTTTTTGGCGAAAAACGTCTAACCATACTTATAATTTTATTCTTTTCTCGTAATTAAATAACACAGGACTAAGTATTTTTTTAATTTAATAATATTCAGTATTCTCTTCTCTATATGTTTGTTGGCATATTTTTCCGCTAAACGTTTTCAGGTTTTATAACAATTAAAATTCTTTAAAATTACTTTAAAAATCAACAAATCCTTAGCGAACAAGAATCAATTGAAACATGCAGGGAAGAGATTACTTACTGAATAAAAAAATTACAAATTAAAAAAATTAATAAAATCGATTTAATTTTCTTCGTGTGAGCCAAATTCATTTTGGTAATTTCATTAAAAGAGCTTAATCAATCAAGAACTCGATATAAAACACAAATAAACTATAATTAATAAATAAAACAACGGTAAAAGTTTCGGTGTGATTATAAACCGATAAAATGAAAAAAAACCTATAATTTTACGCGGATATTTAATTGGTATGTATATCATTTATTAATCGGCAGGTCGAGAGATCGATTTATCATGCGTGGAACGAATTTTTCCTGCCCTAATTGTTATGTCGTTGCACGGGAAGCGAGTTGCTCTACCGGCGACAGGTTTCACTCGCCCGCTGTTCATTAGAGACCAAAAAAATCGTGTTATTATTTGGAGAGAGACTGAGATGCATACCATTATACTCTTGAACAGCTTCCTTATTGGACTGAGCGTAGTATTCATCCGCCCGCCCCCCCCCTCCCCCATTCCCAAGAAAAAGAGACCAATAGCAACGTTACAAACGTCAAATTACCCAGTCACATTTTAATCTCGCGGGAAGGTAAGATGCGACAGCAACCGACGGACAAAAGTCACACACGTTACTTGTGTACAACAGTGTGCAGTTCATCCTGGTAACAGAAAATGTCGCGAATTTTTGTGGTCTCCACTGTTCATCAATCTCAGCCACGACGAACCGAGCCGCAGCAGTCACGCTGAACGCTGCTGTCTGAGACACATCTCATCCGTCATCCGACGACGCTGTTGCTTCTCTTCTCCCCGGCATGAATGCGCGCATTTTTATAAGTCACTGGAAGAAAATCAAGGATGAAATTTCATGACAGTGATAGATTTTTTTCCTTCCTTTTCCTTCTCCATTTTCTATACATAGCGAGTGAAAATTAAAAAAAAAAAAAATCCAAAACATTCGTCGACTTACGGTCTAAAATGATAATCGAGGCTTGTATACGCCTTTGAAATCGGAGGAAAACAACTTTAACATTTCAAATGAAAGAGAAAGTATTTAATTTGAAACTATAAGCGTGTAGACAAATGATAAATTAAAATGTTATACAACTACCGCAAAGCTTGTCGCTGTCGTAAAATGCTTATGTTCAAATGATTGTGGCCAACACAAAATATATCCTATAGATTTTTGTAACGTGGTATTGCCGCGAATTAATTAAATGCAATTATTTTACAAGAGCAACCAGCTTTCCGGCGTTTAAAGACCTTTCTTCCCCTTAAAATGTTTCCAAATGCTGAGTACTCCATCTTAAATAAATATTTACGTGTATTTGTTCAATCCAGCTTCATAGGTGTATACTAGCATTAGGAAGAACTTTAGACCATAAGTAGTAAATCTTTGAATTTTTATCTTATGTTTTCGTGATAAACCTGCAGTCTTGAGGCCTTACTTAAGGCGCTCGAATTTAAAGTCGGGAGCCGCAGAAGGGTATACCAACTAAATGCAGTGAGAAGTACGGTCCCTAGGCAAAAAAGAATGACCTGGATAATAATTGAAAACATCACTGCCTGTTTACTATTTAATATTCCTGCTTGGCATCGGCTTGGTACATTAAAATACAGAACCATTTACACAAAACTGCAGAAGATCTAGATCTCGCATTAAAGAAAAGGACATCTAATGTAATCACATATTATAAACACTATATTACGGGTAATTTTACAAACATTTAGAAAGGTTAAGTTTTTCCCTAACAGGTCCGTTGATTACACTCCTGGATGACGTAATAGTCTATAAAAGTTATTTAGGCACAATTCCCAATATTTTGGTCTAACCGGACTCTCGTTTCGACGTAATTATGCGAGTCTCACATCCCGCACCACAGCAACGTGATAAGTCTGGCTTGCAGTTTACGTAAATTCTCACGTAGCGTAAAAAGGAGAAGTAAGGTTTATTTCGCCACAATACGATTCAAGAAACTAGCAAGATAATGAATTTGAGTTTATGATCAGTCAAGTCTCTCTGCTCATTGTTTTTCCTTAAAAAACCAACCCGATCTCCGGTTGTTAATAGCGGTTGCGTCGAGGCTTACTTGTAGTTGCGCAGCATGGTGGACGATAACCCGGGCTGGGCACTGGTCGATGTGTAGGTGAATGGAACAGCCTTTTCCATTTTAGCAGCGGCGCAACACGCCTGCACCCGACGAGCCGAAGTCGACTCCACCAGCCGCCAGCACCGTCTCCCCGCTCGCCAGCCGCAGACCGTCGCAGGTTAACGCGTCATCATGACGTCATAAGGCTTCGCGCGCCGCGCGGTGTTGGCTCGCGGAAACACACACAAGCGCAGCGCCGTGAATGTCCGTAATGCTTATGTTTTAATCAATCTTCAGGACGAAAATGAACCAAGTGCCAAACAATCTATCATAACATATGATATAATTAATTACCAAATTAAAAGGAGGCGTGGCAAACGCCTCAATATCCCCCCCTTAAAAAAAAAACTAAATTAACACCAAAAACCAAAGAAATTTAGGTAGCTTCGAGCCACTATAAGGCGAGAAAACGGGGAAGCACTCAAAACACGCCATTCAAACAAACGACCTCAAAGAAAAGCAAGAAGAAAAAGCACACAGTGGGAAAAAACACGCGAAGAAAAACACATGAGAGAGACAAAAAAAACAATGATTAAGACCAAACAATGCTTTGTGCCACTTTCCCGTTTACTCGTTAACATACAACAACATACTTCAAAAAAAAATCTCTATTCACATGACTAAAAAGGGCAAAAACAATCATTTACTTTGATCGGGTGTGAACCTCTTAAGATGACTAATATGCGCCTTACGTGTCTCAAAACTTTTGTCCACACGCTGCAAAAGAACGGTTACTCCCCCTAAATGCCTTATCACCTTGTAAGGCCCCTGGTAAGAAAACTCTAATTTAGCGGTTTTGTGCAGCGCTTTGTTACTGATGGGAAAACGTTTGCAGAGCACCCAGTCTCCCACCTTAAAAGGATTTTCCAAGCGCCCCTTATTATATTGTTTCGCAACCTTATTCTGAGCGTTCTGGAGATTTTTTATAGCTTCTACCCATTTACTTTCTAATAAACGTGGACTACTGATCGCCCATAATTCCTCTCCTATACCCCAAACATTTAAAAGAGGGTGTGGTATTTTCCGCCCCAGAAATAATTCGGCGGGAGTGAAATGAGTGGCGTCATGTTTAGCCATGTTAAATCCTAAACTCAGCATATCCAAATTTTCATCCCACTGGCGATGGTCTTGATGATGATAAATAGTAAGTGCAATCTTGATATTTTTATTCACTCTTTCTACCAGGTTTGGGCAAGGATAATGCGGGCTGGTGTTAATGTGGCAAATTCCCCAACGAAAACACATGTTCCCAAATATTTGACTATTGAAATAGGCCGCATTGTCAGAAACCACATTCTCAGGTGCTCCAAAAATTTGCCATATTCTTTGCGTAAGAGCCTTGACAATTCTCGCCGCTTTCATGTCAGATAAAGGTAAAAAAAAATTAAATTTAGTGAAACCATCCACAATAATCAAAAGACAATTATTTCCCTCTCGAGATCGAGGCAAAGGACCAAAAATATCTATGAAAACCTTCTCCCAGGGACGCGTGGGCAGAGAAACGGAGTATTTACCCAATTTCGAATTTACGGTTTGTTTACTTAACAGGCAACTTTCACACGTGTTAACATGATTTTGCACATCTCTTTTCATATCCGCCCAATAGACTTCATCTCTCAATTTATGATATGTCTTGTCCACTCCTCCATGACCCCCAAACGCACTATCGTGATAATATTTTAGCACCATAGGCCGTAAGAGCTTAGGAATATAAAGTCTTTTCTCTTTCCCACTTTGTTGATAATATAATCTATGCTTCACTAACACGAAATTCTTATTTTTGCCCTGCAGTAAATCCCGCATTATATTTTGCCCTTCCAAATCTTGTTCTAACACCTCCTCTACTTTGTTGAATAGTTCTGGCTCCACAGTAAAACGCCCACACCTGATTACTTCACTCTCGTCTTCCAAATCCTGTTCACCGCCTTCCTCCTCAAACATCCGCGAAAGGGCATCCGCGACCACATTGTCCTTTCCCTTTACATGAATTATTTTGAACCTAAACCTAGTGAGCCTCATTACCCACCGCCCTATTTTCCCTAGTTGTCTCGGATGCGAAAACAACCAGGTCAAAGCCTGATTATCCGTGTAAAGGTCAAATTCGTCATGCTCTAGATAAGTGTCAAAACGTTCCAAAGCATACACGCAAGCAAGGGCTTCCTTTTCATATGTGCTATAACCTTTTTCATGTCTATTAAGTGTTCTTCCAGCAAACATAATGAGTTGTAGACCCTTGCCAAAATCTTGCAAGAGAACCGCGCCTAACGCGACACTCGAAGCGTCAACCTGCACTACAAATCGCCTCTGGAAATCTGGTAACGCTAACACCGGTGGGTGGGAAATGGCTTTTTTCAAACCGAGAAAAGCGGCCTCCTCTACCTCACCCCAATTAAAAATAACCCCTTTTTTTCTTAAATTATTTAAAGGGTAGCACAAATCCGCATAGTTCTCAATAAAGCGGCTAAAATAGCCCATCATGCCCAAAAATCTCATGATGCCTTTTACATTACGAGGTCTCGCGAAATTTACAATGGCCTCAATTTTGTCAGGGTCCATTACAATTTTTCCTTCCCCAACAATGAAACCCAGGAACCGAATTTTCTTTCTGGCCCAACAAACTTTTTCAGGATTGACTGTTAACCCTGCACCTCGTAATTTTTGCAAAACCCCTTCCACATGTTCCAAGTGTTCCTCGAAAGAATTAGAAAATATACAAATGTCATCCAGAAAACTAATGACATTTTTAAATTGATATTCTTTCAGAATGTAAGATAAGATACGCGATAAGCATTGTGAGCCAAAATTTACCCCGAAAGGCACTCTTTTCCATTGGTACTGTCCCCACGGGGTAACAAAAGCCGTGAACTTCTTGCTACTCTCCTCCAACATGCATTGGTGAAAAGCAGCATTAAGGTCTAACACCGTAAAATATTTCGCTTGCCCCAAATATTGCAGCACAGTTTCCACCTTGGGCAGCGGGAAACCATCTAGTTTTATGCGATCATTCAAGATTCGGTAGTCCAAGACTAAGCGATACTTCCCCGGTGTTTTTTTTTTTACTAAAAAGGCGGGTGAAGCGTACTCTGAACTCGCTTCTTCTATAACATTTTGCTTAAGTAAATCATCTATGATTTCCCGAAAAACTAGCATTTTGGGAGGAGCACATTGATAGGGCACACACCTCACCGGACGTTGATCAATTAATTCAATCCGGTACGGCATCAATTCACATTTTCCCACCTTTTCCGTAATTACATCGGGATAACGAAAACAAATATCCCTGATTTCGTCCTTCTGTTTTTCTGTTAAGTGTTCCTCCACCCCCTTTAAACCTCCGCAACAAACTTCAAATTTATTCTTGGGTGCCTCAAGACTAATTTTGACTTTTTTATCAAACGCGAAGCATAACCTCCTATTCTTACAATCCACTATAGCTCCCGTGCCCTTTAAGAAATCCCATCCTAAAATCAATTCTTCGAGTAGTCCAGGCATTACCCAAAAATCACGTGTCCAGGCAAAATTTCCTATTTTAAAGTGCAAACGTACTTTCAAGGAGATTTTCCGGCTTTTCCCGTCAGCCAAATGTACCTCAAACCCTGGCTCCGTTTTTAAATTTTTTTTTAGTTCGGGATGTCTCGTTATTAACCTACTCAAAAACGCCTGCTGTACAAATGAATTGCTAGCCCCGGTATCAATTAAACCCGAGACTATCTCCTCATAAAAACTTACCCTGACACACATATTACTTCTAGCTTTCAATACCGCCAGACGATGCTTATTTTCAAAACGAAACCAGCTAACCCTTTTTTTTTGTAAACAATTGCGAGACAAATGCCCCCACTTGCCACAAAACCCACACACTCGTCTAACGTTATTCCCCTGACCTTTACTCTGCTTCTTCTCTGCGCATTTAGCGATGAGATGGCTCTCACTGCCACATGCATAGCACTTCTTTCTAATTTTATATTTATTACTTTGATCATATGCTGAAATTTCGGACTTTACACCCACCTTATCAACTTCACTGCACCTATCCACTCTCGTGACATTCAAGTCCGCTTCCCCATTTATCCCCACGCTACTTTCACCCTCTTTTAAAATGTTTGATTTTTCCTCCTCTTCGCATAAATCGGAAACCCAACACACATTATCCACCTCCACCGCCCAATTACTAATATCGAACAAGTTGGTGGGCCTCTCCACAAAGCTACACTCCCTCCTAATGTGGGGATGCAAGTTTTCTAAGACTAACCGTATCCACTCCATTTCCCTCATTTGGACATTAAGGGCCGAACCATGGTCCAAAATGTCATGTACATAACTCAAAGTTTTTTCCCCTTTTCTTTGAAAACGACGGGTTTTCTCTATTATAAGTTCCTCTCTAACTCTACAAGGACATAAATTTTCCCATAACGCCTCCTTGCAATCAACCCAGGACATATGACTCTTATAACGCGCAATGAGTATATCGTAAGCTAAGCCTGTGCAACGCGAAGCAACAGCTAAAATTAAATCGCTCTCATTGGAAAAATAATTTGCGTTAGCTAGCTTGTCCACGGCCATGCAAAACTCTAATATATCCTCTACATTTGCTGACTGCAGTTTCGGAACGTTTTCTAGTGATCGCAAAGCAAACTTATTTTTTAGAAAATTTGTACTAAGCGAGCCAGACCCACTCGCTTCAGCCTGTTCCATTTGCCACGAAACTCTTTCTCCTTTCAAATGCGCCACAAACTTTTGTCTTAAAACATCTATGCTTTCGTCCGCACTGTGCTCGACTGACGCAGCTTTTAAATTAGTCACAATCTCCTCTTTATGTAATTTATATATCCAAGCCAATGCCATACTGGTGATATAAAAAATCAAAAAGTATCTTAAACACCGAAAACTACCGCGTCTGCGACTCTGACTAGCAGAGTGGCGCAGTTTTGAGGCCTTACTTAAGGCGCTCGAATTTAAAGTCGGGAGCCGCAGAAGGGTATACCAACTAAATGCAGTGAGAAGTACGGTCCCTAGGCAAAAAAGAATGACCTGGATAATAATTGAAAACATCACTGCCTGTTTACTATTTAATATTCCTGCTTGGCATCGGCTTGGTACATTAAAATACAGAACCATTTACACAAAACTGCAGAAGATCTAGATCTCGCATTAAAGAAAAGGACATCTAATGTAATCACATATTATAAACACTATATTACGGGTAATTTTACAAACATTTAGAAAGGTTAAGTTTTTCCCTAACAGGTCCGTTGATTACACTCCTGGATGACGTAATAGTCTATAAAAGTTATTTAGGCACAATTCCCAATATTTTGGTCTAACCGGACTCTCGTTTCGACGTAATTATGCGAGTCTCACATCCCGCACCACAGCAACGTGATAAGTCTGGCTTGCAGTTTACGTAAATTCTCACGTAGCGTAAAAAGGAGAAGTAGAGTTTATTTCGCCACATTACGATTCAAGAAACTAGCAAGATAATGAATTTGAGTTTATGATCAGTCAAGTCTCTCTGCTCATTGTTTTTCCTTAAAAAACCAACCCGATCTCCGGTTGTTAATAGCGGTTGCGTCGAGGCTTACTTGTAGTTGCGCAGCATGGTGGACGATAACCCGGGCTGGGCACTGGTCGATGTGTAGGTGAATGGAACAGCCTTTTCCATTTTAGCAGCGGCGCAACACGCCTGCACCCGACGAGCCGAAGTCGACTCCACCAGCCGCCAGCACCGTCTCCCCGCTCGCCAGCCGCAGACCGTCGCAGGTTAACGCGTCACCATGACGTCATAAGGCTTCGCGCGCCGCGCGGTGTTGGCTCGCGGAAACACACACAAGCGCAGCGCCGTGAATGTCCGTAATGCTTATGTTTTAATCAATCTTCAGGACGAAAATGAACCAAGTGCCAAACAATCTATCATAACATATGATATAATTAATTACCAAATTAAAAGGAGGCGTGGCAAACGCCTCAGTCTAAGTCACTCAGTCTAAATTTGACACATTCTGTATAGCTAATATAAGATTTAAACATAAGTTTAAAGTTGACATTTTATTCCTCTGTTCATTTTACGTGATATTTTTAATTTAAAAATTTGTTAGTTAAGTTAAATTAATTTAGTTTAAATTAATTTTAATATAAAAATCACTTAAACCATGAAGTCCTCGGTTCGAACCCGGCGAGAGCAAAAAAAACCTACGATGCATCCTTCCTCCACGGAGGCTACCAGTAGATGGGTCTCCCACCACTAATATCAAAGAATATATTACTTTAGCCAGTATGACGTCATGGCGGTCATATAATCTCAAGAGATTCTTTCATACCCAGAAAAGATGCCAACCGCAGTGTGAGAGTAAGTAGCACGCCGGCATTAATTTCATTGGTTTGAAGGCTCGGTGGATTCAATCGTCCATCTTTGGTCTCAAATAAATCGCAAGCCCTTTAAGGGTAAAAAAACAAATTAAATGTAATACAGCCTTCAAACTTTGAATTTGCATTCGAATCCTGGGTTATTCATCATGGTTTCAGTTTTTCACAGTTTCCATCAAACTCTCCAGGCATGATCTTTGATGAATACGTATTTGGTCGATAACTCCCCTCATCATGACGTGTAGTGGCTCTTGGGACCTCCTAAACGGAGCGTAAAACCTGTGTGATGATTTATTTTGCTGATGGGTAACTTTGACAAAATTCTAAGATATTTTGTAATGCTTTAACAACGACACTTTAATGGTAACATATTCTCAAAATGCGTCGCTATTTGCCAAGCGTCAAAATTAGTAATATCTGAAAATAAAAAAGCCAGAATCACGCTTGGAGCCGCTCTCTGCCAGCTAACAGAAAGTACGGATAGAACGATAAGACTGAAATTTTGTTTTGAACTGTCTTTTCAGACTCCAGGTTATAAATCTCTTTTTACGAATTCACAAAAAACTTTTGTGCGTATTTAAAATGTTTGTCGGTTTTGGAGTAAGTTGATTACGAATATATTTCTCTGAGCTGATGATTTAGATTATAATAACGGATGTTTTTGTTATAACCACAGAACGTATTTATAAGAACTGTTTGTGTTAGTTTTTAAACGTCCATATTTTTATTTTATTTTAAAGGTAAAGGGTAGTCTTTTAAATTTTAAGTTTATGTAATGAATCAACGACAGTATATTTCAATGCTGAGCATCGGAAAACTTTAATTAACTTCGCATGTCGTATTATTCATTCACGAAATAGCTTCTTGCAGACCTATGCAAAATATTTCAATTGATAGCCAAATTTAATGAAGGTGTTTGTTTGACTCTTCAAGGTAATAGTGGTTTGCAAACTACTATGTTACCGACCAAGCGCTAATTGATCAACTCTCTCATGCATAAATGTTCTGTGCCAACCACCATCTGTTTGCCTAGTCACGTAAGCTTTGAGCCTAAGCTAAAGATTATAGACAGAGAAATAATACTAGTATTAGACTAAATATTTTCTTTACTATAGTGTTTTGTATTGAAAAAAATTTAACAGGCTTGATATGGTGCAGTAAGATTAAATTTTGATGAAACCAAATATTTTTTTTTTCGGATAGTTTTAATCAATGTATTTATTTTGTATTTTTTCCTCCTTTATTTGTTGTTGACAGGAAAAAAAAATTAATTTACCAACGACAGAGTTTTTTTTTTCACCTTAAGGGAAAATGGACCCAACAAATGTTTTAAGGGATAGAAATTTTGAATAATGAGACAAAATATTATTAATAAATAATTATAGTTATGGATCAATTATTGTAGCTCATTAATCTGTTTTTTTAATCAGAAATAAAATCGATAATGTTTTAGAATTATAAAATCTTAAAAATACGCCTGACAATGTAGGTGCCTTACTGTTAGTTATACACAAATTAAACTGTATTATAGTGTCAATTTTTATATGTACCTAATTTTATCCAAATATTTTAAAACTTTTACTATTGCACAATTATTTTTTTCCATGCTTTAATCTAAAGTAAATGGTACAATGGTGTTAATTTTAAAATTACTAAAGTACTTTAAATAACTCTGCAGTATTAAAATATGCAAGTATTGGCGTGAGAAGTGAAGGAAATATTTTAATAATGTTTTCTTCTGCGAAACTACGTTCACATGAATTAACATAAAATGTATTGTTATGTCCAGGTTAGAAATGAAAACATTCTGTTGTCCAGTTACGTGAAGTAGCTGAAATAGGAATTTAATTTTTTTCTATTTCGGTAAGAGATAAATTCTATTAGCTAGTCGCCTGCAGTAACTCACTTATAATATAACGAAGTGGAAGATAAACGAACGACTCTCAAGTAGCTCACAAATATAAATACATCTTCGAACAGAAGTGTGTCTGATATTTTAAACCGGGCATTTTATTTTGGCTGTGGTGAAGTATATTGGTCTGAGCGCATCTTTGGTTGCTATGAAAGGTTATATTCATAGGCTACGTATAACCACACACGCGTTAGCAATAAAATATGTTATTATAGTTGTGGGTTTTATTGTAAAACTTTGAAATATATTATTAAATTTAAACAGAACATATTTTTTCAGTGTTAAGTACAAAATTATTGTAGTAAAAATACAAAAAATATAAAAAAAAATAAAACGAAATAACTATTTTATATTTTTAAAGATTTTTAACTAAACTATGAAACGGTAATAAAAATTATTTGTTTCAAAAATATGTTACCTTAAGCGAAAATACATTTGAAGGCCTATACATATTCATTTTGTAACATAAAACATAGATAAAAAAATTTCTCATGCTTCTTAAATATGCGCTATGTTAAATAATGGTCATTTTTTCGCTCTCATAATAGTTCTCAAGTTTTCTCAATCACGGCAATTTTTTTTGTTTCAGTTCTTTCTTTTCAGAACAAACCGATTTGGTACTCAGATCACTCGGCTAGATAAAGACTTCGCATGAAGAGTCACAGAAACACTAATAAAAAAAACTTTTGATAATGTTCAACGAAGAAGTTTTGCAGCTGTTTTAACTTTTGATGTTCATTTGAATTTAGGTAGACTGTCTTAGTAAAAAAAAGTTTGTTAAATAATTTTGTAATTTCTTTTTAATTTTTTCCATAAAAACAAAACACTGTATGCCATTACATGATGCTCACAAACAGTTCGGAAGGTTTATATAACAGTCACAATCGAATCATCCCTGCTCAAAACGTGAATGTTTATTTATTTTGATGACGTCGAAATAGTTTTTAACACTCACATACACCTTACATCACGCAAACAATTGCCGAAGACGCATAGCGTCGACGGTAGGTACTAACCAAGGACAAACGTGTCATTGAGATGGCGGCAAAAAAAATTACCGAAGTCCCATCGTGGCTGTGTGATGACGACTGTGGTCGCTGAATTTCTAGTGAGTAAATTTTAGTTTTCTTCTACAGACATACATGTGCTTAGCAATGGCGTACATCCAAAAGCTTACATCAAGTCAAGTCCCATTGCACAAATCTTTCAAAGATAATTTCTAATGAAAAATTCCAAAATAAGGTTTCGAAACAGTGCAACCCGAAACTTAGCCGTAAAGTTCGTCGCTTAGCCCGGTATTTCAAGACACAAGCTACCTACATTTGGGCCCTAGATGTATTCCTAGTGAATGAGAGGACACGTCCAGTCCTTTCTTTCTAGGGAACGGGTTTTGGTTTCCTATCCGTTGGCGATCTTTTTCCCAAATTCTGCTCACTTTTTCGTTGGTTTCGTTCAGATGGCGGACCCACGTCCGGCGCTATTAACTCGTATATAGTCCCTTTTGTGAACATCGGGGGACGTACCAAGCGTGTTTGTGTGCCAAACGAAAATTTATGATGGGGAAACTATCCTGGGATACATTTTGTACACTTGAATGGTCACAACAAGAAATATTCGCAACTTAAAAAGTACTTGAGAATGGTTGAAATGCGGTTCTATTTTTGTGAGATGGTGCTGCTATCTCTAGTATTTTTGCCGTAACAATTGCATCGAAGGTTGAAAAACGTCCGCTAGAATGCATTGAATCCAGTTTCTAGCCTTGTGCATGGCAACGTTTATTAAAACGGTTGCCCTTTTTTTCCGTATGGGGATTAGGTTTAAAATGTTCTAGAACACGAACCGCGAGGTTAGGTTACGGTCGTATCCCAACAAGGCAGTGCTTACTCGCTACCTTGCCCAACCGTCTTGGAGTACCGCCCTCATTAAATACTTATTGAATGGCGCGAGCCACTGTCAAACGCAACTCACTCAGTCCATCCACATCGAGCAGAGAACTGATGAGAGGACGCAACTGCATCCAGCCACACAGGGAGGAGGGAGCCGCATGACTTCGCCGACCAATCACAACACTGCTCTCACAAATCACAACCCATTTCACTGCTAAAAAACATCCAGAAGTACTTGAATGTTTCATATAATTACATTTCGTCCTTTTTATTGTCCCTTTCTAGTAAAACGATTAACACTGTGAGAAGGCCTGTGAGTAGGTATACTAATTTTTTTTATGTGAAGCGAATATGAAATAAAATGTTTAAAATATTCGTGCAGTTAAATTTCGAATATTGTTCTCGAAGAAGCTGTCTTACACTTATTTCATAAAATACAGAATTGAAATAATTTTTTTAACATTTTTGTAATGTTTGAACTAATTAAGCGATTAACTAATTGGAACCTATGCATATAATATCATTCAATAAAAAAAAACCATGCATAATATCAATACTGGGCATTCCTAAGATTTCGTAAGATTCGTAAGATTTTCGTAAGATTTTGATTTTTGAAGTAACCAACTTTATTCAAACAAAACATATACAACTAAAATAAAACTAAATATTTTTATGACCTTATTTTCGGCTACCAACGTTTTAAAGTAAATGCGAATCTCCAGACGTAAAGCTTTGCATCTCAAACGAAGCTTCAAATAAAACGATCATCAAATTTCCTGGCGAAGTCAAATCGAATATTTAAAATGATCTGATATTTATTTGCTTAGTCGAAGCTTCGCTCAGGCCTAACTGCGATAAATTCACAAGTTCAACTTTGCCACCACAAGGAATTATACCTTAAGCGCCAGAACGTGTCTATAACCGATAAGTGGTTTCTGCGTGCGCCAGAGCATCCTTCCTGTTACCAAAACAATACAGAAATTTCTATAAACATGATCATGGCTTCCAAGTTAACCCAATCGTGAAATATACATAGCTTTAAAACAATATTAAAAAAGAATAAAATACTGAAAAAAGCATACACATACACGAATAACAAATAATAACCTAACGAGCAAAGTAAAAAAAAATTTGTTCAGCGATTTTTATGAATAAAATAATTTAACATCAAAATTACTTGTAAGAATATTAATAATTAAAAAACACACAACTTTGTAAAAACTAGGTCACTATTTCAATGAAGCTATATAATCAGATGCTCCATTCGCATGACAAAACATTACCTTTATTCCTCTAAAAAAAAAAAAAAACTTATAAAAGCTTGGTAAAGCAGGGTTCTTGCAATGCTACAACGGACGAATAATAGAAAAGTAAGATGAAAACATAAATAATGGTGTACTTTCTGTTTTGCTTAAAAATTACGATGGATAAATTCTTGGCATTCGTGGTCACACATCTTAATGTAATATTTGTGCAAATTTTACAATTCAAATTTAATATTTATTCGTACGATAGAATCAGACGTTCATACAGTATCCAACGTGTTACTGATATTTACATATGAATTCTACTTGAAAAATAAGAGTACATCTAACATAATTATACTAATTTTATATGCAGATTTTGTTGTATGTATTCTATATTAATTTTATTTATATTAATTATTTGCGTGCAAATGTTAAGTTAGTTTTTCTTAATACGCTGAGCAAGCGTAACTTGTAACGCACGCACAAAGTTTTTTTACATATATTCTTTGACACATTGTTTCTGATACAGCTGAAAGCTTTCGTTTGTACGCGGGAGAAGCTTTCTGTAGCTTCCTTCTCCCGCCCCTGATTGTCGCGTGGGAAGACAATGCCTCTTCGCAATCATTCAAACCTCGCCACAGACGAACTTCAGGGAATATGGGAAGGCAGGAGAGGGAGTCTGCCTGTTCCCACGTCGTCTTCACGCGGCGGGAGTGACTCGAGAGTTCGTTAAGGTGCCGGAGACGGCGGCTGCGGCGACGTGGCGTGAACGCGGCCTATCAAGCGCGGTGCTCCGCACCTGGAGCCGAATACGTCACCGCGGAACAACAGGGGGCGTTTGCGTCGGTGTCTCAGCGATGCTCCCGCGCGTCGGGGCAAAAACCGCGTTAATTAATGGCTCAAACTGCGGTCGGGGTTTCGCTCGCAAGCGCGCGCGGGCGCGCCTGCCTTCCTTCCCCCCATCCCCGCGGCGAGCCAGGATCTCCAGATTACTTTGTCGAGTTTTAATTAGCTTCCTGTCGGCTTCCCGGACGGTTCGGTAAGGCCCCTGAGCTCGCGGTGTCAGCGCGAACATCCAGACGCGACAACACCTGGCGGGGCAATTAGCACACCGCGCTGTTTGGCGGGAATACACTCGTGAATATTCAGTCGCTCCGAGTTCGAACCTCGAAATTGAGTTAATGAAGTAGCTGTCGACACAAGAAAAAAAAATTGATATCTTTCCAGAGTAAAAATAAACCTTTCCATAGTAAGACGATTTTAAACTCAATATTTGAGTTCGAGGTATTATATTATTAAAACAATTACCATATGGTTTTAAACCACCTTACTTTTTATGGCACTCTGACATTCGTTAAAGGAAAAGGTAGAAACTAGATCATCTTTAACTTTCAAGATGATTAAGTTAAAAAATGAAGAAATTTTTTTTTTAAATTGTAAGTTTTAAATTATTGATGATTACTATTATTACGTCAGTTAGTTGCCTTTATTATATTTTTTTTTTGTGATTTAGAAATTTGCTGTTTTTTTTCTCTACATGGATTTAATGTCATGGTATTTGAAAAATATTGTTTCACGTGGTTATAAAAATCATCTTCTCACAATCGTTTCCTTAAACTTTGTATTTGTACAATATTTTATTTTATTTTTATACGGCAGAATAGTGTGTACTAAAACCATAATACTCCTAAAATTCTTTTTCGTTGTTTTAAAGAATTTCCCGCAGTGTGTTTACAAGCTTGTCAAGAATATTTAAACGGTAACAAAATAACTAAGGATACTTCAATATTTTAGAATTTTGTCTTCCTGTGCCACTAAAATTAAAAACTGGTTGTAGGAAAAATTTCTCAACTTTTTTCATGTTACATTTTGACAGCTTTTTAAAGTTAATTTTTTTTAATATTTTAATGGTAACAAAATTATTTAATATGATTTGTTTTGTATAATTTAAGTTTACCATTGAGGATAACAACATTTTTAAAACGTAAGTAAAAGTAAAATTAGTTTTTAAAAATCACTTTTATTTAGTGAAGTTGATTTGTTTTACTAACATAAAAAAAAATGTTCCTAAGTAGAATCGTTATCCCAAAAAAGGTCCATATGTTATTATATTTGATATTTAGTTAAATAAAATCCATACAACGTATGCTTGAGATTACTACTTAAAATAAACATTTGTCTACAAAATTTTCAGTAGTATTATCAAGTCTGTAAGCCACCTGTACGTTTTACACCAACACTTCCATCTTGTTCCGTGGAACTTGTTTAGTATCGCTAGAGCTGTGATACAGAATTTTATTTGCAGTGATCTGCAGAAGTAATTTTCCGGCCGTCTACCGAAAATCATATTGCCTCCGCCTTAATTAAGGGCATCAACCTGCGGGCAGGTAATCGATCTGCGAGGACGCATAACAGGTGGGGAAAATGTGAGTGAGGAGTAAGGAAAAGAAAATTGATAAATCATCTGTGAAATTAATTGGCCAACTCAAATAGAGTGACGCAAATAATAAAAAATATACAAAATCATTGGCAGGTGTAAGTGTATTAAATAATATTCTTTATTCTGTAATAATAATAACATTTGCTTGATGGCTCGTCATACATAAATAGTAAAATTATTTACGTATTTAAATCGTTTTTAATGAGTGTTTGTACATTCTACATTTTTTTATTTTATCTTTTTATAGAATGAAATTTTATATTGCTATGATAAAACCACCGTATTTGTTTGTTTTTATATTTTTAATTTAAAAATATAGACTTTGTAACATTTAACCCTTTATTACGTTCAAAAAATAAAAGATAATTTTATTGTGTGAGGGTATCTTTGTGGTCATCGATAACATCCCTATCTGAACCACAAATACATTATTTCTATTGGCTTTACCTCATTGGTGAACTCGCCTAAACCATCGCGGAAGCTAAAAAATAAATAGTGAAACGGAAATTTTGCAAATTCGTTTGGCGTCGAGACAAAATTCAAAGCTTTATAATTTGCTTGCTCTGTAAAACGATTACTTTAACGTGGGTTGATGTGATTATCTTGGCGAGAAACCTTTTGTTGTTGTTATTGTTGTTGTTTTTGTTGTTGTTTAATCGGCACTACCTGATTCGCCTACTTGCTTCCTAGCCGGGCATCGTTGGCTCACTGTCGTGGAGGGGCGTGTACAAATACCTGCGGTCCAAACATCAGCACTGGGCGTGGGTATAAAGGTTTTCATTCCAGCTTGCGACCAAATGAAACCACGAGATTTCCGTGTCTCTGCAAATAAGTATCTCCTCCTGGGTTCCACCTTGGGCTGTGGTCTCTTCTTAGGCGGTTCTTTTCCGCCGTCCTGACAGCCCTCACCACCCCCTGTAATATTCACTGTCAAACATATGTTTGAAGTCATACTTCTTTAGGTGCGCCATGAAAAGTTTATGAGAGTGAATTTTTACGATACCCAAGCATCATGGAACGAAACTTTCATAGGATGAAATAAAAAGACCGCATACAAATAAAAATTATATATAAATGTGTGTGTGCTTTTAAATATTATACTTTAGTGACTGATATTGTATGCTGGTCAATATCAATAAAAATCAATGATGGTGAATTTCAGTGAAAGAAATTACGTTTATAAATTTTTCAATTGAATTTATATTAGTGAGTTTTTGTTTCCGTATATATAATTTATTTGCATTCATAGTGCCAAACTAAAATTAACAAAGCGAAAGGTAAATTAAAAAATGTTTATTGTTAAATGAATTGGCACCAGATGGCAGTGTATTAATAAAATTCCTTGTCAAAAATCAGGTCCAGAGCCAAGATTTAGTATTTTTCAATTAATTTTAGCTTTCATCGGGGATGTTTCTTAACATAGTTCATAATTTCACCCTGTCAATCAAATGATTCGATATTCGACGTAGTTGCTCCAACAACGAATTCTAGCGGCAGGTGCGGAAACTAATTGTGATTCCCAGTCAAGAAATATATTTGAAAACACAAAACTCGACATTTTTTAAAGATTCTGCGTTAAATCTCGTTTCATAATTTCATATTATAATTTTCTGTGCAAAATGAGAAGACATGAATTTGATCGTTACCGAGATTAGACTTATTCACACACACATACAGCACTGATATGGCAGTCAAGTCTATAATTATCAAATAAATCGTGTTTACAGCAAGGGAAAAATAAATAAAATCTGCACACCAGTTTGGTGCCTCTGAAATTCCAGTATCGACAGCTGCATACTCCACAGTTAAAAAATATTTAACTGGGCCACTCTGGTCATGAAGGTATTCGTGAAGGTCGTCTTCCGGCGTTATCAGCACGGTGTCCGCAGCTCGAACCCGCGACCTACTGGGGCGTGCCGGCCACCCCTTGGTCCATTAGCCGCCAGGTGGCCAGAGGTGAGCGGGTGGGGGTGTCACCAGGGGCGGTGGTGTAGGAGGGGGTGTATGTTGTGTGCCGTGTACCCAGGAGACGCGTCCCAGGACCCCGCGCGTGACCCGGCATGCAAACGCACTCGTGAGCAGTTAGCGGCTGGCCCTGGCTCCAGTGTGTGTGTGTGTGTGTACGTGCGATTAGCAATTCGGGAGGCACCTGTGTTCCCGGCGACCTCGCCGCCTGGACCTGCAGCTGATTGGGTGCGGTGTGTATGTGTAATCCCTGTCCCCTCCGCTGTCCCGGCGCGCAGGCGCGCGTTGCGGGTTGCATATAGCACGAGGCGATGGCGTCACGCGGGTGGGGTGGTATGATGAGTGCGAGGCTCGCTGGCGCTTATAGGATAAACTGTGCGGTAACCGTTAAATTATATGGCGTATAAAATAACGTTAAAGTGTGATGCAAATTTTTTTAGTGCTTCCAAGAATCTGAACCAAGTATTTCATGCCTAAAAGTTATGATAAGACGTCTTTCAGTCACCTTCATTCTTCTAAAAAATACAGTTTAAAAACGAAATACAAACTAATTATTCAACCTCCTCAAATTCTTAAATGTTTTCTAAACATACATTTCTCTGTTAACTTGAGCAGGTTTCAAAAAAAAAAAATTCTGAAGTTTGGCATGCCGTATGTGTAGCCAGGTAGGCGGGGACCTAAAAGGTATTGGACCTCCAAGTCACAATGAAAATCCCTTGACTTATAGATAGCAATTAATATGTCAATAATAGCTACCAGCTATTATGTGATTTGTAATCAATTAAAAGTCTGTTTCATTATAAACTACTAGCTGAAGTACACGTACTTTGCTACGGCAGTCTACGAGCAAAACATACACACTTCATTATACATGCCTCTCCTCAAGAAAAAAAGCGGGTTGTCTGTAAAGTCTGTTTACGTACGATAATTTTACGTGATAACGTCATAAGAAAACATTGATGAAAAATGAATTATTCTTAATTTTCAAATATTATTTACAGTTTTTGCATATTTAATTTAAATAATTTGTTTAAATATAATCACGAACAATTGGTTACAAAGCCCGCATTAACCTGTTCGATATTATAGAAGATTTTTTTGCACGGTAGTTGGCCGGTTCTTGCACGATCGGCTCAGACGGAAAGTGACTATTTTTCGTGCGTGCAGCCGGCGTTCATCGATTTATAAGACGTTATCACGTCAAAAAGATCAAATAATACATAGCCCGTTACCATGTTAGCATTACACTCCATATATATCCCACAGGAACCGTGCATTTTTCCGGGATAAAAAAAAAGAGCAGATTCAATCTCCGGCCCATAAACTGTTATTATGCAAGAAACCATGTCAATTTGTTGCTTCGTTGCTGCGTCAAAGAAGAATAAACAAACAAACATGTTGCCTTCCGAGAGGGACAGCAAGGTGTTTAAACCGAGCGAACACAAAACCTGTGTTTAGAGAGTCACGTTTATTCACATTTAACTGTAAAATATTAAGCTAAAAAAATATTTAAAACAAATCATTTTCTCTTGTTTACATTTACACTCTTTCTATTAGCATCAAGACTATTTCCCGTATCATAACTGGTAACAAGGAAAGAAAAATAATTATTAACGATCAGCATAATGTACTATTAAAACATTATCAACTTTGAAAACATGGCCATATAAAACTTTGACAGGAATTTTAAATACTTTATTGGAGCTACTTGCAAATATTATTATGGGACTCGCTTTACACAAACGGGCTCTCTTTGTTTCACTAGCTTTACGAGAATTAATAGCTAACATACGTAAGTAGGAAAACCCACAAAATGCAATATTACATATTTAACTGACAAATTTCCATAATCAAACAACTCTGTCATCACTGCTCGTTAGGCCTGCAATTATTACTATTAAATGCACAATAATTAATAAAAGACATAAAAAAACCGTGTTATTTTACTCTTTTACCTATTTCCTCATTAATAAAAATAAATTAATCAAGAATATAGAAGTAGAAACTGTAATGAAGAATAATCCTCCCCTGAATATAGGGACCTATGAAAGGTGGTCACTCGTCTCACAGTCCTCAAAGTGACGTCCAGTCCAGGGCCAGCGGTGAGTCGTTTCACTACGTCCACTCGCCGGCCGAGTAGCATTCTTCAGTCCCTGCAGTTCTCGACCCGGACTTCGATGGCGTCGACGGCCGATATTAACTTCACAAAGAAGTCTCTGGGACGACTCGAGCACCTGGACGAAAGACTGGCCACGACTCGCCTGTCGCGACTCGTCAGCAACTGCTCCTTGACTCCACCTGGTACACTCGTTCAAAGTCATTTTACTGGGATGTCGTACCATGCACAAAGAAACTGCTCCCGTCACACAGCGGTTACATAGCCAGTCATTAGTTCTGACCGACACACACAACTCGTCGATAATTTGGTTACAGTCGTTGTTTCGTAATACTGCCTTATCGCCCCGTCACTGCTGTCTTCTTGGTACACGTGCCCTTCTTGCAACGATTTCCTCGGCTTACTCGCTTCTTCTTCACTCGTTCGGCGAGTAAAATTGGTTACATCAGCGGCGAGTCTTTTCTGATACTAAGTGGTACTAGGACCACCCAACAGTACCCAAATCCGACAGTGAGTTTTCATTAAATTCTCACTTGGCGAGTTCCAACTCGTAGGGCGAGTTGCGTATATCAGTCTTCGAGCGAGTTACCTTCCATCGCTGCTGCACTATATGCCCGATTGCTGCCTCTGTTTCCTCGTCGGTGATCGCGCTAATCCGAGCTCAAAACATATGTAGAATACTTCTTACCGAGGCTAAGTCCAACTTCTTCTTCAGGCGCAGAATCGAACAGCGTGACAAAGTGTAAACTGGTGGTGGTTAAGGCGATGGCATGGCGACGTACTTCTTCGAGAGCTTCACTCACCCTGTCTCTGGTGTGCCCGAGGGGGGCCTATTTACAACCCCTGTTGCCAACCGACTTCGCCTTCCAGAGCGGGCCAGAAGGCTCGCGGACAAACTCGCGGAGGAACTACTACCAAGTCACGTGGATCCTCCGGTTGTACGTGGCAGCTCCTGGCCACGTTACAAGCTTCGCGGGCAGATGCCTGGAGGACAGGCATCTGGCGAAGCTTCAGTGTCTGGCGGTTTGTCTGCTTTCAGGGGTACAGAATCGTTAGTGAAGGGAAGACGTTGCGGGCGAGAAAATTGCACTCGACACAAACACAATTTCGCATATATAATATTATTAGGGATTAGGCTTTCGATGTTGAGACCCACCAAAATGGAAGATTCAGCTACCGAAGTTTCGCTCTGAATTGCAGCGGGCTTCTTCTGAACCCTAAAGATGCCTACTGCAATTTATAACCAAACGTTGGTAATATCTATCACTTAGACGTGGTTCGACAACGATGCCAACATAGTTTTATATACAATGGTTGCGAAAGCCTACAGTCTCTTTCCATGTTACATGAAAATTTGTTTGTCAGATGAACACATCGGGAAAAACCTACTTTACTGCATACAGGATTTTGTGTCGTTTCAATTTGTTACCTTTGAAAGCCAAATTACAGTAGAACAACCACAGTATTAAAAAACAGTATAAAACAAAGGATCACCGCATAAAGTTAAATCGTTTGTTTATGATCCGCCATTAGTTATTTAAGCATAATGCTTGTGCAACTGCTAGTGTGATATAATTGATTCTAGATCATGCAAATTTTTTTATGTATTAAGAAGCGTTATTGTGTCTAAGACTAGCAATAAGTTTAAGTTACATGTACGCTTCTGCAATAACGCCAATTGTTTAAAATGTAGTTTATTAAAAAGTGATTTGAACTAAATAATTTCTTGAAACGCACAAAGTTTACGAATTAAATACACAAAATAATTTATCTGAAGTGAGACTTTTCATGAAAACTGATTAATATGAAGATATCAATTTTACTCGTAAATTAATTTTCCTGATTTTAAAGGATCCAAGCTCATGACTGTATCTAGTTAGCCGAAGCAATTTCATTTTTAATTTTTTTTTCTTTGAACTGAGTTGTAAAGTTCATACACAATGAGTTGGTAAAATATGCTCAATTACATAAACTTTGATACAAGGTATTTGTAGTCGATGTGTACTAATTATATGCCTGTAATCATCAAGTTTATTGGTTTGCAGACCAGATTTTTCTAGCGGTAATATAAACGAATAAAATTCACTAAACCTTAGTTTGTAAGTATTATCAAAAGGACAACTTATGGATGAACTGTATATCGTTGTTTGAAGGTGTTGTAAATGAAAATAGTACAACTATTTGTACAATCGAGTAATGAAAAAATTATGTAAAATATTTTAGTTCATTTTCATAACTGCAAAATTTACTTATTATTTGTCTGAACTGAACCCAATGGTAAATGAATATTACTCAGTAATTAAATTATTAACTGTCTGAACTTAAGTAATTAACAAGAAAACATAAGGGTAAGTGTCAGATATTTACAACCACTTAACTTAAGTGATAGAATAAGGGCCTCTTTAGTGGTTACTATCATGATCATAATACACTTATGACTATAGAAGTGCCTTATATACCTACAGGCACTACAAATGGTTTTTAAAAACTTAAAAATAATAAAAAAATTGATCATTTGTATATTATCAATTATCCATAACGTCTGTGATACTTGACTTCTCAAATATTTGACATATTTTAGAATAAGTGATTTGTTGTATATTTGCCAACTGTCACTTGCAAAGCAACACATAATTATTTACGCGCATTTTTAAGTTGTTTACAAATACTTTGACAGAATAGCAGTGGATGAAGGACACGTTAAATCATTGGTGGTGTTTTTTTAGAATCGTCAAAAATTTTTACATTCTCTAAAGAATTGTATGTCATTCCGTAACTTCCATAGTAACATCTTTGGGAAGATAACTGAAATTTAAAATGTATATATATATATATTTCCTGAGGGAACGGCCCTGCAGGCTGTGGGGTAAAGTTCATGATGAATCCAAGATGGCGGCGATGCGACCGACGAAACTTGTTCGGGCAGCGGAAGTAATAAGGGGCGCGGTTGAACCTTGTGGAAAACGAGGGAGTTTAAGTGGTGGGGAAATTGGGGGGGGGGGGGGGGGTTAAAAGAAGCATCGCAGGAAGCAGTGGTTGCGAAGGCCCCGTCGGGGATACGATCTCGGTCTCGGTGGGTCTTCAGGGGGGAAAAAAGGATTATGTGGGGGGTGGGGGAGGGGGTAAAGGAAGGAAGGAAGGAAGATAGAAGGCCCTTGCACTGAGGGAGGTGGTTTTTTTTTTTTTCGTTCGGCGAGTGGTTTCCATTACTGTCCACCGCCCCCTCACATCCCCTATCTGACCAACCACACGGTGTTCTAGAGGTACTCCTCGTGGACTTCACTCGTCCCCGCCAGACAGCTGAGTGGCAGCTGGTTGTGACGTCAGTGCCACGGGAGAGTGTTCTCTCTCTCTTTTCCTATTGTGCAAACAGAAAGAGAGAGAGAGAAATCAATACAAGTGACACTTTAATTAAAAATTTGGAAATCCACCCGTAAATTTTATGATAAATCAGTAAATAGATGGACACCAAATTTCGGTTTAGAATAAATAGCATTTTTAAGAAAAATGTATAGAAATTGGTTTATTGTGTATATATTTTTTTCAATACAAAGTTCGTAACATTACTTTTCTTTGTATTCATTTAAAATTCTCTGTTACACTTAAAGAAAGGACTTATAATAAATTATTTATTGCGCGTTTCCTAGGAGTAATTTCGTGAAAAATGTAACGGAAGTCCATGAACGGAAATGGTTCACAAAGATGGCGGACCCACGTGTATCAACATAGATCAGTACACAATCACTTAACTAAACATTAGGCAGACATACCAAACGTATTGGTGTGCAAAATGAAATTTAATTATAGTGAAACTACCCAGGAGTATATTTGTTAAACTAAAATATGTGAAAGTAAAAAGAAATTTAAAGTTTTAAAATACCTAAAAAAATTGAAATTACAGTGATGTTAGTACATATTCTCCTTCTAATTTTCAAAGAAGCTTCCTACCACAGCAGTTTAGCGTGCAATTGGTAACTTGAAGGGACATGGTTCGAATCTCGTCAATGAATTTAATTTTATTTTTTAATAACATTATATTGTTATAATAATGTTGAATCAGCTCGATAAGTTCAAGGTTTGTTTTTTACTCGATTTTCCACATTAATATTGTACCTGAAAACCACACGTGTCCTCTCTGCAATGTTACATTTTGTTTTCCCTCATAGAGAGACGCAAGAGGCGTTGCAACGCCTGCAGTCCTAGGAAACTCTACCGCACACGCAGTATAGCTCCCGCCTTGCACTTCGCGACTTCCACCTTTTTCCGCAGAAGAAAGAGCACATTAAGGCACATCACTTTTAATGTGACGACGAGATGAAAGCTGCAATCCAAGCCTGGTGTCGACCGCAATCACCTGAATTGTTCTTGGATTGGTTTACCCGACTAGTCGTACGTTGGTGTAAGTTCTTGGAAAAGGACTGGGATAGTCTCGAAAAGCAAATAGTACATTACACGGGATACTCATGAAGCTCCAGGTATAACAAAAGTTGTGAAAATTGGGTAAAAAATAAAAAAAAGGCATGGAAATAGATTTTTGGATGTTTTTCCCCACGATTATTTGATTTTGAAAAGGTGTATTCAAAAACAATTGCAATACTGTTAAATTATTTGACAAATTTTTAAGAAGTGGGCCATAGTCTACGTTTTTTTATGTTGTATTCTTAAGGGTGTATGTTCCATTCGAGGTCTTTGTTTTATTTTTACGTTTAACACGGATAAACTTGTAGACATTTCAAGTGGCTGAAAATCAACAAAATGGAAAAAAAAAAAAAATATAGTGCATACTTTTTGCATAATTAGCTGATAAAGTTGAATTATTTAAATGTTTTGCGTAATTGATAATGATAACCTAATGAATTAAATTACTGAACATTTTTGTGTATAAAAACAATGCTGGTGGCTACTGTGTGGTATGGTAGAAATTTATTTCAGAGAATTTAATTTAATTTTTTGATGTCTATTAAAATCTTCAAAATTATGACTTTTTTTAAAAGGCCAGGTATAATTAATATTTTTTCTGATAGAAATTAAACTATTTTACATAGCAGCAGCTAATGAAGTCTAAGTTTGAACCTTAAGTATTGTAGGTTTATATTCCATTTCATTTTCCTTATCAATACTGCACAGACACGTAAATAATACAAATTTTTTTCAGATAATTATGCAAAAAGAATGCACTATATATATTTTTGTTGAAGTTTGGCTGCTCAAAAAGTTTCCAAATTTAACCGTGTGTAACGTAAATATAAAATAATGACCTGAAACGGTTATAACCCTGTGCCTGTGGGACTCTTCTGCGCTGGATGGCAAGTGTGAGCTGCAATCAGGCGGAAGTTAGTCTGCATCTGGGCAGAAGACCAAGTTGTGGCAAGCTTACTAGTTCACAGTGCATCTCCGGGATTCTCGCACTACATAATTTTTTTTTGACTCAGTTATGCTCGATTATATTTTCCTTGATGAAAAATAATATCAATGACAGGATTGATGATATACTGCAGCACCTTAAATATTCCTACGATTTTCTTTTATTGAAGCCACAAAAAATATTGGTACAATGACTGGCTCACAGTGCAAGGAAAGTGAAATGTCCTGGAGAAGGATATTAAGTTAATGGCAACAGACACTACATAGACATGATAATAAAAATAAATGTGTGGACAGAACTGTGACTAGATATTAAAAATAAATTGTTTGTAACGTTATTGTATATGCGAGGATGTGTAGGTATAAAGCATAGCGATGAAATCAGTTTTATTTATTTATAATAGTACAAGGAAAATCAGTACCGAGTTTCAAGTCTGTGGGAGATACGCTTGAAAAACACGAAATTTTAATTTCAAAGTCCCAATGATTGCACAATATCGGTGCATCAAGGCTACGCATCAGCAAAACCAGGACACCAATCTTCAACTTCATTTTTTACGGAGGGAGGTAACCCATAAGCAAGACGTGACGGACGCACCAAATGATAGTACGTTATGAATTCAAGGCAACGCCATCTACTGACAAAGTTATACATAAACATTCATTAGTGCCTTTAATTCGCTAGCAGCCGCGAGCTTCACTAAGCGATGGGTTTCGCCAAACTGAATTATAGGAATTTGCCAGAACTTACTATATGACCGTGTGGTGGACATAGAGAAATGAAATAAAGTCACTGTATTTTTTTTGTCTACGACCTACATCATATGATTTTTTATTATAAATCTGAATTTACCCCTTTTTCACTCCATTGGGGAGGGATTTTCATAATTATATGTAGTCTATGTCACTTCCCAGCCCATATACTATATATATATATATATATAAATATATATATATATATATGCAATCAGCCATGTCGATCCGTTGCTACGTGGCTGCGTGAAAGAAGGACTAACAGACAAACACATTTCGCATTTATAATATTATTAGGGATTAATTTTTTTTTTTAAATTATAAAAACCATTCTGTAGTTATTCCCTATTGCATAATATGTGTTTTATAACGACAAAAACAAAGGTTCTTTATCTTTATGTACCTCTGGAATATTGTGCGGATTGTAATAAGTGCGTGAAAACGTGTAGATCTAATGTTTGAAAGTTATTGCATGTTATACTTTGGCAAGTTCATCATAATTTTTTTAACTTTTAAGACCTGCTCTCTGACAGAACCGCATTGAGTATCACATGCCTTTGACAGTTGCATGAACTTAAAAGTATAATATTTTCAAGTTAAGGTGGTAAGGCTGTCAGGCATGGTCAGCGAAATTATAGTTACTTACCATGTGATTACCGCTGTGTGCCTACTTCCAGGAATTTTATGAATTAATTGTAAAGAAAATATCTAAAAAAAAAAATGCTTTAGTTTTGCTCAATGTATGTAACGTACACAAGTGACGGTGCTTCCCTCGCTGAAAGTGTTCTGTGCTCGTGTTCCCAGCCAACGGCGCGCCTCCCCGAAGCAGCTCCCAACATGCGTGGCTGGTCCTGATGGCGGCATGCCTGCTGTGCTACAGGTTATGAACCACAGGTAATATTTCAACGCAATTTCCCCACCCCCTTCCTCTATTTTTACCACCCCCTAACGCGTGGTCACGTCATACGCCCGCCGCACAGATTTCATTCCCAAGTTATTGTCGGCTTGTCGGGGAACGGGCTACAAATTCATATACAGTTTTTTTAACGTTGCTTTCCCGCTTATTTTATTATTTTTTTGTTTTTATTTGCTCGGTTGTGTGTCCGTACAAACATGTGGGTTTTATTTTGTGATTTGTTACGAATGTT
Source organism: Bacillus rossius redtenbacheri (assembly GCF_032445375.1). NCBI lineage: Eukaryota > Metazoa > Arthropoda > Insecta > Phasmatodea > Bacillidae > Bacillus > Bacillus rossius. Next base: position 39,931,312 of record NC_086330.1, on the reverse strand, counting down.
TTCCCCCCTCTTCTGTCGGTCTTGCATGTCCTAGGGGGAGAAAGAAAATTTGAATTTTTTGGCTATAACAAGACTTGCGCGTTCCTAAAACCTTCCGCAAAACGATGCTTAGCCAGTTCAATAAAATTTAAAAAAAAAATGCCTGTCAAAATCGTAATTATTTCTTATCATTACATGACATTTTTCAAAAGTAGATATTTATTATAATTTATTTGGTGTTAACACAAATAGGTTTTATCAAAATACACGTTTATTTATATAATTTTTTTTCAAAAGACAGAGATAATATAAGGAACAGGTGGTTCTGGAACTAAAGACATGCACAGTAGGCAAAAGTTAAATTTAATTTGTTTCAGTTTACTTTAAAGCCCTCTAATAGAATTACAGGATTTCAGCTGAACTTTTGTGTGTTTAAAGTAATATTAAAAAAAAATTTCATGTCCCAATTATACTTGTTACATCCCATAATTACTTAAGAGACCATCGGAAAAACAAAATTTAGTACTTCCTTCTAACTTTATGTAAATTATTGTAAATTAAAGCAGGGAAACGTAATAATGATTCCGTTTTTAACACCTTAGACACATACGCTTTTTTAATCTAGTTTTGCTGGAACCAACTTTGTGTTGTTCGAAAATTTTACCAAGAATTCACACACATACACACACACTTATATATATATATATATATATATATGAGAAAATAAAATTTTTAATTGTAATTGTTTTTCAGCATAATTTTCGTGATGACTTTTGTTGCGTTATGGTAAAAGTTACCCGTCATTTGACATTCTGACTGACTTTTGTTGCGTTATGGTAAAAGTTACCCGTCATTTGGCATTCTGACGCGGTATAAACGCCATTGCAAGGGGGAATAAATTGGCGGTAGGGACAAAATGAAACGAGGAGAGCTGTTTAGAGGGCTGCGGAAGCCATTTATCCGCTTCCACGTCTGTCGGACTGCGCGACTAAAGGGTTGGTTGGAAAAAGAAGGGGGTGGGGGAGGGGGTTGTGGAAAGAGCGTCCAGCCACATGAAAAGACTGGTGACCGCTGGCCTCTGTGTGCGCCCATACCGAGTGCGTGCCGGGCATTATGTACGTCATCCGTCCATCGCCGCTGCCATCGGCTGTGCCTGTCATCGCGGTCGCCAGAGGCACAGAGTGCGCAGTGGGGCGCGAGAGCGCACAGCACAACGTAACATTTCATCGCGAGCCAACGTTTTGTCCAGGCGACGTTTGCTGATAGCTCGTGTTCTTTGGCATATTTGGGCAATTGAACCGTTTTAATACACTGTTAAAATTTTTCACCTTCAATTTACAAAAAATGCTTGCTAATATTATACAGAGATCATCGTAAATTTACATACACTGAGTTCACTTACATGGAACACGAATCCAAAAGAATATTATTGGTATATCAGCAAAACATTCAAAAACTGGTTTACTCTGCTGCGAGAAAAATCTTCTTTTGTCCACGCGAAATTTGACATTCAACGTAGTTTCTACGAAGTTTAAGTTTTTTTTAATTTTACGAACATGTCTTCGTTTATTTCAGTTTATTTCAGTTAAATTCTTCGTTAAAAAGTCCGCAAATTTACTGTAATTTCTAATAATGTACTCTTTTATATTTTTGACCATTTTAAGGCCCCGCCTACCTGGGCACACGTACCTTTTTCAGGGCTTCAAAAAAAAATACGCGAAAGAAACCACTCGAAGTATCCAAGTGGCGTATCTTTTTACGAAAAATTTAAGAATACGCTAGACACGGATAAGTGGTTGTATTCCAGGTTTTAATTTTTAAACTGTATTTTTTAAAAACTTTTTTTCAGACCATTGTTAAGGCATCAAAGACCTGTTATAGATACTTGAAAGCTCTGAAGGGTCTAGCATTATCCCTATTTCACTGCCATATAATTTTATGGTTACCACTGAAATTTCATCGTTGTCCTATGCTCGACGAGAAGTCTGCGCGCCAGTCCAGAGACGATAACGCTCTAGAAGCACCAGCGAGCGGCGCACTTATCATCCCGCCTCACTAAAACATATACACAGCTGACCAGGTGGGCCCCTTGATGAACTTCCAGGGAGCATAGGTCTAGTTATAAAGAGCAATCACAAATTATAATTTATAATAGTTTATAATAACGATTATGTGATCTGCAATGTGATGATGACAATGGGTGTCTGGAGCGAGCTAGGCGGGTTAAATATTGCTGTGGTTCGCATCTTCCTTCCAAGGTAAAAATACAAGCACTGAAATGGGAAAGGTAATTTTCCTAAAAAAAAAAAAACAAAAAAAAACTAACTTTTTCCGCTCCGGCTGGGATACCTTTGTCCAACTAGCTGGATTTTCGTAACCACGATTGTATTCTCATTTTAATAATAAATAAATAAGTAATTTACGTTTATTTTTTATTCGTTGTGCATTATTTTCAGTAAAATTAATACCACCAATGGCCACCAAGACTTTTAATTTCCTACTCGAATAGTATTAAGATTTTTCTGTACAAAATATCTAAGTGCCTTTAAACACCCACAAATAATTTGTCATGCGCTCTTAGGCTATAATCCAACATGTTGGACTGATGATAACTACTAAAAATAAAAACCATATGCTTCAATTTCTTCTGCAACGGATAGCTAAGTGTAATTTTTATTTCAGGTTGTTTCCCAGACAGAAAAATAAAGTCAGTTAACTGCTGTAGTATTATGTGGACATTTACTTTGCCAGTAGTTAATTTATTATATTTTCTTATTCCAACCCCAGGTTTTTTTAAACCCCTTGCAATAACGGTTTGCATTATCAAAAATAGTTTTGGATAAAAGTTATAGATAAAATTATAAGATTAACAAACAATTTTAAAGCATTTAATGGTGTGCCTACTCAGGGAGTTATTATTTTTGTTTTGTATTTTAACATCTCTTTAGCCACCCTTTGCAATGGTTGGTTTTATCAGACAAAAGTTTTAGATCATATTTGTAGAGTTTACAAACAATTTTAACGGATATGATAGTGTTGCTAGGAAAGAAGATTTTAATTTTTTTGTCTTTAAAACCCTGTTTATTCCATCCCTTGCATTGATGGTTGGTCGAATTAAAATATTGTTTCAGAAAAAAATTGTAGGCGAAGATGTATGGTTTTTCAATAACTACAACGTATTTAAAAAGAGTACATGGATATGGAAACTAAGATTTTTTAAAAAATTCTATCCTTGTTTTTTCAACCCCCTGCAGCAACGGCTCATTTTATCAAAAACAGTTTCAGACAAAAGTTTTACATAAAAATTATATTATTTAAAAACAATCAAACGGATTTTATTGTGTGATTAATAAGGTAGATTAAAAATAATTTCTGTATTTTAATTCTTTATGCACGCTTTGCAGCAATGATTAGATGTATCAAAAATGGTTTCATACCAAAGTTTTAGATAAAAATTATAAGATTTGCAAACAATTTGATTGGATTCGATGGTGTGCCTAGGAAGGGAGATATGAAATTTTTGTCCTCCAACCTCAAATTATTCCACCCCTTGGAGTAAAGTTTGGTCCTACAAAACATTCTTGAGGCAAAGGTTGTAAACAAAAATTTATTGTTTTACAATAAGTTAAAACGGATTTAAAAGTGTACATGATACGTAAATTAATAATTTTTTTATTCTACTCCTGTGTATTTGACTCCTGGCAGTAGTGGTTCATTTGAACAAAAATTGTTCCTGACAAAAGTTTTGGATAAGAATTGTTTTAAAAAGTAAATAAAATTCGATATTTTCTTAAAACCCCTTGAATATATTACTTAGAATTACTCAGAAAAATATATTTATACAATTTAATAAGAAGATATGACAGCGCGGGTTATTTATCTTTTATTCCTTTTTCAAGTGTTTATAAGAATTTTGATTAAATTAGAAATATTTAAACATGAATTAACAAAATAATTACTCACTTTAATATAACAGCTTTGGATATTAATAATTATTGATCAATCAATATTGGATAATTAACAATAAAAATTATTCACGGTAGAAATACTCATACCATAACGAAAATTGGTTTAGTAAATATCGAAACTGTGATTGATTATAATAAATTATTTTTAATTTAATATATAATTATGTAAAGGTTAGATTGTATCGAGAATTCGTCTATTGACTAGACAGATTTAGTAGTTCTGCAAATATCACCTTAATATTGATGTATTGTGCAACAGATTCTGCCAATAAGCTACATAAACATACTGCAATCCATTCAGAGGCATTGATAATGTTCTGCCATCAAATGTATTAACAATGACAACATGTGCGCCACTCCACGACGCTAAAACTCAATGCATGGACCTACCCCAAGGTAATTCTTTGCATTATGAAAATAAAAACAATATTTCATGAACGGGATTTGTAACAATTAGTTAAAAATATTCTTATTTGAAATTTTTTTAAACAAGCTATTCTTAATTGGACTCAACATATGTTCACGCTCGTGGGCTCATCATTATAATAATATATGTGATTTAGTGATATAAATAATAGTTTATGACAAATAATTACCCTGCCAAACTAAAGCGTGAAAACCATTATACCACCAAAATAATATTTAGCTACACAGCTTAAACATTACTCATGTAACACTGTTTAACAATACTGATATACACAAGTAATTAAAATAATACGTAATTGAAAGAACACTATTTTCTTGCGAAAATGGCCCCTGACACTGTGCACAACAATAAGCTGAAACCCCGCTGTGTTGCCCTCTACCCAAATACTCCCTTACTAGATGCCAGTAAGTCTGGGTGGCGTCAGGCGCAGGCGGGTCCCTACCGCCGTGACCCGCCTATCCCTGCAGCATGGCAGGTTTCAACCTGAGCCGCACGCCGCCACGTGGAGCCCGGTCAAGCATCGGGGCCCGACAAGTTCTCTGTACCGTTCGCAACCTATTCTCCAGCTTGCGGCTCAGATTTAACCCTGCCATGCTGCAGGGATATGCGGGTCCCTACCGCCATGACCCGCCTATCCCTGTAGCATGGCAGGGTGGAACCTGTTAATGTTAATTAATCATTATTGATTGATTAATAATTAAATATATCCTAAGAAGTTATTTTCAAATGAGTTATTATTTTGTTGATTCATCTTTATTCAGAAAATTTGTCTTCTTTCTCTATTTTTCTCTCTCTGCCGTTTTACCGCTTACGATATACTTAACATTCAAGGTTTGAATTTCCAAAGAGGTTTCACTTCTATCATATATACTGAGTCACACGCGTTTTTTTTTAAATTTCTTGTGAAACTTCCGATATAACTTACTTCATTATCCTGATTCGAGTTATTTTTTTATACTCTAATTAATTTTTACCTTATATTGTGTCCGTAGTTGTTTAAAATACTTTTTTTTCCCAGAAATTCAGAGATAATTTTTTTTTCTATGATTACATACTCGCGGTTTACCGGGACATCTTAAATTAAAATGTTTTTTTTTTTTTTTTAGAGTTTCTAGCAAATAAATCTAAACCGAAATGAAAATCATTTTCAAAACCGATTATTTCCATGACATTTATCACCTTGTATTCTGAACAGACTCTCAGACTTTTGGTTGTAGTATGTGGGTAGGGCCTATGTGAAAGACGATCGGGCGTAGCAGGAACAATACTGTGTCAGTACGAATTTTTAGGTGAGTTTAAATGTCCATTTCAGGTTACGGAGTTGGCGATGGGCATTTCAGTTACTACCACATAGCCATCACGAAGCTACCTTGGAGACAAAATCTTTGGTATCTTTGCTTGGGTTGCAAAAAACCTTTTGACACAGGTTCACTTGTTATATAAAAACTTTACATCGTTTTCGCAACATTTCCCATGAAATTTTCAGAACTTTTGAAAAAAATTATCATGTTACTTGGAAATTAAATAGTAAGTACATAAAACTCTTCACGACTACCCATTAAGTATCTATTGAGTGGGAAAAATGTAATAAAACTTTGTGTACTAAACATATTTCTGTTTCAATTCGTGAATAAGTACTATTATGTATCTACTCAAATCTATACAAATAATTCTAAAAATATCCATAATCAACGAAATATTTACTAAAAATGAAATATGTATTCTTATGATTAGGACAAAGGCATCCTTTAGTATTGCGTTTACCTAATTAAGATTTAAGTTGCACTTCTTGAGTGAAAGTGACGGAATATAATCTTGTCGACGAAGTGCGGTGGGAGATGCAAGCGTTTCTTGAGCCGCTCTGCTATCAAGACTACGAAGTCTTGCGGCAGCCCAGACCCTCAGATATCTGACCGGTTTAACGGTTAAGTCCTTGAGATATGGCGCGTTGAGATTAGGACCACCGAGGTTATGAAGAAGCGTTGAGAACTCCATTAAGTAAGGGATTAGGTTTTATTCATGGCGGTAGTTAAGTCTATTCCACTTTATCGTTCTTGCTGTGCGGTGAGTAGGTAGTTCGTTTTATGTAGTTCATTTAGGAAAAAAGTCCACTTACTTGCTTATTTGGATGCGGTTAATGAAATAATTACTAAGTTATACTTTAACCATAAACTTTAAATAAATCAGAGTACTTTTTTTACTGCAATTATTTAATCATATAAAAAAATAGCAGTTATCACTTAATTAAGAAATTTTGTCATATTACGTGGAAAAATTTAAATTATTATTTACACAACATTCCATAAAACTTTATTTTACTTACGCTTATGAACGATAGCCTTTAATATTTTAAAAATTATATTAGGATACCACATAAGCATTTCATATCAAAATTGTTTAACACACTGAAGATAACTATGTATATTTGGCAGTGAAAGCATGTTTAAATAAATTGTTATTTCAAGTAACTTTGTTTTGCTGTAAATGTTCAATATATTTAAATTTTTTTACGGCCAGCTTTAATTAATTACTTTAAAACATCATTACTAAAACATTTGTTAATAATCTCTATGTAGATGTAAGAAATAATGTGTTGAAAATCACTTTGAAACATTTTGTTTAAGTTGTTATTTTGATAGGTACTTACTTAAATTAAAATTAAAATTTTAAAGTAAATTGAAAACATTGTATACAAATAAAAGTACAAGTATGTCATTACTGCTCTATTTCTGAAATAGTTAATTATTAAAGAAAAGTTAAAACAAACAAAAAATTATACATAAAAATATACGGAAAGAAAAAAAATTACTAAAATTTTTGTTTGAAGATAGCTAGTTTCTAGTAAAAGCTAGTTTTATTGATATGAGTGGAAAACTAATAAAAAACTAAAAGCGTTAATGAGTGACAAAACTTATAAAAAGCTAAAAGGGTTTATGAGTGACATAAATTATAAATAACTAAAACCGTAAAGTTGTTTGTTAATCATAAACTCATAAAATGTACAAATTTATCCTTAAAGATGCGAGCTACTCGAGATTCTGTTAGAAGACTTAATGTTCGTACCTACTATTCATTCTAAAACCATCTCTATCATTATAATAAACAAGCCGGGCTCTCGCCTACGCTATTAGGACCAAAAACATTCACCTAAGTAGTTCACCTAAAAAAGAGGTAGTTTTGTTTATTTTACAACCGGGCTGTAATGGAAGTTTTTCTGTTTTTTTTTTCCATAACGACTCTCGCAGTTTGGGTGCTCCTCTCGTGAAATGTGTGAAAGGCTTACCAGAGTACTTACACAGTAAAGTGTATATTTTTTAAAAAGTTTCCAACGTTAATCTAAGTATGTTTGCAACTAAACTAGCGTGATTTTTCAAAAGTTTGAACGTTAACACCTGGTTGATAGGGACCATAATGTTAATTTTAGAATTTGAAATTTTAATCAATGGAAGTAAAAGCAGTCATACATAGCCAAAAGTTTACTCCTATGAACTCGTTGCTCAAGGAAAATAATCTTTTCAAACCTTGCCAAGATTAAATTTGCAATTTCAACCAGAAGCGTACAAAGAATTTAATTTCCAATATTTTTTTTTTTGGGGGGGGGGGGGGGACAAAAATTTGGCGGCTTTTTGCTTTCAAATTCTTTCCATTTTTTGGTGGGAATGATAAGCATATTATTTAAGATTTAGGGGGAAAGACGGGAAACATCCTCCATCTCCCCAATTGTGTACGCCCTTGATTGCAATTAACAACTAACATTCCTGACACTCCAGTTTCATTCCGACAGTGGTGAAACTTTTAGACGCGCAAATATTTAAAAAAATATATACTCAATTTACATATTCTAAGAGATTTTTAGTGATGTAAGTGTTGCTTTTTCAAATTAATGACTTTGGAATAGCCGCGAAAACGCTCTTTTCAGTCCTTCCATCTTGATTTTGTCTCTATATTAGTTCTTCTTAACAGCCGGCAAACTCTGAGACGGCGTTTATGCCAAATATTATATTGTTTCTTTGAATCGTGTGGTTGTTAAAAAATGTACCGTTCACGTATACAAACGTTTGAGTTTGTCTTAGCTTCATCCCTAAAATTTGGTCATTCTAAATTCACGATGGAGTAAACAGGTGTGGCTGTAAAGTGATGGGAGAGTCTTTCCTGTCAATGCCATCTACCGAGATGTAAGAAAACTAAATGTAGGTTTGTAGGTTTACGATTGAAAAACTTAAGAAATACACACGGTTAATTAATACTGTAAATTTTACGTAGATAATGGAATTAATAGTCCTCTAATTTCTAGCCAATGTTTTATAAGCTAAAATTTTTTTGTGTTTGTAAGTATCTTCTGCATTTTGAAATTAGTCTCGGTTATGAATCGCTGCCAATTGATTATTTTTGTTCAATGTAACCAATTGCACATTTATTTCACCAGACACATGGCTACGATTGAACCTAGCAATTTTAACATTTCAGCTCGTAACCTAGAATACGTACAGAAATCATTATAAAAACTATTTAACTTTAAAATGTAAATAATGTTTCATGTAATGCTATATTATCTATTCCAAGCCACCACAAACAATATGTACGTACAGTTAAAATCTATATTCAATAATTGTAAAGAGATTTTTATGTACTCGTATGATAAAAAAATATCAGATTAATTAATTTCCAAAATCATTAAAAAAATTAAGATCTTATTAAAAACGATATTTTTAATATTTCTAACAATTTGTTTAAAGTATATTTCGTTCTTTACATGATGTTAATAATTATGTATTTTATACTCCTTTCTTCATAAACCCATCATAACTTGCTTTTCAGAAGGAAAAATTTCGCGCCAAAAGCACGTTTTTCTGTGTTATGATTGGTGTTTCCCATACATAATTCTTAAGAAAAAATATAAATTATAAATATTTCTGTTAATTCTTAAGTCAACATAAGATTTGCACATGACGTATGACTCCTACACGACAATTGTCAACCATTCCATTAGTATACACTTAAGTACACGACTGGTTCCTAATTTTCAACTGTAAACTCGCCTTAAAAGATGGCACATTACTGACGAAAACGTACTATGCGAGGGGCTTGATCGGGTTGGGTGAAAGTATAATTTCCTCGTTTATGACCCTAAAAATCTGTTTGCAAAAACAGTGTACTACATATTAAGATAACTTACAGCAATTTAAACTTATTTTTTAATGTGTCGGCGGAGTTAGTTGGCGTGGTGTTTGGCCACTGGACACGCATCTCAATAGAGCCGTGTTCGAATCCTGATCTGGCTATCATGATTTCGGTTTTCAATAGTTTCCCCAAAATCACTTAAGGAAAATTTCGGGATGATTCCTAGACATACACCTCAAAAATATTTCTACTTTTTAAAAGGGAAATACTTGAAAACTAAGTTGCCAAAGATATAACTTGTAAAATTGCAAGGCAGAGCTTTGAAAAATGGTACAAGGTCTATTCTTGTAAATTGTGTAGGTCACGGTTGATATATTTTCATGAGCTACCTTGTATTTGTCCGTATTTGATGACGTCATTGTCGGCGAGACGTAAAAAACCTTAGGGGATAGTATTCTAAATTATTAATCTTCTGTATATTCATGTTTTTCTCATGATTCGAACTAAGTTCGTGTTATTGCTAAGGAAATTTTTTATCAAATCAACGAGTGTTTATTTAATAGAATAATAGAATGACTTGGAAGTGTAAAATCACTTGGTTAAACAGTTTTTTATTAACATTTTTTGTGTAGCAGTTGTCTTAAAACTCTTTAGTGTTAATATACAAATTATTAATCTCTTAATTTGGTATTCTCAAAACCCTGTAAAAACCTCTTACAGAAATAAAAAAAATAATTTATAAAAATAACTTTTTTAAATTTTAATTGGTCTAAAAGTAAAGAGTTTTCGATAAAGACTAAAACAAATAATTTATTTTGAGCTAAAATTTAAAATAAAACATCCTTAAAAACGTTTAAGTCCTTCATCGAATCATTTGCAAATATACAAACGTAGTTTTATTTTTGAAGTTATCCTAGTCATTGGTAAACCCACGATATTACGCAAGCAAAATAATCATAGAAACGATCATCTTAAATAATATAAGAATTTTAAGTAAACATTTTAATAACTGATAGATTTTTGGAAATGATATGTTAAAAATACATACTTGTAAATTTGTATGTAGGTTCATATGATCATGATTACATATGTTTTGAGTTTAACTTCTTTAGGCGCTTTATAATAAAATATGAGAGTGAATATTTACGATGCACGTGCACCACGCGACGACATTTTCTCATTACGAAAAAAAGCTAAGTATAAATAATAATTATATACATCCTTTTAAATCTCACACTTAGTAATTGATATTGAAAACTGGTCCATATCATTAAAAACATTTATTTATTGTGAATATTGATGATATACATTATGTTTATAGATTTTTTCAAGTGTATTTATTTGAGTGAATTTATGTTCCCATGTGTACGATTTATTTGCATTAGAAGTGATAAAGTTATATAATATAAGTTAATAATTTGTTAAAATTAATAAACAAAGTACTTTTTTATTTCTAATTAAAGCTTATCTCTATTATTGTACTAAATTAACTAATTAATATTATAGACGTGTTTAAGTTAATATTGAATACTGAGTTTTCATTTCAATTTTTTTCATTTGATTCAATTTATAATTTACCAAACGTATTTATAATATTATCCCCGTTATTTTGTTATTTTATTTCAATAAATTACTTGCACGAAAATTTAGATTTTCTATTACGCCAAGTATGATTAACTTCTACCGCGTGTACATAAGAACACGCGCAATTTTTTATTTTATTTTTTTACCGTGTGGCAACCGCGGCGAGGCTACGGAGGTTCAGCCGGCAATAAGAACTAAGTGCCAGCCATCGCGTGGAACGGCTGCATTCGACTACCCCTTCCCCGTCCGCAAGCATACCATTCCTCCTCGTCGTGACGCACGGCTATGAGGATCCTCTCTTGCGGCGGCGTTTCTGGTTATCTGCGCGCGCTTTGCGGTCGTGGTGGGGGGTGTAATGCGGTAGTGGCCAACATTTCAAACGCTCTTCGTGGGTTGCGGGGAGGAAGGGGTTAATTTTACAAGCCAACTTGGTCAGTTCCTTATTTTAAACGGGATCGGATTCCTCTGGAAGTTCTGCTAATTATGAAATATGTTTGGCAGTATGTCCGTGATGCACAACTTTCACTCTATGTATTATTGGTTTAAATCATTAAAGAATTTTTTTTATTCACACGACATTGGTATTAACACTGAATGTTATTAGAAAACTCAATTTAATCGCGTAGAAAACAAGCAAAAATCATAAAAGTTAAAAATTTATCAGAAAAATTAATTAATCAGAAAAATAGTGTTAGCATAGACGAATCCTTGGACTGACAACGACGAGAGAAAATACTATTTTTGTCTAGTAAAAAAGGTTCATGAATAGTGTGCTAAAATTTTATGAAGCAAAAAAATTGAAAATAATAGAAATTCAAACAAAAACCTGAAAATTGCTCTTCTTAAAAGTTACTATTTCATGACATGGTGTTCAATACCTCCAAGATACAAATATATTTCCATACATCTCAATTTGTTAGCAACGTTTCATTAAATTATTATTAGCAACAGATATTTATTTTTCGCTATTATTACCAAACTCAAAAGTAATAAATCATGCCTTTATACCGACAGAGAAAAATTATAACAAAAGTCACTCAACTGCATCAATTAAAAAATTCGTTTAGTGGATTTTTGATGTTTTGATGTATTAACGAAAGATTACAGAACCATCCAATTTAGAATGGTTTATTATTTTGATCTGCTGTAAAAATATTTCTTTTGTTACTTCCATTAGACTACAACTTCCGTGTTCAATTAAATTGTTTTAAAGGCCTTTTTTTACTCGCGTGAATGAGCGGAAAATATACGTAACAGTTAGCAAACACACAATAACATTACACAAACTTGTCTTACATTTGTTTATTGCGGGAGAGGGAATATCAGTAATAAATGAAGCTAAAGCTGTAATGATCCTGTTTCATTTGCAGAATGTTTTCGTCGCTGTGATATGTTTGAGTGAGTTGTATAGCAAGGTGAACTTATGGTGTTTTTGTGAGTCTTCATTAAACATTAACTTCACTTACACAGATAATCGTACACCCGTCAATTTAGTCTGTCTGTCTTTCTAAGTTATTAGCCTGACTTTGCTACTGAATGGGAAGCAGAGATAAATAATATAACTTTCCTTTCAAATATTATCTACGGTTTATGAAAATTTCTCATTACGAATGGTCTTGAATAACGATTCTAGCCGCCTAGTAGCCAGTTTCTTCGTGGCAAGGAAGTGGTGATAGAACACATTTAAAGATTTTTTTTGACGTGATAACGTCTTATAAATCGATGAACGCCGGCTGCACGAACGAAAAAGCATGACTCATTGTCACGTTCCGCCTGAGCCGAGCGTGCAAGCGAGAGCGCGGAACAAGCGATAGAGAGGCACAATCGGCCTAAGCGTTCGGCTTGTGACGCATCTATCTCTCTTCCACTCCATCGGCCGATGCGTCCGAGTAGAAGAGAGACAGCGGCAGCACACAACCTACACGTGAACTGTTTTGTCAACTGTTTATAAAGTGAAGTGAAATGTTAATGTGGTTTCCATTGTTTATTACAACAAAAAATGCTGCAAAAAAGGTAATTAATTCTTGCATTTTAAGAATTTGATTAGCGATATAATCTCATACATTTGTTCTTTGATTGTTAAAAAATTAGTAGCATCGGTTGGCGAGTGCAGTAATAATAGGTTATGTTACAATTTTGACTAAAAAATTATTATCTCATATCAACGATCGTATAAAAAGTCAACTGCTTTTATTTAGTATTCAATGAAAAAAATGATCGTGCTTAGCTATTAATGTAAGATTAAAAATTAATGTTTAACCTTACACATGTCATAACAATGTGTCTAAAATGACAAGTTGAACCAGCCAACTACCGTGCGAGAAAATCTTCTCTAATATCGAACAGGTTAAGATGGGCTTTTTAATAGCAGCAATTTAAAAATTTTTTTTATTTGTCCAATTTCGTCATTTCAAATTAACAATTTATTGACAATGATTTTATTTCAGTTTATTTATATAATAAATGTTCGTGATTATATTTAAACAAATTATTTTAATTAAATTTGCAAAAACTGTAAATAATATTTGAAAATGAAAAAAGGATGCAATTTTTCATCGATGTTTTCTTATGACGTTATCACGTAAAATTATCGTCCGTAAACCGACTTTGCAAACAACTTTTTTTTTTCACTCTCTCTCTATATGCCTCTTAGAACCTCAATAGTGAGTCTTTATTATGAGCAGAGATATGGTTCATTGACCACACCTAAATTCCAATGCGACTCATAATACTTCGGCATTGATTCAGAAGTACGTGTTTCACATCCAGTTGCAATCTTCCAGATGAAATCACCGTTTATTCTTTGGGTACGTAATCGTGCATATAGGTTAAAAACCATCCATTTAGTAACTTCAAGGTAATTTATTAACAATTCACCCTCTCCACCTTGTGCCGGAAATTTAGTATTTCGACACGTTTTTTTTCTTCTAATTTTATATAATTTTAAATTATTTTTGTAAATTATATTTCTCTTTATAATTTGGTTTCTTTGGGTGATTTACTCTTTGTTAGGCTGGTGTACTCCCCTTAGTTAAACTTTGTGCCAGTGGACCGAGGCACCTTTTCCCAGAGACGTATCTGAGCTTTTGCAAATCTAAGACTTCGTTGGCAGCCGGTTTAACATTTCCCTCGCTTGTAGGCACGTCCCAGGCCTGTAATATTACTTCACTTCATGAATAAAACAGCATACAACAGCTATGGACGAGTTGTTACCATTTCTCAGAGACGAGCTGACCGTAGCCTTTACCGTCACGCATACGTCTTAGGTTCACTCCCCGAAAGGCACGTCATGGACGCTCGTTCCCAGTGTCGTTGCACTTTTGCCCACCCCCTCCCATCCCGGTTCTAAGAATTCAGCTCCAGATCATTGACCGGTCGTACACCTCGCCAGGCAGATACCGACTTCCAAGGACGACTGGCATTAAAAAGGTGTGTGCCAAGATGGACCACACACAACATCTAGCGGCGGACTTAGTAACTTATTCTCTTGTGGCGAGCCCATGGAGCTCACGCCCGCAACACATGTGGGCGAGCTTGCTAACTTCCTCCCTCTTGACCACTGTAGGCCGCCAGAGTGCAGCACTAGACTTCGCCCTTATCCCCAGGTTAGAGCAGACGCCTTGGGCGAGTCGATTCTTTTTTATTTCAGACACTCCTCAACAGGTAGCGCTATAGTCGGCCAGTGCTACCAACTTCGAGACATCTAAGTCAGAGTTTTTTATAACGCCCACTCGGGGAACTTCAGAACCTTTCTGTCCGGACTCCCAGTCCCCCCCTCCACTTTTGATTGAACATTTACTTTTAATTACGAGACGCGGTTCTTCGCGAGACACTTCGCGTCGCGACTGCAGACGGACCATTTGCGATTATCGGCGAGTCGACGAGACACTGCAAGACTTCCATCCGGCCGCCACCGACGATGTAGTCCATTAAATAAGGGATGCTATACCTGTAATCTTTTTTTAAGTAGTTTAGTCTGTCTGCATAGTACAAAGTGTAATAGTTAGTTTTCTTTAAATTATTTCTCTTGAAATGGTGGAAACGTCCGCGCTCAGCCGCGTATTCGCGGGATCCAGTTCCTGGCTGGCGACGCATCGGAAAATAGAAGCCAACTTCCCTGTCTGGTGAGTTATGATCCGCGACTTTCCCCATGCTCCCCTTAACGTTTGCGGGCATTCTCTGCCCAGTTTATACTGTCTTTGTTCTAGTTCTGATCAGTTTTGATTCGGACTGTTCGCAGACAGGGTCCGAGAACCGGACGCCGAATTGGCATTTTCATCACCCTTCCTCTACAATACACCGGCTCCCTGGCATCATTTTCCCGATGGATCTCCGGGAAACGAAGCCCCAACCTCCGGTGCTACTGTATCTATTAACCTTTTTCTGAACTTTCTTAAATTACGCCGTCAGACGAAGTTCATTAGATAAACATCATTACTGAACTTTCAGAATACTGGGATGGTTTAAACATATTTGTATTTTTTTTATTGATTTATGTATTTTTTTTAAATGAAAACTTTTTATAATTTAATGTCGGGTCGACCCATATTTTTATTTCTTATTTCTGAATATACCTGAGAGCTGTTTAAGTACGTAATTGATATTGTATGTTAATATATTTCTTTAAGATCTGTTATAAATTTTCCTTTAATAAATTGGACGTGATTATATTCAGACGGAACCACACCTTGTTTCTGTTCATTCCTAATAACTTTGTGAAACCTTAAAGATCCCCAGCTCAACCTTACCACCTTCAGAACCAACACACTATATTTGCACCTTCCTCTCATGCGAAAAAAAAACGTAAGACAAGCATCCGCAATACTAATAATAACTTTTAGGCTCGTAAGTTCTGAAATTTCAAAGAATAACTTAAGAGTTCGGCAGCGAGATAGTCTGTCCGAGTATTGGTTCTGTTAGTGTGTTGTCTGTTACGGAGGTGGTTTTAATATTTCTGTTACATTTACCACTATATATATATTCCTCGAGTTGCAGCATCGCTTAGTAACACAGCCAAGGCAGATATTGTGAACAGATTCAAATTGACTTTTGGCAGTAATTTCCATCAACAAATGCACAAAATTCAATGTCACACACAGCTCTCGGTAGTAAGAATAATTTTGTGAATGAAAACGATGTTGGGTGGAACGTAAATGTGTTAACGCGATGCTGCCACCCTTGAAAGTATCGGAAAGATCAAAAAGATCGTGGACACGCATGATTCATCCGTATACATGAATACTTTCGCGAACATCGGGGGATATACTAAACATTATAATAGTAAAACTATCCTGTAATACTTTTATGTTGCAACTTATATTCATAAAAAGTATATAATGACAACATAAAGAACACGCATTACCATTTGGACAATCCTTGGTTAACTCTGAAATGTAGAGAAAGCGCGGCGCTCGTCATGCTGTAGAGACACAAGAAATTGTTAACAGGGATGACATTTATACTGTTAACTTTAAATGTTGAAACAGCCCAATAATAAGTTAGTTTGTTTAAGAAATGTTTAAAGACTGATTTTTGTCGTTTGAAGAAAAACATGTTCATACATAAACTTGGTGTTATAATATGTGAACTAAAATGTTTCAGGTTATTATTTGTTTTAATAAATCTGCTGGACTACAACTTTTAGTTTGAACAAATACTTTAAAGATAGCGCTGAGATCTTAATGTAATGGGGAATAAACAAAATGGTGAATATCTTTGCCGACATAATTTCTTCAACACAATTTTCCTGGCTAATAAATTATGGGTATTTTTTAAAGTTGCAATTATATCTTGTTACCGATGTTCAAGTTATGAAATGTATTCCAGGATAGTTTCACTTACATAAAGTTTCCTCTGGTACACCAATACACCCAGCACATCCCCCGATGTTCGAGAAAGTAAATATTTACGGGTGCCTGTTGCCACACGTGGATCCACCATCCTGACGATATCTACCCGTGGCAATAGCAGTTTCTGCATGCATGAGCTTTGGACTTTCAACATGTTTAATTTTCGTTGCTTTTCTTGTGCATACCTAAATTTCATCCTCAAAGCACCTAAAGAAGTATCACCTCAAAAACGCTGGTGATGATAATTCCGTTCTAGGGGGAAATGTCACAGGTTCAGCGTTGAAGCATTTACATGCGACGCCTTCGTTACTCTTGTCGTTCATCTAGTCTTGAGAAATGTAAATACAATATTGTTTTACAGAATTATAGTTTGGTTTTAAAAAGGAGGAAAATTTTACTTTTTTTCTTCAAATGCATTTTTGTCGTTCAACATTTTTCAAAAGATATCTACATTAAATTTCTTGTCCCAGTTTCGTATTATTAGTCTATTTCTAACCTGAAAACACACTTGCTTGTTACCGAGCTTAGATGTTTAAACATTATTCTCTCTCACATTTTTTTTGGCGTGACGTATTTTTAATAAATTTGGTCAAATTTGTTTCTGTTTTCACTTCCAGAAATGTTGTTTGCCTCTAAAGTTAACTTGTTCTTGTTCGTTTTATTTCATAAGAAATGCTTTGCCTGGCTGATTATCATCTGGGCGATACGCCTGTTGTGTGTAATAATTATTTTTCTTTTTTTTTCATGACTGGTTTGTTATCTCTGTCCGCCAACATGGTTTGAAATAATCATCATGTTGACTGCAAAACCAATTTTCGTCTGAACGTCAAATATTCTAGCGTTCACGTTAGGACCCTGACTGAGTTTGTATTCGTCATGCAAGAAGTGCGCATATTTTTTAATTGTTTCCCTGAGTGGCAAGATTGTAATTATTTGTAATCTCACTGCGTTCTTTACATCTGTATAAAGTGAATTTTTCCAGAGTGTATGCATCGTGATTTTGACTAGTGTACTCCTTTCTTGTGAATTAAACACAGGAATTTAATTTGTATTACTACTCCTGCGTATACTTCTCCTCTCGAATATTTTTTCCGCTTTGTAATATTATGTGGTCTATGGATAAATGTGATTTAATTACAACCAATTTTTTTATTCGCTTTAAATTGCCTTGGCTATGCTCGTACCTATACCTAATAGAAAAAGTGATTGTAGTCTGTGTCATAGGATTTGCTCCCTCACCATGCCTTGACGAAACGTTGGAGCATACATTGGACGCCATTTTTTTCCTCTAAGTATCACGGATTTTCTCTTTTAAAAAGTTTCTATAAAATGTAGACTGCACAAAATCTTCTTACAAGCATTGCTACTGTTTACAAAATAGAAAATCTTGCCATTAATTATCATAATTTTTTTAATGTTCTTCAGGTTTCATTGAAATCGATTTTGTATGTTTTGATACGTCATTTCAAAGGATAAAAAGCATCGTATTTATTTTCCCAAATATTTTTTAGAGTGAGTAAGAAAAACTATAGGGAGGGTTTCGCCAATATTTGTTTTTCTCTAATTGTTTCATTTTACCTCTCTGGCTCAAAAATATATTGTTTTTTTTTTCTCCCCAACCGATAGTAATTAACTTGAAAAGTGGGTTTTATACGAAAGGTTTATAAACAACTTCTACCAATCTACAAAGAAAAGTAAAAATTTAATTTCGCAGGGAATTCCTGTTCATACTGATTCAATGTGGGATTTATAGATTGACGTTTGGACGTTTGAATGTCATAAAAATTTTAAGCGCATAAAGGAAAGAAAATACCTGCGCTAAGTGGTTTTTTAATAACTTAGTATATATGCCATTTTTCCTCTTACAACTTGTAACAAACTTCAATAATAAAAATCAGTTATGAGATGGACAGAACAATTATGAGATTAGACAAATTACAACTTAAGCGACCGCGACTGTAGCTTGTAGGTTGTTTCCAAGAGTCACACGATGATGTTTCTGTCATATTTTTTGCGGGACCAGAATTACCCATGAATTTTTTTGTATTGTCAGTATTTTTGTAACAATACACCAATAACCTAACATATATGTATCTCCTTCAAAATGTTACGGAGTCCATCTAATCCTAGACATTGTACTTAGATAGCCCATTCATTAATTTCCTTTGTCATGTTCCTTCATCATCAAACTTGGGCGCCCAAATTAAAAAAAAAGTTTTGCCAGCCCTTTGCTCAACTTCATAACCTGAAAGACAGTATGTTTCTTTTGACTTTTTTATTTCATGGAACCAACGAAACAAGCATCGTTGCTAGGCAGCGGTCATCGCTTTCTCCGACGATGTTTTCAAGGACTTCGCGGTAACCTTGAATAGGTTTTTTTCCCAAGTATCTACATCAAAGCGAATCTTGTAAACGTTCTATACCTGGAATCTGTCATTTACAATATTTGTGTACCATAAAAGTAAACTTAATATGACGGTAGTATATAGGTAATAGCTAACGGTAGTATATAAAGAGCTCCTCCGGATACTGGTGCCGGTGGGTGGTTGTTGGTGTCTGCCATCTTGGATTGTTACGTCACTGCGACCATATTTGATACCTTTACATATACATATACCCTTGCCCAGCATAATTCTTCCACGACCTTGACCCAGGCCGCCATTTTGGATTACGCTATTTTGGATTTTCACATCACAGTCGCCATTTGGTACCTATTCTAGAACTTTCCGCAATTTTGAGTAATTATGTCACAGCCGCCATATTGTTTGATATAACTTTACGCCATTTTGGATTCCGTGTGTTTTTTTGACAAAACCATCCGCCATCTTGGATTATGACATAAGCCTTGGTTACATTCTTCGATTTCACAGGGTTTGGCCCAAGCGAACTGGCTATAACATAAATGAGCATCAACATGTAGGTACTTGAGCCTTAATTCATTTTGGCATCGGTATAATTTCAAGGTCTGCCTAGAATAAACCATCAAAACCACGCACAATTTTGCGTCGAAAGTATTTCTGTCCTGCAGGAGCGTGAAGTTCGCGTGCGATTCCGGTTCGACGTACAGAATGGAAACTATTTCGTTTATGTGCGAATAGTGTCCTGCACTGAACGAAGTCAGCAGCAGACGATAAAATAGTTTTTTTAGGTCATCTCAGCACACATTGTAAAAGTTCTGAGTACTTTATGATTTTTTTTAAACTTTCACCAGGTACTGCAAGATTACTGAAGAGACAAGCAAGAATAACAGCTGTTTCATGATCTTTGTCTTTATGTCACTTTATATATCGTTTAAGTGGAAAGTTGCGTGATTTGGCTTTAACGATTTTTTGTACTCTATAAAATATTCATAACAATAACCTTTAGGATCATTGCGAAACTTCAATTTTTACAGCCCTGGAGTTATATAGGTTTTGTAATCCTCTATACAAATGATATTTTCTAATAAAAAAATATGTTTAATTAGTGCAGAGGAACCACTTATTGTGTTTTAAGTATACTCCGTTGGTCATGTCATTATTCCAACTAGTGAAAGATCTCGGGTATGGTCGGACCATTGCATTAACCTTGTGTCCATGTTTCCGTTATATTTTCTTGTACATGAACTCGGTTCTCGTGAAGTCCTCTCCTTCTCGAGCTGGTTCTTATTTTCTCTTCTTAGAAGTTGGTACCTCGTCATAAACTTCTGTCTTTACGGTGATGGGTGGTTATTCCAATTATTATTATTTTTAAGTTCGTCAAGGCAACTTGCGATTGGTTTAAAAGTAGTATATAATAGGGGCTTCTGGCACTGGCTTCTGGCTGTGGAGCCCGTGGAGCCGACCGCCATCTTGGATTGTGACGTCACGGCGGCCATTTTTGACTCAAAATTCCTCAAAATTGACTCAAAATGACTCAAAATGTCCCGTTTTAAGAAAAAAATTCCCGTTTTCGAGGGAAAAATTCCCGATCCGAGGGAAAATTTCCCGTTTTAGTCCTCAAAAATTCCAGCAGTTAGAAATGTCCCCATAGTGGCTTAAATTCCCCCAAGGTCATGCCGCTCTAAGCCACTTGTGGGGAGCTTTGACCTTGACCTTGACCCCGGTGGCCATTTTGGATCCGCCATCTTGGATCCGACATCTTGGATGACATCATTTTGTTTTCTCGAACTTTCCGCCATCTTGGATCCGCCATTTTGGATTATGACGTCACCGTTGCAATTTCCGTTACGTCCGCCATCTTTAACTTTTTTATTTATTATCCGATTTAAATGAAATTTTTTTAAAATTTTTCAAAAAATTAAATTAATAAAAATTTTAATATTTTTTTTAAAAAATTGTACTTTTTAGACACGGAGCTCAGAGTCCTCGGTTCGAACCCGACGAGGTCAAAAATAAATAAAAATGGCGACAGGCTCCTTCCTCAATGGTGGCTGCAGGCAGACTGACTTACCCCTACCACTCATGTCAAAGTATGCATATCTTCACCTAGTATGACATCATGTCCGCCATCTTGAAATTTGGATGCCATCTTGAAAATCTTTATTTATTATCCGATTTTAATGAAAAAAATTCCAAAATTCATCAAAAAATTAACGTATTTTAATTCTGTTTGATTATATCGATGTACGTCCTTGGTTCGATTCCCGGCGAGAGTAAACGATCTATCCTTCCTCCATGAAAGCTACCTAGACTGATCTACCACCAACAATACCAAGGTATATATCGTCAACTGGTATGACATCATGTCCGCCATCTTGAAATCACCTGCTGGAGACCACCATCTTGTTTTCGTCCGCTAGAGTGTGCTGATACCATGTTTGTATAATTATCAGGTCACCATACCTTTGTCCTCAACTGTTCACCTTAAACTTTGACCTTGACCTTGAAATTTGACCTTGACCTTGAAATTGGCCCTTGACCTTGGAATTTGACCTTGACCTTGTTATTTGACTTTGACCTTGACGACCATCATGGATCCATCATTTTATGTTCAGTACATGCTACCAGGAGCTACCACCTGCTGGAGTACTCCATCTTGTGTGTGTACTCGTCTTATTCTAACCCGCTAGAGTGCAGTAATCATTTATTACCGAGGAGCCCCCGCCATCTTGAAATTCGGCAGCCATCTTGAAATCGTGTAATAATGTAGCTAGATATTCGGGAAAAAGTTCAAAATTCATCAAAAAATTAACTCATTAACTTACATATTGATTCGATCCGCTCCAGTCCTTGGTTCGATACTCGAACAATGCAATAATGTTTAATTTTATGAAAAAAAATAATAATTTCAATAAACCATGTTCAACATTCTTAAGAGACTTTAAATCCTCTACTACCATCATCCTATCTGACATAAAGACCAACATCTTGGAATTTTCGTAATAATTAAACTAAAACTTCAGGAAAAAGTTAAAAATTCATTAAATAAATTTGCAAACAATATACTGATTAATTAGGTCGTCTAAGGTCCTTGGCACGATCCTGGACGAAGCTAAAATAAATTTAATTTAAATACCAGAAAAGCGTAAGGTTCGAGAAATAAAACACCACAAAGTCTTTTACAAACATAATATTTATTACACAATTTCTATCCTACTACAGAATCACTTGCGAAAGCCAGCAAACTTATAAACATTTAACTTTGCATAGACGTGCAACGACTACTTCTTAGCTCCAAATGCTCCAACAGCCTCCAAATGCTCCAACAGCCTCCAAATGGCTCCAACAGCTCCAAATGCTCCAACTACCTTTTCTTTCAACAGCTCCAATGATATTGGGCTACAATGCTACGAGTCTAAGAGACTACGAGGCTACAAGGCTACGAGTCTAAAAGGATCTAGCTGGATCCGATTTATACACGGCTGAGAGACTGCATGACTAAAAGACCGCATGGCTACAAAACTACATGTCTATGAAGCTACATGGATACAAGTCTACTCGGCTCCAGCACGCAATGTACACACAGTACACACAGGAAAACGTAATCTACACACAGGAAACTGAACGTACACTCAGTACACACAGGAAACTGGACGTACACACTGGAAAACGAAATGTACACACAGGAAATGGAACATACACACAGTACACACAGTAAACGGAACGTACACACAGGAAAACGGAACGTACATACAGTACACACAGGAAACGGAACGTACACACAGGAAAATGGAACGTACACACAGTACACACAGGAAACGGGATGTACACACAGGAAAACGAAATGTACACACAGGAAAACGAAATGTACACACAGGAAAACGAAATGTACAAACAGGAAAACAAAATGTACAAACAGGAAAACGAAATGTACAAACATGAAAACGAAATGTACAAACAGGAAAACGAAATGTACACAAGGAAAATAAAATGTACAAACAGGAAAACGAAATGTACAAACAGGAATACGAAATGTACAAACAGGAAAACGAAATGTACAAACAGGAAAACGAAATGTACACACAGGAAAACGAAATGTACACACAGGAAAACGAAATGTACAAACATGAAAACGAAATGTACACACAGGAAACGGAACGTACACACAGTACACACAGTAAACGGAACGTACATACAGGAAAACGGAACGTACACACAGTACACACAGGAAACGAAATGATCACACATACAGTAGCGGAAACACAGGCTTATTTGGAAATCAGGATACAAGAAATAAATCATACTTTTTTAAAATATAAATAATTCATTTTATTTTTCATTGGTACACACATGACAGTTAATCAAAAGATTATTGTATGTAGCTAGCGTTCCGAAGTTCTTTAAGTATGGTTGTTACTTCCACGATATGCGAGTAGTTCCCTCTACGAACAGATGCCACCATCAGTCTTAGCCGGTCAACCAATATTTTTGGATCTTTCCATGATGTGGAATCAATCTCTTCTGCCACCATCTTCATTGCTTGTTTATTATAAATATTATGATCTCTGGTGTCTTCCGTTTTAACATCAACCTCAGGGTTACTTTCATCATCGAGCCAGCGATCATCACAAGCTTGATCATATTTATTTATTATAACACGACGTTTCCATAGCTTCGGTCTCAGAACACCACCACATTCTTCGATCTTGTCAGCTTTAGGTTCTGCATCACAGTCTATGCCTTTGTAAACAGACTCAGAGTCACTGTAGCAATCACCGTAGAAGAAATCGTCTTCACCCAGATTACTGCAAGAACTCAATAACCTTGATGTCGAAGTGTCTTCATCGCCTGTATGCTTCCTTTTCAGGAGTCCACCATTTATACAAAGTATGGAGGATCTGCTAAATATAGGCTTGAATGTATTCTCACTTTTCACAGTCTTGATACCTTCATTAGTTTCAGTCTTCCCAAAACCATCATCATCCTTCAATATTTGTTTCTCGTCACGATCGGCGTGCTACGGCTTCCATCTTTTCTATATTAATAATATTATTTGTCTTAAAATATCCGCGTCCGTGTCACTGTCACAGATGTAAATCATCATAGCTGTCATCAATATTATCATGAGTTGCATCAATATCACTCATATTATGATATCGTTTCCTCATTTCAGGTGTCAGAGATGTACCACAATCTATGATCTTGTGAGCTCCATTCCCATTATCTATAAAAGCCTATGAGTCCCAGTTTTATTATTTAATCGGTCAACCCATCATCACAAACTCAATTAAATCATCTTAGTATATAGAAAAAAAAACATCAAAGTTCCTTTCATTTAATCTTAGGAACCGCATCATCCTTTCCACATATAGTTTAGTTTCTTGAGCCCAAGAGTCTTTCATTATATATACCATACAGTGTTCTTCAAGAGATGTGGTATACTGCCTGTTCTACATTCAAATCCATCCTATCAATGATTTGTTTACACATAAAAAACCTTCACATTAATTTTACGTGTTTTATTAAATTATCTCTTCGACTAAAATAATTACCACACATAGTAATTTCTACAAAGGACACTTTGTCCAAGTCATTTTAACCATCATCTGTCTGAAAACAACCATGTCCCATCTATATCACAAAGTAAACGAGGGTTAGTGGAGATAGGTCAAACAAGTGCTAGTCACTCATAGGGTAAGAACCATGTGTTCGATACCTATCTCAGTCAATGTAGCATCTATGTATTTTTCTTACCTCATGTAGAAAAATATCTTACAATGCACACGAATTCAAACTTATTCACGTGCGAGTAGTCAAAAGTACATAAATTCAAGCACGTCAACCTCAAAAAAAAAAAAATTCTCAAGGATAGAGGCAGAGACTACACGATCGAGACACGCCTACCGTCACCCGCAATTGAACATTGACCCCTCGCGCGGGAGTTGCAAGCTAGCAGAATGCTGCGACAGTCACATGTTTGCTCAAGACATGCATACATCACGTCACTAGCCTTCCAACCCATTTCACGTAAAACTCCAGTGAAATCGTAATCCAGCATACGTAAAGTACTTGCTGGAACCACTTCAAAGTATACATCACTGAACCAGAGCAGAAAATTAGCTTACACATGTATAACTCGCTACCAACAAAAAAATTTTGTACCACATATACGAGAGGAGTCGAACCCTACATACCATACTGTGAAAGTCGTTACTCCGATAATTATAAGCGCCAAAATATTTTAAATCAAGACCCCGGCCAGTATATATTATTTTTTTCATGTTTTAAAAATTCATGTTAGTAATCAGCAACGAAGGAGTGAGTAACTTGGACGAAGAATCGTTTACCAAGTATCCGGAATCTTACTGATACAACCCATCCAGTGCACCAGCATACCCCGAAGTGTGGTCAATTGATTAACTTTATTTAATTTTGTAATATCACCTCCGTAGTGTACACCAATAAATGACATGTTACGATTTAAGACCATAAATTTCCCACAAGTCTGTTAGTTTTATTTCGGGAAGTAATAAATTATTTCTCAGAAATAATAAATCAAGTTCATATCAGATTTGCTCTAATGTTACTGCATTACCTGTACCTGCACATTACCAAATCATCTCACATAAAAAAATCTTAAGAATGCATATGACATACCCAGACAAAAATAATTTTAGCGAAAAAAAAAAAAACTGTCTTCAGCATTATTGGTAAAACAAAATAATACACACAAACAAGACATAACGCGCATTACAAAACGACCTAAATTACGTGTCACATATAGTTTATTACATTAAGATAAACGATGTAGGTTAGGAAAAAATAAATAAAAAATTCTTTAATTCTATAATTTATTTAAAATTGTACATTTATACACAATAAAATCTGACACTGTATATATATTTTTTACATTTCTCAGTCCATGCGACATTCAATATTATTAAAATAAATTATAGTTCGTATTAAGAGTGACAAAATACAAATAATTCATACAGATCACGATACATCAGTTCAGGAGTGTAACACCTTAGAGGGCCAGAAATTATGCTAGAGACCTTCCTTTACAAAATTGATAATGTTTTTTCAAGTAAAATTTTCGTGTAACCTGTACACCGCACTTCTCACACAGAAATTTTACACGGTCAAGATTTCTTCCGCAGCCATGCCTTTCATGGATGCGTGTACTTCGTACTCGTTCAAAACGTTTACCAGAGTAGCGGCACTGATACAGATACTCATCGCAATAACCATCGCTTCCCCGATGTACAACTTGCAAATGAACTTTGCTTTTACAATGCCTAATCAAATTACTTTTGTTTGTCAAATGTACACCACATGGCTCACACGGAAATGTCAAATGATTAACGTTTCTTCTACAGACATGATTTTCATGCCTTCTTGCATGTTGTCGGTATTTAAAACTTTTGCTGCAGTACGTACACAGATGTCTCGTCGTTAGACCGTTAGTCACCGACGGCTCGGAAAGTATATTACTTTCAATGTGCACTGCTGTTGTAGACGACGAAGTCCCGTATGTTGCATGAGCTGGAGATTTCCCAGTCGACATTGACAGATCATCTGTACTGGATGCCAAAGAATCTGAAGTATACACGACTGATGCAGAAGCTGGGAATTGCTCACAAAATGTTTTATTTACGAAATGCGGTGTATTTGCAGGTATCGGAGTCTCCTCTGCGTTCGATAATGAGCACATTGAAGTATCTTGGAGTGAAGAGACAGTAGATACAGACATCATCGGGATCTCTGGAGATGGTATCTTCGTTACCATCGGAATCTCTGGAGCTTCCCTTATCGTTGTCATAGGGATCTGTTTCGTCATCATCGCCTCCGTCGTCAGGGACCCCAGTGAAGATGCGAGACCCTCCGTCAAGATCTCTGCAGTCGTTGACCCCGCCACCAATGGGATTTGTACCGATTTCGACGTTGCTACCATTGAGTTCGGATACACATCAATATTCATATACCAGACTTATATGCAGACACGTCAATTCATAAGATCTGCACTGTACCACTACAAGAGGTGGACCGAGGGACCTGCTGTCTAAGACTCGCTTAAATAACAATGTTCGCTTGTATAATACGCAAGGCAATACATCATCCATTGTTATTACTTTTAAAAAAATTAGGAATTTCAAGGAATAAGAATTTAAATTATATATTCAATCAACTAATCACACATCATACATACAAGGTTCATTTAGACCTACAAGAGGAGCAAGAGTCTGTAATCAATGGAACTTTCAGAATCCAAACAAAATTTAAACTACTCAAATGTAAATTTTATTATGTACAGCTACACATAACCTCCAACTGACTCCAAATTTCTACAACACATGACTAAATTATTTTATCTGATACCAGGCTAGGTCCAAAGTCAATTATTTTTTGTACCTCTCATCTACAGTTCAGGGGAGCTTCAGTGCTGATATAGCTACAGCCAAGACATGCTCAGTACCACACATCTTCAAAATCCTAACCCTTCAATGTCGATTCTTGTTAAGCCTTACGACAAAAGTCTCCGAAACAAGAGACCTACTCTTTAATTTTACTAGACATTTTTAAGCTTTTCATAGCACACATCGATAAAAATCTTCGTAAATAACCCAAAATATTATCAGACCACTAGCATTCGATTTATGCACATACAGTAGGTCACCAACATATTCATCAACACATGACCATTCTACATTAAGCTCCTCACTTACTTCCATCAGCCTACTCGACTACACCCAGCACACATTAACTAAAAGAAGTCAAATAACATCCTATTATTTATTTACATTCGAATATTTAACAGCATGCCGACTGATAATTAAATAAGCCTGACAGTGAACATGTTAGCAAAGTTTACTTTTATATAGGACCAGGGACCCATTGAAGCTTCAGAACCTAGCTACACATACACAGTGCTGGATGCAAGGAATTCTACACTCATCTGTCATCACTGACACTCACATTCCATAATCTAATCTCAATTCGGCACTCATTTTCCATTATTAACATTCACACAAATGCAAATTAACCACCATCGACACTAAATTCAACACTCACTTTCCATAATCTAAACTCAATTCGGCACTCGTTTTCTATCATCGACACTCATATTACATCATAGGCACTTGATTCAACACTCATTTTCCATCATTAACATTCACACAAATGCAAATTAACCACCATCGACACTCAATTCAACACTCACTTTCCATAATCTAAACTCAATTCAGCACTCATTTTCCATAGTCGACACTCAATTCAACCCTCACTTTCCATAATCTAAACTCATTTTCCATAGTCGATACTCAATTCAACACTCATTTTCCATCATCGACACTCAATTCGACACTCATTTTCCATCATCGTCACTCAATTCCTCACTCATTTTCCATCATCGACACTCAATTCGACACTCAATTTCCATCATCGACACTCAATTCGGCACTCATTTTCCATCGATGACACTCAATTCAACACTCATTTTCCGTCATCGATACTTAATTCTACATACTCTTTCCTTCTTCGACACTCATTTTCCATCATCTACATACAGTAAAATGGAAACTTTCCATCATCCACACACACACACACAGATACATATATAAATATATTCATACACAACTCAATTCTTTAAAGTAGCAAACACATGAACTTTATTAGGGCATGAATAACGACACATTTTAATAACAATTTTTAAAATTATATTTATATCAAAAATACAAAAGTATAAAATTTAATCAGTCAATACACATTACTAACTTCTTATATATACCCTGAAATTCTAAGTTCATCAAATATAGCCCACGTTTCTTTGATAACTGATAAAATTTCGTCATCTTGCGAAACAAGTAAAAGTCGCAACCTGTTCACCAACACGTTCGGGTCTTTCCACGAAATATAATCAATTTCACTTGATGACACCATCTTCTTCGATTGTTTGCTGAACATATTCTGAAAATCGTTGTAATAATGATTATGATAAGCTGTATCATCATCATCGCTGCTGTCCACATCTTTATCAAACACACTGACATCTTCATCTTGCATATCCCAGTATTTCGAATTTTTTGACATTGGAGTACCGTCATTGACATCAAGCTTACTTGCTAATTTTCCAAAAAAAAAATATTCCAAAGTCCGTAGAAGTCTACTATAAGACGTCTTGTCACTTTTTCTGGAGATGTTACTTTCATTATCTTCTACCTTACTTATATCTCCAACACCATTTAAGCTATATCCTTTCTCAAGACCTGGAGAGATTTTAACACAATCGCTTTTAAGACTAGGTCGATCAATTTCATTGTAAGACATACTGTCCCCGAGCTTCGCTTTACAAGTTTTATAGTGTCTTTTTAAATTCTCTCTTCGTGTCATCCGCCTACCACACTTGCCACAACTTAGTATTTGACGGAATGGACTTTTAACACAATCGTTCTTTTCATGTCTACGAGCATTATAGCTTTTATCAAAGTATTTGCTACAGTATGTACAATGTCCTTCAGATCGAGATCGATATTTGAGTATCGTACCTTCACTATACTGTACGTACTCCATAATGGTTGAATAGCCACTAAAAGTATTATTTAGGTACTTCGTATTTTTATGTATGAACATTCATCAATTATTTACGAAAAAAAGATTTTTTTTCTCATTTTGACTAAAAAACTCATGTTCCACGTAGTTTTACTACCCACCTTCATATTTCCTCATATGTTATGGTGTAAAAGCAACCAAAGTTGGTTGTAGGTTACGGAATACTCACTCACGATCTGTTGAAAAAGGTGTGCTTCCCTAGATCTCAAGAGGAAGAACATTGACCTTATTTAAAAATTTGCGAATAATATCATGCCCTAGCAAGAATCACAAGATAATCTATTCTCATATTAGCAACCATCATGTATCAGTTGTCTGTATATGCAGTCTCTGTTGTCTGTATAAGTAGACAATGTTTTGTGTGGGATGCGGGATGCTCCCTAACGATCGCAACAGAAGGAGGGCTTCGCTAGAACTCAAGGGGAAGGGAAATCTTCGTGTGTGATAGCTTTTCCCAATTGTTTCAAGACATAGTAATCGTCTGATTAATGAACTTTGGTTTTTGTGTGATTTCCACCTGTTAAAATTCTTTTTTAAGTGTTGATTTGATAATATGACTTCGGAAATTTATACGAAACTCTGAATAAAATTACCTGTCTTAGACACCAAGGACAATGCAGTTTGTCCTTCATGTTAATGCTTCTCAGCTGTCTCAAAGCATATTATTTGTCTGAGTAAAGTTATTATTTTTTAAATCCACCTTGATAAAAATATTGTAAGTGCTGATTTATTGACAGAATTTCACTGATTAAATGTAACTCTGAATAGAAATGACATGACTCATAGAGTAAAAAATTCTTCATGCAGAGCTAGATCTCTCACAAATAATCTGTAGCACTCGGCGAAAACCATCAAATGTTTAGTTAGGTATAATCAGAAACACTTGGAGAAAGCCATCAATATAATAACAAGAATAACCTGAAGCACTCGGAGAAATCCATCAGATGTTTAGTTAGGTATAATCAGAAACACTTGGAGAAAGCCATCAATATAATTACAAGAATAATCTGAAGCACTCGGAGAAATCTATCAGATGTCTATTTAGGTATAATCAGAAACACTTGGAGAAAGCCATCAATATAATCACAAGAATAATCTGAAGTACTCGGAGAAATCCATCAGATGTCTAGTTAGGTATAATCAGAAGCACCCGGAGAAAACCATCATAATATTGTCAAGAATAATCAGGAACACACGGAGAAAACCACCATAATATTGACAAGAATAATCAGGAGCACACGGAGAAAACCACCATAATATTGACAAGAATAATCGGAAGCACACAGAGAAAACCACCACATTTTTTCTTTGATATCATAAAAATACAGAAAAAAAAATATTTAAAAATAAAAATAAATTAATAAAAAATTTAAAATGACAAAAAAAAAATAAAAAAAAATAAAATTCTGGCTTGTACTAGAACTATATCTTTGCTCGAGAAGTTCACAAGCTAGAAGAATCTGTTTATTTATTTATTTAATTTTTTTTTGTCAATTTAAATTTTTTATTAATTTATTTTTATTTTTAAATATTTTTTTTCTGTATTTTTATGATATCAAAGAAAACTTGTGGTGGTTTTCTCTGTGTGCTTCCGATTATTCTTGTCAATATTATGGTGGTTTTCTCCGTGTGCTTCCGATTATTATTGTTAATATTATGGTGGTTTTCTCCGTGTGCTCCTGATTATTCTTGTCAATATTATGGTGGTTTTCTCCGTGTGTTCCTGATTATTCTTGACAATATTATGATGGTTTTCTCCGGGTGCTTCTGATTATACCTAACTAGACATCTGATGGATTTCTCCGAGTGCTTCAGATGATTCTTGTTATTATATTGATGGCTTTCTCCAAGTGTTTCTGATTATACCTAAATAGACACATTTGATGGATTTCTCCGAGTGCTTCAGATTATTCTTGTTATTATATTGATGGCTTTCTCCAAGTGTTTCTGATTATACCTAACTAAACATCTGATGGTTTTCGCCGAGTGCTACAGATTATTTGTGAGAGATCTAGCTCTGCATGAAGAATTTTTTACTTAATGAGTCATGTCATTTCTATTCAGTTACATTTAATCAGTGAAATTCTGTCAATAAATCAGCACTTACAATATTTTTATCAAGGTGGATTTAAAAAATAATAACTTTACTCAGACAAATAATATGCTTTGAGACAGCTGAGAAGCATTAACATAAAGGACAAACTGCATTGTCCTTGGTGTCTAAGACAGGTAATTTTATTCAGAGTTTCGTATAAATTTCCGAAGTCATATTATCAAATCAACACTTAAAAAAGAATTTTAACAGGTGGAAATCACACAAAAACCAAAGTTCATTAATCAGACGATTACTATGTCTTGAAACAATTGGGAAAAGCTATCACACACGAAGATTTCCCTTCCCCTTGAGTTCTAGCGAAGCCCTCCTTCTGTTGCGATCGTTAGGGAGCATCCCGCATCCCACACAAAACATTTTCTACTTATACAGACAACAGAGACTGCATATACAGACAACTGATACATGATGGTTGCTAATATGAGAATAGATTACCTTGTGATTCTTGCTAGGGCATGATATTATTCGCAAATTTTTAAATAAGGTCAATGTTCTTCCTCTTGATATCTAGGGAAGCACACCTTTTCAACAGATCGTGAGTGAGCATTCCGTAACCTACAACCAACTTTGGTTGCTTTTACACCATAACATATGAGGAAATATGAAGGTGGGTAGTAAAACTACGTGGAACATGAGTTTTTTAGTCAAAATGAGAAAAAAAATCTTTTTTTCGTAAATAATTGATGAATGTTCATACATAAAAATACGAAGTACCTAAATAATACTTTTAGTGGCTATTCAACCATTATGGAGTACGTACAGTATAGTGAAGGTACGATACTCAAATATCGATCTCGATCTGAAGGACATTGTACATACTGTAGCAAATACTTTGATAAAAGCTATAATGCTCGTAGACATGAAAAGAACGATTGTGTTAAAAGTCCATTCCGTCAAATACTAAGTTGTGGCAAGTGTGGTAGGCGGATGACACGAAGAGAGAATTTAAAAAGACACTATAAAACTTGTAAAGCGAAGCTCGGGGACAGTATGTCTTACAATGAAATTGATCGACCTAGTCTTAAAAGCGATTGTGTTAAAATCTCTCCAGGTCTTGAGAAAGGATATAGCTTAAATGGTGTTGGAGATATAAGTAAGGTAGAAGATAATGAAAGTAACATCTCCAGAAAAAGTGACAAGACGTCTTATAGTAGACTTCTACGGACTTTGGAATATTTTTTTTTTGGAAAATTAGCAAGTAAGCTTGATGTCAATGACGGTACTCCAATGTCAAAAAATTCGAAATACTGGGATATGCAAGATGAAGATGTCAGTGTGTTTGATAAAGATGTGGACAGCAGCGATGATGATGATACAGCTTATCATAATCATTATTACAACGATTTTCAGAATATGTTCAGCAAACAATCGAAGAAGATGGTGTCATCAAGTGAAATTGATTATATTTCGTGGAAAGACCCGAACGTGTTGGTGAACAGGTTGCGACTTTTACTTGTTTCGCAAGATGACGAAATTTTATCAGTTATCAAAGAAACGTGGGCTATATTTGATGAACTTAGAATTTCAGGGTATATATAAGAAGTTAGTAATGTGTATTGACTGATGAAATTTTATACTTTTGTATTTTTGATATAAATATAATTTTAAAAATTGTTATTAAAATGTGTCGTTATTCATGCCCTAATAAAGTTCATGTGTTTGCTACTTTAAAGAATTGAGTTGTGTATGAATATATTTATATATGTATCTGTGTGTGTGTGTGTGGATGATGGAAAGTTTCCATTTTACTGTATGTAGATGATGGAAAATGAGTGTCGAAGAAGGAAAGAGTATGTAGAATTAAGTATCGATGACGGAAAATGAGTGTTGAATTGAGTGTCATCGATGGAAAATGAGTGCCGAATTGAGTGTCGATGATGGAAATTGAGTGTCGAATTGAGTGTCGATGATGGAAAATGAGTGAGGAATTGAGTGACGATGATGGAAAATGAGTGTCGAATTGAGTGTCGATGATGGAAAATGAGTGTTGAATTGAGTATCGACTATGGAAAATGAGTTTAGATTATGGAAAGTGAGGGTTGAATTGAGTGTCGACTATGGAAAATGAGTGCTGAATTGAGTTTAGATTATGGAAAGTGAGTGTTTAATTGAGTGTCGATGGTGGTTAATTTGCATTTGTGTGAATGTTAATAATGGAAAATGAGTGCCGAATTGAGATTAGATTATGGAATGTGAGTGTCAGTGATGACAGATGAGTGTAGAATTCCTTGCATCCAGCACTGTGTATGTGTAGCTAGGTTCTGAAGGTTCAATGGGTCCCTGGTCCTATATAAAAGTAAACTTTGCTAACATGTTCACTGTCAGGCTTATTTAATTAGCAGTCGGCATGCTGTTAAATATTCGAATGTAAATAAATAATAGTATGTTATTTGACTTCTTTTAGTTAATGTGTGCTGGGTGTAGTCGAGTAGGCTGATGGAAGTAAGTGAGGAGCTTAATGTAGAATGGTCATGTGTTGATGAATATGTTGGTGACCTACTGTATGTGCATAAATCGAATGCTAGTGGTCTGATAATATTTTGGGTTATTTACGAAGATTTTTATCGATGTGTGCTATGAAAAGCTTAAAAATGTCTAGTAAAATTAAAGAGTAGGTCTCTTGTTTCGGAGACTTTTGTCGTAAGGCTTAACAAGAATCGACATTGAAGGGTTAGGATTTTG
The DNA here is from genome assembly GCF_032445375.1 of Bacillus rossius redtenbacheri. NCBI lineage: Eukaryota > Metazoa > Arthropoda > Insecta > Phasmatodea > Bacillidae > Bacillus > Bacillus rossius. The sequence continues at coordinate 39,896,621 of NC_086330.1, read as the reverse complement.
AAGATGTGTGGTACTGAGCATGTCTTGGCTGTAGCTATATCAGCACTGAAGCTCCCCTGAACTGTAGATGAGAGGTACAAAAAATAATTGACTTTGGACCTAGCCTGGTATCGGATAAAATAATTTAGTCATGTGTTGTAGAAATTTGGAGTCAGTTGGAGGTTATGTGTAGCTGTACATAATAAAATTTACATTTGAGTAGTTTAAATTTTGTTTGGATTCTGAAAGTTCCATTGATTACAGACTCTTGCTCCTCTTGTAGGTCTAAATGAACCTTGTATGTATGATGTGTGATTAGTTGATTGAATATATAATGTAAATTCTTATTCCTTGAAATTCCTAATTTTTTTAAAAGTAATAACAATGGATGATGTATTGCCTTGCGTATTATACAAGCGAACATTGTTATTTAAGCGAGTCTTAGACAGCAGGTCCCTCGGTCCACCTCTTGTAGTGGTACAGTGCAGATCTGATGAATTGACTTGTCTGCATATAAGTCTGGTATATGAATATTGATGTGTATCCGAACTCAATGGTAGCAACGTCGAAATCGGTACAAATCCCATTGGTGGCGGGGTCAACGACTGCAGAGATCTTGACGGAGGGTCTCGCATCTTCACTGGGGTCCCTGACGACGGAGGCGATGATGACGAAGCAGATCCCTATGACAACGATGAGGGAAGCTCCAGAGATTCCGATGGTAACGAAGCTACCATCTCCAGAGATCCCGATGATGGCTGTATCTACTGTCTCTTCACTCCAAGAGACTTCAATGTGCTCATTATCGAACGCAGAGGAGACTCCGATACCTGCAAATACACCGCATTTCGTAAATAAAACATTTTGTGAGCAATTCCCAGCTTCTGCATCAGTCGTGTATACTTCAGATTCTTTGGCATCCAGTACAGATGATCTGTCAATGTCGACTGGGAAATCTCCAGCTCATGCAACATACGGGACTTCGTCGTCTACAACAGCAGTGCACATTGAAAGTAATATACTTTCCGAGCCGTCGGTGACTAACGGTCTAACGACGAGACATCTGTGTACGTACTGCAGCAAAAGTTTTAAATACCGACAACATGCAAGAAGGCATGAAAATCATGTCTGTAGAAGAAACGTTAATCATTTGACATTTCCGTGTGAGCCATGTGGTGTACATTTGACAAACAAAAGTAATTTGATTAGGCATTGTAAAAGCAAAGTTCATTTGCAAGTTGTACATCGGGGAAGCGATGGTTATTGCGATGAGTATCTGTATCAGTGCCGCTACTCTGGTAAACGTTTTGAACGAGTACGAAGTACACGCATCCATGAAAGGCATGGCTGCGGAAGAAATCTTGACCGTGTAAAATTTCTGTGTGAGAAGTGCGGTGTACAGGTTACACGAAAATTTTACTTGAAAAAACATTATCAATTTTGTAAAGGAAGGTCTCTAGCATAATTTCTGGCCCTCTAAGGTGTTACACTCCTGAACTGATGTATCGTGATCTGTATGAATTATTTGTATTTTGTCACTCTTAATACGAACTATAATTTATTTTAATAATATTGAATGTCGCATGGACTGAGAAATGTAAAAAATATATATACAGTGTCAGATTTTATTGTGTATAAATGTACAATTTTAAATAAATTATAGAATTAAAGAATTTTTTATTTATTTTTTCCTAACCTACATCGTTTATCTTAATGTAATAAACTATATGTGACACGTAATTTAGGTCGTTTTGTAATGCGCGTTATGTCTTGTTTGTGTGTATTATTTTGTTTTACCAATAATGCTGAAGACAGTTTTTTTTTTTCGCTAAAATTATTTTTGTCTGGGTATGTCATCTGCATTCTTATGATTTTTTATGTGAGATGATTTGGTAATGTGCAGGTACAGGTAATGCAGTAACATTAGAGCAAATCTGATATGAACTTGATTTATTATTTCTGAGAAATAATTTATTACTTCCCGAAATAAAACTAACAGACTTGTGGGAAATTTATGGTCTTAAATCGTAACATGTCATTTATTGGTGTACACTACGGAGGTGATATTACAAAATTAAATAAAGTTAATCAATTGACCACACTTCGGGGTATGCTGGTGCACTGGATGGGTTGTATCAGTAAGATTCCGGATACTTGGTAAACGATTCTTCGTCCAAGTTACTCACTCCTTCGTTGCTGATTACTAACATGAATTTTTAAAACATGAAAAAAATAATATATACTGGCCGGGGTCTTGATTTAAAATATTTTGGCGCTTATAATTATCGGAGTAACGACTTTCACAGTATGGTATGTAGGGTTCGACTCCTCTCGTATATGTGGTACAAATTTTTTTTGTTGGTAGCGAGTTATACATGTGTAAGCTAATTTTCTGCTCTGGTTCAGTGATGTATACTTTAAAGTGGTTCCAGCAAGTACTTTACGTATGCTGGATTACGATTTTACTGGAGTTTTACGTGAAATGGGTTGGAAGGCTAGTGACGTGATGTATGCATGTCTTGAGCAAACATGTGACTGTCGCAGCATTCTGCTAGCTTGCAACTCCCGCGCGAGGGGTCAATGTTCAATTGCGGGTGATGGTAGGCGTGTCTCGATCGTGTAGTCTCTGCCTTTATCCTTGAGAATTTTTTTTTTTTTTTTTTTGAGGTTGACGTGCTTGAATTTATGTACTTTTGACTACTCGCACGTGAATAAGTTTGAATTCGTGTGCATTGTAAGATATTTTTCTACATGAGGTAAGAAAAATACATAGATGCTACATTGACTGAGATAGGTATCGAACACATTGTTCTTACCCTATGAGTGACTAGCACTTGTTTGACCTATCTCCACTAACCCTCGTTTACTTTGTGATATAGATGGGACATGGTTGTTTTCAGACAGATGATGGTTAAAATGACTTGGACAAAGTGTCCTTTGTAGAAATTACTATGTGTGGTAATTATTTTAGTCGAAGAGATAATTTAATAAAACACGTAAAATTAATGAGAAGGTTTTTTATGTGTAAACAAATCATTGATAGGATGGATTTGAATGTAGAACAGGCAGTATACCACATCTCTTGAAGAACACTGTATGGTATATATAATGAAAGACTCTTGGGCTCAAGAAACTAAACTATATGTGGAAAGGATGATGCGGTTCCTAAGATTAAATGAAAGGAACTTTGATGTTTTTTTTTCTATATACTAAGATGATTTAATTGAGTTTGTGATGATGGGTTGACAGATTAAATAATAAAACTGGGACTCATAGGCTTTTATAGATAATGGGAATGGAGCTCACAAGATCATAGATTGTGGTACATCTCTGACACCTGAAATGAGGAAACGATATCATAATATGAGTGATATTGATGCAACTCATGATAATATTGATGACAGCTATGATGATTTACATCTGTGACAGTGACACGGACGCGGATATTTTAAGACAAATAATATTATTAATATAGAAAAGATAGAAGCCGTAGCACGCCGATCGTGACGAGAAACAAATATTGAAGGATGATGATGGTTTCGGGAAGACTGAAACTAATGAAGGTATCAAGACTGTGAAAAGTGAGAATACATTCAAGCCTATATTTAGGAGATCCTCCATACTTTGTATAAATGGTGGACTCCTGAAAAGGAAGCATACAGGCGATGAAGACACTTCGACATCAAGGTTATTGAGTTCTTGCAGTAATCTGGGTGAAGACGATTTCTTCTACGGTGATTGCTACAGTGACTCTGAGTCTGTTTACAAAGGCATAGACTGTGATGCAGAACCTAAAGCTGACAAGATCGAAGAATGTGGTGGTGTTCTGAGACCGAAGCTATGGAAACGTCGTGTTATAATAAATAAATATGATCAAGCTTGTGATGATCGCTGGCTCGATGATGAAAGTAACCCTGAGGTTGGTGTTAAAACGGAAGACACCAGAGATCATAATATTTATAATAAACAAGCAATGAAGATGGTGGCAGAAGAGATTGATTCCACATCATGGAAAGATCCAAAAATATTGGTTGACCGGCTAAGACTGATGGTGGCATCTGTTCGTAGAGGGAACTACTCGCATATCGTGGAAGTAACAACCATACTTAAAGAACTTCGGAACGCTGGCTACATACAATAATCTTTTGATTAACTGTCATGTGTGTACCAATGAAAAATAAAATGAATTATTTATATTTTAAAAAAGTATGATTTATTTCTTGTATCCTGATTTCCAAATAAGCCTGTGTTTCCGCTACTGTATGTGTGATCATTTCGTTTCCTGTGTGTACTGTGTGTACGTTCCGTTTTCCTGTGTGTACGTTCCGTTTACTGTGTGTACTGTGTGTACGTTCCGTTTCCTGTGTGTACATTTCGTTTTCATGTTTGTACATTTCGTTTTCCTGTGTGTACATTTCGTTTTCCTGTTTGTACATTTCGTATTCCTGTTTGTACATTTCGTTTTCCTGTTTGTACATTTCGTTTTCCTTGTGTACATTTCGTTTTCCTGTTTGTACATTTCGTTTTCATGTTTGTACATTTCGTTTTCCTGTTTGTACATTTTGTTTTCCTGTTTGTACATTTCGTTTTCCTGTGTGTACATTTCGTTTTCCTGTGTGTACATTTCGTTTTCCTGTGTGTACGTCCCGTTTCCTGTGTGTACTGTGTGTACGTTCCATTTTCCTGTGTGTACGTTCCGTTTCCTGTGTGTACTGTATGTACGTTCCGTTTTCCTGTGTGTACGTTCCGTTTACTGTGTGTACTGTGTGCATGTTCCATTTCCTGTGTGTACATTTCGTTTTCCAGTGTGTACGTCCAGTTTCCTGTGTGTACTGAGTGTACGTTCAGTTTCCTGTGTGTAGATTACGTTTTCCTGTGTGTACTGTGTGTACATTGCGTGCTGGAGCCGAGTAGACTTGTATCCATGTAGCTTCATAGACATGTAGTTTTGTAGCCATGCGGTCTTTTAGTCATGCAGTCTCTCAGCCGTGTATAACTCGGAACCAGCTAGATCCTTTTAGACTCGTAGCCTTGTAGCCTCGTAGTCTCTTAGACTCGTAGCATTGTAGCCCAATATCATTGGAGCTGTTGAAAGAAAAGGTAGTTGGAGCATTTGGAGCTGTTGGAGCCATTTGGAGGCTGTTGGAGCATTTGGAGGCTGTTGGAGCATTTGGAGCTAAGAAGTAGTCGTTGCACGTCTATGCAAAGTTAAATGTTTATAAGTTTGCTGGCTTTCGCAAGTGATTCTGTAGTAGGATAGAAATTGTGTAATAAATATTATGTTTGTAAAAGACTTTGTGGTGTTTTATTTCTCGAACCTTACGCTTTTCTGGTATTTAAATTAAATTTATTTTAGCTTCGTCCAGGATCGTGCCAAGGACCTTAGACGACCTAATTAATCAGTATATTGTTTGCAAATTTATTTAATGAATTTTTAACTTTTTCCTGAAGTTTTAGTTTAATTATTACGAAAATTCCAAGATGTTGGTCTTTATGTCGGATAGGATGATGGTAGTAGAGGATTTAAAGTCTCTTAAGAATGTTGAACATGGTTTATTGAAATTATTTTTTTTTCATAAAATTAAACATTATTGCATTGTTCGAGTATCGAACCAAGGACTGGAGCGGATCGAATCAATATGTAAGTTAATGAGTTAATTTTTTGATGAATTTTGAACTTTTTCCCGAATATCTAGCTACATTATTACACGATTTCAAGATGGCTGCCGAATTTCAAGATGGCGGGGGCTCCTCGGTAATAAATGATTACTGCACTCTAGCGGGTTAGAATAAGACGAGTACACACACAAGATGGAGTACTCCAGAAGGTGGTAGCTCCTGGTAGCATGTACTGAACATAAAATGATGGATCCATGATGGTCGTCAAGGTCAAAGTCAAATAACAAGGTCAAGGTCAAATTCCAAGGTCAAGGGCCAATTTCAAGGTCAAGGTCAAATTTCAAGGTCAAGGTCAAAGTTTAAGGTGAACAGTTGAGGACAAAGGTATGGTGACCTGATAATTATACAAACATGGTATCAGCACACTCTAGCGGACGAAAACAAGATGGTGGTCTCCAGCAGGTGATTTCAAGATGGCGGACATGATGTCATACCAGTTGATGATATATACCTTGGTATTGTTGGTGGTAGATCAGTCTAGGTAGCTTTCATGGAGGAAGGATAGATCGTTTACTCTCGCCGGGAATCGAACCAAGGACGTACATCGATATAATAAAACAGAATTCAAATACGTAAATTTTTTGATGAATTTTGGAATTTTTTTCATTAAAATCGGATAATAAATAAAGATTTTCAAGATGGCATCCAAATTTCAAGATGGCGGACATGATGTCATACTAGGTGAAGATATGCATACTTTGACATGAGTGGTAGGGGTAAGTCAGTCTGCCTGCAGCCACCATTGAGGAAGGAGCCTGTCGCCATTTTTATTTATTTTTGACCTCGTCGGGTTCGAACCGAGGACTCTGAGCTCCGTGTCTAAAAAGTACAATTTTTAAAAAAAAATATTAAAATTTTATTAATTTAATTTTTTGAAAAATTTTAAAAAAAAATTCATTAAAATCGGATAATAAATAAAAAAGTTAAAGATGGCGGACGTAACGGAAATCGCAACGGTGACGTCATAATCCAAAATGGCGGATCCAAGATGGCGGAAAGTTCGAGAAAACAAAATGATGTCATCCAAGATGTCGGATCCAAGATGGCGGATCCAAAATGGCCACCGGGGTCAAGGTCAAAGTCAAAGCTCCCCACAAGTGGCTCAGAGCGGCATGACCTTGGGGGAATTTTAGCCACTATGGGGACATTTCTAACTGCTGGAATTTTTGAGGACTAAAACGGGAAATTTTCCCTCGGATCGGGAATTTTTCCCTCGAAAACGGGAATTTTTTTCTTAAAACGGGAAATTTTGAGTCATTTTGAGTCAATTTTGAGGAATTTTGAGGAATTTTGAGTCAAAAATGGCCGCCGTGACGTCACAATCCAAGATGGCGGTCGGCTCCACGGGCTCCACAGCCAGAAGCCAGTGCCAGAAGCCCCTATTATATACTACTTTTAAATATCGCATCAATTTCAATTACATGTGAAAGTGTGGCTTTCGCAGGGAATAAAAACTTTGTGCCGACAGTCTGTACAGTTCGATGAAATGCAATGTGCAAATACGACATCGTACTCGCTAAAAATAGGTCGAATGGCTTGCTTTTATTAGTCTGACGTAACTATATTGATTTATTCTATACATGAACCACTATTTAGCAAAACCTATTTTCGTTGCCAAGCGAGATAGTAAAGCATTCGGGCTATCTTGAAAGGCTGTCAAATAGTAACGTCTTTGCGCATTTGATACTTTGATCATGTCAGAAATACGAGAATCCGAGACCTCCGCGCGAAGGTCGATGCAACTTGGTAACCAAGTAATTTATTTTTTCGCTCTTTATATACTGTTTGGCTAGGTTTCGAAATGCATTTGAGTATTTAGGTGTGGAGAGCCTTGAGAACAGTATGCATTTGGTTTTCAGTACACAAAGCGTGACTGGTATGACAGAAATTTGAAGTGATATGTCTCCTGTTTGACGAAAAATCGATCGGAGCCTTTAAGATAAATATAAAACTGTGTTCGCTTTTTTCGAGCACAATGAGCCCATACATACATTTGAATTCCTGGAATGTCATGTCAGTGTTAATGTGGTTGTCGTAGGCGTGGCGCAAGTTAATTTTGTCTATACGAAACAACACAATGACGTTTTCATTATTACGCATCAAATGTTTGAAGTATCTTGCAGTACGTCTGACACAGGTAAACTCTTCTTTTGTGTGTGTTCCCATGGAAAAATATTCATGAATCAGGCCTTGCTTCTCGCACACAACGTCGTCATATGCAAAGATGGAATCACTATGAGGGGCCAAATTTGCATTGTCAGTAAATGACAAATACTCCAGGCCTTCCAACGACCGTACAATTGTAGCCAAACTTTGGTACTTTGGCTGCTGCGGTGACTTGGAATAGAGATACAAGTTTTCGAACCGAAGACCGTTTGGTTCTTCCAAAAAACTCAGTAGAACGCATGCTTTGCAACAATTGGACGGCCATGCGACGTTGCATCGTATGGCAACAGATCCTTGTCACGATTTTCGTGCACTGGCTTCGTCGGAATGCGTAATGCGCACAGGCAAACAAACTTTCTGTTTGACGACTCTCATAGAAATAACGAAATTCTATAAAAAAGTTAATACTTTTAGCTCAGTTATTCGTAATAGCTCGATGACGTAAGAACAACAGACGCAACGGTACCGTTGTGACGTAATAAATGGCGGAAAGTTCTAGGGAACAAAATGTCATCCAAGATGGTGGCTGGAGTCAAAGTTACAGTCAAAGTTTAAGGCTATCTTAGATGGCCGCTCAGACGTCACAATCCCGTGTGGCTTAAATCGACCCCGCTCCGGCACCAGTTTCCGGAAGAACTATTGTATACTTTTATATACTATTTGTAACGATCACCCACTTTTACGTGATAAAAATTCCAAGGCTCTTAAATAATAATTAATCGCTCGACAAGTCAATATAAAAATAATTAAACTAGACGATCTGTTCTGATTAATATTACCCGTATAACTAACTGGCATGTAAGGGTGAGTTTAATTAGAGTTTCTTTAAATGTATGTAGGTTTAAATGCTTAATTCTTGAGGATCAATAATGTGTGGAAACATTTCTTGCTTTATGTGGAAATTTTTTTTTAGCATTTATATAAATTATTTTTATTTTTATGACTATGCGCAGAACTATGTTCTTTAAAGTGTTATCAGAATAATTTAGTATAGGCCTTACTTTTTTCTTGTTGAGGGGGGGGGGGAGTGGAGGGTGTTAATGACTTGAGAAAATTAATATTTCTCCGCGATTTCTCTAAAAGATGGGGTTTAGAATGTTTTGAATGAAGCCAGTAGCGTTTTTTTTTAATACGGTAAGAGCTGCCTGAATTTAGTCTGAGACTTCAACATTTATATCTAAGTTAAATATTGGAGTCCAACCGAATTTTCAGATATTTCCAAGTGAAAAAATTAATGAATTTAAGAAAAATTTAAATAATTTTTTGTACAAATAATATTAAATTATAAGTTGTGGACATCTAAATCCTAGTATGTAGTGTGAAAGCGCAAATAAATATTCTTTAAAAAAAGTATAGCCTAATTGTAATCACAGAATATTGTTTTGAACTTCATGAATTTATAATTTAATGAATATCTTTTTCACAGCAATATTTTATTAAGATCGAATTTACATGAAAAATAGTACTGATTAAATATCATTTTTAATGAAAGTAATTTATTTTTACGTATATTCTTTTTTTTATAAAAATACAATTTTTATTGAACACGCAATATTATATTGCGTTCCTTTGATACCTTAAATGGTATCCGAGATCACTGAATTTATTCGGAAAGTTTTAGTAAATAAAAGTTCTTTATATATTTTAACTACTCATGCAAAATTGCCTTCAAAATTATAGATTTTTATGTTTCTAACATCTAATAAAGTGCGATGTAATAGACGGTTTACACTTCTAAATAACATGAAAATAATAAAAAAAATATACATTATTTTAAAAATTTCGTCATTTTCAAATACCGCTGTGAAAAATTCCGTTTGTTAACAAATAGAATAACTTAGGCGAATAACAGTGAAAAACAAATTCATTAACTTTTACGGTGGTTTATGAAGAAAAAATAAATATATAGATTTATTTCAAATCCACATGAAGGGGGAAGAAGGTAAAACATCATTCAGATGCAAGGATATCAGATTTTAATTTCAACGTGCACCAGTTTAGTTAATGTGAACGCTTAGCTCGTTAATGAAACGTACGTTTGTTACTATCCAAATTGCATATGAGCAGGAAAAAATTAATATAGAAATATTTTTAATTATTAAGTTTTTAGAATTTTTTTTAGAAAGGAGAAAGGTTTCGCGTGATCATTACAAAACGGAAACCTTGTTTTTAATGAAAGGTTGGTAGTCATGTTCTGTGTACCATGTCACAGATATTAATAATGTTTTATTACAAGCGGGCCGGGCACCAACTTTTCAGAATTATTTTTTAGACAGCACGCACCGAAAAAAAAAAAATTCTAAGGAGAGAAATGAAACACACACGCAATGCAAAGTAACGAATAGAAACAAATATAAAACATCGGTTTTTATTACATTCACCTCGAGGCTCATGCGAAACCAATTCAATAAAGTTTCATAACAGATAGAAGGCAAATTGTTTTTCCCAGAATGCAGGGGGGAAAAAAATAAAAATCCGACCAGAATATATCTAGAAATTTTTAACACTCGATTCGTCTTGAAGGTTGGCTGTGGGTCGCAAAGTCGAATTCTGGCACTTCTGTCTGGGGCAAATGTGCAGAATATTGAACCCATATTAGGCTGGCGTTTCAGATGCCTTCCGTTTCCTGGGAACATTAATTGTTCCAAACAAGTTCCATCATCAATTCCAAACTGCGCGTTAAGCCCATTCAATGAATCTGTTGGTTTGTGAAGCGTGTTTTATCTGTGGTGGCTCAAAATGGGGAAACTTCGCTACCTGTATAGAGTAGCTCAGGAATAAATGTTTTATTTTTATGGACGGAGAAAGGTCATTTTATGAACGTTTTTTGTTCTAGGTAAGTTAAATTTTTCATATATATATATATATATATATATATATATGAGGGATTTTTTAAACCTCCGAAAGGCTAAAAAAATCATATTTACATAACATAATAATTTTATTACTAAAAGTTCAGCTTGGATCTTACTTGTTTTCTGCATAATCGTCAACTGTCTGAAGCATTTGTTTGTCATATCGAAAATCAAGCTTCTCGATGTCTTCTGCTGTGAGGCGGATGAAATAGTCACGCGGTGCACTGGCTCCCGCGTCAAGACTTACCGCCAGAGATGCGAACTGTGCGACACAATGCGCCGCGTTGATAGTCCACCCGCCTCACAGCGCTGTCGTGAGGGAGAGGGGTATCCAAGCGCTGGCCCTGTATCTCCATTCACTGGCGGCTAACTTCTTCCAAGAAGATATCAACGAATGCCTCAATCGTTTTGGCTATTTTGTAGAAGAAATTAAGACCCTGCTGAACTATTAGTAATAAAATTATTATATGATGTAATTTTGTCTTCTTTTAGCCTATCGGAAGTTGAAAAAACAGCCCTCGTTTATATATGTGTGTATGTGTGTACGTATGTGTATGTTGTGTGTGTTTGGATATCCTTGTAGTTTTAAAAATTTATTGCCACTTTTTTTAATTGGAATGACATATTTACATCTCACATAAATCTGTAAACAATTACACATAGTAATTGTATATTTTATTGAAATAGTATAAATAAAAGTCACTATCCACGCCTGTCTGTCTGTTCGCTTACTTCTTCTAAACTACATACACAATGGATTTTCATATGGTTTTCGTCATCATTTAGAGAATTTTTTCCAAAATATTTATGTTTTGATACATTCATACAGAATTTAAAAATAGTAAATAAATACTGATGTTTTGCAATCAAGTCTTAAAATGATCCTTTTAGGTCGCTTTCATGGTTTGTGCTGACTCACACATTACTGATACATTAAACAACTGTACATGCTACAGAATTGTATGTCTTACAAAGACCTTCTGAAAACTTCGCTATAGCATTTGTCTATCATCTGAGCATGACTCACAGTAAACATTTCAATCTTTCATAATGAGTTATTTGCGTTGATTTTTTCACCGATATAGTATATATAATTCCTTATCCAATGAAATATGTCAGTTACATTTGGCATTTATTTAAAATCAAATGTGACCTTTATACCACGAGGACAAATATTTCAACATTGTTTACATAGAAATTCTTTAGTTATGGGCAGTGCGTGTAAGTATGTGTATAATTTTTTAACTTACGAGCAATTGACACTTATAATTACTTACTTATTAAATACAAATGAGGCCACATTAGTAGAATGCATCCGTGCGAAGCCGGGGAGGGTCACTTTAAGACAATAAGTGGATATATATTTATTTTATTTTATTTTCTGGTGCCAGACAAAGATCCATAAACATGTATATAATAAAGACTTAGTCGTTTCTTCAGTGGGATGTTACCGCATTTAATCTTGCCTCCCATTATTGCATGGTTCAATCGTATATATATTTTTTTAATTGGTTCGTATTTGCCTCGAAAGCCTTGGGGGAATATTGAACAAACCGTAATGAAATATCAAGGGTCATTCAAGTGTACAAAAGCTTCAAAACTATAGACCATCCCTTGGTAATAATGAAAATTAAGCATGTCTCTATCTATAGTGCTACTCTAAACATAGTACATTAAATATGAGGTACGATTGTCCACTAGCAAAGAGACTTGGGAACAGCTGCGCATAAATAAATGAAAAGCACCTCAACGGGGGTGGGACAGAAGCATCCATTTCTTCCTTGCAACTTACGTTTTGGTCCATAGTGTCCACGCTCCAGTGAAACAATTTTTTTTTGTGGATACAAGGATAGAAATCGTTTCAAATTAGGCAGAGTATTTCACTTTACTCTACTTAAGAATCGTGTCATGTCCGTTAGTTTGTCTAAATAATTATTCAAAAATGTCTAATTTGTTTTTAGACGCGTCGAAGGCAAAGAATTCAACGGTTGACATCAGTCACCATCTTCAGGCTGGTAGTTATAGTGGGTAGCTGCTAACCTGAAGATGACGACTGAAATATTGACCGAAACGTCGGTGAAATCCTCGCCTTCGTCACTGCTACAACCTAGAAGCAAAGCAATTCCAAACAATGGTCGCGAAAGCATGCGATTTTTTTTTTAAGTTGTGACGTAGTAAATGTATTAGAAATATTTGTGTGAATGGGTAACTAGATTTAAAAATAAATTTCACAAAACACTGATTTCACTGGCTAAATGTTAAGTATAAAACTCAAATAAGTAAAACATTTTTATATAAATAGCGAATAGCTTAGTTAGGTCATAAATTCACAAAGTTAATAATAAAAAATAAAACTAGAAAAATTAATTATTTTGAATCCATTTGGAATTTATAGTACGTATTATAAGATTTTATGTCTTAAACAAAAATGTTATCTCCTACTTTATCTATATTTTATAAGCCTTATACGCTATTAAATTATTTCCTCTGAAGCGTTAGCAAATTAAGACTGTTAATTGATCGTCATCAATATTGATATTACGAAGACAGCCCAAGGACTTATTTGGCAGATATATTATAGTCCTGTACCCACCAGGGAAGGTTTGGTTGCACAGTTATCAAAGGGCGTGCGTCAAATAAGATCAGAGTGATACTATGAAATGTTAAGTATCATCTGAAAATACTGTGGCCTTAAAATTGCATAAAAAAGTTTTGAAATTATTGATATCTAGTCCTGTGTGTGTGACAGAAAATTTTATTGCATAATCAAAAATATAATTTAAATTTAATAATTGAAGTGCCTATAAAATATTAAACTTAGTTTTGAAGACTGTAATGAATAATCCCAAAAATGTGGGGTTAACATTAGCTGAATTGCACCATATTATAGTTAATTGGTTTTCATGTAAAATAATTGTTTGTCAATTATAATGAAAATTTTCACATTGTGTAAGAATTTTTCCTTGCAATTTAAGTTTGTTAATTATGCGAATGTATTTTTTTTATGTTGTGGTGACTGGTAGTATCCCGTATTAAATTTCTTATGTAATACCCCAAGTGTCTTAAAGAATAATTAAATAAGAAGGTAAAAAGATTTGGTAACTCTGAATACTGGGGCCCTCAATTAAATAACTATCCGTCAACATCAAAGGCGACACTAGGAGTAAACAAAGAAAATTTATAGACTCCCTACGAACATTTGGGAGAAAAAGGATCGTTATTATAGATTAACTAAATAAAAACAACAGTTACGTCTATAGACTTCCTTAATTAGTAATCATTGTTCTTTCTTTTTTTATAGATTAAATTTTTGTTTGTAACATCTGTTTTTCATGGATAAGTGATCTTACTTAATTTGCTCACAATTACACTTATGATATTATATTCTTTGAACTTATTTGCGATTGAGCTGGCCCTGAATGTTTAACCAAAATAACAATATTTAAATAAATGAATTAAATTAACATCGCTAACTTTACAGGTTGTACATAAAGTCCTTTCAAAACATTATATAAATTTCCTCTCCTCGAACTGCTTGAACTGTCCGCTATCTTAACTGGGTTACACTATTTTTGAGTTCGTAAAGAAAATGATAGAATGATGCGGGTATCACCCGGGGCTGTAGGTAGACGGTTATCGAGGTAGTAGGCCTAAAGATGGTGGATTCTGCTCAGGAACCGACTCCAGAGGTTCTGGCAGAGGATTTTGGTTGCCCCAAACTTGGAACCCTGTCTGAAACAGAAGTCCAAATTCCAAAGAATCAGACCGGTTTCCAGGCAGTATACTTAAATGGCGCATAAGGCCAATAAAGGGAAATGAAAGGGGGGGATGACGTTCAGACTTACCAAAACAGGGTATTGGTCCTGGCGCTCAGGAGAGGGCGTCTCGACTCGGAAAACCCGAACCACGATGCGCGGTAGGCACGGAAGTCATCATGAGTTAAAAATATATATATAATTTAAAAAACCAAGGTTCTCTACTTTTAACTAAACTACTGACTGGTTAATCTTAATTTTAGATAGGGACTTCATACCTCTAGTCTGAGAAGACTATATAATTCGAGATGCGATGCCGATGATTCGCCGAAGATCGCAGTTACAGAAGGTACCAGTCAGTCAGGAGGCGCGCACCGAAGTCCCTTCAGAGCGGGATATCGTCAGTATATAATAAGCGCGGGATCTCTAGAGAATGTGAGGGGGGTAGGCTCTGAGCCGAAAATTACCGAGCCCACCCGAAGGTGTCCGGCATAAAAATATGAGATCTTACTGGAGCGACTGCGCGACTCAGGTGTTATCTTTTGGTGGCGAGAAGAAGTACTAATAAATCGACTTGTGGCCGACAAGTGTATCCATGCTAGGAGTATATGGAGTAACCAGTGCTGCCACCTAGCGGCCCGAGACATAAGGGGGAGAAAGGTTGTCATTACCTCCGCGCGAAAGCGCTGGTGTCGGCGCTGCCGATGCCCACAAGTGGCGTTAGTGACCACAGCCGTCGCTAGATGTCGGTAAAGTCCAGAATCGTATCTGCGGCTGTCAAGCCTGAGATGGCCTTGAATTCGGTTACTGTCCCCGGGAGTTCACAAGTGGTCATCGCTCCTGGCTTCAATTCTGAGAAGAAAGGGTGGCGGAGCAAGGGGGGGATGGCTTCAAAAACGCATGGTCTGTGGGACGCAAGGCCCACGGGATCCTCCTGCCGTGTCTTGCTGCTTGCTAGTGAACCTTATGCCGATTTGTGACAGAGTTAGCAGGGCTCAGCACTGCTCCACAAGCTGCTGTAGGCAAAAGTAGTCATGCGGAGAAATTAAGTTACCGTCCTCCGACGTGCCTATAGGCGGGAGAAATATTAGCCAGACTGCTAACCTAGCATTAGGCTGGGAAAAAAAATCAGCTCGCCCTTGAGAACAGAGGCCTGGCCGTAAAGATGTAAGAGGAGTAAAAAAAAATTTATTTACAAAAATATTTATGATAACAAAATTTTAAATAAAACGTGCCTTAATCTCTAATTTACGGCACACTTAAAAAAATATACTTTTACATATATTTTATAGTCTCCGAAAATCTACTTACTTATGTGTTTTTTTTTCTGTTGTAACGAAAAGAAATTTTCAACAGAAAACTTCAAAAGAAAGTTATAATCACTATTAAATCCGAAAGGGTGCCTCCTAGTCATTTTATCTTCCTCTTAAAAGCAAAACAAATACATAATAATATATCATAGTAATAATTTATTATAATTAATATCAAGTGGTCGTGATTGTCGAGAACGTTAAGTAAAAAATTGTACTTAGAATGTTTTTTCTCTACTTTCCGTGGTATTGTTCGCAGTGAAATCCTCATTCAGGAAAATAATAAAAATTTATTTGTAAAAATTTATAAATAACTCATAAATAATATTTTATAGAAACTATGATATAACTTATTACATGCTAAGTTAAACCATACAATCATGGCGATCACATTTCTAATAATTACATTTCATTTACATTTTATTTTCATAAACTATCACGTATTCTTAATAAATTATAGTTATGAAATTAAAAAAAAAAAAAAAACAATTTTTTGTATAGGAATATTTTTTATGAGAAATATTTACATATATAGTTCCCACAGATTGTAAATTTCCCACGTGCTATTTTACCAAGGGTTATTTCGTACTGGAGACGATCTAGGAGGAGTCCCAGCTGCAGATAGCCATGCTTGTTTGCCTTGGGCGTCTCTCATCACAGCATGCAGGGGCGTGACCCACGGGCCGCTTCTGTGACGTCACCATGGGCGATTACCCGTAAGAGTAAGTGCGCGTGTGACCCGCGGAGTGAAGGAGAGAAGGGGGGCCAGCGATTAACATTGAAATCATCCCCCCCCCCCTTCCATTTCCACACATACGACCACCCCCCACCCCTCCCTTCTAGATCCCATGCCATCAACGCGGCGCTGGAGGGTGTGAGCTACGAGGTGGTTCCAGAGTGTGATTAATGACCTCGTGTGGGCCCAGCGGGCTTGCCACGAGGCCCGGCTGCGAAGCTACCGCTGTTCGCGGCGACAGATGACAACGTTTACGAATTTTTTTTTCTAAACGCCTCCTCTCATTTTTTTTCCCCTCACCCGCATTTCACATTCCCCCTATTTTTGTTTTACTCTTTATCGCGTCTGCCTCGCACATGGACGCACTGGCTTTATTTATAACTCGTCACCTCTGCGCGCCGCTAGGGAACATCGTAGACTGCCTGCCGTGAATCATTTCCCAGTGCCTGCGTTTGGTTTGTATAGAGATTGGAGAAAATTCGCGATTTAGATGACGTCTGGGGTGGACTCCACAAACCTCTACAAACTCGGACAAATACTATATAACTGCTCTTTGGTTACTGACTTGTGAGACCTGTGAGGGTTTTTCAATCGCCCAGAGTCACCCCAACTGAATTGTGGCCCATTCAAATAAGCATAATGAAGGTAAACATGATTTAATCCTAGGCTATCTTGAAATGAATCCACGCATTCTTCCGGTCTCGAAAGTTTTTCAGTTGGTAAATTATGATAATTACTTCCTACAAACAAATAAATTAATATTTGTTACTTATTGTTACCTTTTCAGATGGATTTACTTTAATCCAAAAATAACAATTAACCCTAAAATCATCAACTATTGTGTAATTTGTATTTTTTTGTTAAAAGTTACTCTAAATAGGGTAACTGTTGACTTGATGTAAGTTTTTGGACATACGCCATTGCTAAGAACTTACATCAAGTCATGCACTCCCATTGCACAAATCTTTTAAAGATAACAGGGTAACTGTTAATTCGTAAACTATAAAATTCAAAATAAAATAATTAAAATAACATGTTAACAAATACAATAAATTGTTTTAAAACAGAACTAAAATCTTAGTTTCTTGTTACATTGGAGAACCACTGAAAATTATACATGAGATATTGTAAGACAGGAGTAAAAACTTTTAAAACTCTGAAAAATTCTGCAAAGTCATATAAGATGAAATTGGTTTATCTTGTACTATGCATACACATATGTATGGTGGTTATTGATTTTCAGGTTATATAAATTAAAATGTCTTGATTTCGAGGCGATGTCTTTGTGTCGTTTTTATTTTTACCAGCCAAATAATTCATATTTAACCTTGCTTAAGTTAAAAATGATACGTTAATAATGATCCTCCTGTTTAGGAGTTGATTATAAAAAAAATTGCGGTCCAAATGCTAAAGAGAAAAAAATGACTTCAAATAAACCAGCGAAAATTTTGCAGTCACAGATTTTACGTTTTGGCAGAAGCGTCAGACAAAACAATGCGTGGGAAAATATTTTATTTGATATAAATAAATGTTTGTATTTTACATTTACGAACACACTTCAAGATAAATTAATTGCCTCGGTTTGCGATGCTTTTTACATTCCACAAAGTTTGAGTCAAAGAGAAAAGGCCTACTAATTACACTCAATTATTTTCTATTAACAAATATATCTTTGATTTCTTCAGTTGACAACGATGTTCGAGCATGACTTGTTCCACCAGCCTTCTTTGTAATTATCAGAGCATAAGTCGAGATGTCTGAGGAGAGAAAGAACAAACAGGCTCGATTTGTGCTCGATGAAACAATGTTGAATGGGAAAGTGAAGAGGGAATGAAGGAGGTGGAAGAATGTGATTCGCGGGGTGAGGAGAACTGCCCTGGGATTGGCTACCGGCCAGAACTCGCCTGATAAATGAGGGTAGCTTGGCATTTTGTTAGCGCGGTAATGAACGTAAGAAGGTTTAACTGGAGTTTTACCGATCGGAACCTTAATTTAATTATCGGTTTCACTTTATTTACAGGTAAAATATTAATTTAATGAAATTAATTTAATTTTTAAAGTATAAAATTATAAATAAAATGATTTTTATTCAACCAATAATAATCAACTAAATAATTTCAAAAAATATTTTAACGTGGTTTGAAACGTGTCAGTGTCTCTTATACTTTAGTTTTGATTTACTTGCAATAAAATAATGTCATGGGAAGAATGTTTATTAATTACATGGACAATAAATTAATAAGAAATGTTTGGAAAAGGATTAAAAATATTATTCTCAACATTTTTTTTTCGTATATGCTGAATCAAAATTTGTTTTACAAATACTTGTAGAATTTTTCGTTTGTATATTATATCCTTTTATTTTGTCTTCACGTTTCGTCAAATAGGTACCAAGTAACTGGAGACGGAAAAAAAGATTATGCTATTTGAAGTTAAGATAGGATAATGTTTGTGAAAAAATACCATATGAGCGTTAACCTAAAATATTCTGGAAATCATTTTAAAAAAAGATATTAAATTTTTTTGGACTGAGATCCAATCCCCAGGCACCAATATAGGCCTAATTCAATTCCAAATTTTAACTTTTGTCCTAACTGGACCATCTATAATTTAACCAGTTTTTACTTTTCAGCAATCTTTAGCTTCAGGAAGCAAATGAAAATTATTAACTATATCTTCACAGAATAAAATTTTCTTTAATTTTACCAAATATTTCTTTGGACACCAGTTCCCACGAAATAGTGTGTAATACAACAGTAATATATATTGTAAATTAAAACAACAAATGACTGAGGTTATTTTATGCTTGCAAAAAATACGTTTTTAGAGATTAGTTTAGTACTGAATATTTCTTACTAAAATTGGCGCATAATTTTATATTTATTTGATGGTTAATTCAAACAATTTTTTTCTAAACCATGGATAAGATAATCGAATATTTAATATTTTGAATATGTTGTTTTATTTTGCTTATAAATGTGCGCAGTTAGTACTGTAAAACTATTTTTAATAATTAGAGGTACCAGGACAACGCAAAGCATAAATGCCCGGGTAATTATCCGAAACCAGTAAGTTGTGGCAGTGTGGCATTGTTTCCAGATTATGTATTGTGTTGTCTCCACACTTATACTTATTATGTTTGCGTACTTCTTTGTTGTTTCCTCGCTTGCAGCTCCACCAATGTGAAATGGCGTGTCCTGTGCGTAAAGAGTTTTGTGTTCTGCATTTTACTAGTAGTGGATCTGTAATTTCAGTTTAATGTGCGATTCTTTTTAAGTTTGACGGCCGAATTCCCTGACCGTGGGATTCCTCATAATTTGAGACGGCAGAGCTCTTTTTCGCCGGCTTCCACTTTCACGTTACATAACGGCGTGCGAATTTTTTATCCCATTTGTGATTTTATGAAAGATCTTGTCTACGTTCCGCCGCTACATAGTGATTTGCCAGAGTTGAGACACAGAACTGAAGAGGCTATTGCTTCCTTTATCTCGTAATACTATGTATTAACCAAATTGTGGTAAGATTTGGACTTAAGGTTGAATGTGTGCCGTATAGCTAAAGGTGGTCATACTGATCACTTGCCAGAAAAACGAGGTTAAATTACCTTCAGTTTGATGTATGATTTGTTATTAATAGGTAGTTTAAATCCAAATGTTATACCATTGAAACTGGGACATCCATTTATGGACAACCTTTATTTCCTGGGTCCAAAACTGAGTGTTGTTTTGTACATTGTCTCTTATTCAGCGGAAGTATATGATGAACCACTTAGGATTCACATCGCCCCAGTCCGCGGCAATGCCAGCCTCCAGAGTCACTGAGATACGTCAGCTCGTGCTGCGATTGTTGCAGGCTGAGTGGTTGGAGTCCGAGGTTGCTGGCCAATGCGCGCCGTGCCCGCCCGGGCCGTGGCCAACCACAGGCGCGCTCCTCCGCGTGACGTCACCGCGGCCGCGACCAATGCGGGAGCGGGACTTGCACAGCGCGCTCCGCCCGCAAAACTCGATTTGTCGAGGGGGAGGGAACCTAGTGGCATGACAATATTTTCGCACACTATGAGATTCATATGATGTACTAATCTAAAAGTGTTAGATGTAATGTTTCAGTGAGTCTTGTGAGGGGGATAAAAAGAGGAATTAAAGTTAAGCAAATAATATCAGGTTGTGCTTTTATAGTTTTAACTATGTTACTAGTCTCACAAATTATGTTAAAGTCATTTAAATGGTTATATGAATATAGATAGTAAGGAAAGTTTAACATCAGTCAAAAAATACCATTACTTATTTTTTAAAAGGCGTATGATTCTCTAATAAAATGTTATGTATTTAAAAAAATTACAACTGGTAACGCAAATTAGGCAATATATATTTTTAAGGAAAATTTTAATTAATTATAAAATTATGTTTTTAAATAAAAAATTAATAATTTAGTTTTATCTAACAAATTTTTGAACGATGTTCCATAGAAATGCATATGGTGTTATTTTCTTCATCTTCTTTCAAAAATGTTTATTATCTCCCACATAAGCTTACAGTGTTAGGAATCAAGATGTCATTTGTAGTTCTCTCAAGTAATGGTATAAACCAAAGAAAAACTTTCCTTCTTACCAAATACTTGTAATATAATTATTTTTATGTAGTAACGATTGTTGCTTCAATGTAAATTTCTGTGAAATAAAACACTGTATAATTTGTTCAAAAGATGAATATATGGAATGAATTAAGACGTTTAATGTGTGTGATTATAGAATGAGAAAGTTAACAATACTTTATCGTGTATCATTGTAACTTAATTTATTTATATCAAGGCTTCTACAAGAAAAATGAATTAAGCAAATAAGAATGTTGAAAAAATATTAATTATATGCCTGTGAACTGAAGCGAATCTTGTGGGTACATTTTGTAATTTTTCTGTGTAGAAAATATTAAATCTGTTGAACAAATTATAATATAATTGATTTTTAACAGAGTTGTAAAATTAAATACTAAAAGAAATTCGTCTTAAAAAAATTAAAAAAATAGTTGAATTTAAATAGTTAATTTTTTTTTTGTGTTAAGTATAATTCTTTTGCGATGAACAAACTAATTTGTAATTTTTTAAAAGTTTTAAATATTTCAGTAGTCAGTTATAATACTTTGTAGTCCAGTAAATGCTTAAAGAAACGGGGCACAAAATCAATTTAAATTTTTTACAATATTATTTACAAAAATATAATATTTTTACAGTACATAGTTATAAGTTAGTCTTGAGTAGTAATCCCTATGTAATTGCTGAAAATATACATACATAAATATATCGAATAAAGATGTGCCTACAAGCTTCGCACGGACAATGTTCTTTTAAATATGAATTTTATTGCATGTCAATGAGTTTACTAATCTTAACAAACTGTGTATTTTTAAGACTTGTATATACAACTGTCCGTTGATTAAAGCTTGCAGTAATATTAAGAATATGATGTCAACTTTAAAAGAGTGTAATAATTATTTTCAGTTTATGTAAAATATATTTATTGTATTTTATTTATATTTGCTATAGTTACCAAAGATTTGAAAAGCAATGTTCATAGATATATTAAAATTAAAATTGCAGGTATTTTTAGCCAAAATAATTTTATTCTAGTCGAACTTGATGACAATATAATAACATTAAAAACCTCTGAAACCAATTTTAGTAGAAATTACGCAAAAGTGCTTGTTAAATAAAATTTCAAGCATATATTAAAACTTTTACAGTAAAATTTGTTGCAAAAAGCCACATGTTTACTTTAAAGCCCGCGAACACAAAATATGATTATTAAAGTATTTCGAGTATTTTTCAAAGCATTTTTAACAAACAATCTCGTTTTTTTAATACTTATTAAGGATCTCTTATTAAGGATGTTTACATTTCTAAAGGTAATTATAAATAAAAGTTAAAATATCTATTATACTATTTGTTACAATGATCGTCTTTGTAGGAAAAAGGGCAGCTAAATGTAAACATTAATGTGAACAAGAATTTCTTATACACTCTTAAATGATGTAACTAATAGAATCTAATGAGATAGCTGTGATATTGTTAATGTTTCATGCAAGCTCCAGCCTGACAATTTTTTTAAAATTATTTAGTTTGTATTTGCTTATAAATTTTATTTCACTTTATATGTAAAAGTTTTTTATTTTACTAAAACTGTTTTTTTATAATTTAGGAGTAAAATTTTTGGGAAAACATGTGTGATACTTTCATGTGTTTCTTTGTCAAAAAAGGTTTCAGTTGTTAAGCGTGTATTCTCAGATCGTATAAATTCTTCCAAAGATTACTATATTGCCTATTGTAAACATAAAGATAAGAAAAATGATGGAATGTAACACTTTAAAAATGTGAATAAAAGATGATTTTCAAAGTTGCTTGTTTAGAACTTTTTCTTAGATTTATCTTTGCAACATGTTCATGACAGTAGGTAACGAGTGTTACATAAGATTAAAAATCTCACAGGTAAGACAGGTATTTTTTTTAGTTCAAAAATAAATTAAGTTCACGGTTATATATTAAAAACCAAACAATATTTTTCTGTCAGAATACTATAGGAGATAATACTTAGGTACTTCAGCGCTATGATATGTTTTTAATATTTCTGTAACTTATTTAATGTTTTAAGAAGATAAACAATGAGGACGGAGAAAATAGTCCTTAGAAGTTATTTGGGCTCTTAGGTGGTTAAATGCTATGCAACAATAATTACCCTCTTCTAATACTACTTGCTGGAAAAAACACTTTGTTAGTTATTAGAATGCAAATCCACATTCAGGCATTTTCACAACTTTGTAATTACATTTTTTTTCTGGAATTATTGAAAATTATTGGGCTTTACATATTAATGGAAACTTTAAATGTTCTTTAGTGTGCAGTTTGAAGCCACAATACAATTCAGCTCATCATATTTGCTATTCTAGAAACTACAGTAGACTTATTTTGAATTTTCAACGAAGAACGAACCTGAATTAAACTAATGGTTCTTCATAATTTAAGTTAGCTGAATATCAATAGGCACTACGCCAGATTGAATAAAACTTACAAGTTCTGTGTCCCCTTACACATAAGTTAAGAATGCACGAGAGAGAAAAAAATATTTTTTTTTTGCCCGTTGGCCTAACTAGTTTCTTTTAATATCCCAAGTTGAGTGAAGTTCAGTTTCCATAAATTTACGAATATCCTTTGTATGATATGTAAACTTTGTCAGTCTTTAGCCATAAAATTAAATTCTTTGTGATTTTTGTATGTTTTAATCAGTTCAGTAGGTAGTTACAACACTTCGTAGTTCATAAAATACTTTAATTAACAGGGTTAATAAATTAATACAATTATTTAATTATATTTGCTTTCATATCAATACAATATTTCTTCAGCACACTGTCAGTTAATTTTGAGTTTTTTCTGTACTTAATGGTAAAAATACACTAAATTTACCCATTTTAAATAGGCTTATATTTTATTGCATTTCAATGTTATAACTGTAAATTTTAACATAATCTTATAAAAAAACTGTGTATTTATAAGACTTGTAAATACAACTGTCTGTTGATTGAGGCTTGCAGTATAATTAAGAATAATTTGACAAATTTGAAAGAGTATAAAATTTAATTTCAAGGTATGTAAAAAAAATATTTTTAAAATGTATGCTATAGTTAAAAATTTATTTTGAATAAAATTTAAAAAAAAATTTAAGGATTGTGCAAAAGAAGTACGTCGACGGATTCATTCGTGCGAAGAAGCCAGAGTAAAGCACACGTCAGGTCCGGTGGGACCTAGTTCTCGGTTTGCCAACCCTTACGTCCTTCTCTCTCGCCCCCCCCCCCCCCCTCGCTATCACCAGCCTCCTACTCTTCGACCCCGGGAGCAATTTGCGGGGTGCGAGCTGATTACAGGGCACGCGTCGCACCCCGCCCCCTCCTATAAAGACATTTAGCCCGGCGTGTAATTTAATGCGGAGGGAATAGTAATGAGTTCCATTAGGAGAAGTTTGGCCCCGTTGGCCGGGCGCCGCAGAGACCCTGTCTAAGACGACCTCTCCCCAGCACCGTCGCTGGCTCCCAGGCACAGCCCTTGGAAAGTCTGCGTGAGATTAGGGCCCGGACTCACACGCCGTGTTGGTTCTCAACATTTAACATCTCCTTATATGTCATTTTTTGACGTGACAACGTCTAATAAATCCATGAACGCCGGCTGCACGCACGAAAAAGTATGACTTATTGTCCCGTTACGCATATTGTCCCGTTACGCTCATTGTACGCTTGCGCCGCATCTATCTCTCTTCCACTCGATTGGAACAACCATCAATTTCACTTTATCGAGGCACACTTAACTTGAAACACCCCCATTCGTTTCCTACTTTTCCTATCATCGTCCTATCCTTAACAGAATAACACAGATTGGAAGAAGTTAAATAGCAAACATGTATAAACGTTATAATTGAAATATACTGTTCCTTAAAGTAATAAACATATTTGAATTAATGAGTGCAAATAAAAGTAAATTTATCAATTAAATTGTCAATTTCATTTCACTCCTTTCTATCCATACAAAATAGTGATAATTCAACAAAAAATGATTCAATTTTATTCATAAAAGTATGCAATCATTTCATCAATGTTTTGTTATGACGTTGTCACGTTGAACTATCGTCCGTAAACCGACTTTACAGACAACCAATTTTTTTTAGAAGTAATTTTGCGAAAAATTAATTTCGATGAACGGGGGGTGGACCCACGTGTACCAACATAAACCCATATATAGTCACTTTCGTAAAAAAATAGAGGTATATAACAAACGTACTGGTTAGCGAAATTAATTTTTTATGATGGTGAAACTACTTCGGAATATATTTAGTAAACTAAAATAGTCATCATTAAAAAGTAATCATAAGTTTTAAAATACGTAAGAACATGTCAACGGCCGACCTCCGTAGTGTAGTCGGATGCACACTGACCTACGGTGCGAGGGGTTCTAGGTTCGAGTCCCGAGTAAGGCAGGGGTGTGAAATTTGCAAGTGTTTACATTTGTCACTAATTTGTCTAAGTCAATGAAACTGTCACACGATATTGTCAATCTGAAAGAAATATTAAATAAATAAAGGGAGGATGTTTGGCTGGCTTGTGATGAAAATCACGGGGCAGACAAAAATTTTGAACAAAAAAAAAAGTTGGCATAGCGGTAGAGGCGCGCCTGTTGATCTCGAGGGACGTGTTTCAAGTCTCGTTTAATGAAATATTTCAAACTTGTTTAATAACATTATAATATATTTTATATATAATAGTAATGTTTACTCAGCTCAGAAATGTTAAGGTTTTGTAAGCAGGAAGTATTTACAGAATTATTTGTTGTTTAAGCAAAAAATGTATACAAACATATACTTATAGTTTTAAAAATATCTGTTCCATATGTTCGTAGTCCTGTAGAAGTATCCCTAACTTCTAACGTGTCCGAAAAATTTAAAGTATTAACTGTTTAGTAAATTTTAACAAGATGGGCAGTTTTTCAGTAAACTTAATTGTCTAAAATCAGGTCTAAATCCGGGTTGTAACAATCGACAAGTACCGTGAAATAAACTCAACCGATTACGAAACACAGATGATGCTAAAGTGATTTAAGCCTCAGCTAGTCTCTAAACCTTTACGTGAAATGTGCTTGCCCTTATCAATGATATTAAACTAGGCGAACATCTGTTGAAAATATTTGTGGCAGTACAACAAATTCAAGGTAAGTATCCATAGGTTAAACCTTTAAGTTTTCCTTAAATGAAAGTGACGATTTAAACAACAAAAAATTACAACACGCCATTTAAGATCGAGTTTTAACGTGCTGTCAGAGCACTATATCAATGAGAACATTATCTTACTCGATCTAGCCATTAGAAAACCGTTTACGGATATTAAATAAACACACTTAAGTGAGTCAACTTATACTAACTTTGATTTCAATATTTTTTTAAAGACACTTGCCATTGCTGGTTTGCACGGAATATGTCATGGAGAAACCTGAAGATGCGAACAACACACAATCACACAGAAAACAAGCTTAAAAACAGACGATGTCAAAATTTTTATGCACATAAAGCGCAGAAAATTTTGTGGAAGGAATTATTCAGAAAAAAATGTATCAATGCACAGACGAACACAGTGGGTTGACAACGACTAGAAAATTGCTAAAATGACATTAAAAGCAGACAAAAACTTACATCGGACAACACCGCGACCAAAGACCAAAAGATGAACTCAATGATGATACTAGCAGTTTATCTGGAAACTGTAATGGCAACACATTGACGCACATTATAATGAACGGATGATCTGGACCACACAACTACATCACATACGATTCATTAGATAAAACAGCTGCGAAATTTCATCTCTTCATCCGTTCTTGAAGGTTCTACATGACATACTGTGCAATCCAGCAAAGATTTATGTCCAAAAAAATTTTAAAGCAATCTTTCTGATTGCAAAAATCATTCTATGAACGTAAAGTAACTAAATATTTTTTTTTAATATAATGTGTAATATATTGTGTCTGTATGTTTGTTACCACTCAGCTCCTTAACGGCTAAACGGATTTTCATGAAATTTGGTATAAAGTTGCTTTTGGTCCTGGAATATAACCTAGGGCACTTTTAATCCCGGAAAATTGTCACGTTTATGTGGTATGGTAACATAACCCTTTTTCTATACACTTATATATCCTGTAATGCATTGATTCTCTTTAAGTAGATATTATGTATTAATATTATAAACTATTTCGTAATTACTTTACTTTTCATAGAATACATATAAATTAAATAGTTCTTTACTATATAACTACAGGTTGTATTTTTTTTGTAAATCTCTTCTTTTGCATTTCGGGGAAAATTTTTTTTTTTTTAAATAACTGCTGCAGCGGCTTTGCACGGGTATATAAAGTATTATAGAAGAGTATCTTTTATTTAAAAACAATCACCAGTAAATATATTTATATATAAATTATTGTCATGTTCAAACTATTTTATTTTCACGGTTGGCCTTAAAATTCAAATTTATTTAACAGGTAATGTAGCAATACATATGCATGGCTGCAAATTGGTAGGAAATTTCCAGGTCGGCCTCGCGCTGCCCGAGAGTTTGGAAAGTGCAGGGGTTAACCGACACAAGTCATCTCTGGATACGGTGCTCGTACGCAGTGCAGCGCCCATATTTTAATCTACGTGCACGAAAAAAAAGCAAGAAAAAAACTTTAAAAAATATATATATATTGAAAGTATACCATAATAAATAGTTTTGACATCAAACCCGTTACACGGTCACGCTTTTGCAAGTATACATGCAGGACCTTCTCAGTGAGAGTATCCTTAATTCCCCGGGGGGGGGGGGAGTGGCAGAAATTACGGCCCCCCCCCCCGCACACACAAACACACACACACACACACACACATATATATATATATATATATATATATATATAAAATTTCATTTGTCCGTGCGAAGCCGTTACGATAGCTAGTAATTTCATGATATTTTTTTTTCTTTCTGTACTTTTTTGGGTGAGTGTGTGTGATTCATCGTCGCACTCGACCTCGTCACCACGCAGCGGGGTTCTCTTCCCGCGGCAGGTCTCGGAACGAGCATGATCGCGCGTCGGCCGTCGGACCAAACGACACGTCGCCGCCGATGGTGATTGATACGGCCGCGCGCGCATTAATTACCTCGCCCCGGGGCGGCACGGCGCCAGGACAATCCGTAATTATAAAATCAATAGCTTCTCCCCCTCCTCCCCTAAACCCTCTTACGAGCACACACACACACGCGCGCGCGCACAAACACTCAATACTCGCGGTAACCTTTGTTCGCGCCGATCATCGATGCAGCGCGCCGGAAGTTGGATCCATCGGCGAGATTGATGGAAATGATGCCCCCCCCCCCCCCCCACACCCCCAAAATCGCCGTGCGACCAGAATTCGGCCGGGCGGTAATTCCCCGCGATCGGCCGACGTTAATCCCGTTATTGAAATCGGCGTAATGAAGAGAGCGGAGATGTAAGTAGCTATGCGTGCGCTGCAGGCGCATGAAAGCACCTGTGGATGTGTGATCACGTATTTATCTACCACTCAAAACTTTGTAGAGATCAAATGAGAGAGATTAATTGATAATGTGTTTTTGCAACGATAATAGCATCAAAGAATCTACTGAATAATTTGAGCGCGGGAAATCGCCATATTTGTTCAACATGCAATTCTGATAACGCACAAAATGAATATTTCGCTGAGTTAAACCCTATTAATTTTAGAAATATCATACGCTGTAATAATAACCTACGAGAGAGAATACAATTACGAAAAGTAGGTTTTATTTAAAAAATGTGGGGTACAATAAAAATATTTAAATACTTATCATAAATATAGATATAGTTTATGTTGTTTTAGATCTCCATTGTATAAAGGTATTATCAAATTTATATTTTTGAACAGTTAAAATTATTCTTGGATTTGAGTAGTTTGACTGGGCTATTTAGGACGTGTTTGCTTCCGCGCCCGAATTATTGTGATTGGTGTTCTGTCATTTGACATGAAAATAAAAGAAAATTGACCGATCACGAAACACATGTGTCCATGACTTCTACAATATGATACTGCTGCCCTGTAGATGGCGACTACGACGTCGACCGAAACGTCTATCAAGTCTACAGCCTCGACGCGTGGCTATAACTCACAATCCAAGCAACATCGTTCCAAGCAACGACTCATAGCCGAGCTAGAACAGAGCGAACGTGTCAACGACCCCCCAAATACGGAAAGTCGTTCTCCCCATGGATATAGTAAGCATGGGAGTTGGTAAGTGCAATCTTTGCCATGTTAATACCTAAAGTCAAAATGAGAATAACCCCCCCCCCCCCTTGTCAAAAATAGCAAAATAATTTATGGTTATAATTAAGTTTAGCACCTATTGTGAGTTGGTGCCATGTTTGTTTAGTAATACACGGTGGCATATTTAAGATTCTTCCTATGGATTTATTTTTAAGCTTTTAAACAAACTTATAGCATATTAGCAGTTGCATGTATTTTTCGCGAAAAAAAAAATCTTGTTCTAATTAGACTGCAATGACTTGAACGTTCCCTTGTAATTGGTGGCTGTTTGCCAGAGAATTCATTGCCATATATTTGGCCGGGCCATCTACGATGCGTTTGCGTTTAGACATTAGAGAAATAAAACGATGGAGCATAAGTTCCGATTCTGGACGAGGGGCTTGAAGACAAGAGGGAAAGGAGATTTCAGTGTACTGCACACACCAATATGGCTACCGTTTGTTTACAAATGTATCAGCTGTACTTGTATTGGAGTTTAAATTGGAGAAAAATGTCAACTCGTATCATCAAATTTGTAATATGAGATTCTTTTTGGACTTTTAATATATATAAACATATTAACATATAATATTTTGATATAATTTTCTTCCGAGAAGCTTAACTACAGTCGTTCATAAAAGCAGGCTTGAAAAACTATAAACAAAAGACTACCATATTGGTATGTGAAAAAAAGGAAAAAAGGGAAAAACGACTTACGTGTGACAGCTAATGGTTCATCAGTATTCTTTCTAATCTCTGGTCTGCTTCCGCACTGGATGGCTGTGATTGGTGTGCAGACTGTAGACACGCAGCTTAAATAAACCCAGCCAACGAAACGCTGACAATGCTTTAAGTTTGAACACATAGCAATTACGTAAACTTTACCGCGAAGCATACATGGCCCTACACATAAGCCTTTACTCAGCTTTAATTTGTTTTGCTATCCCTTTTGTTAACCAAGTTGACTTGAACTTCAGAACGGACACCCACTCCGCAGACTAATAATTACCTCAACGGGTTCTCCTCGCGAATCGAAATTCCTGATCACGCGCGCTCTTCAAAAGGCAAGTCTTTGTTTGCGCTGCGGTGGCGGCCGCCGCTCTGTATGCAGCGCGTTGTTGCTCCCCGCTCGAGGAACAGGGGGTTGGGGGGGAGGGGGTCGGGGCACAAGGGGGCGGGTTGGAACAGCTGTGACGAACAACCCCCCTTCCTTAGCGAGCCCTTTCGCACGGCGCCAGCAGCCCTTCGCCTGTGAATATTGAGTGACTCCTGGACTAATAACACCCGTTGACACACTTCCCGAGACTAACAGGCGGAAATATCTCTCGCACCCGTGCACTCTAAGACCGCGCTTGCTCGCTTGAGCGTGGCTCAAAATATTTGGTTAATTTTTTTTTTAATTTCAAAAGGTTTCCCGCTTTTCGTCGATAACCTCCTATCAATTTTAACCACGAGCTCCACATAACTTGCATTATATAACTATATTTACTGTTTGTTGTAACCCCCTCCCCATTTTCTTACTTCAAGGAGATACATCACGACAACGTTAAATAACACCACAAACGTTTAATCCATTTAAATTTAACAAAAAAAAGTGTAGCAAACTGCAGAGTGAATATGAGGACAAATAATTACAGAGGGCAAAGTTAAGACCATTCAGAGTGCAATAACCTGTTTTGACTTCTAACTGAATTTGACTTTTTAAGTTGTAGAGAAAAACCTTCACATGCGTGTACATAAATCTTAAAACTACAAAAGTTAATATAAAAATAAAATGTAAAGTCTCTGTTAGGACTATTATTTGGGTGCGCCAGCAATCTAGGACTCGTATAGAGTGTGCGATCGCGTTTCTGTACGACTCGTGAGCGGAAAAGAATGTGATGGCAAGTTTATTGAAAATGGCTACATAACGTAGATTATAAGCGCAGACAGGTCCGGGATTAAAACTAAAGCAATAGCTCGTAGTAAAACTGCAGTATTATGCAAAAATATGAAAATGTAAAAACTGATTTTCGCAACTGTTCTGGTAATGCCTGCCTAGTGTAGAGAGCCCGTTACTCCACCTCGCCCACCTCCTTCCCACTCCATCAGACACGCAGGCGGCTACCGGAGGGATTACACTGCACGCGCCGCGCTCGCAGTCCAAAGCGCGCGGCTAGGTTACCCTGGGCGCGCACTCCCGCGCACTGCTTGCCATGAAATTGTCTCGTGTTGGAAGCGCGCGGAAACGTAACAGACGTCACGCTTTCACACTAGTTCCAAAACTAAAATGAAGTAGTTGTTGGGCTGTGAAAAAATGACAAAATAGTTCTAAAATAGTTTAAAAAAAACGTGCTGCATCAAACAAAGTTAGTTCTATGCCTCATCACTAGAGACCTGCAAAATTCGCGGATTCAATGACCTCCAGGATAGACTCTACTACACTCTACACACTCGGGCAAATGCCATCTGTTCATTGGCTGCTGACTTGTGAGTCGTCTCGACTGAGTGTCTGTGATTCGACACTTCTTTGAGCGATGGTCTCTAATTGGCCCTCATTTCTCCAGATTAACAGTGAACCAATTGCAGAAGCAGCGCTAAGGTATAATTATTTGAATTGTAGCATATCACGAAATGAATCCACGAATTTTGCAGGTCTCTACTCATCACTATAAAACTGAAAAGGTGCTTCTACCATGCAAAAATAAAATTCAAGAAACTGTTCCGTCACCATCGAGACCAAAAAGAAAATACTGTGCGGATCTTACTTTTGGCAGTTGTGGCGTTGCAGCCAGAGACCAGGCGGTGATCGTCGCTCTGGCGGTCGTGCGGTCTCTCTGCACTAGAAGTTCCTGCCCCACGAAGGCGTTGAGCGCCCCACTCCCCCGACGTGTGCCCACCGCCAGGCGTCACGAAGCAGTCTTTCCTGCGGCGCCGACTATCAGGTCCAAACTCGGGCGCCGCGCATGCGCAGAGCGCACCACTCGCGCATCACAAAAAAAAAATCCCACCGGAATTATGATATGAGTCACAGCGCAGGATTGCACACACCCACATACACAGTTATCGTACGCTTCCGATACGTCGTTCCTGTGTTTGTGACACCCCTAATATATTTAATAAAAATTATAAAAAATTACATTATTTTTTAAGAACCAAATAATCACAGTCCAATAATTAAATTACTAAATAAGTAAATTACTAAATATACAATGTGCCAAAACTAGTAGACCTTGAAGTGAAAATACAAGATAAAAAATATATATTTATACAAAACACAAGTCATGAGGCGGACAATCCGCCTCTATAAAGTTGAATAAATTAGAAATTATTTTTTTACGTTTATTGTTAGTCTGGCCTCCCTTAAGTCTTTCCGATGAATTTTTTGAATAATATATTTCCTTTTTATCTCGTTTTTTTATCGTCCTTAAAATTGAACGTAGATACTACAGAGAAAATACATGTTGGGGCTACCTAAAAAAAAATTGGAGGATCTGATTGCTCAATATTTGGCTCATCTGACTGGAAATTCTGCCGACCTCTACACTATACCAGTGTCGCTATAGTTAGGTCAGTGGGCTTGCGGACACACTGTCGCGGGATCAGCGGAGAGATTGGCACGGGGAGAGGGAACCGTTAAGTTGGCGTCGATTACCGCGCGCGCGCGTGTGTGGGAGAGAGATAGACAGAGAGAGAGATAGAGAGAGAGAGAGAGAGAGAGAGAGAGATGGCGTTCGGCGTCATTCGCACCGCGCGATCGGCAATTGGCAAGGCACCGTGGCGCCGCCGAGTGGAGGAAATTCGCATCGACAAACGCACGGCGGGAGGGGGCAGAGCGATATCCGATGCGCCACAAAGCGAGTTCGCTTCACGCCGGGCTTTGTGTGCGGCACACCCGACCCCCTGCCCCCCTCCCCCCTAACACACCGCACCACACCACACTTCGCCATCACTGCCATTTTTTTTTGTTTCCGAACCCTCTCCCAACGCCGCGGGCGAGCAGATAAAGTGGGACGATACACGATCGTTCGAAGAGCGATAAAAAAAAAAAATTTTAAAAATGTTTGAATGCTGTTAATAAATACTCGTGCGGGTCAAAGTTCGCCAGCAGGTGCGTCACGTTTGCATGCGCGCGTTGCGTACGGTTGGCTGAGTATCACCTGGACAGCGTGGGAGAGTTGTTTGCAATATCATGCCTTATTCGCTGGATTTTTTATTTTATCGATTTGGCACCTTGACCAAGAAAATAATAATGTTCTGAGAGAAGCCTGACGTCATAAATTTCAATTATGATTGTTAATAATTTAGCTCTCCTTATCGGTATCGAAAACTTTAATTACTTATAATTTAAAATCTAGTTATGAAAAACATAAAGCTGATAGTTTGTTGACATAGTATTATGGGTAGAGATATTTCTTGTGAACTTTTAAACAAAAATTACGAATTTTCAAAGAAAATCTCATACAATCAAATAAAAATCATAATTCACCCCCCCCCCCCCCCCCCGGGGTTCGATAACTTTCGTGTGTGTTCTGAGCTTCGAATCCATTGGCATATCCCCCCCCTCCCCATCCCCTAAAAGTTTTTTTCGCATGGTTGCAATAATCGTACTCTTCATCTTCTCCAGCGATATTCGTTTTCCCTCAACCATCATCCACCCGGAATATGGCGGAGGTCGGGGAAAAGGAGATTTGGGTTGGGAATTTTTTGTCGGCGAAGGGAGGGGGGGGATCGTCTGGCCGCTCTGACGGTCCGAGCGAACACGGATCCCATCTACAAACATCTGCTGCCCCAGAAATTCATAAGCCCTGGGCCCTTAAAGAGGAAAAGGCAAGCATAAGAAGCTCTTCCACAGGGCTCGCCTTCTTACGATCCAAGACTATACACAGCAACAAACACGAGAAGAGACGGGGAAAAAAATTGTACAACATGTCAACCTTGCTTGGTTCTCTCCTCTGCTGAAAGCATCCAATTTGTTTAAAATGAGTACATATTCTTTAGTTAAGCTTGTTTCCTCAGTTTCTGGCTGATGAACCATATAACGCGGGCTATACAGACGTTGTGCCACGCATTTTGCACTTGTAATCAATTTCCTTCCGTTTTTATAACGTTTTTACTTTCTTATTTTCTTGTTTTCTTGCCTGTTTGTTTCTCTGTTCGGTACAAATTTTGCAATCGATTTCAAACTAACTTCCCGATGAGCTACATACTTGAAAATAGCCCAGAACTGGATGGCAATTCACATCATACAAGACTAAAAAGCAAAAATCAATTATTTAAATTTTAAAACATTTATATACCACGTTTTTAGATGGACTAAAAATTATATAGATTAATTTATCCTAGCCCCATACAGATTACCTAATCCCATACAGGTTGTCCTAAAAATTTGTGACTGTTAATTCATAATGCCTTTGAAAATACTCGTTAGATTTAAAACTAAAAAAGTGGGGCACATGCAACAGTGTAAAGAATAGCTGTCGTTGAGAAAACTCACACAATAGTTAATTTAATTGGAATTGCAATAAAATTGTTATTGTCTGAGGTGAACTAGTTATGGATTAATTATCTATTGCATGCGCCCCACGTATTTTGTTTTACATCTTACAAGTATTTTAGTAGATATTAAAAATTTACAATCACAAATTTTTAAGGCAATTTGTAAGAGGGTAGGAATCTGTATGGAGTTTTGCATCTGTATGATGGAAGGACAAATTATTTTATATATTTTATCCGTTTAAAAACAATTATTTAAATATTTAATACTGAGTGTTGTGATGTCCCCCCACCTCCATATCGCACTGTCATAAATTTTAACCCTAAATTTACGAAGAACAGTGCTTACAAATCATCTAAAGCTCTTCGTAAATACATGTTATTTACGTTAATAGGCGGTTACTGATTTCACTCAATTTGAAAGCGTAGGTATTAAGAGAAATTATCTTGAAGACCACAAGAAACCCTCAAAAATATTTTTAGTTCACGACAAAAAACACACTTTTTTTTTACTTTACGTTAGTATTAAACTTGCTTAAAACATACCACTGAGCTAGAAATTTGGAGTACAGCAAAGTTTCTACAATGTAAAAAACAACTGGTATTTTACACAAGCCATGTTGGTGTATTTTTACATTTTTTGGCGTGTTATTCCAGAAAACAGCAAAAGTTGGTGTAATTTAACGCAAATGTTACATTGAATGAAAACTATCCTACATCGCGTGTGTATAAATACAATGACATTATGGTATTTTACACTTAAAGTATGTGTAAATAGAACAATCTGCAGTTCGTGTGAAATAACACAAACATAGTGTATTATAACACATTTCATTTGTAAAATGACATGAATCATGTTCTGGTAGATATACACACACAAACATCCTAAAATTACACACCTGTGCTGGTAAATATAGCTACGCTTGCAACTTATGTGTAGAAAAACAACAAGTGTTTCAAAATTACACAAACATATTGTGTAATTTTACTCGTGTTAAGATAAACACACCATATGTACATAATCTTCCAAGTAAAAAAACAACTACGTAAAGTACTTATACGCGAAGATACATTTTTCGGAGTAGGCCTATACGAATAACGTTTAGGTAATTTTAGGTGCATTCTCCGTAAGAAAGTCCGTGAATTTTCTGCAAATTTGAGCAGTGCTATTACGGTAATAGCAAACAGACGCAGAATCATTTTGCCATCTGGCGGTGTTTTCGGAAAATATAATTCATTATTATTCTGGAATCTGGGTTGCAATCCCAGCTGATACACACACCGAAATTTCTCGTAAGTTGGAATCGCATCGCTGAACCTGCTCAGCTGGTGCAAGGTGACGTAGTGTAAGACACTTGACTCGCTTTACAAAGTACACGTGATCGATTCCTGGTCTGGCCATAGCCTACTGATTCCAGCATTTTGATGGTTTCCCAAAATCACACTAAGCGAACGTTGGGAGGCCTACAGTAGGCTGTGGCTCATACATTTCCCAATATCACTGTTCTGTGAAGTTGTGTGTCGTCATTTATAGTGACCTAGCTGTTGACAAGGCGTTAAGTCTCAATAAAAAAATTGGTTGTCTGCAAAGTCGGTTTACGGACGATAGTTTAACGTGACAAAGTCAAAACAAAACATTGATGAAATGATAGCACAATTTTATGAATAAAATTGAATCATTTTTATAGAATTATCACTATTTTGTATGGATACAAAGAAGGAGTGAAATGAAATCTACAATTTAATTGATAAATTTAATTTTATTTGCACTCATTAATTAAAATATCTTTATTATATAACGAAGAGATTATTTTAACTATAACTTTTATACATGTTTGCTATTTAACTTCTTCCAATCTGTGTTATTCTGTTAAGGAAAGGACGATGATAGGAAAGTTAGGAAACGAATGGGAGTGTTTCAAGTTTAATGTGCCTTGAAAAAGTCAAATCGATGGTTGTTCCGATCGAGTAGAAGAGAGATAGATGTGGCGCAAGCGTACAATGAGCGTAACGGGACAAAGCGTAACGGGACAATGTGCGTAACGGGACAATGAGTCATCCTTTTTCGTGCGTGCAGCCGGCGTTCATCGATTTATTAGACGTTGTCACGTCAAAAATATGTCAGCAAGACTTTCAGTACTTGCCAGTGAAGTGTAAACATCTAACCTCGGTAACATGTGTTCTCAAGTTGTTCATGTTGCAAATAATCTTGTATTACGAAACTCGGGCACGGAATTTAAAGTAGAAATCTTAAAAAATAATACCTAGTTTTATAAACATGCCGATCAATAAAATATTTGCATTTTATATAACAAAATTTCTAGACGCGACCCACATCCTTACTTTCTGTGTAACATCTTAACTGTTGGTAAACGGCATTTGGTATAAGTAATTTCGTGAATGGAACTGAAGTCAAGGAAAGAAAATGTGTATAAACCATGGTGTTACCATCTGTGGTCTCATGGCGCAAACAAAAATTTCATTCAAAGGGAAACTTTATAGTATAAACTGTTTAATGAATTTTAATCAGACGGAGAGTATTTTAATCAAATTCCTTGACGAAAATCAGGCCCAAAAGCAGGAGTTTAGTAATTTTATCAAGTATTTTTTTTTCACTTTTATCGGAGCCGATACGATACATAGTTTAAAATTTAAGTCCGTAAACTGAATGATTCTAGGTATTGTTGACGTATGTAGCTGCTCCGGCAGCTATTTATTTTAGCGGCGGGCCCGGAAACTACGTGTGATTTTCATCCAGAAATGTATCTGAAAAAAACAATTTGCGTGTATGCTTATCACGCTCGGCATTATTTAAAACAAATTAATAAATATACTTGAAATCTAGTGTCCGAGTTTCGCATTGTAATGTAAGTGTATTTGCAAAATGATGAGGTACACACGTGAATTTGCTCGTTGCCGAGGTTAGATGCTACGCATCTGTGGCGAGGGCTCGACCGTGTGGGATGCCCCCGAGCCCTTGGCTTCCAGTGCACGGCCCTGCACGAGGGCTAACTAGCGACAGTGGGTCGCGGCGGTCACAGCACGCCGGGGAGCCGCCGCGCCGACGAGAAGCCGGGGAGAGCGGAACCAGGGCGAAGGCGCATTGTGCTAGGAGGCGTGCTGGCGTCGGCGCACAAGTTGGGCGAGTGGACTTGGTGCTGCGGGGACGTTTGCGAAGAGGGGAGGGGAGGTCAGCGCCAGAAGGGTCGTACAGGGGGTTAGGATCGGTCTGGATAATTGCCGCGCGAAAACACGGGGACAACTGCTGGCCACCCCGCAACAACAACCCCATCCCCCACCCGCTCGACTCCGGAGGGTGACCGGCCACTGGCGGTGTAGCAGGACTTGGGACATGCCCGGCCAACGTAAAGGTTTACTGCTGCAACTGGGGATGAGTTCACGCGAGAGAAATTGTTGAAGGGGGGGGGGGGAGGCGCTGCAATTTCCGGCAATGTCGCCTGCCCCCTGTGTGTCCCTGCGTGTATTGTGTAAGGGGGGGGGGGAGGGGGATGAAATAACTTGCGTCCGAAACGCAAAATTCCCAGCTGGTTGCCCCGTCCGCGACAGAGGCCGTGAGATTGCACTTTGGGTCCACCGCCACTCACCGCTCATTTTGCGATATTTTAAGTGTTTATATTTTGTAATTTATTTTTATTACTATAAATTCCAGAATTAAAATGGGATCAGTCCAATTCATCACTTGTGCATAAAACAACGTACAACATTTCCCTTATAAACAGAATGAAATATTAAATAACCTTTATAATTTAGATAATGAATTCTTATTGATATAGCTTTCTACTCGTGCTTAACTTACTGAATTCAGATTATTGTTTATTTCACGATACATCTAAGAGTGACTTTTATAACTAAGCTGACCTTTGCACAAAAACTATATCTCTCACAATTATTTTTAAAAGTTTTAATTGGGAAAAGGTTATGTTATGTGGAGAGAGTAAAAATTAATAAAGTTTGCAAATACCGGCAAAAATGTAAAATAATTTTTTTTACCTTTTTCTCAATCAGTTTATTGACCGGCAAGCATAATTGTTGAAACAAAGACATGTGTTTGAGTCCGAGACAGATCGAAGAGTTTCACTTTGGGATTATTCTTTCCAGATACAGGTATGTTAGAGTTACGTTTTGGTTACGTGTTTAGAGTCTAGGAATGTGAATGTACCTATATATTGCAACACTGAGTATCTCAAAATATTGCCTCCAATATTTTGCGTATGATTCTCAATATTAAGTAATTTTGATTCGTATGTCAATTACAGGGAATAAGTCATTTTTTTTTCTACCTAGAGAATTATTATTTATTAATTTAAATCGAATAAAGGCGACAATTTATAAACGTCAAACTTATATGGACGTAGCTTAAACACATTTGAATTTTTTTCAGGCCATTGTATTCTTTTCAAATTTTCATAAGTGATTATTAATTATATTTCAATTTATATCGGACACAAAAGAAAACATTTTTATTTTATGTTTCTATTGTCTAAATTGTGATCCTTTATTTAACTATAGTGATTCACATGTCTTGAAAATTTGCATCAAATTTTGTAAAGTTTTGAAAATATATTGTACTTTTAACTTAGAATATTTTTGGGTAAATGGTAGAGGTATTTTATTTTTGATAAAAATCTATTATCCCATAGAAATATAAAAAAATTTTAAGCGTCTCTCTTTCTCTTATTTACTCTATAACTATAAATAATAATATAATAATATTTAATATAATAAAAATATATATTTATAATATTAGAAGCAATACTGCATGACCATGTTACCTTTTAATAACAGTTAAATATAAGACCTGTAGTCTTATAAACACATTTCGTATGATTAAAATCTGTTATATGTTGTTAAGTAGAATTTATCTTGCACGACTTTACCCAATTTGGAAAATTTACAATAAATTACTACAGTAGATATGTGTTAAGAAATAAAATTAATTTTTAGTTCATTTTCCATCTCCACATAGTTTAATTTTATCATAAGTTGACCTAGTGAAGACTTTCTAGGAATATACAGGGTTAGTTATTACCTCATTTAGCCCAGAAGAGAACTGAATTCACATTAACAAAACAATTATTATTAATAACATAAATCAAAAGAAACTCAATGGAAACATCTTTTCTTGATTACTGTTGTTTACAACAATTTTTTAAGTGTTTATTATGTATTGCAAAACAAATATGTAAGCGTAAAACGCTAAAACATCATGTAGAATTTTGTTGTCATAAAAACTGCATACCCTAATATACTAAAATATTACAGGCAACGATGATAAATAAAATACGTGCTTACTCAGCATTGCTAAAACTATAAATAACAAACAGTACATTGGTTAATGTAGCCAGTTTTGAAGTTGAAGGGATGGATGAAAATTTACTTAAAACTTTTGGAATGTCGTGTTTTAAGAATATTTTTCAGTCATACGCTCTTACCCCGGTATGAAAAAAGTAGATTTATATATTCCAATAATGTTAATGTAATAAAACGGTTTAAAACTTCTATGATACAACATACCGCTCTAGTGAAATGCGTATATTTTTCATAAAAAATAAATTTTGAAAATAAAGTATTGATGTTCTCTACGAAATAAATAATTTAAATAATCAATAAATATTAAATATTCCGTATCGAAATCGAACCCAATTGGATTTTAGAGAATTGTATACTACAAGATAAACGTCTGAGCGATTTAGTTAAATAAACACTTATTCATTTTTTTTTAAAGCCAAACGATAGAGAGAATCTCCTTCGCCTGGCGACAGGCAACACGCCGAGCTCCGTTGCCGTGGCAATCACCGCGCCGCGCAGGGGAGGAACAAACCCCGAAATGAAGGTACTGCGCGCGAGCTCCGCGCTGCTCCAGTTATTGTGTGGACAAAGAGCCGCCGTCGAGAGGGCGGGCAGCTTAATTGAAACCGTGCCGAACAACAGTTATGTAAACAATTGTGCCCCTCCTCCCTCCTACCCTCTTATACCACCGGGAGAGGGGGTGAAGTAGATTAAGCAGTGGGCTCGCGCGAACCGGCGGCGAGGAAGTTAGTTTTACGGCTCTTGGAACGAAGTTTAAA
This sequence comes from Bacillus rossius redtenbacheri, assembly GCF_032445375.1. Taxonomy (NCBI): domain Eukaryota; kingdom Metazoa; phylum Arthropoda; class Insecta; order Phasmatodea; family Bacillidae; genus Bacillus; species Bacillus rossius. The sequence goes on along the minus strand of NC_086330.1, from coordinate 39,855,727 downwards.
TGACTTCCGAAGAGTGTGGAGCACGCGCACTGACGATTCTGTGAGAGGTTAGATAGCGAAACTTTTAGCTGTGTAATTCGCCAGACATGCTAGTCACTCTTTTTTTGCCTTTTCTTCATCCTGTGAACCAATTATGTTCGGATTTGATTGGGACTAGTGTTACAAGGTTTGAGGATTTTTTTGTTAGATGGATCACATTGAAATTTTTTTTTCTTCTTTAACTATTAATTACAAACCCAAGTAAACTTCAGATAAAAAAACGGTGGAAAAGTAACTAATTAAAATGAGTTTCAGTTAAATCGAGTACAGCTATTTTTATGCACTTTACCATCGACTTTTGTTATTTTTAAAGTTTGTCTGTAGTCAAATGTGTTTATTTACACCAGGTTGGTTTTGATGATTAATTAATGTTGGTTTGTTCCTTGTGGTGGAATATGCAAAATTTACAAATATGTGTTTTAGTTATCAAAGCTATGCAAGTGGAAATTAACGACGTACGCTATCGAACATTGGAGATAAACGACAAGTTGTTAGTTTGATACCAAAATGGATTTTAAAGGTTTTTTTTTATTGCGGAGATTTTTAAAGGAAAATTAATCAGAACTTGCTTGTGACCCGCGCTACCGCACTGATGAATCGGGCCGTGTATCGGGTAGTGCGTGGCTCGTAAAGCGGGCCAATAATCGCTCGGAACCAAAATTTCCCGCCCAGCCGGCGCGTTCCGAGCGTGCTTGCGTTTGAGCTTCGAACTGCAGCACTCACTCCGCTGCTATGCGCGCGACCGGAGGAAAGTTCGTGCGGAACGGCGTAGGCATGGCTCCAGTTCAGACACCCACGTGAAGTGACGGACGAATCGGGTTGCTGGTAGACGCGAGGTGCAGCATAAGTGTATGTCATTAACTATTGTATTAATAAATTCGAGGGAAAAAATAAGAACTTAGATTCTTATGGTTCAACAGAATTGATGGTTAACATTATTGCTTGCTTTTGCGTACATAAATAATTTTTTTTTTCAAATGCAGGAACTTCATGGCATTTCAATTGATAACATAAAATTTTGGAATCCGTACCCGACAATACAGCAAATTAGCTGTCGCAACTCTCTTGTCCACCCGTTCGTGTGCTGTAGGTTTCAACGTGTTATCGTTAAAAAAAGAGCCGTTCTTACTTTGTGTGAATAGTTTAAGAAAACACCTAAATACAAGTTAAAATTTTGTAGAAAAATGTAAAATTATATATAATGAAACATTAAATTTTTTTCCGATTCTTAACTTTTAAATGGTTAAAAGAATATATAATTTTTAATTTCTATGATGTGTTATGATTAGAGACCTGTAAAATTCGCGATTTCAAATCCCCAAAGGATAGACTCCATGATCCTCTACGCACTCGTGCAAATTACATCTGCTGATTGATTACCGACTCGTAAAACCTGTTGACTGGAATGATCGTGATTCGCTAATTCTTCTGTTAAAGATTTTTCATTGGCCCAGAGTCCTTCAGATAAACTGTGGCCCAATCACTGAAGCAAAATAATGTCAAAAGTATTTGGACTCTATACTATAGCGAAATGAATCCGCGAATTTTACAGGTCTCTAGTTATGATCTTACAAGGGGTTATCAAAAATATCCCTTCAGACCATTGTTTAAAGTAGACTACATTCATTAGGAACCTACTTAAAAGCCTGTTAAAAACGTTTTGGTTTAAAAAAAAGATTAACATAACTATCTTTATTCGATTCAAGCTAAATTTAGTTTAGTTTAATTACAAATAGTATTTACTAAAATGAACCTTCAACACATACGTAAAGGTGAATTCAGATGTATAAGTGAAATCATTACTACACGTGTGTCTCGCTTTGAAAATTAATACAACGCAACAGTTGTTTTCCCTAACGCCCTAACGAAACATAATATTTCATTACATTTTTAAACTGAAGACTACCAAAAAATATGTACCTACATCTAAAAAGATAAAAAGCTTACAGTTAAAATAAAGCTGCTTTTCAAACCCAGGCAATGATTCAATTCGGTAGTAAATAAATATAGTTTAAAAAACTAAAGAAACATGCTCTTAAAGATTATCAAACTAAAAAGGAAAAAATAATTTTAAAATTTAATTTATGACAATAGTATATAAGCAATACTAGTATAAATGAGAAAAATGCATGGGGCGCTTAATATACAAAAAATATGGCACAAAGCGCCTCAAGCTTTTTTCTCATTTATACTAGTATTGCTTATATACTATTGTCATAAATTAAATTTTAAAATTATTTTTTCCTTCTTAGTTTGATAATCTTTAAGAGCATGTTTCTTTAGTTTTTTAAACTATATTTATTTTTAACTTTTTAGTTTGATATTCTTTAAAAGCATGTTTTTTTAGTTTTTTAAACTATATTTATTTTTAACTTTTTAGTTTGATATTCTTTAAAAGCATGTTTTTTTTTAGTTTTTTAAACTATATTTATGTATAATTATCATAGGGAAATGAGTTACCGACACTACCTATTACCATCTGAGATAACTATTTGGAGTTGCAACGTCACAAAGAAATAGTAAAGTCTCTCCGAAACATTTACAGTTAGATGTATGGATATAATCTTAGAATTTACCGGGAAAAAAAAAATATTTTTTTTTTTTCGGCGTGGCCGGGAGTAGAGCCCACTTTCACTGAATCCGAAAGCTGACTCCACAGAAATTGCGCGCCTTAGACCACTCGGCTAACGAACGTAATGAAATTGGTGGGACACTTTACAGTGATGGGCCACTCACTCTTAGTCGAAAGAGTTACAGACGGACAGACAAACAACATACAGGTGAAGCTAATATAAAGCATGTAACATGTAACATGTAAAAATAGTTAAGCAAGCTGAAAGGCTAGCACAGAGGAAGGAACAATTGAAACTGGTAAAAGTATGTGCTTTGCAAGAAAAGAAAACTAAGTCGAAAGAGTTACAGACGGACAGACAAACATACAGGTGAAGCTAATATAAAGCATGTAAAAAAAAAAAAAAACATTTTTTGTAGGCGTGGCCGGGAGTAGAACCCACGATCTTTGAATCCGAAAGCTGACATCACAGAAGTCGCGCGCCTTAGACCGCTTTTTTTTTTTTTTTTTTTTTATTAGTTTATTAGTTTATTGTGATATCATGTGCATGTACATAACATTACAGCTCACATCAGATTACAGTCAGCACAAACGGGTTACACGATACTGATACCTCGCCCCTGCGGATTAACACAGTCCCACACCATCTGTACAAATTTCAAAACATGAAAAGGTAATGTCCAAACCTCCTTCTTAACGTATTGTTTTTTACCATAGACCATCTGTCACGTCGTAGCTGGGATATGAAGTCCCGCAAGAAGTATGGCACTTGAGTTTTGAGCACAAAAGCTATCAAATTCGCCATCAGCCACACAGCCGCCCGCCTCTTCACGGTAGGGAAGGCCGTGATGTCGAGGTAGCACATGCGGTCCGCGCACACGTCCCGTGGAGGTAGGCAGAGCAGTCTGGAAAGTTTGGTTTTACACCACTCCCACAAGGGGCGCGAGAATGAGCAAGCACATATGCGATGGAGGGCGGTGTCACGGTAGCCACAGAGTTCGCAGTGGTCATCCTGGGATAACGCAATGCGTTTCTTGCGATAAAGGGTGGGTGTCAGGTCGTTGACAAATGTGAAAGCTTCGGCACGGAGATGAGTAGGTAATTCAGGATCAGAAACGTTTTTCCATATGTTCAGCCAACGCAAAGAAAGGATCTTATTCTGAATATTCGGCACAGAGGGTGTTGCTCGTCGCTGGAAACCATACAGTTGTCTTGTGGAGACATGCGTACCTTCGGGAAGTTCGGAAATCGTCGTGCGAAGGTGATCGGCGGCGGACTTGTAGTGTCGGGGTAGGCGCTCCCTGGCGCCCCATGCGGCTGTGTACAAAGCCGAGGAGCGACCACCCTGTAAGACACGTTGTATGACGCATTTCTGGAACAAGGCTCGTGCTTTTTGCTCATGCTCAATGAGTCCGAGACCACCTTTACTGACAGGCATCGTCAGCTGATCGCGGCTGACCTTGAAGAGGAATCCTTTCCAGATAAACCATCCAATGTATTGCCTGATTTGAGCTGCAATCGCAGCTGGCATGGGGAACACCTGTGCCATGTACCAGAGTTGTGAAAGGGAGTACATGTTAACGATATATACACGTTGGATGATGTTGAGGTTTCTAAGGTGTGACTCAAGCAGGCTACCACGAACATTCCGCACCACTCCGTCCCAGTTCTCTTGAATGGTATGACCGATGTCACCCGTGAAAAGTATTCCAAGTGTCCTGATCGCATCCGTAGACACGAATGAATGCTGTGGCACAATCACATCTGGCGCTGCTTTCAGATTCAACACTTTGGTTTTCGCGAAGTTGCATTTTGCATGCGTTGCCTTGTGGAAGGCCTCAAGAATAGCATGAGCGGCCGTGAGTTCATGGTCACTACGCACAATGACCGTAACATCATCTGCATACCCAATGCACGTTAAAGGATTCCCTTGAATACTCAGTCCTGAGAGAGTAGAGTTAAATTTCCTTATAAGGGGCTCAATATAAAGGACGAAAAGTACCATCGAGAGCGGGCACCCTTGTCGGACAGAGGAGCGAATCGGAAATTTGTCACCAAAACAACCATTGATGGACATCTTCGAGGTTAGGTTCTCACGGAACGTGCGTAGGACAGCTCGAACTGTCGGAGGGAAGCAAAGGTGCTCGAGCACCCTGTCGAGGAAGCTCCATTGCACCCGGTCAAAAGCCTTCTCAAGATCAATGTTCAGGAGGGCGACAGCGCCCGGCGTTGTGCGCGCCAGGAGCTGCACATCGCGGAGCGCAGAAGTGCCATGTGTGATGGACGTCCCCTGCACAATACAATGTTGGTCCGGCCCGATGACATCAGACAGCGCTGATTTAATACGATTGGCATACACCCGTGCGATGATTTTGTAGTCAGCACACAGAAGCGTGATAGGCCTATAGTGGGCTACTTCACGTGGCTGTGGTACCTTGGGTATGAGCACAATGATTCCCTCTGTTTGCGTGCTGCACAGACGCCCTCGTCGAATGACCGTGCGCGCCATTTCGCAAAATTCCTCTCGAATCGTCGGCCAATAGTGCTGGTAGAATTCGTAGGGGATACCGTCCACACCAGGGGATTTGGTTTTTGGGGCCCTCCGAACGATGTGTGTGATCTCTTCGTCAGTTGGGTCGGCCTCCAGATGGTGCTGTGCTATGTCGTCAAGGCTGCTGTCATACACATCGAGGAATGACGTCCCTTCATCATAGTCAATGTCGTGGTCCGCATAGAGTTCCTCGTAACTACTTGTAAATGCTGCGAGGATGGTTGTGGAATCCCTTACGACCGTGCCATTCGCGTCCACAACCGAGCTGATGTGCCTTCGTGTACGCCTCTTCCGATCTCGCATGAGGGAGTGAATGCTAAGCCTTTCTTGCTGTAGCGCACTCTTGGTGTTATTGAATACAATGCGACTTTCCATGTTCGCTCGGTGTATGGCGATGATCCGTTCCTTAAGGCGACGGGCTTGACCCCTCGGATTGGTAACTGCGGTTGGATGCGTACTTAATTCCCGCAGGGCCCTCTCGTGCAAATAGAGAAGGGAGTCCTGCTCCCGTCTACAACGCCCGCCATGGTGCTTAAATAATTTGGCCAGACCTGGTTTGACGCAGCCATCCCACCAATCCGCTGTGTCCGCGTACCTCTGTTTACATCGCAACCAATGAGACCAGCGCCGATGAAAATCATTGTCCACTTCAGTTTGACCCAACAAGCGTGTTTGTAGTCTCCAGTAGTTACGCCCAGGTGTGGGTGAAACCTCCGGAGCAGCCACAGTACAAACGACCATGTAATGATCTGTGACAGCCACTGGCACCACATCATATGATCGCGCGTTGTGTCGATGCGTGCGGGACATATAAAACCTGTCTAGGCGCGAACTAGATGAATAGGCATGAAAGGTGTAATGTGGTGTGGGAACTTGAAGAATGTCGACCATGTCCTCCACATCAATGGCAGTAACGAGCTCATGCAGTGCCGTGTGAATGGGGTAGTGTCCACCAACGTGATCACTGGGTGTAATTATACAATTGAAATCTCCACCTAGAATAAGACCCGTGCCATCATTCCTTATAAATGGAAGGATTTCCTGGCGAAAAAATTCCTGGCATTCTGTTCGACGCTGAGAGCCAGAGGGGGCATAGACATTCACACATTGTCCGATAATGCTCCTGCCAGTAGCGCTGGAGGGATTGAGCGCTATGAGTGTGCCAGAGATTATTCTCCCAGATGCGTGCGCTCTGATGTGCGTGAGTTCAAGATGGTTCTTTGTGACAACAATGGTTCCTCTCCCTTGAGGGCCGATGTTGGGGTACACATTATATTGGTCAAAATATGGTAGCCGCTCTAGCGCACACTCTTGTAAAAATAGTACGTCGATAGCGTGCGCACGTACAATGCTGTGTAAAGCATGAAATTTGAAAGGAGCTTCAATTGCACAAATGTTGACAGTGGCAATTGTTAAAACTCTAGTCATCCGCTACGTCTTTGCTACTAGCTACGTCATTCCCTCCCCCACTCTGTTCCGTTATGCTGATCGCGCCCCCCTTGATTTGCTCGATCGCATGCTGGGCAATGCGGAGTGAATATTGACGTTGTGAACGCGGGCTGTCCGGTAGGGCGGTGTCGCGACTTGGACTGCGACTCGCATGACGGGCCTTTTTGTCCTTGCGCCCGCTCGGGGGCCGTTCACGCCCACCGGACTTTTTGCCTGAGCGGGGGTTGGTGGAGTGCGCCTCCTGTGAGCATTCGGACATTCCGTCATCCTCCGTGTCAATGGGCGTATCGAGTCGTATATCCGGGGCGGGCATGTCCTGTTGAGTCGGAGCAAGAGGTGATGCGGTAATGGTGGACAGCAGAGTTTTGAGTGGGACCGCCTCATAAGGCCTCTCCTCCCTGTCTTCTGACGTCAGAGTTTGTGCCGGCGGATGTAAGCTCGCCCCAGAGGTGGTGGGCCGGTCCCGCACTTCGTGCGGTTCTGTCGAGCGACTGCTCTGCGCGCCACTCTGCAGTGTCTGCGCCCACGTGCGCGGCGCGCCCGACCGGTCGCGCGGAAGAGTGGGGCAGGCCGCGCGGTGGTGTCCCGCCTGCGAGCAGTGACTGCAGGTCTGGAGTTGTCCGTCATACACTACGAACCCGTGATGCCCATCGACTACCAGCTGTGAGGGAATATTTTGATTGAGTTCCATTTTCACTATTCGTACCCCTGTCTTGGCTTTGAACTTGCGATACACCCCCCACATTTCGTCCACGCACGTGTGTATCTTTCCGTACGGAGTGAGCGAGTAAACAATCCGTTCATTTGGTACTTCCACGGGAATGTTTACGACCCTGACGGTTTTCAGGTTGTCTAGAGCCAGTTCTATGTCTACTTGTAGTGACTCACCGCTCGCTGCGTGTATCTGAGACGTTCCGCCGGTCTCTCGGATGATCCTCTCGCAGTGTAGTAGTGATGTCAACTTCACAAAGATGCACCGTTGGCGTCCGTCGACCTGTACAGCAATCACTTCGTCATCCTGCAGCCCAAGGGTCTCGTCGAGCCATCGGAGTAAGTCCAACGCGAGCGGTTTGGTTTGACACTTCACGCGAAGGGTATTCACTCGTGGGGTCGGTTGGCAAGTCGCCATGATGGTCCTGCGAAAGTCAGTAAGAAGCCTTTAGAATACGTTACGTGTAAGCCGCACGACACTTAACTCGCTCTCGCACTAAACCAGGAGAGTAACAGCGCACGAGACACGTCGCGTCGCACACTCCGCTCACCACGCGAGCACGGGGCGGACTAACCGCTCGGCTAACGAACGTAATGAAATAGGTGGGACATTTTACAGTGATGAGTCACTCACTATTAGTCGAAAGAGTTACAGACGGACAGACAGAGTTACAGACGGACAGACAAACATACAGGTGAAGCTAATATAAAGCATGTAAAAACGTTTCGTGATAATAGATGTGATTGTTACCATATAAACATTTACAATTTAGATTTTTAACTAAAAAATATCGAAAATAAATCATTTGAAATATTCTCTGGTATAGAAAGTTGTAGGGTCTAATATTCTTCATGTTCTTATCTACAAAAGCATAAGTTATTCAAGACGTGTATACCAGGTACTCACGCGACACACATAAATCTTTCCTAAGTAGAGACTTGCGCAAAAAAAATTAAGTTTATGTGTAGAATTCCTCATTTGTAACTATGAGATAGTTAAGTCAATACTACATCAATTATTGATGGTGCTCGAGTAGTATATAATAGGGCAAGCTGGGACAGGGTCCTGGGCGTGGATTGTGTGGAGTGGGATTGTCGGTCAGCCATATTGGATTGTGAAGTCACGGCGGCCATATTGGATGAGCGTAACGGGACACAGTGTAACGGGACATAACGTAACGGGACAAGTAGATCACGGCGGCCATATTGGATCCGCCATTTTGGATTACGTCATTGTGTTCTAGAAAATTCCGGTGATGTGTTTTCCACCATATTGGATGATGACGTCACCGTTGCATTTTCCGTTACGTTCGCCATCTTTAACTTTTTTATTTATTATCCGATTTTAATGAAATTTATTTTAAAAATTATAAAAAAATTCAAATAATAAAATTTAATAAAATATTTATAAAAAAATGTACTTTTACGACACGGAGTTCGGAGTCCTCGATTCGAACCCGGTGAGGGCAAAAAAAAAATGGCGACCGATCCTTCCTCAATGGTGGTTGTAGGCAGACTGACTCCCACCACTTTTTCAAAGCATATATATCGTCACCTAGTATGACGTCATGTCCGCCATCTTGAAATTTGGACGCCATCTTGAAAATCTATGTTTATTATCCGATTTTAACGAAAAAAATTCCAAAATTCATCAAAAAATTAACGTATTTGAATTCTGTTTGATTATGTCGATGCACGTCCTTGGTTCGATTCCCGACGAGAGTAAACAGTCGATCCTTCCTCCATGAAAGCTACCTAGACTGATCTACCACCACCAATACCAAAGTATATATCGTCAACTGGTATGACATCATGTCCGCCATCTTGTCTTCATCCGCTGGAGACCACCATCTTGTTTTCGTCTGCTAGAGTGTGCCGATACCATGTAGTATAATTATCTGATCACCACACCTTTGACCTTGACCTTGAAATTTGACTTTGACCTTGAAATTTGACCTAAACCTTGAAATTTGACGTTGACCTTGAAATTTGACCTTGACCTTGAAATTTGACCTTGACCTTGAAATTTGACTTTGACCTTGAAATTTGACTTTATCCTTGAAATTTGACTTTGTCCTTGTCGACCATCATGGATCCGACATTTTATGTTCATTACATGCTAGCAGGAGCTACCACCTGCTGGAGTACGCCATATTGTGTGTGTACTTGTATCATAGAGAACATTTCCATCTGGATAATTTTATTCTAACCCGCTACAGTGCAGTAATCATTTATTATGGAGGTGCCCCCCGCCATCTTGAAATTCGGCCGCCATCTTGAAATCATGTAATAATGTAGCTAGAAAAGCGGGAAAAAATCCAAAATTCATTAAATAAATTAGTAATCCATATAATGATTGATTGGATCGACTAATGTCCTTGGTTTGATCCCTGGCCGATACAAAACAACTTTAATTTAAAAAAATACAAAAAAAGTGTTAGGTTTGAGAAAATAAAAACACCACAAGTTCTTTTTAAAAAAAATTATTACATAAATTCAATACACTACTACAAGTACAAAAAAATACACTGACAAATTACCAAAGACTTTTGGATTCCTCGATTCAAACAGTCTTCTTATTGTACGGACTAAGCCTTTTTACATGACTTTAAATGTCTATCCGATCCGTTCATCACCACAGCCAGAGACGGACTAAAGTTCATAACACTTATATATAGTCTCATTAGCCGGTACAACACATGAGTCAAATCAATAACCATGTTCATTATACGTCTCGGAGCATTTTTTATAATGACGATGTAAGCTATCGAGACGTGAAATTAGTTTATTACACTTATTGCACTGAAATTGTATTCTTTTAACATTATTAGAACAACCGTATCTTTCATGTCTGCGAGCATTTGAGGTGATAGTAAATGATGCACCACAGTATTTGCACTGATGCGAAGTACGCTCTTCATTAATTGAAGTATTCAATGCTGATGAAACTTCAGCTGATGGTAGAACAGCACATATCGAAGTCTCCTCCAGTGTTGTCAGAGGCGTTGCCAACGGGATCTGCTCCAACATCGTCGGCGCCGACGTCATGGTTCCCGTAGTCAATGGTACATCCTCCATCGAGTACGACGTTAAAGTCAGTAAAGATGCCATCGAAGTCTTAAGAACAGGCAATTACGTGACTTATGCACCAGAAGAAACAAACTAGGTGATCCGTACACCGTCGACGGCAGTAACAAACTAAGCGTCCTGCTGTCTAGGACTCCTTTATATACATTAACTGGTTTGAATAATACGCTAGTCAAATCAAGAACAATTTAATAAAATACTAGAGTCAAAACAACATTAAAAAAATAGAATCACCATCAACAAAAAAGGAAGCACATTTGGAAGCACCTTCAAAAAAGGAAAAACAATAGGAAGCACCGACTACGAAAAAACAGCACATTTGGAAGCACCGTCATCGAAAAGGCAGCACATTTGGAAGCACCAACTACGAAAAGGCAGCACATTTGACAGCACCGACAACGAAAAGGCAGCACATTTGGAAGCACCGACAACGAAAAGGCAGCACATTTGGAAGCACCGACTACGAAAAGGCAGCACATTTGGAAGCACCGACTACGAAAAGGCAGCACATATGGCAGCACCGACAACGAAAAGGCAGCACATTTGGAAGCACCGACTACGAAAAGACAGCACATTTGTAAGCACCGACAACGAAAAGGCATCACATTTGGAAGCAGCGACCACGAAAAGGCAGCACATTTGGAAGCACCAACAACGAAAAGGCAGCATATTTGGAAGCACCGACTACGAAAAGGCAGCACATTTGGAAGCTCCATCAACAAAAAAAAAAGGCAAAAAGGAAGCACTTGTTACGAGATCTAAGTCTTAGTTAGAAATCAGAATACAAGAAATAAAAACATTAAATTATTATAATTTGAATTATTTATTTTATTGCTTTACATTATACAAATGCAAGTAAAACAAGCCATTATTGTATGTAGCCAGCATTCCACACTTCCTTGAGTAGGAAGGATATTTCTTTGATGCACGAATAGTTTCCTGCACAAAGCGAACCATGTAGAAGTCTTAGCCGGTCAACCAATATGTTTGGATATTTCCATGATGTGTAATCATTCTCTTCTACCACCATCTTCCTTGCACCTTTATAATAAATATTATGATCTCTGGTGTCTTCCGTTTTACCACCAACCTCAGGGTAACTTTCATGTTTGAGACGGTGATCATCACAAGCTTGAACAGATTTATTTAATATATCACATCGTTTCCACCGTTTCGGTCTCAGGACACCGCCACATTCTTCGATCTTGTCAGCTTTAGGTGCTTCATCTATGTCTATGTCTTTGTCAACAGCCTCAGAGTCACTGTAACAATCACCGTAGAAGGAATCGTCTTCACCCAATTTACCGTAATAATTCGATGTTGATGATGTTGAAGTGCCTTCATCGTCTTCATGCTTCCTTTTTAGGAGTCCATCATTTTTACAAAGTAGGAAAGATCTACTTGAATTCGGCTGGAATATATTCTCACTTTTCACGTTAAGGATTCTTCCATTGTCTTCATTCTTCCGTAAATCATCAACCTTCTTTCAATTTAAGTTCTTTGTCGAGATCGGAAGAGCCAAGAAAATTATTGTCGTAATGCAGATCACTCTTCCTTAGGCTAGTAGATTCATCGTTGTTCTCTAACTTGTACGCAGGCTTGGCGCTACAAGTTCTGCCATGTCTTTTTAGGCTCTCTCTTCGCGTAAACGACTTGCTACATCGAACATAACTTATCATATTGCGCAGTGGATTTTTAACACAGTCATTCTTCTCGTGTTTTTTTTTTCTTTCTTAAGATAAACTGTTTACTGCAAAACTTACACCTATGTTCTTTCGATACAGCGTCAGATCCCAAATCGGAATTCATATTAGTTACTGAGACTAATGCCAGATACCAATTGAGTGTTTTAAATTAGATCCAATACTTAAATTGAAATTTTTTCATATTTCATCAGCGATAATTAATATATCTCATGCAAAAGTACTTTATGCATGTAGTTCTGCTTTTTAACAACATATGTCGCCACATTTTGCTTGCAGATAAATAATATTTAGTTCTTTTATGTGGGATGCGGGATGCTTACTAACGATCGCAAAAGAAGGATGGCTTCCCTAGACTCCAAGGAAAAGGAAGTTCGTCTTGCATGTTGGTGCTCCACAGATGTCTCATGGCGTAATATTAATTTGACTGAGTAATGATATTTGTTAATTCCACCTGATAAAAATATTGCAAGTTTTGATTTAGTAGCAGAAATTATCGAATGAAATGTAACTCCAAATAAAATGACATGTCTCAATAGACCAAAAAAAAATCTATGCAGAGAGCGGTTTCTCAGAAAAGTCAGAAACACTTGAAGAAACCACAGGAATGATTGCAAGCACACGGAAAAAACCACCAAAATATTGACAAGAATAATCAGGAGCACACGGAGAAAACCATCATAATATTGACCAGATTAATCAGAAGTACTCGGAGAAAACCACCACATGTTTTCTTTGATATCATAAAATTACAGGAATAATATTTTAAAATAAAAATAAATTAATAAAAAAATAAAAAAATAAAAATTAATTCATAAAAAAAATTAAAAAAATGCATAAACAGTTTCTGCTAGCTTGTAAACTTATCATTGTTGAGCAAAGATAGAGTTCTTGTACAAGCCAAAAATTTATGCATTTATTAATTTTTTTTATTTTTATATTAATTTTTTTTATTTTTTTTTATTTTTTTGATTAATTTATTTTTATTTTAAAATATTATTCCTGTAATTTTATGATATGAAAGAAAACATGTGGTGGTTTTCTCCGAGTACTTCTGATTAATCTGGTATATTATGATGGTTTTCTTCGTGTGCTCCTGATTATTCTTGTCAATATTATGATGGTTTTCTCCGTGTGCTCCTGATTATTCTTGTCAATATTTTGGTGGTTTTTTCCGTGTGCTTGCAATCATTCCTGTGGTTTCTTCAAGTGTTTCTGACTATTCTGAGAAACCGCTCTCTGCATGGATTTTTTTTTGGTCTATTGAGACATGTCATTTTATTTGGAGTTACATTTAATTCGATAATTTCTGCTACTAAATCAAAACTTGCAATATTTTTATCAGGTGGAATTTACAAATATGATTACTCAGTCAAATTAATATTACGCCATGAGACATCTGTGGAGCACCAACATGCAAGACGAACTTCCTTTTCCTTGGAGTCTAGCGAAGCCATCCTTCTTTTGCGATCGTTAGTGCGCAACCCGCATCCCGCATAAAAGAACTAAATATTATTTATCTGCAAGCAACATGTGGCGACATCTGTTGTTAAAAAGCAGAACTACATGCATAAAGTACTTTTGCATGAGATATATTAATTCTCGCTGATGAAATATGAAAAAATTTCTATTTAAGTATTGGATCTAATTTAAAACACTCAATTGGTATCTGGCATTAGTCTCAGTAACTAATATGAATTCCGATTTGGGATCTGACGCTGTATCGAAAGAACATAGGTGTAAGTTTTGCAGTAAAGAGTTTATCTTGAGAAAGAATAAAAGACAACACGAGAAGAATGACTGTGTTAAAAATCCACTGCGCAATATGATAAGTTGTGTTCGATGTAGCAAGTTGTTTACGCGGAGAGAGAGCCTAAAAAGACATGGCAGAACTTGTAGCGCCAAGCCTGCGTACAAGCTAGAGGACAACGATGAATATACTAGACTAAGGAAGAGTGACCTGCATTGCGACAATAATTTTCTTGGCTCTTCCGATCTCGACAAGGAACTTAAATTAAAGGAGGTTGATGATTTACGGAAGAATGAAGACAATGGAAGAATCCTTAACGTAAAAAGTGAGAATATATTCCAGCCGAATTCAAGTAGATCTTTCCTACTTTGAAAAAATGATACACTCCTAAAAAGGAAGCAAGAAGACGATGAAGGCACTTCAACATCATCAACATCCAATTATTACGGTAAATTGGGTGAAGACGATTACTTCTACGGTGATTGTTCCAGTGACTCTGAGGCTGTTGACAAAGACATAGACTATGATGAAGCACCTAAAACTGCCAAGATCGAAGAATGTGGCGGTGTCCTGAGAACGAAACGGTGGAAACGATGTGATATATTAAATAAATCTGTTCAAGCTTGTGATGATCACCGTCTCAAACATGAAAGTTACCCTGAGGTTGGTGGTAAAACGGAAGACACCAGAGATCATAATATTTATTATAAAGGTGCAAGGAAGATGGTGGTAGAAGAGAATGATTACACATCATGGAAATATCCAAACATATTGGTTGACCGGCTAAGACTTCTACATGGTTCGCTTTGTGCAAGAAACTATTCGTGCATCAAAGATATATCCTTCCTACTCAAGGAACTGAGAAATGCTGGCTACATACAATAATAGCATGTTTTACTTGAATTTGTATAATGTAAAGCAATAAATAAATAATTTAAATTATAATAATTTAATGTTTTTATTTCTTGTATTCTGATTTCTAACTAAGACTTAGATCTCATAACTTGTGCTTCCTTTTTGCCTTTTTTTTGTTGATGTAGCTTCCAAATGTGCTGCCTTTTCGTTGTCGGTGCTTACAAATGTGCTGTCTTTTCGTAGTCGGTGCTTCCAAATGTGCTGCCTTTTCGTTGTCGGTGCTGCCATATGTGCTGCCTTTTCATAGTCGGTGCTTCCAAATGTGCTGCCTTTTCGTAGTCGGTGCTTCCAAATGTGCTGCCTTTTCGTTGTCGGTGCTGTCAAATGTGCTGCCTTTTCGTAGTCGGTGCTTCCAAATGTGCTGCCTTTTCGTTGTCGGTGCTTCCAAATGTGCTGCCTTTTCGTTGTCGGTGCTGTCAAATGTGCTGTCTTTTCGTTGTCGGTGCTTCCAAATGTGCTGCCTTTTCGTAGTCGGTGCTTCCAAATGTGCTGCCTTTTCGTTGTCGGTGCTGTCAAATGTGCTGCCTTTTCGTAGTCGGTGCTTCCAAATGTGCTGCCTTTTCGTTGTCGGTGCTTCCAAATGTGCTGCCTTTTCGTTGTCGGTGCTGTCAAATGTGCTGCCTTTTCGTAGTTGGTGCTTCCAAATGTGCTGCCTTTTCGATGACGGTGCTTCCAAATGTGCTGTTTTTTCGTAGTCGGTGCTTCCTATTGTTTTTCCTTTTTTGAAGGTGCTTCCAAATGTGCTTCCTTTTTTGTTGATGGTGATTCTACTTTTTTAATGTTGTTTTGACTCTAGTATTTTATTAAATTGTTCTTGATTTGACTAGCGTATTATTCAAACCGGTTAATGTATATAAACGAGTCCTAGACAGCAGGACGCTTAGTTTGTTACTGCCGTCGACGGTGTACGGATCACCTAGTTTGTTTCTTCTGGTGCATAAGTCGCCTAATTGCCTGTTCTTGAGACTTCGATGGCATCTTTACCGACTTTAACGTCGTACTCGATGGAGGATGTACCATCGACTACGGGAACCATGACGTCGGCGCCGACGATGTTGGAGCAGATCCCGTTGGCAACGCCTCTGACAACACTGGAGGAGACTTCGATATGTGCTGTTCTACAATCAGCTGAAGTTTCATCAGCATTGAATACTTCAATTAATGAAGAGAGTACTTCGCATCAGTGCAAATACTGTGGTGCATCATTTACTATCACCTCAAATGCTCGCAGACATGAAAGAAGCGGTTGTTTTAATAATGTTCAAAGAATACAATTTCAGTGCAATAAGTGTAATAAACTAATTTCACGTCTCGATAGCTTACATCGTCATTATAAAAAATGCTCCGAGACGTATAATGAACATGGTTATTTATTTGACTCATGTGTTGTACCGGCTATTGAGACTATATATAATTGCTATGAACTTCAGTCCGTCTCTGGCTGTGGTGATGAACGGATCGGATAGACATTTAAAGTCATGTAAAAAGGCTAAGTCCGTACAATAAGAAGACTGTTTGAATAGAGGAATCCAAAAGGCTTTGGTAATTTGTCAGTGTATTTTTTTTGTACTTGTAGTAGTGTTTTGAATTTATGTAATTAATTTTTTTTAAAAGAACTTGTTAGTTTTTATTTTCTGAAACCTAACACTTTTTTAGTATTTTTTTAAACTAAAGTTGTTTTGTATCGGCCAGGGATCGAACCAAGGACCGTAGTCGATCCAATTAATCATTATATGGATTACTTATTTATTTAATGAATTTTGGATTTTTTCCCGCTTTTATAGCTACATTATTACATGATTTCAAGATGGCGGCCGAATTTCAAAATGGCGGGGGGCACCTCCATAATAAATGATTACTGCACTGTAGCGGGTTAGAATAAAATTATCCAGATGAAAATGTACTCTATAATACAAGTACACACACAATATGGCGTACACCAGCAGGTGGTAGCTCCTGGTAGCATGTACTGAACATAAATTGTCGGATCCATGATGGTCGACAAGGACAAAGTCAAATTTTAAGGTCAAAGTCAAATTTCAAGGTCAAGGTCAAATTTCAAGGTCAAGGTCAAATTTCAAGGTCAAGGTCAAATTTCAAGGTCAAGGTCAAAGTTCAAGGTCAAGTTTCAAGGTCAAGGTCAAATTTCAAGGTCAAAGTCAAATTTCAAGGTCAAAGTCATATTTCAAGGTCAAGGTCAAAGGTGTGGTAACCATATAATTATACTACATGGTATCGGCACACTCTAGCAGACGAAAACAAGATAGTGGTCTCCAGCGGATGAAGACAAGATGGCGGACATGATGTCATACGAGTTAACGATATATACTTTGGTATTGGTGGTGGTAGATCAGTCTAGGTAGCTTTCATGGAGGAAGGATCGACTGTTTACTCTCGTCGGGAATCGAACCAAGGACGTGCATCGATATAATCAAACAGAATTCAAATACGTTAATTTTTTTGTGGAATTTTGGGAATTTTTTTCGTTAAAATCGGATAATAAATATAGATTTTCAAGATGGCGTCCAAATTTCAAGATGGCGGACATGACGTCATACTAGGTTACGATATATATGCTTTGAAAAAGTGGTGGGAGTCAGTCTGCCTGCAACCACCATTGAGGAAGGATCGGTCGCCATTTTTTTTTTGCCCTCACCGGGTTCGAACCGAGGACTCCGAACTCCGTGTCGTAAAAGTACATTTTTTTATAAATATTTTATTAAAATTTTATTATTTGAATTTTTTTATAATTTTAAAAATAAATTTCATTAAAATCGGATAATAAATAAAAAGTTAAAGATGGCGACCGTAACGGAAAATGCAACGGTGACGTCATCATCCAATATGGCGGAAAACACATCACCGGAATTTTCTAGAACACAATGACGTAATCCAAAATGGCGGATCCAAGATGGCCGCCGTGATCTACTTGTCCCGTTACGTTATGTCCCGTTACACTGTGTCCCTTTACGCTGTGTCCCGTTACGCTCATCCAATATGGCCGCCGTGACGTCACAATCCAATAAGGCGGACCGACAATCCCACTCCACACAATCCACGCCCAGGACCCTGTCCCAGCTTGCCTTATTATATACTACTTGCTCGTATTTGTAACTTTATTTCATTACTTAGGTTAAACGAACGTATTTACTGAGTTTAAGGTTTAAATAAGTTTTATGAGCTATGGGGAGTAACGACGGACTTAGTTGCAGGCAGATTGCCATTTGAAATGTTCTAACTTAACTCAAAGCCACGAGAGCCGAAGCTGAATAAGAACGTTTACTCTTTTTGTGGATAATAAATCCCAAACCCTCATTTTCATCAAGCTGTGTCTATTTAGTTTTACTTGTGGAGAATAAAACCCTTTAAAAACAAGCTATGTTTTTTTACTTGTATTTGAGGATGTTCTTTGGTTTCATCACGGTAACCGAGCAACCATGGAGGAATTAGTCCACGCAGTGGTTGTCTTTTATAGAATATTTAATGTAAATAAAACTTGTTTATTAGTTATGTTTAATGTTTGTACGAAACTCTCAGAAAAATTAGCAATGCGTTACTCTATCTCTGGATACTAGAAAACTGGAATAGCATTGTTGAAACCACGCTAACACTCATTTACATGAGTCAGGTGAACACGGAATCTGGCTGCCGTCTTGTCAGTTGCATCTTAACGCATTCAGAATGGCGTATAACATCGGGAGGACTAACGCAGAGAGGGTGAAGGGGCCCAAAATCGCGCCATAAAGAGGCACGTGCGGTTTTAACCCTTTCAGTCTATTCGTCCACTGGAGTGGACAATTTATATCTCAATGATACGTAGAATTCACCAAACCTTAAATGTGTTGGTTAAGTTATACATCATACATCATGGCTACGAAATAAATACATTTCATCTTAATTTTATTAATTTTTATAAAATAAATATATATATGTACATTATAATTATTGAATAAGATTATTATCGCACAATAAAATACAAAAAAAAATTAGCTCAGTTAAAATAAATAAATAAAACTTAGGTATATCTGAGGAATTGAAAAAGTGTGAGAGAAAGTGTTTAATATTTTCACTTTATTGTAAAAGTACTTGAATAATTCTATTAGATCTGTTTTATTGTAGTCCGAAAGACGAGCTGAATAACTTCAAGTAGTGAGACAACAGAAGGAAATACATCAGTTTTATGTACGTCTATCTTCTGAGAGAATATTTCCATGGGGTACCTTAAAACTATTCTCGTAAAAGGTATCTAAACAAAGTGTTCTTTATTGTAAACATGGACGAATAGGCCTCGTGGGGAAACTCACCATGTATATAAAAAAAGGAGGTAACGAATTGAACGCTGCACCTCCAGGGGACATACTTTGAAGTGATTTGGAAACCCGCGTAAATTACAAGATATTAGGATAATGGAGGAAGATCCGGTAACGTTACTACTATTTACCAATGAATTGCAAAACGACACCACGAATCCATGACGCGGCAGTAAATTTTTATTTCAAAAATGAACAAAGTTTTCCTACTTGCAATATTATTGCATTTCAGGCGACGAAAACTGTTGTGAAGACTGGCCTGAAGCGACCTTTGGATCTTATCTGGTATCTTGTCCGTAAGCACTGCTGTGCTTTTGCGTTTATTTTGAATATGACGGTCGCAAACTTTTGCTTGAGGCTGTTTTTAGTTGGCTTCGAATTTTTAACTTTCCAATATGAATATGTCTGCCGAGAATGAAGACTGCCATTTTTCTATTCACTGTAGAAAATAATGTTAAAACGACGTGGAAAAAAAAGCATACAAATATTCAGTGGAACAAAATATAATCTATCTTTGGGGTGCAATCAATGTGAATCGTCAAAAATTATGGGTTCAGAATTGAAGATCTTACTGTTTCCGATTCGATGTTGTGATCAGTATTTTCATGCATCAAACAGATGGACTACAGCAGACTACCAAATAAGGCCTGGAACAATTTTGTAGGTTTATCGCAATTTTTGATTTTTGTTTTCATGTATTTTATATTTATCCATTACATTATTAACTGAATTTCTATTATAACCTGTTACTCAATATAGCTCAAGTCAAAGGTGAAGTAAAGAAATTGCAACTCGTACTTCATAGTGATAATTTCCAAACTATTTGACTCTCTATAAATTTAAAAATAAGTGGTGTTAATATTTTGTTTGGTCAATTAAAATTTTAAGTGCTTAAAAACTTGAGAAACCTAATTTTGATGCCAAGCATAAAATTAATAAAAGAAGTTATGTTAGTTATCAATTTATCGTTAATGATGTCAGCTCAACTAAATAGGATTTAAAATTCACAATTGCTAAGGGTGACTTCAGGTTTCCTTGACATTTAGTCGCCGACGGCGTTCCTGAGTCGTTTCGCGAGCGTTGACCTCGGCTTTAAAGGTCGCGGAAGGGTCACGGCCAGGGAAGAAGGAGGGTTGAAAGCGGGTTAGGGGATGGCGTGCGACATCACGTCTCTGCCATAACGTCTTCTCTCGCCCTCTTCACGTGGACCAGTCGAGGAGGGGGAGGGGGATGGCAATTCATTGTCGCGACCCCGCGACATGCGGGCTGCAGTTGGCGCGTCGTTTCCAACCCCTCTCCCCAACCCCTTCTCAACCACCCATTCCGACCCTGGGCCGTTTTCAGACGGCCATAACGCCGGGAGGAATAAAATTTTAATCTCGTCTGCCCGGCGCAATCCGTGGCGAATGCCCGAAGAGAGCTCGTTTTCTCCGCTGACGGGATCGCTGCGTTAAGGGAATTCGATATTTCCCTTTTTTTTTTTTAATTCAGACGTATCCCCCGGCAAAGATTTTTATTACTTTTTTTTTAACATTGACCCAATAAAAAAATCTTCCGTAACATTTTTTTAAGGCAATCGCAATTTTAATTTACTTAGAAGTTATTGACAGGAATGAGTTCGTAGCTTATATATTATACCGTTAGAGGAACAAACATGGATTCCGTGAATTGAAAGAAATTTAAACTGTGCCATATCAAGTCACCAAATGTGATGCTTATTTCACAATGTGGTGGCAAGAAATTTGAAGGGAAAAAAATAAAACTGAACATATACTGTATTGAATCATTCACCCGTACAACGTTGTATCCGGCAAAAAGGTAAATTTTACAGTAGAACGGAAAAAATAGTTTCAGCATTAACTACCATTGTTTCTGAACATAATCCGGATACGTTATATAACATAATTATTGAACAATACAATGTAAAGGTTTCAACACTTGGTTAATTTACATAGCATTAAAATTTTATGGCAGGAAAAAGGATGTATGAGGCTAGTTTCAACATTGATCTTCGTAAGAGCATTAACAATATTATCTGAAATATTTTTAACAGATACAATATCGTAGTTAACGGAAAAGATAAAAACAAACTTAAACTAAAAAGTATACCTAGGTACTATAATATTAATTATATATAGAAATATAGTGTCTTTCTTTCATGGAAGATGTTTTGCGTTGCAGTCAGAATATTATTATTAATGAAGACAAAAATATTTTTACACATCAGTATGCAAATCATTATTCACTTAGTAAATTTTCATAGAAATTCCCTTTTTTCAGCAAGAATATAATGATCCATATCCAACAGATCTGTTTTTTGACACTCTTAAATGTTATAAATTTTCCACATAAAACTGGAGACGCTGAAATGTTCATAGGTTACAAATTTTATTTTCTGATTACTATTTTATTATTTGCAGGCACATTTACGTATGAAACTTGAATTGAAAACTTTTGCAAATACAACTACATGTATAACATACTAGTTGAAATCAGTATAAACTAAGTCTAACATTTATCATATAAAAGTTTTTTTTATGTTGTTTGTGTATTCGAGGCCAATTTTTGTGACGAAATATATTAAATCTGTTATGATTTAAACGACGTACAAATGCGACGACAACTAAACAGCCTAATTATATATCATTGTGCCTATATTTCAAAATTTGATCACCATTTAATCATTATATTGTTTCAGAAGTGTAAGCCTACTAGATGGTATCTTTCCGGGAACGCTTTGATTCGTTTTAAAAATATATTGGTATACTCTAAATGCCTTTCACTGGTTCAATTTTCAATAAGCAGTCTATACATTCCGTGTTTTGCCTCTTATTGGTGTTTTTTTTATTATTGTTTGTTAACTAATCAACAAGGTTAGACATATTTCTTGGAGTTACAACAATGTTCTACTAAACAATGATTTCAAATATTCATCATGGTGCCAACTGTTATTATCAGAAAGAGCAAAATTTCCCATGGCATGCAATATTTAAAATTCAACGTTACCTATCTTTAACTGTCTTTCAAGAACTGTTGGTTACAACGTTTTACAGGTGAATGAATAAAATATTGTTGCCTATTTAAGTCAGTTTGTGATGTGAATCCATGAAAATAACTTTTTATTTTCATGGCATTCTTTTAAAAACGAAAATAAAATATTGAAGTTTTAGATCAAACACTTGGATTTAAAATAATCCATATATATATATATATATATATATATATATATATATATATATATATATACTAGCGGACCCAACAGACGTTGTTTTGTTCAAACGTTTTGTTTATTTACAGGAAATTTCCCTGAATATAATCGCAGCACCATCTGCCGGGTCGAACTGAAATAAAAATAAAATATTTTTGAATATTCGATAACGCGACCACAGCGCTTCCGACCGGATCCTATGTAAAACATCGAACGTTCAACAACAACATTAATTAAATTAATTAATTAATTAATTACAAATATTATTTATCGGCTTGAATTGTGAATCTAAACAATTTTTAAATCCACCTGAACACACACTTTAAAGTGGACCCGACAGACGGTGTCCTGTTCAAACGTTGTAAATCCAAAAATCATTATTTAAAAAAATACAAAAAAAATACAAAACTTCAATTTTAAATATACTTTAAACTATAATTACTATAAGTAATTTAAATTATATAAATGTTATAATTTATTTTACAAACTTATATTTTTATTTTCAAACAGACATCAATACGTCATAAGTTGCATAGAATAAAATGAGAACATTGTAGGTTTAGTTGGTTGTTATTGAATGCACGTCTATACATAATTAAAAGTAATGAAAAATCGTGTTAAATACTCACTTTGATACTGCACCTTACATATTTTGCACAATGTATATTTTTTATTACATTTTAATATGTAGAATAAAATGAGAACTGACAATTTAAATTTGGAGGTTAAGTTGATTGGTATTGAATTCACGTGTATACATAATTAAAACCACAAAAAATCATGTAAAATACTCACTTCAATACTGCACCTTACACTTTAAAATGTTATTTCAATAAATAATAATATAATAATCTCAATAACCAATTCTATTTTAATTTTAATGTAATAACAACAATTCATAAAATCCATCCAAAGATTAACAACAACACATAAATAAATACACAACACACACACATATATATACTGTAAACCTAAACCATTCAAAGATCAACAACAATTTATAAATTAAAAAATAATTAAATAAACATTTTCCAGTGGACCAAATTGTGAATCTAAACCATCCTCGAATCCCCGTGAACTCACAAAAAAAAAATATTTCATCAAAATCGGTCCAGCCGTCTAGGAGGAGTTCAGTGACATACACACGCACACAAGAAATATATATATATATATATAAAGATATATATATATATATATATATATATATTCCAAAAATCTTGGTTGTAAATATCTTTTGTTTATCTTTATTCACGTTATCGACTGTTATGTGATGCATGAGTTTTACAAATTTTACTGTTCTGGTCCCTGCTCGGAAAACGTAACATCTGTTGCAGGTAAATCGAAGCCAATGCTTAGTTGAATAAGTTCTACAGCAGATTGTGACAAAATTTGTATTAGTAAAAGTACCTAATTATGTGGTAAAAAGTATTTGTTTTATAAAATAGCGCACTGTGTTATAATATAGTTGTATGGTTTACGTCCATGATGTTTTAGGCAAAAAAATAAATAAATAGGAACAACGTTCCAAGACTTAAAAATGTTTTTCAAAACATCTGTTTGAAAAATTTGTTGGTGATTAAATGTAGTAATTTCAACCATATTTTTATTCTGAAACGTAATATTTTAAATGATATTCCAAAAAGGCAATTGTTATTCAGAATTAAGTACCTGTAAACCACTGTCTGTCTGAAATTGATCCGAAGCATGTTATATTTAATTCAGTAGGTTTCAATCGCTGCTTAGTTTCAGAGAACACCATCACTTTGTTCGTAAAAACAATTGGTCAGATAGGATTAACCCAGGTTATTCGAAAAGTAACAAAAACGTTTCGCAAGTTCATCCTATGTAGCGTCCGTTTTTTTTTGAAAGGGTAAAACAGCATAGTTGTAGCTACTTTCGAAATCAATTTCATTCCAAACGATTACAACTGTGCAAGCTCGTGAACAGAACGTATTTGCTGTGTCACAGCGCGCGAGAACAAATGGAAATACGAAGATCCAGCGCGTGTTGCGAAGTGGACAGCGGGGAACGGAATGGGCCGGGAGAGGGGTCGATCGACATGTTCGGAACATTGAAACTGAATAAACAGACTGACTGCCACATTGTTTTCACTAGCTTTATTCACGCCGCGGACAGATAAAAAAAAAACATGCCGTAAAAATATTTTACCTTACACGTATTTCCGTGCTTTGAGAGTAAATAAAGGATTAGATTTTTTTTACGAGCGCAAAGGTATGAAATAATTGCTTTTTCGCAGGTTCGTCAAAAAAAATATGGTCTAGAAAAATCTTTAAAAATTCGTTCCAAAACCTTAAAACTTTAAAACTATCACTAATTTAAAAATAATTTCACTTTTTAATTATAGAAATGACATCATACTTCACTAACTAATGCAGTTTTTCACAGTTTGTAAAGCGTATGAGTGTATATTGTTTACCTGACATACGATCACGCCAACTGAGCATAGTGGCGCTGCGACAAAAACTCATGAATCGCATTTGGAAGGATTTCGGTTCAAATATATGTTTTAGCCCATCGTGAAAAATATCGGAGAGTTTTTCCAGTCCCCACTAATAAAATAGAAAATAAAACGACTAGTTTCAAAAATCCATTAATTAATAATACATAATTGGCTACCGAGATCACACTGACATGTTACAATCACGTGGAAAAAGTCATAGAATCGAGTCTGAACTCCTGAAATAACTGAAAAATTATCAACATCGAGTCCATACCTAGCCTTAGTGATTAAGGGACCAATATAACTTGGGCATTTCGACACTTAAAGCCTCTATGAAAATTTTATCTGTAAACTAGATTTTTTTTGTAACGTCGTAAGCAGGTTCAAATAATAGGCCTACTTATAACTGAGTATTACTACAGCAATACGAAAAGTAAAAATATTACATGTGAACCTGGTTAGGTAACTTGTTATTTACACACATACACGCACCAACACACACACACACATATATATATATGTGTGTGTGTGTGTTGGTGCGTGTATGTGTGTGAACCTACTTGAACGTGTCTGCAAGATTATTTAAGAAAAGTAATAAATGTAAAAAAAACTATGTTTTTTTTACAAACTAAGTTTACTTGCTCTTTAATTTTGCTCTTATTTTAATAGTATCATTTCAAGAAAACATATATTACATTAGGAAAACATTATATCGTAAGTTGCTTGATACCTGCCGTTTAGGTATATTTTGAAGAAATACTACCTATCCTAGCCATTACCATGGTGCATCTTCCGGAAAATATTTTTATAAAGTTTTTCGTTTCATGGTCCATGGACCCCAAAACCATCGTTTAATCAAAAGTTTATATATAAATCACATTTTTTGGATCACGATAACATCAGTAATTTTTCACAAATCACTTCCAAACTTATACATAAAATATAATTATGAATATTCTTGGTTGAGTTCGTTAATGGCCAATATCCGGCCAGAGAGGTAGAAGTGGAGAATGTTTTTTTAAAAACAGAAAAATCGCTATAATTCCCATAATATTATGAATATTATCAATATTTGAACGTATTATAACTTGTAGAAGTATTAACGAAAACATTTGTTTAAATACATATTTGATACAACAATTTATAACCTCAAGTGGTTAGAAAAAAAAAGTTGGAGTACATAATTTCGTAACTCCCTTAGTAATCACACTAACGAATCCGTTCAGATAATTGTAAATGGTATATTTTTTATCCATAACATTTGTCAAAAACAATTTTTTTTTTCAAACAAACCAATGCAGAAACGAGATTAAAAAAACAGGGATGGAAATTAAAAAAATCATTAATTCCGTACCATGTAAAGTATTAAATCCATTCTAATTTATTGTAAAACCACGAATTATTATCTTCTACTTTCGCTTTAGAGTAGTATGTGAATGGGCATACTGGGACAGGGTTCAGGGTGTGGATTGTGATTGTCGGCGTCCGCCATCTTGGATTGTGACGTCACGGCGGCCATCTTGGATTGTGACGTCACGGCGGCCATCTTGGATAAGCGTAACGGGACACAGCGTAACATGACACTTTTTCGTGCATGCAGCCGACGTAACGGGACATAACGTAACGGGACACATCGTAACGGGACAAGTAGATCACGGCGGCCATTTTGGATCCGACATCTTGGATCCGCCATTTTGGATGACGTCAATGTGTTCTAGAAAATTCCGATGATTTGTTTTCCGCCATATTGGATGATGACGTCACCGTTGCAATTTTCGTTACGGCCGCCATCTTTAACTTTTTTATTTATTATCCGATTTTAATGAAAAAAATTCCAAAATTCATCAAAAAATTAACTTATTCGAATTCTGATTGATTATATCGATCACCGTCCTCGGTTCGAACCCGACGAGTGCAAAAAAAATTAAAAATGGCGACCGATCCTTCCCTCACAGTGGACGCAGGCAGACTGACTCCCACCACTTTTTTTTTCAAAGCATATATATCGTCAGCTGGTATGACGACATGTCCGCCATCTTGTCTTCGTCCGCTGGAGATCACCATCTTGTTTTCGTCCGCTAGAGTGTGCTGATACCATGTTAGTATAATTATCTAGTCACCACACCATTGACCTTGACCTTGAACTTTTACCTTGACCTTGAAATTTGACCTTGACCTTGAAATTTGACCTTGACCTTGAAATTGGACTTTGTCCTTGAAATTTGACTTGGTCCTTGTCGACCATCAAGGATCTGACATTTTATGTTCAGTACATGCTACCAGGAGATACCACCTGCTGGAGTACGCCATCTTGTGTGTGTACTTGTATTATAGAGTACATTTCCATCTGGATAATTTTATTCTAACCCGCTACAGTGCAGTAATCATTTATTACGGAGGTGCCCCCCGCCATCTTGAAATTCGGCCGCCATCTTGAAATCATGTAATAATGTAGCTAGAAAAGCGGAAAAAAAATCCAAAATTCATTAAATAAATCACTCATTAACTTACAGATTGATACGATCGATTCCTGTCCTCGGTTCGATACCCGATCGATGCAATAATGTTTAATTTTATGTAAAAAGAAATAATAATTTCAATAAACCATGTTAAACTTTCGAAAAGAGACTCTTAATTCTCTACGACCACCATCCTATCAGACATCAAGACCACCATATTGGAAATGCGTAATATTAATGCTAGAGATCCGGGAAAAAGTTCAGAAATCATTAAATAAATTTCCGATCAATATACTGATTAATTAGATCGACTAAGGTCCTTGGTACGATCTAGGATGATGCAAAAAAATTAAATATAACATCAATTTAACATAATAGTAACAGGTTCGAGGAATTAAACACCGCAAGTTCTTTCACAAACATAATATTTATTACATAATTTCTATTCTACTACAGGATCACTTACGAAAGCCAGCAATCTTATAATCATTTATTTCCGCAGCGATGTGAAATGACTAATTCTTAGCTCCAATCGGTTTATACTAGACAGAGTCCAGCCAGAACCTTTACAGACATAGTCCACCTCTTCTTGACAGAGTTTCTGGATACCGTTTTTAACAGTTTGCTTCACATCGTTAGAACTGTAAATTACTGCAGCCGATGTCTTGAATGCACACTTCTTCACTTTCTCATCGAACGGATATGGCTTTCCATATATACAGTCCAACCACAAGTTATATTTCAAAGGTCCGTTTGTTGCTACATCATCAGTAAGCTGATTGATTATCTTCTGTCTGATATCGTCAAGAAAATTACAAATGTCCTTCGACTCACCAAACATATTTAGATAATAGTAGTCTTTCAACGTTCCACGAAATGCAGACTGCGCCAAGTAGAAGCCATTATCGTTCACTTGTAATGCTCCGAACACAGTCTTAGGTTTAGTTCCATGTTCAGACGTCATAACAATCGGTTGCTGGGCATCTGTTTTCTTTTTGTTGTACGCTTTCGTGTCTCCAATCTAAAGCGACGAGTCGAAATGTCGGCAGGTAGTTCAGCAGTAGGAGCACAGACTCCACCTTTACATTTTTTCGCATGATGTCGCAAACTGTCAATTCGAGTAAACCATTTAAGGCACTCATCACATCGAAACTTCATGCGAGAAGGATTCTTCATGCATTTGCTCCGCTCATGTCTTCGTGCATCATGGGAAAATGTGAACGACGTATCACAGTAGCTGCAAGGATACCATGGTGATGAAGACGATCCTTTCAGACCCGATCCAGATACAGGCGTTGCAACAGTAGTACCATTTCCAGGCATTCTCTTATGCACATCGATGCATCGTTGTTGCGCC
This sequence comes from Bacillus rossius redtenbacheri, assembly GCF_032445375.1. NCBI lineage: Eukaryota > Metazoa > Arthropoda > Insecta > Phasmatodea > Bacillidae > Bacillus > Bacillus rossius. The sequence goes on along the minus strand of NC_086330.1, from coordinate 39,827,155 downwards.
GAAACCTTTACTTTCTACCGCACAGCAGGACCTTTGCATGCCTTCATGTGCGTTTTCATATTATCTTTTCTGGCAAACTGCTTATGACATTTCTCACAAACAAACATTTTACGATATAGGTTCTTGGCACATTCGCTCCTCTCGTGTCGCCGAGCATTGCTGTTGTTTGAGAAAATCTTGTCGCAGTAACAGCACCGATGTTCGCTAGTTGTCAAATCAGCATCCATTGAAGTCTCCATCGAGGTCGTATCGTCGATCGTCGTGGTTTCCTGCACATCCAGCTCAGTAGTCATTAAGCTATCTTCTGCTGGTGGTATCACATCTGTTGAAATCTCCTCCAATGTTGACGTCGTCGTCGTTGCCAACGGGATCTGCTCCACCATTGTCGTCGCTGTCGTCAAGGTTCCCGTAGACGATGGTACAACGTCCATCGAGTTCGGCGTTAAAGTCGGTAAAGATGCCATCGAGTTCTCAAGAACTTATGCACCAGATGAAATAATCTAGGTGATCCTTACACCGTCGACGACAGTAACAAACTGAGCGACCTGCTGTCTAGGACTCGCTTATATACATGCACCGGATGGAATAATACGCAAGTCAAATCAAGAACCATTTACTATAATACTAGAGTCAAAACAACATTAAAAATAGAAGGACCATCAACGAAAAGGCAGCACATTTGGAAGCACCGACAACGAAAAGGCAGCACATTTGGAAGCACCGACAACGAAAAGGCAGCACCGACAACGAAAAGGCAGCACATTTGGAAGCACCGACAAAGAAAAGGCAGCACCGCCAACGAAAAGGAAGCACATTTGGAAGCACCGACAAAGAAAAGGCAGCACCGCCAACGAAAAGGAAGCACATTTGGAAGCACCGACATAGAAAAGGCAGCACCGCCAACGAAAAGGAAGCACATTTGGAAGCACCGACAACGAAAAGGCAGCACCATCGACGAAAAGGAAGCACATTAATTTGCCATTGACTCCAATATTCATTGGCTCCATCAGTCATTGACACCTACAGTCTTTTGGTTCCAAAAGTCTTTTGGCTCCAAATATATTAGGCTAGAATTCTTCGAGTCTAAGAGACTATGAGACCACATGGCTACGAGTCTAAAATGATCTAGCTGGTTACGAGTTATACATGGCTTGCGAGGCTACAGAGCTACGAAGTTTCTAGTACACAGGTTTACATGACTGCGAGGATACAGGACTACAAGTCTGCAAGAGTACTTGACTACGAAGGTACTCGTCTACATGACTCCAGTTACCGCATCTGTCTTCGACAGAATTTTCTCTTTTGCTCCAACTGCTCCATCAGCATTATGTTATAAGATTACAAGACCTCTTGCTTACGTAGCTTCAAGTCTACGAGCCTCCAATGCATCATGACTACGAGACTACGAGCCATGAGGTTATGAGTCTATGCGATTGCGAGTCTTCTAGGTTACGTGATCGCGAGGCTATAGGACTACGAAGCTTCCAGAACGCATGGTTACGAGACTGCGAGGCTACAATTCTACGAGGTCCCAAGACATCCTGGCTACGCGACTACGAGCCATGAGGTTACGAGACTACGTGACTACGAATCTTCAAGTTTACGAGACTGCGAGGCTACAGAGCTACGAAGCCTCTAGTACACAGGTTTACGTGACTGCGAGAATACAGGACTACCAGTCTGCATGAGTACTTGACTACGAAGCTACTCGTCTACAAGGCTACAATTACAGCATCTGTTTTCGTCAGAATTTTCTCTTTTGCTCCAACTGCACCACCAGCATTATGTTATAAGATTACAAGGCCGCTTGCTTACGTAGCTTCAAGTCTACGAGGATACTTGGATACGTAGCTTCAATTCTACGAGGTCCTAAGACTTCATGACTACGCGACTTCGAGCCATGAGGTTACGAGATTACGTGACTACGAGTCTTCATGTTTACGAGACTGCGAGGCTACAGAGCTACGAAGCCTCTAGAAAACGAGTTTACGTGACTGCATGGATACAGGAATACAAGTCTGCATGAGTTCTTGACTACGAAGCTACTCGTCTACAAGGCTCCAATTGACACATCTGTCTTCGATGGAATTTTCTCTTTTGCTACATCTACACCATCAGCATTATGTTATAAGATTACAAAGCTACTTGCTTACGTAGCTTCAAGTCTACGAGGCTCCAATACATCATGACTACGAGACTACGAGCCATGAGGTTACGCGACTATGCGATTGCAAGTCTTCAAGGTTACGTCATCGCGAGGCTATAGGACTACGAAGCTTCCAGAACGCATGGTTACGAGAATGCATGACTAATTGGCCGCATGGCTACGAAACTTTATGTCTCTAACTGACTACAATAGCACTATTCAGTGGTGAGAGTTAATTTATTTCATGCAACGGTACTTGCTGCAAGCAGTTCCGCTTTTCAACATCAGATGACGTCACGTTTTGCTTGCAGGTAAAATAATATTTATTTATTTTATGCGGGATGCGGGTTGTTCACTATCGATCGCATAAGAAGAATGGCATCGATAGTCTTCAAGGAGAAGGAAGTTCGTCCTTCCTGCTAGTGCTTCTCAGATTTCTCACGGTCCGCCATCTTGGATTGCGACGTCACGGCTGCCATCTTGGATGGGTGTGACTTTGACCTTTGACCGAAACCGCAGGAATGATCGCAAGCACACGGATTAACCATCAAAATATTGATAAGAATAATCAGGAGCACACGGAGAAAACCATCATAATATTGGCAAGAATAATCAGGAGCACACGGAGAAAAACGACACATGTTTTCTTTGATATCATAAAATTACAGAAAAAAAAAATTTAAAAATAAAAATAAATTAATAAAAAAATTTAAAATAAAAACAAAAAATACATAAACAGATTCTGCTAGCTTGTAAATTTATCATTGTTGAGCAAAGATAGAGTTCTAGTACAAGCCAGAATCTGTTTATGTATTTTTTGTTTTTATTTTAAATTTTTTTATTAATTTATTTTTATTTTTAAATATTTTTTTTCTGTAATTTTATGATATCAAAGAAAACATGTGTCGTTTTTCTCCGTGTGCTCCTGATTATTCTTGCCAATATTATGATGGTTTTCTCCGTGTGCTCCTGATTATTCTTATCAATATTTTGATGGTTAATCCGTGTGCTTGCGATCATTCCTGCGGTTTCGGTCAAAGGTCAAAGTCACACCCATCCAAGATGGCAGCCGTGACGTCGCAATCCAAGATGGCGGACCGTGAGAAATCTGAGAAGCACTAGCAGGAAGGACGAACTTCCTTCTCCTTGAAGACTATCGATGCCATTCTTCTTATGCGATCGATAGTGAACAACCCGCATCCCGCATAAAATAAATAAATATTATTTTACCTGCAAGCAAAACGTGACGTCATCTGATGTTGAAAAGCGGAACTGCTTGCAGCAAGTACCGTTGCATGAAATAAATTAACTCTCACCAATGAATAGTGCTATTGTAGTCAGTTAGAGACATAAAGTTTCGTAGCCATGCGGCCAATTAGTCATGCATTCTCGTAACCATGCGTTCTGGAAGCTTCGTAGTCCTATAGCCTCGCGATGACGTAACCTTGAAGACTTGCAATCGCATAGTCTCGTAACCTCATGGCTCGTAGTCTCGTAGTCATGATGTATTGGAGCCTCGTAGACTTGAAGCTACGTAAGCAAGTAGCTTTGTAATCTTTTAACATAATGCTGATGGTGTAGATGTAGCAAAAGAGAAAATTCCATCGAAGACAGATGTGTCAATTGGAGCCTTGTAGACGAGTAGCTTCGTAGTCAAGAACTCATGCAGACTTGTATTCCTGTATCCACGCAGTCACGTAAACTCGTTTTCTAGAGGCTTCGTAGCTCTGTAGCCTCGCAGTCTCGTAAACATGAAGACTCGTAGTCACGTAATCTCGTAACCTCATGGCTCGAAGTCGCGTAGTCATGAAGTCTTAGGACCTCGTAGAATTGAAGCTACGTATCCAAGTATCCTCGTAGACTTGAAGCTACGTAAGCAAGCGGCCTTGTAATCTTATAACATAATGCTGGTGGTGCAGTTGGAGCAAAAGAGAAAATTCTGACGAAAACAGATGCTGTAATTGTAGCCTTGTAGACGAGTAGCTTCGTAGTCAAGTACTCATGCAGACTGGTAGTCCTGTATTCTCGCAGTCACGTAAACCTGTGTACTAGAGGCTTCGTAGCTCTGTAGCCTCGCAGTCTCGTAAACTTGAAGATTCGTAGTCACGTAGTCTCGTAACCTCATGGCTCGTAGTCGCGTAGCCAGGATGTCTTGGGACCTCGTAGAATTGTAGCCTCGCAGTCTCGTAACCATGCGTTCTGGAAGCTTCGTAGTCCTATAGCCTCGCGATCACGTAACCTAGAAGACTCGCAATCGCATAGACTCATAACCTCATGGCTCGTAGTCTCGTAGTCATGATGCATTGGAGGCTCGTAGACTTGAAGCTACGTAAGCAAGAGGTTTTGTAATCTTATAACATAATGCTGATGGAGCAGTTGGAGCAAAAGAGAAAATTCTGTCGAAGACAGATGCGGTAACTGGAGTCATGTAGACGAGTACCTTCGTAGTCAAGTACTCTTGCAGACTTGTAGTCCTGTATCCTCGCAGTCATGTAAACCTGTGTACTAGAAACTTCGTAGCTCTGTAGCCTCGCAAGCCATGTATAACTCGTAACCAGCTAGATCATTTTAGACTCGTAGCCATGTGGTCTCATAGTCTCTTAGACTCGAAGAATTCTAGCCTAATATATTTGGAGCCAAAAGACTTTTGGAACCAAAAGACTGTAGGTGTCAATGACTGATGGAGCCAATGAATATTGGAGTCAATGGCAAATTAATGTGCTTCCTTTTCGTCGATGGTGCTGCCTTTTCGTTGTCGGTGCTTCCAAATGTGCTTCCTTTTCGTTGGCGGTGCTGCCTTTTCTTTGTCGGTGCTTCCAAATGTGCTTCCTTTTCGTTGGCGGTGCTGCCTTTTCTTTGTCGGTGCTTCCAAATGTGCTGCCTTTTCGTTGTCGGTGCTGCCTTTTCGTTGTCGGTGCTTCCAAATGTGCTGCCTTTTCGTTGTCGGTGCTTCCAAATGTGCTGCCTTTTCGTTGATGGTCCTTCTATTTTTAATGTTGTTTTGACTCTAGTATTATAGTAAATGGTTCTTGATTTGACTTGCGTATTATTCCATCCGGTGCATGTATATAAGCGAGTCCTAGACAGCAGGTCGCTCAGTTTGTTACTGTCGTCGACGGTGTAAGGATCACCTAGATTATTTCATCTGGTGCATAAGTCGCGTAATAACCTGTTCTTGAGAACTCGATGGCATCTTTACCGACTTTAACGCCGAACTCGATGGACGTTGTACCATCGTCTACGGGAACCTTGACGACAGCGACGACAATGGTGGAGCAGATCCCGTTGGCAACGACGACGACGTCAACATTGGAGGAGATTTCAACAGATGTGATACCACCAGCAGAAGATAGCTTAATGACTACTGAGCTGGATGTGCAGGAAACCACGACGATCGACGATACGACCTCGATGGAGACTTCAATGGATGCTGATTTGACAACTAGCGAACATCGGTGCTGTTACTGCGACAAGATTTTCTCAAACAACAGCAATGCTCGGCGACACGAGAGGAGCGAATGTGCCAAGAACCTATATCGTAAAATGTTTGTTTGTGAGAAATGTCATAAGCAGTTTGCCAGAAAAGATAATATGAAAACGCACATGAAGGCATGCAAAGGTCCTGCTGTGCGGCAGAAAGTAAAGGTTTCGGCGCAACAACGATGCATCGATGTGCATAAGAGTATGCCTGGAAATGGTACTATTGTTGCAATGCCTGTATCTGGATCGGGTCTGAAAGGATCGTCTTTATCACCACGGTATCCTTGCAGCTACTGTGATACGTCGTTCGCATTTTCCCATGATGCACGAAGACATGAGCGGAGCAAATGCATGAAGAATCCTTCTCGCATGAAGTTTCGATGTGATGAGTGCCTTAAATGGTTTACTCGAATTGACAGTTTGCGACATCATGCGAAAAAATGTAAAGGTGGAGTCTGTGCTCCTACTGCTGAACTACCTGCCGACATTTCGACTCGTCGCTTTAGATTGGAGACACGAAAGCGTACAACAAAAAGAAAACAGATGCCCAGCAACCGATTGTTATGACGTCTGAACATGGAACTAAACCTAAGACTGTGTTCGGAGCATTACAAGTGAACGATAATGGCTTCTACTTGGCGCAGTCTGCATTTCGTGGAACGTTGAAAGACTACTATTATCTAAATATGTTTGGTGAGTCGAAGGACATTTGTAATTTTCTTGACGATATCAGACAGAAGATAATCAATCAGCTTACTGATGATGTAGCAACAAACGGACCTTTGAAATATAACTTGTGGTTGGACTGTATATATGGAAAGCCATATCCGTTCGATGAGAAAGTGAAGAAGTGTGCATTCAAGACATCGGCTGCAGTAATTTACAGTTCTAACGATGTGAAGCAAACTGTTAAAAACGGTATCCAGAAACTCTGTCAAGAAGAGGTGGACTATGTCTGTAAAGGTTCTGGCTGGACTCTGTCTAGTATAAACCGTTTGGAGCTAAGAATTAGTCATTTCACATCGCTGCGGAAATAAATGATTATAAGATTGCTGGCTTTCGTAAGTGATCCTGTAGTAGAATAGAAATTATGTAATAAATATTATGTTTGTGAAAGAACTTGCGGTGTTTAATCCCTCGAACCTGTTACTATTATGTTAAATTGATGTTATATTTAATTTTTTTGCATCATCCTAGATCGTACCAAGGACCTTAGTCGATCTAATTAATCAGTATATTGATCGGAAATTTATTTAATGATTTCTGAACTTTTTCCCGGATCTCTAGCATTAATATTACGCATTTCCAATATGGTGGTCTTGATGTCTGATAGGATGGTGGTCGTAGAGAATTAAGAGTCTCTTTTCGAAAGTTTAACATGGTTTATTGAAATTATTATTTCTTTTTACATAAAATTAAACATTATTGCATCGATCGGGTATCGAACCGAGGACAGGAATCGATCGTATCAATCTGTAAGTTAATGAGTGATTTATTTAATGAATTTTGGATTTTTTTTCCGCTTTTCTAGCTACATTATTACATGATTTCAAGATGGCGGCCGAATTTCAAGATGGCGGGGGGCACCTCCGTAATAAATGATTACTGCACTGTAGCGGGTTAGAATAAAATTATCCAGATGGAAATGTACTCTATAATACAAGTACACACACAAGATGGCGTACTCCAGCAGGTGGTATCTCCTGGTAGCATGTACTGAACATAAAATGTCGGATCCTTGATGGTCGACAAGGACCAAGTAAAATTTCAAGGACAAAGTCCAATTTCAAGGTCAAGGTCAAATTTCAAGGTCAAGGTCAAATTTCAAGGTCAAGGTCAAATTTCAAGGTCAAGGTCAAATTTCAAGGTCAAGGTCAAAGTTCAAGGTCAAGGTCAAATTTCAAGGTCAAGGTCAAATTTCAAGGTCAAGGTCAAAGTTCAAGGTCAAGGTAAAAGTTCAAGGTCAAGGTCAATGGTGTGGTGACTAGATAATTATACTAACATGGTATCAGCACACTCTAGCGGACGAAAACAAGATGGTGATCTCCAGCGGACGAAGACAAGATGGCGGACATGTCGTCATACCAGCTGACGATATATATGCTTTGAAAAAAAAAGTGGTGGGAGTCAGTCTGCCTGCGTCCACTGTGAGGGAAGGATCGGTCGCCATTTTTAATTTTTTTTGCACTCGTCGGGTTCGAACCGAGGACGGTGATCGATATAATCAATCAGAATTCGAATAAGTTAATTTTTTGACGAATTTTGGAATTTTTTTCATTAAAATCGGATAATAAATAAAAAAGTTAAAGATGGCGGCCGTAACGAAAATTGCAACGGTGACGTCATCATCCAATATGGCGGAAAACAAATCATCGGAATTTTCTAGAACACAATGACGTCATCCAAAATGGCGGATCCAAGATGTCGGATCCAAAATGGCCGCCGTGATCTACTTGTCCCGTTACGATGTGTCCCGTTACGTTATGTCCCGTTACTTCGGCTGCATGCACGAAAAAGTGTCACGTTACGCTGTGTCCCGTTACGCTTATCCAAGATGGCCGCCGTGACGTCACAATCCAAGATGGCCGCCGTGACGTCAGAATCCAAGATGGCGGACGCCGACAATCACAATCCACACCCTGAACCCTGTCCCAGTATGCCCATTCACATACTACTCTTTAGATAATTTTTATACGACCAACTATTATTGAAAGTGGCGAAAAACAATCCGGGGCTGAAGGATAAAAAATTAAAAACTCCGTTAGATATTACATAATTTAACCCGTTCTAATTCATTGTAAATCTGATCATTTGTATCTTAAATTTTTGACAGAAACAGTTTTTGATAAGATAAGCAATTTCTGCAGAGAGTTAAAACAAAAGTGTAAAATTAAAAATAAATTCATAATTTCTGTTTCATTTACACTATCAAATTTATTCTAATTTAGTGCTAAACCATCTACAACTATCGTCTGAAATATATATTTATACGTCCTACCATTCCTGCAAGAAGTGGAATAAACAGGGGTTAAATGACAAAAAAATTGATAACTCCGTAACTACGTTAGTAGGCACAATATCAAATCTGTTTAGACTGTTTGTCAATCTTTCCAATATTAACTAAATAATTTTTCTGAGAAAATTTCTAATGTAACGAACCACTGCAAAGTGGATAAAAAGAAGTTAAAATACAAAAATTAATTCGTAACTATCTTAGTAACCCCACCATCAAATACGTTCAAATTGTTTTTGAATGTTATAATTATTTTAAAACTTTATTCTAAAACAATATTTGATAAACAATTATTTCAAGGTGTTATAAACCTGAAACTGAAATAAGAAATGTTTTTTTAAATGTCTAAATATCGTCTAAAACTTTTATATAAATATATATTTTTATCTAACCAACCTATACTGAAAGGGTTAGATATAGCAAAGTTTTAATGTATAATATAAAATCTGTTATAATCCTAAACTTTATATAAAACATTACCTCCGTAAAAACAGCAGTTGGAATTTGAAAAAAAAAATAATATAGTTCTTAGTATCAACTTCGTTCAAATTTATTTTTAATCATCTTTTTATTTTCATTAAAAAATTTTCTAAGTTGGTGTAACATGTATTTCGTATAAAAGCTACTTAATGCTGGCTGAATTGAGTTAAAAACATTCATAATATTTTCGCTGTTTGGAAAATGAGAAAATGTTTAATCAATCATTTTTTTAATATTGGAGAACATAACTATGTTATGTACATTAACTTCTTAAAACCATAAAGAGTTTATTAGAAGTTTCCAAAATATTTCCAGAAGAAATAGGTACTTCTAAATCTACCTACGCCTGTAGCCAGTGCCGAAAGGGATTTTTTTTTCATTACCGTCATGCTCTTACAAATTACGTCAGCTGTATTTTATTAATCTTAACGAGTTCTATTTTTCTATTATATGAAAGAGCCAGGAAATCAGATACAAGACACTTCATTTTAAAAAATTTATCATACCTGTAAAGTTGATATTATTTTTGCAACCACGTACGCTAAAGGAAACATGTTTATTTAAGATTATTGAATTCCCGTGTCTTAAAAACCACGTTGTTATATAACTGTTAAATTGACGAATCGAGTCTTTCGTCTAGCTGTGGCGAAGCTTAAACTGCTGTAAATATTAAAAAAAACAAAACAAATAGTCGAATAAAGTCAATGAAACTATTAGCATGATTTTTGCTAGTTAATTATGGCATTTTAATTGTATTTTCAACAATTTAAAACAATTTTAATCTATACTAATTGTGAATGATGCAAGAGTGTTTTTTTTTCCTCATGCAGAGCACGTCGCGGAGCTTACGTAGCACGCGCTAACGCGTTCCGTTACGTAGATAACCGCGTTATCGCGCCCGCTCGTGGGCGCGAGATCGATGCGTTGACAGATGCGAGGAGACCGTGCGTGGAACGAGGGAGAGAGCCATATGAGTTTTAACGAACCACCCCCCCCCCCCCCCCCTACAAAAAAAAAAAAAAAAAAACATTTTTTCCCACTCTTCCCATTGTCCCTCTGCGATGCAACTTCGTTGATATGAGGCAGCTGGCGGCGTGTCCAGGCTGGGTCTCGCCTAGCTGATGAACAAAATTATTTAAATTAATAAAAATTAAATGTACCTCATTTTTAAAACGCATTAAAAAGTATAAAATAATTTATCTTCCCCAGATATTTATAACACCACTAGCTGAAACACCTGGCATAGCCGAAGTTAAATACATCGGAATTTATGGAACATCACTACCGAGTTTCAAGTCTGTAGGACATACAATTGGAAAAAAGGGAAATTTTGATTTGAAAAGTCCCATTGATTGCACAATCTCGGTGCATCGAGGCTACGCATCAGAAAAACCGGGACGCCACATCTTCAGCTTCATTTTGTGGGAAGTCAGATAACCCCTAGGTAAGATGTGACGGACGCAACAAGCGATAGCGCTTTACAAATTCAAGGCAACGCCATCTGTTGACGAAATTATAAACTGAGCTCTTATTAGCACCTTTAGTTCGCTATCAGTCGCGAGCTACACTAAGCTAATGGGTTTCGCCGAGAAGAAGGATAGGAAGTGGTCAGACCTTACTATATGACCATGTGGTGGACATTAAGAAATGACACAAACTCACTGTTTGTGTGTCTAGGACCTACATCATATGATTTTTTATTATAAAGCTAAACTAAACCCTTTCCCACTCCTTTATACAAGAAACGTCATAATTATATGAAGTCTGTGTCACTCTCCAGCCGATAAACTATATATTCTCTGTTGCTGTGTGAAAGAAGGACAAACAGACCAAAATACTTTCTAATTTATTATATATTATTAGTAGGGATACATAAAAATCTAACCACAATACAGATCATCCTGAAAATATAATACCTATAAAAATACTTGTAAGATTTAAAACGAGAAGCGTGAGGTGCATGCGATAGATAATTTATGCATGAATAGTACACATAAGCCACTAACAATTTTATAGCACTGCGAATGTTATTATCCAACTGTGTTGTCTAAATGTTTTCTCAACGACATCTACTCCCTACAATACTTTCTTTTATTCATTGCATGTGCCCCACTATTTTGTTTTCAATATTACAAGAATTTTCAAAGCAATTAAAAATCACTAATTATCAGGACAATCTCTATGTTGTTAAAAATCTGTACGAGTTTATAAATTGGTATGGGATATAATATTTCTTTTTTCATTTTGTTTTCCGTTTTAAAAATGTTTTATATAATGTTTATATACAAAAATTATTTTCTGCCTTTTAGTATTGTGTATGCATTGTCATCCAGTACTGAACTATGTTTCAAGTTTCAAGTATCTAGCTCATCGGGAAGTTAGTTTAAAATAGATTACAAAATTTGTACTGAGCATTCAAACAAACAGACAGGCAAGAAAGTGAGGTAATAAAAACGTGATAATAATAAAAACCACATGGATTCCTCAGAAAGATAAACCTTCTATTCACTAACCCAAGTTAGATGCCAGAAAAAAAAAACACTTTCGTGTTATTTTGGATTTTATACTTTTCGCTTTTGTAATGTGGAAATGTAATATGTAAGTTTAGAGTAGGTGTATTCTCGAAAAAAAAAATTCTGAGAGAGTAAGATTTAACACGTATAAGATATCGTAACAAAAATTAAATATTTATGAAGTTAGGTCAGTGACATTTACTCGGAAATCTGAATGCACGAATCCTCGCAAATTGGCCACAAAACTACATAAGCAAGCAGTGAACTTAGAGTGTCTTCAGGATTAATCAGGGAGTAGTGACTCTAAGATCATGTTCCTAAGTTGTAACTTTAGGAATATGAAAGTATTATTTAGATTCGATCACCGTGCGTAGCAAATTCTCAGATTTTCCTTACCTGGTTGTACAAACTGATATTTTTACTCTCAATTTAGAGTTGCAAACTTTAAGACTTTTCCGTATTACCACATTTCAATAAGACCACACAAAACAAATTTTTTTAAAGAGGGACATATTTATGACTTTACGGGGAAGAGAAAAAATTCTCATTTCTTTTTGAGAATCATAAATTTTTGCTGTATTATGAGACATTTAATTATCTTTGAAAGATTTGTGCAATAGGAGTGCATGACTTGATGTGAGTTTTTGGACATACGCCATTGCTAAGAACATTTTCTGTTGAAGAAAACTAAAAAATAAAATAACATTATTTTGTATATAAATATATTATATATAACTATAAATTTCTTTATTTTATTTTTTAGTTTTCTTCAACAGAAAAAGTTCTTAGCAATGGCGTATGTCCAAAAACTCACATCAAGTGAGACATTTAATATAATCCCTATTTTTTAAACGGAACTTAACAGCAAGCAGAGGTTTGTTTTATATATAATTCATAAATATAAATCTTTTTAAACTTTTATAAATGACGGACAAGAGCTAAATAAGATGCGTGTACTTACGTGTGTTAGAAGTTTTTCCTAATTGGTGTAATAAAAAACTACCTTTAATTTTGCATGTAAGTAATTAATATAAATAAAATAATGAATGGACTGAGGTGTTATTATTAATACTGTGATTAAAGTATAATTTCAGTCAAATTAAAACAATTTTAATAAATTTCCAGTATTCAATAATAATATAAACACGTGTATAAACTAAATTATTTATTTCATTATAATAATAGATATAAATTTCACTTAATAATTAAAATCGGTAAGTGTGTTAAATCTTGTATCCTTTTTATAAATTTATAATATTATTTTAAATAATAAGGCAATGAATTAAAATGCAATTACATTATATATACGGGAACATAACAGCAATTGCATAAATACACTTGAATAAGTCTATAAAAAAAAATTTCCAACCAATAATATTCACAGTAATTAATCACGTAAGTATAAGTCTTAAAAGCATATATATATTTGTATGTAGCCTTTTCTCATCATGTGAAAATTTCGTTGCAAGGTGCGCGCGCATCGTAAAAATTCATCCTCATCATTTATTTTATAATGAGCCTAAGGACGTATAACGTCTGAGATTATAACAGGTGATTGTAACAAGTAAGCCTTAGCGTAATGGCGGCGGTGTCGGTAGACGTTCTTCCAGGGATGTTCAGCTGGCCATGTTGGCCAGCCTGCGGGGCATAGCAGCCCACACCACAGTTATTACTCCTAACAGCAACAATGATAAAGGAATGCCTTGTGAAAGGGGAAGAGGGGAAGGGGGCTGAGCGGCCAGAGAAAGTAATGTCCGCGGGGTGGAAAGGGGGGAGGGGATAGGGTGTGCTCCAGTGAAAGCTACCGGAGCGGGGCTACACACGCGCGTGTTGCGTAACTTGGCGATATTCGTGTTGAGAATCAGATCGCCCGCGATGTGTGGGATGCTGGAGGAAACTGGTCCAGGGCAAGGCGGGGAATATCGACGGAAAGGAGGCGGGTCGCAACCGCCGAAACCACATTCTACTGGGGAACCGGCCGGCCCCAGGGGACTCCACTCGAGATAGGGGCTAAAAAGCTCTTATCTGAAGTTCGTCTCCCCGATAATACTGAACCTCTAAATAATGCAATGACACATATCATTTCACGGTGAACACTGTCTTAGAGAAAATACTTAATACTGTTTTTCAACTTACCTTATATCGTTATTTTGCATTTATAATTTTTTAAATAGTATAAATTTTAATAATTTAAAATTTTATTGTGTAACCTTTTTTTAAACCACTGTTGTTAGACATATGAATAACTATTGGAAATATTGATCGCAAAGTTCCACACACTTTTTTTTATTTTTTTGCTTTTTTTATTTTTTTACTTTTTTTGGCAGACGTTCATAACCTTGCGCAAGTGTTTTAATATCTTCGCGGGTTTTGTTGCTGAATTCCTTAAAAAATTCTGATACAAAATCGTTTGGAAAATCTAAAATGTTCTGTAAATGATGTTGGGTGTGAGTTATAAACTTCAAAATACCCGACGCGAGGGACTATTGACGAAAAATCCGATATAAGTAAAAATATAAAATAAAAAATGCCGTTTGCATAGCACTAAAACATTTCTTGTTGTTTACGTAGAAATATAATTTACTATTACAAAAGAGAGACACCGAACAGATAAACCTTTGGTAAATGAATAAGTAAAAAGCATCATATAGACACTACTATGTATTAAATATGTTTCTTTTCTTATGAGTCATCTATTGGTTTCGTCTTTGATTTTTTTAGTAGGCTACTTATTCAAAGACATGCTACCGCTAACCACCCCAAAAATTAAATTTTATCCAAAAAAAATACTTTCACCAACTCAGTGACATCTCTGTCACATCTTTTATACTCCCAGAGCAATTTTCACTTTGGTTTAGAGATTCCTATTTTCTGTTTGACAGGACTGAACGTCACACAATAATTTTTAATTTTTGTAAATGGGACAGAAATATTCAGTAAAATTGCAGTTATTTGAAAAATTGTGCATTTACATTAAAACAGCTGTAGCACTACAAAATAGTGTTCGCAGTGATACTGGGATTGGATTCTTACCCGGAAATTTATTGTATGTGTCACCCCAGTACCTCCAATAATTAAAGTTATTTCGTAACTGTTCCCTGAATATCTTTCCTGCATTTACTTTGCACATTAATGAGCATTATAATACAAAATAAAGTCCAATAATTGAATATTCGATCATCTTTTCCATGGTTAAAATAATATATTTGAATTAAAAATTAATTAAAATATAAAATTATGCGCCAATTTTTGTAGGGAATACTCTATATTATATTAAAAAACGCATGTCCTATATGTAAAAATAACCATAGCGTTAGTATTGTACAAAGTTAAAATATATTTATTGTAGTAATACAACTTTCTTGACAACTGTTTTACAAAGGAATCTTTTATAAAAGCACAGAAAATATTTTTCTGTGCATGATAACGCGCAGAGTCTGAAGAAAATGGAACCTCCAGGAGCATAGTGAGCTGCGCTCCAGCTGCTGCCCAAATCAGCGCTCATAAGTTTGAGACGTGTCAAGGTTATAGGATCGAACCCACGATCCTAACATGAGCGTATCAGGGCCCCTAAAGACCCCAGGGGTTCTTCGAAAACAAACCAGTAAAAAGCGATCGCGTGTAACTTTTATTATTTGACGTGAAGTTATTTTGTAAAAGAATTATAACTAACTTTATCACGAAATATTTATTTCTACCTAATTTTCTGTAACTGTATTTAGTAAAAAATATATATATACATCACCTTGGAAGGATTTGTGTCGCTCTGAAGTAAGCATAAATTAACTCTTTCTTGGAATTTGTCATTGCTCACTTAAAAGCAGTTTCTCTTTTAAAAAAATTTGAAAATAAAATATTTCCTGTTTAGTTAATATTCTGAGAGCAACTCAGCATTATTTAACAAAAAAAGTTCCATCTTTTAGTCAACCTGTCAAGTTTCTATGTTTTTCGTTTTTTATTTTTAAAATTCACCATGTGGCACTCTCTAAACAGGAAGCGAACTGTAAACAATTAAACCACGAATGTGCTTACAGGGATATGTCAAACTTTAATAAATAAAATCAGGCATTCCTATCAAAGGTTCACAGTATCAAATGTTAGGTTTGCTAGAGCTTCTAAATAAATTGTGTTTTTTAGGCAAGGCTCGAGGATTATACGTAGCCTATATATTTTAAGTTATTTCCAATAAAAAATACCAAATAAAAGTGTTTTATTTTCTGTTTCTTACATTACATGTCGACAATATCTACAGCATAATATACACTTTGATAAAAAAAAAAGGACCAAAACTGACCAATTTTTAACTTTTGTCCTATAAACAAGTAATTTATTTATATAATACGTAAACAGATTAGACTTTAATTATAGCAGATACTAACGTATTTTTAAATAAGACACCCGAAAAATTAATGTTATTATTAAAGTTAAGATTTAGGTATGGGAACCAACTACAGCATGGCTCGATTTGTAAGGGTGATTTTAATTCTTAAGAATCTTTTGAGAAATTATATTTGTGAAAATTTCTGAACAACATTAAAAATGAAATAAGAATTTTTTAGAATTTTTATGCTTTGGGGTTACCTTTTCATTGAATCAAAAACTTTTAACTATATTGTTACGATTTACCGCGGGTTCGTAAAGGATAGCCCAATTAATAGATTTTATCACACACAGTTTTATTGATGGCCACTACTTATATCATTTACAATTAATCTTATAAAATTGCCAAATAATCAATTGCACTCAAAAAATGTTGCTTCCCCAGTCACTCGTTTTACACACCGCACATCTCGCTGGGCCGCACCTCTGGCGCAACTCTCGCCGCAGCACCCCTCGTGGGTCTCCGCCGTGTGTCCGCTCGACGCCTCACTCGGAACTTAGCTTCGCCGCGCCCGCTACACTATCGCCCCGGAACTAAAAATCTCTGCCTTGGAACCTTCTTCAGGGACTTCGCCACTCTGCCGCACACGCGGCACTATCGCCCCGGAGACTCCACCGCGGGAGAACTCCCGACTGAACTATCACTGCTCACTGACCTCAGGCCGGCGTCCCGGGCACGTATATATCGGCCCAGACACCTTCCAGAACTCCCGAGTGCGGCTGGGACCAGTCGCGTCATTCCGCGCCGTCCTGACGCGACGGCAGAAATCTCTCGAAAAACGTGCCGGCGGCTCGCGTAACTCCGCAGCTGTCAGGTTTCGGATGTCAAACTAACAGCGCCGCGCGGGGAGCTGAGGTCTGGAGGGAGGGGAAGCGGCGACCCAGGTGCGCACTGAACATCTCATGTTACGGCGGCATGTGATGCAGCCCAGCTATCTCTGCACCCGCGAGTGATGTGGCCTTGCTCACGTTCGTAACAATATTAATAATATTCTTAATCAAAGTAATAACGGGTCTCACCCTATAATTTCATACAAATTCTTTGAACTACAATGTTATCTATATATTATGTAGATTTACTGAGATTTATGAACACATTAACAAAAGCAAACTTATTTGTAACTGACAAGACGGGCCGTCTCTTCGTACCACACATGAAAATAATCCAGCGGCTGTGATACATAGCCAAGAAAGAGGTCTCTTTCAAGCGAACTTCGTAATGTTGCTTCTCTGATTTATAACACATGCGTAAGATCAGCGTAGCAGGTTTGGATCAACGACAGTTATGATTCAAAAAATATCCATTAGTTTCTTTAAATGATTCACGCAATAGGTAATTTGGTTTAATACAATTTTAAGGACATGCACCATTGCAGTCTGTGCTGTCGTCGTTTTGTACATAATACATTTTTTAAGTTCACTGCTGGGTCCATCTGTTAAGACATAAGCTGATTTAGGCTTGTTCTCTTTGGGTTTATTATTTGATTTATTTCTTACTTTGCATTATTGAATTTTTTTCATAACAAACAGTGAAAAACTGCAATGGCGTATGTCCAAAAAAATGTGTATTTATTAAAAAGTAATATCCAGTACCAATGACCTTACTAAATCATATTCCATGGCAATGCAACAACAGGTGAACTAACATGTGCAGCTCAACAACAGCTGGGTTAAGACTCTCTTTAACACGCGTGCATTTTTGGGCGGCGTGCCGGGTCCCATCAAAAACTGAAGAACGCAGAGTGAGTTCCCGGCCCTTAACCAAAACGTACATGGCAGATTTAATCGCCGATTAAAAGCTTATACATAAATCAAATAACCATGAAAACAAATTGATTTACATAATATGCAAAAAAATGGTTGTCTGTAAAGTCGGTTTACGGACGAAGGTTTAACGTGACAACGTCATAACAAAACATTGATAAAATGATTGCATACTTTTATGAATAAAATTGAATAATTTTTATTGAATTATCACTATTTTGTATGGATGCAAAGAAGGAGTGAAATGAAATATACATTTTAATTGATTTATTTTATTTTATTTGCACTCATTAATTCAAATATGTTTATTACTTTAACGAAAAGATTATTTTAACTATAACTTATATACATGTTTGCTATTTAACTTTAAGATCATCGAGGATATTTTACGTTTTTTCGCAATTACACATTTAACGAAGAAGTTTGTTCGTCGTGAAATTAAACGTAGAATTTAATAAAAATGCTCTTGCCGTTAATGAAATAAGTATTAGTAAGTTTAAGAAAGAATTTCGGCTTTAATCTCCAACCCAGACGCTTGTGGTGCGCTGCGCTGGGGCCCAGATTAAAATTCGTCGAGAATATTTTACGTTTTTATGTCTTCCAGTGCTCAAAATGATATGCAATTGTGACCACGGGCAAGAAATTTTATTTATAAATCATTAATAATAACGCCCCTCACGATAAACAAAGGAAAATATGTGTTAACGAGTGTCTGGTTGCCGCGGAAGCGGTTAGATAGCGCGATTCGTTCGGTTCGCGTTCGTTACCGTAGATGGCAGCACCATAAGGGAATAATATTATTTAATTTTTATAATACGATTTTATAACAAATACGCATCCCAAATACACCAAACTTATTTATAATGTGTTACAAAATTTTTTAAAACTTTGTGCAAAAGATCCCGGGTGTAAGTTGAATTATTATGTGTAACTGTAAAACACAATTGTTCGTTCAAAAACGTATTTGAAAATTCAGCATTACTTTTAAATAACCGTACCGATTGGGCTGAAAATTTGTGGACGACCGTTAAATTCCATAATATTAACAATTCAAACGACGAAAACATGATTGAAAAGTCAAATCGATGGTTGTTCCGATCGAATGGAAGAGAGATGCGGCGCAAGCGTACAATGAGCAAAACGGGACACATCGTAGTGGACAATGTGCGTTACGGGACATTTTTTCGTGCGTGCAGCCGGCGTTCATCGATTTATTAGAAGTTGTCACATCAAAAAGGCCTGTGTTAAAGACGATATGTCTGATTGAAAACTATGTGGAATACTATTTTTTAGGAATAAAATTTTTTCGTCAAAAACTTCTAAAATACAACAAAACAAAGGTTTATGACTAAAATTTAAACTTCAATAATACTTCAAGAAAATATGTACCGATAAATGGTTGAACACACACCATCGGTAAACAACCACTCACTGACTGATACACACTTAATTAAAACATTTAATGTACAAAAGCAAAAAAAAAATTAATGATTTAAATGTTTGTTTGAGCCTTATTTATAACATAATGGAATGATAATGCTACAGATACTAAGATCTAAAACGCTACAAAACTACAAAAAATATTTTTGCAAAACTCTGTTCCCCCGGAATGGCCACCGCATGGGGAGCCCAAGAAAAGAAACAGCCACCTGAAAGGCTTTTTTCTGTTCCACCCACCGTTTCTTTGGTAGCCTGACTTGTTACAAGGGATTGTATTCCTACTAGAGAAAATGCCACCATTTTGTCTGGGCAATCCGCCTTGGGAGGAGCCGGGGCGCGAACCCGGGTCCTACAAGTCACAAGGCAGGCGCCATACCCCAGAACCAGAGCGGTAGAGCGGATACTTGCAGTCTTCTTAACACTGACATGTTGTTATTCCACGAGGTTACTGTAGTTTCGTGTGTCATCAACATGTACAGTAAGTGCAGAACATCTAACCTCAGAAACGAACAAATTTATGTGTTCTTATGTTGTTCGTTCAGCATGAATTATGTAATTTCATAACAGTGAAATATAATTTGTATAACTAGTCTGGAAATTTTTTAGTTGATTTCCTGGAAACAGAGCTTGCACTGTCGATGGTAAAGTCATTTTGAAATAAATGTTAGATATTAAAAGAGTGTGTTTAGTTAAAATATGTGTGTTCAGTTATTGCATATTGCAGCATGAAGTCATTGTATTAACATTTTGTTTTAAAGCCACAGAAAAGTTAACTGTTTTATATTACTTTTGGCTTTCTTTTGTTTTACCGTGCTTAACTTGAGCAGCTAATACTGGAAAGCTATTCAAACAACTGTTTGCAAATAAGTAAATATTGGAGGTACTGAGGCAACACGAAGCATAAATGGTAACACTATTTTGTAGTTACACAGTTATCTTCATGTATATTGACAATTAATCAATATGTAACTTTACATTGATATTTCTGTTCTATTTAAAAATAAAATTTACGGTGCACATGGGCAAACATAATAACTCAACGATGAAACTACAAAAATAAAAATTGAAAATATAACGGCTATACAGAGATGCACAGGTGAACCCAGCTATGTGAATAAACAGTGATGACAGCACAGACGAACACCGTAAGCAAGAGTTGAGCGAATAAACAGATATTTTGGAAACCACAACGATTATACAGCCCCACCGAATTTTTCTAGAAAATTGGTAGGATGGTTCCATACTGTAGGTCATGGCTAATTCCTTTCACATTGTCGCTCTACTGTGGCATTGACCTCGCTATTAATATGTTTACGGACAAGCAAGCATTTCAGAATAAAAATAAAAATAATATCGGAAACAGGCTATTCTCTTAGTAAACAAAAAAAATTGGTTGACTGTAAAGTCGGTTTACGGATGATAGTTTAACGTAACAACGTTTTAAAAAAACATTGATGAAATGATTGCATACTTTTATGAATAAAATGTAATCATTTTTATTTTAATAATAAAAGAATAAATACTTGAAATTATACTTGTAATCAGATTTTTAAAATGCAAGAATAATTAACCTTTATTGCCGAAATTGTTGTTGTAATAAGCAATGAAAACCACATTAACTTTTCACTTCACTTTATAAACAGTCGACGAAACAGTTCACGTGTAGATGACTTGTAATTAATTTTAAAAACTGGCTTTTACATATAAAGTTTAGATATAATTATGAACAAGTTTTCATATAAATAAACTGTAATCAAATATCTATCATCTATTATATGAATCACCATAATTTTTTTAGTCAATTGTAACATAACCTATTATTACTGCATTCGCCGTCAGATGCTACTTTTTCAATAATAAAAGAATAAAAACTGGAAATTATACTAGAAATCAGATTTTTAAAATGCAAAAATAATTAACCTTTATTGCCGAAATTTTTGTTGTAATAAGCAATGAAAACCACATAAAATTTTCGTTTAAATATAATTATGAACAAGTTTTCAAAATAAATAAACTGTATTCAAATATCTAACATAACCTATTATTACTACACTCGCCAATAGATGCTTCTCTTTTTAATAATAAAAGAATAAAAATTTTAATTTTATAAGTAATCAGATTTTTAAAATGCAAGAATAATTAACCTTCATTGCCGAAATTGTTGTTGTAATAAGCAATCAAAACCACAGATTAAAATTCGTTGAGAATATTTGACGCTTTTATGTCTTACAGTGCTCAGAATTATATGTAATTGGGGCTCCGGGCAAGAAATTTTATTTATAATTCATAAATAATAACGCCCATCGTGATAAACAAAGTAAAATATGTATTAACGAGTGCCTGGTTGCCGCGGAAGCGGTTAGATAGCGCGATTCGTTCGGTTCACGTTCGTCACCGTAGATGGCAGCACCGTAGGGGAGTAGTATTATTTCGATTTTATAAGACGATTTTATACAGACTGCACTTGGTGAACCAACCTGTACGTCTTTTAGAGAGGGATTATGTGCAGCACGTTGCACCATCGTTAGTTTAAGATCTCAGATTATTCAGAATGTGAATAAAATCAAAGTACGCTGTCATGAAAAGTCCTTTGACCACACCTAAATGATTATACTGTTGTGGGTGACGAGACATTGGTACGAAAGAAGTGATTCGTTCTTAAAATGACTCATGACGTCGGGAGTCAAAGGAATCAGTAATCGCAGTGGAGCAAACGATTACAAATAATGGAAGCATGGGATTGGAGTGGGAGGTTAGCGAATGATTAATATTGATTTACAAGGTACCTGTGTTTTTACAGTTATTGTTCATGAATTTCTAGGTTTTATTTACTAAATTTATCTGTGAGAGCTATGAAATGTTTTCATGCACATATTTGTAACAGTCAGTATACCTACAGATAGACATCTGGAATATCAGCTATAAGAGACGAATACTTGAATGGGTGAACGATTATGACTGTACAGATGTGCTGGATCCAATTGTCGGTAGTCAGAACTAAAAGAACGAAATAAACGAATGTTCTGAACGAATCTTTTACGGAATTGATTCAAATGAATCTTTCTGCCCATTACTACTTGACTGGTGTTTGTGACCAAGGAAAAAAAGGATAAGTTTCTACATTTCTAGCATAAATGATTTCAAACTAATATGTAGGCTAAATAATTTACAATTTGATACATATGTTACTTTAATGCTTGAAAATGCACCAAACTTATAAAATTAAAATATTTAATTTGGAATTTTCATAGTAAGAATATAAATAAATTTTCCATAAATAATATTGTTTGACTGGATTTGTGAAAACCATTAGCCCTACGTTTACGAAACTTACCCAAATTTCACTTCTTTGTATCTCCGCGGTATTTCGAGCTGTATATAAGTTGTAGGAGTAGGTAAACATAATAGGTAATTTAATCCTCTACGTAAAAGGAATGAGTGAAATATCTGTGAATTGAAAAGAAAACAATAAATTTGAGAAAAACTACAAAAAAATCTCCTAATTTTTAAATGTTTTTTCAAGATGGCAGTGAACGTACGAGTTCGCTGAAGTAGAAATCTGGGGTTTTATATACGGTAAAAATATATATACATATAAAAAAATCATAGTTTCCTTAATTTTTGCAAGCTCAAGCATTTATTCAACTAATATGCCTGGAATATAACAGCTGTGGCATGTTCTAGCTGTAGATATCGAGAAAAGTGAAGTAAATTTTGCTTGAGTTAGGACGTATAAAATTGTTTTTTTACTAACGTAAATTACAGAAAATGCCCCATAAAGCCCAAATTAAATGTCATCTAAAACTTTTCCTAATTCAGATGCACCATGGATGTCTATAAGATTCTTTCCTTTTTTCAAGTAGGGATTAACTCGTATAGTGTGTACACACATTTCTGATAAATGTTGCTTGTATAGGATGTCTCACATTCAAGCAAGAAGTAATTTTGATAGAAAACGTGTGCTCTTAGTTTAAAATTTTTTAATGGTTTATTGATTAATATTGTATACTGTATATACGGAAAAGCATGATTTACGCTAGAAGTTGAGATATAAATTACATGTTTTTAATTAAAAAAAAATTAATGCAAAAATGACGCACAATACATTTCTGACATTAATTTTGGGATACTCTTTATAATTCATTTGACATTTAGGCATAAAACAATAAAATACTCCGCCTTATCAAAATCATTTCAACTGTTTGTAATAAAACTTGTTTTATTTTTGATTAATAATAATTAAACGCCACCCACATAGGTAACTTATGTGGTAAAAATATATTCCTCAAATACGTCAAGAATTTTAATAAAGCATTTGAAAACCAAAACCTAGCATTTAGTGATATCCTCTGTGAAATTCGTTCCCTACGTGCAAAGGCACTGTTACTTTGGCTTGCGGTCTTTTCGTCGTAAACGCTCCTGTTTGTAGCTTTCATATGTGCGCTCATCGTCTGGTATCAGTCGTGTTAAGATGTAGACATTGCGTAAAACAATTTTCATAGCTAAAAATCTTTTGTAAATGTTACAGTTTGAATCTCCTTTTCACTGCCCAAAAATATTCACACAAAACATCATACAATTAAACTTGTAAATGCGGGTTTAATATTTTAAAACAATGTTTCATAGGTCGAAAAAAAAAATTATTTCACCACATTAAGCAGTGAACGAATTTTGATGGCTCAAAAATGACGCACCGACATCATGAATTCACGTGTTCTTTTTTTATGGCCTAATGGAGCTCCATGTAGGCTGTTTCGGCGCCTGGGGTCTGAGTTCTCGTGGCGCGAACAAACGAGCGGACGAAAGTAAGTCAGCGGCGTTGACGAAAGCTCGGGCGGAAAGACAGAGAAAAACAACCGTCGGTCTTGGCTACCGCCCGAAGCTAGTTGATTATGGAAAGGGAAATAGGGAGGGGGGATTGGTGGGAAGGAGGCAGGACCTGGAAAGCCCCGATGAGAGAGATAATTTCACCGGACGGGCGTCTCCGTTCCCAAGCGAATGTATCGTCGGCACTAGGTCACCGGCTCCTGGATCATTGCGAGAAACCTGCTTGCGTGCAGATAGTGTGCTTGATTTTGAGATTATTTTGCTTGGGAATACGCCATTGCTAGGTATACTGTATATCATAATAAACCTCAATAACGGACAAAAAATTATGATTGTGCAAGCACACGGAAAACAAGATGTCAACAAAATAAATTTAAAAAAAATATATTAGACGGCACAGAAAACTCAACAGAAAGGAATTTACTGAAAAAAGGATCACAGCACAGACGCACGCAGTGGGCTGACAATACAGTTGCGAATGAATACAAACAAACAGCATCTTTGTACAACACAGTGACAGAGGAACACAACGGTGATGCGAAACAGATAACTTGGATAGCACAACGACAACACAGCGACACACATGTGAAGTCAAAAGTGAAATGAAACAAATATTCTGACAAAAAAACGAAGACAACACAGACTAAAAAATTAGGCTTCTTACGATGCATCAGTTGAGGCGGGTTAGATCTGTTCCCGTCCTCATGTAGCTACAGATATGGCCTCTTGAATAAGTCTCCCTCCCTCCATCCCCACCTAAGGAACCATTCAAAGAAGTAAATTGGATTTGTGGTGTTGAGTCATGTGAGGACAGCGCGAACAGATGGCATCCTCTCTAACACAGATTGGCCCAGCGCTTAAACAGCTCTTACGCAATACATCTGTTATGAAACTTGCACCGATATCCAACGGTGAACCATTTTGAACTACGTTCTTTTTACATTTCAATTCGTGACGAAAGGATAGGTTAGAGCATCTATAGCTTTCTTCTTGTTTATTTATTTTTGTGTAGTTTTCTTCCCGTCAAATGCGATGTCAAAAGAGATTAAGTGCATGAAAAATTAGCGAAGGCATCAGCCATGGAAAGCAGTAGAAACGATAACCTACAAGTCTAATTTTTCGGGAGAAAGTAATAACTGACACAATCAAAACGGTTTTTAACTAACGGAATTTTATTTATTGCCATTTATTTTAAGCTTTTACCGTTAAAGTTTACTCCTAACACTTTATGATTAAAGATATATTCAGATAAAACGTTCTGGTGGTATTCCTTAACGATAGATACGGAAAATTTTAAATATGTACATGCAATAATTAGAATTTATTTTAATGAATGATAAAACAACATTAACCACTTTAAGCACATTCATTATTTTGAGCATTTTTTTAATGTATGGCAGAATAAAATTTACGGCCTTCACAAAGAGATAAAAATTTGCAAAATAGATTAAAAAAAATATACGGCCGAAAAAAACTCAGATTAATAATTATAAATAAATTGGTTTGAAAAAGAACATTAAATAAAGAAAACGTGAGTCACGCTTCCACAAAGACACACAAAGTCACAGATATTCTGATAGAAAAAAATGTTTTCTGAAAATAGAGAAAAAGATATCATTCACCGAAAATGTTGTAAATACTTGTGTTTTATGGAAGTAAGGAATTTTATTTCTTCTTTGCATTTTGCAGAAAAAGTTGACATAAAAAAAATTAGATCAATTATTCCGTTAAAAAAGTATGAAAGTGAATATCTGGTGATTTTAAAAATAAAAAGCTTTGAAAGGGCATATGCATACTACTACTTTCTAGTGCATTTATCGTCGTAGTGTGAATTTAGATTTTTTTTTTCGTATTTTGAATGGTAGTATAATTCAATTTTGTTGAGTTCACACAAACATTTAGTTAAATTATCATCAGCTCATACATTATGGTGATTCAGAAAATTTTTAACTGTAATCTTGGATGCCATTAGTTTTCCTTATGAGTTTGTCTTTTCTTGTTGCGTTGTTTTGGTGTCACTCTTACGCAAATTATCTCAAAGTTTTGTGATAGATTGTTGATAATTTTGCAGTTTGTGTTTAGAAAAACTACGTATTTATATGCATATGAAATCTGCGTGTAATAATATAATTGTGATTTAAAAATTTGATTTCTGTGTGAGTTGCGTGAATTGTATTTTGAGACATTAAATAAAATACGCGCTTATAATCCAAATCGCTGGAGTCCAAGCGATGCAAGATTGCTGCACAAGATTACACGTATGTAAATATGGCAGACTTTTTGATTAGCGTGTAAGCTCCGTTAAACAATCATATAAGTCATTCGCTCATACGTTTACATTTATTCCTTCCTTTTTAAACTGGCAACATGAGTATATAACCAAATTGTCGGAGCTTTAACGAAACGAAAGTCGATAAAAACACTTTTTAATCGATGGAAAAAATATTTACTCTATTTTTTCTTCAGGTTTTATATTTACTGCGGGTTGTGGTTGTTAATAAAACAGTCATAAGTGCCCCTTCTACTAACAAAAAAATAATTGATCATGGACTGCATTTTAATGACTGTCTTATTAAATGTGCCCATAAATTTTATCACTGTTGCGCCAGCTTTTGAATTTAAAATTTCTGAACGTTTGTCATAGTATGTTTTGACAGGTTAATTTTGAATGTGTTTAAACATTATCGAATACACTATAAGGGAAGAGAGCGATTTCCTACGGAATTTTGATCTCTTTCTTGCTATTAAAGAAAACATTTAAAAAATGTCATGGATCTTATTAAATTAATTATAGAAATAAAATATAGAACGATTTTTTTCACTGATCTTTGCCAACAACTTAAAATGCAACACAATAAACAAGTTGTACCTAAGAGAAAACATCATTTGAATATTCGGCTATAATTAATAACTTCTAAAATATCGTTTATTATTCAAAACTATATTCAATAGTGACCAAATTTGCAATTCACTATATGTTTTCACATAAATTGTTTAAACAACGCGTTTTTTAATGTAGCCTCATATTTTAAATGGTAGTATCTGAAACAAATTATAAAAAGTTAATTAAAAACCCATTTAAACTTTTTCATTTGAATATGTGACTGGTTCCGTTGATTTCTCAGTGAATTAATTTACCCTAAATATATATATATTTTTTTGCGATTTCGCTATGTAGGCGTTACATTGTATGTTTTCTTGCAAACGCGTTTTCTGCTTTTCACGAAATGCCATGTAATAATTCAGAGTTAAACATGTGTGCCTTGAATAACTATGTCACGGATTAATTTCTGTGATTTCAAAGCTAGAGTATTATATGACAAAGTAGCTACATAAATATTTACTCATAGAGATTTACAATAAACGAAAATAATTAAGAGAAAAAAAATTGAAGCTAAGCGTGTAGGCCCATTTTGGCATGCCGAGTTCATTTTTTCATTTTCTTGTTATTAATGTTATGTAAGGGATATTTCTGTAAATTTTACACCACATCTTTATAAATTTTGTTTTTCCTGTCATAAAGATTGTCAACATATGTTTCCTAAGGGATGTATATTCTGAAAAACTTTTAATTCTCCTAATATGTTGACTGTAAGAACACATGTAAGGAAATATATGTATAATTTGTTGCATATGTTTCTGTTAAACAAAAAAAAACTAAACAAATTAGTTCCGAAATGATTAGATGAGCTGAATTGCTTTAAAATTAGCTATATTCATTCTAAATTGTATTTAAAAACTTTCTCACCCGTGGTTTATTTTATTCTAATTCCAGATAGCAATGAAAAATCTTCTGAAAAAGGACTGTAGAAGTAAAACTGTAAAAAGAAATTAGTAAGGCCAAATTTGCGGAATTTACTATTTGCCTGAATTTTGACAAATAAGAGAAAACACGCACTATATATGTAATATTTATAACAGTACCACAAATGCAGGAGAGAACGTAAGGCCATAAAAATGAAATCAACTTCCCGTGCGAGACCGCACCGACCCACCAGCGGGCGACCACTCGCATGCCGTAACGTGTGCGTCGCTGTCACTTCGCTGATTCGGACCGCTGATTCGGATTCGCGGAGTGGTTGTCGTCGTCGTGGGCCGAAGTGGGCGGGGTTTTTTTTGGCGAGGGCGACACGCAGGCGACCGGCCAATCAGAAGCGTTCCGACGCCCTCGCCCGCGAACACGTTACCGGGCGCGGACCGGTAACCCCCGTCTCTCTACTCGTTCCCCCCCCCTCTAATCGAATGCAACCCCCCCCCCCCCCGCTCTTCCGTCACTTTTGCCTCATTTCCCCACATCCCGTTCACGTCTTTACGACCCGAGCGCCGCTATGAAACGAGAGACGCGGGTATCGCGCCGGTCGTACATATGTCGGCGCGGAGGAATGGACTCTGGGGCCGTTCGCGTTATCCAACAGCCGGACCACTTTCGCCGCGGAGTGATCTGACTCGCGGGGCGGAGGGATACGCGAACGCTGGCACCGCTGGAAAGTAGGCCGCGCAAAAGGATTTTTCGATGTTTTACAAAGCCGAACAGAGAAACTACAGAAGGAAAAAAAAAATAAAATAAAATTATACACGCGGCTGGTTTGTTATGAGTGAGTGTGAGAGAGAGAGCGTGACCTGTTTGACGAATGAGTTGCCCCAAAGCGGCAGTGTGTGCTTTACGTAACGCTCCGCTTCCTTAAGTCGCATTAACGAGTTAATGAGAAGGGGAGTATAAAATTCTTTTCTTTTTTGGCCTAGATTTTGGAGTCAACTATCTCCGGAACTTAAAATACTTTGCGAACAAATTTAGTAACCACTATTTATTTAAACTCTTGTTAACGTCCAAAAAATACTTTCCGAAATCTGACTAGAGAAGAACATAAAAAATACGGAGTTTTTATAATTATGTAAGAGCTATGTCAATATTTGCAAAGTAATATCAGTGTCTTAGCTATGATTTCAATATATATTTGCAAGAAATATATTCTGTTTAATGAGTAACTCGAAGAGATATATATCTGTTTAAATAAACAAGCAAGCAATTACATTATTATTTTAATACCCGCATTAGATTTCAAAAACAGGCAAGTGCTTAACAAAAACGTAAGGACCATTTACAAGGTAACAATTATTCAGTCGGTTATAGTTATATTTGTTTAAAAAGTACTACCATGAAATACCGCGCTTTGCTACACGACTTTCACCGTGTAAAAATAATTTCCTGTCAGGTTGGCCGACTTTGTAAGCCTGGGGTTATGCTGCAACGAGCATAGCTGAGCGTGGCGACTGGCCTACCAACCAGGCGTAATTCACCCCCGGGCCTTCTAATATTTTACAACTATTACATTCGTCGGTTATCGTAATTTTACAAGAAAATATTATTAAACTGAACCCAATTTTAATGAGCCTACGTTACCGAACGTTGTTTAGCGCAGACTAAAAACTCTCAATTTGCATCCAATAGGTACCAGAGTAGACATCCTGATTTTTCTATATCATTCCAGAAAATGCTAAGATGGTAATAGTATAATTTACTAAGTGGCATCATAAATTCACTCCCAAAATATACCTTAGCTGTAATTAAAGTATCCGTACCAGTCTACAAGACGTAAATAGTTATTTAATAATTAGTCTATGTTATTTTCCAGTACCTAAATGGCTTTTTTGTTTCTAAAATTAGTGATTTTAATGAAATAGTTAACCAGTATAGAAAAGTACAATACGTTTTTATACTTTCAAAAACCAAACAATCACCGTCTGCAAAACTATATTCCAATAAGAAATTCGTTAATCATCGACGATTCACTTAGTTCATGTTCAACAGAGTACCTACGTAAAAATTAAATTAAATAATATCCTAAGTATTCTGGGGTCATACGTGATCACAAAACGCACGTAAAACCTAGCATGGCCTCAGCATTCGTCATTTTCTACCAATTTTTGAGTAATCTACAGTAAAAACATAGCTTTTCTCTGGAACTATTAAAACCATAAGCGTAGACGTGATAACATTGTTCTCGCCGTTAGATGAACAACCACGCACGAAAATATCTTCTTCACCTGTCCGTGAAGGTGGAAGGTTGGAGCAAGTAACTCGTGTGGTAAATAAGAGTGTGGCTCATACCTAATCGCACAGGTGGCCACGATTTAATATCAGCCTTTTAGAAGTAAATTGCACCACAACGTACACATTAATGTCCGACTGTGTTCCCACTAGATCCGTTACTCTGCAACATGATGTTGGGCAAGTTGAAATGACATCACATGCCATTTCATTAGCAGAGTCAAAATAATGAAATTAATATATATATATATAAACATACACATAAATTTTGCTGGACCATCAAGAGTTTATAATACAATTAGTAAGATATAACGATATTTGTAGCTTTATTGTTTAATGTTTTTGCAAAATAACTAGCCTAAAATCTTTTGAATTAATAAAACAACTTTAAAACATCATATACATATAGTATAGGCATGTATTCAATTTTTTATAAGTAAATATAGAGCAGAAACGTATCAAATACTGCAAAATACTTTAGCTTTTTTGCAGAAAATAAAAAAGTCAATAAGTTTAGGGAATAAAAATATTTATTTTTATATTCATGTATTGAAATTTCCTTTTAAGATACGTAAATAATATGTTTTTCAGGCATGTATTTACTTTTCATACAAACAACAAAACTTTTCTACTAAAAACAATTATTGGAAACATTTTGTCGGAAATTTACTTTTGTAATATGTTTTAAGTAGAACAGTAAAATCAGTAATGTTTTTTTTTTTTAAATGGAACAGGAATATACATGAATAATTACAGATATTTCTGCACTGAGAGGAAGTTTTATTTGCCTCAACAAAATATTTGTTTGTATATGGTGAAATAAATATATTTTATTGATTCAAACATATATTTTGTTGTAGGAAAGATTTTGTTGACCCAAAAAAAATGATTTTTTTAACTCGAAAGTGTAAAAAATCAATTCTGCTACTCAAGAAATTGGGATATGCCAACTAATTATTTTGTTCCAACGAGTAAATATTTGTTTCGCTGTATATAAACAGATTATGTGTTTAATTCAAACAAACCTTTTCCTCTGTGTAAATTTGTACATTTACACAAAAACATTTGCATCGCTACAAAAAAGTGTTCGCGTTGTTGCTGGGTTCGGATTCCTGCCCGGCCATTTATGCTTTGTGTTGTCCCAGTACCTCCAGTACTTGAAGTTATTTGTAATCCGTTCCATGAATAGTTTTCCAGAATTAACTGCGTGCATAATACGCATGACACAACAAAATAAAGTCGAATTATTGAATAATCGATTTTTTTATGTTTAAAATTAGTTATTTATGCTTGAATGAAACATTGATTAAAATATAAAATTACGCGCCAATTTTCGAAAGAAATACTGCGTATTACGTTGAAGAACGTATTTAATATTTGTGCAAAAAATAAACCATTGCCGTGTGTTGTACAAAGTTGCTATATCGTTCTTGTAGTTCTTTTTTTCTTTGGCAATTGTTTCCTAGAGAAATCTTTTGTCAAAGTACCGACAAATGTTCTCCGTCCGGGAGTGTGGACGCTAACCGCGGGGTCCCTCAAGTTCAGAGTGCGCGCTGGGTTTAAGGCACGCGAGGGAACAGCAGGCCGAGTGAAAGCACCGCCTGCGCCTTCCACTCCCCTTGTTCCTCATTCCAGACCTAATTAGCACGCGCCACTTAAACTTTTAACTTTTAGTTTGACGGCGGAACTTATCCCCTCGATTAACGTTTCGAACGACTTCTCCCAAAAGACCCTGATTTAACAGGTTAAACGCCGCACTGAACGACAGAAATTGAAAATCTTTCAAGTGAGTGGATTCGATCCGTGGTCTTATCGTCAGGAAACGAGTTATTGAACTCGTTAGTTTCTCGAACGTTCGAATCCAGATGACTCGTCTGCTTTGAGAGCAGACGTTAAACAAATGGTGAACTGTTCAAACCTCATTTGAAATTCTTTTTTAAAGGTTGACGATATAAAAACTGTGATACCAAATTAAAATGTAGAACAAATGGGAGAATTTATGCAATTGGAATGGCGAGAAAAGACGATTAGAAGAAATAACAAAATGTGACAATTCTAAAATGGCAACAATATTCGTTGCCGAACGGACCAGACTTGAAGGGCATGAAAGGAGAGGAGGGAAGCTAGTACGAGTGCACGCACCACCGATAGTAATCAGTCGTGTTCACGTTCATAACTTCCATCCGAGTCCCGACACAGCCTTCCCCAAATTTCCAAAATGAAACAACATATTGTGATTTGCAAGCTAAGAGGCCATACATACGATATTTAATTAACAGGTTTTTTTTTTTTGGAGTATGAGTTCCGTGATTTTGAGTGAAAAATTTGCAAAAAATAAGTTAGTTTTAACATCCTGTTTCTTATAAGCATTTTTTAATTTATTTCATTTTTTTAATTTAGAAAAAATATATTGTTAAACTTCTGTAACCCTTGCGTATTTGTGTTCAAGAACAACATAGTATTAAAAAAGGTTATCTAAATATTGGTTTTTATTAAAAAAACAAATATAACATAGACAATTACTTTTGAAAATGTCATCAAATTAGAAACAAAAACTTAACAAAACATAAACCATTTTTTTTTTTAGCAGACCAATGTAAACTATTCAAAATTTTAGAGATAAAATAGCAGTGTATGTTTTAAAAAAAGTACAGCATGCGCATGATATAAACCAATTTTTTCTAGTTAATTTTTTATGAGATTAAAATCATCAAGATGTAAGAAATATTACAAATTCGCGTATGGTACAACCGATGTTATAATTTTGCTTAAATTTTTTTTAAATGTGATTATGGAAATTTTAGAGAAATTAAGGGAAATAATCCATCGCAACACATTTGTGCACCTCAGGAAACGATTAACATCAAAATATTTATCTTATACATTTGTCATCATTCGTTTTCTGCGCTAAAGATAACAAATATCATAGAGTTAATCAAAAATATATCAGTAACATACAAAATATATTTTGGTTTCATCACGACTGCTCATCAGGAACTAACGTGTAGAGTATTTCGATTAGATGCCAGCTTACAGAATTTTCTTTTAAGATTATAATTACAACTTGCAGACCACGAATTTTTCGTATTATTTATTTACAACAGTATTTATTTAATTTGTAGAATATATTGAATGAAATAACAATGCAATACTAATAAATAAAAGCACGAAAAAATATTTCATTCAGAGATTTGAAGCCTTCATTTAGTGTTTGAAAAACTATATTGACATTATTTCTGTTATAAAAATTTTAAAGGTATTTCTTAGTCCTTTAAATGCAAAGTTATTATACACCTACTTGGGATTACTTCCGGCCATCTTGATTTTAAAAAAAATGCTGACCACAGCTATCATAAAAGATTGTTATGTAATTTAATTACAAACAAACCTCGAGATAGAGCTGTGGATTCCAGTTGAAGTCAGTATTCGTAGCCTAGTTTTACCATTACGTCATCTGTAGTCTCTGAAGAGAAATAAACAGTAATTTCCTCCTATGTGTTACATAATCAAGGCAGTTACTTAATGCCCGATACTAACAAAGTTAAAATGTAGATAAATATTTTATTTTTATGATGCAATAACAATATTTTTAATGAACCCATAAACAAGTGATTAGCTGGGACCAATTTTTTTTTAGCTGCAGGCAGGGCAAGCTGGGCAATTACACGTCGAAGTTTTTCATTTTGAAGTGACAACGTCAAATAAATCGATGAACGCCGGCTGCACGCACGAAAAAGTGTCCCGTTGCGCACATTGTCCCGTTACGCTGTGTCCCGTTACGCTTATTGTACGCTTGCGCTGCATCTATCTTTCTTCCACTGGATTGGAACAACCATCGTTTTGACTTTTTCGAGGCACAATTAAACTTGAAACACTCCCATTCGTTTCCTACTTTTCCTATCATCGTCCTATCCTTAACAGAATAACACAGATTGGAATAAGTTAAATAGCAAACATGTATAAAAGTTATAGTTAAAATAATCTGTTAGTTAAAGTAATAAACATATTTGAAAAAATACATAAAATTCTGGCTTGTACTAGAACTCTATCTTTGCTCAACAATGATAAGTTTACAAGCTAGCAGAATCTGTTTATGTATTTTTTGTTTTTATTTTAAATTTTTTTATTAATTAATTTTTATTTTTAAATATTTTTTTTTCTGTAATTTTATGATATCAAAGAAAACATGTGTCGTTTTATCTCCGTGTGCTCCTGATTATTCTTGCCAATATTATGATGGTTTTCTCCGTGTGCTCCTGATTATTCTTATCAATATTTTGATGGTTAATCCGTGTGCTTGCGATCATTCCTGCGGTTTCGGTCAAAGGTCAAAGTCACACCCATCCAAGATGACAGCCGTGACGTCGCAATCCAAGATGGCGGACCGTGATAAATCTGAGAAGCACTAGCAGGAAGGACGAACTTCCTTCTCCTTGAAGACTATCGATGCCATTCTTCTTATGCGATCGATAGTGAACAACCCGCATCCCCCATAAAATAAATAAATATTATTTTACCTGCAAGCAAAACGTGACGTTATCTGATGTTGAAAAGCGGAACTGCTTGCAGCAAGTACATTTGCATGAAATAAATTAACTCTCACCACTGAATAGTGCTATTGTAGTCAGTTAAGGACATAAAGTTTCGTAGCCATGCGGCCAATTAGTCATGCATTCTCGTAACCATGCGTTCTGGAAGCTTCGTAGTCCTATAGCCTCGCGACGACGTAACCTTGAAGACTTGCAATCGCATAGTCTCGTAACCTCATGGCTCGTAGTCTCGTAGTCATGATGTATTGGAGCCTCGTAGACTTGAAGCTATGTAAGCAAGTAGCTTTGTAATCTTATAACATAATGCTGATGGTGTAGATGTAGCAAAAGAGAAAATTCCATCGAAGACAGATGTGTCAATTGGAGCCTTGTAGACGAGTAGCTTCGTAGTCAAGAACTCATGCAGACTTGTATTCCTGTATCCACGCAATCATGTAAACTCGTTTTCTAGAGGCTTCGTAGCTCTGTAGCCTCGCAGTCTCGTAAACATGAAGATTCGTAGTCACGTAATCTCGTAACCTCATGGCTCGAAGTCGCGTAGTCATGAAGTCTTAGGACCTCGTAGAATTGAAGCTACGTATCCAAGTATCCTCGTAGACTTGAAGCTACGTAAGCAAGCGGCCTTGTAATCTTATAACATAATGCTGGTGGTGCAGTTGGAGCAAAAGAGAAAATTCTGACGAAAACAGATGCTGTAATTGTAGCCTTGTAGACGAGTAGCTTCGTGATCAAGTACTCATGCAGACTGGTAGTCCTGTATCCTCGCAGTCACGTAAACCTGTGTACTAGAGGCTTCGTAGCTCTGTAGCCTCGCAGTCTCGTAAACTTGAAGATTCGTAGTCACGTAGTCTCGTAACCTCATGGCTCGTAGTCGCGTAGCCAGGATGTCTTGGTACCTCGTAGAATTGTAGCCTCGCAGTCTCGTAACCATGCGTTCTGGAAGCTTCGTAGTCCTATAGCCTCGCGATCACGTAACCTAGAAGACTCGCAATCGCATAGACTCGTAACCTCATGGCTCGTAGTCTCGTAGTCATGATGCATTGGAGGCTCGTAGACTTAAAGCTACGTAAGCAAGAGGCCTTGTAATCTTATAACATAATGCTGATGGAGCAGTTGGAGCAAAAGAGAAAATTCCGTCGAAGACAGATGCGGTAACTGGAGTCATGTAGACGAGTACCTTCGTAGTCAAGTACTCTTGCAGACTTGTAGTCCTGTATCCTCACAGTCATGTAAACCTGTGTACTAGAAACTTCGTAGCTCTGTAGCCTCGAAAGCCATGTATAACTCGTAACCAGCTAGATCATTTTAGACTCGTAGCCATGTGGTCTCATAGTCTCTTAGACTCGAAGAATTCTAGCCTAATATATTTGGAGCCAAAAGACTTTTGGGACCAAAATACTGTAGTTGTCAATGACTGATGGAGCCAATGAATATTGGAGTCAATGAATATTGGAGCCATTGAATATTGGAGCCAATGAATATTGGAGCCAATGAATATTGGAACCAATGAATATTGCAGTCAATGATTATTGGAGCCAATGAATATTGTAGCCAATGACTATTGGAGCCAATGACTATCGGAGCCAAAAGACTGTTGGAGCCAAAAGGCTGATGGAACCTTTTGGAGCAATTCGAGCCAATTGATATTGGAGCCAATGAATATTGGAGTCAATGACAAATTAATGTGCTTCCTTTTCGTCGATGGTGCTGCCTTTTCGTTGTCGGTGCTTCCAAATGTGCTTCCTTTTCGTTGGCGGTGCTGCCTTTTCTTTGTCGGTGCTTCCAAATGTGCTTCCTTTTCGTTGGCGGTGCTGCCTTTTCTTTGTCGGTGCTTCCAAATGTGCTTCCTTTTCTTTGGCGGTGCGGCCTTTTCGTTGATGGTGCTTCCTTTTCGTTGTCGGTGCTTCCAAATGTGCTGTCTTTTCTTTGGCGGTGCTGCCTTTTCGTTGTCGGTGCTTCCAAATTGTGCTGCCTTTTCGTTGTCGGTGCTTCCAAATGAGCTGCCTTTTCGTTGATGGTCCTTCTATTTTTAATGTTGTTTTGACTAGTATTATTGTAAATGGTTCATGATTTGACTAGCGTATTATTCCATACGGTGTATGTATATAAGCGAGTTCTATACAGCAGGACGCTCAGTTTGTTACTGACATCGGCGGTGTAAGGATCACCTAGTTTGTTTCTTCTGGTGCATTAATCACGTAATTACCTGTTCTTGCGAACTCGATGGCATCTTTACCGACTTTAACGACGAACTCGATGGAGGTTGTACCATCGTTTACGGGAACCTTGACGACAGCTACGACAATGGTGGAGCAGATCTCGTTGGCAACCACGGCGACAACACTGGAGGAGACTTCATCAGACGCGATACTACCAGCAGAAGAGACTTTAATGCCGGTAGTGTTGGCTGTGCAGGAAAACTCGACGAACTTCGTTTCGCCCTCGATGGAGACTTCAATGGATGCCGAATCGACAACAACTAACGAACATCGGTGCTGTTACTGTGACAAGATTTTCTCAAACAGCAGCAATGCTCGACGTCATGAGAAGAGAGAATGTGCCAAGAACCTATATCGTAAAATGTTTGTTTGTGAGAAATGTCATAAGCAGTTTGCCAGAAAAGATAATATGAAAACGCACATGAAGGCATGCAAAGGTCCTGCTGTGCGGCAGAAAGTAAAGGTTTCGGCGCAACAACGATGCATCGATGTGCATAAGAGTATGCCTGGAAATGGTACTATTGTTGCAATGCCTGTATCTGGATCGGGTCTGAAAGGATCGTCTTTATCACCACGGTATCCTTGCAGCTACTGTGATACGTCGTTCGCATTTTCCCATGATGCACGAAGACATGAGCGGAGCAAATGCATGAAGAATCCTTCTCGCATGAAGTTTCGATGTGATGAGTGCCTTAAATGGTTTACTCGAATTGACAGTTTGCGACATCATGCGAAAAAATGTAAAGGTGGAGTCTGTGCTCCTACTGCTCAACTACCTGCCGACATTTCGACTCCTCGCTTTAGATTGGAGACACGAAAGCGTACAACTAAAAAAACAGATGCCCAGCAACCGATTGTTATGACGTCTGAACATGGAACTAAACCTAAGACTGTGTTCGGAGCATTACAAGTGAACGATAATGGCTTCTACTTGGCGCAGTCTGCATTTCGTGGAACGTTGAAAGACTACTATTATTAAAATACGTTCGGTGAGTCGAAGGACATTTGTAATTTTCTTGACGATATCAGACAGAAGATAATCAATAAGCTTACTGATGATGTAGCAACAAACGGACCTTTGAAATATAACTTGTGGTTGGACTGTATATATATAGAAAGCCATATCCGTTCGATGACAAAGTGAAGAAGTGTGCATTCAAGACATCGGCTGCAGTAATTTACAGTTTTAACGATGTGAAGCAAACTGTGAAAAAAGTTATCCAGAAACTCTGTCAAGAAGAGGTGGACTATGTCTGTAAAGGTTCTGGCTGGACTCTGTCTAGTATAAACCGATTGGAGCTACGAATTAGTCATTTCACACCGCTGCGGAACTAAATGATTATAAGATTGCTGGCTTTTGTAAGTGATCCTGTAGTAGAATAGAAATTATGTAATAAATATTATGTTTGTAAAAGAACTTGCTGTGTTTGATTCCTCGAACCTGTTACTATTAGATATGTTGAATTGATGTTATATTTAATTTTTTTTGCATCATCCTAGATCGTACCAAGGACCTTAGTCGATCTAATTAATCAGTATATTGATCGGAAATTTATTTAATGATTTCTGAACTTTTTCCCGGATCCCTAGCATTAAAATTACGCATTTCCAATATGGTGGTCTTGATGTCTGATAGGATGGTTGTCGTAGAGGATTTAGAGTCTCTTTACGAATGTTGAACATGGTTTATTTAAATTATTTTTTTTTACATAAGATTAAACATTATTGCAACGATCGGGTATCGAACCGAGGACGGGAATCGATTGAATCAATATGTAAATTAATGAGTGATTTATTTAATGAATTTTGGAATTTTTCCCGAATTTCTAGCTAAATAATTACGGATTTTCAAGATGGCGGCCAAATGACAAGATGTCGGGTGTCACAGCAATAATAAATGATTACTGCACTCTAGCGGATAAGAATTAAACTAACATGGCGTCAGCGCACTCTCGCCGACGATACACTGATGATGGCTTCCAGCAGACGAGGACAAGATGGCGGACATGACGTCATACTACCTGACGATATATATGCTTTGAAAAAAAAAGTGGTGGGAGTCAGTATGCCTGCAGCCACCGCGGGGGAAGGATCGGTCGCCATTTTTATTTTTTTTGCACTCGTCGGGTTTGAACCGAGGACTCCGAGCTCTGTGTCGTAAATGTTTGTTTTTTAAATATTTTATTAAAAATTTTATTATTTAATTTTTTATAATTTTAAAAATTTTTTTCATTAAAATCGGATAAAAAATTTAAAGATGGCGGCCGTAACGGAAATTGCTACGATGACGTCATAATTCAAAAAATGGCGGATAACACAATGCCGGAATGTTCGAGAAAACGAAATGATGTCATCCAAGATGGTGGATCCAAGATGTCCGTCGGGGTCAAGGTCAAAGGTCAAGGTCACATCCTGATAGAGGCTTAACTGAGGCTTGAGTTAAGGATTCTTAAGCCTCTATCAGGACATTTCTAGCCGCTGGGATTTTTAAGGAATAAAACGGGAATTTTTCCCTCGAAACGGGAATTTTTCCCTCGAAAACGGGAAATTTTTTCTTAAAACGGGAAATTTTGAGGCATTTTGAGGCATTTTTGAGGAATTTTGAGGAATATTTGCCGTCGTGACGTCACAAATCCAAGATGGCGGACACCGGCACCGGCACCACCGCCTGGCGCCTGTCCCCGGACCGGCTATCCTATACTACTATCAATATTTCTTAAGATTAACTAGCCAAACATTAGATGAAATTTAAGTTAAGGTTGGCTTAAAATTTTCTTTGATAGAGTTAATTTTGTCAAATTTTTGGAGGAGGGCCCCCATAGAATTAAAAAGCCCGGTGCCCCGCACGCAAAGTTTAGAACCGCCACTAGCTGCAAGCGTTACACTCCGATAGAGCTAATTTGCTTTCACCGTGGAGAAAAGCTGGGTAAATTAAATGGTTGCGTGGACTCATGTGCTCGCGTTAGAAGTTACCTATTCTTATTAATCTAGTAAAGAAATCGACATAAGTTTTAGTTAATAACGAAACTCAATAAATATACAAAATGTTTTTTTTATTAATTAATAATAATTATTTTAAATAATAATTTAATAATTTATAATGCAAATAAATTTTGCATACGGGAACATAACCTAACAAACATTCCCATGAAAACATACTAAACCTTCCACAGACACTCCCGGCCAGCGACAATGGAGGCTTAGATGAAACCTTACAATCGTTGTACATACGGGAACATAACTTCGCTTACGTAAATATACACGAAAAAATTTATGAACACAATCTATTACTAATATTTAAAATAAATAATACATTTTAATTATATGCTGCAGTATTCAATATCAGTTATTAAAGAAAAATATTAAAACAATATATATATTATTTTTATTTGTATGTAGCTTTGAAAAAAATTCGTTGCGTGTTGCGCTCGTAACATAAATATTCACTCTCGTGTTTTTGTTTTTTTCCATAACGCGCCCAAAGAAGTATAAGTTCGAAAATTATAATTTAAGCGGACCCGAGTGAAGCGGCGCAGTAACAAATCATCGTGCTCCCCTGTGGGAGGAGCCGGGGTTCGGTAACCGGTCCGGCCATCTTGATTACGGCCCTCCATTGTGCCCACGGAGGCGCTCCTGGCGAGCGCTGGGACAGTTTCGCACTGCAGCTCACAACGTGCTGCAGCGATGCCGTTATCTCGCCGTCGATAGCCCGTTGCGCGCATGTGCTTGTTTGGGGCCGGGCGACCAGGGCCTCGCGCCAGCACTTTTCATTTCAGTTACATTCCTCATCTTTCTTCATTTTTTTCCGTCATACTTGGAAAAAAATGAACTGCACTGTCGATATCATATAACTCAAAGCGTCTAGACAAAAAAAAATAAACCTGTCGCGATTTCACACTAAAAAAATAATAATAATGTGAGTTAGTCTTTCAGTGCTCACCACTGATGTGTTAGCACCTAACCTCTGTAACGAGCCAACTCATGTGTTTTCATGTTGTCCATTTTGCTAATAAACATATAATACGAAACTCGTACACTAAATTTAATGAAGAATCCTTTAAAATAATGCAGAGAGTGATGAATATACTTATCAATAAAATATTTGCTTTTCAAGAAAATATCAAAATTTTTCTAAATGTGAATCACACACTAACTTTTCCGCGTCCGCCGCTAGAATTCTATGCCTGAATCGTAAACATGCTCTGAACTATCACCCGCATATGGCAGCGCAAAATAAATGGTGTTTTAAAAATATAATAAACAAAAAATAATTGCAATATAAATCAGACACTTCTGCTCTTCAGCTCGGATGGTTTTGAACTAACTTTCTAATTCGAATGTTTTGCTGTTGACGTAACTAAATTATGGTTATTTTGTCCTAAATAAAACATAAGTGGATCTGCTTTTAAGTAAAAATGAAACAATCAAGATTGATCACGTTACAAATTCGTATCCGCGTAACTGATAGCATTAAAAAAAATTGGCAGAAATTATTTTATTGGTGGTTGAAACTGTTTCCACAAAATCAATAGCCAGAGATAAAAAAAGGGAACATATAAATACTTACGAAAAACAACATAAAATACAAAATACTTAAACTTATAGAAAATTGTGACATTAGATAATATGCATAATCTTTGCTATGAAGGATTCTTTCGTTTATAATATTTTCCACAGATATTTCCTTAGTGTTATGCAATGGGATTATAAAGGTGCGCAATTATTTGTAATTGCTGTCACTTGCCAGTCTTTTTCTACCCATAAAATAAGACTTAGAAAATAACTTGAAATATGTTTGTGACAGATTAACAAGTGCAAACTAGGTATACCTAGTGTTAAGTTTATAGAAATAGCCCTTAACAAGTAGTTATGACGAGAAAATTTAAAAATCAACATGGTGTTTGCGACCCTAAAATCACTAGGTTTACCTAGTGTTAAGTTTGTAGAAATAGTCCCATAACAAGTAATTATGACGAGAAAATTTAAAAATAAACATTGCGTTTGCGACCCTAAAATCACTCTATCACATATAACCCCACACGACATACTAACTTTGGGACTGTCACTAATGTGTTCTCGAACAGCAAGTGGGTATTTCGGATCCCCATATCTGTACATTGTGCCTGTTAACTAGTACACTGACATTGAATTTTGCCTCAACAGATAAAATAACACGCTTCAAGATATCTTTGTCATCATCAATCGGGTTTAACATGTGATTAGTACATTGTTCACGTAGTCCATGATCGTCGGGCTGTAATGCCTGAATAATTTGGGCTTGGTACGGAATAAAATTCGAGATGTTTGCGAACACTGTACTTCTTGGCACTTGAAGCTAACGAAAAGTCTGTCTAATCGATTTCTGTAATAACCTAGCGAATGAGATATGAATCGCCTGCACAATCCCGTCAGTAACTGATGTTCTTTTACTGCTTGTGCCCTTTCGAATGGACCCTGTTGCGAAAATGGTTGCCTCCCAAGACTTAATTAATTTCACGTTAGGTATTTACTTTCCATAAGGTGTTCTAAAAATTCACTTCGCCCTAATCAGTGGTTCGTTTCTGCAAGTCACACAACACATTGCGCTGTTTCTTGCGGTGAAGCCAATATTGAAGATTAACATCACACAGCGGTCCTAGTGACGAAAATGGTGTACGTGACACAAATGTAGAGAATCTTTATGAGTTTCCGCGGCTACATGAAACAAGAAACCCACAGTTAGTATTATTATTATGATTGTTATAGACTACTAACATCAGGGTCATCAGTTATGGACACCTACTTGAATACATACGTACATTGTTTTAAACATTAAAATTTGTAGAGCACAGGCATGACAGGTAAATGAAGTTGTTCCAATGTGCCCTCTTAATGGAATATTTTATTTACCATTATGCATTAAGTAATAACTTACGATAGGCACACAGATATTATTTTGTGTAATATATATTGTAGATATATTTCAAAGACAAAAATTTATTACTTTTTTAGGAAAATTTCTTAAATGCTAATATTTTGAATATTCTTAGAAAATTTATATATAGTAGTATAGTTTGGCCGGAACTGGCGCAGGCTTCAGGCTGAGGATTGAGGAGTGGGATTGCCGACCGTCATATTGGATTGTGACGTCACGGCGGCCATCTTGGATGGTTGTGACCTTGACCTTGACCCCGGCGGCCATCTTGGATCCGCCATCTTGGATCCGCCATTTTGGATGACGTCATTGTGTTCTCGGAAATTCCGGTGATGTGTTTTCCGCCATTTTGAATGATGACGTCACCGTTGCAGTTTTTCGTTACGGCCGCCATCTTTAACTTTTTTATTAATTATCCGATTTTAATGAAATTTTTTTTAAAAATTATAAAAAAATTCAAATAATAAAATTTTAATAAATTATTTATAAAAATCATACATTTACGACACGGAGTTCGGAGTCCTCGGTTCGAACCCGACGAGTGCAAAAAAAATAAAAATGGCGACAGGCTCCTTCCCACACAGTGGACGCTGGCATACTGACTCCCACCACTTTTTTTCAAAGCATATATATCGTCACCTAGTATGACGTTATGTACGCCATCTTGAAATTTGGATGCAATCTTGAAAATCTTTATTTATTATCCGATTTTAATGAAAAAAATTCCAAAATTCATAAAACAATTAACGTATTTGAATTCTGTTTGATTATATCGATGTACGTCCTTGGTTCGATTCCCGGCGAGAGTAAACGGTCGATCCTTCCTCCATGAAAGCTACCTAGACTGATCTACCGCCAACAATACCAAGGTATATATCGTCAACTGGTATGACATCATGTCCGCCATCTTGTCTTCATCCGCTGGAGACCACCATCTTGTTTTCGTCTGCTAGAGTGTGCCGATACCATGTTAGTATAATTATCTGGACACTATACTTTTGTCCTCAACTGTTGACCTTGAATTTTGACCTTGAAATTTGACCTTGACCTTGAAATTTGACCTTGACCTTGAAATTTGACCTTGACCTTGAAATTTTACCTTGACCTTGAAATTTGACCTTGACCTTGAAATTTGACTTTGTCCTTGAAATTTGACTTTGTCCTTGTCGACCATCATGGATCCGACATTTTATGTTCAGTACATGCTACCAGGAGCCACCACCTGCTGGAGTAC
The DNA here is from genome assembly GCF_032445375.1 of Bacillus rossius redtenbacheri. Taxonomy (NCBI): domain Eukaryota; kingdom Metazoa; phylum Arthropoda; class Insecta; order Phasmatodea; family Bacillidae; genus Bacillus; species Bacillus rossius. The sequence goes on along the minus strand of NC_086330.1, from coordinate 39,783,146 downwards.
GCCATCTTGTGTGTGTGTACTTGTATTATAGAGTACATTTCCATCTGGATAATTTTATTCTAACCCGCTACAGTGCAGTAATCATTATTATGGCCGCCATCTTGAAATCATGTAATAATGTAGCTAGAAAAGCGGGAAAAAATCCAAAATTCAATAAATAAATTTGTAATCCATATAATGATTGATTAGATCGATTCCCGTCCTTGGTTCGACCCCTGACCGATACCAAACAACTTTAATTTAAAAAAATACCACAAAAGCGACAGGTTTGAGAAAATAAAAACACCACAAGTTCTTTTAAAAAAAATTTATTACATAAATTCAATACACTACTACAAGTACAAAAAAAACACTGACAAATTACCAAAGCCTTTTGAATTCCTCGTTTCAATCAGTCTTCTTATTGTACGGACTAAGCCTTTTACATGACTTTAAATGTCTATCCGATCCGTTCATTACCGCAGCCAGAGACGGACTGAAGTCCATATCACCAGGGTCTCACTTATATAGACTCATCAGTCGGTACAACACATGAGTCAAAACAAGAACCATGTTCATTATACTCACACTTAACTTTCTCGGAGCATGTTTTATAATGAAGATGTAAGCTATCAAGACGTGAAATTAGTTTTTTGCACTTATTGCACTGAAATTGTATTCTTTTAACATTATTAGAACAACTGCTTCTTTCATGTTTGCGAGCATTTGAGGTGATAGTAAATTATGCGTCACAGTATTTGCACTGACGCAATGCACGCTCTTCATTAGTTGAAGAATCCATTGCGGACGATGAAACTTCGGATGATGGTGGTATCACATCTGTTGAAATCTCCTCCAATGTTGACGCCGTCGTTGCCAACGGGATCTGCACCTTCTCCATCGTAGCTGTCGTCAAGGTTCCCGTAGACGATGGTACAACCTCCGAGTTCGACGTTAAAGACGGTAAAGATTCCATCGAGGTCTCAAGAACAGCTAATTGACACGACTTATGCACCAGAAGAAACAAACCAGGTGATCCTTACACCACCGACGTCAGTAACAAACTGAGCGTCCTGATGTCTAGGACTCGCTTATATACATGCACCGTATGGAATAATACGCTAGTCAAATCAAGAACCATTTACAATAATACTAGAGTCAAATCTACAAATTAAAAAAGAGGATCATTTGATCGAAAAAAAATTCGATCTCTCCAATATACGGCAGGCTCCAAGAGCTACAATTCACGTCATCAGATCCATCTACATTTTGCTCCTATGCTTCAATTGACCATTAGCTGCAAGTGCTCCAACAGCTCCATCAGCTTAAACACGTAATGTACGCAATGTACGCGCAATACATGCAATTTACACGCAATAAATGTAATGATTACACAGTACACACAGGAAACGGAACGTACACACACAGTACACACACAGGAAACGGAACGTACACACAGTACACACAGGAAACGGAATGTACACACAGTACACACAGGAAACTAAACGGACACACAGTACACACAGGAAACTAAACGGACACACAGTACACACAGGAAACGGAACGTACACACAGTACACACAGGAAACTGAACGTACACACAGTACACACAGGAAACGGAACGTACACACAGTACACACAGGAAACGGAACGTACACACAGTACACACAGGAAAAGGAACGTACACACAGTACACACAGGAAACAGAACGTACACACAGTACACACACAGGAAACGGAACGTATACACACAGTACACACAGGAAACGGAACGTACACACAGTACACACAGGAAACGGAACGTACACACAGTACACACAGGAAACAGAACGTACACACAGGAAACGAAACGTACACACAGTACACACAGGAAAGGAAACTTATACACACAGTACACACAGGAAACGGAATGATCACACATACATTAGCGGAAACACACAGGCTTAGTTGGAAATCAGAATACAAGAAATAAAAACATTAAATTTTTACTTTCAATATTTAATTACTTCTCATCATTACACAAATACAAGTAAAAGAAGCCATTATTGTATGTAGCCAGCTTTCCTCAGTTCTTTGAGTATGAAGGATATTTCTTTGATGCACGAATAGTTTCCTGCACAAAGCGAGCCATGTAGAAGTCTTAGCCGGTCAACCAATATGTTTGGATCTTTCCATGATGTGTAATCAATTTCTTCTACCACTATCTTACTTGCTTGTTTATTATAAATACTGTTAATATTACAATCGTCCCAGTGATCATAATAAGCATTATCAGATTTATTTATTATAACACGACGTTTCCATCGTTTCGGTCTCAGGACATCGCCACATTCTTCGATCTTGTCAGCTCTAGGTGCTTCATCACAGTCTATGCCTTTGTCAACAGCCTCAGAGTCACTGTAACAATCACTGTAGAAGACATCCTCTTCACCCAGATTACCGTATGAATTCGCTATCGATGATGTCGAAGTGTCTTCATCGTCTTCATGCTTCCTTTTTAGGAGTCCATCATTTTTACAAAGAATGGAGGATCTACTGAATATAGGCTTGAATGTATTCTCACTTTTCACGGTGTTGTTACTGCCATTAGTTTCAGTCTCCCCGAAGCCATTAGCATCCTTCAATTTATGTTCTTCCTCACGATCGGGTGAGCTAATACCATCACGCTCAGGACAAGGAAAATTATTGTCGTAATGCAGATCACTCTTCTTTAGTCTAGTGGATCCATCGGTGTCCTCTATGCCGTAAGTAGTCTTGACTTTACATGTTCTACCATGTCTTTTTAAGCTGTCAATTCGTGTTAACAACCTGCTACAACGATTACAGCTTAACATGTTGCGTAGTGGGTTTCTAGCACAATCATTCTTCTCATGACGTCTAGCATTCCTCCTCATGGCAAAATCCTTGCCACAGTATCTACAGCGGCTTCCTTCCGATTCAGCTGCAGATAACAAACCACGATCCATGGTAGCTTCTGTGACTAATGTTAGATACAAACTGTCAGTTTTCTCCAATTGGAACCATTTCTTAAATAGAGTTTTTGAAATATTTCATCAGCGAGAGTTAAGTTATCTAATGCAAAGCAAATTGATGCAAGTAGTTCTGGCTGTCGTCAACAGATGTCGCCACGTGTTGCTTGCAGGTAAATAATATCTATTTCATTAATGTGGGATGCGGAACGCTCACTATCGATCGCAAAGGGAGGTTGGCTTCGATAGTATCCAAGGAGAAAAAAGTTCGTCCTTACTGCTAGTGCTTCTCAGATTTCTCACGGTCCGCCATCTTGGATTGCGACGTCACGGCGACCATCTTGGATGGGTGTGACCTTGACCTTTGACCGTAACCGCAGGAATGATCGCAAGCACACGGATTAACCATCAAAATATTGATAAGAATAATCAGGAGCACACGGAGAAAACCATCATAATATTGGCAGAATAATCAGGAGCACACGGAGAAAACCGCCACAAGTTTTCTTTGATATCATTAAAATACAAAAAAAAAATTAATAAAAAATTAAAAATAAAAACGAAAAAAAATTCAAACATTCTGCTAGCTTGTGAACTTCTCATTGTTGAGCAAAGATAGAGTTCTAGTACAAGCCAGAATGTTTGAATTTAGTTTTCTTTTTTATTTTTTATTTTTTATTAATTTTTTTTGTATTTTAATGATATCAAAGAAAACTTGTGGCGGTTTTCTCCGTGTGCTCCTGATTATTCTTGCCAATATTATGATGGTTTTCTCCGTGTGCTCCTGATTATTCTTATCAATATTTTGATGGTTAATCCGTGTGCTTGCGATCATTCCTGCTGTTACGGTCAAAGGTCAAGGTCACACCCATCCAAGATGGTCGCCGTGACATCGCAATCCAAGATGGCGGACCGTGAGAAATCTGAGAAGCACTAGCAGTAAGGACGAACTATTTCTCCTTGGATACTATCGAAGCCAACCTCCCTTTGCGATCGATAGTGAGCGTTCCGCATCCCACATTAATGAAATAGATATTATTTACCTGCAAGCAACACGTGGCGACATCTGTTGACGACAGCCAGAACTACTTGCATCAATTTGCTTTGCATTAGATAACTTAACTCTCGCTGATGAAATATTTCAAAAACTCTATTTAAGAAATGGTTCCAATTGGAGAAAACTGACAGTTTGTATCTAACATTAGTCACAGAAGCTACCATGGATCGTGGTTTGTTATCTGCAGCTGAATTGGAAGGAAGCCGCTGTAGATACTGTGGCAAGGATTTTGCCATGAGGAGGAATGCTAGACGTCATGAGAAGAATGATTGTGCTAGAAACCCAATACGCAACATGTTAAGCTGTAATCGTTGTAGCAGGTTGTTAACACGAATTGACAGCTTAAAAAGACATGGTAGAACATGTAAAGTCAAGATTACTTACGGCATAGAGGACACCGATGGATCCACTAGACTAAAGAAGAGTGATCTGCATTACGACAATAATTTTCCTTGTCCTGAGCGTGATGGTATTAGCTCACCCGATCGTGAGGAAGAACATAAATTGAAGGATGCTAATGGCTTCGGGGAGACTGAAACTAATGGCAGTAACAACACCGTGAAAAGTGAGAATACATTCAAGCCTATATTCAGTAGATCCTCCATTCTTTGTAAAAATGATGGACTCCTAAAAAGGAAGCATGAAGACGATGAAGACACTTCGACATCATCGATAGCGAATTCATACGGTAATCTGGGTGAAGAGGATGTCTTCTACAGTGATTGTTACAGTGACTCTGAGGCTGTTGACAAAGGCATAGACTGTGATGAAGCACCTAGAGCTGACAAGATCGAAGAATGTGGCGATGTCCTGAGACCGAAACGATGGAAACGTCGTGTTATAATAAATAAATCTGATAATGCTTATTATGATCACTGGGACGATTGTAATATTAACAGTATTTATAATAAACAAGCAAGTAAGATAGTGGTAGAAGAAATTGATTACACATCATGGAAAGATCCAAACATATTGGTTGACCGGCTAAGACTTCTACATGGCTCGCTTTGTGCAGGAAACTATTCGTGCATCAAAGAAATATCCTTCATACTCAAAGAACTGAGGAAAGCTGGCTACATACAATAATGGCTTCTTTTACTTGTATTTGTGTAATGATGAGAAGTAATTAAATATTGAAAGTAAAAATTTAATGTTTTTATTTCTTGTATTCTGATTTCCAACTAAGCCTGTGTGTTTCCGCTAATGTATGTGTGATCATTCCGTTTCCTGTGTGTACTGTGTGTATAAGTTTCCTTTCCTGTGTGTACTGTGTGTACGTTTCGTTTCCTGTGTGTACGTTCTGTTTCCTGTGTGTACTGTGTGTACGTTCCGTTTCCTGTGTGTACTGTGTGTACGTTCCGTTTCCTGTGTGTACTGTGTGTATACGTTCCGTTTCCTGTGTGTGTACTGTGTGTACGTTCTGTTTCCTGTGTGTACTGTGTGTACGTTCCTTTTCCTGTGTGTACTGTGTGTACGTTCCGTTTCCTGTGTGTACTGTGTGTACGTTCCGTTTCCTGTGTGTACTGTGTGTACGTTCAGTTTCCTGTGTGTACTGTGTGTACGTTCCGTTTCCTGTGTGTACTGTGTGTCCGTTTAGTTTCCTGTGTGTACTGTGTGTACATTCCGTTTCCTGTGTGTACTGTGTGTACGTTCCGTTTCCTGTGTGTGTACTGTGTGTGTACGTTCCGTTTCCTGTGTGTACTGTGTAATCATTACATTTATTGCGTGTAAATTGCATGTATTGCGCGTACATTGCGTACATTACGTGTTTAAGCTGATGGAGCTGTTGGAGCACTTGCAGCTAATGGTCAATTGAAGCATAGGAGCAAAATGTAGATGGATCTGATGACGTGAATTGTAGCTCTTGGAGCCTGCCGTATATTGGAGAGATCGAATTTTTTTTCGATCAAATGATCCTCTTTTTTAATTTGTAGATTTGACTCTAGTATTATTGTAAATGGTTCTTGATTTGACTAGCGTATTATTCCATACGGTGCATGTATATAAGCGAGTCCTAGACATCAGGACGCTCAGTTTGTTACTGACGTCGGCGGTGTAAGGATCACCTGGTTTGTTTCTTCTGGTGCATAAGTCGTGTCAATTAGCTGTTCTTGAGACCTCGATGGAATCTTTACCGTCTTTAACGTCGAACTCGGAGGTTGTACCATCGTCTACGGGAACCTTGACGACAGCTACGATGGAGAAGGTGCAGATCCCGTTGGCAACGACGGCGTCAACATTGGAGGAGATTTCAACAGATGTGATACCACCATCATCCGAAGTTTCATCGTCCGCAATGGATTCTTCAACTAATGAAGAGCGTGCATTGCGTCAGTGCAAATACTGTGACGCATAATTTACTATCACCTCAAATGCTCGCAAACATGAAAGAAGCAGTTGTTCTAATAATGTTAAAAGAATACAATTTCAGTGCAATAAGTGCAAAAAACTAATTTCACGTCTTGATAGCTTACATCTTCATTATAAAACATGCTCCGAGAAAGTTAAGTGTGAGTATAATGAACATGGTTCTTGTTTTGACTCATGTGTTGTACCGACTGATGAGTCTATATAAGTGAGACCCTGGTGATATGGACTTCAGTCCGTCTCTGGCTGCGGTAATGAACGGATCGGATAGACATTTAAAGTCATGTAAAAGGCTTAGTCCGTACAATAAGAAGACTGATTGAAACGAGGAATTCAAAAGGCTTTGGTAATTTGTCAGTGTTTTTTTTGTACTTGTAGTAGTGTATTGAATTTATGTAATAAAATTTTTTTAAAAGAACTTGTGGTGTTTTTATTTTCTCAAACCTGTCGCTTTTGTGGTATTTTTTTAAATTAAAGTTGTTTGGTATCGGTCAGGGGTCGAACCAAGGACGGGTATCGATCTAATCAATCATTATATGGATTACAAATTTATTTATTGAATTTTGGATTTTTTCCCGCTTTTCTAGCTACATTATTACATGATTTCAAGATGGCGGCCATAATAATGATTACTGCACTGTAGCGGGTTAGAATAAAATTATCCAGATGGAAATGTACTCTATAATACAAGTACACACACACAAGATGGCGTACTCCAGCAGGTGGTGGCTCCTGGTAGCATGTACTGAACATAAAATGTCGGATCCATGATGGTCGACAAGGACAAAGTCAAATTTCAAGGACAAAGTCAAATTTCAAGGTCAAGGTCAAATTTCAAGGTCAAGGTAAAATTTCCAGGTCAAGGTCAAATTTCAAGGTCAAGGTCAAATTTCAAGGTCAAGGTCAAATTTCAAGGTCAAAATTCAAGGTCAACAGTTGAGGACAAAAGTATAGTGTCCAGATAATTATACTAACATGGTATCGGCACACTCTAGCAGACGAAAACAAGATGGTGGTCTCCAGCGGATGAAGACAAGATGGCGGACATGATGTCATACCAGTTGACGATATATACCTTGGTATTGTTGGCGGTAGATCAGTCTAGGTAGCTTTCATGGAGGAAGGATCGACCGTTTACTCTCGCCGGGAATCGAACCAAGGACGTACATCGATATAATCAAACAGAATTCAAATACGTTAATTGTTTTATGAATTTTGGAATTTTTTTCATTAAAATCGGATAATAAATAAAGATTTTCAAGATGGCGTCTAAATTTCAAGATGGCGTACATAACGTCAAACTAGGTGACAATATATATGGTTTGAAAAAAAGTGGTGGGAGTCAGTATGCCAGCGTCCACTTTGAGGGAAGGAGCCTGTCGCCATTTTTATTTTTTTTGCACTCGTCGGGTTCGAACCGAGGACTCCGAACTCCGTGTCGTAAATGTATGATTTTATAAATAATTTATTAAAATTTTATTATTTGAATTTTTTTATAATTTTTAAAAAAAATTTCATTAAAATCGGATAATAAATAAAAAAGTTAAAGATGGCGGCCGTAACGAAAAACTGCAACGGTGACGTCATCATTCAAAATGGCGGAAAACACATCACCGGAATTTCCGAGAACACAATGACGTCATCCAAAATGGCGGATCCAAGATGGCGGATCCAATATGGCCGCCGGGGTCAAGGTCAAGGTCAAAGGTCAAGGTCACAACCATCCAAGATGGCCGCCGTGACGTCACAATCAAATATGACGGTCGGCAATCCCACTCCTCAATCCTCAGCCTGAAGCCTGCGCCAGTTCCGGCCAAACTATACTACTATATATTGATAATTTTATACTACTCAAAATGTTAGTTATTACATAATTTGTTATAATTTCATGTTATACTCAAAGAAATATTTTTAATACAGCGTATTTGAGATTAGAAGGAAGTCGAAATAAGAAAAATGTCCAGAGATTTGGTTGTTATTTTTGATACAAAATTATAAATTTAATTGATATCTCTATTGAAATTTTTTATGTGAGTAATATATACATGATTTTTTTTACATAATATTTTAAGTGGCTAGCAGTAATAAAGATAAAAATAACACAAGCGTTCCAAAATTCACAAAACGAATACCTACAAAACACAAAGTGTCGCAAAGCAGATGTTCAGCAAGGTGACAGAGTTCAGCTTTAAATTCTCAGCACAAAAGCCTTCTTTTTTTTTCACTTTGAAGGGGGTGGAGAAGAGAAGTAAAAAAAACTTAGAGGAGGGATGAGAGAGAGAAGAGGTCATAAGATGTGTCTCGTCTGCCCGTCTGCTCCAGCACAAAAGCTCTCGGCAATTCGAGAAGAGAGTCGCGTATCTTTCAGACCATGTTGTCTTTTCATGTCCTCTGGACGTCCGAGGGGGTGAAGGACTCGGCCAGCTAGCCCACGGACATCTCAGAACATCGTCTGACCTCAACCCAACCTGAACTCTTCTAAAAGATTACACATAATGTTTTCTTTTGTACTTTTACAAAATATTTCTTTTGAAACCATTTTCCAAGAAATGGATTCTACTACTACAAAAATATATTGTAACTTTGTAAAACACATTGCTGTGGTTATTTGTCAGATATGAAATACGTTTTTAGAGATAATACTCAGTAATTCTTACGAAAATTTGATATTGTTATATTTAGTTTTAATCAAGCATTAAACCATGAAAAATTTAAACGAATATTTATAACTGGAATTAATTTGGTTTCATGATGCTCATGGAATGGTTTACAATAACTTTAACTATTGTATGTACTAGGACAACTCAAGACGTAAAGAAAATTAGAAAGAGGTAAAATAAGACAGAATTCCAACTCAGTATTACTGCAAACTCTATTTTGCAGTAATACAGTTGTTTCCATGTAAATGTACAAATAAAAAAATATTATAAATTCTACAGAAAATTTTCAATTTTTACAAAAATTATCATACTTTGACATTTTCAACACTTACGTTGAAATTTAATGAGATTTAAGCTACGAAGAACGACGCCAAGATGTAGTACAACAGCAAAAAAATGATGACCAAATTCTAAGATGAGTCGCTAAGCATTTGATCTTCCTACAGAATTATCTGGTGGATTTACTGTTACTCAAGCTGAATGATTAATTAATATTACTGGGAACAGCAATAAACGCTTCACAGAAAATGTGAACAAATTAGAATAATTTGAAGCTAGCAATGATGATGCACTAAGGCCGAAATGATGGAAACAATTTGTAAAACTAAATTTTTGTGAACAAGCTTATGACGGTTACTAGAACGATGAAGTTTGTGTTAAAATGGAAGGCTTTAGAGATCTTAAAAAATTAATTATAAACATTCCAGGAAGATGATAGCAACAGAAGAGCTCGATTACACATCATGGAAAGAACCTGACATATTGGTTGATCGTCGAAGACGATTGATGGCTTTGCTAAGAGCAGGAATCTACTCGCACCTCAACGAAGTAATCTTCATACTCAAAGAACTGAGGGAAACTGGCTACTTACGATAATGACTTGTTTTACCTGCGTGTGTGTAAAAGTAAAAAAATAAATTGATTATTTGGAAATTTGTGTTTCATTTCTTGTGATCTAATTTCTAACTAAGACTGAGTTTTTGTACTATCCTACAAGTTTTAATCTATAAGAACTATTCATTAATGCAATGATATCGTATCTATGTGCTGTATCCCTGTGACGAGATCGTATACCTGTGACATGATCTTATGCCTGCGATGTATCCAGTAGTATATAATAGCCGGAACTGGCACAGGGTTCAGGGTGTGGAGCCGAGAGCCGATCCGCCAGGTTGAATTATGAGTTCTCGGCGGCCATCTTGGATGAGCGTAACAGGACACAGCGTAACGGGACAAGTAGTACATTGAACTTTGACCCTCAAAATTCGCCAAAATTGGGCAAAAATTGCCCAAAATTCCTCAAAAATCGCCAAAATTTACATTTCTTAGGGAAAAAAATTCCGCCAAAAAATCTCAAAAAATTCATCAATTCAAAAATAAGGATTTTGAAAATTCTCAAAAGTCATTTTGCCTTAGAAAGAACCAAAATTCCTAAACGAGGCTTAAAACTCCTAAGAGACAGCCTCCGATAAGCCTCTGACGTCATCTAGGATTATGACCGCCATTTTGGATTATGTCGTCACGGTTTCAATTTCCGTTATGTCCACCATCTTAAAAATATTTATTTATTATCCGATTTAAATGAATTTTTTTTAAATTTATAAAAAAATTAAATTAATAAAAATTTAATAAATAATATTTAAAAAACAAACATTAACGACATGGAGTTCGGAGTCCTCGGTTCGAACCCGGTGAGGCAAAAAAAAAATGGTGACAGGCTCCTTCCCCAATGGTGGATGCAGGCAGACTGACTCCCACCACTTTTTTTCAAAGCATATATATATCGCCAGTGAGCATGACGTCATGTCCGCCATCTTGTCTTCGATTCTGGAAGCCATCATCATTGTATCGTCGGTGAGAGTGCGCTGACGCCATGTTTGTTTGAATCTAATCCGTTAGAGTGCAGTAATAATTAATTATTGTGACACCCGCCATCTTGAAATTTGGACGCCATCTTGAAAATCCGTAATTATTTAGCTAGAAATTTGGGAAAAGTTCCAAAATTCATTAAATAAACCACTCATTAATTTACATATTGATTCAATCCACTCCTGTACTCGGTTCAATACCCGATCGATGCAATAATGTTTCATTTTATGTAAAAAACATAATAATAATTTCAATAAACCACGTTCAACATTCTTAAAGAGACTTTAAATCCTCTACTACCATCATCCTATCAGACATCAAGACCAACATATTGGTAATTCATAATTTTAATACTAGAGATTCGGAAAAATTCCAAAATTCAACGATAAAATCACACTTTACATTTTAAATATATACTAGGTTTGATCCCTGCCCGATACAAAACAACTTTAATTTTAAGAAAGTACCAGAATAGTGTCAGGTTCGAGGAATTAAACACCACAAAGTCTTTTACAAACATAATATTTATTACACAATTTCTATCCTACTACAGAATCACATGCGAAAGACAGCAATCTTATAAACATTTAGCCCTGCATAGAAGCGAAATGACTAAATCTTAGCTCCAATCGGTTTATACTAGACAGAGACCAACCAGAACCGTTACTAACATAGTCCTCCTCTTCTTGACAGAGTTTCTGGGCACCGTGTTTAACAGTTTGCTTTTCATCGTCAGAACTGTAAATTGTAACAGCCGATGTCTTGAGAGAATTTCTTCTCTAGGACCTTGGAATGGATACGATTTACCATATAAACAGTTCAGTCACAAGTTTTAATTTAATTTCCGTACGTTGTTACTTCATAAGTAAGCTGATTGAATATGTTCTACCTGATATCCTCAAGAAAAATAAAAATGTCTTTAGCTCCAAATTATCAATCGACTCCAAATGCTCCAACAGGTCCAAATGCTCCAAATGGCTCCAACAGCTCCAAATGCTCCCAATGGCTCCAACAGCTCCAAATGGCTCCAAATGCACCAAACGGCCTCAAAATGCTTGACAGCTCCAAATGGCTCCAAAAGCTCCAAATGCTCCAAATGGCTCTAACAGCTCTAAATGCGCCAGATATCACCAACAGCTCCAAATGCTCCAACAGGTCCATATGCTCGAAATGGCTCCAACAGCTCCAAATGCTCCAAATGGCTCCAACAGCTCCAAATGGCTCCAAATGTTCCAAACGGCATCCAAATGCTTGACAGCTCCAAATGGCTCCAACAGCTCCCAATGCTCCAATGGCTCCAACAGCTCCAAATGCTCCAAATGGCTTCAACAGCTCCAAATGCTCCAAAAGGATCCAACAGCTCAAAATGCTCCAAATGGCTCCAAAATTCTCAAAATGCTCAAAAGGCTCCAAATGATCCAACAGCCTCCAAATTCTTCAACAGCCTCCAAATGATTAAGACAGCTCCAAATGGCTCCAACAGCTCCAAATGGTTCCAAATGCTCCAAATGCTCCAAAAGGCTCCAAATGCTCCAACAGCCTCGAAATTCTCCAAAGGCTCCAAATGCTCCAAATGGCTCTAACAGCTCCAAAAAGGCTCCAAATGCTTCAAAAGGCTTTTAATGCTCCAACAGCTCCATCTTCAATTGGTTCCAACTGATTCCAATTACTTTTCTTATCGAACTTTGCATGATTACTGACATGACTTTATTAGTATACATTTTGACTGGCAGTGGTAAAGTTTTTTTTACACCTTTAAGTTATAAGTTTTATTTAGAAATCAGATTTCGATAAATGGTAGATACCATCTGGAAAGAAAATATATTAATTTATCTTCAAGTTTATACACATACATTTAATTTAACCTTTATTGTATGTAGCCAGCTTCCCTAAGTTCTTTGAGTATGAAGGAAATTTCTTTAATGTTCGAATAGTTTCCTGCACAAAGCGATCCATGTAGTAGTCGTAGCCTGACAACCAATATGTTAGGATCTTCCCAAGAGGTATAATCAATCTCTTCTGCTGCGTTCATCATCCTTGCATGTTTATAATAAATATTATTATATCTGGTGTATATCGTTTTTACACCAAACACAAGGTCACTTTTGTCATCTTGCCAGTGATTATCACAAGCTTGATCATGATAATTTATTTTATAACGACGTATCCATCGTTTTGGTCTCAAGCCACCATCACAGTATTCGCTCTTGCATGCTTTTGGTGCTTCAGCACAGTACTCAATCATGTCAGCCTTAGATGTGTTAGCACAGTCTTCGTTCATGTCAGCTTTTGATGTGTCACCACAGTCTTCAATCATGTCAGCATCACAAAATTTATCACGATAATTTATTTTATTACGTCTTTCCATCGTTTTGGTCTCAGACCACCATCACAGTCTTCGATCTTGCCTGCTTTAGGTGCTTCAGTACAGTTCTCAATCATGTCAGCCTCAGATGTGTCACCACAATCTTCAATCATGTCAGCTTTTGATGTGTCACCACAGTCTTCAATCCTGTCAGCATCACAAAATTTATCACGATAATTTATTTTATTACGTCTTTCCATCGTTTTGGTCTCAGACCACCATCACAGTCTTCGATCTTGCCTGCTTTAGGTGCTTCAGTACAGTTCTCAATCATGTCAGCCTCAGATGTGTCACCACAATCTTCAATCATGCCCGCTTTAGATTATTCATCAAAGTATTCGACCTTGTAAGCTTCACGTGGTTCTCCATCTTTCACATTTTCATGGAGACGACTAGATATTGGAGTAAATATCTTTTCATTTCTAATATGGTTACAACTTCCTTCGTTTGTTTTAAATTTTAAATTATTATCTTGATCTAGATCAGTAATTTTAGCATTAGCTTTTTCGCCTTCGTTCCTCTTCCGCGATGTTGTAGCCCAGTCTTCGTTATCTTTATTCATCTTAATTGTTCAGGTCTTGTAATGTCTATCCAAGTAATATCTTCTACCAAAGGATTTCTGACACTGACTGCAATAAAATGGTTTTTGACAAGGACCCAAATTACACTCGCTTCTCTCATGTCGTTTAGCATTCTTTCTCAAGGTAAACACCTTGCTACAGTATCTACAGTAATGACGTTTTGATACAGCAACAAATCCCGAATCAGGATTCATATTAGTTACTGAGACTAATACCAGATGCAAACTAAGAGTTTTAAATTAGATATATTACTTAAATATAATTTTTTAATTATTTCATCAGCGAGAATTAATTTATCTCATTCAAAGGTACTTGTTGCAAGTAGTTCTGCTTTTCAACAACAGATGTCGCCACATGTTACTTGCAGGTAAATAATATTTAGTTCTTTTATGCGGGATGCGGGATGCTCACTAACGATCGCAAAAGAAGGATGGCTTCGCTAGACTCCAAGGAGAAGGAAGTTTGTCCTTCCTGTTAGTGCTTCTTAGATTTTTCAGAGATTATTATGATTTGACTGAGTAATGATATTTTTTTAATTTCCACCTGATAAAAATATTACAAGTGTTGACTAAGTAGCAGAAATTCACCAATTACATGTAACCTTGAATAAAATGACATGTCTCATTAAGTAAAAAAAAATCCTTCATGCAGAGATTATTTTCTCATCTGTTACCAAAAGCACTCGGAGAAAACCATAAGATGTCGAGTCAGGAATAATCAGAAGCACTCGGAGAAAACCATCAGATGTCTAGTCAGGAATAATCAGAAGCACTCGGAGAAAACCATCAAAATATTGTAAATAATAATAAGGAGCACACGGATAAAACCACCATAACTTTGACAGGAATAATTCGAAAGCACACGGAGAAACCACCAAAAGTTTTCTTAGATATCATAAAAGTACAAAAAAATAATAACAAATTTAAAATTAAAAAAAAAAAACTAAAAATACAAAAACAAAATCTGGCTTGTACTGGAACTCTAACTTTGCACTACACTGAGATGTTCACAAGTTAGTCTATTTTGTTTTTGTATTTTTAGTTTTTTTTATTTTAAATTTTTTATTTTTTTTGTACTTTTATGATATCTAAGAAATTTTTTGGTGGTTTCTCGGTGTGCTTTCGAATTATTCCTGTCTAAGTTATGGTGGTTTTTTCCGTGTGCTCCTTATTATTATTTTCCAATATTTTGATGGTTTTCTCCGAGTGCTTCTTTTTATTCCTGACTAGACATCTGATGGTTTTCTCCGATTGCTTCTGATTATTCCTGACTCGACATCTTATGGTTTTCTCCAAATGCTTCTGGTTACAGATGAGAAATTGATCTCTGCATGAAGGATTTTTTTTTTACTTAATGAGACATGTCATTTTATTCAAGGTTACATGTAATTAGTGAATTTCTGCTACTTAATCAACACTTGTAATATTTTTATCAGGTGGAAATTAAAAAATTTCATTACTCAGTCAAATCATAATAATCTCTGATAAATCTAAGAAGCACTAACAGGAAGGACGAACTTCCTTCTCCTTGGAGTCTAGCGAAGCCATCCTTCTTTTGCGATCGTTAGTGAGCATCCCGCATCCCGCATAAAAGAACTAAATATTATTATTTACCTGCAAGTAACATGTGGCGACATCTGTTGTTGAAAAGCAGAACAACTTGGAACAAGTAACTTTGAATGAGATCAGTAGTATAGGAAAGTATTTCCGAGGACAGGCCTCAGGCGGTGGATTGAGATTGTCGGTCCGCCATCTTGGATTTGTGACGTCACGGCGACAAAAATTCCTTAAAATTCCTCAAAAATGACTCAAAATGACTAAAAATTTCCCGTTTTAAGAAAAAAAATCCCGTTTTCGAGGGAAAAATTCTCGTTTCGAGGGAAATTTCCCGTTTTAGTCCTTTAAATTCCCAGCGGCTAGAAATGTCCTGATAGAGGCTTAAGCATCCTTAACTCAAGCCTCAGTTAAGCCTCTATCAGGATGTGACCTTGACCTTTGACCTTGACCCCGACGGCCATCTTGGATCCACCATCTTGGATGACGTCATTTCGTTTTCTCGAACATTCCGGCATAGTGTTATCCGCCATTTTGAATTATGACGTCACGGCGGCCATCTTATATGAGCGTAACGGGACGTAACGTAACGGGACATAACGTAACGGGACAAGCAGATCACTGCAGCCATCTTGGATCCGCCATCTGTAAATCGAGCGCCCCACTCATGATGAAATGTTCGTCTCTGTAGCCATATTGATTTTTTTCTGTTCCGCTGCAGGCCGCCATCTTGGATACCGTCGACTTTGTTTCTGTTGTTTGTTCCTAGATAGCGCCAGCGTCGCTCTTGATTTTTTTCTGTTCCACTGGAGGCCGCCATCTTGGATACCGTCGATTTAGTTTCTGTTGTTTGTTCCTAGATAGCGCCAGCATCGCTCTTGATTTTTTTTGTTCCGCCGCAGGCCGCCATCTTGGATACCGTCGACTTTGTTTCTGTCGTTTGTTCCTAGAGAGCGCCAGCGTCGCTCTGTCTCATCACATAAGGTCGATGTTCCATTACCTACCATAGTTATTAAGAACCTTATCGACATTTTAAATTTTATTTTTTATGAAAAATATATTGGAAACGCTGTGATTCGAACCATCGCAGCTCTGATCTCTAGGTTGGAAAACATACGCCTTTAACCGCTCAGCCATCGAGACATTTACCAGACCAAAGATTAAATAAGGTATATATAAAAATAACAAGCATGTTTGGACTTGTAATTTTTTTTAATTTAAAGTAATAATAGCACCACCTGTTCGAGACAGACCCACCATCTTGTCATTTGGCCGCCATCTTGAAAATCCGTAATTTTTATGCTAGAGATGCGGGAAAAAGTTCAAAATTTATTAAATAAATTGACAATAAACATAATGTTTGATTATATCGATGTACGTCCTTGGTTCGATTCCCGGCGAGAGTAAACGGTCGATCCTTCCTCCATGAAAGCTACCTAGACTGATCTACCACCAGCAGTACCAAGGTATATATCATCAACAGGTATGACATCATGTCCGCCATCTTGTCTATATCCGCTGGAGACCACCATCTTGTTTTTCATCTGCTAGAGTGTGCCGATCCCATGTAGTATAATTATCTGGTCACCATACTTTTGTCCTCAACTGTTGACATTGAACATTGACCTTGAAATTTGACCTTGACCTTGAAATTTGACCTTGACCTTGAAAATTGACCCTAACCTTGAAATTTGACCTTGACCTTAGCCTTTGGCCTTGACCTTGAAATTTGCCCTTGACCTTGAAATTTGACCTTGACCTTGAAATTTGACCTTGACCTTGAAATTTGACCTTGACCTTGAAATTTGACCTTGACCTTGAAATTTGACCTTCACCTTGAAATTTGACTTTGACCTTGAAATTTTACTTTGTCCTTGTCGACCATCATGGACCCGACATTTAATGTTCAGTACATGCTACCAGGAGCGACCAACTGCTGGAGTACGTCATCTTGTGTGTGTACTCATATTATAGAGTACATTTACATCTGGTTAATTTTATTTTAACCTGCTACAGTGCAGTAATCATTTATTACCGAGGTGCCCCCCGCCATCTTGAAATTCGGACGCCATCTTGAAATCATGTAATAATGTAGCTAGAAAAGCGGGAAAAAATCCAAAATTCATCAAAAAAATCACTCATTAACTTACAAATCGAATCGATGGATCCCTGTCCACGGTTCGATTCTTGACCAGAGACAGTTGTAACTAATTATTAAATAAATGTTAGGTTCTGTTTTCCATTACCTTTCGCGGAGTTTATTAATCATTCACTCTACGAAAATCAACTCAAGTCAATATACCGGACCAACGAATTAAATCAGTGCCGATTAGCCTATTATGAAAGTCTAATTTTTCAATAATCTGAATAACATATAAGCCGTTCATGTACAAAGCCACACATATAGATCAATTGCCTTCAGTCCATGAGACCGAGTCATGTCATTATCAGACGTATAGGCTAGTCATTTCAGGACCACATGACCTTCGTAATCCATCGTGACATTTTTATACATTCTAAAGGACCAAGTAACCTTGTAAAATATTTTAGTAACACCAAGAGGTGATAAACTAGTAAATATTCAATCACTACATTTAGTACTACGCGCAATCAACAAAAAAGGAAGCACCAACAACGAAAAGACAGCACCACCAACGAAAAGGCAGCACATTTGGAAGCACCGACAACGAAAAGGCAGCACATTTGGAAGCACCGTCATCGAAAAGGCAGCACATTTGGAAGCACCGACAACGTAAAGGAAGCACATTTGGAAGCACCGACAACGAAAAGGCAGCACATTTGGAAGCACCGACAACAAAAAGGCAGCACATTTGGAAGCACCGACAACGAAAAGGCAGCACATTTGGAAGCACCGACAACAAAAAGGCAGCACATTTGGAAGCACCGACAACGAAAAGGCAGCACATTTGGAAGCACCGACAACGAAAAGGCAGCACATTTGGAAGCACCGACAACGAAAAGGCAGCACATTTAGAAGCACCGACAACGAAAAGGCAGCACATTTGGAAGCACCGACTACGAAAAGGCAGCACATTTGGAAGCACCGTCATCGAAAAGGCAGCACATTTGGAAGCACCGACAACGAAAAGGCAGCACATTTGGAAGCACCGACAACGAAAAGGCAGCACATTTGGAAGCACCGACTACGAAAAGGCAGCACATTTGGAAGCACCGACAACGAAAAGGCAGCACATTTGGAAGCACCGTCATCGAAAAGGCAGCACATTTGGAAGCACCGACAACGAAAAGGCAGCACATTTGGAAGCACCGACAACGAAAAGGCAGCACATTTGGAAGCACCGACTACGAAAAGGCAGCACATTTGGAAGCACCGTCATCGAAAAGGCAGCACATTTGGAAGCACCGTCATCGAAAAGGCAGCACATTTGGAAGCACCGACAACGAAAAGGCAGCACATTTGGAAGCACCGACAACGTAAAGGCAGCACATTTGGAAGCACCGACAACGAAAAGGCAGCACATTTGGAAGCACCGACAACGTAAAGGAAGCACATTTGGAAGCACCGACAACGAAAAGGCAGCACATTTGGAAGCACCGACAACGAAAAGGCAGCACATTTGGAAGCACCGACAACGAAAAGGCAGCACATTTGAAAGCACCGACAACAAAAAGGCAGCACATTTGGAAGCACCGACAACGAAAAGGCAGCACATTTGGAAGCACCGACAACGAAAAGGCAGCACATTTGGAAGCACCGACAACGAAAAGGCAGCACATTTAGAAGCACCGACAACGAAAAGGCAGCACATTTGGAAGCACCCACTACGAAAAGGCAGCACATTTGGAAGCACCGTCATCGAAAAGGCAGCACATTTGGAAGCACCGACAACATAAAGGCAGCACATTTTGAAGCACCGACAACGAAAAGGCAGCACATTTGGAAGCACCGACTACGAAAAGGCAGCACATTTGGAAGCACCGACAACGAAAAGGCAGCACATTTGGAAGCACCGTCATCGAAAAGGCAGCACATTTGGAAGCACCGACAACGAAAAGGCAGCACATTTGGAAGCACCGACAACGAAAAGGCAGCACATTTGGAAGCACCGACAACGAAAAGGCAGCACATTTGGAAGCACCGACTACGAAAAGGCAGCACATTTGGAAGCACCGTCATCGAAAAGGCAGCACATTTGGAAGCACCGACAACGAAAAGGCAGCACATTTGGAAGCACCGACAACGTAAAGGCAGCACATTTGGAAGCACCGACAACGAAAAGGCAGCACATTTGGAAGCACCGACAACGAAAAGGCAGCACATTTGGAAGCACCGACAACGAAAAGGCAGCACATTTGGAAGCACCGACAACAAAAAGGCAGCACATTTGGAAGCACCGACAACGAAAAGGCAGCACATTTGGAAGCACCGACAACGAAAAGGCAGCACATTTGGAAGCACCGACAACAAAAAGGCAGCACATTTAAAAGCACCGACTACGAAAAGGCAGCACATTTGGAAGCACCGCCAACGAAAAGGCAGCACATTTTGGATGCATCATCGAATAAGGAAGCACATTTGGAATGCATGTAGTTCTGCTTTTCAACAACAGATATCGCCACATGTTGCTTGCAGGTAAATAATATTTAGTTATTTTATGCGGGATGCGGGATGCTCACTAACGATCGCAAAAGAAGGATGGCTTCGTTAGACTCCAAGGAAAAGGAAGTACGTCTTGCATGTTGGTGCTCCACAGATGTCTCATGGCGTAATATTAATTTGACTGAGTAATGATATTTGTTAATTCCACCTGATAAAAATATTGCAAGTTTTGATTTAGTAGCAGAAATTATCGAATTTAATGTAACTCCAAATAAAATGACATGTCTCATTAGAACAAAAAAAAATCCATGCAATGAGCGGTTTCTCAGAATAGTCAGAAACACTTGAAGAAACCACAGGAATGATTGCAAGAACACGAGAAAAACCATCAAAATAAAGTCAAGAATAATCAGGAGCACACTGAGAAAACCACTATAATATTAACAATAATAATCGGAAGCACACTGAGAAAACCATCATAATATTGGCAAGAATAATCAGGAGCACACGAAGAAAACCACCACAAGTTTTCTTTGATATCATTAAAATACAAAAAAAAATTAATAAAAAATAAAAACGAAAAAAAATTCAAACATTCTGGCTTGTACTAGAACTCTATCTTTGCTCAACAATGAGAAGTTCACAAGCTAGCAGAATGTTTGAATTTTTTTTTCGTTTGTATTTTTTTTTAATTTTTTTTGTATTTTAATGATATCAAAGAAAACTTGTAGCGGTTTTCTTCGTGTGCTCCTGATTATTCTTGCCAATATTATGATGGTTTTCTCCGTGTGCTTCCGATTATTATTGTTAATATTATAGTGGTTTTCTCAGTGTGCTCCTGATTATTCTTGACAATATTTTGATGGTTTTTCTCGTGTTCTTGCAATCATTCCTGTGGTTTCTTCAAGTGTTTCTGACTATTCTGAGAAACCGCTCTCTGCATGGATTTTTTTTTTGTTCTAATGAGACATGTCATTTTATTTGGAGTTACATTTAATTCGATAATTTCTGCTACTAAATCAAAACTTGCAATATTTTTATCAGGTAAAATTAACAAATATCATTACTCAGTCAAATTAATATTACGCCATGAGACATCTGTGGAGCACCAACATGCAAGACGAACTTCCTTTTCCTTGGAGTCTAACGAAGCCATCCTTATTTTGCGATCGTTAGTGAGCATCCCGCATCCCGCATAAAATAACTAAATATTATTTACCTGCAAGCAACATGTGGCGATATCTGTTGTTGAAAAGCAGAACTACATGCATTCCAAATGTGCTTCCTTATTCGATGATGCATCCAAAATGTGCTGCCTTTTCGTTGGCGGTGCTTCCAAATGTGCTGCCTTTTCGTAGTCGGTGCTTCCAAATGTGCTGCCTTTTCGTAGTCGGTGCTTCCAAATGTGCTGCCTTTTCGTTGTCGGTGCTTCCAAATGTGCTGCCTTTTCGTTGTCGGTGCTTCCAAATGTGCTGCCTTTTCGTTGTCGGTGCTTCCAAATGTGCTGCCTTTTCGTTGTCGGTGCTTCCAAATGTGCTGCCTTTTCGTAGTCGGTGCTTCCAAATGTGCTGCCTTTTCGTAGTCGGTGCTTCCAAATGTGCTGCCTTTTCGTTGTCGGTGCTTCCAAATGTGCTGCCTTTTCGTTGTCGGTGCTTACAAATGTGCTGCCTTTTTGTTGTCGGTGCTTCCAAATGTGCTGCCTTTTCGTTGTCGGTGCTTCCAAATGTGCTGCCTTTTCGTTGTCGGTGCTTCCAAATGTGCTGCCTTTTCGTTGTCGGTGCTTCCAAATGTGCTGCCTTTACGTTGTCGGTGCTTCCAAATGTGCTGCCTTTTCGTTGTCGGTGCTTCCAAATGTGCTGCCTTTTCGATGACGGTGCTTCCAAATGTGCTGCCTTTTCGTAGTCTGTGCTTCCAAATGTGCTGCCTTTTCGTTGTCGGTGCTTCCAAATGTGCTGCCTTTTCGTTGTCGGTGCTTCCAAATGTGCTGCCTTTTCGTTGTCGGTGCTTCCAAATGTGCTGCCTTTTCGATGACGGTGCTTCCAAATGTGCTGCCTTTTCGTTGTCGGTGCTTCCAAATGTGCTGCCTTTTCGTAGTCGGTGCTTCCAAATGTGCTGCCTTTTCGTTGTCGGTGCTTCCAAATGTGCTGCCTTTTCGTTGTCGGTGCTTCCAAATGTGCTGCCTTTTCGTAGTGGGTTCTTCCAAATGTGCTGCCTTTTCGTTGTCGGTGCTTCTAAATGTGCTGCCTTTTCGTTGTCGGTGCTTCCAAATGTGCTGCCTTTTCGTTGTCGGTGCTTCCAAATGTGCTGCCTTTTCGTTGTCGGTGCTTCCAAATGTGCTGCCTTTTTGTTGTCGGTGCTTCCAAATGTGCTGCCTTTTCGTTGTCGGTGCTTCCAAATGTGCTGCCTTTTCGTAGTCGGTGCTTCCAAATGTGCTGCCTTTTCGTTGTCGGTGCTTCCAAATGTGCTGCCTTTTCTTTGTCGGTGCTTCCAAATGTGCTGCCTTTTCGATGACGGTGCTTCCAAATGTGCTGCCTTTTCGTAGTCGGTGCTTCCAAATGTGCTGCCTTTTCGTTGTCGGTGCTTCTAAATGTGCTGCCTTTTCGTTGTCGGTGCTTCCAAATGTGCTGCCTTTTCGTTGTCGGTGCTTCCAAATGTGCTGCCTTTTCGGTGTCGGTGCTTCCAAATGTGCTGCCTTTTTGTTGTCGGTGTTTCCAAATGTGCTGCCTTTTCGTTGTCGGTGCTTCCAAATGTGCTGCCTTTTCGTTGTCGGTGCTTCCAAATGTGCTGCCTTTTCGTTGTCGGTGCTTCCAAATGTGCTTCCTTTACGTTGTCGGTGCTTCCAAATGTGCTGCCTTTTCGATGACGGTGCTTCCAAATGTGCTGCCTTTTCGTTGTCGGTGCTTCCAAATGTGCTGCCTTTTCGTTGGTGGTGCTGTCTTTTCGTTGTTGGTGCTTCCTTTTTTGTTGATTGCGCGTAGTACAAAATGTAGTGATTGAATATTTACTAGTTTATCACCTCTTGGTGTTAGTAAAATATTTTACAAGGTTACTTGGTCCTTTAGAATGTATAAAAATGTCACGATGGATTACGAAGGTCATGTGGTCCTGAAATGACTAGCCTATACGTCTGATAATGACATGACTCGGTCTCATGGACTGAAGGCAATTGATCTATATGTGTGGCTTTGTACATGAACGGCTTATATGTTATTCAGATTATTGAAAAATTAGACTTTCATAATAGGCTAATCGGCACTGATTTAATTCGTTGGTCCGGTATATTGACTTGAGTTGATTTTCGTAGAGTGAATGATTAATAAACTCCGCGAAAGGTAATGGAAAACAGAACCTAACATTTATTTAATAATTAGTTACAACTGTCTCTGGTCAAGAATCGAACTGTGGACAGGGATCCATCGATTCGATTTGTAAGTTAATGAGTGATTTTTTTGATGAATTTTGGATTTTTTCCCGCTTTTCTAGCTACATTATTACATGATTTCAAGATGGCGTCCGAATTTCAAGATGGCGGGGGGCACCTCGGTAATAAATGATTACTGCACTGTAGCAGGTTAAAATAAAATTAACCAGATGTAAATGTACTCTATAATATGAGTACACACACAAGATGACGTACTCCAGCAGTTGGTCGCTCCTGGTAGCATGTACTGAACATTAAATGTCGGGTCCATGATGGTCGACAAGGACAAAGTAAAATTTCAAGGTCAAAGTCAAATTTCAAGGTGAAGGTCAAATTTCAAGGTCAATGTCAAATTTCAAGGTCAAGGTCAAATTTAAAGGTCAAGGTCAAATTTCAAGGTCAAGGTCAAATTTCAAGGTCAAGGTCAAATTTCAAGGTCAAGGTCAAATTTCAAGGTCAAGGGCAAATTTCAAGGTCAAGGCCAAAGGCTAAGGTCAAGGTCAAATTTCAAGGTAAGGGTCAATTTTCAAGGTCAAGGTCAAATTTCAAGGTCAAGGTCAAATTTCAAGGTCAATGTTCAATGTCAACTGTTGAGGACAAAAGTATGGTGACCAGATAATTATACTACATGGGATCGGCACACTCTAGCAGATGAAAAACAAGATGGTGGTCTTCAGCGGATATAGACAAGATGGCGGACATGATGTCATACCTGTTGATGATATATACCTTGGTACTGCTGGTGGTAGATCAGTCTAGGTAGCTTTCATGGAGGAAGGATCGACCGTTTACTCTCGCCGGGAATCGAACCAAGGACGTACATCGATATAATCAAACATTATGTTTATTGTCAATTTATTTAATAAATTTTGAACTTTTTCCCGCATCTCTAGCATAAAAATTACGGATTTTCAAGATGGCGGCCAAATGACAAGATGGTGGGTCTGTCTCGAACAGGTGGTGCTATTATTACTTTAAATTAAAAAAAATTACAAGTCCAAACATGCATGTTATTTTTATATATACCTTATTTAATCTTCGGTCTGGTAAATGTCTCGATGGCTGAGCGGTTAAAGGCGTATGTTTTCCAACCTAGAGATCAGAGCTGCGATGGTTCGAATCACAGCGTTTCCAATATATTTTTCATAAAAAATAAAATTTAAAATGTCGATAAGGTTCTTAATAACTATGGTAGGTAATGGAACATCGACCTTATGTGATGAGACAGAGCGACGCTGGCGCTCTCTAGGAACAAACGACAGAAACAAAGTCGACGGTATCCAAGATGGCGGCCTGCGGCGGAACAAAAAAAATCAAGAGCGATGCTGGCGCTATCTAGGAACAAACAACAGAAACAAAATCGACGGTATCCAAGATGGCGGCCTCCAGTGGAACAGAAAAAAATCAAGAGCGACGCTGGCGCTATCTAGGAACAAACAACAGAAACAAAGTCGACGGTATCCAAGATGGCGGCCTGCAGCGGAACAGAAAAAAATTAATATGGCTACAGAGACGAACATTTCATCATGAGTGGGGCGCTTGATTTACAGATGGCGGATCCAAGATGGCTGCAGTGATCTGCTTGTCCCGTTACGTTATGTCCCGTTACGTTACGTCCCGTTACGCTCATATAAGATGGCCGCCGTGACGTCATAATTCAAAATGTCGGATAACACTATGCCGGAATGTTCGAGAAAACGAAATGACGTCACCCAAGATGGTGGATCCAAGATGGCCGTCGGGGTCAAGGTCAAAGGTCAAGGTTACATCCTGATAGAGGCTTAACTGAGGCTTGAGTTAAGGATGCTTAAGCCTCTATCAGGACATTTCTAGCCGCTGGGATTTTTAAGGACTAAAACGGGAAATTTTCCCTCGAAACGGGAATTTTTCCCTCGAAAACGGGAATTTTTTTCTTAAAACGGGAAATTTTTAGTCATTTTGAGTCATTTTTGAGGAATTTTAAGGAATTTTTGTCGCCGTGACGTCACAAATCCAAGATGGCGGACCGACAATCTCAATCCACCGCCTGAGGCCTGTCCTCGGAAATACTTTCCTATACTACTGAGATCAATTAATTCTCGCTGATGAAATAATTAAAAAATTATATTTAAGCAATATATCTAATATAAAACTTTTAGTTTGCATCTGGCATTAGTCTCAGTAACTAATATGAATCCTGATTCGGGATTTGTTGCTGTATCAAAACGTCATTACTGTAGATACTGTAGCAAGGTGTTTACCTTGAGAAAGAATGCTAAACGACATGAGAGAAGCGAGTGTAATTTGGGTCCTTGTCAAAAACCTTTTCATTGCAGTCAGTGTCATAAATCCTTTGGTAGAAGATATTACTTGGATAGACATTACAAGAACTGTACAATTAATATGAATAAAGATAACGAAGACTGGGCTACAAGATCGCGGAAGAGGAACGAAGGCGAAAAAGCTAATGCTAAAATTACTGATCTAGATCAAGATGATAATTTAAAATTTCAAACAAACGAAGGAAGTTGTAACCACATTAGACATTAAAAGATATTTACTCCAATATCTAGTCGTCTCCATGAAAATGTGAAAGATGGAGAACCACCTGAAGCTTACAAGGTCGAAGACTTTGATGAATAATCTGAAGCGGGCATGATTGAAGATTGTGGTGACACATCTGAGGCTGACATGATTGAGAAATGTACTGAAGCACCTAAAGCAGGCAAGATCGAAGACTGTGAAGGTGGTCTGAGACTAAAACGATGGAAATGACGTAATAAAATAAATTATCCTGATAAAGTTTGTGATGCTGACATGATTGAAGACTGTGGTGACACATCAGAAGCTGACACGAACGAAGACTGTGCTAACACATCTAAGGCTGACATAATTGAGTACTGTGCTGAAGCACCAAAAGCATGCAAGAGCGATGACTGTGATGGTGGTTTGAGACCAAAACGATGGAAACGTCGTAATAAAATAAATTATCCTGATCAAGCTTGTGATAATCACTGGCATGATGAAGAAAGTGACCTTGTGGTTGTTGTTAAAACGATAGACACCAGATAGAATAATATTTATTATAAACATGCAAGGATAATGAACGCAGCAGAAGAGATTGATTATACCTCATGGGAAGATCCTAACATATTGGTTGACAGGCTACGACTACTACATGGATCGCTTTGTGCAGGAATCTATTCGAACATTAAAGAAATATCCTTCATACTCAAAGAACTGAGGGAAGCTGGCTACATACAATAATGGCTTTAATTAAATATATGTGTATAAACTTGAAGATAAATTAATATATTTTCTTTCCAGATGGTATCTACCATTTATCGAAATCTGATTTCTAAATAAAACTTATAACTTAAAGGTGTAAAAAAAACGTTACCACTGCCAGTCAAAATGTATACTAATAAAGTCATGTCAGTAATCATGCCAAGTTCGATAAGAAAAGTAATTGGAATCAGTTGGATCCAATTGAAGATGGAGCTGTTGGAGCATTTGGAGCCTTTTGAAGCATTTCAAGCCTTTCTGTAGCTGTTGTAGCCATTTGGAGCATTTGGAGGATGTTGGAGAATTTGGAGGCTGTTGGAGCATTTTGAGCCTTTTGAGCATTTTGAGCCTTTTGGAGCCATTTGGAGCTGTTGGAGCCATTTGGAGCTGTCAAGCATTTGGAGGCCGTTTGGAGCATTTGGAGCCATTTGGAGCTGTTGGAGCCATTTGGAGCATTTGGAGCTGTTGAAGCCATTTGGAGCTGTCAAGCATTTGGAGGCCGTTTGGAGCATTTGGAGCCATTTGATGCTGTTGGAGCCATTGGGAGCATTTGGAGCTGTTGGAGCCATTTGTATCATATGGACCTGTTGGAGCATTTGGAGTCGATTGATAATTTGGAGCTAAAGACTTTTTTATTTTTCTTGAGGATATCAGGTAGAACATAATCAATCAGCTTACTTATGAAGTATCAACGTACGGAAATTAAATTAAAACCTGTGACTAAACTGTTTATATGGTAAATCGTATCCATTCCGAGGACCTAGAGAAGAAATTCTCTCAAGACATCGGCTGTTACAATTTACAGTTCTGACGATGAGAAGCAAGCTGTTAAACACGGTGCCCAGAAACTCTGTCAAGAAGAGGAGGACTATGTTAGTAACGGTTCTGGTTGGTCTCTGTCTATTATAAACCGATTGGAGCTAAGATTTAGTCATTTCGCTTCTATGCAGAGCTAAATTTTTATAAGATTACTGGCTTTCGCATGTGATTCTGTAGTAGGATAGAAATTGTGTAATAAATATTATGTTTGTAAAAGACTTTGTGGTGTTTAATTCCTCGAACCTGACACTATTCTGGTTCATTTTTAAAATTAAAGTTGTTTTGTATCGGGCAGGGATCGATCCAAGTATAGATTTAATATGTAAAGTGTGATTTTATCGGTGAATTTTGGAATTTTTTTCGAATCTCTAGCATTAAAATTATGAATTACCAATATGTTGGTCTTGATGTCTGATAGGATGATGGTAGTAGAGGATTTAAAGTCTCTTTAAGAATGTTGAACGTGGTTTATTGAAATTATTATTATTTTTTTTACATAAAATTAAACATTATTGCATCGATCGGGTATCGAACCGAGGACAGGAGCGAATCGAATCAATATGTAAATTAATGAGTGGTTTATTTAATGAATTTTGGAACTTTTCCCAAATTTCTAGCTAAATAATTACGGATTTTCAAGATGGCGTCCAAATTTCAAGATGGCGGGTGTCACAGTAATAAATTATTACTGCACTCTAACGGATTAAATTTAAACTAACATGGCGTTAGCGCACTCTCGCCGACGATACAATGATGATATCTTCCAGAATCGAAGACATGATGGCGGACATGACGTCATGCTCACTGACGATATATATATGCTTTGAAAAAAAGTGGTGGGAGTCAGTCTGCCTGCATCCACCATTGGGGAAGGAGCCTGTCGCCATTTTTTTTTGCCCTCACCTGGTTCGAACCGAGGACTCCGAACTCCATGTCGTTAATGTTTGTTTTTTAAATATTATTTATTAAAATTTTATTAAATTAATTTTTTTATAAATTTTAAAATATTTTTCATTAAAATCGGATAATAAATAAAGATTTTAAAGATGGCGGACGTAACGGAAATTGCAACGGTGACGACATAATCCAAGATGGCGATCATAATCCTAGATGACGTCAGAGGCTTATCGGAGGCTGTCTCTTAGGATATAATATAATTTTTGGTGATGGCATATATTCAGAAGATTCTGAAGAAAGAAGAAAATTTTTGTTTAATATTATTTATTTTGTTTTCTTTAACATTTATTTGGATAGAGGAAATTAATCTTACATGAAGATATATAATATGCATATAACATTAATTATGGGGACAAGTCAATATAATCTCTCACTAACCCCGGTAAACCTTTTGAAAATAAGTTAATATGAAGATTATATGATTTGAAGATAAAACTATTACTAGATTGATAAATCTATTATACCCTTACAGGGATTACATATAGGAATGAAGCAATAGAAATATGCCTTTATTATTTATTGGAGAAATCTGTCTCTTAGGAGTTTTAAGCCTCTTTTAGGAATTTTGTTTCTTTCTAAGGCAAAATGACTTTTGAGGATTTTCGAAATCCTGATTTTTGAATTGAGGAATTTTTTGAGATTTTTTTGCGGAATTTTTTTCCTAAGATATGTAAATTTTAGCGATTTTTGAGGAATTTTGGGCAAATTTTGCCCAATTTTGGCGAATTTTGAGGGTCAATGTTCTATGTCCTACTTGTCCCGTTACACTGTGTCCTGTTAGCTCATCCAAGATGGCCGCCGTGACGTCATAATTCAACATGGCGGACAGGCTCTCGGCTCCACACCCTGAACCCTGTGCCAGTTCCGGCTATTATATACTACTGTATCCCTGTGACAAAATCGTATCCCGGTGTCGAATTCCTCCGATGAGATCGTATCTCTCCGATGGTATCGTATCCTTGGGGAATATATCTGCAGCGAGATCTTATCCCTGCGAGGATACTGTATCCCTTTGGCATATCCCTGCAACAAGGTCGTATCCCTGCATCGTATCCCTGCGGCGAGATCATAACCCTGCGATAAGATCGTATCCCTGTGTCATGTCCCTGCGATAAGATCATATCCCTGCGATAAGATAGTATCCCTGTGTCATGTCCCTGCGATAAGATCATATCCCTGTGATGAGACCGTATTCCCGTTATGGGATCGTATCCTACCAAGTGGAATTTTCGTACAAATGTGTTTCCTTTTCGTTAAATGTGATTCCTATTTTTGTTAATGTTCTTCTTTTTTTATGAATGTGCTTTCTTTTTAGAATGTGATTCCTTTTTTTTTTTTTTTTAATGTTCATCGACAAGAATATATTCAGTCCATGATTGACCTCGTGGTTGGCGGACGACTGGTCTAAACGCCTGACATTGTATAGGACCTGGTCTCGTGGTCCGAAGACATTTGACTTATACATCAAGCATTGTACAAGACCTAGTTGGATGGTATAACATACGTCAAACAATTTAGACTTTAATGGGAGTCACATTGACAACATATTTATTTCGTCTGGCAGGTATCTTGAATAGAGTCGGTTTTCGTAGAGAGAATGATTAATATACTCCACAAAATGTAATGAGAAATTTTATTTTATTTCAAGCTTTAGTTACGCTTATCACTGGTCAAAATTCGACCCATAACGAAAATATATCGAGCCAATATTACATTAAAAAGCGATTTTTTTTGTTTTTATAATTTTTCGCGTATTTCTAGGTTAAATATTATGAATGTCCAAGATGATTGCCAATATATCATAATCGGCTTACTGGAGGCTAGTAGACTAGGAGCCTATGCTGATTTTAGAATTTTTTCACGATATGATAATGAATAAATATTCTTTTACCTTAAAATTCATTTTTTTCATATTCCAGGAATAAAAGCGAATACAGTAATCGATTGAATCAGTAATTAATTTAATGAATGATTTTTTTTATGAATTTTGGAATTTTTGCCAAATTTTTAGCTTGTTTAATACAAATTTTCTAGATGATGGACACGACGGCTGCAAGATGGCGGATTTCAAGGTAATAAATTAATACTGCACTCTATCGGCACTCTATCTCGTAAAAATTAAACTAATATGGCGGCAATGCACTCTAGCATTGACGCGTGTACTATGTGATACTCGTATACTGAAAACAATATGGCAGCTGCGCTCTCTAGCAGTTGATGTGTACTACCTAGCGTCAACGTTCTTTAGCAGGTAACGCAATTATTCCTTTAAAATCAAAAAAATACAAGTCTGAATACGTTTATTATAAACCTTTGTTAATTCTGTCTGATAAATGTCTCGATGACCGTGCGATCAAAGGCGTATGATTTCCAACCCAGAGGCATGACCTGTCTTGGTTCCAATCACAGTGCTTCCAATATATTTTGTAAAATAAATTAAATTTATTGTGTCGATAAGGGCCACAACAATAATAGCTGGAAATGGAGAGTCGACCTTATATGCATGAAACAGAGAGATTTTGCGTTCTCTAGGAACAAACAGCAGAAACCATGATGACGGAATACAAGATTGCAGCCTCCAACAGAACTGAAAAATAACAAAATTGCGGCTGTGACATCTTCCAAGATGGTGGCCTCAAGCAGTCGACAACAAAATGGTGGCTATAACGTCAGAATCTAAAGAAGTCGTTGACATCAGACCCCAATATGGCGGACATGTTATTAGAATTAAATATGGGGACCTTAAAAAAAATTGCAATGTTCGGGGATTGGGGCACTCAATTACAATATGCCAAAAATCCAAGATGGCGACTGAGAACGAAGTTCAAGTTCAAAGTTTAAGGTCAAGGCCAAAGGTCAATGTCAAAGTTCAAGGTAAAATTTCAAGGTCAAAGGTCACGGTAATTCAAGATGGCCACCGTGACATCACAATCCAAGATCATGGACGTTACGTTCAGGCTCCAGTCCCAGCTCCGCCATTTACATAATATTATAATATTTCAAGGTTAAAAATTTCAGTTTTGTAGTATGTAGCTAAAATATCGAATAGTTATTATATAGAGTTAAGTTACATTTATTTTGATGATTTGATTTATATAAGTACTGTGGAAATAATTAATGTTTCTAAGTAAAATACTTAATGTTGAAAACAAAAACATACATTTACTGGATAAAAAGGCCTACAGACCGAACAGTCACATTAGAAATTAGAAACATCGGTGTAAACAGTATATATATATATATATATATATATATATATATATATATATATATATACACACACATAGAGAGAGAGATAGAGAGAGTGAGAGAGAGAGTTTCGGACTGTTGTGAAGTAAAACAAAGGGAGGAAATAATTTCTGTAGCAAAAAGGAAATCTTGTTTAAGTATTAACTAGTTTAAAAAGCAATAAAAATCACATTCTGATAAGCAAAACCAAAATATGTCATGGATTAAATTATTTCGTAGCTATATTAAATATCCTAACTGAGTGAGCACTGTAATAAGGTAATTTCCATGCGTTTGTGGTAATGCAAATTTTATGCGGGAGATAATGGCAAGCACATCTTGTTATATCCAACTCAATATTCCCATGAATTAGATTTCAATTTTATTAGGTCGATCAAAATTATATTAAATGCAATGAATGCAAAAAAATTAAGAAAATTATGTTATTACTTGCCATATTTTAATATAACAGTAATCTGCAGCTTTAAAGCATTTCAATTTGAAATTAGAATAAGAATACTATATGGATGTATTAGTTCTTAAAATAATACTAGCACTATTTAAAAAAAATTCCTTTCAGCACAACCTACAAGCGTAGGTAGATTTCGAAACAGCTATTTCTTCTGGAAATATTTTGTTAACATCTATAAACTTCTGTAAGATTTTAAGAACTTAATGACATAACATATTTATGTTCTCCAATATTACAAAAGTATCAATTAAATATTTGCTTATTTTCCAAGCAAATAAAATGTTACTACTATTTTTAAATCAGTGTATCCACCATTTTATAACTCAGAAAGAATTTCAAATTATATGCCAAATAACGTAATTTTTTAATTGTATTAACCTTCAAAAACTATTTTTTAATTCCCTCGCACTAATAAAAAAAATTTGCCCCAAGTTTTTAAAATAATATTAGGATAGTTTGAATAAATTCGAATAAATTTGGAAATAAGAAATTTTGAAAACATTTTTTAAGACAACCCCTGTTTTTACGATAGTAATTCGTTTCATGACTAATTGTTTCAGCTAAAGTTTAGATGAAGATTAGGATTTATACAATAGATTATAGCGTTTTGATAGTAAATCTCTTATAAAATAATGATATTTTTTTTTACTTTCAAACATTAATGATTGTTTGGATAATATTTTATTTTAAAAATAGTTGTAATCAAATTTTCTACAGTTAAATAAAATTAAGACTGGTTCCGGTAGTGTACATCGTAGGGAAGTTCTATTTATTTTCTTATTCCAACCCCAGGTTTTTTTCACCCCCTTGCAATAATGGTTTGTTTTATTAAAATTGTTACAGACAAAAGTTTTAGATAAAATATATAAGATTTACAAACAATTCGAACGGATTTAACAGTGTACCTAATAAGGGAGTTATGAATTTAATGTAATTCGAACCTTGTTTATGCCCTTGCAGTCACTGTAGGTCATTCAAAAATTATTTCAGTCAAAAGTTGCAGATAATAATTATAGGTTTTACAAAAAATTAGAACGAATTCGATAGTGTAAATGGTATAAAATCATGATTTTTTTAAAATTATTCCCTTGTTTTCTTTAACCGCTTGCAGAAATGTTTTGTGTTATCAAAAATTGTTTTAGACAAACGTTTTAGATAAAATTGTAAGATTGACAAAGACTTTGAACGAATTCGATTGTGTGCCTACGAATAGAGTTATGATATTTTTTGTCCTCCAATCCTTTTTTTTTTCACCCCTTACAGTTATGGTTGGTCACATGAAAAATGATTTTGGACAAATGTTTTTGGTATTACTCCTACGAGTTATAATATACTGAAATGGATATGATACTTTCCATGTGGGAATTACAGTGGTTTTTTTGTTTTTTAAGAAACCTTCCCCTTTTCTACCCCTTTGGTTGGAAATTGCCAATTAACGAACTCGACCGAAATTTTTCACAATTAGATTTTATGTATCAGTTTGGAAGAGATTTGTGAAAAATTACGGCAGTTTTCGTGTCCTCAAAATTGTGATATATGTAAGTATGTTTATATATATATATATAAACTTTCAGCTGACAATGGTTATGGGGGCTAGGGACCGTGAAACTAAATAAATATAGAGAAAATTTCCGGAAGTCGCATTATGGTAAGGGCTACAATATATAGTATTTCTTCGAAATCTACGGAAAAGACGCTATTATGCAAATTCAAAAGATTTTTAATTCGTCTGATGATAAAATATAGTTTCTGTTATAATAAAAGGATGAGGTTATCTGTCTGTCTGTTTGTCTGTTGTTCGCGTAGGGAAGAGAATAAGTTTGGTACGTAGATTCTCCACAGAGAGTTTCAAAATTTGAATTGTTAAGCGCTATTTCCGCTCACTTTTCAGGGCAAAAATTAATTCGTTAGAACCAATTATTGCCAGACGTTGCTCTAAACAGTTTGGAATAACGACCACGCCAAATACGATACGGGGGGGGGGGGGGGGGACTTAATAGATTGGTGGTTTGCGAAGAGCAGAGGTTGTTAATTGTAAAAACTGTTTATTGTAATTGTAAAAATATTTGCAGGTTTTTGACGTGACAAGGTATAATAAATCGATGAACGCCGGCTGCAAGTACGAAAAAGGATGACCCATTGTCCCGTTACGCAAATTTTTCCGTTACGCTTTGTCCCGTTGCCCTTTCCCCGTTACGCTCATTGTACGCTTGCGCCGCATCTATCTCTCTTCCACTCGATTGGAACAACCATCGATTTGACTTTTTCAAGGCACATTTAACTTGAAACAATCCCATTAGTTTCCTACTTTTCCTATCATCGTCCTATCCTTAATAGAATAACACAGATTGGAAGAAGTTAAAAAGCTAACATGTATAAAAGTTATAGTTAATATAATCTCTTCGTTAAAGTGATAAACATATTTGAATTAATGAGTGCAAATAAAAGTAAATTTTTGAATTAAATTGTAGATTTTATTTCACTCCTTCTTTGTATCCATACCAAATAGTGATAATTCAATAAAAAAGGTTCAATTTTATTCATAAAAGTATGCAATCATTTCATCAATGTTTTGTTATGACGTCAAGTTAAACTATCGTCCGTAAACCAACTTTACAGACAACCAATTTTTGTCAACATTTTTTGTTACAATTGTGGAATTTTTATTTGCAGATTTTTTTTCAATCGCACATCGTATTTGCAGTAAATTTTACGAATTTTTCAATGAAGAATTAACCTGAAATAAACGGAGTGTTTATAGTAATCTCAGACATCTGGATCTTCTTAGAAACTAAGCCTGATTACAATGTCGAGTTGTTTGTTTCCTGTAAACAGGGCAATCACAAGCGTGGAAGAAACGAAATAAGGGTTTTGCTAAATATTCAACAATAATCCATAAATTTACAAAGATCCCTGCATAATTTGTAACCGCCGTTCTTCGTAAATTTAAGGCGGAAAATTTTAACAGTGCGCAGTTTACTTATAGTTTCATTTTACCAATATTCAGGTTAAAAAAAAGAGCCAGTCAAGTAGATTTACACCAAGGTATGTGACCGTTAAAACGTTTGTCCTGAAGTCAATCCTAAAGAATTTAAATTAGCTCAGCCCTAACTGAACAATGCCATAGAAAGCTGAATAGATGGACAGCTGTATACCTATAGTAAGGCCAGTAAAACACAAAAATAAGTGTTTAGGTTTTGAATATGCTACTACTGTTCCCTAACTGTATTCCTAGTGCACGATAGAACACTGCCAGACCCTTATTTTCAGGAAACGGATTTTTGGTCCTATCCGTTGCCGAATTGTTACCCAAATTCCGCGCATGCGCAGAGCTAACTTTTTCGTTGATTTCATCCAGATGGCGGACCCGCGTCTGGCGGCGTTAACTCGTATATTTTCGATTCCGTCAACATCAGAGAATTTACCAAACGTATTGGTGTACTAAATAAAACCTTATGTTGTTGAAACTGTCTTTGAATACCTTTTGTTAACTTTAATGGTCATAACAAGAAATAATCGCAACTTTAAAAAAGTACTTTCAGAAATTAAAACAACACTATTTAATTTATGTGACGGTGCTGCTATCTCTAGTTTTTTTTTCCCGTGACAATTGTATCTATGGTGGCGAAATGTCCGCTAGAATGCGTTGAAACCAATTTTCAGCCTCGCGCAGGGCACCGTTTATCAAAACGGTTGTTTATCTGATATCCATAACTGGGATACGGTTTAGATACATTCTGGAATACGACCCGACATGTAGATTACGGTTGTATCCCAACAAGGCAGTGCTTTTTCGCCACCTTACCCAAACGTCTTGGAATACCTCCTTTAGTAACCTTTTCTTCCGTTAAGCCTGATATTAGGCCAAAAGAAAATAATGTTTTTTTTTTGTGTGTATGAAAAAATAAATTAGTTTAAAGTACAAATTCACCAGGAGTAACAGGAAAAAATAGCTAGGAAAATATTCATCAAAGGCCAATTCCTCGTTATTAACTCGAAATATTCTGTGTTTTTGTGTGTGTGTGAAAAAATAAAGTAGCATGAAAGTACAAATTCACTAGAAGTGACAGGAAAAAATCTCCAGGAAAATATTCAACAAATGCTAATTCCTCGTTATTAACTCATCAAATTTTGTGTTTTTGTGTGTTTTTGACAAAAAATAAAGTATTTGGAAGGTACAAATTCACCAGGAGTGACAGGAAAAAAAAAATCTTCAGGAATATATTCATCGAAGGCGAATTCCTCCCCAGCGTGCGAAATCGTGCGCGCAGCAGATAAATGAAAGCCACGATGTGTTCGCTTTCTTCCCGTCCGTTGCGCAACTTCCCCCGGCCGGTCGCAGTCACGTAGCGATGACGGCGAGATGTGTAGCAGTCGCGAGGGGGAGCGAGCACTCGCCCCCGAGTGCGCCCGGGTCCGGCGGCGGTAAGCGGTAAGCGGTAAGCGGTAAGCGGTAAGTGGTAAGTGGATCGGCGAGTACTGGTTCGTGCTCGCGCGCTCGGGACGTCGTAGCACCGGCGCGGACACCTGTGTGTTATCCAACGAGAGCGAGGCCTGCTTTCTCCCGGCCCGCGCGCCGCAAATCATCGCGCCGGTTGGTTCAATCCGAGCGACTGATAACCGACCAATCGGCAGCCACGCGGCGCGCATCGCATATGTCCAGTGGGTTACGCCACCGAAATGTCTGGCGGAACCCCTGGAGTGATCCAGTTTTAGATCGGGGTGTGAGCTTCTTTTTCCCTCCTATGTAATTAAGTTCATTAATCTTTATTTAAGGAATTTTAATCGTTAGTAAATTTACAATTCTGGTCACCACTAAAGGGTCTACCGTAAGAAAAATGGAAATACTGGTGCTGGGGCATTAGACGGATTTTCGAGTCGATCTTTACAAAACGCATGGACAGATTTGGATTGAAATCTTGAGAACATAAAATTTTTATCACTCTAATTGAAAAGTTTACTTATGTAACAAATTTCCCTTTTGTTGACAGTAACCCTTTAATTTCCATTGCTTTGAACTATTTAAAAAAAAAATTGTTTTAAATTCTGGAATTTTATTTTAGAATAATTTTACTAGTGACTTAGTAAATTTGGTTTAAGTAGTTTCTTTTTATGTATACTAACGCGAATGTTTTGAAGTAATTACGATTGAAAAACTAAATATATATAAGAGTAGGGGAGCGAGGGGCTTGTTGTAACAGGGGTAAGTAGTAACAGGCTCTTTTCACTAGGATCTTAAACTTTATTAGCGTATTTCTTTTACTTGATTTGACCTATAAACCGCGCCGCATCGTGTTGCCATAGCCAGTGTCCCGCCGGCCGGCGCAGTGAGCGGAAGTGTGCACGCGCTTCATTTTTTCCAGGTACTATAAAATTGTACTGTCGTAAAATTTTGGTTTGCGTCATTATTTTCAACTAATTTCAAACTTTCTATGTCGTATTTACATTCAAATTTATCTATCTCTGATAATGTGTAACAGTTTTTAAGATTGTTAAATTGTTTAAATAGTTACCTTGTTAAATGTTAAAAATCATACCATGGGGTTAGTTGTAACGAAATTCCGGGGCTTGTAACGTGTTACAAATGCCCCAGATTCTGATGTAGATACTTACTTTTTTTTTCCTTTCTTCTAGAATTAGGGTGTATAAAAGAAAGTCAGAGCGGGCAACACAAAGCCAAGAAGTGTACGAGTCAGCGGCAGCTGAAGTTTTAGAAAAAAAAAATGCAGTATTCGGAAAGCTGGTATTGTCTGGTATGCGGTGAAGCTTACACAGATTCAAATAAAGAAGATTGGGACGAGTGTATCATTTGTAAGATGTGGGCATATGTAGGCTGTGTTACAGGAGACACTATATATTTTATTTGTATTAATTGTAACTCAGATGAAGACTGAATTTAATTAAAATGAAACCCACCAAATGTTGATTCTTATATAAGTGCAATACTTTATTAGATTGATATTAAAAAGAGATAATTACGAAGAATACCTTAGTTATAAATAATTTAATTCCTTACTGTGATTTAAAAGTACCATGATGATTATAAGTAGTGTTTAACTAATAAAACTGTTAATTACTTACTTTTAAGTTGTGGATTACTTAAAAAATGTATTTAAGTTGATTTTTGATAATAATTGCATAATACCTACTTTAGAAAGATGTCAATTTTGTAAAAAATAAAAAAGAATAAATTATTAGAGGTTATATTGTTGTTTTTTTGTCGTTACTACTTGCCCCGGTAGACGTTACAACTTGTCCCAAGCACGAGGTAAGTTGTAACACCGCACTTCTTCTAGAAAATAATTGATTGTAAAATAATGCCCAAAAGTTATGGTATTATTTTTACTTGATTTGGTAGAGGAAGAGTTACAGCATCCATCCATCTTTATTTAGTAGCAATTTAATCAATGGATCTCAAGATATATTAGTTTTAATGAAAACTGTTACAACAAGCCCCTCGCTCCCCTATACAAGTGTGAATGTGCTTGCATTATTTTGCAACTAATTTAAAAACTATTAAAATTATTTTGAAATAATAGTTCCCAAATAATTCCTTGATTTTTAAAACAACTAAAACACTTAATTTTTTAAAGGCTAATTAAAAATAAAGAAAGAGAACTAACTGGTGATAAACGTGAACACATGGGTATATTCCGTGGATGATAAACTTGTATTGAAATTTAACTAATTGCTATGTTAAGTTTCCTGTCTTATTTTTTTTTATCCATTAAATTCCAAAGTATAACAGAGTGTCATTGACAGGAAAAAAATGATTATTTGAAACTCACAAACTTCGGTAACGCCACGGTTGGTGAAAGCTGCGACGCACACTGAGTTTTCATGGTAGGATGATTCTGTGTTCACATAGGGTTTCGTGGTAAGATTATTCTGTGCGTACATAGGGGTTTCGTAGTAGGGTGATTCTCGGTGCACATGTAGTGCGAACAGAGATGAAGTTACATTATATCAACCAGTCCTGGATCTCAGTAAAACACTTTCACAAGTGAATTCACCAAAGGCTTTAATATTTATTTTTTAAATTTAACATTGAGGCCGGTCGTATAATTCTTTTAACCACATTTTCGGGTAACATTTACTTGTTCAATATAGTTTTATTACAATTTATCTTTTCTTTTTTCTAAGTATACAAATAAGAACTTCCAGTATACATTCAAATGTTTTCAATCCTACTAATATTATAAACGCGAAAGTTTGTAAGTATGGATGGATCGAAGTTTGTTACTCTTTCACGTAAAAGCTACTGAATGGATTTGAATGAAATTTGGCCTACAGCTAGCTTATAACCTGGATTAACACATAGACCCCATATTAATATGAAATTCCATCCCTAAGGGAGTGAAAAAGTGATAATTTCATTTTATAACAGAAAAAATCATAGGTCATAGACATAAAAATAGTGAGTGAGTGTCATTTATCTATGTCTGACACACGATCATACACTTACAAAGGTCTGGCAAATTAATATTTTTCTCCTTGGTGAGACCAGTCCGCTTAGTGGAGCTCGCAGCGGCTAGCAAAATAAAGGCGCTAATAACAATTTTGTTCTTAACTTCGTCAATAGAGTTGCCTTGAATTTTAAACGCACCATCGTTTGATGCGTTTCTCATGTCTTTAATTTTCGTTTGTTTGTGCCGTATGCGTTCATATACCATTCATCCTATTGCGATGAAATTTTGGTGATTTGTTATTCGCATGCCCATGAAGGTTACTGAGACGGTATAACTATTTGGCAATAGTTGGAGCACGAATCGTGTCAAAAAATGTGTTTATTTCATTTTATATAGCGGCACTTCGTCTGTTTTAGTTGTATAAGTGCGTACGTATGACACAATTTATTTAAATATAAAAGAGAGACAGAGATAGAGTGATAAATATATATATATATGAGTGAGATATAGACGGAGAGATAAGTTGAAATAGAGCGAGGTATAGAGAATGAAATGGGTTAGATAAAGAGATATACCTATAGATGTATATAGCTATATAGAGACTTATATATAGAATATATAGAGATAGTGGGAAGTATATATGTAGATATAAAGAGATAAATAGAGATAGAGAAATGCATAGACGTATATAGATGTAGATTTAAATATATATATAGAGAAATGGATAAATGATTTGAATATGTGGAACTACTTCAAACATATTACAAAACAAAACTGAATGAGGCATTGCAATACAGGTCGAGCAGTAGCTAGATAATGGAATCTTTTCAATATTAGTAATCTCTTATTTTTAAGCTTTTTTCTATATTGCTTTATAAAGTTTAAATTACATACAGACCAGGTAAATAACTATAAACTGGCAGAACAAAGTCTGTCGGGATCTGAAAGTGATATAAATTAATATTCACACTTGACATTCAAATTAAGAAGACAATTACTTACTACACCCTGTGTTCAGCCTGGACAACGACGGGTATTGCAGCTAGTCATCTATATATCAATATATAAAATCGATGTGTATATGTATGTTCCCAATGAACTACAAAACGGCTGGATCAATTTTGATGAAATGTCCAGGTAATCGTCAGATTAGCCCAGCGGGTGATCCCGTGAAGTTTGGTAGCGATCGGCTCAACAGAATTTTTTTTTTTTTAAATTTTGTGTGATATTTTTCTTTTAAATGAATACAAAATTATATTTTTCAATTTTTTTATTTTTGAACATTCACAATTAAAAGCGATATTAGGATCGCTAGTACCGAATAAATAAGTGAATTAGATGGAATAAAACACTTGAATGTTAGGTACAAAAAATGTTTCTTCAATAAAAGAAAGACAATTTTTTTATTAGTTATTAATTGTAGAAAAGTGCAATACGATATATTTTGGTTGAGAGCCATGTATTCCATAACTATATAGCCGAACCGTAAGCAAAAAAATCCATACAAAACTAGCACAATAAAATAGTGCATGGTATGCGATAAATTCTTATGGTATGTTTAGTATGTAATGTTATAGAAAGGTAACGTTCGTTTTTTCTAGTAAAGAATAAATTTCTTAATGCATATAGTGCATGTAACTCACAGAAGAGAACGCTGATGCTGTCATAGAGAAACCCTACAAGAATACAGTATTATATATATAATACAATGATGCAGAAAATTTCAGTAAACAAATTTGGGGCAGAAAAGTGCAATAAACAAATCTATATATTCACTAATTCCAACAAGTTATCGGCCATTACAACAAAATACTAAGCTCTCATCCTTGCTGTCTCTTACTCCCTACTGAGAAACACCCTCACTTCCCACCTAATGGTCCTCGAATGCCCTACGTAACCACAACGTCCGGAATAAGACAAAAGGCTCTAGAAAGTTATTCGCTATAGTCTAAATTGATTTGGCTGCACAGGTGACAATAGGAAAAGGTGAATAGGTACTTCTAGTTGTATACTTCTTTCCCCATTTGTTGATCTCAATTCTTCACCTGTTAGGTTTGTACTCATGCGTCTTTCATAGTGATAAGTTTGGCCAATTTCACACATACACCGGCCTACAAAATCTATGTTTACATAACAGGTAAGAGTTAATTTTCTTTCTAGGTTGAAACTCAAAACCTGCTATGTGTTATTACAAAAAAAAGTTCATAATGTTACTAATTATTAAAATGAAATAATAATTCGTCATGTGGGAAACTACTGGGTTCGTAAATGGATAGCCCAATTAATGATTTTACTACACAGTTTTACAGTTTTATTGATTTCCAATGTTTACATCACTAACAAATAATCTTTTAAAAATGCCTAGTAATCAATTACACTTAAAAATGTTTATTCCCCAGTCACTCGGTTTTTACACACCGCACACCTCGCTGGGCCGCACCTCTGGCGCAACTCTCGCCGCAGCACCCCTCGTGGGTCTCCGCAGCGGGACTTCGTCGCCACACTCCACCGCCGCCGCCGTCGCATTTCCCTTCGCCGAGGGTCAGCTCGACGCTTCGCTCGGAACTTCGCTCGAGACTCTCGCCGCACCCGCGGCACTCTCGCCACCCAACTATCGCCGAGAAACTCGCTCGCTGAAGAACTCCTTGCCCAGGAACTGTACCTACTGCACTCGCCAAGGAACTCAGAGGCACCCGCGACACTATCGCCCCGAAACTCCGCCGCACCCGCGGCACTATCGCGTGAAAAACTCCCCACTCTCCACTGCCCTCCGAAGCCGGCATCCTGGGCTTATATAGGTCCAGGCGCCACTTCTAGAAATCGCGAGCGCGGCTGGGGCCAGTCGCGTCATTCC
The DNA here is from genome assembly GCF_032445375.1 of Bacillus rossius redtenbacheri. NCBI lineage: Eukaryota > Metazoa > Arthropoda > Insecta > Phasmatodea > Bacillidae > Bacillus > Bacillus rossius. The sequence goes on along the minus strand of NC_086330.1, from coordinate 39,740,741 downwards.
GCGCCGACCCAACGCTAGATATCTCTATAAAGGCGTCGGCAGCTCGCATGGCGGCGCGCGGAACTCCCCAGCTGCCAGGTGTCGGTGTCAGGTTAACGTGCTATAGGCAGAGCGACGCTGGGTGAGCGGAGGGAAGGAGGGGGGAAGCGACGACCCTTGTAATCCACCAGGCACGCGCGGCACGTCTCACTTTGTGGCGGCCACGTGACATCAGTGGCCGTGAAGGGCCGCCAGCAAGCTCCGTACCTGCACGCGCCGCGGCCCTGTTCACGTTCGTAACAAAAATATAACATCGTAACATTACAAACAGATGCAATACAAAATTGTTATTAGTTTTTGTAATTAAAATGCTTAAACCTCTTTAATAAGCTCTAACTCTTAACACTGACTGGCTGACAGACAACGCACAGCCTAAAACATTTTGACCTAGAAATTAAAAATTTGGCGGAAATATACCTTAATTACTCTAGGGGTGTACTAAGGAGGAATTTTTTAAAATTCGGTTCTTAAAGGGGTGAAAAGGGATGGTGAATTTTGTATGAAGATAAATGCCTCTCACTTCATTCATCAAGAATTCTAAGGAACTACAAGATCTACAGACTTGAAATTTGTCTTGAGTATTCCTTTTGCTACGTAGACGTCCGCTAAGAAATTAGTTTACGAAAATTAGCTCCCAAAGAGGGTTAAAGGTGCGTTAAAAATCAAAATTTCCTTATTTTCCATTGCTATTGCATTGGTGATGCCTTCTTCGTCTCCTGGAGAAGCTTTAATTCTTTAATCACTTTCAGAATTTAATAAGCTACCAAGGCGGGTCAAGGGGGCCTTAAAGATCATAATTTCCCGTCTTTCAAGTAAGCGTCCTACAGACATGACCTGATGTGTAAATTCCGGGCAGCCCCAGTTACTTCAACTAGTCCGTTAGTAATGTAGTTTGACTATTTATTTTGACATATGTATTGATATTGGCAAATTTGTGACTAATTTAAGGACACGAATGGACACAAAACTATTGTACGGTACCCGAACTCTGAATCTTTTAAGCTGAAAGCAGGCGTGCTACCAACTGTGCTATCGAGGTTGAACAGAAAAATATGTCGGGCGTTATTGCAAAGTCGCGCCTTCCTCTAAGTAATTACAATGATATAAAATAATTGTCATAATGCTTAACCTTTGAAAAAGCAATAAGTGACAAAAAAAAACCTCGGTTCCCGGCTGAACGTTTCAGAAGTTTCCAGTTATTTTTTTTTAAATTTGGCAAGTGGGAAGCGAGTTTAGAACTTTCCAACGACTTTCAATTTACTGCAAGGCTACAATATCCTATACACAACGTTTTTGTTTTGAGACAGCTTTTCATCGGCCCACATTTGCTCTCAAGTTTAAGCGTGGACGAAAATTCTTATCCGTGATTATGAATACAGTCCACTGGAGAATATATTAAGGAAAATTGTAGATTTATTACAGTGGTAGAGTTTTTGAAACAGCTGCAGAAGCAAGAGGTGGCAATGTCTGCGTGATAACATTGTAAGTACGTGAAGGATTTTTTTCCTTCAATTAGTTTTTACGCCATATTGTGTATGAACCCGAAACATTGGTTGAGGTGTAGTGTTTGCATCGTGCTAACAGCTCTTAAATTACTTTCTATTTTTATGAACGTGACAATTTTTAACGGAGATTCTAGTTCATCTGACGTCATCTAGCACCATTTCCGCAATGTTTTGGGTGGAACAATATGGGGATGGCGAAGTTAAGAAGGTGACTTTACGTCACAGAATGCCGTCTCTTTAATGTCAACGACCACAAGTGTTGGAGTGTACTTTTGTTAAGAACTAGCAAACCTCATTTTCTTTTTTGTAATATTGTTAAAGATATATTCAAAGGTGGAATGATGAAAAAAAAAAAAAATGCTCACGCCTTTTGCACATTTTTTTTTTGGGAAGGGAAGGGGATGGAGTCTTTTTAAATTGGCGAATATACACGAAAGATGCCACTTGAGCAGGTTTCACGCGCGCTATACCTCGCCGTCAAGCTATCGTTCGTCCTGCCGGCGAGAGCACTCACCACAGGGTTGATATGGAGTGGGGGGGAGGGGGGGTCCCCTCCAAGCCGACGTGATCGGCCGGGCGTGGGCGCGGGCGGTCTTCTGCGGCTCCTACCCTCCCCCCCCCCTTCCCGCTCTTTCCTTTCTAACAACACCGCTCCAAAATACATTCTTTACACAGTCCCCCGGGCCAGCGGGGGGTCTCAGAGCTGCGCGACAGGACAATCGCCCGCCGCGCCTGATCGCTATCCGGGGTCGAGGCGTCTCGGCTCGCGCGTCACCAGGTCCGGCTCAGCGTCTCTCCGGGGATGCGATCACACACACACACACACACTCTCTCTCTCTCTCTCTCTCTCTCTCTCGGAGCCGGGGTCGCGACCCACGCTACGGATACCAACGACGCGACAAACGCGCAACGCGCGGCCAACGCGAGAGAATCACGCTCGCTTGCGTCGCCCGTCTCACATTTTTATGTTGATGTTTCTCAAAAATTGTATACCCCGATTACTTTTCTTGCATCTATAGCACGGCCACGATATTTCCAACAACGTTCAGTGTAATGTCGCGCAAGTCTTCGAAGTTATCATCTCTTGCGCTTATGTTATCTATTCGATGCATTTAATCGTTGGACACGTAGGAATTTTCAGGACTTCAAAATTTTATCTTTTCCATAACATTAATGAATTTTTATTTAATTTTACATATGATACCATATTAAATTCTCAGGTAATTTTTTTTTTTTTTTTTTTTAGTATGCCGCTATTTCAATATCGGCAAAGCATTTGAAACTTTGCTTCTCAAGACCTCTGAAAATAAGCTTAAGTCCCTAGGAAGTCTTGCTTTGTTATAAAATGTAATTGCTGGTGATGTGCTGCAAAATATTTACTGCCGACTGTCAATCATGGTCTTGGCCACAATAATAAAATAGAAAACAAATATTTCAACCACTTTCGGTAGCTAAAAGTGCGGCAACGTCAATTATATTAGTAGACTTAACTCACCGGATTATGTGCAGGAAATTGGCTTACCCAAAACCAAGACGTAGGTAATGAAGTTAAACTTCCCTTTCGGTCTAATTATACCTACGTCTTTTAAACCAACAAATAACACTACATCTAACAATGAGACTCATCGGCGGCTATAACGTTGCAAAGTAAGCTACGACTCGCTACTTTATCACCGAAAAATGCCGAAACTATCGGCTTCGTCAAAATATGACACCATGGCACAATGCAACCGAAAAAACCTCTATCTCTTGAAATTTTGCAAATTTCAAACAATGTTAACATTTAAACGACATTAAAAATATTGTCTTTACGCCACGGACTTGGCAGCAATGCTAGGAGAAAAAGGTTACCAAAGAGCAATGAAAACGTTTCATTATAAGTGCATAGAAACATAATTCATAGATGCTTTAAAATACAAAAATAAGTATTACAGATGATTTTGCAAGCTTGTTTCCTTACAATATCCTGTTTACAATTTTTTGCTTTTCAAAAAAAAAAATAATTAAAACCATGATGCATCATCCATTACGATGAAATATTTATTATTACAAAACTCAGGTTACAGAAAAAAACTGAAATGCAAAATTGTTTTTAAAGAGCAAGTTTATGAATTGTAAGCAAAAATAATGAATTGTGAAAAACCAAAATTCAACAGTTAGAAGTCACTAGTTTTATCCTTTGGAACAATTTATCTGTGATCCCAAGTAAGTGACATTGTGGTCCTTACCACTGCACAAGGATAATTTAAGCCCTAATATCTTTTAAGGTTGTTTAACTCGTATAAGATAAAATTTTGTATTAAATCGTTGTACGTCTTATATGCGTTTTATGTTACGTTATTTAATGAAATAAAACAGTACTATATTGCGTTTATTTTTCTCTTCATCAGTCAAAAACCCATTTGTAAAATTTTGGAGTCCTATCAATAAATACTGATTACTTATTAAATATTTCAGGTTTAACTTTAGTGTTAATGGCTGCTTGGTGAAATTATAATGATTTATTTCACATAAACTTATTTCGTTTTCTCCTAGATTTTACCTGGAATAATTGGACTAAAAAGTACACCAACAATGAACATTATTTTAAGAAACAGATGGCTTGTTCTATTGGTTTTTATCTGTATTATTATACTATGTATACAAATGAATTTCATGACGTTACATTGATGTATGAAAAACTGTGAACTCATCACAAGATAAAAATATTTACAAGAAAAGGGGGCGAAAATAATTTTTGTTTGTTGAATTTTTATTGCACTTTAAAACCGCATTCATAATTTCTTAAAATCTAACAAAATATTTACGTTACAAAACTATTGTTTTCGGAATCTTTAACTGCAAAGAAATAGTTTGTGAAATATGGTAAGAAATTTTACAATTTACAATAGTGGACAGGATATGGCTGCAAAAGGTTTGTTTTGTAATAAAATTTAAAATTTAATATTGATGAGTATGATTCAATTGTGCTAAAATATCCTAAAAAAATGCTTGTTTGTTTTTAACGCTGCTATTTCTTAAGTTAAGGGAAAGTTCTAATTTATAATCCAGCCAATAGAGACGTGACATTGAGACCGTGGATTCACTCCACAATCTTTATTAAAACGCGACACTTTCACTTGCCCCTGGCGTCTTGAGGTTTGTGGATCACTTAACCGCAAGATGTAGGCTACCTGAATTAATCTTGGTTATGTTACGAAGAAACTATCCGAGTGAGTCATGTAGAAAGTCTCCAGTGGCCTTTAAGTATGGATCATTCTTGAAAACATAATTTAATGCTCTGGAAGTTTCAAACAGTAGGGCAAACAATGGACGGAAAAGAAAACTAGGGATGATACGAGGTTTCATCTTACAAAGTCCATTTTCAAGGCTGAAATCGCAAGAACAAAGAGGCACGAAACAAAAACAAAGAAAAATAATATTAACCAGATAGTCATTTACGCACAAAAGCATCAAAATTTTTACTGACCATCAAATAACCCACTAAAACCCGAATATTTAATGTAATTTAAGCCCTAATTGTTTTAACTACCAAGCCGCATGTATTTTCTTCCTTACGTTGACAAAGAAATGAACACAAAAACCTACGGTTCTTTAGAAGGGAAAATGACATTTATTTTTGCATGTAAAAATAACAATTGCGTATTTTCATTAGTTTAACATTTGATACCAGTTTCAGAGTATTCACATTAATATTGGTTTTGATTTCAGGTATAAATAACAAACATATTTCAAACTCGATTTTATAATATTCTAGAATTTATTTAATACGGTAAATTAATCAACAACAATATTCATCCATTGAAAATTTTATCGAGTTAATTTTTACATAATCTTAATAAAATATTAGAAAACGACTTATTTTCCAAGCTCCATAAAATTAAAAAAAAAAAGTAAAATAAATATATTAAACGCCATAACTATATTACAGTATTGGTTTCTTAAGCTACTATGTATACACTACCCAGTTTTGACATGTTATATACACAAAATGGCTAAATAAGTAACTAATATTAGTTAACAATCATTTAGAAAGATTTTTTCTATATTTTCATTTAAGAAACATTTATAAATACATGTTCAAACAAAACTTGAAAGCAACCAAATCACATATAATAATTTAAAAATATCAGGTGTCATCGCAAATAATAATTGTAAGTTAATTTTGATAAAAAAAATTAATTAAGAATTTAGAAATGTTTCAGTTTAAAGCCATTTCAGTTGGTTTGTACGTGTTTTAATTTAAAAATAGTTTCACTTACGCTTTTGTAAGATTATGAATATATTTTAATATTGGGTTTCAATAAATTTATTTTTATATGTTATTTTAGGTGAGGCTAGATAAATAGAAAAAAACACTGCACGTTTAGTGTTTGTTCGCTATTCCGTACCGGCAAGTTGCTAGGGCCGCGGGATGACGCCACGAGGCCAACAACTGACGATCGGCGCAAAGCTTTTTGACGATATAACGTCTTATAAATCGATGAACGCCGGCTGCACGCACGAAAAAAAGCATGACTCATTTGTCACGTTCCGCCTGAATCCGAGCGTGCAAGAAACGGCCAACCACCGTGCGAGAAAATCTTCTATAATATCAAACAGGTTAAGGCGGGCTTTTTAAAAGCCGCAATTTAAAAAAAATTTGATTTATTTGTCCAATTTCATCATTTGAAATTAACAATTTATCGACATTGATTTTATTTCAGTTTATTTCTATAACTAATTGTTCGTGAATATATTTAAACAAATTATTTAAATTAAATTTGCAAAATACTGTAAATGATATTTGAAAATTAAAAAGTATGCAATTATTCATCAATGTTTTTTATGACGTTATCACATAAAATTTTCGTCCGTAAACCGACTTTACAGAAAACCCCCCTTTTTTTTTCGCGGGCCTGATGTTGGAGCGAGGAAACTGAACAGCCTTGCGTGGTGACAGGACGTTGTGGGTCGGTGTGCGGGCGGCGCAATGCCTCGGACTGCGGACTCCTGCCCACAGGCCGACCCCCACTCCGGAACCTACACCAATTAAGATGTAACCTAATTATCTGATTGGGAGACGGCTGGTTTTCCGAGGGCAAGGTACAAATTGTTCTATGCTACATTTGCATGATGTATGAATCGTCGAATAATTTCGCCAAGTCCAGTGATACCTGAATACGTGAATTTTCATTTCCATATTTGGTGTGTGGCGCACCGACACAACGTCACGATCAAATTGTCCAAGCTCTATCGGATCGACAACTCTTACCTTGCGTCAGTACCAAGGGGAGAAAAAAACTCGGGAAAAAACGTATTTCCCATTATTTGTTCTGGACATGTGATATTTGTTGGACACGATTCTGATTGGTAACGGAATTTATGCGTGCAGCATAAAGAGATTAAAAGTGCACTTAAGGGATAGAAAATTCCAGGCTGTGAACATAAACTGAATGTGCGCACAGTACAAAGGCTACGGATTAGGTTTGAAATCATTTTAATAATACATTCCATTTTAATATATTTTTATATTTAGAAAATTGAGTAATCAAATTATTTTTTTTAGTAATATAATATTTTGAATGGTAAGCAATACAGGCGTTTAAGTGTAGAATACATTTTATAATGCGTGGTTTTATTATTAGTATTTTGTTATAAATATTTGTTATGTTTCAACAATAGTCATTTTGCTAAGAGTTACATTTTTTAACGGTGATGGAACCACGATATATATAACTAGTTATATATTTTGTTTGAAGCTTCTACTGCCATTAAACCGGGTTTTTTATGGTTGATAAATGAAAAAAAAGCAATAGCAATACTGATTCAAAGTTCCGTTTGATCTTTTTTTTTTTATTGACCTCGTTAACTCTTCGATTTGTTTTGCACTCGAGAACTCTGCTAATTTGTTTCTCTGCTCTTTGAGTTTCACTGTTTCCATCACTACTTGGGAGGGTGGTTTAAAAGAGAACGTAAATTTTCGGGATAAACAAATTTTTAGTAAATGGTTTGTTCTGGATATTGACCCCAGTGTGTCTCTTCCTGTTGGTATTGTGTCTCATTGTTGCGATAATAACCTCAGATTGGGGGGTTTGTAACACAACAAGCTCTGCTTCAGTGTTTCTATTCTGGATTTCAGTAAGGTTAAATCGCTACTGGCTATAATTTCGCGCGTAATTAGCAATAGTTTTTCAGTGATACATTGCGCACGTTCCTGACCCGTTAGCCGTCACTCTCCACTTTCCAAATACGTGGATGATTACGATATGCCTGCATGATGTACTATGGGTCCATGAATTCAGCACTATCCGCCATTGTAGTAACTCGCATAAATAAACCTCACCTCGCCCTGGTGGCGAACCGAGAAAATGTTTCCCAAGGACGAACTTGGTTCGTTTAGCCAGCCCCACATGATTCTCATTTACTTAGCAGTTTTCATACCGATTTTCTGTTAGCGCCTATGCTCTCATGTAGGTAACATTGCAAGTGGTCTGGCTCTGGTTATAACAATTTCCATACCTGAAGTTTTAGCCAATGCTGTAATAAATAGAACGTGTTCTACTTTTCTACTATACCCAGGAGTGGAAGTTGTCAAGATGGCAGACGCACTTTTAGTAATATAAAGCCGCACATAATCCCTTTTGTAAACATTAGGGGGCGTAACAAACTTAATGGTGTTTCAAATGAAACTTTTTATGTTAGTAAAACTACATTGTAATATATTTGGTAAACTAAAAAAGTATTGGAAAAAAAGTTATTCCCAGTTTTAAAATTCGCAATGAAAATGCATTACAGTGTTAATATCTACTAATTATTCTCTACTGCAGAGTATAGTAAGTTTCGGTAGCGCAGTGGAACGGCGCGGGGGGCTCTGTGTTAAAATCCCAGGTAAGACATGGATGTAATTTTTGTTGTATTAATACACCAATAACCACAAATCCAATTTCACAATGACTTGGGGTGACATAAAAATACAACATTAAGGGGGGATATGTTTGGCACACTGGTGACTGTCAGAACGTATCGGTGTGCCACCCATATTTTTTAATAAAAAGAAATAAAATAAAAAATAAAAAAGTCTCAGCGCGCGATGGGGTGCTCGATAATCAAATTTTGATTGGTTCAAAACCTCGTCAATACAAAAACTGTTTTTACTTTTTTCAATAACACGTAACTATATAATACATTTTGTGCTTAAAGCAAATATCATTTGTTTTTCTTATTGCTGTAATAATATTAAATACATTGCTCAGTTTATTGGTTTTATTATTTCATACTCGAGATATTTATTTTCACTTAAAATAAAATTAAAATATATTTTTACGAGTCGTTTAAGCAAAATAAATTAATTCTTAAGTTAAAACTCCAACGTTTATTAGGAAACAAGTGTCCATAAAATATTATCAAATAAATAACACTCCATGTGAGCCCACAACTGTTAGCCTAAATGAAAATGCGTATGGTTTTACTTCACTTTATTATGTGAACTATGCGTGTCTCTTTGTTTCACAGGGTTACAAAAAAATTTAGTTAACATTTCTCAAAGTAAGTAGTAAAATAAGTCGGTAATCAAGTTACATACATAAAATTCGTGAATCGGTAGCATTTTTTACTATAAAAATTAAATTAGCACAATTAATACTGTGTATTAGCTGGATTAACTGTCTTGTTAATATAATATTATAAATAAATCATGAACTGCAGTAAAGCAACTCCAATTTTCCTTGTATTATTAAAACTGTATATTACTATATTTTATACTAACCTTCCAATACAAAATACAATATCGATTGTTTCAAAATTAGGGGAAAGGCACCTAAGAGTGCGCATCCCCTAAGAGTACGCATTGCTATTTTCTTACAGTTGGCAACATTGAAAAAAAAAGTGTATAGCCTCAGATTGTTCGTTACTGTGTGACAAACGAGTGGCGTGAAACTTGCAGCTGCACAAGATTATTTGTAGATTTGAAAGGTGAGAGTTCATTTGTTGTTGTTTTCATGTAATATTTTTATCGGGTAACTTAAGCTATAGCAAGTAGGTAAACAGAGATGCTTTCATTATCTTTATATTACGTAGCAGCTTTGGTTTTCAGCATTCGTGTCGATAAAGCCATATTAGCTTTTACGGTATGTGCTGCTATCTGTCGACTCTTTTAGATACTTCGTGTTCATTCCCTAAGAGTGCGCACAAAGTTTGTCCACAAGAGTGCGCGCGCACTCTTTGGAGCACCTTGCCTACTCTTTGGGACAAGTTTATATTAATGCAAAAATGAACAATTTTAATCAAATAGGCCTATATTTGTTTCAGAATGTCATCTTCTTATAAGAGAAAATCGGAAAGAAAGTTAATATTTTCAGAAGAAATCTTAAATGAAGCAAGAAACAGAATACTAAATGGGGAAAGTCAACGAAAAGTTGCAAAGGATCTGGGCACAAAGGAATCTACGCTAAGGAAACGCCTAAAAGCAGTAAGTACTATTTAATTAGCAATAATTGTATTATTTTGATAAATGTAACTTAAATGCATGAACTTATTTATGTTTCTTAGTCCGAGTCTTCATTAGAATTAGTAGTGAGTTGAAATCGGCCAAATTGAGACCAACCTAGTATAGGCCAATCAATAGCAATTACTTGACTTCCCATACATAATGTTCCAAAACAAAATTATTAATTACATTTTTTGTAAAAAATACACAACAATTTATATATATTTCATAAAATTGCTAAGTTACAATAAAGAAAATTTGAGATAATTTATTATTACCTACTTTAGAATTTTTATAAATATAATAAACTTGCATTAATTTAATTCCTTGTCAGTTATCTAGGCTTACTTAACAAAATGTTAATTCATTTCCCATTATACAAAAATAAGGTTTGTTAAGCCTGCATAATTAAAGCAGTCGTTTGTATATTTAGTTATTATTTAGCGATTACTATTCGAAAACTGGCCATCGCTAGCTCAGAATTAATGATTTAGGCTAAATTCAGTCGATTTCGTCGTAAAGAAAAATAATGTACTGTGTCAGTTTAATGGATATTTTTGTGTTCTTGTTTGTGTGTCTCCTTACTCATTTCATTGCTGTTTCATCTACATAACATTCCATTCTTTGAAGCGCTGTTAGGGTAGATTGACCCACTAATATTTCCTTCCTTGCCTTTCCTAGCTGTCATTTATTTTCATTAGTAAGTAGATTCCTGATATCTTATCCTGAGTTGAGTTCGATGATTGTTTCAGGGATCCATACCAGTGTCACTAGGAAGATTGAAACGAGTTTTTACACCGGCTCAAGAGCAAGAACTAGCAGACCACATAAGGGATTTGGACAGCCGATTCTATGGCACAGGGAGAAAGCAACTGATGAGTTTGGCTTTTGAGTATGCGACTCTAAACAACAATCCACACAGGTTCAACAATGTGACAAAGGCAGCAGGGCGACACTGGGTGCACGATTTCTGCAAGAGGCAGAATTTGTCCCTTCGAGCACCCGAAAAATGCAGTCTTGGCCGTGCCATTGGATTTAACAGAGTACAGTGTCAGCGGTTTTTCCATAACTTGAAACAAGTGTCAGATGAAAAGAAATTTCATGCTCATCGTATATTCAATATGGATGAAAGTGGAATCTCGTGTGTCCCAAACAAAGTTCCCAAAGTACTTTCTCCCAAAGGCAAACGTTCAGTCAGCAAAGTGTCTTCAGCAGAGAGAGGACAAACTGTGACAGTAGTTTGTTGCATGAATCCTGTTGGTTTCTATGTGCCCCCTGCGATTATTTTCGCCAGGAAAAGAATGAAAGAAGAGTTATTTAAAGATGCTCCTGAAGGTTCTTAGCACATGATATCTGATAGTGGCTTCATTAATTCCGATCTGTTTTTGGTCTGGCTTAAACATTTCAAGACCTATGTCAAACCATCTGAGGATGACCCAGTACTCCTAATTCTAGATAATCACTCATCCCACTATTCTCTTGAGGCTGTTCTTTTTTGCCGAGAGCACAATATCACACTTCTTTCACTCCCTCCCCATGCTACACACAAACTGTAACCTCTCGATCGAGGATTCTTCGGCCCTCTGAAATCAATTTTTGCTATTGAAGCGGAGAAATGGATGCACAACCACCCCGGCCGTGCAATTTCCAATTCTGACATTTGTTTTTTGTTCCGCAATTCATATGAGAAGGTTGCCACCATGGAGAAAGCAAAGAATTCATTTCGTGCAACAGGAATTTATCCTTATAACCCTGATGTGTTCAGCGACGAGGATTTCATCCCATCTCATGTGACTGACAGGCCAAATCTAGAGGAGCCAATGGACAGTGGCAACGAGGTGGTTCCTGTTGCTCCAGATACTTCTGTACAAACTGTGAAAAACCCCATCATGCCTTCTAGCTTTGACACATCCCCATCAACTATTGAAAATCTTCAAGTTGATATGGAATGTTTGGTGTCTAGTGAGAATAATGAAACAATGCTGGACCAAATACCGTCGACCAGTAATATTGTCCATGTAGCTGGATTGGAGTTTTCTAACGCTGATGAGAATGATATGCCGATCGATAGTGGTGTCGAGTTGTCGACTAGTGAAATTAATCTGGGTTGCCAAATGCTAGCTGGTGTATCAAGTGAGAAAAATGTTAAGAAAATTAACTCTTCCACCTGCATTGTAAATAATAGTCCTATGAAGGTAGATCAGAGTGAGGGAAAGGGAATCTCTCCAGCCAGCATCGTACCTGTTCCCAAAGCAGACACAACAGTCAAGAGACAAAGGAAAGCCAGGCGATCGGAAGTAATGACAAGCTCGCCGTTTAAAAATGCTCTTTTGCTGGAGAGTGAAAAGAAACGTTCACAAGATTCACAGAAGTCAAATAAGAAAGGAAAATCATCAGGTCCATTGAAAAAGCGTAAAACTTCAAAGACAGTGGAAAGTGATGTACTCTGTCCAGGATGTGATGAGAGATATACTGAACCAATCTCAGAAGACTGGATACAGTGTATTAAATGCCAACAGTGGTGGCATGAGCAGTCTTCGTCATTTGAAGGATCTGTAACATTTACTTGTGATCTGTGTTAAGTGCGCACTCTTAGGGTAAACAATGCGCACTCTTAGGGGCTAGCTCACCTAAGAGTGCGCATTTGCATGTATTTGTTTTTGTGTGTTTTATAACAGTATGAACAGTTTTCACATAATTGAACATATGTAGATGAATGCATAATAGATTAATAAAACCGAATTTGACTCAAACATTTATTGTTAATTTAAAATGTAGTCACATATGACTATTGTTTGTTAGGTGCGCACTCTTAGGTGCCTTTCCCCTACTCTCTATTTGATTTTAAAAACTAACCCAAATTTGTTATTTTCGCAAGTGTAATGAAGAATAAAAAATATTACAGATTCATTCACTACGTTACAAAAATTTTAAAATCACAAGCTTCAATTTTCATAATTTTTTCTGTATTTGGTTAAATTGACAGAAACAAGTTTATCATACCCCAAAATGCTTGATTTGGTTAGATGATTTTTTGTTTTTAACTTTAAACGCATCGTGTGTATGGAGTTAAGAAATCCCTCTTCTCTTCTGCTCTACAAACATTTATGCCCACTTTTATACCCATGGGTATAACAGAAGGTATAGCAAAAGATGGGCATCGTAAGGGGTGGGCTTTATTGCATACATTCCGGCGAACCACGGGGAACCTTTTTCTTGAGAACCAAGTTTGGCGAACTATGTTCCCATTAGTGTGTCTAGTCTGCTTAAGATAGCCCCACACGATACAATTTCCTTAGCAGTTTTTATACCCATATTCTGTTAGCGCACCTGCTCTCGTTTAGGTAACCTTTCAGCACACTTCCGAGGGTTCTTTCTGCCTATGGGTATAAAAATTTTCATACCAGAAGTTTGAGCTAGAACCGTCCTAGTAATTGTTGAATTTTTCTGCTTGGTAGCGCATTGGTGAATTGAGCGACTAAAATACTGAAGGTTCGAGGTTCAAAATTCATCCCTGAGACATATATATTTTTTTAATAATAGTTTGCTGGATTATAGAAATTGTGTTCTAAGTAGTAGTGCATTAATATATTTTATCTGTTTATCTAATTGCTATAATATATATACATTTACACATACATATACATATATAAATATTCATAGTTTAGTCCATTGGTTTGATTATTTTATACCTACTAGTTATGCCCGTATTATTTCAATTTACTTAAAATAAAATTATAAGTTCATAAGTAATTAAAACAATATAATTAATTCTCTAAATAAAGCCCATTGGTTTATAGTAAATTAATGTCCACGAATTATTCATGAATAAACATCATAGAACGCTACACCTCTTAGCCTAAATGAAAAAGCGTGATGGTTTTCATTCACTTCAGATTTAAGTTGCCAGCTGTGTTTTGCAAGTGAAGTGTAGAAAATAAATTTAAAAAAAATCATTTACTAGGTATAAAAATATTTTTAAAATAAACAACTGAATTTTTCAAATATTTTCAGTATTCGGTTAACTGGACAGAAACATATTTATCCTATCCCCATATGCTTGCTTTGGTCACCAACTGCTTGGGTTGGTTGTCTGTTAGCATTATAGGTTACCTATCGTTAGGGGCAGGAAATTTTCGCGAACATATCTGAACGCCTACTAGACTGCAACAAGGTATACCCACACCAGCGGTTTCTTCCTTGTGATTCGCGGCCGTCTGCGAGAGAAGTCGTTGCCTTGTTTGCACGAGCCACTAAGGACGGGTTTGCTTCCACACTGAATTAGTGTGATTGGTTGTTGTCACAATCGACATGCACCTCAACGTAACTCACCCAATCACGAAACACAGACGACGCTACAGTGTTTTAACTTCCAGCTACTCTCGGGATCTTTTCGCAAAATTTTCATGGCCCTACCTATCGTCTGTATAGAGTAAAGAATTACTTATTTTATTCTGCTATACAATCTTCAATGCCCACTTTTATACCCATGAGTATAACAGAAGGTATAACAGAAATAGGGCATTTTGTTATGTAGGCATTAAGGATGGACAATGCTTCCTCCAAGTTGGGAAAGAATCGAATGTCCGGGCATTTAGTGAACCTTTGTGTAAACAAATCGCTTGATCGATGCAAGTAGTTCATACTACCGCCGATGAGCAGAACTCACCAGTAATGTGTAAACATGTAACCTTGGTAACAAGAAAATTCATGTGTTTTCACTTATAATACGAAATTCGGACACGAAATTTAAAGTAGAATCATTTAAAATAAAGCCGAGGGTCTATATAAACTGAATTAAAAAATTCGCATTCCAAATACCAATACTCGAATCACACAAATACTTTCTGCGCCCACCGCTATAATTCGCCGCCCGAATCGTAAACATTGCTTGCCAACATTGAACGCATATAGCACTTGGGGATGAGCTAAATAGTTATTTTTCTAATATCAGTTACGGCAGTTAATGCTCCGATTGAATAACTGGCTATTTAAATGGTTAACGTTATCAGTTATTGGACAGGGTGTACTGTTTTAAATCTTTCATTAGTACAGTTGCAAAAAACGACTAATAAATCATTTCAGAAGATCAAAATTATGGCGTAAGTATTTTTCCTTTTTCCTTCGTTCAAATGAAAATAATAATTTGCCGTGGTTGCAGGTGTAATCTATATTAATAATAAAACTGTTCAAGGCAAAACTTTGTACATTGGTTGAAGTGATGAAAAAACTATTGGAAATGGCTATTTAAACTATCGAGAACTCAACCATATAGTTGAGATCATTTTGTCTCTTCGTCTGTTTGTTCGAGCATCATTCAAAAACTACTTGGCGGATTTAATGAATTTTTTTATTATAATGGTAATTGGCTAACTTAAAAACTAGTCTACATATTATTAGAGAATTCCACCCTTAGGAGGAAAAGGGGGTAAATATGGTTTTAAGATAATTAATTATATCTCTGTAATTAATAAAAATAAAGGAAAAGTACGAGTATTCGGTATGAAATCAGAAAACAATAAATTATTAAAACAAGTAGGCCTAGTTTACTAAAAAATTTAAAAAAAATATATGTAAAATCAGGTTTATTGTGTCACCAATAAATGCAAGGAAAATTTTTTCCAGTTTCTTCCAATTTTATCAGTATTTTAAAACACACATGATTTGATATTATTTAAAATAGTTACATACTTTTACAAAACATTTGGTGAATGTGTACTACAAAGAAGCATAACAATACTTCATTCCTGTTTTGAATGATGACAAACTATATTCTCTTCATTCATACAAATTTAGTGCCATAAATTTCAATGCACATTGTTTAGATAACCATACTTTTTTTTAAATGTGTTCAAAAATATTTACATTTCCATTAAATGAGATATAATTTTTAATTATCATTGGAGAAACTAGAACTTCTGACCAAACTAAACATTGAATTTATACATACCTTAACTAATAAGTGTACAAAAAACTTAACAAAAATTTTTTTTATTTAGAATAAACTTTATTTATTTCGATGTATGTGCAACGAGAGTTGTGTAGCCTATATAAGGATTCCTTTATTTAGACTCTCTAAATAAAAATAAACTATATCTCTTAACGGAAAATAAAATAACATTTATTTTACACAGTAGCTATAAATATGTTTAAAATAATCCAATGGTTTAACAAGAAAATCAAAAACCTTGATTTTAACTAAAAATTATACATTCTATGCTGCATATTGTTAAGTATATCTTGTGTTTCTTTGATATGAATTTTAACCATGCGAAAAGAACACGATGTAAAAGAGGCTGTTTTATTTATGATAATATGGTTTATAATTCACACTAATATCTTGCAAAAAATAATTGAAAGGAATCGCAAAAAGGAAACTCACCTAATTTTAATAAGACTTTTTAAAACACCTTGAAATCAATCAAATTGCCTTACCTGATACACGTATAAAATAGTTTTATCACTGAATTACAGAAATAATTAGAAGAATTAATTCAAATTCAAGCAACAATATGGTATTATTTACTGTGTTTATGATTTATCAAGCATACTCGTAATTTAATCAGAACTTTATGTCTGTTCATTGTCCGTCATATATAAGAAAAATGACAAAACATTGGGTAAAATTCTATAGTTAATCCTTTAAAAAAGCTATAAGGTAAGGTTTTACTGAACAAATATTAGGTACTTTTTTTACAGAAATAAATTTTTTGACGAAAAAATTCTGTTTCGTTTAAATATTAACGTAATTAGAGCGTGAGCAGTATTAAGAGTAACTGTTTAAATTTATTTACTGAACTTCTGGATGATTAAGAGTTTGTATTTGCTGTATTATTTGCACCTAAAGTCTATTAAAATCGGATGGCTTGTGGGAACAACATTTGTTGAATACTAAAAAGTGAAAAGTGAAATTTGTGATAAATATCATGCCAATAGCGTGCCAATAGTCCTAGACAACCTATTGAAACTGGATGAGAACCAGTTGCTAATAGAAAGAACCATATATTTAAAATTCATCGTGTTTTAAGTCGGAAATTGTGAAGATTGGCGTCATTACGAAGGAGGAAAAGAAGTGTCGATGGTAAACGTACCGGTGAGGGGGGTGGTGGGAGTCGGAGGTGTTGTTGGAACGTGGCAATGCGTAATGGCGCGTGTATGCAAATCGTCCGCCGGGTACACCCTCATATTTCGCTGTCAGCCGCGGGACGGCTGTCCGGCCGAGGCAGCTGCGGGGAGGGGGAAGGAAGTGATCGGGAAGCTGGGGCTGGAACTGGAGCAAAGGAAAAAGGGGTGGAGGTGTCCAGAGAGGAGAGAGAGACGGAGGTATCAGCCGTGCGGTATAGAGTGATAGAGAGAGCGAGAGAAATGTTGGCCTGGCCGCACCAACGCCCCTTCGGGCGGCGGACCACCGTAGAGCGAGAGAGAGAGAGAGAGAGAGAGAGAGGACGAGCTGGGCTGAAGAGCGAGAGTGCGGCGGCTTCGGACGGTCAGTTGGCGGCAAGACGTCGGCCGGACGAGACACTCGCACACCCCTCGCCAGAGAGCGGAGTCCTTCTGCAAGGCGGACAGCTCACGCAACACTCCATGGGATTCTTCAAGGTATAACCGTGTTCCGGGTGACTTGTCTCGAGTTGGCACAGTTCTCAAAAAAAAATTGCAAACGGTCTACGTATCCTTCAACTACTGTTTTATTTTGGTCGTGGGTAAAGTCACGCGATTGTTTGTTTACGTGAAAAAAAAATTGACTTAATTGTAAGAACGATCAAATTCGGTACAAGATACAGCTCACGGGATTGAAACAGGATTGAAAAGACCAAACGGGAATATTCAAAACAAGGAGTATTACAAATACATCATAATACAGTTCAGTTAGGTTTTGCTTTATAAAAAAAACTTTTTTTTGCCACAAAAGTAATAAATAAGACACAAAAATTATTTTTGCGCAAAAATGGTAACAGGCCAATATTTTTTGTCCATTTAAAGACTTACTTGTTACCTACGAGAATAAATTATAATTATTTAGGAATAAAACATTTTCAGGCTTGTATTTCTTGTTTTTCATTACCACTTGACATAAGTACTATTTATGTGAGCTAAATTAAATAATTATTTCAAGGGTTCAAAATGTTCATAGCAGGCTAAATTATCTCCGTATTTGAATATTTCTTTTTCCTTATCTCATAACTACACTGTATTAGAAGTATTCTTCAGTCAATCCTAGAGAACTACAGATAAGTTATATTGTATTCGAAAAAACGTAAATAAATTATGTATATTCTGAGCTAGAATGCAAAAAATTATATATATTCTTTGAATAAATTCATGTAAAGAAACTTATTCGACTTACAATAAATCTGAAAGACTTGCATCAAAGCAAAAAGTATAGATATACATACATACTATTTGCAAATGTATGCGAACGTAAACTTAAATTTGTATTGTCCGTACAACATTAAAGATATTTCCATTTTATAGTCCGATCACATTAAAATATATTTTTTGTACATCATTTTTAAACTATTATTTCTCTTTTGTTTGAAGTGTAGGCAATACAGAACCAAGTGTGATGGTTTGACTGTCTCAGGTAATCAAAAAGTATAAAAACGGTGCGGAAAATAATACTTTCCAAGCAAACAAAAAAAATTCAGCGTGGCTAGAAAGAATATTTGAAGGGCTGCCCTCAAAATATATTGTACAGAAAATACTGTACAAATTATATTTGTTATGCTGTTCGGCTCAGCGCAGAAATACATAAATTCAGCGGCACGCAGGAGAGAAGCATGGACTCCGGCTATCACACACGCCCCGCCATGACAGTTCACATGTGCCGGAAGTTACGTAAGTGATTCAGGGCACTTACGATACAGGATCCAGTTCAGAACCACGCGACGTGTTCAGACGCAATTTGCAGTCAAGCTTATTTTACTAACATACATTCCTTGATGGAGCTAAGAAACAATTTTTTTAAATACGATGTTTACTATTATAACGTTTGTACTCAAAAGTTTTTTTTTAAATTTATTTAGTATATAATTTTTGCGGTTAAAAACTTAATCCTGTCAAATGAAATCAAACTGAACACGCAATGTATCTCTAGAAGCTAAGATTCGAGGCCTGTCTTGAAAAATGTTTAGCTAAATATAGGTAAATAAAAATTAAATTATAAGGAGAACAGATAAACTTCAGATACGTTTGGTGTGCTAACTAAATTTCTATATATAAAAAAACTTTTGAAGTGATTTCAGTTTTATTTAACGCAAATTGATGCATCGTATTTTAATTTTAAATTATTTTTGAAACAAGGCCAAGGCCAGCAGTTTGTGAAAAATGGGGTTCATTATAACCTTTATATAATTTTTACGTATTCTTAATAATGTAATTTTTGGAAAATTAAAAAGGAAATTAATGTCACACTAAAATTTAAAGGGAAAATATACTTTTAGTACTCTAACAATTACACACATAAAATTTGTAAGAATTTTGCTTGAGGAAAGAAAGCTCAACATTTTATATTTTGTAGATTTTTATTTAATTGTTTAAATTCTTGGTTCAATTGTTAGATTTCGTTAAGACAAGTCATAAATACATAAATATTAATGTTAATAAATACATTAAAAACGCAGGTCAAGTAAGTTTGAAAGACATACACATGTGCAAACTGGCATAAAATGTAGACTGTACTTGAAACCACAATTTATGCTGTTTATGTTAATTAAGGCTCTGATAAGGAGGAACTACACAAATGTTACCTCCTCAGGATAACAATAATATTTTCAAATTATATCTTTATTATCTTGTGTTTCTAAATTTCTTTTATTTTCTAATTCAGTTTCTTTTAAATACCACAACTGAGGGGTACGGACACACAGGAACACCCCCACCCCCCGACTACGTCCTGGTTTTTACGGAAATTGCTACTAATTAAAATTTAAAAAAAACTTTTATTTGTACATGAATTGTGTGAACAGATAATAGTTTCTGTATAGCCAAATTCAATCACACAAATTTCAGTTCACTATGTTATTTTTTATTCGTCTGCAGTCGTTCAAATTCAGATATTATTGAACCCTCATTTCCATTGAATTACTGACATATATAAGGTTGTGTGTTTAATCTTATAAACTGAGTGCTTAGATTTTTCTGTACTTTTTGGAAATAATTTTTATTATAACTTTTTTTATATAATTAACATAAGTTTCTTAGGTTAAATTCTTTTCTAAATATATCAGAAACGGCCATTTTTTTAATAAGGAAACGATCAAGTTTCCTTTCACAGAGTTTAATGTAACATTCCATTTCCATTGAATGCTTTATAAATGATTAAATGGGCTGTTAAGAGATATGTGAAATGTTAAAATGTATAGCTAAACCATTTAAAATAATTACTTTAATGTTTGGCACGGTGATTATTAATAGATTAAAATTGCAGTCTAAGCAGATTTCTAAAGACACCGATGACCTTAAAAATAATTTGTTTAATATTTCATCAAATAAAAAAAATCAATCCAAGAAAACAACAATATAGTCATGGGTAGGTAAACAAGTGCTGATAGTTAAATTTACATATGTGATAATTTGTGACGATACCTACATTTTTCACCAGTTCATTTTTCTCTAGCCAAAAAATAGTTTCGGAAAAGTTAAACAGGAAACTCTCTAAAAGGTTATTACTTAGAACCATAATTTTTAGAAATTTTAAATAAAGAGTTTCAAAGTATTATGACAATTGTGTTAAAGTTTTAGTTAATAATTATTAATTTCAATGTTTGTTTATGCATCTCACGCAGTAACATCATGACAGCAACCATTATGTGTTACTTCCTGAAACTTTGTCGATTAAGTTTAGATAGATGATTTATTAAAGTATAGTTACTTAGTTTATATCATGAAATTATGTATTCCTACCATTAAAATTACTACACTTTTTTAAGAGTGTAGAAAAATAGTTGGTTGTGATATTTGTCACGTCTCTAAATAAATCAATAGCAATAGTCACCCGTTTATATCTCTGTTCCATGACACCACTATGTATTACAATTACTTAATGCCTGCTATGATTTTCGTGTAAGTAATTTTATATTCTTATTTTGTTTCGTAAATTTTTTATTCTGAAAATATTGCCTGAAAAAAATTATATTACTTATATTTTGATAATTTTTTGTATAATGTGAACAATAAAAACTTATTTTGTAATATTTTCAAATATTCTTTGGAAATAATTCCAATATTATTTTTTCAGACCATTTTGCTTTGGTTTTTGCATTTGTTTAACGAAATATTGTTTGTCTGATTTTTATTTTTAACAAAATGCTGTAAACATTATATTAGTTTTAAAAAGAATTGTACGTCTCATAATTTTTTTAAAATTTTAGTTACTTTTCTAATAAAATATATTGAATTATTTTTGTAAAAAGGTTTTGGTTATAGAAATTATTTTCTTGTAAATTAAATGTTTATCTTAAAATAATATATAATTATTGGGAAATTATATTTTTTAATGTGTAAGACATTATATTTAGTATTTTTCTTTTAATCTGCCCCTTTTTTATTAGGCCTGTAATGTTTTTTGTATGCACTGAACAAAAATCTTGCTATTTATTTCATTTAAAAATTACATATAGGCCTATTATAAGCAAAACTGTGTTTCAAATAATCGATACCGTTTAAAATAATACTGTTTAGGATTTTTTTATGTATTTGGTAATACTCCTTAGTTTTTTATATGTCACATATGATCAGTAAAGTGTGTAACATGAATTATAAAACAGTTAAACATTTCAGGTGTCAATTTTTGTGATAAAGCTTAGTTTCAAACGGAAACTTAATAAAAAAAAAATGTTTATTATGAAACAGTTGCGGGGTTCGAAAAAATGTGAAACTAAAAAATAGGGATTAACACAACGAAATATTACCTAAACCAAAAAGGTAAAATATAAGAATCGTTTTATTTTATAAGTTTCCTCACAGAGTTTTTCCCAGTACTTACGCTATACCTTTTAATTCCTATCTTGCTCGCAGATAATGGTAAACAATATTAGGTATAATTTACTTGTTAAGAATCGCTTGAGCCATGAAATCTATTAATTTCTTTCACTTAATTCGCTCTTTACATGTAAAATTGCTTAAACAGTGACAGTGTGCAAAGTGAATATTTCAATTAGATAGTAAGTGATATTTTGGTAATATAAATACGAAAAATTTAATATAAATGTATTTTTGCTAATCTTTAATAAACACAAACAACACACACTTTTTAAATGTATTTGTGAGGTAAGTAAACCATAAATATAGATGAGAAAAAATTTCAAAACAAAAAAATTATCTGAACACGTACTTTCTGAGCTTGTACAAACTGAAATACAAACAAATTAAAATAACCTCCCCAAAACATTAAATCCTTACTAATCCTTACTAATATTATAAATGCGAAAGTAACTCTGTCTGTCTGTCTGTTTGTTGCCTTTTCCCGGCTGAACGACTGAACGGATCGTAATGAAATTTGGCAAGGAGATAGATTATATCCTGGGGATGGACATAGGCCATCTTTTGTCTAAAAAAATATATTTTAAACGTGTTAAAAAATATATCTTAATTTTATGTAATGTGTGTCATAGATATACAAACTGTTAGTGACATTCCTCTATGTCTGCCGAGCAATAGCTTTCAAGCCATTACGTTACGTTTTGCTATTGTAAGGAACTAAGTAGAGAGTAAGAAAAAAATAAAGATCTAGACAGTTTGTAGTGTCGCCATATTTGTTTCAATTTTCAATACCAATTTTTCAATTGCAGAAAAAAAAATCATTTTTCATAGACACATAAATAGTGAGTGTGTCATTTCTCTATGTCCACGAGGTCTCGCCGCGTCAATTGTCTCCTTGGGGTGAACCCGTCCGCTTCATTAAATAAACAGCTTTTATCGTTGAATGATTTCATGATTTATGTCATGAAAATGTGCTCTCATAAGAAAGTTAGTTTTATAGATATTCAATAGGTGTCGCTCTCTCTCTAAAGATCAATCTATGAATCGTTACAAATTTATTACCTTTATTTTTTAGTTTGATTTGATACAATATGATTTTACTAAAAATCAATTTCTACCCCTTCCTATTTTCATTTCCACATTACGAAGTTTCACTTCTTCTGCGCGGGGGGACTACACGCAATATTTTTGCATGCAATTAAAAACTATTTTTAATGATGCCAAAGAAGTATAACTTCTCATGCGCGTACCTAAGTACACGCACCCATTTTTTTATTTAATTTCTTCTATATATATTTTTTCTCCCTACCTAGGGCACTCATAATTCTTTTAAATTGCACATGTATGTTTTCAATGTCATTCGAGTTTTATAATTTTTTTTGGTCAAATTGGTCATTATTTATACTTTGTTTCATTTTGGAAACATACGTATTTTAGGTATTATGACAAATAAAAAAAATTAGTTTCACTAAAATTCTTAGGTTTTTATTGTGTTGATAGTTTCAAGTTTAATATTATGTAGGTACATAAATTCTTAAACTTATAAATTTCTTCGGCCTACTTATATTTTCTATTTGTCAATATTGTTATTTTTTTTACAGTACCTACTTATTTGCAAGGAGTTTGGTTTAGTGTTTATAATTAATCTGCTAAGCGTCAAGAGTCTTAGGGCTGCTGAGACCGAAGACCAGAAATATTTATCAATTATGTAATATATTGTTTAAAATTTTGAATTTTACTATTTCAGGAAAGTTGATTTTTTTTATTAATTAGAATAGTTACGTGTAATTGCCATTTTCCTTTATTTCATATTAAACATTATGTTTGGTTGAGTGTGAGATAATTTTATTTATGTATGTTTTAATTTCATTAAATTTCTTATATATATTCTAACCTACCTACTTCTATTAAATTTAAGGCGGATGTTAACATTGTCATTCCAGTTATATATTTTTTTTGTAAAATTAGTTGTTATTTATACTTTGTTTCATTTTGGACTATTTTTTTTTTACTTAATTCAAAGATTTGTGATGTGTACAGGGAGTGATATCTCTATGAATTATTATACTCCTTTGTATAAGCGGAATATTGCCACCACAGTTTTACATATAAACAGATCCTACAAATGTTTTAAACATTATGACAAATAAAAAATAGTTTCACAAACATCCTTAATTTTTTTTGTTGGTGTGTATAGTTTGAAGTTTAATATTATGTATGTACGTAAATTCTTAAAAATACAGTTATTTATTCATTTATTTAGATAGTTATTCAAAGGTAGGTAATAAGCTTTCTATTTGTCAATATTGTTATTATGGTAGACAGGAGTACAGTAAATGCCTACATTCTTATATTCCTTTATATCCCTTTCGATTTGGAGTGTTTCCGAGCCATTCGGGGTGCTCAACATAAACCCCCCCCCCCCAGGTTCTTAAAGCCCCAAAATTTCGAAAGTTTAAAAAATTTTATAAATATATCTCCTTTGGATTTTAAGTGTTTTCGAGCCATTCAGGGTCCTCGAACCCCCCGCCCCCCTCTGGGAACAAAGCCCTAAAATTGCGACAATTTCAAGAATTTCAAATATCTATTCTTTCGAGATGGAGTGTTCCGAAACATACGAGGTCCTGAACCTCCACTTTCCGCAAAAGTGAAAACCCTAAAATTTCGAAATATAAGAATATATATAATTGGATGTTGGCATGTATGACGTCAATAAAATCTTACACCGTTTGACCGATCGCCATGAAAGTTGGCACATCGAAGTGTTTTTATCATGGAGAAGGTTTATATGCTAACCATTTTTTTGTAACTCGCCGGTAGATGGCGCTGTAGCGCATCAACTTCTAAACGTGTCAACCAATCGCCATGGGTAAACAGAAAACCATAGGTCACAGATACACAAACAGTAATTATGTGTCATTTCTTAATGTCCACCACACTGGACATTTCGCTATCCATTGTGCTGTAACCCGCGGACAATATATCACACGGTGTTCAGCCCGGGAAAAGCCGGGTACTGCAGCTAGTATTATAAATGCGAAAGTAACTCTGTCTGTCTGTTTGTTACCTTTTCCCGGCTGAACGGCTGAACGGATCGTAATGAAATTTGGCAAGGAGATAGATTATATCCTGGGGATGGACATAGGCCATCTTTTGTCTAAAAAAATATATTTTAAACGTGTTAAAAAATATATCTTAATTTTATGTAATGTGTGTCATAGATATACAAACTGTTAGTGACATTCCTCTATGTCTGCCGAGCAATAGCTTTCAAGCCATTACGTTACGTTTTGCTATTGTAAGGAACTAAGTAGAGAGTAAGAAAAAAATAAAGATCTAGACAGTTTTTAGTGTC
Source organism: Bacillus rossius redtenbacheri (assembly GCF_032445375.1). Lineage (NCBI taxonomy): Eukaryota > Metazoa > Arthropoda > Insecta > Phasmatodea > Bacillidae > Bacillus > Bacillus rossius. The sequence goes on along the minus strand of NC_086330.1, from coordinate 39,715,393 downwards.
GCCATATTTGTTTCAATTTTCAATACCAATTTTTCAATTGCAGAAAAAAAATCATTTTTCATAGACACATAAATAGTGAGTGTGTCATTTCTCTATGTCCACGAGGTCTCGCCGCGTCAATTTTCTCCTTGGGGCGAACCCGTCCGCTTAGTTAAATAAACAGCGTTTATCGTTGAATGATTTCATGATTTATTTCATGAAAATCTGCTCTCATAAAAAAGATAGTTTTATAGACATTCAATAGGTCTCTCTCTCTCTATCTCTATCTCTCTATATATATATATCTCTCTCTCTCTCTATCTCTATCTCTCTATATCTCTCTCTCTCTATCTCTCTCTGATAATCAATCTATGAATCGTTGCAAATTTATTTCCTTTATGTTTTTAGTTTGATTTGATACAATATGATTTCACTAAAAATCAATTTCTACCCCTTCCTATTTTCATTTCCACATTACGAAGTTTCACTTCTTCCACGCGGAGGGACTCCACGCAATATTTTTGCATTCAATTAAAAAATATTTTTTAATGATGCCAAAGAAGTATAACTTCTTACACGCACACATTTTTTTATTTAATTTCTTCTATATATATTTTTTCTCCCTACCTAGGGCACTCATAATTCTTTTAAATTTCACGTGTATGTTTTCAATGTCATTCGAGTTGTACAATTCTTTTTTGTCAAATTGGTCATTATTTGTACTTTGTTTCATTTTGGAAACATACGTATTTTAGGTATTATGACAAATAAAAAAATAGTTTCACTAACATTCTTAGGTTTTTATTGTGTTAATAGTTTCAAGTTTAATATTATGTAGGTACATAAATTCTTAAACTTATAAATTTCTTCGAAATTTATTCATAGGTTGGTAGGGCCTACTAATATTTTCTATTTGTCAATATTTTTATTTTTTTTACAGTACCTACTTATTTGCAAGGAGTTTGGTTTAGTGTTTATAATTAATCTACTGAGCGTCAAGAGTCTAAGGGCTACTGAGACCGAAGACCAGATATATTTATCAATTATGTAATATATTGTTGAAAAATTTGAATTTTAATATTTCAGGTAGGTTTTTTTTTTATTAATTAGAATAGTTACGTGTAATTGCCATCTTCCTTTATTTCATATTAAACATTATGTTTGGTTGAGTGTGAGATAATTTTATTTATGTATGTTTTTATTTCATTAAATTTTTTATATATTTATACTAACCTACTTACTTGTATTAAATTTAAGGCGGATGATAACATTGTCATTTCAGTTATATAATTTTTTTTTGTAAAATTAGTTGTTATTTATACTTTGTTTCATTTTGGACTATGTTTTTTTTTTTTTTTTTTTTTTTTTCTTTCTTAATTCAAAGATTTGTGGTGTGTACAGGGAGTGATATCTCTATTAATTTCTATACGCCTTTAGATAAGCGGAATATTGCCACCACAGTTTTTCATATAAGCAAATCCTACAAATATTTTAAACATTATGACAAATAAATAATAGTTTCACAAACATCCTTAGTTTTTTTTGGTGTGTATAGCTTGAAGTTTAATATTATGTATGTACGTAAATTCTTAAAAATACAGTTATTTATTCATTTATTTAGATAGTTATTCAAAGGTAGGTAATAAGCTTTCTATTTGTCAATATTGTTATTATGGTAGACAGGAGTACAGTAAATGCCTACATTCTTATATTCCTTTATATCCCTTTCGATTTGGAGTGTTTCCGAGCTATTCGGGGTCCTCAACATAACCCCCCCCCCCCCCAGGTGGTTAAAGCCCCAAAATTTCGAAAGTTTAAAAAATTAAAAAAATCTATCTCTTTCGATTTAAAGTGTTATCGAGCCATTCAGGGTCCTCGAACCCCCCGCCCCCCTCTGGGAACAAACCCCCAAAATTTCGACAATTTCAGGAATTTCAAATATATATTCTTTCGAGATGGAGTGTTCTAAAACATTCGAGGTCCTGAACATCCACTTTCCGCAAAAGTGAAAGCCCCAAAATTTCGAAATATAAGAAAATATATAATTGGATTTTTGCATGTATGACGTCGATAAACTCTTACACCGTTTGACCGATCGCCATGAAAGTTGGCACATCGAAGTGTTTTTATCATGGAGAAGGTTTTTATGCTAACCATTTTTTTTGTAACTCGCTGCTAGATGGCGCTGTAGCACATCAACTTCTAAACCTTTCAACAGATCGCCATGTGTAAACAGAAAGCCATAGGTCACAGATACACAAACAGTAATTATGTGTCATTTCTTAATGTCCACCACACTGGACATATTGCTATCCATTTTGCTGTAACTCGCGGACAATATATCACCCGGTGTTCAGGCCGGGCAAAGCCGGGTACTGCAGCTAGTACTTAATAAATCTATACCACACTTAAAAAATACTACTTCATTAAAATGGATTTGATAGATGCTACCAAAGATTTATTTAAATACTCTTACGTAGAATAAGGAATGTGAAATTGGTTATCATTATTTATTGTTTATTTAATATTGATTTTACTATATGAGCAATTTACTAACGATGTTAATAAAAACAATAACTTTAATAGTTACATGATTTTCGTGCCTTTGCTCATGCTTTAACTATATAAAAACTATTTCATTACCTTTGGAATGATCCTAGTCAAATAATATTTTTTTTTTTTAGTTCCACGTAAAACACTGGAGAGTTATAAATATAGTTATTATTATTTATTTGTGCTTAATCACATGTTAGTGAGAAATCTTTTAGATTACGCTATGACATGAATAAAAATAGTAAAAGAGAATCGTCTTGAGCCCATTGTTCATCACGCCATCACAAGCCGCCAGTAATCGCAGAACGCAGCACGCCTCTTGTAACGCAGCATGGTTGATGAACTAGAAGACAGGGTCATTTGTCTATTTCTCTTTCGCAGTTGGTGGTGCTGCTATCGGCGCTGGCGTCGCCGTGCCTGTCCAAGGCACCGCCGGGGTACGTCAAGAAGCCGGACCACGACAAGGTAAGCCTCGCCGGTAGCAGGCGCGTTGACGCCGCTCCCAAAGAGGGGTCGCCCCCTCCGCGTCCAGCGCCTCGTTCACGAGGGGTCGCCTCCTCCGCGTCCAGCGACTCGTTCACAAGGGGTCATTCCTCCGCGTACAGCGCCTCGTTCACAAGGGGTCATCCCTCCGCTTCCAGCGCCTAGTTCACGAGGGGTGGCCCCCTCTTCATCCAGCGCCTCGTTCACGAGGGGCGGCCCCCTCTTCATCCAGCGCCTCGTTCACGAGGGGCGGCCCCCTCTTCATCCAGCGCCTAGTTCACGAGGGGTGGCCCCCTCTTCATCCAGCGCCTCGTTCACGAGGGGCGGCCCCCTCTTCATCCAGCGCCTCGTTCACGAGGGGCGGCCCCCTCTTCATCCAGCGCCTCGTTCACGAGGGGCGGCCCCCTCTTCATCCAGCGCCTCGTTCACGAGGGGTGGCCCCCTCTTCATCCAGCGCCTCGTTCACGAGGGGTCGCCCCCTCTTCATCCAGCGCCTCGTTCACGAGGGGTGGCCCCCTCTTCATCCAGCGCCTCGTTCACGAGGGGTGGCCCCCTCTTCATACAGCGCCTCGTTCACGAGGGGTCGCCCCCTCTTCATCCAGCGCCTCGTTCACGAGGGGTCGCCCCCTCTTCATCCAGCGCCTCGTTCACGAGGGGTCGCCCCCTCTTCATCCAGCGCGTCGTTCACGAGGGGTCGCCCCCTCTTCATCCAGCGCCTCGTTCACGAGGGGTCGCCCCCTCTTCATCCAGCGCCTCGTTCACGAGGGGTGGCCCCCTCTTCATACAGCGCCTCGTTCACGAGGGGTCGCCCCCTCTTCATCCAGCGCCTCGTTCACGAGGGGTGGCCCCCTCTTCATCCAGCGCCTCGTTCACGAGGGGTGGCCCCCTCTTCATACAGCGCCTCGTTCACGAGGGGTCGCCCCCTCTTCATCCAGCGCCTCGTTCACGAGGGGTCGCCCCCTCTTCATCCAGCGCCTCGTTCACGAGGGGTGGCCCCCTCTTCATCCAGCGCCTCGTTCACGAGGGGTCGCCCCCTCTTCATCCAGCGCCTCGTTCACGAGGGGTCGCCCCCTCTTCATCCAGCGCCTCGTTCACGAGGGGTCGCCCCCTCTTCATCCAGCGCCTCGTTCACGAGGGGTGGCCCCCTCTTCATACAGCGCCTCGTTCACGAGGGGTCGCCCCCTCTTCATCCAGCGCCTCGTTCACGAGGGGTCGCCCCCTCTTCATCCAGCGCCTCGTTCACGAGGGGTGGCCCCCTCTTCATACAGCGCCTCGTTCACGAGGGGTCGCCCCCTCTTCATCCAGCGCCTCGTTCACGAGGGGCGGCCCCCTCTTCATCCAGCGCCTCGTTCACGAGGGGCGGCCCCCTCTTCATCCAGCGCCTAGTTCACGAGGGGTGGCTCCCTCTTCATCCAGCGCCTCGTTCACGAGGGGCGGCCCCCTCTTCATCCAGCGCCTCGTTCACGAGGGGCGGCCCCCTCTTCATCCAGCGCCTCGTTCACGAGGGGCGGCCCCCTCTTCATCCAGCGCCTCGTTCACGAGGGGTGGCCCCCTCTTCATCCAGCGCCTCGTTCACGAGGGGTGGCCCCCTCTTCATCCAGCGCCTCGTTCACGAGGGGTCGCCCCCTCTTCATCAAGCGCCTCGTTCACGAGGGGTGGCCCCCTCTTCATCCAGCGCCTCGTTCACGAGGGGCGGCCCCCTCTTCATCCAGCGCCTCGTTCACGAGGGGTGGCCCCCTCTTCATCCAGCGCCTCGTTCACGAGGGGTCGCCCCCTCTTCATCCAGCGCCTCGTTCACGAGGGGTCGCCCCCTCTTCATCCAGCGCCTCGTTCACGAGGGGTGGCCCCCTCTTCATACAGCGCCTCGTTCACAAGGGGTCGCCCCCTCTTCATCCAGCGCCTCGTTCACGAGGGGTCGCACGGACGGCAGCACGGGAAGCAACAGCGAAGGGCGTGCGTCCTATTCCTTTACGTTAAAATCTATTAATCCTGTAGACCTTTTGATTTTCTGAAGCGTTACTAATTTATAAATATCTACACTGTAAACTTCGTGCTAAAGTTAAAATCCCTACCTTTTTTGGGCGTGAAAATATATATCTTATTTTTTCTCGGAACAGAAACTGAATAAGTTTCAAAGGCAATGCTAGAGGTGAAGATTTTATCTTACCATTCATAAACCTATAAATAATGAGGATTAATTTTGATGGATATACATTTTCGTAAGCATGTCTTTTTTCGTATCTTGGTAGAATTTCCAACTGTGTGATAATCACACGAAGGAAAAAAATATTCTTTACAATTTTTCAGGAAATATTTTTAAAAAGAGCGACTATAAATACACTTTTTAATTAGCTTATTTTTCAAGTTTGCTACCTACACTGCTCATCTTCATCTTACTGAACATTGACTTCATAGTAGTTATTCTCTTCATCTGAAATAATGTAATTCTCTATTGAAGAAATTTCTTCTGCCGTGTTTACTCCCTGGCTGCCACGTTTACATTGTGGGCCTCTGCCTTCCGGTTCTCGATAACTGCAGCGTCAAGTTTAAGTTTTTTTCTGCTATGCAAGAATATTAATTAAATATAATAATGATAATAAATCATATAATTAAAAAAATAATTAAAATATAATTAAATTTATTTAATACCTAGACTTATTTATGTCTTTTCTATAAATGGCACTACGCTAAAGAGTAGAAAAAAATACTACGTATGTTTTTACCATGATATATGTCGAATGTTATTATTCCCATGAAATTAACAGAAACTGTTTGTGTTACGAATTTTATTATATCTAAAATAATAACTATTTTTTTTATTATATTAATGTTAACAATTATACTTGCAGTTGGTTGTTCATAGTCTCTGGTCCAATTCGTGTGATAATAGCGAACAAGCTTAGAAGTAGTAGTGAGGGATACAAAGACGTTAGAGCACCTTCACCATTTTTAAAATTTATTTATACCAAAGCAACATAAATGAAAAACACAAAATTACTATTGTGCCGATTAAAAATTAAAATAAACTGCTCCTTCCTTTCACAGCAGTCCGCAGCAATCCTAGATATACTGTATCAAAGTTAAACAACAAACTGGATATGATGTGGTTTTAACATGAATTCAAACTGTCCATAAACACTGAATTAATTCTTACAATAATACAGTATTAAACTCGATTGGCTTCAGTCCAGAAAACGAAATATTAAAAGCATAGTCATTAATCACACTATATTTTGCAGTTCACAAAGAAACTCTAAACTCTAGAATTCTTTTTACTCTCATTTAATTACTGCCTCTTGGAAAAGCTACGAGTTCAAAGGAAAAAAAAAATGTGTTTGGACTCTGATAGATTTATATTAAAAATACTTTTGGAGAAACAGTCTCATCTACTGTCGGTACTCGTTTCATTCCTTCGTGGTTAGCACCTAGTCTGTCACTCGCTCGGCAACCGTCGGGATGCAGCGAGTCTTCCACTCGCTCAACTACCGACGGTTCAGATGCACTCGCTCTGCGACCGATGTAGCGAGTAAAGCGGTGGCGAGTTCTCAATCCTACAGCGACTCGCCCAGCGAGTAGCGTGACGAACCGGGCCCGATCTTCCGCTCGCTGGTTCCTCGTCGCTAGCAGTCTCGTCGCAGAGCTTCTGGCCGCTCTTCTGCCAGCGCAGTCTCAGAGTTCTGCATGTTGACTGACTCTGAGGCTGCCGAGAGCCCGTGTTTATGTACCTGTAAGCTGTCAGCTGCGACGACGTCAGATGTTTGTCTGCTTCTCGTTGCTGCACCCCAGCCGACTGCTGATACCTGGGACGTAGTAAACAAAATGAAGCTTTACTGCTTCGATTGCCCGAGAGTAATGACTGGCTCACTCGATATTCCCTTTAACCCTCTCTCGCCATCGAGCGCCTCACTCCTAATCGTTGCACTTTTCGTAAAGTTTTGATGAGCCATCGCCTTCATTTTCCCCACACCTACTGTACAGAAGTTTCACTACAACATTGTATTATTTCTTTTGAAAAATAATCATATCGAAGGTAGGTCCGAATCTATTCGAATGCTGAGGTCGCAAATACTTGTGTTAATACATTGATGCACGTAACGGAATGAAGTTGATGCGAATGCGGGCGAACGTGCGGGCGGGCGGACCGCTTCCTTTTGGCAGTGGATCAAGCGCTCGGCGGGAGCGATCACGACTTCCCTTTGAAGTCCCATTGAAAGACCGACTAGCGAGGCGATCCCTTCCGATCGATGGCCGGTCGATAAAGAACGACACTCGTTCGCGACCAGGAGAATGTCTGTTGCTAAAGGTTAACGACCGCCAGAATAAAGAGCTGCAGTAGTCTCGTCTCATGCTTAGACTGCAGTGTAGAGCTAATGAATGCCACTGTCGCCAGACTGGGTATACCCGGTGTATGCACATTAAAATAATTTCTTTGAAGACTACTATTGATAATTACAATAATATTGTCTTTTTAATTTAAAAATTTCATCCAAGACTATAAAAGACTGCTTTTGATAGTTTTTTTCACACTAGTGCACATTCTGAAAAAAAATATTAATTCTCAATACCATTATTATTTCACAGGAGAAACTATTTGATTCTGTCGGTCACTATACATAAAAAGGCATTCCATCAATTTATTATATGACCTATGGTCAAAGAGAGCCAACATTTTTAATGTCGAATGATATAAAAATTGATGAAGAAAATTGTTTAAACTGAAAATGGAGACTTTCAGTTACATATTTTTTGAAGTAATAATGTAATATCAGTAAACGATGCTATGGATGAAACAAAACAAGAAAATGTGTTTTCAAAATCTTTATACCGTATTTTTCTTTTAAGAATAAAATTTTCTTTTGACCTCTTTGGCAACAAGGAACACTGAAAATAGGACAGCACTAATATCAGGTATCATGCATTGGAAAGAGAGAATAAAAGACCATTGAAATGTACATTGTAAACTAAGAATGTGACACGCTACAGTCCATTTTAGAACTAAATTAAATGTTTGTTTTCATACTGAATGTGTTTACTCGTTTCGCACTCGGCCAATCACAAGCGACTGAAAACTAAGCGTACCTTATAATTTCAATGAAATATCAAATTTCGCTCCTATTCATGAACATATCTTTCCGCCCACATACTGATTTACTTCGCCATCGACGCATTTTTCGTGCATAAAACATATTCTTATAATTTTTCTTATTGGTTAGGGGATCGGAGTACCCACCGTGAACTATAATTTCTCCACTCCATTTGCCGACACCTGAAGATGTCCAGTGGTCAACAGCCGGGGGAGGGGGGGGGGGGGGGTTGGCGACTTCAATTTCGGCCATTTTTCTCAAGTGTAAAACACGGCTGACATTGCCATGTCACTGGGTTTTATCAGGTTTTACCCTTATTTTCTCCCAACCATACACCTGTCAATGCACCATTACCATTTCAACATTTTTCATTGACTCTTACGCTTCAAATACCAGTGAGACCATACTAAACTCATTTCGTTCCTTTTTACTCCATTCAACCGATCACACTCCACTGAGTTGTTGACATCAAGCCTCGCGGGTCGCCTAACCCACAGTTGACTAGTGTTACCCTCGTACTGGGAAGTGCAGCAGGTTGCATGGTTTCAGGGATGTGACGAAACACACCTCGCACGTAGCAGGGAAAAATCTTAACGGTTTGGACGATAATACTCGTAACAAGCTGCTTGCATTCAAATTATTTTATTTTTCTGGTGGTAATAATATATTCTGACATTTACTTAAGGATTTCCGGATGGAAAAAAAAGGGGGGGGGGGTCATAATTGTACAAAAATCAACATAACTTAAAACTGGCATAACGCAGAAAAAACAATTACAGTCATCGTAACTTATAATGTGACAACTTTTTAACATCATAAATTAGATCTGTCACAACTTAGAAACACACAACTTAAAAAAACACATAAATTGTAAACACAACACTTAGAAACACGAAACATAGAAACGCTTAACTTAAACACACACAGCTTAGAAACACACAGAGCTTAGAAACACACAACTTAGAAACACACGACTTACAAATATACAACTTTGAAACAAACAGATTGTAACTGTCAAATAGTAGAAATCACGCATCCTACTGTGATGTCTACTCGATCCGGTCTTGTTCGGCCCGTCGTGAACCAGGCTTGGGCCAACACAACCGACAGAACCTGTTTGGGTCGTGTGTCCGCGGAGAATGGGAGAGAGGCAGAGACACCCGGTTTATTTTAAGCCCAGCAAGATTATTCTCTTCTGTTCACCACGAGACTTTCTGCTCTCATAATTCATGTGTACTGTCAAATCCTATATTACATTTTTTTTCGTTGAAAAAATATCTAATCGTGAAGGGCTTAACGACTTGCTTGGTAAGCATGTATTCCGCAAACATCCTCTAAACCAAGTGAAATATTTGTCTGCTTATGAATAAATGTTTCGTCATATATGAATGTATTTACAATTCTAACCAACCAAGCAGGAGGTCCATATTAGTAGCCCGAAATTACACTGTAAAATTTTTTAACACGAGTTCTATGTATTAAATATATATACTGCACGGAATTGATATACTAAAGACATAAGGAGTTTCCAAACATTTATAATATGCTCTTCAATGTGGCCAAAATATTGGCATTTACTCATTTCTGAATCGTTAACACTTTCCAACTGAATACCTACGAAACCATAAGTATTGAACTTTGAAACACAGAATTTATTCAATCTATTTGAATTTTCTTATATTGTCACCTTCTAGATCTGATTCTTGTTGAGCATATTTAAATTGCCAGTACTTCAAATTCAGTTTTGTTATTCTAAATTAAATTTATCTCTAATATATTTGGTTATCATTCGGGTGGCTGAGTAGGGTGCATCTTATGCTACAGATATATGATATTAGCTAGATTCTTTGGCTTGAATATTTTTAACATATATGTATGTTATTTCGTCTAAATATCTTTTATTTCTTATTTATTTGTACTGAACATATCTTTTCTGTTCAAACATATTGCATAAATTCTTTATTTTGTATATTCATATCTCGTACCATCCTGTTCTCCGACTGATACCACGACACTTATTTCTTAATTATAGTCGTTCCTTGCGCTTTTGCGTTTTGTCTCCAATAACCCTCTATTTTAATTTACTTATTTTCATATATTTTTATTTTATTATCTTATTATTCCAGTTTTTATCTTCTTGCTCTTGCTATCTTATCCTCTAGGTTCTTGGTTGTTTCTATATCCATTTTTATTCGGACATATTTGTCTTTGCTTTTTGCTACTTCTGCCATTTCTTGCACTAGTTATCTTTTCTTAGTGCTTTTATTTTTTTAATATCTTCGTATTTACCTGCAAGCAACTTCTTTTATTTAACTTCTTCTTTAAGTTCTTACATCATTTTGCTTCTTTCCGGTCTCCTTCCATATTCATTGTCCAGTATGTGTCTTCATATTACATGCTTTCTTCTTGTTGTTCTTCTTGCAATCTTAGATTGCATCAATTTCTCCATCTGATTTTTTTGCTTACCCGATATTCTATCAAATCTTCTAATATCATTTTGCATGTGTTATACTTTTTCCTTGCATCTTATACTTTCTTTCTGCAAGCATGCTCTTCTTATTTTAATATCTTTCAGCATTATTTTATCTTTCAATACTTTTAGCAGTAACATTCTCCAAGTTTTTTCTTGTTCATAAAGCTATTGTTACATATTTTTACCTTGATTCTTCTTACCTTTCTTGCACCAGTTATTTTATTCTCTTGATTCTTTCTTCTTGTACTAATATCTTCCTAGACGTCTGCAAGCAATTTCTATTTTCTTAGTTTCCTTCAGGATTATGTTCCATCTTATCTTCTTATTCTCCTAGTTCTTATTTATTCTTTATTCTTTTAGGTTTCTTTCCATGTTCATCATCCAGTTATGTGTCTTCATCTTCTTGCAATCTAATATTGTACCAATTATCGAATTCTTCTAATCTTCTTCCTATTTTTCTACTGTCATTCTTTTTCAAATTTGCAAATGTTTCAATCTTGTGTAGTATTCTAAGCAAATATGCGTATTCATTATTATATTTCAAGAACTCGTTATATATTTGTATAATGTCTTCATTTTAGCCCACACTTTTAAAACATGTAACACAGTGTGATGCTCTTTGGATATTGGGCACAAAGGAAGAGTCAGTAAGTCCCATGGAATATAATAACTTACTTTTAAAATTTACATGAACCGTAATGCACCGGCAGATATATTATGATCCACTGTATTTCCACTTATCACTTACTCTTCTTTCTATTTAAGATAAAAATATAGTATTAGTGTCTTGTCTTCCCTTTTAAAATTGCCGCATCGTTCTTGCCATTGACTAACATCTTCATTCTCATCTGCAAGCATTCCTTCAAGAAAGGAGTGTAATATTTTGATTATTAACATTTCATAGATGTATTTTTTCCCTATAATAGGAAGCACTGTCTGTGGGCGATAAGAATTAACATTGTTTGGAAGGGTCTTTAAATTCAACCCTGTGTTGTCAATGTTAAATTTACGTAAATTGTTTTTAACTTAGTGTAATGAAAAAAAAAAACAATATTGCGTGTGAAACTCCATATTGACGCGCACAAAGAAAAACAACTTTCCCTTTTTTAAAATAAAAATTCCGAAGACATGCAGAGGCGGATTGTTCGTAAGTCCCTTACTGTGAAAGTTCTCTGATGAGGTTTCCTTAATGGCCCTGGATCATAATTGGAGATGGACTCGTGGTGGCAGTGGTAGCTCTACGCTTGGAGCACACTCAGAGGAGTCCCCGCTCTGATGACGAGTGGAAGTGGTGAGTTACTTGATGCTCGGGTGCTAGCCTGCAAAGCTAGTAGAGGCGGATGTCCTCGGCTGGATCACGAGCAACTGTGTGACCGAGGGGTCCCAGCGATGTGATAGGTACTGCCTGGAACCGCAGTGGGGGCAAGCGCTGCTGGTAACCTGGGGTAAACGGTGGTCCAACGGCTGTTCGGTTACGCCGAAGTTGGGATGGGTCTACTCAACCTCTCAACGTAGTTGTTCAGTTGTTAGAATCCATGCCGCAAATTGTAAATGTATCTGTTTCCCGGTTCTCGGAACCCATGCCCAAGATTTGGTTTTCCGAGTTTGGACATGTAAATGATCCATCCTATCTCCAACTCGGGTATGCCCTAACAGGGTTTCGATACCGAGGGAGTTCGATGCGCGCAGGACTGCAGTCTCGTAGAATCTGCCACTCGGGCTTCAGTGTCCAGTGGGTACCCTGGCGGCAGCAGGGCGCGAAATTTCTCCGCTCGCGAGCGCCGATGTAGGCCGCCGCGGGTCCTCCCCGTGGCCGGGGGAAAACAACGAGCCCACGAGCCCACGAGCCCACGGGGCTGGAAACCAGTCCCGTCACAGCCCCGTCAGCCCTGCTCCCGGGAGCGCAAGAGCGAGCCAAGGGGCTCTTGCTCTCGGCCAGAACACTATCCCGCGTGGCTGCTAGGCTCGCGTGTTTCATGCTTTAACTTCGCACGTTTATACACAGAGGCTTGTATAATGTTGAGTCCTTGCTAATAATCAAATTCTTAAGCAATGTACTTATAAACCCTAATATTTTCATGTGTGTCATGAGCACAGAATTAAAAAAATGTTTAAAGTAAAGTATATATATATTTTTTTAATTTTTTAAATATCACATGCTAAATGTGAAAAATTTAAAGCAAAGATTACATACAATATGCAACTTTTAAACTGTATACCACACGATAACGCGCACTTATTTAATGATTGGGTAAAATTAAAAAAAAATGGCTTTTAACGGTACCATCTCCATGGAATAAACACTCAATTATATGAGGAAAGTATTTTTAAAAATATAAAATATTATCAAGTTGTTAATCCAGGCTAAGAGCTAGTCAGGTGCTCCTGTGCTATTTAAAGGGCCGTGTAAACTCTCTTTAAGTAGTTCCACAGAATTATCTCACAGTACAGTGCCGTAGCTGTCAATCACAGAGGATTGACTCCCGCTACCATGTTTGAGACAGCTAACCACCAGGTCGTGTGACCCGCAAGAGATAAAACTGTGAGCGTAACGTTTACCTCTCAACAACACTCTCGAGATACTTTATTATTTGTTTGGCTGCAGGTTTATCTCAGTAAAAGCGCGTCTCGCTCACATCTGCAACTGGTAAAGTCATCTCACGTGTAGTTCAACCTTATTTTTGTTAATATTTAATGAATGATTGTCAATGAAATTAAATATAACTCCTAATTAATGGATGAATGTATTACAAAAGTATATTTCCACTTCTACATACTATTTTGAAAATAAATTTTTATTAGTGGACGTAAACAACTATAAACTATTGTATAACTACCACGTCACATATTTCTTTCTATGAACCATATCTATCTCTGTAAGTGCGAGCGAAAATGTTGGTAAAGTTATAAAATAAGGATTAAATGTTGAGAAAAAGTCTTATAAACGTAAAGTGATTGAATGTATTAATATATTAAAAATTTGAGTTGTTTCCTTAAATGATAATTATCTCACATAATAATAAAGAATGAGTGTTCGGAATCCAGTGGATGGTTTACAAATTCATAGGCAACTAATGTTTGAAACGACCTCCATGTTAGACAATTATTACATCAAGAAATATATAAATTACTATGTAATGGTTTGCGTTTTCTTTATATAATTTATAATATAGTTAGGCCCTACCACTTTATAAATTTGAAATAGATTGTAAAAAAATTTCCTATACAGTAGTATCGCAAACATGTTCTCTACACTACAGTCTTTAGTAAATCTGGATTTTGTTTTACATATTTCAGAAAAATAAATATGGCATTTCTATTAACTCAAAGTTAAATCGAGGACAATCGATAGGCCAGTAAATTACGGTTCTAAAAACAAAAAAAAACAAAAATTTTCATAGTTTTTGAGTGGTGGGCATTTTTTTTAAAATTAACATTATCACCTTTAGTTATGCAACACATATCTTTAAGACCAATTCTTCCCACACTTTGGTTAACAAGTCCGGAGTAATTTGAAGCAATAGCCTCTTCAATCCTGTGTCTCAACTCTGGCAAATCATTGGGTAGCTCCTAGGTCTCGGAAGGCCACTAATGAGATTTTTGTGTACCTTAATGAAAGGGGGTGGAGGGATGGACACTACCTGTGTCCACGTGGAAGTGGGGTTATCCCTTGGAATCCCGCAAGCTGACAAGCTTGGCTGTCCAGCCTCATAACAATTTATATATATGCATTTGCGATATTATTAATAAAATCCATTGAGTGTTTCCTATTTCTAAAATAATTTCACCCTAAAAATCCGTTAAACTTTTCCTCGTAAGTGCCAACATAGATAATGGTCATGAAAAATTATTAATAAAATATTTAGGGAGAAAATTGATTAATAAAAGTTTTTACTACAAGTTTTATTACGTAAAACGTTTTTCAATTTTTTATGACTGATGTTAATAAATTACTTTTAATATAGTAAAAAAAATATATATATATTTTTTTCTCAGTTTTGTAATTTACCGCTGTTCGGAAATCATGTTAAACAAAACTGTCTTATGAAATTCTTAAATTGCTAAATATATTATTAAAATTTCCCAATTTTCATGATAATTTAGAGGAGATAAATCTTGCCGTGTGTACCAGTATCCCTTGTGTATTCAAATTTTAATAATTTGTGTTTTTTCTCTCGAAGTTTTAAATTTCTTAATTTCGACATCCGAATGAGAAATGTGTTGATAACTAAATATTGTATTTGTTGGTATATTAATACATGAAGTATAATTGGGGAAGTGGTTTTCACAGCCACAGACGAGATGAAGAGTAATCAAAAATCATGAAATAATCACTCAATTTTATAGTATGGCTGTGAGTTATAGTTTAAAGTTTCTGGTTACATTTAGAAAGTTTCGTTGGCCTAGTTTTGCCTTGCATATGTCAGCACCAACTGAATCAAGTGTCAGTGAGTCAGAATAAGGATTTCTGAAACGCAATACACCAAATCTTTTTTAGAATATATAATCAACTTCCAACTTCACCACGAATATTGAACTTTAAAATTAATAATACCCTTACATATATGCACATTAGAGTTTGCTAAATGCAAATCCGTTGACATACTTTATTTGTGTTATGTTATTGGATTGATAAAAACCGTTAAAGCTTTGTTTATTGTTTGCAGTCAGTTAGCTATTATTTTGAAAATGAAACTTTATGGTGTTTTTTAACGTCAACTAGTACGAATGTTTCGTGGCTAGGTTTTACGATTACTGCGTAGGTTTGTAGAATGTGGTCACTAGATTCACCATAGATATTACATTTATAACTTACGTCATAAAGTAAAAAAGTTCAATTAAATAATATAATTTATTACTCATCGACTGATTAATATTAGGTCTAATTTACCGTCAATTTTCAATTCAGGCGTAAGTGGTCCTTTCTAGGATTCTCAGTGACTATGATCACTACCGCATTACTAACAAGTGGTGAGGGTCGTGGGTTGAATCCCAGCCCACGAAACGACTCGACTTCAAGAGCACCGATTCGCCAGTGAAGTGATTAGGAACCGTCATAGTTTTGGAAATCCCATAACTTCTCATTTCTATGCACAACTGTCAAACTTATAATCCTTCTTTTTCATTTAAAAAATTTGTTGGTCACATTTAAACAGTTTAAAAAAAATACCAAACCAACTTTTGCAAAAACTTTTTGTTACTTTAAAATGCAAAATAATAAATGTATGTGATACAATTCTTATTTAAATTTTCCTTTAACCTGCTTCTTTGTAAACAAAAAATCTATTTTAGTGTTTAAAAATGTAGTCATCCCATTTTTCAATTCTTCGGGGACTAAAATAACAAAACATTGCAGTACATTTAAAAGTGTGATAGCTTTATTTTTCCTCACCTCATCGATTGAAATGAAATCTAGTTTACATATTTTAACACTTCAGATTTATATTTGGGTAGGTAAAATATTTCTACTAGATTTTTTTACATTTTTGTTACTGTCGATTTCCATTACGCGAAGCAAATTCACTTAGCTTGAAAACGTATCTTCCAAAATGGGAGTTCTATTTTTGATATGGAGACGGTTGATAACCTATCATTCTCGAAATACCCTTTTCGATTTCACACTCTCTGATAGGCGGGATTACGCCGTGGGAAACGCGGCATTCGATATCGAGGGGAGGACTTATCCGAGGAATTATCCCTTTCCTTCCTTTCATCAGTTTCCCTATTCTTTCTTGCTCACCACGCACCTCACACCTTCCTCGGGACGAGCAAGTTCCACTGATTGTGCCTAGAGTCGCTTACTCCGCTCAAACATGGCGTCCTTTTGGTATGTAAACATCTTAGCTATCGGTTTTACGGCGTTTGGTAGAAATACAAATGTGCCAACCGCTAAAGCCCTCGGCTGCTGGTGGTCATGTGACAATTGCACATAAAAAAACAAATAATTTCCTGAACGGAACGGGAAAATGTAACCACGGTGCTGCCATCTGTGGCGGATGGCACGAACCATAGTAGTTCATCGAGACTAAGGGAAACGTTACCGTACTAACTTTTTGATGAATTTTAACAAGATAGGCAGTATTTTAATGAAATTTCTTGTCTAAAATCAGGTTCAAAAATGTGATTCAGTATTTTTTTTTACTTTTTTTTTTTTTTTTTTTGCTTTTATCGGAACCGTTCCATTATACAGTTTAGAATTTCGTTCTGCAAATCGAATGATTCAATAAGCAACGTAGCTTCTTCGGCATCGAATTCTAGTGTCGTGTGAGGAAACTTCGTGTGATTCGCGTCAAGAAATGTAGTTGTAAACACAATTTTCGTATATTAATCACGCTCGGCATTCTTTCAGAGAACTCTGCGTTAAATTTCGTGACCGAGTTTTTTTATTATAGGTTTATTTGCAACATTAGAACACAAGAATTGCCTCGTTATGGAAGTTAGAGGTTTAGACATCCCTGGCTAGCACTATAAGCCTAGCTCACAGTTTTTTTGTCTGACCGTATACCATTAACACATCGGCCATAATCTGTGAATGATCAAGTCTGCCGTGCTATTTCTTTTTTGTAAAAATCTGCCAACTCAGCAACGTACTCACTAACAGCCTCCACTGCGCTGATCTGATCGCCCAAAGCCAAACATCCGCTGTGCTGCACACCTGGCTGCTGGTTGCGGGTGCATCTGACTGAACTCGCAACATGTCGAGCCCGGCTCGTCGGCTGCTGAACGCCACTGCGCTGCGATCTCACGACCTCTCAGCCAGCGGAGAAGTCCTCTGAAGCCCGCACATTTTTCATTTGAGTGCTACGGTTTGCGCCTGTAACTATGCGGGGTTTCGTTCGCGGACACGTGTGCCTTAAACCAAAGTTACTTTTTTTTTACACTTCTTGCCATCCATTAAATTTATAACACACAATTAACGAACTTCCTGTAGATGACGACAACGCAGCTAAATAAAGTTTTTTTTGTTTGGCTTCTGGGTTGTAGACGCGTCGAAGGAGAAGATATCACCGACGTTTCGGTCGACGTTTCAGTCACCATCATCAGTGAGCAGTTACTTAATGAGGTTATTACAAGTTATTCTACCATTTGATACTGCCGCCTGAGAGGGGAGTGTTTCCCGATTGGCTGCAGCTGTGAGACAATCAGAGTCTTCCTTTCTCCTGGGTGGTCTTTTGGTTTGGCTAATCGGAGCTGGGATTCTGTGATCGGCTGGGAGTGATTGACCAGCCGATACTGCTGTTGGTGACGTCAACCGTCTTCGGTCCCCCGTTGGACTCCCTCGCGGATGTCGCGGCGTAACGGTCGGCTTCTTCGCTGCAGCCCCCGGCGTCGGCCCCACTCTCGCGATGATGTGAAACGAGAACACGCTCTTTGCAGTCACACAGTCCACCCTTACGGTAGTGGACCTGGCGGCTTGGCCACCTTCCAGGGATCGCTGGACGCGGACTGGTTCAGCGTCTTGCTTCCTGCCGACACGAGCCTGGACTCCTGCGACCTCCCAGCCTCTCCCTTGCACCACTACGGCCGTCCGAGACCTCCCAATGACTCCCCCAGCATAGGTGATGTGTCGAAACGGACGAATCTTTTGAGCGAACGGAAATCCGCGCTATTCGTTCGCGATGTAACGAGTCGACCCTTTGAGAGCCAATTTCTCGAAAGCTGAACACGAATCGGAAGAACACGGAACGGCGAAAGAACGAGACGACAACCGGCCACCCAGCTATACAGCTATACGTCTGGGATTTCAGCTATCCGAGCCTAGCAGATTACGAAAACCAGCGAGGCGCAAAGACGTAGCTAATACTCCAAAGGGTAAAAGTGTTATGATACTTGATAAGAGCCACATCCCGTAGAAGTACGAAAAGAACGAGAAGAATGAAAAGAACGAAAAGGAAGGAATCTTTTGAACGAATCAATACACGGAAATGATTCAAATGAATCGATTATACAGAAAGAACCGTTCTGCCCGTCACTGCTCAGCATGTCCAGACCCGCACACTCCCGCACTCATGTCTCATGGGTATGGCTCGCCTGGCAGGCCTCACCTCCAGTGCCGGATGTGCTTCTTAAAGGCATGAGATTTTTAATTACAGCTTAAATATATAATTTAAAATGTTCATATTTCTTAATTTAAGTTGGGCTGGCTGGCAGCCCAGCGGGAAACGACAAAAAGTCGCCCCAGAAACAACCAATGCCAACCAAACCAATGCGGACAGCAATCTCCAAGCCCCCAACCTCCCGCATGGTAGACTCTTTTCTACTCTGTCCAACTCTTCTTCCAGAACCATCCATCTGTTTCCCGTAAGCATCCTGCTTGATATTAATGCATGAAATTTTTGCATCCCGCATGTCAGAGCCCAGGGTTTTCCCTGTGTCTATGCAGGTTTTATCTGGGCCCAAGTTATATAGTTTTAGTCTAGTATAGTGTCAGTGAGGGGAGTTAGTCATGGCGCCAATAGCTGCCTTGGCTGGCCAATCCCCCTCCTAGCACATGATGAATGCTACCCCTCCTGCATGGCTAACACCCTGCATGCTTAGAGCGTATGGGCTTCGGCCTGAGACGCACTTAGTCTCCCTCCCTAACCCGGAACCTTCCCAAAAACACTTAGTTTTAGTTAGGTTAGGGGAAAAAAATCACTTCCGCAGCACTCGGCCGCCGCCAGAGCGCGCATGCGCCCTGTCCACCAGCTACAGCCGCGCGCAGCGACTGACGTCACTCAACTGGCGCGACTTTCAAACTGGTGCGCCCGTTTCGAACCCGCGATAGTGCGATCGGGCAATAGGCGTGCGGTTACGCGAATTGCTACACTGGTCTTTCGAGGTTGTCTCATCTCAGCGTGAGTGATATTTTCTTGAGGGGTGGAATCTTTCAAATATTTCTCGTCTGCGTATAATCTCGCCATCCAAAAACTGCGACGCCGCGTTGCAACGGCATTGGCTTCAGTAAAAAACCTGAAATTAAATAGTTTTGACTACCGTATACAAGTACGGCGTGCTTCAGGCAGTGGGAAGATTGCGCACTTGTGAAAATTTGATTTAAAAAAAAAGGTGTTCTTATTTGTATGTTAAAAATGACCCGATTATTTAGTCATTCGTGTAAATGTTACAGCCTTGAGGAATCATATAAATGATTCAGAAACATCCTGTAGTACAAAAACAAATTATTTAACATGTTCCCAAAAAAATTCTTCATAGGTTTCTGAAGTTTTACCTGTATAGTTTCCATTCCTCCACTTAGAAAACTACTTTTTTTTACTACAAGTAGCAATTCTGCCTTATCCCATAGAGAATTAAAAAAAAATTGATTACGTAATTATAAAAAAAATCATTTTAATATCTTTACTTTTTATCTAAGTTCATTAGATAATTTTAAGAATATTTTAGTGCATAAATTAATATATAGTGTGTATACATATCATTAAAACAATATGTTTAACTCACATACACATCAGAATTCAAAAAAATATATTCCCGTTTTTTTTATTTTCATGACCTGAATTACAGATATGAACAGTGATAAATACTTTGAAGAGCGACTTGGAGTTATTGATTGTATTTCATGAAAGAGGAACATATCTTATTGAAGACCGACATGTATCACGCAGATAAACGAATGAATTATTTTTTATATATTTTCCACACTTCAATAAAAATAAACGCGTACATCAAAACATGTAAGAGCTTAAACTTAAACACGATGATTTTTTTTATAAAATGAAATTAAAACCAAACTTTATTTAGTATTTTTGCTTTACGTAGTATTTATTTATGTGATAATTTAGAGATTTATCTCATTTCTGCTATTGTAGTTGTATATATATATAGGGGTAAATTATATGTTAAGTCAGAGGATTATGTTACATTTCTATTTTTTAAACAGAAAAAGTCTGTATGGTTTTCATTACGGTGTTTGGTGTAAGTTATTTTTTTGTGAATTGATTATTTAAAACGGGTGTAAATTATGAAAATATCACTATTTTCTGATATGATCAAGCATCGACCGTTAGTGTTCCTTCACCTTTTTATTCCCATCCCACAAAAAATTTAGAATATCTCATGAGATTTTCGTTTACTTTCACGCCTCAATTTTTCAATTTTTTTGAATTCAACCAAATAAATATACTTGTAAAAAAATTTCGTTTCCTAGATCCACAACATATTTCAACTTACTATGTTTAAAAATGTTGTCTTCTAGTTGTCCCTTATAATTTGAATGTATTTTTATCTGAAAACATTCAGCATGAAAATATTTTCCGGAGGCCGATTTTTCTTCTGGATCTAGAACTGTATTTAGTGGAAAATTTGTATTTTGTAGCGACATTTGCTCCCAACAAAAAAAAAATATTCTAGACCCTCTTTTTTTATATACCCCTAACATTATTTATTTCTTCGCTTTAGAAACATCCCTCGGCAGATTTTAGCTTGTTATTACTGCAACAACCTTAGTCCCGTGTAGCATTCCGCTCAACTATTCAACTGTCAATGGTGAGGATGTTACAGTGTCCCAGAAAACCTCTGCGCTCTATTTGGGCCACAATCCAAGGCCACCGATTAGGAGAAACTACTTTCATTTTTTCTCCCCGACTTCCATCAGAAAGTGTCTTCAGCAGGCGGTACCACTCACGAGGACCACTATATACATATTTATATAAATTAATAAAACTGTAAATGTTCGATCTTTAAAATCTTAAATTCCGAAAAATCTTCAGAGATTTCTTTTGAATTTTGACATAACGAAGCATTCGAATACTTGCGTGTTTCTGTATACCTATGTCACACATGCGACAGATAAAGAGACATATTAACATATAAATAGGTAAAAACATTAGTATGTAAATGTATTTCCGGCGCCAGAGTTCTGGGTGTGGAGCCGGAGCCGATAAATGCCATTCTGAATTGTGACGTAACGACAGCCATCTTGGCTGACCTTGAACATGAACTTTTATCGCGACCTCCAAATTTGCCAAAAATTGCCAAAATACTCCTCAAAATTGGCCAAAATTGGGCAAAATACGCCAAATTTTCCAGTTTTTAGGAAAATATTTCGTCAAAAAACTTAAAAATAAAAAAAAAATAAAAAAACGTAAAATTCCCGTTTTAAAAGAAATTTTCCCGTTTTAGTACTTAAAAATATCAACGACTTGAAAATTCTCCAACAGCTTAACTGCGAAATAACATGCTGAGCTAAGCCACCGAGGTCAAGACCCCGTCCATTAGGATGTCATGGTCGCCATATGGAATTATGACGTCACCGTTGCACTTGACGTTACGGCCGCCATCTTGAAAATCTATATTTGTATGCTAGAAAATCTGCGAAAATTTGAAATTAAATTTTTTTATCGATATAATTTTAATAAATATGCTGCGATTATGAAATTATTACGTCATTCCCGCCATCTTGAAAATTCGTAATTATTTAAATAAAAATTCAAGAAATATTTTTCAATTTAAAAAATTATTTAAATACAATTTCTATAAAATTTTAATTAAATCATTTTTACGTCATGGAGCTTGAGTCCTCGGTTCGAACCCGGCAAAGGCAAAAATAGAAATGGCAACGGAACGTTCCTCCACAACACTATTTTTCATCCTTTGCTCTAATACGTGGTCACATAAATTTTTTTTTCGCCAAATATTTAAAGTAATATTTAGATGGTTATTAATGAATTCCGACAAATTTGACACTAAGAAAGTGGTATTTATTGTTTTAATTTGAACCCCTGTTTTTAAATTTATGATTGGTTTCTTAAAAAAATATTTCAGATAAAGGTGTTAGATGAAGTTTAGGAGTTTTACGATAAATTATAATAAATTTGATACATTATGAATTAAAAATTGATTTTTGTTTTCTTTTTACATGCTTTATATAAGCTTCACCTGTATGTTTGTTTGTCTGTCCGTCTGTAACTCTTTCGACTATGAGTGAGTGACCCATTACTGTAAAATGTCCAACTAATTTCATTACGTTCGTTAGCCGAGCGGTCTAAGGCGCGCGACTTCTGTTACGTCAGTTTTCGGATTCAGCGATCATGGGTTCAACTCTCGGCCACGTGAAAAATAAAATTTTCTTTCTTTCCGGTAAATTCTAAGATTATATCCATACATCTAACTGTAAATGATTCGGAGAGACTTTACCATTTCTTTGTGACATTGCAACTCCAAATAGTTATCTCAGATGGTAATAGGTAGTGTCGGTAACTCATTTCCCTATGATAATTATACATAAATATAGTTTAAAAAACTAAAAAAAATGCTTTTAAAGAATATCAAACTAAAAAGTTAAAAATAAATATAGTTTAAAAAACTAAAAAAACATGCTTTTAAAGAATATGAAACTAAAAAGTTAAAAATAAATATAGTTTAAAAAACTAAAGAAACATGCTTTTAAAGATTATCAAACTAAAAAGTTAAAAATAATTTTTAAATTTAATTTATGACAATAGTATATAAGCAATACTAGTATAAATGAGAAAAAAGCATGGGGCGCTTAATATACAAAAAATATGGCACAAAGCGCCTCAAGCTTTTTTCTCATTTATACTAGTATTGCTTATATACTATTGTCATAAATTAAATTTAAAAATTATTTTTCACTTTTTAGTTTGATAATCTTTAAAAGCATGTTTCTTTAGTTTTTTAAACTATATTTATTTTTTCAACCTCGTTATTTCCAACACTTTCAGTAACGGTTTGTTACATATAATTTACCGTACACAAAAGTTTTCAACAATACTTTAAAGGTAAACAAAAATTAACATTAATTTGATAGCGTTGATTGTAGGGAAATGATATTTATTTTATTATTACAACCCCAGATTTTTTCAACCTCTTGCCGTAATGGTTTCTAATATCAAAAGTTTTAGATTCAAATTATAATATTTACAAACAATTTGGACAGATTTTATTACGTACCTACCAAAGGAGTTATATATTTTTTTAATTCCCCCCCCCCCCCCCATTTTTTTCATCATTTTTTCAACCCCTTGCAGTAATGGTTCGTCTAATTAAAAATTGTTTCAGACAAAAGTTTTCGATTAAATATATAAGATAAACACACAATTTGTACGAAATCGATGTTGTGCTACGAATGGAGTTAAGATTTATTTTGCACTCCACATCTTGATTTTTCAACCTCTTATAGTTATGGTTGGTTGTATGGAAAACCTATTCAGACAAAATATTTTGCTATTACTCCTACGAGTTATGATACGTTCAAACGGATGTAATATTTTCCATGCTATGTGAGTTACAGCTTTTTTTTCTGTTTTTTTTTTAATCCTCCTCAGATATTGCTCATTAACGAAGTCAATCGAGATTTCCCAATATTAAAGTTTATTTATCAGTTTGGAAGTGATTGGTGAAAAATTTCGGCAGTTGTTGTGTTCAGATAATTGTGTTATATATATATATATATATATATATATATATATATATAAAAATATTAACTTTTGATTTGACGATGGCTTTTGGTCTTATGGACCATGTAACTAAAAACTAAAAACTATATAAAAAAAATTCGGAAGTTGCATCATGGTAATGGCTACAATAAGTAGTATTTCTTTGAAATATACCTAAAACCGAATGAGCGTAAACGCAGTTAAATATTCTAAATAGTATTATAAATTTGGACATTTCCAATGATAGATCCTGGACTTCAAAACTCTTTATGAATAAATGTACCTATTGATAGTCGTGGTGATCTAATAGTTAAGCAGCATCAATATATAAAAGACTATTTCACTTTGTTATTTAACAGTGTCCACTGGTTTATGAATATTAAGCAGATTAAACATTATTTACCTCCTGCAATTACGATATGAGCTTTAAGAAGTGTTAACAATATCTTATTTAGTTATTTTTATTTATAACTTCCTATCAAAAACAATTGTTGATGAATAAAATTTATTTTTCTGTCATCCTGTGTTACAAGGTTGTTTGAGACACAAAATTAGTTGCTTCATTATCTTGACTATCAGTTGTTATAAATGAAAATGTAAATGTTCGTTCGTTCGAAATCTTAAATCTCCGAAATTTCTGTACTGATTGCTTTTAAATTTTTACACAACGTTGCTTTCTAATACGCGCGTGTTTTATTTAAATATGTCTCACCTGTGAAAGGTAAAAATATGGATAAAAATAAAGATAGGTAAAATAATTTATATAAATAAATCTTTGTGTGTTTGTCTTCTGTTTTGTAAAGATAAAGATATAGATAGGAAGACATAGACATGTATGAATAGAGTTCGAGAGATATATAAGGAGTTAGAGAGATAGAAATGGAGATATACAGATATGTAGAGATATATAGAGATATAGAGTGAGGGATATATATTTAGTGATATATAGATCTGAAGATATATAGAGATATAAGGTTGAAAGATAAATACTTAGAGATAGAGATATAGTTATATGGAGATATATGAGTAGATATATGTAGAAATATCTGGAGATATAGAGAGATTTTGATGTAAATAGAAAAATATAGAGATTTATATAGGAACATATATAGAGTGATGAGAAATTATTTGTATATGTTTACCTACTTCAAACAGATTACAAAACAATTGAAAGAGGCATAGAAATACTTGCCGAACATTAGCTAATATTTTATAAATTCAGTGTTGGTAACCATAACCTGCTAACAGTAAATTTTTGTTCATTAATGAATTTACCCCTTACAATATTTTAACACTGATACTATATAATTTTCTGTTTATTAGTTAAAATAATAAGTAAAACAAATTGTTTCTGTGTTTAGGTTATGACATAACTGTTTATGAAACTAAATCTTGTAAAACATTTTATTGAAACAATTTAATTTACTATTAAATAATTTAAACATGTCATCTTTTTTAAAGACTAGCTTTGTAATAGGTAAAATGCACGATAAGATAGCATGAATACACGCATTATTATTTGAAGGCACTTTATTACACTATCGGATATGATAGAATGTTTTCGTTGTAAAGTCTGTGATTTTCATTTTTTCCGTTTGGTCTTATCTACACCTTTATGCTTTTGAGGTTGCCTGGGGTGCTGTGGAACTTAAATACATTTCACGAATCTCTGGAAAACTAATCTTCTTACTCCAATTTGAAAACCACAAAATTGGGCAAAAGCCTAATAATGTGTCTTAGAAAAGCTGTAAGTAACGGAACATGCATTATGAACGGCAGACGAAAATGAAACAAAACGTTTTCAGTGCTTATCCAGAGAAAAGCCTTCATCCGAAGTTGTTCAGTGGTGTACAAAGTTGAGCAATCTGCAAACATGAGAAAAGCAAATGTTTGCATTGTTTATGTTATTAAAGTTATCGGTGTTATGATTGGTTTGACACAACTTTTAATGCCCTTAAATCCTATGCTTATCCCTCCTTTTTTTCATAAACTAATTCCACCAGCCTTTTTCACAACTTAATTCAAATATTCCATCCTTTTTGTACCTGCACAGCCCTGCTACATGTTACTAATTTAACCAACTGTTAATGCCTTAAACCAGTAGCCTTGAAATTTTCTTCTCTTTACCATCCTCAGAAACGTTTTTCCTCACTAACACTCGAGAGAATTTGTTAAACTTACGTACTTTCATTATTCGTCTACAATACCATTTTAAACTATTTTAACTAGTTTATTTCCGGAAATTTTTAATACATTTCATGTAAATTACAAAAATATGAAGCATGGGATATTATTATTTTTTTTAACTACTGTTATTTTGTCGAAGCACTGGTTTTAAATTTTATTTTAAAATTGACTTTTCCGTGACCAAAAAAAAGGGAACTTATTATTGCCCATTTGCGAAAAAAGAGGGTAGTTAAATTAAATTTTATTTTGTGTTATTTTTATATATTGTTACTGTGAATATAAAAACTAAGTCGTCTGAAGGATTAAAATAAAAATATCATTATAAACTTTTCAGTCTGCAGTTTTTTAAGAACTGAGAAGTAATAGTGTAAATATCCACATCAATAGACATCAAATTGAATCTCGTGTTCTAAAACCTTTTAGTGCTGTACGTGTAGATTTTATTATAATTTCCGCAAAAAATAATTATTTTCACTAAGCAAACGTTTCAGTTCAGCTCACAAAAATGCTTTTAATATTTGGACCGCAGGGTAAAAATTATAATGTATGTTTGTTGTTTTTAACTTGAAAGTAATGAAACATTCTCAGAAGAAATTTAGAAAAAATAATATTACTATTGAAATAAAATTTTTTGAATGCTTTAAAGAAGGCACATAGATGACATTTAGGTGTATATATCAATATTTTGTAAAAATACAGGGATACTTAATGCATTATTTATGTGGATTTTTGAACTTAAAACTCGTTCAAAATCTGCCACCTCTGCAATTAGATACAAAAATATTCTATATTCTGGAGGTTTCTAAGATAATCAGAGGCTTGCAAAACGATTAATACAAAATCAATTCCTCGAAACCAAATGGTTTCTTTTTAAGCTAGTTTTGTATAATCATGTGTTTAAAATATTACATACAAATATTTAATTAATATTTTATTCTGTGCAGAAAAAATATGTTTATAGGGCCAACTACCCTTGTCACTAAGGTTTCCTTAATGCTTTGGAAATACGTTTGTCTTTACAAAAACTATTGAACATTCTGTTCTATTTTAGATTAGCATTTAGGAAACTATTTACTAAGAATATATTATTTTAAATATTATTCGTATCTTAAATCTATTGGTGTGATATTCAAAGTCTTTATTATAAGTGTTGCTAATTAAATATAGGTTAACGATAGTCATGTTTTTTTTAAGTTAGGTGTACATATTTTTATATCATTATTTTGTGTTTGTTTATTAAGATTGACTGCTCAAAATAAAAGCATTAAAATAAAGCCTATTAATTCTTGTTTAAAACCGGCTTTTTGGCTAAAATGTTATTGGTTAAAATTAAAATAAGTAAATAAAGCAGTGACGTGTGTGCTATGTTATTAGCTTTAAGGACATGTCGCCTAAGGTTTTTTTTTGTTTTATAAACTATTTTATTTACAGGAAGTAGATAACACATGATATAAGTCTAGAAATACAATAACATTAGTAGTAAATAAATAAGCACTACACATACACACAGCTGCAATGCCAGACGCCTTTTCCATTCTCTCTTCTTGCAGTACATGACCCGAATAAAAATACAAGTGATACCATAGTACACAGGATTGCAATTCACGATAAAATATACATAACAGCATGCGGGTAATTAGACCAAAAAAACACAAAAAGTCACCCAAGAGTCCTCTATGACTTCTTCGAGTCCGCTCTGATTTCTTCCAACTCAAGCTGATTGTCCTGGCAATGCCACGAAGAGCCAGATTTCTGCATATCAGTTTTCACTGAATACGTTATCTCCGAGGAAGAATCCACAAACTTTCTCGATAACCGCATCCGGGCCGATGGAAATCTTACACGCTCCAACTAATCGAGGCGTCGACGCGCGCTTTCTCAGCTAACGTTCGGGGAAAGTATTCGTCCCGATGGTCCCATCGGCTGCCGCACGTCCCCGCCCGAAATCGACCAACACGCGGTAATTTCCCTCAAGTGACCGGGTTTCCACACCCGCCCGATCAGGTTCTTTTTGAGTGCGTTGCCTGCAGGCGAATTGAGTGCCGCCGAATATCACTCGTGATGCCTTTAAAGCATTTTACGATACTCTACCGCCGGTGACTGGCACGTCTTTTTGACGTACGATTTATTTTCCTAACCTAACTTAAAGCTATGAGTGTGCAGGAAGAGTCTGGGTAGGGAAGACTCTAAGTGCGTCTCAGGCCGAAGCCTATACGCTCTTACCATGCATGTTTTTAGCCATGCAGGAGAGGTAGCATGCATCATGTGCTAGGAGGGGATTGGCCAGCCATGGCAGCGATTGGCGTTATGACTAAACTCCCCTGACTGACTATTCTAGACTAAAACTAGATAAGTTGGGCCCAGGTAAAACCTGCATAGACACAGGGAAAACCCTGGGCGCTTTCATGCGTGTCGGTTGGTTAAGGGAAACAGAAGGATGGATCTGGATGAAGAGTAGGAAATAGTCTACCATGCAAGGGTAAGGAACTTGTACATTGCTGTCCGCATTTCCATTTTGTGGCACTGGTTGGTTTGGTGGCGACTTTCGTCGTGTCCCGTCAGGCTGCCAGCCAAACTAAACTAAATTAAGAAAGGGAAAATTATTTGTACGCCTGAAAAATTAAATATATAAATAAACATTAAAAACAAACATGAAAATATGTTTGTATTCGGTAAATTTACTTTATTAATTTAGTATTTTCGTCGCGAGCTGGTGCATCGGGCCTACGCTCAGGAGTGGATAGAGCTTAAGGTGCTCTGGTTTCCCTTCAAACGCACAAATCTTTCGCCTTTGACGTGCGAATATCTTAGCTCTAAGTATACGGCATTTTGAAGTAGTAATTACGTGAAAATGAAACGTAAGTCGATGAACGGAAATGTGACACATCGATGGCGGACCCACGTGAAGCAACACAAACCCGTGTATGGTCATTTTCCTAAACATTATGGTACATACCAAACGTATTTGTGTGCCAAATTTAACTTTATGATAGTAAAACTACCCCGGATTATATTTGGTAAACTAAACAAGACATAGTAAAAAGTAATTTCAAGTTTTAAAATTCTTAGTTAAACTGGCATTACAAGGATATTAAATATTCACCTTCTAAATTCCCAATTCACATATTAGCACACCGGTAGAGCGCTGTTAATCTCAAGGGACGTATTTTAATTCTCGTCACTGGAACGTTTTACTTTTTTTTTAGCAAGAAAATATTATATTAAATAATAATAACGTTTAATCAGCTCGATAAGGTCCTGGTTTTTTTGAAGGAAGTATTTACAAATTGATCTCAGTCGTTTAGGCAAAACCAAATATACAAATATATATTCAGTGTTAAAATGTGTGTTTTAAAATGTTTCAGGTTAATATTTTATTTATGTCATAGAAGTGTAACTTCTAATGTGGCAAACAATTTGTAGTTTTAAAGCTTTATTAAATTTTAAAAATGGACGAAATTAAAAAAAAAAATTGGTTGTCTGTAAAGTCGGTTTACGGACGATAGTTTAACGTGACAACGTCATAACAAAACATTGGTGAAATGATTTTATACTTTTATGAATAAAATTGAATCATTTTTATTTTAATAATTAAAGAACAAATACTTGAAATTGTACTAGTAAATAAATTTTTAAAATGAAAGAATAATTAACCTTTATTGCCGAAATTGTTGTTGTAATAAGCAATGAAAACCATTTTAACATTTCACTTCACTTTATAAACAGTCGAGTGGAAGAGAGATAGATGCGGCACAAGCGTACAATGAGCGTAACGGGACACAGCGTAACGGAACAATGTGCGTAACAAGACACAGCGTAATGGAACGTGCGTGCAGCCGGCGTTCATCGATTTATTAGACGTTGTCACGTCAAAAAATTCCACGTAGAAAATAGGGTCTAAAGCCAGGTTGTACGATATTAAAGTATTTTTCGCTTTCGTCGGAGCCGTTTCTAATATTTTAATATTTCCATTTGGTTCGTGCTACCATCTGCGGGTGATGGTGGCAAGCAACGTTTACAATTCAGGCACCGAATTCTAGCGGTGGGCGCTGCAAGGAAGTGTGTGATTCGCGTCTAAAAATTTTGGAATGTACGTGAAAAGAGAATATATTATTAATCAGTATAGTATTCACGCTCAGTATTATTTTAAAGAATTCGACTTTAATTTTCGTATCCGAGTTTAGCATTATAAGTTTATTTGCAACATGGACAACATGAGAATACATGTGTTTGCTCGTTAAAGAGGTAAGATGTTTACACTTCACATTTTTTTTGTCGGCTGCCCGACTTACTCTCTCGCCAGGATTAAATAAATGAAGCTCTCTGCAATGTATTATACGGAATGCCTCTAGTGTATACTGAGTGAGTATTACCAAGAAAATATACCAACCTAACACAAACGCTGCCAGTGCTAAAACGTAAATATATTTTTATCGTACTCATGGAACATTGCACTCAGTATTTACATACTGAAAGCGGATGAAGTAGGCTTAAAATTTTCCATTGCTACGCAAACTTTTAATGATGATTTCATATAGAGCAAAATTACTAGTTTTTGTGACAAATTACAACTATTTATTTTTCCTTGTGCAATTCCATTTTTTTCCAGAGATACTATAGGTTTATACAAAAGTGGGCTGAATGGTTTTTCTAAAAATGCAAGTTGGTTAGTGGTGTTACGTTAATGCAATCCCAGCTCAAATCTTCTCCTTTATCAGTCTCTAGTGAACTCAAAGTCAACGATATGTTTAAAGCGCAATTCCAGTCATTTAAATTCACTTCCGATGTGTTCCAGAACCCACCGTGTACGAGAAGTTAAAACCTTAGGTCTCCTGCCTTACCATCACATATGATGACCTGTTCTGCCAT
Source organism: Bacillus rossius redtenbacheri (assembly GCF_032445375.1). NCBI lineage: Eukaryota > Metazoa > Arthropoda > Insecta > Phasmatodea > Bacillidae > Bacillus > Bacillus rossius. Next base: position 39,684,368 of record NC_086330.1, on the reverse strand, counting down.
TCTGCCTCTTTGCTCTGCAATCCAATCTCTTAACCCAATGTTGCCAGTCCTTTACCCTCACTTGCACTGTGTTCCTTGACCGCTATGGTCAAGATGTTAAAACCTAGTTTCATCACCACTGACATTTCCAAAGGACCTTCCATACACTAGACGCTAAATAACGATTCCATTCTTTTACACTCACTTTGCGATGTGCTCTTTAACTGTTTCGATCGTGATGTTAAACTCTAGTTCCACTATTTATGAGTAGAGATAAGATATAATTTTTAAAAATATTTTAATACAATTTTGTTTTTTAAAAGAAGAGATTTCGGTGTTAATTTTTATTAATCCGTATATTCATAAAGATAGAACTATTTTCGAGAAAAATGGGACACTTACTTGTTCAATGATACTTTACCAAAACAGTGTAATTTTTACTTACATATGGTGCACTTTTACAATATAATTAGTAACTAGAATGTCAAAATACTGGAAACAAAACAAATAAATAAAAAAATGTTTATGAGTTTGATAAATGAAACAATGACATAATCTAAATATTAGTTACTAATAACATTTGCAATATAAAGCAAGAATATTGGTACTAAGTCTGGTACTTAACTTTTTCGTACTGACTCCATGCTAAATAATTTACATTTATTGAATTTAATATTTTTAAGTATTGAGTTTTATTATCTGAGTTGAGATTTGAATATTTATATATTTGTTGCATTTCGGTGTTACATGGTATATTTATATGCTTCTCGGTGTTATTTAGGGTTTATCGCAATTCACGGTATAATATTAGATGTCCGAGGGCCTTCCACTGCCTAGTCCAGTCTCGCGCCCTCGCTTGCACTGTGCTCCTTGAGATCCATCGTACGATTAGGTGAGGCAGCGCGCTGGTTGTCGTGTTGCAGCACCCGCCCAAGTACGAGTGCGCTGTTTGTCGTGTTGCAGCACCCGCCCAAGTACGAGCGCGCTGTTTGTCGTGTTCCAGCACCCGCCCAAGTACGAGCGCGCTGTTTGTCGTGTTGCAGCACCCGCCCAAGTACGAGCGCGCTGTTTGTCGTGTTGCAGCACCCGCCCAAGTAAGAGTGCGCTGTTTGTCGTGTTGCAGCACCCGCCCAAGTACGAGCGCGCTGTTTGTCGTGTTCCAGCACCCGCCCAAGTACGAGTGCGCTGTTTGTCGTGTTGCAGCACCCGCCCAAGTACGAGCGCGCTGTTTGTCGTGTTCCAGCACCCGCCCAAGTACGAGCGCGCTGTTTGTCGTGTTGCAGCACCCGCCCAAGTACGAGCGCGCTGTTTGTCGTGTTGCAGCACCCGCCCAAGTACGAGCGCGCTGTTTGTCGTGTTCCAGCACCCGCCCAAGTACGAGCGCGCTGTTTGTCGTGTTCCAGCACCCGCCCGAGTACGAGTGCGCTCTTTGTCGTGTTGCAGCACCCGCCCAAGTACGAGCGCGCTGTTTGTCGTGTTCCAGCACCCGCCCGAGTACGAGTGCGCTCTTTGTCGTGTTGCAGCACCCGCCCAAGTACGAGCGCGCTGTTTGTCGTGTTCCAGCACCCGCCCAAGTACGAGTGCGCTCTTTGTCGTGTTGCAGCACCCGCCCAAGTACGAGTGCGCTCTTTGTCGTGTTGCAGCACCCGCCCAAGTACGAGTACAGCTACGACGTGAAGGACGGCGCCGGCGGCTCGCAGGGCCACGTGGAGAGCCGCGACGGGGAGTTCGCCGCGGGCACGTACTACGCGGCCATCCCGGACGCCGGCCAGACGGTGCGCTACTTCGTCGACGACTGGGGGTACCACCCGCTGGTCAGCTACGCCAGCAGCTCCCCGCACGGCTCCAGCAGGGCCCAGTTCGCCCTCGGCGAGCGGGCGGTCGCAGCCCTCCGCGGCGCGCCAGGGGTGAGCTTTACAGTACCTGCTTCTGACACTTGCCGAACATCAGCTAGTATTTAAGCGACGAGAGTACCTGCTTCTGACACTTGCCGAACATCAGCTAGTCTTAATATATAGGCCTATAAATCCAGTGTCCTGATGTTTGTTTCCAGTGAACTCTTTACCAAGTCAACAGGTTTCGTTGAAAATTGGCATTTATGTGTAATTTTTTCCTACTTGAGAGATAGGATAGTTTTTATTTCGATTAATGGTCTTAATAATTTATAATTAATAATTAACTGATTATCAATGCTGATTGGTGTTTAAGCCCCGGAAACACTGGGTAGGTACTTCGTCTATTGTTGTATTAAGTTTTTGTCAAAATTAATTAATTTTAATTTTATTTCACTTATTATAACTGTAAATGAGAGATTTGGTCTCAATTTCCCCCCCATTAATACAACTTTGCGAAGCCGGTTCGGGCAGCTAGTGTTTAATAAATTCAATGTTGGTAACCATAACCTGCTAACAGTAAATTTTTTGTTCATTAATGAACCTATCCCTTACAATATTTTAACACTAATACTATATAATTTTCTGTTTATTAGTTAAAATAGTAAGTAAAAGGTTTTGTTTCTATGTTATGCACACACACACACAAGTACAAACGGGTGATAACAATATCTTTAAGTTATCTCAAAAGAAAAATCTATCAGTGGCAGCAAAAAAAAATTATCGTACCAAAAAAGCCGCGTAGTCTACACCACAAAACCGTTCCATCATCAAAGCATAACCATTTTAATGGAAAAACAAAATTTATCTGGTCCTAACAAGAATCTTATTGGACACATGCAATGTTATTTTACTATCTCAGAGAAACCAAAAATCCCACGTCAACACAAAATAAAATTACTTCGTTGCCACCAAAAAATATAAAGCTGTTTATTTTTTGTTAGTAAATCAATAGACTTTTCTTTTTTTTAGCTCTGCCTAAGAACTACTTCAAGTAATCTGCACCACACTTTGAACTTGTACTGTCAAGAGCCTAGTGAACTGGGGCCTATTCCACTTAAAGTCAAAGGTACAAGTTGGGAAACACAAAACAAATAAGAGTTCTACAAATGCACAAGTAAACACTTGTAAATTCCAGTGAACATGTACAAGTTACAAGTTTTTTTTTCGACAATGGCACGCACATGTTTGGAAGAAAAGCACAAGTGTGTATAATTATACTTGTAAAATGTAATCACAACTCTTCAGGTATGTGTGTGTTGAGTAGTTAATTCTTTTATGGTTATCAGTTACTTGAATAATATTTAATTTTTGGGATTTAATTTGTGATTAATACCCTGTAATAATTTATCAAGTAATTAGACGAAGCGTGAATAGAACACCTGTTAATTTTTAATTTAAAAGTATTGTTAAGTTTAATGAAGTATTTTCAATTAATGCGGTTAATATTGAATCATTGCAAGTGATGTAGTAACAAAAATCATCGTAGCAAGAAAAAAAAAATCTTTACCAACAAAACTGAAGCTGTGTGTAACTCTCCGTTGGCTGGGAAATGGTGTATAGTACCATTCTCTCACCTATATGAATGGTTGGATTAGTTAGATTAAAATTTTGATGTTTAAAAGTAAATTATATTTTACATTTCAAAATGCCCTTTAGAAATAATCCATCTTCTTACTTTGAATAGTAAGTTGTAATTTTAGTGAATGTTATGTACAGGAGTAAAAGAGTACGTTAAAAATATAATCACCCATAAACTTTACAGTAATGTAACAGTGTGGTTTTTCTTCATTATTTTGCCACAATGTGTCTCTCTTTGCCTGCGGGGATCAATACAATGCCACGAGTCCTCTCGTTGATTGCTAACCAAACTTTTAATTTATCTTGCTTTGTGCTTTTTTCAGAGGAGGCTTCTTGCCCCTTGTATTATTTTTAATTGACCACTTGCTCGTAGACTCAAAGATATTTCTAACAAACCAACTAAAAATAGTAACAAATGTATTCCCAACACACACCACGTTCGGGTTATGGCAACAAAAACAGATGCAAATGTTGCTTACTTGTACAGTTGTACTTTAATTTGTTCTTTCAATGATTCATGTAATTAAGAATTTTGATTAAATACTTTTTCTTTGGACACGTGGCTTTGCAGTTTTGTACTGTTTGTCATGGAAAAAATTCCGGAATGCATAATAAGGAATTAAAAAGAAAACACTAACCCACAGAGAACTATCCTAAATCAGCTGCTATCGAACAGATGGACCCAACGATGAAACTATTCTGGACAACACAACTACGACAGCACAGACGAACACAGAAGGTTTCCTATAACGTACATTTATTCTAGCGCTCGTAACTATTCTTTGTATAACAAGTTTAACCTGTCACGTGTTCGTACGGGGCCTTGTACTTTTAGATTTGTAACTTTTACTTTTGTGGAGTATGCCTCTGAAGGCATGCGTCTAACTGTGCAAAAGTATAACATTGTTGAAAGTGTAAATATTTAATTACAACACTAATTTTTTTTCTAACGTACGTGAAAGAAAATAAACCACTGTTAGGAGCCACCATTTTTAAAATGCAATTTTAATAAACGTTAGGTTGAGAATATTTCGATAATGCTCCAAACTTTAGTGTGGAGTGTGATCACAATTTTTCATTTCCAGTTTTATAAAATTTATGTTCAAAGATTTATTTAAATAAAGATTTAAAAAATTTTAAGGGACTGAACTTTTGTTTTGATATTCAGTTTATTTGGAATAAATGGAAAGCGATAACGAAAGCAAAAATTTTTATATGACTTGTTTTTAGATGAATAATAATAGAATGTTAAATAAATTTTTTTATTTATTTTTAAAATATTTGTCCCACACAATACTTTTATTAGAATATTTAATTTTAATTAATAAGTCCTGCCTACTTCAATTTTACGAACAGTTGATGTTTAATTTATAATATACTATACCTCTAAAATTATTCTTTTTTATATTAATGTATCTTTTGATTGTGTACTTTTTAAAATAAAGTTTTATTTTTATTTTAATACTAAAGTTTTAGAAAAAAATTTTTTTATTTTATTTAGAGGGATATTTTTTCAACTTATTGAAGTTCATTGAAGCCACAGCATTGGTACAATTGTGAATGTAGACTTACCCTTGTACACAATAACATGGGATAAATTATGCAAATGAGTGATTTGACTAGTTGTTTATGAGTAGGTTGTAAGTAGCTAAATCATTTTAATGAATATTTAAAAAAAATTATCAGGTGAACATTATTTATATAAGCTCATCGTTGCTATTAGATAACACTGATATCAGCTTCGAAGTAGTTATGGATTGAGAAGCGGAGACTGGCGTGGTGTTGTTCCAGGCCCTGGTCGGCGATCTGAAGCTGGGGGCGGCTCCCAGGGTCGTCCAGGCGGCCGCTCCGCCGCCGGGTCGCCTGCTCGTCGCCCAGGCTCCCCAGCTGGTGGGGGCGCCCGCCGCCCAGGTCAGCAGCCTCCAGCAGGCGGTCCCGCTGTACCTGCCGGGGGCGTCGTACGCCGGCGCGCAGCGCGGGGCGGCAGCGGTGGGACAAGGCCTGGCGTACCAGCAGGCCGCTGCCAACCTGGCCGCCGCGGCGGGGCGGAACCTCGAGTTCACGTCGTACCTGGCCGACACCAACGCCGCCCTGCCGTTCGGGGCGAGGACCGACGGCTCCGTTCAGCTGGCGCAAGGTGCTGCCGGCAGCTCGGTCGGCGGCGACAATCTGGTCGTCGTCACGCAACAGCCCCCGGTGCTGTCCACCTACACCTCCCTGAGGCCCGTGGTCGTGACCGCAGCGCCGTCCGTCGTGGCTCAGACGGCCTCCGCCTCGTTCGTCTCGACGTCGGGCGGGTCGGCGGTGACCACGTCTCTGGGCGGGACCGTTTACTCCACCGAGAGACCCGTCTTGGTCTCTTCCGCGGCCAGCTTCTCGAGCCTGGCGCCTTCGTCGACTCCGGCCACCGTCATCGTGACTCCTCCGCCGAAGCTTCTCTCGCCACCTCTGCGCGGCAGCTACTCTCAGCAGCCAATAGTCGTGCCGGACAACTTTGAACGCGTGCCACAAGTCGTGGAAGAAAACAACGAGAAAAACGTCCGATACTCCTCTGGCGGTGGGCAGGTTCTCTATCAACAAACGGTCAGCCACGTTCAATCGAACTTGAACGCGAACCAAGAGAACCTCGTTGTAGCCGGCGGCGTGGACAACAGGCTGCAGCACAAAACTTTCGCGGAGACCATCCCTTTCAACACTTACGCCGCAAATTACAACCAACAGTTTTACGAAGCCGCCGGACAATTCAACAACGGACAATATCTCCAAAACAACGCGCCTTGCGATCCCAAAATTGTCCACGTTGAAAAGGAAGTTCCTGTGCCGATCACGGTGGAGAAGCCTATAGTGATCGAAAAAACCCATTTTGTCGAGGTCGAAAAACCAGTCACAGTAGAATCCACCAGGTACATAGAGGTTGAAAAGCCAGTTCACTTCGAAAGCACGAAGCTCGTGGCGGTGGACAGGCCGGTTCCGGTGCCGCACCCCGTGCCCGTTGAAGTCACGAAGCTCGTGCCGGTCGACAGGCCGTATCCGTACCCGCAGCCGTACGCCGTTCCGCAGCCGTACCCGTACCCGTACCCTGTCCCGCAAGCGGTGAGGGTGCCAGTCCCACACCTCGTGCCGTACCCGCAGGCGGTTCCCGTGCCGTACAAGGAGTACAACCCCGTGTACTTCCACAGCAAGCAAACCGCCAAGACCGTCAGCTCCTACAGGAAGGACATCAGCTACGGATCACGCCTGAAGGGCAGTGTGGTGTACGTGGACCAGCTTCCCCCGAGACCCAGACGGCCTTCGGGATATCGCTCCGGCAAGAACAGGAACCTCAACGCATCCAGGTACAGGCCGCATCCCAAGAAGCTCTGCATCGAGTACGGAGGGTTCAAGCCGCCGATAGTTCCGTCCGAACAGATCGACGAAGACCTGGAGTCCCACGAAAGTGACTGAAACGATACCGTTACCCTCGAAGACTAACAAAGTGTGATATTTTACAGTTACTCACATGGGAATTTTTTTGTACAAAAATATTGTTTTTACTATTGTAACAGTTATAAAGAGTTCTCATGAACATTTACAACTATGAACTTATTATAAGCTATACAAAAGAGACTATGTGGTGCGCTGTTAAACATAACTTGGAGGCAATATTGCGTCTTGTACAAAAGTTTAAAGTACAAAGGTACTTTTATGGTATAGATATTAAGCGTAGTTTATTCAAAAGAAATTATCTTAATATCCAGTTATAATCTTAGACATGTTACCATTAAATTGTATATTGATGGATTTATCATCGTTAAAAAAGTTGATATAAATAGCACGAAAAATAAAATTCTAATGAATGCTTCTTCAAATCATTTGAAGAGAATAAATTACTATAAGCGCAAAATCAGGCAATTTTACTGATTAAGATTTTGTATTAGAAATTTGTTGAGATATTAATGTAATTTCTCAATTTTCTTCTTACATATTCAAATGGAAGATGTGTACAGGTATATATGTGATATTATTATATTTTTTAATGTTTATGTTGATAATCAAAAGGGGGAAAAACCTGATAGCTTTAAACTTGTTTTTGTGTTTGTAATGATTACTTTATATAAATAAAAATGTTTAAAAAACAATTTTATTGGAAAACAATGTTCATAAATGACTACATATATATGTGTCCAGCTCCGCCACACACTATAAATGCCATTTAAGTAGCTGGTATCATCCAAACTCCATACGTTTTAGTAAAATAATAGCACAACATCAAACTCTAAGTATGCAAACTGACTGATGTATTGAATAAGTAGTAAGGAAGCTGCAAGAAAAATAGCTAAACCACATCATTGATGATTTAATTAAAAACATAAATGCCTGAATGATTCAATATTACTCTAGGTCGTTTTTTGATTACCCTTTTTCTAAAACCTATCGTATTGTTTACACTGTATTAAAAACACAATATATATCATAACATTAAAAAATATCGGTTTATATAACGTATTTTATTCCTAATAATATGTTATTAGTTTGTGTATAATAAAAAAACTGATAGAACAATGCTAAATCCACAAAACCACACTGGTTTATTTTATTTTGGATCACTTCAAAAATATAATAGATTCTCAGAAATTTCGTTGCGATGTTTGGTATTACTTGAATCAATAATGATTTGTAATTTTAATAGCTTTACCATACTTAAAGTAATATAGTCCAAATGGAAAATTAGGTAAAATGTATTAACAAAAACAAAAAAAAATTATAGGCTAATATTTCAAAACATAAAACTAGCACAAAATGTAGCCAATAAATAATATCGAACACCACAACTGTCTGTAAAACTAATTATAACAAATAATTTTATATACTAGCTAATAAAACGCGGCTTCGCTCGTGCAATTTCGGGGTATTGATGATAGTTTTTACCATTGTTTGAAAAGTATGTGTACTAAATTGTTTGTACTTAAGAAATATTCATTAAATTTTCAGGCGTATATAAAATTTAATTCATAAAAAATATATATACTTTTAACAAAGATATTTTATAACGTGGTTATGAGTTAAAATTTCTAATTTTTCGTATGAATAATGTATCTGATTTTTATAACTCTCGTTTTAGATTGTTGGAGGATTTATTTTAGATTGATAATATTACAACTCTATTTCATTTTATCAGGTAGCCAATTTTTAAAAAAAGTAAAACATACGCCTATTTAATTTTAATTAAGTTTATGCATATATCTAAAACTATACTTGAATTTTTTTGTAGCTTTGATTAAAATAAATAAAAAATATTCACTTTATCACGGATACCTACATTAAGACTTCTAAATCAAGCGCATCTTTCTTTGAAATGTAGAGTACAATAATGAAACTTATTTTCCAGCGTTTCAGTAAATTATTAGTTATGCTAAGTATTACTTAAAAAAATATCCCAAATTTATCACCCCTCTCTTCTTTCCCACAAGGATGCCTATGCAAAAATTCAAAGTAACTATTTAGTAAATATGGCAGTATCCGTTAAAAAAATTAAAAACCAAATTCATCTTGTTCTTTTTTTACAGTATATATAAAACCCAAATAATTTTAATAACTAACATTCATATTTTATTGAAATTAATCTTGCCAATACTGATTTAGTGGATGTAATTTTTTTTTCTAAAATAATATTTATATATAATACAACTTAAGAAGTAAAATTTCAAAGAACGTTTAATGAAAGACGATATTTCAAGGCATGTTTACTAATTATTGCCAAAATTTTAAATATAGTTCGATACAATTATAAGATATTATTTTTTAATGTAGAAAACAAGTTTACAATACTTCACACTTAGAGAAGTAGCATTTCTACAAGTAGTAAAAAAAGAGTTGGTAGATTTTAAATATATATCAATCATACGCATAAGTAACATACTGCTAGATTAGCTTCAAAGTTATGAATTTTTAATTATTATAAAACTGACCGCCTTTTTAACCCTTTTTGCGGTTGAATATAGAAAAAAATTATAATGATGAAAATGTACATTAATTTTGCTCAGTTTATTACCTCCAGCTTAATTTGTTTAGATATATGCTTTATCAATTTTATAAATATTGTACCCCCGTTTCACTGTCTTTGGTTTAGAATTTCGAAAAATGCTCAATAATTTACCCTACATAATATTTTTTTTAAGTAATTAATGCTTATTTGCCTACAGCCAGCTTTATTTGTTATAAAAATATGATTTTTTTAATGATAAAACCAAACTTATCCCCTTTTCCCCCTTTCTAATATCTAATCCTGAAAAAAAATTAAACATCTAAACAATTTATGAGTATTGTTCTTTTTTAATTCCTTATCCTTGGATTAAGTTGGTTCGGAAGTAGGCCTATGCATTTTTCATTAAACTAAAACTAACCTCTTTTAAATCTCTTAGGGGCGGAACCTCGCAAAGTGATAAAGTGATGTGTGGTTTACTGTTTTTATTACTCTTACCAAATAATATATTTCGTATTTAATTAATTTCTGAGACAAGATTTCTTAAAAATATCAAAATTTTTGTTTCTTCCCCTAAAAAACTTATGTCTATTAATTAAAAAAAAATTCCAAAGTCGAACTCCACAAGCACTAAGTTATTTCTTAGTTTTACCTCTAGTTTTCATTGATTTCGGAAATGTTGATTTTGGTTTTAAAACCATCCATACCCCTTTTACATCCATTAGCATTAACATTTCTCTAAATAGTAAATAGTGGTTGGGTAGTTTACGAATGATTATAATTGGGACTAAATGTATATTCTTGTGCCCTATTTAAATTCGTAAATATATAATAGATTAGTTCAAACTATACTTTAACTTCGAGGGTTTTTTCTTGCGAATTGGCAAATTTTTATTTGGTAGATTTTGTATATCTATTTTTGGTACTAAATATATTTTCAAATGCTTCATTATATTCGGAGATATAATTACTTATCTTAAAACAATATTTAACATTTTTTTTTTTACTCTAAGGAATTTTATTTTGCAAAATGGAACAACTATAGTTTGTAGATTTTATATATTTATTGGTATCTTATATCTATTATTATGCTTGATTAGATAAGGACATAACATATTTTATATTAAGACATTATTTACCCATTTTAATTAATAAGGGGTCTTTTTCGCAAAAATGTAAATCTGTTGTTCGTAGATTCGGTATATTTGTTATAGGTTCTTAATATACTTTCTATGGCTGATTAGATTACGAAATATAATTATTTATCTTTAAACCATATTACCTTTTTTTCACATCCTTGGAGGTGGAATTATTTGATTAATTTAATTAATGACCTGGTTTTTACGTTAGCCATACTATACTTATACAAAAGGTTCATCAAAATCCGTAAGTATTTTTCGAGTGCTGCTCAAACAAATAAACAAACAAATAGGCAAACAGAATTTATATATATATATATGTATATATATATATATATATATATATATATATATATATATAATGCTAGTGGTCATTTACAATTTATTTTTTATTTCATTCACTGTACTTCGAGCGGTTTTATTATTAGTATATGTGTTTGTAGACATTTCCAAAAAATTTATTTTAAATTGTATTCATTGTACAATAATGCTAATTCAAACAGTTTTATTATAAGTATAGATGTCAGTAGCCATTTCCAGTAGTTACTTTCTTAATTTTCATCCTTGTACAGACATTTTACCTCTAACAGTTTTATTAGTGTATATATATATATATATATATATATATATGTATATGCGTATATATATATATATATATATATATAGTAAGATGTGAAACACAGAAAACCAAACTTAAGTAATTTGACGTATAAAAATTGTTTCGACTTAAAAAAAAAGTTCTGGTTTGTGGGAAAATAAATTGAAATTAGTGTTCAAAAATTTTGCAATCTAAGAATATTTTTTTTCTGTTTACTCAAAACAATTTGAATTATGTGACACCACCTATTTTAAGGAAAAGTTTCTATGATTTTGTACACTTATAGTAAATAAATCAAACCACTAATTGTTGTATAAGTCAATCATGTTATGCGTTAATAAATTTAGTTTTATATATAGTAGGGTAACAAGAAATAAGTTGATAATTATGACAAATTTTATAATGTTATATTGCATATTTTTTTACATTCAAAGGTATACAACCTACATTTTCGTTCAGCGGCTATAATAGTTATTAGAATAAAACAATACACACAGTGAGTCATGACCAGTTACACCAAGAAAGAAACTGAAATGTGAAATGGTTTTTTTGAAGTGTTTATCTTAAATATATCTTAAGCGTTGTGGTTTGATTATTATTATTAAGGTTACGAAACGTTTACAAAATAATGCTTAATTATGTCATAACTAAAGTTTCAAAGTTTATAATTTCTTTAGATCATATAATACTCCATTAAGGTACTGTTAACTGAGTCTTGAAGAGCAGATGATAACATATAAATTGTAAACAAATTTATGTGTATAGGTATTTATTTAACCAAAGAGATGAAAAATGAGAAGGCGGTATACGTGTTATGCTTTATCATGGGTATACCTTAAAGTATGCGTTAAAAGTGTTTCCATGAATATATTACCGGCACTTATTACTTTTATATAATTTTTTCTGATAACAATGGTTATTTGCTTTTTTATGTAAATAATATCCCTGTTTCAAAGATTTTTTTATCGGAGTCTCAATTGTGATACATATTGCGGTTCAATTTATATATAAAAATATTGAATTATTCTTTGACTCCTCTTCTTTATTAACAAAATAACAATAGAATACTGAAAAATAGCCTGACAAAATTATCAGATTTTTTTCTCTAGGTTTTTTATTTTTTCCTGCAAGAACTCTTACGTTTATTTATATGAAAACAAACTATTTTAGATATTTTTCTTTATTATATTACTAATTAATAGATAAAATTTTAATAACTTTCTTCAAAAGCTCTCCAACGTCATTGTAAAAAATGCTTAAACAATAAAAAAAATTCAATGCAAGCTTAAAGAAAGTACTATTTCATGCATTGTACCGTTTTAACCTTGTCAAAGTCTGGATTCAGCCTAACATGAAAATTTGTTCAAGTAGAAAACAGAATAAAGCTATTTTAAAACACACAGCAAAACTGCAATTTAAGGTGTACGGTAAAATTTGTTGGTTGGTGATGATGAACACCCTTATGTATCTAACAAATTTATTTAAATTACCTGGCCTCAACATATTTCCGTGACTATTCCCTGATTTTCCCTAATTAAAATTTCCCTGATTATACAGGATTTCCTCTGTTTTCTTATGCAAGCTACCCTGTTTGTTTACTATTTGCTTTATTATAACTTATACAAAAGACCCGTAAAGAAATGTGGTTGTAGATTATTTTATAAATACAAATATATCATAAACACAATTTTTATAAATAAAGTTTAGTAACTATCATAAAACGTTGTCATTCACAAATTGAACAAGTTGCTTTGGAAGTACATTTGAAGATCAGATTACTTGTTGATTACTTATCTTGTAATATAATTTTTTTTGCAATTGTATTTTATTAATTTATTTACTATTAATCCTGTGTACATGAAATATATTATAGAAAAAATAGAACAGATAATTAAACAATAAATTTCTTCCATTATTTATTTAAATATTTTGCTAGGGACAACATTTTATCTATAGCTTTAATTTTTAGACTCTCCTATGTTAAACAAAGTATTTTAGAATAATATTGTTTTAGTTTTGATATATTATTTTTACTTTTTTAAATAGTTTTGTATCCAGGCAGAAACTAGATTATTTAATTATTTATATTTATTCATAAGCAATTTTACTTTTGACATAAGAGTTAGTGTGATCATGATGTTTTATATTTTGCTATATATATATATATATATATATATATATATATATATATATATATATATATATATATATATATATTCACAGTACATTTTTGTTTACGTATTGAGTCAAAAATAAAGATTTTTTTAATAAACGAACATTATTATTTATTTTTTTTTTACAAAAAAAACAAAGCAAATAGCTTATAAAAATTAATTTAATGTAGAGTGTTTTATAAGTTTTGATTATTTTAAAAAGTGGATAGTGAGATTATTAACTTTATTAACAATACAAATATCTTAAAAGCTATAGGTTTTAATATATACAGCATAAACCAACTATTTAAAATTTAAAAATATATATTTTTTGTGTAGTTCACATTATTAAATAATTAAATCAGCCAAATTCGTTTGGGTAACAGATTTAAATTAAATTCAGTAGACATAGGTTTCAGTAATATTTTATGTTGAAGTGCTTTTTTTATTTGAGCTATGCAAAATACGATTTTATGATAGAGTTTCATAGTTCTATATTTGAAGTGGTTATTGGCGAAATATAGAAATGTTCAAAATTACTGGAATACCTATATAAGCGTATTTGGTAAGCAGCAAAAACCAAAAGTCAGATTAATGATATGGGTATATGTTTGAAAACCTTAAGTTAAAAAAAAATTATTGTCTGTAAGGTAGGTTTACGGATGATAGTTTAACGTGACGTCATAACAAAACATTGATGAAATGATTGCATACTTTTATGAATAAAATTGAATCATTTTTATTGAATATTCACTATTTTGTATGGATACAAAGAAGGAGTGATATTAAATCTACAATTTATTTGACAAATTTATTTTTATTTGCACTCATTAATTCAAATATGTTTATTACTTTAAGGAACAGATTATTTAAACTATAACTTTTATACATTTTTTGCTATTTAACTTCTTCCAATCTGTGTTATTCTGTTAAGGATAGGACGATGATAGGAAAAGAAGGAAACGAATGGGAGTGTTTCAAGTTTAATGTGCCTCGAAAAGTCAAATCGATGGTTGTTCCAATCGAGTGGAAGAGAGATAGATGCGGTGCAAGCGTACAATGAGCGTAATGGGACACAGCGTAACGGGACAATGTGCGTAACGGGACACTTTTTCGTGCATGGAGCCGGCGTTCATCGATTTATTAGACGTTGTGACGTCAAAAAATAACTTCTTATTCTATTTTTTAAAAGTTTAAAAATGTTATAAAAATTCGCATTACTCGACACTGGCTTACGTACCCACTCTGTAAAACGATGCTAATTGTGGTCCGGTGCGATTAATCGGGCAAGGCACGTGTTGGAATAGGTCCGCTGGTTTTATAAAGCGGAGTGCTGTACAATAGTGCGCGTTCACACATCCGCCATGATCGGACTAATGAAGCGGCTCGTTATGCGAAGCAATTGCCCGTGACGACGGTAAAACGTGCGCTCTATACAACCCCGCGCGCCTCCCTAACCACATGTCACTTTGCTCGTCGAGTGAATTCAAGGGGATGCGGGTTCCAATTTTCCATGCAAACTAACACTTTCAGTCATTACTTCTACCGCCACTCTTACCCTTACCACTGCTCGTAACAAGGTATACTTTTATGCAGTACTAGATCTAAACATAAAAGACGCGAAAGACATCTTATTACTTTTAAAATATCCTATGGTTTTATTAAAATATATATATTTTTTAAATTTTTATCAAATTTAATGTCAGAGGGTAATTTGTTTGTTTAAATGAATTAAACTCGAAAAACTAGTGTATGAGCATCATCATCTATTTTGTTGTTTTAAAGCCATTTCATTCCCAATGAACATAGGTCTCGTTTTATCAAATAAATATATATATATATACATTACTTTAAATTTAGCAATAGTTGCACCTATAACTGGTGGAAAACAACTTAATCGACTGCATTCTTGGTTAAGCTGTCTAAATAATTTCATATAAAACAAAATAACCGATTCGCTCTATTGTATGACGCCACCGTTGCACTCTTCGTTACGGTCACCGTATGACATTGACCTTCAACCTCGACCTTTTACCTCAGTCGCTATCTTGAATTCAGCTAACTTGAAATCGAACGTCTTACTCACCAAACGTTGCAACAACGCGGCAGCCAAATTGGATGGTGTCACGACCGCAATCTTTTTCTGTTCTGCAGGCGGCCGCCATCGTGAATACCAACATCTTTGTTTCTGCTGTAGGTTCCTAGAGAGCGCTAACATCGCTGTTTCATGCATGCAGGGTCGATTTTCTTTACCGACCAATGTTTTTATGGTCCTTATCGACATATTAAAATTGGTGTTTTATACAAAATATATTTGAAGCACAGTGATACGAACCATCAGAGCTCGGATCTCTGGGATGAAAAAAATATACGCCTTTGACTGCACGGCCATCGAGAAATTTACCCGACCGAGAATTAAATAAATTAAATAAAAAGTAAAACACATATTCGGACTCGTATTTTTGTTTTTAATTTGAATGAAAAATAGCATTTACTGCTAGAGGGCATTGCCGCCATATTTATTTTCAATATTTTCTACCAGGAGCACTAGTTAACACACATCGTCCGCTAGATAGTACTGCCACCATATTGGTTTGATTTTTACCCGCTAGATTTCCGTAGTATTTACTACCGCAAAGTCCACCATCTTGTCGGCCACCTGGTCTACCATCTTGAAAATCTGTAATTATTTAGCTAGAAATTCGGAAAAGATTCCAAAATTATTCGAAAAATCACGTATATAAATAATGATTGATTAAAACGATTCCTGCCCTCGTTTCAATACTTGATCTAAACTAAAAATATAAATTAAGGTGAAAAAAATTATTTAATTAAATATGGTAAAAAAATCCTCAAAGAAAATTAAATCTGACAGCTTCCAGTGAAACGCGGATGATATAATTACCGCCATATTGTGAATTCGTAAATAGTAAGAAAGAAATTTAGAAAAAATTCCAAATTTAATCAAAAAACAGCAATTAATACCTATACTGATTGACTCGATAGATTACAGTGTTGGGTTGGATCCTTGCTTGAAACAAAAAATATATAGTGAGATGAAAAATATTTATTTATTTTACTTAACATAAGAGTGACAGGTTCATGACATAAAACAACAAAACCAAATAAAACAATTATGATGTCAATTCTACAAGTACAAACAAGGATATTACTAGTGTCTCTCGATTTCTGCAAACTTCTTAGAAAGCAAAGTGAGTCCTTTGCATGTATTTTCAGGCATTTCTACATGACAGTCGAATAACCAAGCACGTCCTGTTAGATGACCAGGCAGACTACCAGTTTGTGGCTAGGCACATCGAGTCTGTGGCCAACCAGTAGCCAAGATGCCTTATTTTCGATACTTAGCATACATTTCATACAGGTCATGTAAGATGTCAAACGTAAGGAGCAGACAACAGACTTAGAAAATAAGATTTTAAAAAATAATGTTATTTTTTGAAATTTTTAAATATAATTTATTTATCAGTTTTGTACTCATGCAAGTAAAACAAGTCATCATTGTACTCAGTAATCTTCCCTCAGTACGAAGGCTACTCCGTTGATGTGAGAATAGTTTCCTGCCTTAAGTGAAACGCGGCAGTAATCTCAGACGATCGACCAATATTTTAAGATATTCCGATGACGTGAATCCTTTCTGCTACCGTCATATGTCTGAGATGTTTATTATTAATAATTATTAATATCTCTGAAGTCTTCTATTTTAACACCAGCTTCAAAGTCAATGCCGTCATCGTCCCAGTGATCATCATCACATGCTTGGTCAGAATAATTTATATTAATGCGATGTTTCCAACGTCTTGATCTAAGCGCTTTATCACAGTCTTTGATCTTGTTAGCTTCAGGTACCTCATCACAGTCTTCGATCTTGTCAGCCTCAGATACTCATCATCACAGTCTTCGACTTTGTCAGCTTCTCCTCGTTTTCTATTTTCACAATTTCGTGAATGCGACTTGAATTTAGTGTAAATAAGTACTTTTAATTTCTCGTGAAAATGCTATTTTATTCGTTAGTTTTCAATTTAAAATGATTAGCTAGATCTATAATAGTGTTGTTAGCAATGAGCATTTTAACAATCTTCGTGATCATTATAGTCGTCTAATAATTTGCCTTAATTCCATTGTAGACACGTCATTTTCATCTTTATTCAGCTTCGGTTGTACAGATCTTGTGATGTTTACGCAAGAAATATCTTCGATGAAAGGTTTGCTAACACTGACTGCAACTAAATTGTTTTTGCGAAGACCCAAAATACACTTAGTCCTCTAATGACTTTTATCATTTTTTCTTAAGATAAACTCCTTGCAGCAGAATTTACACATGTGTCCTTTCGATAACGCTACAGGCATGGAACCGGGATCCACATTAGCTTCTGTAACTAATAATACATGCAAACTGAGTGTTTTAAATAGAAACAATTACTTAAATAGACGTGTTAATATTTCGTCAGTGAGAGTTATTTATCTCTTAGAAGAAAGTTGTTGCTAGTAGTTCCTTTTCTTGCCAACACATGTCGCCACGTATTGTGTTCAGATAAATATTATTTATTATTTATGTTGTACTAGCGACCCGCCTCGGTTTCGCACGGGTGCAATGCTGATACTAAATATACTAATTATAAATATAAATATAGACTAAAAACAAAAGATAATCAACAAATATCAACAACAAAAGATACCTATTCTATTCAGTACTTTTTTTTAACTTAAATACCTTACCTTAAACTACGATTTTCGATAATTAAATAAAAAATATATTTTAAATACTATTCGTTCGACTAAAAACAAAAGATAATCAACAATTATCAACAACATGATCTATCTCGTAGGTTTCAGCCAGCGTTTGCAACGTAAGAGCAAAAAATGTGTTTATTTACGACATCACATTAGAAACCTCTAAATTTATCAGTGTTTCTCTACAATATTATGCATGTTTTATACATATAAACCTTCCTCTTGAATCACTCTATCTATTTAAAAAACCACATAAAAATCCGTTTTGTAGTTTTAAATATCTAAGCATACATAGGGACAGACAGACAGCGGGAAGCGACTTTGTTTTATACTACCTATGTAGTGATGCAGGATGCTCATTCACGATCACAAGAAAAGGAGGGCTTCACTAGACCTCAAGGGGAAGGAAAATCTTCTTGCCTGAAAGTATTTCTCAGTTGTTTTTAGACAAAGTAATCGTCTCAGTAATTTAGCCTATATTTAGTTTGAATTTAACTTCTTAAAAAATATTGTAAGTGCTAATTTAGTAACAATAATTGAGCAATTTTTACGAAACTCCGAATACAATAATTTGAGCCTTTAAACCACCCCACAGGGTGGGCCTCAACTTAAATATTGGATGTAGACCAGCTGTAATCTCACAAAAAATAAACGCGCTGTCTACACCCACGCAAACAAGCAGAGTAAAACAAACATAAGCGAAGAAAATTATGAGAATAATTCACGCAACGTTAGGCCCTACAGGGTGTACTAACAACTTATGATGACTTGTTCTTGGATTCCGACTGCGATACATTTATTTTCAAACAAAAGCTTGACTTCATAAAAAGCAGCGGTTTTCCGCGCCTGATATTACACGTCTGAATACCAAATGATTTACAACAGTAACAAAAAGATATTACAGTACGTTCAAAGATAGAGTCCAAGTCCGTGGGTTGTACTCGTACCAAGATTATTTACGGAAAAGCAAAGTCTTAAAGGCCTTTGATTGTCTATTGCAAGTTTACTTGTTGGGTGACACAGCGTAGAGATTTCTCCACAGCGTTTCGCAGTTGGAAAGGAGCGCAGGTTACACGTAGTGACGTCACGAAGCGTGCACAGCAACCGGTGTTAAATGGGTTGAGCTCGTTATTAACGAAAAAAGCTGAAGTGGAGAATTTGAATGATTTAAACAAAACTTCCAGTATTTAGCATTATGAGTTCTCTAAAATACTGTTACGATTTACCTGCGGGTTCGTAAGGATAGCCCAATTAATAGATTTTTATTTCACTCACAGTTTTATTTATTACTACTACTTGCCACTTACAAATAATCTTCTAAATTGGCAGATAATTAATTACATGTAAAGAAATGTCAATTCCCCAGTCACTCGTTTCACACACCTCGCTGGGCCGCACTTCCGGCGCAACTCTCGCCGCAGCACCCCTCGTGGGTCTCCGTCGCGGGACTCCGTCGCCGCACTTCGCCGCCGCCGTCACACCCTTCGCCGAGATCCCACTCGACGACTCGCTCGCCACTTCACTCGGGACTCCGCCGCGCCCGCGACTCTATCGCCCGGAAACTCCCGACTCCACTGAACTCACTCACTCCCTGCCCTGGAACCTTCGTCCAAGGACTTCGCCACTCTGCCGCACCTGCGGCACTATCGCCCGGAAACTCCCCGCGGGAGAACTCCCCACTCAGACTCTCTCTCTCACTGACTCGAAGGTCGGCCCAACCTCCTTAAATAGCCCTTGGGTTCCCATCCAGAACAATCGGGCATGTCTCCGAGATATCTCGCGACCTTCGCCGTCGAAATGCCCAGAAACGCGTCGTGAGTCCTCGAAGGACGCGGTGGCTGCTCTAAGAACGCCGATAAAGGCGTCTGAGTCCTTTTATTCCGCAGTGCGGCCTCTTTTAAGTAACCCGATCTGAGGCAGGTGCGCGCTGCGACGGTCAGGATGTAGCGAGATAGTATGACACGAGATACCAGGGAGAGGATGCGGGTGGAAGGGGGCGCAGACAGGCCGAACGAGTGCGGCGACGCCAAGCACTGCAGCCAAGCGCGCTCGTAACAATACGTTGTTCGTGAAAGCTAATCTTGCAGCTAATCAACTCCGCAAACTTTAAAGTCAAAGTAGACCGAATCTTTCAGAAGAGTATAAAAAAAGTTTTCAAAAATCTCGGCGACTCGTAATATTGCATGGGAGTGCGTTAAAGACCAGTCGAGGGGTGGGCAAATGGCGACGACCTTACTTGAATGTCTCGTGGTTTGCAGTTGTCGAAAGGCCCCAGCTCAGGCCCCGTTGGGTGTGCTTGCAGCCGTCTGGGTCGCGTGCGCCTCGCACAAGACTCCCTCCGCTTCGTCCTCAGCGACCACACTCGCTGTCCGGTAACTCGCTCCCGTGCTCCCGGGCATTCACTCCCGTCGCGGATCGCGCCCAAGTCTTCACTCCCGCGCGTCGGCCCACACACTCGTCTCCGGTGTCCGTCATTGACGTCACAGCCGCCAGCGGCGCACTCGCGCTACGCGTCACACGACACTTGCTCCCAACTCTTCCAAAAAAGGTACTGACCATTGCCAACTTTCGCTTGTGCTCACTCAGGTACTGCAACCCAGCCAAAGTCTCTAATGCGTGGTACGAGTGTAATAAATATTTGCCCACGTCTGTGTGCAAATTAGATTACCCAAGTGAATAAGAACACAGTGTAATTAAAACAGACTAAACACAAACTACTGCTCAGTAGGCAATACAACTAAAGGGCAACTAGAACTAAAGAAAGAAATACGTCCTAAATGACAGTAGCAATACAAAGTTAAAATTACGTGAGGCGGGGCACACGCCTCAAATTTCATGTGTCATTACATAAAAAATTACACGCATAAATCGTTCGGTCCGTGTGCTCTTGATTACTATTGGTAATACTTATGATGGTTTTCTCCGTGTGCTCCTCATTACACCTGACAAGACTCCTGTTTCTTTTCTCTATAAGCGAGTCAGTAAATTTGGTAAACAACCTAGTAGAAAAACACGAAAGTTTTGAAGTATTCTCAAAACATGCCCCTATACATTTGTCGTAACTCATCACAAATTTTATTTTTAAAGTATTATGAACTTTAAATGTCTAGTAAAGTTTATTTAATTATGCAAGAGCGGTGTAAAATTGGTAAACACAATAGAACTCCGGACATGAGCGCGCTCGTTAAAGGGGTTAATTTCACTTATCTTCCATTTAGTATTTTACTAGCAGTTGTCTTGGCGAATTAAAGCAAACAAAATTTCAAACACCATATAACTTATTACCGACCAAATGCTCACTTAGGGAGGTGGGTGCATTTAACTCGCCAACAAATGCGCTAACTGGCAGTTTACATAATTGCCAATTTACCGTAGTACAAAACAGTAGTTTATCCTTTCAAAAATCGTAAATCAAAATTTCTAAACATTGATAAGCGATGTGCAAAATGTTATATCAATTATGAAAACTACTTGAAATTCACCAATAAATAAACAAATTGGTCTTTACAGCGTAGTCATCAGAACTTGTGTTCCGCGGATTTATTACACGCCAGATAATGTCCCTTTGCGGAATCGGCATGTAATCCTCTTTCGAGGCTGGACCGTCTTTGGCTTGGCCCTATTTGGCGAGGGAAGTTGATACGCCACTTCAACGCGGTCCAGAGCTGTTTGGAGAGAGGCTGAGAGAAACCCATCACAGCATCGACACCAAACCCTTCCCCCTAACCCATTCAGCAACCAGCAGTAACTCGCTAGCAAAGCCCTTCTAGCAAGCACTGAGGGTGCCTATACGAACCTGTCACAACTTCGGGACTCCTTAGAATTTACAGAGAGCCCGTGATGCGGCCGAGGTCCTGTCCAGCCTCTACTGGCTCTCCAGGCTGGTGCCGGAGAAGAAATGCTGCTCACCCGTCCTTCCAAATCAGAGTGGGGACTCCCGGGGCTTGCTCGTGAAGATTCGAGCGACCGAACTTGCCGGCGCGAGCCCTCATCACACGATCTTGGAACCACAGGGAAACGTCAGATGGGGATTTCCCATTGCGTTCGGCCGTCCTGCACTGCTGCCTGGACTTTTCGTGGCACTAGGGGTTCATCTGACGTGTTAGCCAGTGGGCTAGCGTGGGAACTGACCCAGCCCGGACCACAGGGTCACCTCGGGATCTGGAGACCCACTGGACCAGCACACGTCTCCGGCAACCGTGGGGCTTACAGCTACCACGGCCCGGTCGCGGTCTCTTCCAGAGCAGAGGTCCCGCCCAGGCCCGGCCTTTGCCATCGTGCACTTATGGATCTTAGCGTTGGATCCCTGGTTCGTGGGAGCCACGGCCAGTAGCAGCAGATCTCGCGAGCTGGCCGGTTTCACGGGCGTGGAGTCGGTGCTCGCCGCTCTCTTGTCCGACGCCTGTCAGGGTCACGTTCCGAGCAGGCCGGGGAACGTGACTTTAGACGCGCGCCGAATACGTCCGCCATAGTCACACAGTTTGCAATCCACTCATCTCAACCCAATAATGATCCAACCCGATCATTCCTCTAAACTTTGCTCCATCACATACTGGGACTACACGGTCTTCGTTCACGTGGACTACAGTTCATACATTTCCAATCTACGACTACAGGCAGAAGCAGTGTCAAAGGAATCGTAGATGCACTTCTATTGGCGGGTTGGAATGATATGAGTCGCTAAAATCGATTTTGACGCGAAAAGTAAATGGTTGGTGTGATTTACACAATATAATACAGCACATATATACCTAGTCGCTGCCTCATCTTCTGAATTTTAAATACTACTGAATACTCCTGGTATTTCAAAATAATACAAAACTAAGCAGTCGAAAATGTAAATAGGTTCTGACTAAAAAACTCTTATATTTAATATTCAAAGTAATCATTACAAATGAAAATATTAAAACATTTACCTCAAATACCAAACATTTCAAACATTTAAAAAAAAAATCACGTGAAAAGAGTTTTAAACACTAGAATAAGTAAAAAATTTGATGCGTGTATTATATGTGATCGAAAGTTTGTTAATAACGGAAATTGCAACGATGACGTCATAATCCAAGATGGCGGTCATAATCCTAGATGACGTCAGAGGATTATCGGCGTCATTAGACATGGATGCTTAAGCATATTGTAGGAATTTGTGTTCTTTCTAAGGCAAAAAGTATTTTGAGGTTTTCGAATTCCTAATTTTAGTATTTTGGAATTTTTTGAGATTATTTTTTTTAGCGGGATTTTTTTTTTCAAAAAAAATGGAAATTTTGGCGAATTAGCGATTTTTGGAAAATTTTTACGGTTTTTGGCTAATTTTGGCTAATTTTGAAGTTCAAAGGTCAAGGTCAACGTTCAAGGTAAAGGTCATCCAATATGGCCGCCGTGACGTCAGAGATGGACGTGACGTCAGATCTCGGTCGGCACCTTGCACCTCACCCAGAATCCATGTCCCAGGAGCCCCTTTTCTATACCAATAAATATTAATTTATTTTTCTCCTTGGGGTGGTGTTAAGGTTCACAAAGACGCATGTTCAGTACCTCGCCCGTGTTGTGTTGTGTCGAAGCAACCCGGTGTCTACGTCCTTGCCCGCCAGCCTCTTCAGATAACCCCTCTCCCGAAGGACGCCTCTCTCTCTCTCTCGCCAACAACGAGCCTTGGTTCATTAGCGGCAGCCACCCCTCTCTCGATCCTATCCCGGCACGTCGCACCCCTTCCTAGCTCTCATCCCTTGCGATCCCCGCCAGGTCGGGCGAATAGCTGCCTCGCCGCTGGGGGTGCAACATGAAGCAAGTCACTCTCCGAGCTCTCGTGGCAATGCCAATATCGAGAGTCACTCACGCCGGTGTTCTAACATCGAGCGTCACTCACGTCGGTGATCCAACATCGAGCGTCACTCACACCGGTACTCCAAGAACGAAAACAAGTGTTTAAGAGTTTAATATGCTGAGCCTGCAGGGCCGCCCACAGACCTTTTTTGGCCGGTGGCATAGTTTGGGTTTTGTGGCCCCCTCCCATCAAAAAAATAGTTTTGAAACTCCATCGGCCCAAATTTTTGTCATTCACACTTTATTCACCTGAAACTGAAGAAGAGAAACATGGGGCCTGGTTTATACCTCTCGCGATAGGACTATATCACCAGACCTGTATGTAGTTATTTTAGAAAAATATATATTGGAATGATTATGGTTACTGTTTCAGACAAATAAAAAAAGATAACTTTAAATTTGAAGTCACTCTTGTTAGCAAAACAAACCATGTCTGCATAGAGGTCAATGTCAGAAGTTTAGTTAGTATCTTAAAAGGAGTATGTAGTGCTAATCGGTTTCTGTTTAGCGGGGAGGGAGGTTTGTCCCATTCCACGTCATTATTTTACAATTCCGTTCCTCGCTGTTAAACGTGCTGTCACTCTTGAGTGGCTAAAATTTCACAAGAAGTAAAAAAAAAATATCGCGTACCTTTTGCATAATTAGCTGGAAAATTTGTGTTTTTAACGTTTTTGTGCAGTATGGATAAGTAGAATGAAAAATAATTTAAAACTGTAGCCTTTTAGGTTAAAAGTAAATTTTACTTGTTAGTATGGGACATGGTTTAATTTCTTTCAGAAAAAATTATTTAATTTTACCTAGACGTGTAAAATCCTCGGAAGCGTAATGATTTTAAAACACTAAAAAATAATAATTAATATTATTAAAACAATATTACGCTGAATCCATCAGAATTGTCTGTAAATCCAAAAATGTTCGGTTATTTATTCCATTTCGTTCCCCTTGTCCATAACCTACAAAAATTTCAAAATTTCAAATTTTCCAGCAGATCATTTAAATGTATGAACTATATATATATGAGATTTCCACCTATGTACTGACTCATCACGATATCTGTGGAACCATAAGGCTTATAGACTTGAAATTTGGTAGGAATATTCCTTTCGCCGAGTAGAGGTCAGCTAAGAACGGATTTTACGAAATTCCACCCGCAAGGGTGGTTGCGAAGGCGTGAATTAAAAAAAAATTTAAATTTTAAACTATAGCTCTTATAGGTATAAAATTTGGCCAGAATATTCTATTTCGCATGCATAAAATTAACAAGAACGAATTTTATGAAATTCCACCCACAAAGAGCAGTGTGGGAGCGTTCAAATAAAAAAAATTAAACTTATAATCTAATAGCTCCAACAGGTTTTAAATTTGGTGAAATTATTATTTTTGTCATCTTGAGTTCAACTGAAAACGAA
This sequence comes from Bacillus rossius redtenbacheri, assembly GCF_032445375.1. Taxonomy (NCBI): domain Eukaryota; kingdom Metazoa; phylum Arthropoda; class Insecta; order Phasmatodea; family Bacillidae; genus Bacillus; species Bacillus rossius. The sequence continues at coordinate 39,659,080 of NC_086330.1, read as the reverse complement.
TTTAACGTAATTCCACCCACGAAGGGGATTGCTGGTGCCTTATAATAAAAGAAAAAAAAATATTAATTATAGTTTTGGTTATAATGAATCATTCAATTAATATGTAGGATTCTATGCGGGTTCAAAATTTAGATTGCTGATGTTGACAGAAATATTTTATTTTGTTAAGGAAATTGAATAAGCGTTGTAAAAAACATTAACCACAATTTTTGTTTGTCAATAAACACATCAGCATTTGATATAAAACAGCGTCTTAAGTATTTGAAAAAAATGAAAATGATTTTAGCTAACCAAGTATTAAATTTTATAATTATCACTACATTATAAATTAAAAGTTATATATTATCTAATATTTTTGTCTTATTCATAGGGTTTCATTGCTGAGAATACAACAATTGAACTTAGAGTTCAGTTTTCGGACGTAGATGACGATGACATTTATTTTCTCTCCTTTTCAATTCTTGATTTTCGAATTATTACATTCTATAACTATTATTTAACCTCTGAATTTGCAAATCTCCAGTTCGAAAGATTACAATCAGACGAAGAAGAATAAATTTTACAAATTCATTAGAATTAATTTAATAAATTCTATTTAATTTAGTTTATGGAGGTCATAATTTATTGTCTCCATTATTTGTTATAAATTGCTCTAAATTCAAATTATTTAAATCCATTTTTTAATCAAATATTGGCCAATCTTTTTTAATTAGTTAGTTTATATTAGGTTATTTTATTTAACTTCAAAAATTTTATTTTTATTTAAATTAGTTAATTTTGTAATTTGTATAAATATATTAATTTTTATTTCAGTTATTAAATTTAAATAGGTTATTTATTTGTAAATAATTTAAATACGATTTTATTGTAATTTGTAAATATTACAGTAGTTATTATATAACTTCATTATTTTTATAGTATTGAAGTTATCTTAAAAGCAAATGATATTTATTTAGATACTTTTTTTATTGTGTCAAAATAAAAATATAACCAGACGGCGGTCAGAATAAATATTTAAAAAACTGGTCAGATTGATTTAATTAAATCATGTATACAGGATTTAAGTGCGCTTAATTAAGTGAAATTAATCAATAATCTATAATTGTTTTTATTACTTTCTTCGTTTTGGTGATTTTTTTATTTTAGTAGAATGTTATAATTTTTATTTTATGATAATTTATTTAATTGTTACTCAATTAAGAACTGATTTTATTGATATTTAAAGGGAGTGAAATCAAACTAAGTGAACTAAATCAATAAGAAGTTATTCTTCATATTCTTGAAGTTTTGGTGAGTTTTTATTTAATTGTTTTTTTCTGTTTAAACGCATATAATTCTAATATAGCCTACTCAAATATTTTCCTCATGTAATCTATCACCATAATTTTAAATAATTCAACTTATAAAGTAAAATTTGAAATAAAATAAAAAAATTACGTGAAATTATAAGGCAGCACTGACTAATATGTATTTCATGAAGCGAAAGTATAATACACCACTGAGTTTAATGCCAACAACAGTAGTTAGCAACCACATAGGGACAGCCGTGCTTAAGAAGAAGGGAGAAGCTTGACTTATTACTTTTCTATCTAACCAATGTTGATTTAGAATTAGTTAATAGAAAATATATGAATCAAATTACTGCCTTCTTAAACACTGCAGTCGTGAGTATTGATGCCTGGGTTTAGGTTGTTCGTATCCAATATATATTTCTATACATTTGATATAAGTAACGAATTTTAATCCCTATGACATTGATGCTCACGTCTATCCATGGTGTAGGCCTACTGGGGATCCCGCCATGTAAAATAATGGGAACGCATCGTACGACACAGTATGTACCTCCATGGTGATGTGGACAGCTGTTTTATTTATTTATTTTTACTCGTGTAAATTTATAAGACCCTAAGTGGTTATCTGGATGTGTTATTTTCGTAAAATTCATTCATGATAAATAATTAGGCAGCTAGATAACAAAATTTAATACTTCTCTCACTTGGCATGTATTATATGCCACGCGAAGGGGGCAGGGGACAGCTAGTATAAAAATATACATTCATTTTTTTTAAGTGCGGCAACTCAAAAGTCTACAAATTTAACAGTGTTAAAGGTTAATATAAAATAATTACCTAGAATGGGACAATCACCCCCTTAACTTGGAGATTACGTTTTCCACACTATATTGGAATGGAAGCGAACTCGCAAAGGTGACTGGCTCTTTATTCCTGAATCAAGGTGTTAGGATTATTTTTTTATATTTGGTTAAGGGATCATTCGTGTGAGTGGCAACACAGCTAGGGAGTTTTCACAGAGACACGACCTAGTATAAAGGCATTGAGGTAAGAAGTTAGAGAGTGCGTTTGTGCACTCTTTTCCACGGTAATGATTGAAATAAATATGAAAACGACCCCCAATCCCTTTTTTCCATTTGGAAACCAAAGCTTTTTTTTTTGGATCGAATATTAACGCTAATTCCATGGTGGTGTGTTATTAAAATCTTTCTTTAACAATATTTTCTTCACTCTTCTTAGCAAGTTCCTTTTAAGATACTAACTAAACTTCTTACATGGGCCTTTATATAGATATGGTTTGTTTTGCTAACAAGAGTGACTTCAAATTTAAACCGGCAACCCATACCCTAGACCAATACAATCATGGGTAAAAGAAGTACCACAACAAGGACGTAGGTGCATTGCAGATAGACACATTACGATACCATATTTGAGTACAATTGTGATTCAATTGTGAATACAGACACATGTATATTATTACTTGAAATTATTTGAAATTACACTCAGATTTATCCCTACTCACGGTCAATACTGGTGGGTAGGGGGCAGGTATGGGAGGGTATTATGAGTGAAATTTTTCCTGCACCTTACTGTTATACAACGAGATGATTTAAAGAACCTGAAGAATCACTTATGTTTAAAGTGCTTGGATTATTAGAGATAAAGCTAGAGTAAGAAATTAATTTTACCAAATCTACTAGAATCTCAATTGTCAGTGCATACGCCTATTTTGATACCCGTTACCAAAATAAAATTAAAATAAAACTTATAAATGTATTGAAAAAATAAATTATGGTTATATCTATAAAAAGTGTTTAATTTTTTTGTTTTTTTACATAGTTATAAGTTACATTTTACCGTAAAATTATGTACTTTGTACACTACATAATGTATAATGGCTCCTAGATAAATCGAAGACAATGCCGCTGGTTTTATTCCAGGTCTCAACACAGGCCACTTGAAGATGGGCAAAATGGCTCTTCCAAGCAATGCTGTCTACATTTTTTTGCACAAAGTAACACTAAAATTAATTCTGCTTGCATTGACACATTGCAAGTCCCATCCTGGAATCGCTGCAACTAGCTCGCGAAAGGAGTGCGTGTGGTTGCTTATTTCATAGGGGTTTAATATTAATTTATAACCGCGATGTGTGTGTGTTATCTGTAGTGGTTTTATTAACGAAAGTATAACCCTGTACATGTAACACTAATGATGCAAGGCTTAATGTTAATTTGTTGAAAAATTAAATTTTTTTTAAAATGGCACATTAAACTTGAAACAAAAAAACTTAGTTCTTTAAAAGAAGCTAATTTTATGTTAAGAAAACTGTAAGGATATTTGTTACCAATGGGGGAAACGGATTTGTAAATTTTGTACGTTCATTATTCGCACTAAGTATTTAAATACCCACTAAATTTCCTTTGGAGTTGTGGTTTTTTTTATTATGACCTCTTTCTTATTCAACCAATAAAACGGTCACGCAAAGATACGTATCTTCAGCTTTGGTAGATTCAAAGTCAATATTTTTTATTTCTTTATAAAACCATACTTGCCCGTTTTATATTATCAGGAATTCATCTGTTAAAATTGAAATAATGAATTAAAAATTTTAACCGTTAGATATTTTTCCTTAATACATTATTCCACTCCCGTTTAAAATAATTTTAACCCATTTTTAATTTTCATGAGTGTAATTTCGTTTTAATATTTAGCTTAGTGTTCAAGTAAGCTAAAAATCTTACAATCAAAGACAATTCATTTGATCTTTTCAACAGTTTTCGAGTAATTCAGTAACAAAATATACTAGCAGATAACCAGACAGTCAAAAAAAAACAGACATGCAAACGACCTACAAACAGGGAAACAAAAATATACAGAGGGGGAAAAAATACAAAAATTTTAATAATTGTATATTAAATATTACAAAAAAAACTAAAAAAAAAATGTGTTTCAAATAATTTTGTTTCATAAATTCATACTATGGTCAGACGTATCACCATGGACATTTTTCTTAGTAGTATACATTAATACCTACAGCTATTCCGCATCTGCTGACTAATTACCACGTTATTTTAATTGTCTTCAGGTTTTTGGATAATCTCAACACTTCGCTTCTTTTGTAAACGTGGTTCCTGTTTTAAGCTATTTTAATTTTTATAAAGTTTGAGGGTAGGTCTCGTAACCAGTGTCACCAATTTTTTTTTTAAGGTGACTGTCTCGTCGGGCCGTCAAACGGCGCGCAGAACTCCAAGTGGTGCCATTAACAAACCACCCGAAAAAATCTTTAAAATGTCTGGTTACGAATAACATTTTGGAACCACTGCACATGGCTATACAAGTTTCGTTTTATGGTTTCGTCTTACGTGTAAATTTTTTATTGGCAGTTAAGAAGGCTGAAACTAGTATTTTCACGGAAAGATTTTGGTATGAATGTTTCAAAGTTGTATTTTTTTTATATAATGTGTTATAGATTTACAGGGCCCCACCGCTTCAATCCCCATAGAGGCGCGTTACCAAGGCATAGAGGTGAAGAGGCTCGTGTTGCGCGAGCCAGTATCGCCCTTAGCGACCGTGGGAGTGGAGCTCTTGCAGGTTCCTGCCGTGAGCCGAATGGAGAGGCCGAAACAGTGGGGGGTAGACATCCGGGCAGGAGCCTGAGAACTGGATGGGGATTTATTGGAGTGCCGGGTCGGGGGGTGGTTCCTCTTCATCCCTTCCTTCTTCACCTCTTCCACCCACCAGCTCCTTCTCCGACAACAGGAGAGGGGGGAAGTGGGGGGGGGGGGGTAATTGTTGGCACTCGTCGCTTCTCCCGCCAGAGGTCGCGTCTTTTGTTGGGGCCCCGCGGGCCGCGCGTGGTGGCATTTACCCCGAGCCTTTTCGCCGACGCCGCGATGAAGGAGCCCGCCGCCATTGTTCGCCGTCGACAAGCCCAGCCGCGGCCTGAATTATCGACGACCGAGTTAACACACCCCTCCCCCTGCCTCCCTGCTCCATTCCAGCGCGCCACCTCGAGACTCCGCAGGAGTTCGGTCCCGACTCCGTGTCTGCCTGCTGTACAACAGAGTCATTAATCCGCGCCGGATAATGGTCTCGCTTTCTGGTGAACCCTGTGCCTGATATAATGTTATTGTATAGTGAAACTTCTTGACAGCCAGTAGTTGGTCCGAGGCGAGGGGATGACTCATCCAGCCGCAAAAAAGTGAAACGCTCGTCAGGAGTAGGGTGGTCGATGTTCCGTAAAGTACTCACCCAGACAACTGTAACAATATTTGCGGGTTTTTTCTCGCAATTTTATTTTTACAATCGGGGCCCCTAATGTAGTCAATATTGTATACTTAATTTTTTTTATTTTATTGTGTAAGAGTATATTTAATTTTTATTTTTTATTTTCTGGTTTATGTGGTGTTTGAAGTTTAAAATTATCACTTTGAACGTTCGTGACAGTATTTGGAACGCAACTGCTGTTAAACTTAAAACTATTATAAACGCTTTAAAAGACCCTTCATTAAATGGACAATAATGTGAAACTTTATAAAATTTGTTTGAAATGTGTGCATTTTTTATTTCCAAACATAATAATCTAGGTAAAAACGTAAAAAAAAAAAACTATTTTTGAAGCTATACTTCTTAAGGCACGTAGTGAAAATGATAAGAATGAAATTATACGATGCGGGCGCAGCATGCAACTTAAATGACAGGAAGAAAACAAGGAACAAAAATATAAAATTATAAATGTGGTTTTGAATATAACACTTCAGTGATTGATACTGAATACTGGTTCACAACATTCTAAACATTTATTTACCTATTGGGAATATTCGGGATATAAATTGTGTTTCTAAATTTTTTCAAGGGTATTTTTAATTGAGATTATGTTCCCGTAGGCTATGTATAAATTACACATGCCAACATTAATTTTGGTGCCGGGGTATTTGGAGCTGATTTCATATGAATTTGGTGTCCTGAATTCAAATATGTAAATATTTTTTGCCTAGGAGATAAAATTTCTGAGATATAATGTTTTAGTTAAATGTACGTTTTACGTTATATATTAGGTTATTTCCAAGAATCAAATATAAAAATTAAAAATGAAATTGTTATTATTAAATCACAAAAATATCTTTATACTATACATATATTATTAATATATACTAATATTATTTTATTTATATATACATATATAGTAACAAGTTATCGATGGAACGAACTATTCACTCAACACTTCGGAAGCTTCTTTTTCATGAACTTCTTGAATATATCTTTTAACAATCCCTTTTTTAACTCCAGAAATAATCTTCCATCATATGCGTATCCCATTTTCCTTGATAGCGGTCCTCCATAGTTTTAATATCTTGATGAAATATTTCAACTTACTCCTCTTTACTGTCTCCTAAATTTTCGGGGAAACGGTCCAGGTGGCTGTATAAATAGTGAACCTTAGTACTAATTTTGAACCCAAGGGATTTTATATTTTTAAGCATTTTTTCAATTTAATAATTTTGTTGTGGAGAGAACTGGGTTCGTAATGGATAGCGCAATTAAGTTTTTATTGTACAGTTTTATTGAATACTAATATTTACAGTAATGATAAATAATCGCACTCAAAATGCCTAATCACCAATTTCTCACAATTAAAAATGTTTACTCCCCAGTCACTCGGTTTTTACACACAGCACGCCTCTCTCAGCCGCATCTCTGGCGCAACTCTCGCCGCAGCACTCCTCGTGGACTTCCGTCGCGGGACTCTGTCGCCAAACTCCGTCGCTGCCGTCGCACTTCACTGCGCTAAGGATCCGCTCGGCACTCAGTGGCGGCCACGTGACACGCGCCTGACGCCAGCCAGCTCCGAGCCCGGCACGCTCCACTGCCTGGTCTCTCGTGTTCGTAACAATATCATTTACCAAATCAACAGGGGTTTCTGCTTCTGTTGGCTCAGAAAATTTCCGACAACTGCAACAAATTAAGGTCAGGATTTTCGCTGAGCCTCATTCATGGAATTTACAAATACTTGGTCCTCGATGAATTTTCTTATTTCTGGGCCGTTAAATATTCCTGTTTTAATTTTACTTTAATCAAATGAGGCATTTTTTCCCAATAAATGCAAAGTATTATCTGTTCTTATCAAGAGCCTTTAGAAACAGCTTCATAAGGCCCAGCTTGATATGCAGGGAAGGAAAGATGATTTTCTCGCGTTCAACTGAGGGTTTGTTAATAACGTTTTTTTCTCCAACGATCATGTCTTCTCTCTTAGGCCACTCTAGTCTAATCAAGTGGTGTGTTTTGTCTCTGCTAGCCCAGAGGCACAAGAAACAAGGATATTTGGTGTTGCCACTTTGCTGTCCCTTAGGAGAAAGTTTACCATTTTTATGTCCACACAATTCACTCTTTGATGTTCACGATATCTTATCTTCTCCAAGACCAAAGAAATGGTTCTACATGTCTCTTTCATTGTCGTTGAGTGAGCAATATTTACTGAACCATATTTGTTCCCGTTGAAAGAACACATTTCAAACTTTGCTTTAAGCTATCAATAAATAGGCGTCAATCATCTGGAAATTATTAAGGAAGACTCGATTTTTCCATGAGTTCTCTAATTTCGTGAGAAATATCAAGATTTTCTTATTGAGAGAAGAATGGTTGCAGACCCTTGGTTCCTTGTTCCAGCAAATTATTTTATTTCAACCTGGAAGCCAGTAATTCAGAAGCTTCTTTTGACAGTGACGAAGTGATTTAACTCATCCTGGTGAAAGTTGAGGAATTGTTGACATTCTCTAATAATCACTGACACCTTCATTAGTATCTGTAGGGTGGTTTATAAGAACAACACTCGTCCTCATAAAGCTCTGGAAGCTGGTGAAATGCTGGGATCGATTCTTCCTCTGAGTGAGGGACTGGGCGTCTTGCAGAGACTAAATCAGGTTTAAGTCCACTTGCTACGGTTGTTTCGATTGATTACAGTAATATTTACTAGACAAAGATAACAGTCAACTATGTGGTTTTTTGGTGCTCTACAAACCATCAGTACAACGAATTTCAGACTATTTCTTTCCCGCTAGTACACTGGCAAGTGGACCAGTTTCACAATCTTGATCACCGAGCTTAACACCAAAGTATCAATAATAAGCTCTCTTTACAAGGTCACTAGCAGTCTTTCTGTAATCTTTTAATGTGTCTTCTCCGCATATGTAGCAAAACACATCAGGATTATTTACACACAAAAACATTTTTCTACTAGAACTCTATCCTGCACAGCTAAAACTTACAAACTGACCTCAAATTTAGTTGAAGCGTTGAAATGAAGGATGGGATACCCATCCTGGGGTATCCCAGTGACGAAGTAAGGTTTCCCAGGCAAGAGTATTCCTGTAACGAACTGTCTTGAGTCAAGCAGGCGGTTTAACTTATTTTTTCACACCTGTCTCAAAAAGTAGAGCTGATATAAAAAAATCTAATTTCATACATAAATTTAGCACCTCAATCATAGTTAAAATCAGTTCCAAAATCCTAGGCACCAAAAAAAATCCTTGTTAGCTTATGTCATTTGCATTATAAATTTAACATTATTATTTATTAAATAATTCAGATTATAAATATCAACACTAAACATATTTATTAATATCATATATTAATTAAAAATTATCCCAAATATATATTTTTTTAAATTAATAAAAATACTGAATTTTAATTTAATTATTTAGTTATGTTAGTTAATACTTTATCTACCTAATTTATAATATTACTATAGGTTTTTGATATTTTATTTCTATTAATTATGTGCGTGCAAAATTAAAGCTAGTATTTTACTCTGCGAAGATGTATAATACTAACGTGTGTATATATAAGTACACGCACAAATTTGTAAAAATATTAATATTTTGTCAATCAAATGTAAAATAAACAATGCCGTTGTGAAAATAAATATGGAAATATAAGGTTGCAACAAGGTGTTAAAGGTTTGGGAGATATGTTTTATGCCATAACGTGCCAAATATTAAAAAAAAATAAAAAAAATGACCAAAATCAGAATAGTAGCAAAAATATATAAAACAAAACCATGGAGGGGAATAAAACCTCATAAACAAGATACGATTGTAAAACAGGATGACGCCGAAGACGACATCTTCGGGTGAAACAAGTTGACGTTCCAAGCTGGTCTCATGGCGCATTTGCCCGGTGACCTTGACACTTAGCCGGACGTCTCGAAGAAAGAGCTGACTTCGGCGGCAAGCAGCCAAGCGTCCCGCGGACGCTACCGGAAGAAGTAGGGTTCCAGGCTGGTCTCGTGACGCAGTTGCCCGGTGACCTTGACACTCAGACGGCCAGACGTCTCGAAGAAAGAGCTGACCTCGGCGGCAAGCAGCCAAGCGTCCCGCGGACGCTACCGGAAGAAGTAGGGTTCCAGGCTAGTCTCGTGACGCAGTTGCCCGTTTACCTTGACAATCAGACGGCCGGACGTCTCAAGCAGATAGTTGACCTCGGCAGCAAGCAGCACGCGTACCGCGGTCAATGACGGACGAAGTAGGGTTCCAGGCTGGTCTCGTGACGCAGTTGCCCGTTTACCTTGACAATCAGACGGCCGGACGTCTCGAGGAGAGAGTTGACCTCGGCAGCAAGCAGCCTCGAGACGAGGTCACTGACGGACGAAGTAGGGTTCCAGGCTGGTCTCGTGACGCAGTTGCCCGTTTACCTTGACAATCAGACGGCCGGACGTCTCGAGGAGAGAGTTGACCTCGGCAGCAAGCAGCCTCGAGACGAGGTCACTGACGGACGAAGTAGGGTTCCAGGCTGGTCTCGTGACGCAGTTGCCCGTTTACCTTGACAATCAGACGGCCGGACGTCTCGAGGAGAGAGTTGACCTCGGCAGCAAGCAGCCTCGAGACGAGGTCACTGACGGACGAAGTAGGGTTCCAGGCTGGTCTCGTGACGCAGTTGCCCGTTTACCTTGACAATCAGACGGCCGGACGTCTCGAGGAGAGAGTTGACCTCGGCAGCAAGCAGCCTCGAGACGAGGTCACTGACGGACGAAGTATGGTTCAAGGCTGGTCTCGTGACGCAGTTACCCGTTGACATTGACTCTCAGACGGCCGGACGTCTCAAGCAGATAGTTGACCTCGGCAGCAAGCAGCACGCGTACCGCGGTCAATGACGGACGAAGTAGGGTTCCAGGCTGGTCTCGTGACGCAGTTGCTTGTTGACATTGACAATCAGACGGCCGGACGTCTCGAGGAGACAGCTGACCTCGGCAGAAAGCAGCACGTGTACTGCGGTCACTGGCGGACGAAGTATAGTGTCAGGCTGGTCTCATGACGCAGTTTCCCGGTGACATTGACACTCAGACGGGTGGAAGTCTCGAGCAGAGAGTTGACCACGGCAGCAAGCAGCCACGCGTTCCGCGGTAACTGACGGACGAAGTAGGGTTCCAGGCTGGTACCGTGACGCAGTTTCCCGGTGACATTGACTCTCAGACGGCTGGACGTCTCGAGCAGAGAGCTGACCTCGGCAGAAAGCAGCACGTGTACCGCGGTCACTGGCAGACGAAGTAAGGTTCCAGGCTGGTCTCGTGGCGAGATCCCCGGTGACCTTGACACTCAGAAGGCCGGACGTCTAGAGGAGAGTCACTGTAGCAATCACCGTAGAAGGTATCGTCTTCACCCAGATTACCGTTAGAATTCGATATCGATGATGTCGAAGTGTCTTCATCATCTTCTTGCTTCCTTCTTAGGAGTCCATCATTTATACAATGTATGGAGGATCTACTGAATATGGGCTTGAATGTATTCTCACTTTTCACGGTGTTGATACTTCCATTAGTTTCAGTCTTCCCGAAGCCATCAGCATCCTTCAATTTATGTTCTTCGTCACGATCGGGTGAGCTAATACCATCACGCTCAGGACAAGGAAAATTATTGTCGTAATGCAGATCACTCTTCATTAGTCTAGTAGAGCCATCGATGTCCTCTATGCCGTAAGTAGGCTTAGCTTTACAAGTTCTACCATGTCTTTTTAAGCTGTCAATTCGTGTTAACAACCTGCTACACCGATAACAGCTTAACATTTTGCGTAGTGGGTTTTTAACACAATCATTCCTCTCATGACGTCTAGCATTCCTTCTCATGACAAAATCCTTGCTACAGTATCTACAGGGGCTTCCTTCCGATTCAGCTGCAGATAAAAAACCATGATCCATGGTAGCTTCTGTGACTAATGTTAGATGCAAACTGACAGTTTTCCAACTGAAACCATTGCTTAAATAGAATTTTTTAAATATTTCATTCGCGAGAGTTAAGTTATCTAATGCAAAGCAACTTGTAAGTAGTTCTGCTTGTCAACAACAGATGACGCCTCATTTTGCTTGCAGGTAAATATTATTTATTTTATGTGGGATGCGAGATGCTCACTAACGATCGCAGAAAAAGGAAGGCTTCGCTAGACAACAAAGAGAAGGAAGTTCGTCATTCGTGATAGAGTTTCTCATCCGTCTTATCACATATTTTTGGATTGAGTAATGTTTTTTCTTTAATACAACTTATAAAAATACTCTAAGTGCTGATTTAGTCCTAGTAGCAGAAATTCACTAATTAAATGTAACTGAATAAAATGGTATGACTCATTAAGTAAAAAAATCCTTCATTCAAAGATTGATTTCTCATCTGTACTGAACACAAAATGTCGGATCCATGAGGGTCGTCAAGGTCAAGGTAAAAATTTAAGTTCAAGGTCAAAATTTAAGGTCAAGGTCAAAGTTCAAGGTCAAGGTCAAAGTAAAATTTTAAAGTCAATGTTTAAGGTCAAAATCAAAGTACAATTTTAAAGTCAATTTCAATGTTTAAGGTCAAGGTCAAAGTTCAATGCCAACAGACGAGGTCAAAGGTATGGTGAACAGAAAATTATACTAACATGGCGTCGGCAGACTCTAGCAAGATAGTGGCCTCTGGCGGACGAAGACAAGATGGCGGACATGACATCATACCAGCTGACGGAATATACCTCGATACTGGTGGAGGGAGGTCAGTCTGTAGGTGGTTTCTGTGTAGGAAGGTTCTGTTTTATTTTATTTTTTGCTCTTACCGGTTTCGAACCAAGGACGGGAATCGATCTAGATAATCAGTATTCTATAAGTTATTTTTTTATGATATTTAAACTTTTTTCATTAAAATCGGATAGTAAATAAAGATTTCCAATATGGCGTCCGTAACGATAATTGATACAGTGGTGACAATTCAAAATGACGTGTGTGGTGTAAGACATTTTTATTACATGTTATTTTGAATTTTTTAAATATATATTATAAATTACTGGTTTACTCTCGCCGGGAATCAAACCGAGGACCGAAAACAATTAAGTAACTAAACATTTGAAGTATGCAATTTTTTAAATATTTTTTGGAATTTTTTCGGAATTACTAGCATTAAAATTACGGATTTCCAAGATGGCGGCCGTAACGTTAATTGCAACAGTTACATCTTAATACAAGATGGCGGTCGTAGCTAAAAGTGTAACGATGACATCAAACTCAACCAAAATGGTGGGCGTTACGAAACATGCAACATTTATATAATCCAATATGGCGACTGTAACGATATGTGCAATGGTGATATTTTTAAAATTTTTATTATTCAATTCGATTGATTAATTTGTTTAATGATTTTTAAAAATTTTCCTGATTTACTAACATACAAATTACGGATTTTCAAGATGGCAGTTGTGATATACTAGATTACGATATATTTATCTTGACATAAGTGGTGGGAGGTCAGTCAGTCGGTGGCTTGCGTGGAGAAAACACCTGTCGTTTTTTTTTTTTTGCTCTTACCGGTTTCGAACCGAGGACTTCGAGCTCCATGTCGTAAACGTATGTTTTTTTTAAATATATTTTTATTAAAATTTAAATAATTGATTTTTTTATAAATTTTTAATTTATTTCATTAAGATAGGATAATAAATAAAAAATTTGAAAATGGCGGCCGTAACGGTAATTGCAACGGTGACGTCATATGCAATGATGACAGAATCCAAGTTGACGTCAGAGGCTTATCGGAGGCTGTAGACATGGATGCTTAAGCCTCTATATGGACATTGTGTTCTTTCTAAGGCAAAATGACTTTTGAGGTTTTTCGAAATCCTAATTTATGAATTTTTGAGGAAGAAAACGAGAAAGTTTTTCTCAAAACGGGAATTTTTGAGTAATTTTGAGGAATTTTTGAGGAATTGTGAGGAATTTTTGAGTCCAAGATGGCCGCCGTGACGTCAGAGGTCGGTCGGTCATTGACCCCACCACCACCACTCGCCTGGGGCCTGTGCCCGGAGCCCCATTCACATACTACTTCGGTCATTGAACCCTTCCAAATCCACAACCCGACTGCAGTAGCGGAAGCGTCATTCCTATACTACTACCATTTTATGATGCTGTAAGTTAAATATTTTTTTAAAACAATTTTCTTCTTCGTGTATATAACAAGGCACAAGTATTACCTCCAATTTTAAACCATCTTTTTTACTAAATACTAACATTTTATGAGCTATAAATACGTGTTTTAACTATGTTTTAAATTCATATATAAATTAAGGCATTTTATTTTTAGTAGTCTCTACGTTACTGTGTTGGCTTGGTTCGATCTTCTCAATTTCTTTCAAATAAAAGGATGTATCTATTGTTTAAGACAAAACCTAAACTGCTTTGTAAGTGAAACATACCACAAACGATGGTCACAAAATAGAAAAGCTACGTTCAGTTTGATATCGAATGCCGCTTTAAGTGCAGTTCGTATTGAATGTAAATTATTTTTCAAGCCTTTAATTTATTTTATTTTAACTGACGCCGAATTGATATCAACCACCCTTTGAGCATTGATTACCACCAAATGAAACATACGGGTTTAAAAATAGGTATTACTATCTTGATTTGGTAACATAAGCTTTGTGGCGATATGTTATCCTGTGGCATATGTTAACCAGCCAGAAAGTTTTCTCTTCAACGAAAGTGTGAAATGCGATTGAAAGTGATGAGATGGCTGGTTTGCTTTGACAGATGCTAGTGAAAACGAGTTACCGGTTAGAAAATAGCTCGATACATTATTTACGAGTTTTAGGAATTATATATTGAAAACGAAAGGAGGAATGTTTTCACGAAATAAATATTTCTACAAACGTTTACTGAAAATTTCATAAACAATTAGCAATTTTTTTTCCCTCGATTGAAACTGATTTTGTACGCGTAACATTTATGGATGTTTAATGAAATTATCATTCGTTGTTTAGTCCCTCTCTAAGTGAAATGTTTTCATGTACGATTACTTTAGATTACGTGCTTTCAGTGACTTAGTATTTGTGTTCTCAAATTCGTAATTAACTGCCATGTTATTATTTGTTATGTAACGAATGGTATAAATAATAAAAATCAGCTAAAATTGAGGGTTAAATATAAATGTACATTCCTATCAAAGCTTTCCAAAATAAGACGTGTGATAGTTTTTTTTTTTTGTTAATCTATACACTGAAACTATCTTTCTATCAATTTCATAGTTACTCATGATCATTTTTTTTATAACTCATGTATGAAAGTTATGTTATTATATAGGCTTATGTGAAGTTAATTTAAAATTTAATGAAACAGCAAAACCTCATTAAAAAGGAGTAAAGACATAACCTATTAATTTAAAAACTGTATGATTAATGAGTAGCATAGACAAATGGTGCGGTTTGGGTATGTCCCAAACAAGTAGAATGAATTTTATGCGATAATAATAAACAAAATTCTAGTAAAATTGATTAGATAAAGTACATTAGAATTTCATGTATAGTAAAAACGATGCTTTTATACCGCAAAAGATACAAAAAGTTTGGTATTAATGTAGTTATAGTTAAAAATTTAAGTAAAAATTTAATTTGCTATTACTGAATACCGCCAAAGAAATATTTTTCGGTATATGAACCAGACATTTTTCTACCTTGCTTATAAGTCCTAAATTATAATGAATTAGTTAGCTAGTTCCAGAAGTGATTTGGGTGTTCTTGGCTAGAATAAATCTCGGTCGTGGGAATGTAAAACGATGAAAACTAATGAAAACATGTCTTGTCGATCGTGCACCCTTCTCCAGAGAGTTTCCGACTACGCACAGAAAATTAATTAATAACTTTCCGCAAAGGAAACCGCTGTGTGTAGACTTCAGGGCAATCTGCGACTTCGCTGGACGAAACCGTATCATTTGGCGAGCTTGGTTTAACGAGGGGTAATTGGCGGCCTTGCAGAGCGAAGATGCGAGCTCGCGTTGAAAATTCAAGGACGTCCGCGGAAGAAAAGGAAACCGGTGTGGCCGGCGGGACCCGTGGGTGTATTGTCCCGTCGCTGGTAGAGAGGGTGGTTGGGGAGGGGGAAAGTGAAAGAACATTACGAGGCGTTCCTTCTCCACCCTGGAGCTTATAAGAGTTCGCCGGCGGACGTGCGAGCGGTCCAGAAAAAAGCCGAGACGCGGTGCGAGCTGAGGTCGACCATGGCGGCCGTGTTCAAGGTAAGGGCGCGTGAGGCTCCACTTGCCGCGTCGGTCTTCTCCCGGTCGATCTCTCGCGTCGCCGTCGTCGTGTGACGGTCTGCGCACGTCACATCTGCCGACGCGAACACGGGAAAAAAAAAATTGGTTGTCTGTAAAGTCGGTTTACGGACGATAGTCTAACGTGACAACGTCATAACAAAACATTGATGAAATGATTGCATAATTTATGAATAAAATTGAATCATTTTTATTGAATTATCACTATTTTGTATGGAGACATAGAATGAGTGAAATGAAATCTACAATTTAATTGATAAATTGACTTTTATTTGCACTCATTAATTCGAATATGTTCACTACTTTAACGAAGAGATTATTTTAACTATAACTTTTATACATGGTTGCTATTTAACTTCTTCCAATCTGTGTTATTCTGTTAAGGACAGGACGATGATAGGAAAAGTAGGAAACGAATGGGAGTGTTTCAAGTTTAATGTGCCTCGAAAAAGTCAAATTGATGGTTGTTCCAATCGAGTGGAAGAGAGATAGATACGGCGCAAGCGTACAATGAGCGTAACGGGACACAGCGTAACGGGACACTTTTTCGTGCGTGCAGCCGGCGTTCATCGATTTATTAGACGTCACGTCAAAAATGAGTGTAAGCAACGGGATGTGCGTCGGCCCACGTGAATCACACACGCCAGGTCGGAAGCGCCAACAGTTAAATACGCGCTGACGTCGTAAGGCGGGGCAGGATGAGATGTTCATAATAGCGACATAATTTAGCATTGAAACGGCGCCCGTTTCCGAATAATTTGCAAGGATTCTCATAGAATCGTCGATTTATCCTTTCGTAAAATACGAGTCATGCGTCCTTACGGCCTTTGAAACTGTTGGTACTAATTTATTTTAGTAAAAAATGTAATAATAGTCTGTAGCTTACCCAGGAAACATTTATTACTCTCTTTTAGAGTATCTATCACTGCAAATTTATTAACGTGAGCGTGAAAAATTTTTGAAAATTGCTTGGGAAATTTACAGTAAAAAATTAGCAAACGCAAACAAATGACTGCTGAAACAGTATTTAATTGTCGCTACCACACCATGTTGTGGTAGCGTCGAAAGTATTCGGATAATTTTTCACTACAAGTTTTTTTAAAAATTGTGTGCTTGAAATTAAGGGTCACTTGGTTAAAGCTGCTTCGGTTACGTCAACCTTAGTAGGCTATGTAGCATTTTTTGTAGCCTTTTTTTCATCCTATGAAAATTTCGTTTAATGGTGCGCGCGCATTTTAAAATTTCACTCACAATGTTTTTTTTCATAACGCACCTAAAGAAGTATAACTTCAAAAATCTTCTTATGTGTTATTTCCTAAGATAATATAATGTATTTATAATAATTAACTGAACCGATTTATAGTTAAATATATTTTTTTAATGTACTTATATTCAACCTATTTTTATGAAACCATACTTTGTTCAAATATTGACAAAAATTACAGCGCTACCTTGTTTTTAGGTGTTTATATGATTAATAACAAATCTCTTTCACTTATAAAAAAAGCAGTCCAATCCCACGTTACACAGAACTTGTAAAAGGATTTGATGCATGCAGTTCCTTCTGCTCCTGCAGTGATCTATCGCGGCCGTGCGTGGGAAACGTGGCATTCTCCAGGCACTTTCCACATATATCGCTCAGTTTCAACAACCGCCCTGTTCGTGTGGCGAGTGACTTGAATACAGAATGCTGCCACTCCGTTCGCCTGGCATCGCACTGAACACGTTCCAGGGAGAATTTTTCACTTGAGTTTGTCGCTTTGTAAATACTTTCTCATATCTTCGTGTCATTACAAACATTTGCATATCATTTATATTTTAAATCATAGTTAATATAAAAAAAATATTTTTTTTCATTTAATTTAGCTGTCACCCTCTGTTCTTTTATTGTTTGACAACATTTTGAAAAATATTATTCTAAATTACTACTTGGACCAAAACCAACACATAAATGTGACTCATACATTAATAAATACTTTTACTGTTCTTGTTAATAATTGACTAACCCAGACTTTTCCATAACTTGTGGTAAAAAAAAAGTAATGGTTTGCCGTTATAATTTGCAAACAGCAAATAATTTCCAACTGTGTTATAATTATCTAAAATAAAAAGTACTTATTTGTGTTATTCACTCGCTTTAACTACCTTTCGTTGAATACAAAAAAGGCAAAACTAAAAAAAAGCGTCCACCAATATTAAACGAGTAGCTACTGGTTTACATCATCAGTGCACTTTTTGATTAGTCCTACATTTAGAATATACAAGAAAATAACTATTTGAAAAAAAAAATTACTTTAAATTATTGAAAAGTAAATGTGCCGGCAATATTTTCATTGCACATATAGGATAAAACCGAAAAAAAAAAACTTTCACGTCTCTTATAACCTATTTCATTTGCTCGATGTGATTATTATTTTGGCTAAATTATTTAAGTTGTTAGCATTGCATGTCCGAAAATAATTGCGAATTATGATTGCGTTATTAAACAACGTACAGTTTGTAACTGCAGGAAAGAATACTTTGAAAATATCGCACAACCAGCAAAATTATAGTCATGATTATAAAGTAAGATACGAATGTATACACATACTTTAAACCCACTTATAATTTGTTTTATGTGAAACATAAATATAGGCTCCCTGTTGAAAAACTGGCAGAAAATGAAATACCAACACCAGTAAGACATTAGTTTAGAGGAATGCATTTGAGGATAAGCTACTGGCTAGGCAACATATGTATTTGATTGAAGTTTCCAGGCCACAGTTTCAAGTATGCGCGAGAAAACATGTAACATGGTTGAACATTAATTACCGCTGTAATCACCACGATTTTGAATGCAAGCATGCAAACGTGTCGTACAGGAGCCGTGTGTCATTTTGTTGGATGGAGTTCCAAGCCTGTTGCACTTGGTCAGTCAGATCAGCAACGGTTAGTGCTGGCATTGGATGGCACTGGATGTGACTTCCCATGATATCCCACACGTGCGTAAGGACTGGTTATCTCGCAGTCCAAGACAACTGGTCGACACTCTATAGAACACGTTGGGTGACGGCAGCGTTAATGTGACGAGTGTTATCCAGTTGAAAAACCCTCCCTTGAATACCGCTACCGGATGGCAGCCCGACTGGTTCACTCACCACTCTGATGTACGAAGACGCTCTCAACGCTCTTGGGATAATGACAAGAGTGCTCCTGCTGTCAAAGGAAATCGCTACCCAAGACCATGACTCCTGGTGTAGGTCCAGTGCGTCGGCACCGCTGAGATCTTGGTTACAAGCGCTCATCTGGCCTCTTTCTTACCAACGTAAGGTCAAGACAGAAGTGGCTCTCGTCTGAGAACATAACAGACCTCCACTCCGCCCTCCAATAAGCTCTAGACTGGCATGAGGTGCCAACTGAAGCTCTAATGGCCGCTGCAGATGCAGTACGATCCACCACAGCAATGCGACGAATACGGCGATCTTTCACTCATCATGAGGCCGGACACCCGGTCTCATCGAGACAGTGCCTTCCCGCGTCCATTGTTGCCAACACCGATGCACTGGGGATATTAACCTGCCAAGTCTCTCTTCAGCATTGCCTGAGGAATAACATCCACCTTCTCGTAGTCCCATTTACACGGCCTCGTTCAAACTCAGTTAGCTGCTGATGCTGCCTTCTTCGTCTCCTTAAAGGCATGTCTGACTCCCAACTACCTCATAACGTCAGCACCGGACGATGAATAACGCTCACGAAGTGTACAGGGTATATTTAAAGTAAATTTCTTTGCGAGGACATAGTTATGCTACTAGTACCAGTCTTAGTCGACTAAAGCGTAAGTTTGAATAGGCGTCATCTTTCACATGTGCAAACACGCCTGCCCTTACAACCCCTTCTTGCCTCGTTCCGGGCATTTTTAAGGGACATGACGTATAGTCGAGCAATCAATCTTTTTCACAGACATAGACTCAACAAGAAGTCAATAGGCAGTTGACTAACCCAGCAACCAAAGAATACGATCTCTATGAAAGCATGCGTTTGCAGGACCAAGTACAAAAAGTTAAAACAATGATGTCGCAAAAAAAAGACATCGTTTAGAGTTATGTCATGTTTGCTCTCACATTGTTTACGTTTGGAATATTTAACAGGTGCAGCGAAGATTAACGTGTCAAATGTTTATGAACCGTAAGCTAATTATTAGCCAAAGCTGTCTCGACAAAATTAATTCATTGTAAAATCTGGTAAACTGATCACCAATGGAACTAAACGTTCTTTAATTAAATTGCAGGACTTGTGGACTGTATTGCCTTTCAAGGTTTTGCCGACTTATGTGTTCTCAAGATACGTGCGTAAAATGCAGAGATAAACATCGTTTATGCGGATACTTCTACGAGACATATTTATTATCAACAAATTTCTCAAAGATAACTCGGAAAAACTTGTTAGAATACACTGCATGAAGGGATTACACCTGCAGGGACTTGCGAAGGATAACAAGATGGACATCATGTTGTATTTCTCGGCGTGCTTACCATAGAAACGTTGTCTACACTGGTTCTGTCCAAGCAGGATGGAAAAAAAAATGAATTGATGTTTTAATTCATTTTCAACGCTTCTAATGAAAATCTTTGATTACAATCGAGTATCAAACGACAATGATCTTGGTTAGCAGTCAAAGGCTGAAGGCCCAGTTTCAGCAATCACATAGCGTTCCTGGCCGCTTTGTGCATGTGATGGTCCCAAAGGAATTTTGAATCATTCACGTGGCGAGGAATCGAATAAAAAGAGACCCCCCAGGAATGGGGGCGGATCTTGTCTTTCTTCCCGACGCGATTCTGGCGGGCGTGGAGTAGGCCAGCGTGGGTGGCCTTCGTGATCTGCCTTCCAGGGAGATAGTGGATGCTGGCGAGTGGTTTTCTGAAGAGGGTGGAGGGGGAAGGGGTGGGATGAGGAGGGGCCAAGTCTCGACGACAGCCGGTGGACGATGGAACTTCCCCCCCCTCCCCACACAAAGGTCACTGCTCCGGAAGCCTACAGTCGGCCTCGCCCCCCGGACTTTCTACGGCACACGGGTGTGCCGTCTCTCTTTCCTCCGGGGGTCCATCGTTCTCGTTCTGGCCCGAGCACTCTCGCTCTCCGCCGAGCACGGCTCCTGTTCTCTCTCCTCCTTCACGGCCCTGCTGTCGAGGACACCTGCCGGGCGGAGAACACTCCCGCGACGCACTCTGCCGGCCGACGAGGATCACCGGCTCGGTTCCGACGACACGATGTCACGTGCTAAGGGGAAAACGAACCCCAGCACTCGCTCGTGACGTGCAAACATCTGACCTCGGTAAAGAGCGAACTCGTGTGTTCTCACGGCGTTCATGTTTCAAATGAACTTACAACACGGAACTCACACAAAATTTAAAAAATAATTCTCATCGTGATAAACACACTTACATACTGCTCAATAATTTTTTTTTTTCAAGTACATATCAAAATTTTTAGACGCAAATCACACACTTACTTTCTGCTCCCGCCGCTAGAATTCGCTGCCTGAATCGTAACTGTTGTTTGCCACCATCACCCGCGGATGGCAACTTTAAGACACTGCTCCGATGAGGGCAAAAAATACTTGAAAATATCCTAAAAGCCGGCTTTGAGCCTGATGTTCGACAAGGAATTTTATTAAAATACTGTCCGTCTTGTTAAAATTCAGCAAACAGTTAATTCTTTTAAGTTTCCGCACATTTTATAAGTTACAATTCCATGGCATTCCTAAAATACTAACCTCAACAATTTGAAAACACATAGGCCTATAATAACATCAAGTATATGTTTGTGTATTGGTTTTTGCTTGATCGACGTAAATCAGTCTGAAAATAATTACTTTAAAAAAAATTAAACTTATTGAGCTGATTCAATATTATTATATTATATTATAATATTATTAAAAAGGAAAAACAAAATTATACAGTAACGAGATCCGAACCAAGTCCCTTTTGGTAACAAGCGTGGGCTTTATCGATTATATTTAGCCAAATGTGAATTTATTAGGAGAATATGACGTATTATAATGATTGTAGTGCCAGCTCTCTTAAGTGTTTTAAAACTTCATATTATTATTCTATTGGCAAACCAATACGTTTGGTTTGTCCCCTATTTATTAAGATTAAACTATCTTTATACTGGTTTATGTTGCCACACGGAGGTCCGCCATATTTGTCTCACATTTTCGCCCATCGACTTCCGTTACGTTTTCACGATATTACTCCTGCCAAGTCTCGAGTACCGAGAGCCAAGAGGTTTACACTACAGCAACGTAATTCGGTATCCACTGTAGCATTGGAGGTCCTAAAAAAATATGTCCCAAACCGTGCGATATTTAACACTATATTTACCATTTTCCTTCTGTGTCTTTTTGCGTGCAAGTAGCGCTGCGTCCAAATATGGGATAAACATACAGATTAATCATTAAACTTTCTGAAATAAATTTGATATTATTTGAAACATTTTAAATCTAACACTGCGAGCTTATAAGTTCAGTTAAATTAAGAGGGTGAAGCTGATGATTCGTGTTAGCCTTAACTCGATGTCGTGAGCACAGGTAAAGTCATGGTGTTGATAGCTGTCACGTCCCTATGCTTGCCGAGGCAGGATGATTCTGCTATGGTTCCCATTGCCTTCCGCGGGATGAAGTTCAAATTGACATCACAAACACCCAGGCTGACACCAGGGAGAGGGTTTTAAAAATATCCTCCCCACCTCTGAATATAACCCGGAACCCTTGGCACACCATCCAGAGACGCTGGCCACTAGAACAAGTAACATTAAAATTTTGGCACATTTTATAGTTTGATCGTGAAATGTTTTATTATGTGATCTTTGAATAATGTGGATATCGTTGGTTTGCTAAAGAGTTTTTATTTTTTGATGTACAATTTTATTGGAATTTATTTTACTGAAAATACATCTCTGACTAGGTTTGTTGAAAAAATATAATATTATTATGTGTTTATAATAAGTTTTACTTGAACAAAATCTCAAAATATTCACAGTACTCTTGTAAATTGCGCATCGTAATAACCAAACGTTGCGAAAAAGCTGATATCTTATGGATAATTATTTTCCCGAAAAACACCTTAGAAAACATTTAAAAAAATATCTGCAACAGCAAGAAAAAGCGGAAAATGTGTTGCGAAATGAAATAAATCTGCTTATTACTGATTCCATTTTGATAATATAGTAACGGTATTAAACCATTATGCTAATCTGAAATTAACTAAGAAGTTTAAGACTTCACATTGCCGTTTATAAAAGCGAAAGCAAGAATTATTAAGCTATCGAATTTTTTTTAACGGTGCTGGTAAAAAGCCTCCCTTCATTTCCTGTAATGTTTGAGAGATCGCGCCACGGATACTGATATGAAGACGAAAGTTTGACTGGAAGATGAGAGGCCGAGCGAAAGTAAATTTCTACAAGAGAAAACTGGAGTTTCTATATCAAACTATACACTCGGCGATAGATAAATCAAGCAAACTTCCCCACACTTGACAGCAAACCAATGGGAAAGAATTCGTGTTCATCTGCGTGCAGCATCAAACGAGTGATGTTTTTTTTCCTTCCTTATCCGCGTGAGAGCATCACGTTTCTAATTTAGGTTACCGATTCAAATACTACCATCTGCAGCGAGTTTCCCACGGAGTAATGCATCACTGCTTCTGAAACATCACGTACGACCACAAGATGAAGCGAGAATGTGATTCACACAACCCTCTCAACGGCTTCTTTTTTCTTTATCAAGCGAAGCGAGAGTACATCGGAAAAGTTATTTATTGTTCGTATCATACAGAACACTGACCATTTTCGAATGAAGAGTTACAAATACGGATGAGCTAATTAATACCTCAAATCCCGCCACATTCTTAGTATTCGAAGTACTCGATATTCGAGTAAAATGATTCGTAAAAAAATATATATTGGGATAAAGTAAATTAAAAATTCAACACTGATAACCTCTGAAGTTTTTTTCTCCAGCATACCTATCATGTTAGCATTCCTCGAAATATCGTACCTTTAAAATCTAATATATATATATATATATATATATATATATAATTACAATATGTTTTGATTCTGGAAACTTAGTTCGTGAAACAGCCATGTTTCAACACTAGCCTATCCAACTAATATTATAAATGCGAAAGTGTGTTTGTTGTTTGTTGGTTTGTTCTTTCACACAGCAGCGGAGCAACGGATCGATTTTTTTTGCATAAAGACAGTTTATGGGTCGGAGAGTGAGTGACATGGGCTACTTCAGCAATTATTATGCGTACCAAGCTTTCAATTAATAAAATTGGTGTCGATAGTTTGATAAGCAGTTTTTTTGCTTAAAGATTAGAAATAAGCAATTTGTTGCGGTTTAAAGTATTAATTTGGGGCGGAATTTTCGATTCATCTGATTTGTGAAGGTCTTGTTCAAAATATCAAATTTACTACGACTTTTTTGATTGAGCTGATTTAATGCCTTCCAAGTTTAAAATAACCAAGTTGGCGTGGATTGTTCGAATAAGTTGATTTTTCTGTTGTTTTTTTATCCCGTAAAAATGAACGGTTCCTGTGGGATAGATCTTTGTGCTAAAATGGCTGAACGGATTTTGCTATTGCATTTTTGAGGCTTTTATTTTTATCCATGGTAACGGGTTTTTGTATTGTTGGTACCTCCGTCTCCATGGCAACGGCCATTGCATCAGGTGCTCGCGGTTCGGGCTGGATTTTGTCCTGTGGGAGCGTAAAACATCATAATTTTAGGTTTTTCAAGTACATGTCGTGTCATACAGAATTGAAACTCGGCAGTGATGTTCCTTATATTACATAGCCATCAACTGAGACCGACGTTTTTTTCGAAAATCATCTCCCAAGAGTGGTTTAGCCCAGGCAACGCTGGGTACTTGAGCTAGTATCTGGAACGTTTTTTATTTTTATTTTTGACACTTAACACCTACATTTGGTTTTGAAGGGTATATTCGAGGTACTCTCTATTATTCAAATTCGAGATTCGGATTCGAGAAAATTGGGATTAGACACATCACTAGTTGCACACGATGTGTATCGTACGAAGATATCATGCTTCGACGTCTAAGTAAATTATTCAGTGAAATAACTGACAGTTTCGTTTAATTTTACTAGTACTTACTTGAAAACTATAAACCAGAGCGCTGATTGAAAAATTCAGTTTCATTTCCCACTGCAACTTTCAGAAGCTATAGACGGCACGAAAGTCAACAAGGACCCCGCAATATTGAACGCATTGAAATGAAACGCGCTGCCCATAATACACACGGACGTGTCCTACGTTCCAAATACCCTTGTGCTTCGCGGCAGACAGTCGGGACCAAGCACAGCAGGCAAGCGACTCTCGGCGGTTCACAAAGAAGACTGCGGTGCTCGAACCGGACGTAATCACAAAATGGAGTTCGTTAATCTCCGCCGCGACAAAGACCACGGAAATTAATAACAGACTTTGGGGAAGGGGATCTGTAAGAGAATGTAGCAACCAGTGAATTGTGGAGAATGTCTCTTGCTCAGAAAGTCCTTAACTTATTCTTAGCTATACTTAAGAAACTTTCCGCTCAGAAAGAGTTTTAATTTAAAAATAAAATTATTTCAAAATTTAGTTACATTTTAAATTTCATCAAATATTATAATTTTTAAAGCTTAAATTTAAATAAAGGTAAAGCATTTGTATTATTAAAGTGTATGAATTACATAGCAATTTCTGATTAATTCATTGAGCTTGAAGACATGACAGTTCATTCGAATACTGTGTGAAGCAAATTAATATAGGCCCTACTACTTTATATTGTAATATATTCATATATATGTGCTTACAAATAAGTGTAGTTACTTGCATTGATAGTTGTTTGGTTTTTTGTAAATAGTTTATCGTGGTTAAATTTTTCTAAATATTTTTCTGTGAAATATGTCTAAGTTGTAATTATTTGAAAACAATAACTTCTAGAAATTTTTGAATAAAAATTATTTGTAGCTAGGATTAATTTCTTACGCACACGTAAGAAATTTACCTTCTTTAAAAATCGGTTTTTGTTTTGTTTTAGCTATATGTTGTATCTTTTCAGGACCAATTCGTTGGACTGATCGTCTCTAGTGTTTTGTTCTTCATGAACGTCTCATCTATGACGACGAAAAGTAGCAAACCGTACTCGGCTTCCTTCAAAAGTGGAGGTCTTCGCCTTTTCAAGCCCGGCAGGAGTCCTGTGACGATTCTCATCCCAGTCAAGCGACTTGACAGGTAACTTAAATACTCTTACATATTTTTGTTTCATGATTTCTTCAAAATAAAATGAAAGTTTCTTATGGATTTAAATAGCGGCGTTGCTTGTTCAAAATGTATATCATAGAGACCCATCAAGAACTGACAAAGAGATGAATACGTAAACTCACTGAAGAACAAGCCAAATTCAGCCGGTGTTAAAAGTCAAAAGCATGGATAGCACTAAGAATTCCGAGTAAGAAATACGTCAGAAAAATATCAGAGCACAGACGAACACAGAGGGTTGTAATTTTTTTAATGAGTTAAAAACTATGATATACACAATGAAACAACAATTTCAACGTGAAAGTATTAAATTTCATTGATTATCAATGGTAAAGTTCGCTATCAAAACATTAATAATTAAAAAAATAAGGCCAATAAGTTAGTGTTGAAAAACTTATATTGTGCTCACATTTTTATTGCTAAGAATGTTTTCAAATGTGTTTCTAAAACTTCCTGCATTTCAGTAATAACATTTGTTCAAGTTAATCTTTACAATTACTATACGATATTGTTTATATCTAGCCACCACTCTTGCATCTAGTAGACCTATTGCTTTTTTATTTTTATAATACATATAAATTGGGGATGATATAAAATATATTCTGATTTTAATAATAATTTTTTAAAAAACTTGGTTTTGTGTTGCACTTTTTAACAGATATTTTTTATTGTTTTTAATTTTATTAATTTGGAACATATTAGCTATTCTAATGATACGTTTGTTTGAGGCTTACTTATCATTGATGATTTGCTTGGTGGTATAAATTTATGAACTCAATTAACACTGTTTTTTTGCAAATTAGTATTCACATTGTTTTTCTCCTTGGAAATTAAAACTAGTTTCTTCTAGAGCCACTGTAACATCTTAGTGTCTAAACACATGCCCTTGATATTAAAAATTTACATTGCTTTACTTACACTAAGACCTTTACCTCATTTTCATAAAGAATAAGATGGAAATTGTTCTTTCATATGTGTATCCAAAATGTGTAACGCCGTATTTTGACTCCCGGGTCTTATGCTTCGTTCTAAAAAAAAGGTTAACACATACATGGATAAAAGAACATTGTACCAAGAATATAATCTGAGATCTATGTCCAAATAAGTAAACTCAGTAGCCGACAACTGATGAAGATAGCCGTAAATTTACGAAGATCCCTGGATAATTTTTAACCAGCCTTCTTAAATTTTGAAGTTGAAATATTTTGACGTGACAACGTTTAATAAATCGATGAACGCCGGCTGCACGCGCGATAAAGAGTCCCGTTACGCTGTGTCCCGTTACGCTCATTGTACGCTTTCGCCGTATCTATCGCTCTTCCACTCGATTGGAACAACCATCGATTTGACTTTTTCGAGGCACATTAAACTTGAAACACTCCCATTATAGTGATAATTCAATAAAAATGATACAATTTTATTCATAAAAGTATGGAATCATTTCATCAATGTTTTGTTATGACGTTGTCACGTTAAACTATCGTCCGCAAACCCACTTTACAGACAACAAATTTTTTAAAATAGTGTGGGGTTCTTGTCGTATGCTTCCGAACCAACTGTGCCGTGAAGACCCCAGTCGTTCCAGAAGGCGTGTTCCGCGTGTTTAAGCGACGAGGCAGCCGCCGACGAGGCCAGGAACTCCACGTCGGACGGTCGGTCGGCGAGGTCGCCGCTGGTCATCAGGCTGCTGGAGGAACAGGAGCCGCAGCAGCCGCCCCCGCCGCGGTACACGCAGGCCATCTTCCCGGCCCCGGAGGACGCGATCCACCGCGACGAGCAGCCGGCGGGAGACCCGGCGGAGCAGCTTCTGCAGGTTCAAACACGCGCCACACGCAGACTATAGCTGCCGGACAGCCCCCCACGACCTTTGCGCGAAAAACCTGGCCGGTCCGACACATGGGAGACCACGTGTCCGGTGTGAGCGATGGAGGTGCTTAGTCTGCTTCCTATACCTCCATGGTACGACCAATGTTTAATACACGTGGAAACATTGTGACAACAAAAATAACTATCTTACATCCTAGAAAAAAATAATTGTTTGAAGATTATACAGATTTATGAAGAGGAAATAAAACTATAACACTTAAAATTTCTTAAAAATATGTTTTTATTTTGACAGTTTAAAATGATTTAAGGAATTATGTATAACATAATCCTGTAGTCACACCTCTTACCGTCACATTATCACCTGTGTTGTTAGTATAGGGCTGTACGGTATTAGTCTCTAGTGTATTTGCTATAGTTTGCGGGGGGTGCACGCCGATAGGAGGAAAGGTTTTTTTTGTGGGGGGAAGGGGTATTTTCCAATCCCCCTGCCACGAAATCCTATATCCGTGGCATCCGAGAGGCTGTTCCTTCCGGTATTCAGTTTAAGAGGCATTGCCTGTGGCCTTAAGTGGGGCAATTCCGTGTTAGGTCCAGAGCTAACAGACCGTTCAAGCCCGCAAGTGCAATGAAAAATTCACACTGTAAAAATATATATATAATTTTACAACGAAAATCCTTGGAAACTCAGTAGCCAACGATGTCACTTGTAAAACTACAAGGCAGAGATTCGTAAAATTACCCATGGCACAAAGCTCTGCCTAGCAGTTTTACATGTGATATCGTTGTTAACTGAGTTATCAAGGATTTTCCTTGTAATAGTAGAAACATTGTTTTACAGTGAAGGCAATTGTGCGGGATGTCCCGGTTTTTGGTGCCGGGAGTCCCGGTGAGGTACCCTGTACCGTCCAAGGGTCGCATGGTTAGGGTTCGCACTGGCAGTTGGTAGATCTGATTCTATTGGAGTACGTTTGAAGGGGCTCCCCTTCTCTGTCCTTGAAAGGCGAATGGGGTGAGCGGCGATACAGCTCTGACAGTATCATGGACAGCTGGTAGAGACTGGATACGTCCTGCCCGGATCACGGGTTCTCTGGCCTTTCTGAAAAGAATAACCAAATCATGTTTTCTCATTTTGCTTATAATACGGAACTTGGAGATAAAATTTAACGTAAGATTTTTTTTTTAACCATGCCAAGTGTAGTGCATATATTTATACAAGCAAAATTGTGTTTTCAACTACATATCTTGACGCGAATCACACATAGTTTCCGCACCCGCCGCTAAGATTCGTTGCCGGAGCATCTACGTCGACGATTGAATCATTCGTTTTACATAGCGAAAGGTTAAACTATATAATGAAACGACTGCAATAAAAGCGAAAATGACTTGAAAAAAATACTAAGCCCAGACTTTATTAAAATACTTTCCATCTTGTTAAAATTTATTAAACATTTGGTCTTATAAGGTTTCCCATTGGCTTTTTGTGAACTTTGATTCGCGCCATCCGCCATAGATGGCAGCACCATGGGTACACATTTACGTACCATGTGACTTGCGTTATATTCACTAAAATACTCCTACTGAAAGCCGTACACCGAGAGCTAAGATGTTACACTTCATAAACAGAGATGTGATATACTTAGATAAGCGCCATGTGATATACTTAGGTTGGGGTTTCTTCTGAGTCAATCACAGGTTAGCTGAAGGTTTTTAGGCGGATTGGTTGACAAAGATGCAGGGGTGGGATACCTCAGCTTCTCGTTGTAGCTTTTCTCCGAACACCACCGAGTCCTGATGAAATGCCGTGTCCATTCGCGATGGCTTAGAAACCCACGCCAAAACGGTCCTGCCTCGCCAGAGGAGTAATTTCGGTCCGGCAGGAATGCGTGCGTGTAATTAATACGCAAAAGGATACATTATTCACTGCCTCAAAATCCTTTTAAAAATATAATATCTTAAACACAAAAAAAAAGAATTAGAAAGCAAACAGCGAGAAAAGTGGGTATATTTCGCCTCCCACTCCACTTGAAAAGAAATTCCGCTTAAGTTCCTGATCGTTTGTAAAAAAAACTGGTCAAAGGCCTAATAGTGCACAATAAATAGTGAATAAGTTGAGAGAAGCTTTTAAGATAAACATATTTTATTTCAATACAAATTTAAAAAGACTTTTTCATTGCCTCTCACGAGTCAACCAAAATAAAAGGTTGCGTGACCTTATGTACGCGCGTTAGAAGTTATACTTTCTAGGCGTAATAAAAATGTATCATTATTCTGCGTGGAAAAAAATAATATAAATAAAATAATAAAATTACTGGATTGAAATTGTAGATACGGTTGGTAAAGTATAGAATCAATTAAATTAAAAAATTAAAATAATACTCAGTATTTAATCTAAAATATAATGACCCACTGGCTGACGCTGTAAAGCTCTACTAAATCAGTTTTCATGGGCTTACAGTGTAACATTTTCATTGCTATTTGCTAACTGGTTCACCCCAGAATTGCTGCAGAGTCCGTGACGCAAATATAAAATCAATGCGGTCAAAGCGTAATATTTTCACGAGGCCAATAGTTTCGGCATTTTTCAGTGATAAATTAGCGAGCCGTGGCAGTATGGTTGCCATCCTGGCGTAGGCTATAATGAATCGAATCCACAACCAAGAAGATTATTTAATGTCCAGAGACAATAAAAACGCAATATAGTTGTCCATTCATTGTAAAAATTTATTCTCATATTTTTTCATAACGCGCCTAAAAGTATAAAATAACCTTACTTAAATAAGTTTTTCAAGAGGGTCTTTTTTTAAAAACAATTTTTCGTCCAATATTTTTTATCATTTCAAACATATAGGCCTATATGATAAAAATTTCATTTCCACAATATTAAAATGAAAATAATATTTAATCGCTATTTCGTATATACTAAATTTAATTGTTTGTTATATTCATACTTTATCAACGGGAGTCTTAGGTGGCTTACAACAAACTAGTATTAATTTAATTACGTGTATAAAATAGTTTTTTGTCATTTAGTTAAAAATGGAGATAAATGTTTATTAATAATTAAAATAAAAAATATATTATAAAATTTGATTCTAATTTATTAGTTTTAAATATTTATTAAATAATGCGTAATCATTTATTATTTATAATGGAAATAAATTATTCATATGGAAACATAACCTCAATTATATATGTAAACGTTATAATTACTCTTGGAATAGTTTATAAATACGATTTTCTGTCACTAATATTCACCATAAATTAATGTTTTAATTATATGAATTATTAAAGGTATTCAATATCAATCACTATATTTTATGGTTTATAAGCACATATATAATTTTTATTTATATGCAGCCTTTCTCATCCTGTACATTTTAGTTACATGTTGCACGCGCATCGTAAAAATTTGTTGCTCATATTTTTTTTCATAACGCGCCTAAAGAAGTATAACATAATTTTACTTAAATAAATACACTTAAAAAAGTTTAAACACGCTATTTCTATCTCTAACATTAACAATTATTATATTTAATTATATGGACCAGTATTCAATATCAAACACTAAAGTATAGGTTTAAAAAGCACATACATTATTGTTATTTGTATGTAGCCTTTTTTTGTTAAAAGCATCTTTTTATCCTGTGGAAATTTTGTTGCATGGTGCGTGCGCATCGTAAAGATTTACTTTTATAACGCGTCTAAAGCAGTATAACTTCACAAAAACACAAACGACAGGATCAAAGAACTAAATAGAAGCCAAATCTCTCAACGAAATGACATGAACATTATAAGTAAACGGAAACCCTAGTAGTCGAATAACCATCAAACAAATGACATAAAACATCATATCTCTGATACATTTACTCTAAATACAGATAAAGCTATTAAAACATTGTAAAAGAAATAGCAAAACTACAAAAAATATAATAGCTGCCCAAGTAATGATGAAAGGTGTTAAATAAAATTTTTGGGAAAGCAAATGAAAACAGATAAAAAGAATGCCCTTTTTTTTTACTAGTAACTTTACCAATAGTGTTTAGTTTGACATTTGAATATTCTGCGATTATTAATGAGAAAAATACTGGTGCAGGTAAGGTATCCCAGTTCTTTGGAAAACAAATAGCTCTATTTCATTAAAGTATATGTGTGA
This sequence comes from Bacillus rossius redtenbacheri, assembly GCF_032445375.1. Classification (NCBI taxonomy): domain Eukaryota; kingdom Metazoa; phylum Arthropoda; class Insecta; order Phasmatodea; family Bacillidae; genus Bacillus; species Bacillus rossius. The sequence goes on along the minus strand of NC_086330.1, from coordinate 39,626,959 downwards.
AATAATAGTTTAATGTTTAATTTGATTATATCAAAAGTTTCATGGGATATAATTCATAAAACTCGTTTACACGATAATATTTTACTTTTTGATATGTTCTTGGGTGGCAATTCATATTCCAGCTTTGACAGAAAAAATTTCTTATTACATAAATAAACCAGATAATTCTTTTAACTTGATAGCCAGTCTGGTGTTGCATAAATATGTGTTTTTTTTTTGTTTAAAACGTCACAAAATTCGTCCGATAAGTCAACGTTACGTATAATCTTCACCAGTGTGTTCACGTCATTAGCTACACACGTGAGAGGAGCAAACTTCAGGTTCACGGACGAGTACAATTGTATAAAAGGGGTAGAGACATGAAAAATGCTATTTATTTATATTGAAAACACAATTTTTCTTTGGTTTTTGTCAGAAAAAAAATTATTTTTGATATGATTACCTTAAATTTACAAACAACAGTTTTCCGTTCTTTGCCTGTCAAACGGGCGGTTTGTCTCGTAGATGTTAGTAGTAGTGATGTAACGAATATTCGCCAATTTATTAATGATTACATTCGCAAAATTCATACAAATATTTTGCAAATATGAATATGAAGAAAAAATTTAAACGTGAAAAAAAAATTAAATAATAAAAAAAGGAATTTCTTAGCATTTTTGTTAAAAATGCTTTTTCATGAGTTATTTTAATAATAACTTAATTTTTTTCACTTAGGTAATCTTGCAATTTTTCGTAAAAAATGGTCACTTTTTACTTACACATTATTTTGAATTTTAGTGCTTTAAATGAACAAACTATTTTAAGACACAAAAAAATATATTAATTTAAAATAAAAACGTTATTCTTCTCTTAAAATTTATGAAAATTTAACATTATTTTTACTTTTACTGATTTTAAATAATCAACTTCTTTAAAGAACAAAGAAAATGATATTCAAATGAAAAAAAAAAAAGGTTTGCTTTTCATTATTTCTTACTTTAAAATTAATTGAATTCTTACTTTTAAGTTAATATTCAGACTGGCGGATGACGCTACGGTGAAAGTCAGTCGCGATAACAATTCGTACGAACTCGAGGTTTGAAAACTGAATATTCACACTCTCATACGTCTAAAAATTGGCATTCGTTACATCACTATGTTATGGAGCGCAATTTTTGCCATATTTGGTCGCCGTGTTTTGTTACCTGCATTGTTTGGATACATCGTTCAAGTGTATTTCTGAGCGAAGTAGCTTGGCTTCGTGGGTTTTAGCCGTGTCCTTGGCGAGTAATTCACCCCGACATTCCGGTCGAATTTGCAAGTCGCCATCATCAGGGAGCAGAGTAGGCAACTGCTACCTCATGATGGCGACTGCAATGTCGACCGGAACGTCGGTGAATTATTCGCCGGGGAAACGGCTGAAAACCAGAAGCCAAGTTACTTCGGACAATGGCCGTGAAAGCCTGCGAACGTTATGTATTTCTGCGTGTCTTGTGTTGACCGTTGACGCGTGAAGCTCCGCGCGGAGAAAGCGCGGGCTGGCCACTCCCCGGATGACGTCAAGCTCGCTCCGCAGGCGGGGCCGCTCGATGAGGACGCGAACTACGAGTTCTCGTACTCGGTGCTGGACCACGAGGGCAACGACTACGGCCACGCGGAGAGGCGGCGGGGCGGCCGCGCGCAGGGGGAGTACTTCGCGCGCCTGCCCGACGGCCGGCTCCAGACGGTGCGCTACTGGGCCGACGACGGCGGCTACCACGCCGAGGTCAGCTACGACGGCCGCGACGACCGCTCCTCCTGAGGGGGAGGACTGGGACCTCCTGTTTGGACGAGTACCTGCACCACGACCGCGTCCCATGAGTAGAGACCTGCAAAATTCGCGGGTTCAATGACTTCTAGGATGGACTCTACTACACTCTACACACTCGGGCAAATGCCACATGTTCATTGGCTGCTGACTTGTGAGTCGTCTCGACTGAGTGTCGGTAATTCGACACTTCTTTGAGTGAGGGTCTCTAATTGGCCCTTATTAATCCAGATTAACAGTGAACCAGTGGTAGAAGCTGCGCTAAGGTATAATTATTTGAATTGTAGCATATCACGAAATGAATCCGCGAATTTTGCAGGTCTCTACCCATGAGACACCAATTACCCCATTCGAAAACTACTTCGAGGGCGGTATTTCAAGACGTTCGTGTAAGGTAGCGAATAAGTAGAGACCCGGAAAATTCGCGGGTCCAATGACCTTCAGGATGGACTCCAATATCCTCTAGCCACTCGGGCAAATGCCAACTGTTCATTGGCTGCTGACTTGTTGAGTCGTCTCGACTGGGTGGCCTGTGATTCGACACTTCTATGAGTGAGGGTCTCTAATTGTCTCTCAGTCCTCCAGATTAACAGTGAACCAATGACAGAAACAGCACTAAGGTATGATTATTTTAATTTTAAGCATAACACGAAATGAACCCGCGAATTTTTCGGGTCTCTGCGAATAAGTAGGGACAGGCATTTTTCGCGAGAAAAAAAAATCTGAACGCCTACTAGACTACAACAAGTTATACTCACACCAGCGGTTTTCTTCCTCGTGATAAGGCGGACGTCTGCGAGAGAAGTCGTTGCCTTGTTATGACCGAGCAACTCAGGACGCGTTTTGTTTCCGCACTGACTCGCTGTGATCGGCGTCGTAACAATCGATATTGACCTGGAAGAAACTCATCCAATCACGAGAGACAGACAATGCTACGATTTTTTTTTTAACTTTCAGCTAGTCTCGGAGTCTTTTTCGCGAAATATGCATGCCCCTGCGAATAAGCAACCGTAACCTAACTCGCGGGTCGCATTCCCAGAAAGGAAACAAATCGGCAGCAGTTTTAGTGAACCCTGCGCGAGGCTAGAAACTGGTCCCAAACTCATTCTGGCGGGCGTTTTGCAGCCATTGAAACAATTTAAACGGCAAAAATACTATAAGTAGCAGCACCAGAGCAACAACATTAGAACCACCTTTTTACATTTCTCAAGTAGATTTTTAAGTTGCGATTATTTCTTTTTTATGACCATTGAAATGTACAAAATGTATTTCAGTTTCAGTTGTCACACCAGCCAGCTTGGTACGTCCTCCGATAATCAGAAAAATGAGAATATACGTTTAATGGCACAAGACGCTGGTCAGGCACCTGGGCGAAATCTATGAAAAAGTGGGCTCTGTGCATGCGCGGAATTTGAGCAACATATACGACACCAAAATCCTTTCCCTAAAAATAAGGGACTGGACGTGTCCTATCGTGCACTGGGAATGCGTTTAGGGTACAGGTGTAGCATATTAAAAACTTAAGCCCTCATTTTTGTGTCTTGGAATACAGGCCTTAGCTTGCCAAAAGGTATACCCGCGCCAGAGGTTTCTTTCTTTAACTAAAGGCCGTATGCAAAAGAGGCAATTTGCCTTGTTCGACACTGCCATTCATGACGCGTTTGCTTCCACACTTAAGAGCGCTGACTGCCCAGACACACACACGGTGTGCAGAGCTTCAGGAGAAAGAAAAAACGCTACTTAGAAACTACTCAAGATATCCGAGTGGGGTCTGTTAACGAAAAATATTTAAGAATTCGCTGAAACCCGAACAGTATTTTAAATTTCGGATTAAGTTTTTAAACTGTATTTTTATAAGTGTTATAATGGATAAAAGGCGTTCTTTCAGAGTAAATTTTAGGCGTAAATCAACTGGTTCACATTCTTGAAAACACTTAAGGGATTTCTATTACAACTTTATCTTCATTTTTCCCTCATATAATGTTACGGTCACCGCTAAAATTTCACAGTTGTTCTAAGCACGACGATAAAAGACTGCGCGACAGTTCAGAGCCCAGCGCTTAGAGGTGATACCGCGCTATAAATACCAGCGAGTGTTGCGCTTATCATTCCGCCTCACTAACACACCTACACGCCGACCAGATGGGCCCCTTAATGGATGTGATTATTGAACTAACTGTAAACACGTACCTGAAATTTAAACAATTTACGAATCACAGACGATGCTGTAGTATTCTCGAAAACTTTTCGCAAAAAATGCATACCCTAATGAATACGTTTACAAAGACTGTAACATGTGTCTCATGACAGAATTTTTACATTCATTTGCAAAATGAATCCAACGCCAAACGCAAAATGACTTACTTATCAGGGGAATGTATTCGTAGATGCCGTTCACTGTTATGTTCAGACATTCGGTTGAATTATAGTCCATGTTTTCATAAAGCTAAACTTTTAAAATTAATTGACACTTTTTTTTTTGTAAATTATTTTGCAACCAGAATGTGGTCTTTTTATTTGTTATGTCTCTGCGTCTCCAGTAGTATTGTACTTCGCTAATACTACCTGCAAGTAATATTTTGAAAACTGTTTACCACCATGGTTATTTTTTTAAGTATTTATCTGAATTCTTATTTTTAAGAAGCAGAATTTCGGGAGAAAAAAGGACTTTATAAGTTTTTTCGTAGTCTTTGAAACCTAAGAAAATGTCTTAAATTGTGTGCCACAGCGTAATTATTTTAAGTAAAATCTTTTATTATAAATATTCGCATGTTTTCTCACGAACACAAAGATAACATTAATCATATGTCTGGCACTTATATTGCTACAAAATACAATTTATTATACACATTCGAAAAAAAATAGTTTTGGATACATATTATAGCATGTAATTTTAATAATTACCACAAGGCGGATGAATTTGAACCGTAAAGTTAATGAGTTACCAATTTTCAGCATCACGAAAACAATACCTTGGAAATGTGTTTAAACTAAATTAAGGCTTGGAATTGTAACATATATATGTATAACATGGTTAATAAGGTCACTATTTAAAAAACAAATGACGAAAAGTCTCATTTTTACCAAGCAGGGCTCAGCATAACTTAAAACTTGATGAACTGTATACAAGGTACCTGTTCAACATCGACAAAATATTTTCTATAAATTCAGGCATTACAAAAAATTTAATTTTTATAGCTTTAAAGTAGGAAATATATGTTAAGAGTGAAGATATATGTCTTCAAAAATCATCTACAAATTCATATAAACAAAATACATATGTATAGAAATTTGAAATGTATTTTATGGGTTTTATTTATGAAAATGAATGTTATATAACGATTGGTAGTCCCAAAAATTCAACTTTTTTCTAAACTGTAGTTTCATTACTACTTCCTGTACATGAAATGTTAAATTTATTTTCCTAAAATCGAATACTTGAGATGTCGTGGTTTTGTTGTTTGTTAAATATGTAAACTATTTATATTTTAACTGTATTGTATTTTGTATATAATTTGTTACGTTTACAATAAAAGTTTGTTGATAATTCTGCCAAGTATATTTTATTTAATGCACAATTTTCTAGATGATTAAAAATATACATAATTATTTTTTTATGTTATAAATATTTTAGTTTTTTTAGCCTACAATAATCATCCATACCTAAACAAGCGATGCCTATACAAAAAATTATATGCATGCGAGAACAATTAATTTTCTTTGCTAAATATTATTATGTACCGACTAATTTAAAATTTCTAGAACCTCCTCTAAAAATTTACGAAACTGTATAAAAAAAATAAAGTTTATTTTATCCAGTAGCAAACTTAAGGTGGTTAAATATACAAAGGTAATTTCAAAAATTATAACACCTTGTGTTTTAAAACTGTTCCATAAACTCTAACGAATTATAGATTTTGCAGAGAGCAGGTGCGTGTATTCTGAGTGAAGTAATTAAGAAAAACCCTAAAAAAGAGATATAAAAACGATTTGTCGAAAATAATGTACAGCAAATTAATTTCTATGATAAAGCTTAGTGATTGGAAGTTCGTAATTGTTTTAATAACAGAAAATACGTTAAGCTAATCGGCTTTTAAAAAATTCGTATTTCAATTCGATAAAATCTTTCACACAATATGTTTCCTTTTTGTTTTATTTGTTTGTAAACAGATTTGTTTGCTTTTAAAATTTTCCGCGTTTATAGTACAATTCTCATTTAAGCAGATCCCGTAACCGTTTCGTAATTAATGGAAGTAGGCTATATGTCGAAGTTTCATATATTTTGTTAACACGGTCACCTACCTATAAAGGATGAAAAAATTGGCGTTTATTGGTTAAATGAGAATGATTGTAAAAGCCTGTGTCTCACGTGCCTATTTGATTATATCTTGTCATTGGTTTTAATGAAACGATTTTCCTGTAAATTTATTCTTTTAGTTTTTTGGGTTTTCTATCCAGATATATTCTAAAGGTTATTTCAGAGATCTAAGTGATTATAATAATGAACACTTTCGCCACATCTTACGATTTTAGATTACATTAAGTAAATATATAAAAGGAATAAATTAAACGAAACGTAAAATAAATTAGCGCTTTCGTAATAAATTTACAGAAAATGGCCTTAATAATATATTTGACCCAAAAATCAAACAATTTAAAATGCGTGTGAGACTGACTTAGTAAATTTTTACAACCTATTAGTGGCCACCTAGAATGATATACGCTAGGCTTTATTTGAATGGAGATGAAGATTTAAAAAACTTTACATTCAACATTTTTCACAAAAGAAACAATTTATTTATTGTTCTTCGTTACCAATGTAAAATTAATAAGTAAAAATAAGTAAACTGCTTTTTATGTATGATACATATTATTAAAAATTAATAAACGTAAACCTGAACCCTAACACTTACTACTAGAAATGGATGAATATACACCAATGAAAAAGTAGTTAGTAGAGCAATTTAGACAAAGTAAAAATTGGCCATTCAATTATTGTAGAATTAAACACATGACATATATATATACTTATATATATATTATTTCTGTGTTTACGGCAAGTAACTCCGCAATTAAAGTTAAACATAAATTCGCGGGTCTAGGGACTTAAGTGGTTGTTACAAGTTATGTTTAAGGTTTGTGATCTTGCATTTTTAGAATTCTGAAAATTAAAATTTTAGAAGTGTTTTAAGGTTACAGAAATATGTGCAGTATGTACGTATACACATTCTTCGCTCAAATAGTTTTGGACCTGAATATATAAAAGCTAGCAAACTTAAATTCATTCTTTTTATTTTATTACAATTTTACAAGCTTCTAAAAGTCATTTTACGTGGATACGTATACCAAAACTTTAACAGAACCTCCAAGCACCCGAATCGTTTCTTAAATTTCATAATAGCTATAGAGTTTTAAGAAACGTGGCATCTTCAATGCATTTTATACTGTAAGACTCCTCATGATGGCAATAAATTTTACAAATGTCTGATTTAAGCAAAATGTTCAGTGCTATTATAACATTTTATTCTATTGCGGTTTTCAAAATACGAAATATACATTATTTTTAACGTGCATCGCCCCAACACATTTTTCCTGCATTTGCATAACGTATTTAACGTTCAACATTTTTCATTGTGCTAATTTTCGTTACGCTATGATAGCGTCATCGAATTGACTTACTTTGCCGACTGTAAGGACGCTTTCACGTCAAAAAGAATTAAATTAAGGCCAAACAATGGTGGAAAATAAAAAGATACTGGTATTGTAATAGCTTTAATACATTTAAGTAACTAGCTTGTTTAAAAGTAAGTTTATATTTATTTCATTTATCAGTTAAGAAAATTAATAGCTAATAAATTATTTAAACACTATTAAAATAAAATATGTTTTGAAGTGATAACTATCATTTACAGTTTCTACCATTTCATGTACATACATAGACATGACATATTTTTATCAAAAACATATGTTTTAATGTTAAAGATTAATATCTAGGCATATGTTTTATGAATTAAAATTTATTTTCATAAAAAATTAAAAATGAATATATTCATTACCAACAATTTTTGAAGGTTGTATTAAAAACTGTCAATACAACTTATTTCAAGAAAAACCATTCATGAATTTAAAAACAAAATTAGCTCAGATAAATATTAAATAATAGTTTGAAATGCAAAAACAATGTAAATATGTTGTATTTAAAAATATATTTTAATTATTATAGAAATTATGCTTAAAAAACTTAATTAGTATTATTAAAAATCGTGTTATATTTTTGTATTGGTTCTAGAATGATTTCTCCCCGGAAATGTGTAAAACAATTTACAATAATTAGTTAATTTTAACCTTTTAATTATAGTAAGAATATTTTTATCCTTAGTTTTTTTATTAATATTCTCCCACCTGTTTTTTATTGCAATGACCAAAGTAGAACATATCTCTTTTTATGAAATATTTATTTTTTGAAAATTGACCACGAAAACAACCATAAAACTAATTCAATGTAAAAATTAGAGTTCAAGTGGGTAATAGTCGAGTGAATGTAACTTTACCGAGAATTTTATTTTAAATTTTAAAAAAATCATTTTTTTTCCCTCCAAATCATCTAACACATTTACTGACCCTAAAATATAAATTATAAACGACTGTCATCCTCATAGAACAGGTCATAATGTTTAAAACGAAATAGCAATTTTTTTTAGTGTGAATTATATATTTTGGAATAGTTACATTAAAAAATGTTATTTGTGGTAAAAAACCGTTTGGGGGAAAGGGATAGTAAAAAGACTGGTGCATTTTAAAGTTTTTTTTCCAAAGTAAACTTCTCGTATTTACGACTTTTGAGCTATTTCGTGATTTTGAAGTGTATCACATTTTCAGTATGAAATATATCTGCAATGATATCCTTCCGATCCAAGAAGTGGAAAATTTATTTTGTTTGCGTATATAAAATTCTAAAAATAATAATATATTATTAAAAAATTTTGCTGCCTTAGCAGAGCGTGGTTTCGATCCACGGACCTCTGGGTTATGGGCCCAGCACGCTTCCACTGCGCCACTCTGCTCGCCGTGGTCGTAACGGTTTTATTGTTAAAATTATCAGTAAACATTTATTTACATTGCTAGTCATAATGTATTTCGTACTGTGGCTATTCTCACAGCACATTAATGATTTTCAGAGACAGAAACCGTCTGACGTCCCGACCTGACGTACAGTCGGTCGAAGATAAAACACACAATTAGTTCCTATACAGCACTTATAAAATTAATTTTCATGAACCGTACCTCAAATTATATATATATATATATATATATATATATATATATATATACAGAGGGGGGAGAGAGAGAGAGAGACAACAAACGCGATAGTTAGCAAGTATGAATTAAATCCTCCGACGTTAAACACGATCACTTACAAAACCTACAGTCATTTAAAACTGATTTCACAACGGAATCACAAAACCAAAACCAAATATAGTGAGTAAAGATATGTACTTGGTCTTCTGCTATAGACAAAAAAATAACGAATATTTACATCTGTGTACATAAAACTTGTACATAAAGTTGGCCTGCGGGTTGGTAAATCTGCGCTGACAAGGAAGCAGGTTCGTTACGTCATGTGACGTGAGTATTATTATCACCGTATTGGCAAAGCGTCGCTTTATGCTGGAGTCACATTTAGCGATGCGTTGTTTGCAACATTTTTTTTTTTTAACCAATCACGCTGGACACACATGTGACATCAGCGCGAGATAAATGGCGAACGCGACAGGTTACCTGATTAAAAAATTTTCTTTACCCATCGCATTGCTGGCGCGACGTTACTGCAAAGAGCATCAGAATTTAGTTTTAGAAAGTTCTTTAAACGATTGGATTTTTATTCGTGTATTGTAAAGGTGTTTCTTTTTCTACTGAGATGTGTACACTTAAGTGATATTTACAACTGAATATTAATATTTTTACTAAAAATATTTCTCTCCAGCTTGTCGATTTAAAAAAAAATCTGCAAGCATTTAAGTCTGACGCAGGTAAGGTGCGTGCGTAACGATAAACAAGGTTTTTTACTTTATTTAATTTTTAATCTTTGTTCGTCCCACGGGTGATAACTGCATGTTCACATAAACGCGAGATTTTGCTTTTGTTTCACATATTTCACGTCACGCCGTCGCACTCTTGTGATTTCAGCATTATGAGTCAGTAATTCGCCCTTAGTGAGCGCTAAAATAAGTCAACGAGCAATTTCGAAAGCAGCACCGCGTAAATTTCCCTTAAAAGGGTACGTTCAGTTTCAGGTCATTATTCTTTATTTACGTTTAACACGGTAAAGTTTAGACATTTTGAGTGCCCAAACTTTAATGAAATAAAAAAATATATGCATACTTTTTGCAAAACGAGCTAAAAAATTAAAATTTGTATCACTTTTGTGTATTATGAATAAGGAGAAACCAATGGGGAAAAAATGGAAATGTTCGGGTTTCAAGACAAAGCTAAAGGCTACTGCTAAATATGATTTAAATTATTTCATAAAAAGTTATTTTATTTAGCCTTAAAAATCATTAAATTTTTAGGATCTTAAAAGGTTTCCAGTTTTCCATTTAATTTTATTCTACTTATCCATTATTACGAAAACGTCAAAGCTAAAACTTTGGCAGGATATTGTGCAAAAAGTATTCATTTTGTGAAATCTAAGCCCATGAAAAAATCAGCAAGGAAAACCGTGTGGAATGTTAATATAATGTAATGGGATATACTCTCTTAAACTTCTCGCCGATGTTCTTGTAGCTTCGAACTGTTTCACGTGGCGTCGAAACATCATGAACCTGAACGGATGCACTTCTTAAGACGAAGGCCATACAGTCCATGCAATTCTCTCTCGTGGTAACGCTTTAGAAGTGTGTGGGTACATCCCATTTTAGAAAAAAAAATAATTGCATGGAGCAATTTATTTTCATTTTATTGATGGATCGCTTTTTCTTGAGGTAAGAGATGACGAAGTAAATGTTTTTAACTAGGTACTTTCGTGTCTGTGCCCACATTTGATGAACTACTAGACTACAGATTACACAATATACCAAATTAATTAACTGCTTTGATCAAGATGTGAGTAGATCAACATCTAGCCTATTTATTATGAAGTCATTTACAGATACCGACACCCAGAGATAACTCAGGCCGAACTAGGAGACGCTTGCTCTGCGGATCTGAAGGAAAGTCTTCAGGGGCTGCCGGTCCGACCTTGAGGACACCAGCCACGTTGCTAAATATTTTCAACTTAAACTTACGGATAACAGCCGTTACAAATTATCCAGTGACCTTCGTAGATCTTTGAAAGTTTGCGGGTATTTTTTCACGTTCTTTAAATGTGAATTAACTATAATAATCTTATTTTATCAACAAAAATTAAAACAATTGGTTGTCTGTAAAGTCTGTTTACGGACATAGTTTAACGTGACGTCATAACAGAACATTGATGAAATGATTGCATACTTTTATGGATAAAATTGAATCATTTTTATTTTAATAATAACAGAATAAATACTTGAAATTATACTAGTAATGAGATTTTTAAAATGAAAGAATAATTAACATTTATTGCTGAAATTGTTATTGTAATGAGCAATGAAAACCACATTAACTTTTCACTTCACTTCATAAACAGTCGACGAAACAGTTTACGTGTAGATGACTTGTAATTAATTTTAAAAACTGGCGTTTAGCTATAAAGTTTAAATATAATTATGAACAAGTTTTCATATAAATAATTCGTAATCAAATACATATAATCAATTATATGAATCACCTTAATTTTTTAGTCAATGGTAACATAACCTATTATTACTGCACTCGCCGACAGCGTAACGGAACACAGCGTAACGAAACAATGAGCGTAACGGGACACAGCGTAACGGAACAATGAGCCTAACAGGACACAACGTAACGGAACAATGTGCGTAACGGGAAACTTTTTTCGTGCTTGCAGCCGGCGTTCATCGATTTATTAGACGTTGTCACGTCAAAAAGAAAAAATAACGAGTTACGCCTTTTCTTCCATGTGCGATTGTCGTGTTTTCAACAGAACAAATAATTCGGAAGTCGGAATAGGGAGAAGATTTCGCCATGGGTGTAGATACTTGAGAAAGGTTGGGAGGGGGTGGGGAGGGGGCCGGGTTTCCTTGGAACTAAGAAGCCCCTCACTGAGGGGGGTCCACTTACGCTTTCAAGAGCGTGACTTTGAAACGAATTTGATGGCATAACTATGTGGTATGGAAATTTTCTTTATATTTTTAAGTTTTATGTTTACTGCAAGAATTTTGTGGAGGAAATATCGAAATTAGATCATGTAAATAGTATAAAGAAATTTAATGAATTGTTATATTTCCTCAAACTACCTGATGTTATAGCTGTAAGATAGGAAATTGTGTGTGTGTTATATTCAGCAAAGAAGCTATTAACAATGCACTCACATAAAGAACGCTTATTAAAAATTTAATTAGGTACTTGTATGAGTCTCAATAACAAACATAAAACAATAAATAAAATATTGATATGTAAATGCAAAATGTTACATTCATTACCATTTTTTTTTATTAATGCTGTTAACACATATGATATGCATAAGTATAAAAACAATAGTTGCTGTTCATAACGGAAAAATTTCGAACTAAATACTTTAAGTAACTGTTTTAAGTGAAAGTTAATATTTAAATATTTTGAGACTATGATATTTTGCTGAACGATTCAAGTATTCAACTGAACTAGACCTACTATGCTCAAAATGGTCTTAGAGTGACTATCTGCCTCGAGTATTCCACACAACTCAAGAGTAATTTTATGTTGCTTAGCTCAAGGAGTATAAATGAAGATTTTTAGAGTTGAGGACGTCTGGACTTGTCCATCGGTGATTCGGGATGTCTGGAAAGAAGATAAGGAATTAAGTGTTATCCTCCTTTGGGTTGGCCGAAAATTCCTAAAATGGGATTGGTCTGACCAACGATGACCTCAGGAAACAACTCAACTCTGGAGAATTCGCGAGACACTTAACATCGGCCATCACCATATACACCATAACCGTGACTGACTACCTAAGCCTGATCAATAATGTAATCCAGACGTCCACGACTTGGACTCGAGATGAAATGTAGTTATAATCGCGGGCTTCGCGCGTCTTGCTGTCCCCAACGCGGGATCCCCCCCCCCCCTCGCACGGGAGACGCCCTGCCACGTCCAACGCCTGGACTCGACGTTCCATTTCTGTGTCTGATCATAGAAGAAAAAACTTATTTTCGAGGAAGAGCCTATGATGTACATTCTGTATTGCACAGACCCGAACAAGCCCGAATATCTACCTTCGGCCAACTTCATCAGTTTTTTTTGTTTATAAATTTACAAAATTGTGGAAGGTTGGTTACGTTAGGTTAGTATAGCTACATTAAAAATACTTTCAAATCATTTTAATGCCGACGTTGGCCTGTGCAATACAGAATGTGCATCGTAGGCTTCCCCTTTTCGAGTTCATTCGCTGGCCAAGGAACAACCATACTAAGTGAAATTGTGGAAGAGTTGCGAGCTCATTAAAGGTATAAGTGAATATAATGAAAAATGTGAATTGATGCATAGCATAGCTAAAAACGGAATATAAATCAGACAAGAAAAATATGTAGAGAAACGAAAAAAAAGATAAATAGAATCAAAATAGAAACCTCTAGATTAAACATATCTGGCTAAGTGCTGAGTATCTCAAATACACAAACTCAATACTGTGACAACGTAAAATTGACAAGTTAACATATTTTGAGATCGAAACTAACATTGGTTTATGAAATACTTATAGTAAAAATAACCGGGTAAACATGTCCAGTGTTTACAACGTAGGCCAAAATACGGGCAGTAAACAACATTCAAGCCCGTATTTGGAGATGGATTGTCGGTAAACCCCGCGTTGAAAACTCTCTGGCCGCGCGAATATCTGGCTTCCGAGATAGAAAAAAAAATAATTCGTTTACTGTAGGTAAAATGTTCGTTGAAAGGCCCGCGGATTTTACTGTAATTTCTAACTGCGCAGCTCAGCACGCGTCAGGCAAACAAACTGCCACCTGGTGGAAGTTTTCCAATACAACGTCGCAGACACGTGTTCGCGAGAGGAATTGGCACGCGAAAATTTCACGCCCGTCGAAAAAAAAAAGAAGAAGAGGATAAGTAGCACCTGGACGGTGGGTAGTGAATGGAGGGGGGGGGGGGGGGATAGCAAGAGCGCGGTAATTGCGGAGACATACTCGCGCGCCGCCGATCATTGTATGGAAGGGAGGCGGCAGGATCGCCGGGGGCGACTTTCGAATCTCCCGCGCGCGCGGTGGTTAGTTGACGGGCAGCTGTCGCGTCGACCCCCGGGGAGAGAGAGAGACAGAGAGAGAGAGAAAGAGAGAGATAAACGAGGCGGTCGGCAGAAGTGAAAACGCAGCGGGTCTTTTGTCGTGTGCGCGTGGAACACAGAGAAGTTTTCACCAGGGTCATCTGGAGACCCATTACGGTATACCCGCAAGGTAGCGGTCGCTTCCCAAACACTAAACCAATGGATCCACTGTGAGTGCATCGTAGTGGTCGCCGTCGAACTCTCACAGGTGATGCCGATGTATCCCTACATGCGTCCACTAAACTCTAGATTTCTAGGGATGTGACACTCGCATCCACTGATGCGTCCCTACATCCATAATCTTCGGAATCGTGTTTTATTTTGTTTTCATGTAATATTACTAAAGATTTTTGGCATAAGGTTTGTCTGTAACGTAATAAGAGGAAGTTATAACTCAAATAAAGACAGATTAAAACGTTAATAAAATACGTTAGAACAAAGAGGCATTTAAAGCTAAATATAAATATTTTTAGTATATTAGTATTACTGGCAAAATTTTTAATTATATTAATTACATATAACATCCTCGAAATTTTTTAATTGTTGGTTGTTATTTACGTTTGGGTAATATTCGTATACATTATGACTCAAAATAACTACGTGCGCATTAGTACGATCAAATATCAAAATAAACGCAGTAAAAGTATTTGGGTACCATCCATCCCTTAGACATTGTGGCTTCATTTTCTAAGGGATCTAGGAATGTGTGTGCTGTGAACGCTTCCCTATGTATTTTGAAACTGCCAGATTTCCGAAACTACAGCAGTAAATTCATAAAGGTTTAGAAAACAATTATAAATGTTAAAAGGAAATTTGAGCATTGTATTTATTATATGCCTGAACGGCGCGACATTAATCTCGGCCAGGCTGGGAGACGCTCAGGTATCTTCGGTGCTCGACAGCCGTCGGTCTTTGGTGCTTATTTGCGTTTTCACTTCTGCTGACCGCCTCGTTTATTCTCTCCCTCTCTCTCTATTCCTCTCTCTCTCTCTTGCTTTAGGGGCACGGTCAGCTGAAGGAAGAATATTCTCTTTTGCTGGGAGAAATGTGACAGCTGCCCGTCAACTTACATCCGACTTGTTTAGACTTTATTGGGAATGAAAAAAATAATCAGTGGCTGTTTAGGTTTTTTGAGGTTTATCTTGACGATTATTGGAAATAAAAATTAATATAATAATAAATTAAGAAAAAGACAAGATTTTAAAAAAATTATGTCCATCGTAATTTCCAGGTGTAAATGGCGTGAATGTTACTGAACTAGCGTAATTATTTTTATAGAAATTATTCTTTAACAGAATTAAAATAGTTATTCTAAAGATTTTCCAACTTCTTAAGGTAACTTTAATGTGAAAAAAAAATCAAATGAGCTCAACATTTTTAATACTGGTTTCAAACGTGTCCTCTTATTTTACAAAGCGTTTTCTTTCTATAATACAGGAATATTTGATTTATTTGAACAATCAAAATTGGCCTACTCTTATAAAAAAATATTGCTGTGTTCACATAAAGCCTATGGGAAATAAATATCAGAGTTTCGAAATCATGTTTTAAAAATTTCAGAATATAGAATTTGTTGTTCCAAGAAATGTATTTATAAACTTCTTTGTAACACATTATTCTTATTTTTCAATTTGTATAACCACGGTGTCTTATCCATCTGCGTAAAGACAAGGTATATTTTTTCAGCTATCAGAAATGAAATTGATGTTTAGCCTCATACGTAACCGAATTAGACAACAGTATCCTAAACTGTCAAACACATTTTGCCAATCGGTGCCCAAGAGACGAATTGGCCAGTCGGAAGATCCGACCAATGCGAAGTCATCAACCGCATAAAGTGACCAATCAAATTAAACGATGACATTCAAGATGGTTCTGTATTCTTCTAGACTTTGACTGTATCTATGCAGAATGGGTCAGAATTTAACCGTCAAACTACACCAATAGGTTCATCAAGAAAAATAAGACTAAAAAATATATACGACGTATGTTATAAATCACTTCCCGTGTGCTTTTTTGTAAGTAACAAAAATTAGAGAGGTAAAAATATGACGGTTTCGGGTGCCTAGGTTTCGTTTGTGCAGTGTAAGGTGAAGCATAGTTGAAAGATAATTATGTTTTTTATTTAATTTTTTTAATTTTTTTTAACTTTCTCTGAGATGGGAATATAACATTTTATCGCTGCGAATAAGAGCTGCCGAACCAATCTACACATGTTGTTCTCGGAAGATTTGAATTAGTGCGCGAAAGCATTTTAGCTTATGAGTTGTTTCTATTTATGTTTTCAATTTTATTTTTCGTAATAAAACTACAGCTTAAGTTTTTCGATCGAATTCTGACTCACACTGTGTATTGTTTTTTTCTGTGCTCTTTATCGAGGAACATTAATACCTTTTCTTGACATATGGTGCGTGTTTATAAGTTGAAAAAAAATTAGACTTTTACTCCCTGAGACAGTAAAATTACGAACCAGACCGAGGAGAATGGAGTTGTCATTTGGGCAATTGTGACTGTTCTGTTCGGACCTCTCCCTTTAGCGTCAGATCTGACCCAGCATTCGAAATATTACAAACCGGGCTGAAAGACCCCATACGTTGATTCAGATTGACACAAACTTTTACTTTTACTCACGAAAAATAACTTTCGACTTTAAAAGACATTTCGGTGACTTCATCTCCTTCTCGTCAGATCGTCTGGTTGGATGCACTGTACGTCTACCAAACTCATCACTTCTCCAATCCATGAATCATCACATTTTTAATGTTGATAATTACACATTTACAATAACCTGTCAGTTTACTGCCAAAAAATATTAGTTTATGCTTTATTTAAACTGTTCTGTGGTCTTTAGAAAGTTTAAAAAAATTGCAACAATTTTTTTTAACCCCAGTCAGATAGGTTTTTTTACGTGTTAAAAACCTGTCTGCGTATAAATAATCATATTTAACACTAAGAAAAAAACTGTGATATTCAACCCAAGTATTCTGAAAAGCCACATGATTGGCAGGAAAAAAATTATTTCTTTTTATTCATAATATATTTCCAACTTTAATATGTAACAAATATGAAAGAGTTTAATATATGAGGTTTTTTTGGTACCGGGGTTTCATTTGTGCAGTGTAAGGTGAAGCATCGTTGAAAGCATATTCTGTGCCTATTTTTTCTAATGTTCTCTGAGATGGGAATATAACATTTTATCGCTGCGAATAAGAGCTGCCAAACCAATCTCCGCATATCGTTTTCGGAATATTTGAACTGGTGCGCGGAAATATAGGTAAGATTCATACCAGCGAAGTAAAAATAATATATACATATAATGAAATTAATTCACATCATAGTGATAAAATTTTCATGACACATTGTTTATTGTATATTCCTTCTTAGAATCACATAAATATTTTTTTGTGAATCATAAAATATTTGCCCTGTAATGGCTTGTATAAAAATTTTGAATTTTTTTTAGGCTTATTTATATGATCATTTGTGGGTGGGTTGACTTCTAGACTCATAAGAAGATTAATTTGTTTTTCATACAATAATTGAAGTAAAATGCTAGTCTCATTAATTTGTCACCAATCTTTAATACATTTAGATTGTGTTCTTGAGTTAAACATATATATGATAGGTTTCTATTAGTTTATCAATAACAAAGCATTTTTTTTCCAATGCAGCTTTTGTTCTTGGCTGTGTAAGGATGTAACTGATATAATCGATGAGGTTACCATTGTAAACTCATTAGGAGAAATGTTTAATTTAGCTGTCAATCATTTTTACTGCAGCCTCGTGCTTACTACTGGTAAAAGCCGTGACAAGGCAGAATATCGAGGGACTGTTGGCGACTAATCACAAAATATCTATGCGTGTAGTAAAATTTCTTTTAACTACAATTCATGGACAGCTTAAATATTTCTTACAGAAGAAAAAATTATATTCTCCTAAAAAGATGTTTCCTTAAGAAATAGTATATGTAGTTTGATGTGCACATACATACATTTGCAGCTAACAAGTAGCATTTCAGGAAGAGTAATTTGTAGATAATAAATCTTCGAATGATTTTTTGTGCAAAGATTTGGTGCTAGGAATATTTTTCAATCTAAAAATATCTAGTAATCAACTAAAGAAAATATAATTTTTCGTTTTACTGCTAATTTACTATCCAACCCATTTTTATGTCTTCTCTAGGAATATTTGCAGCATTTACAAAAAATTTCAGTTAATTATTCTTGATAAGCAGTAACTTTAATAGCAATGTATTTAGAGAGTAGGTAATTTCAAAGTTTCGAGATTCACCTACGCTCAACTAGGTAAATAAATCTTGCAAATATTTTAAGACTTTTATTTCACGTTGAATGATAATAATTAGTTATCCAAAAACATGAGTATTAAAATCTAATAAAAATAATATGTTAATAACAAAAATACCATTGTACCACTAATAATAATGTACTTTAATTGGTTTCTACCAGTAAAATATTAAATGTTTTTTTGGTTTTTTTGTTTTGTAGTATCGCTATCTTGTAAAGTTGGTTTCAATAATATAAATGTTTCTCATCATCATGGTTCCGTGACATTTAAGGCACTTTTATTTGTTACTTTTGGTTAATCATTAATTTATTTATTTACTTTTGGGTTTTAAAGGAAGTGAAACACGAACGAAAGTAAATAATTTATAGCTAAATTCAAACTTAAATAACACACAGACACAAGATCTAAAATCATCTCTTTTAAATCACTGTTTATGTTATTTCCCGTGAATCTATTATAAAGATTTCCTTTTGAAAATAGTTTATCTTCCAAGACTTACTAAAATTTTCCTGAAAAAAATTATGAGAATTATGTTTCTAAATGCATGTATATTTTTTACAGTAGTAGCGATGAAATTTAATGAACTTTGGTTACATATTAATAAAGCAAAAAAAATATTTCTCTTAATATCAGGACTTAATAAATATGACCACCTTATCATTCACATCAGTATATCAATACTGATATTTTCCTGTCATCAATGAATATTTCCCTGTTTATAAAAATGTGATGGATCAGCTGCAATTTTTCACAAACGCGAATATGAAAAAGATTTTTGACGTGATAACGTCTTATAAATCGATGAATCTATCATATTGAATAAATGCTCTTCTCCAAATATATTTTATTTTAAAAAACTAATAAAATGCAATACGGGAAAAACTTAGGCTGCAGTTTCATCCCGGCAAATTAAGTTAATAATGTATAAACGAGTTATGGTCTGAAGTGATTACCAATCATGGTATATGTCTTTGAATATGCAAACGAACTAAACTTTTATTGCAACCTAACATTACCATGACTTCGATCGAGCAATTTCAAGGTATGGCTGATATATTACCATTGAAAGAAAAGTATGTAATTAATTACAAACATATTTACTACAAAAATAAATACAACAAATATTCAGGTGCATTAAAGATTTTTTTTATTATTTAAAAACCGTTTATCAATGATATTTTTGAAGTGGTAAAACGTAAGCTTTTTTAATTTTAGAATAGATTAAATATCTGAATTAATTACTTCTGGTTTATTGTGTTCGAGGATATATTTTATTTTGATGATATCATACTTTCCTCCATTTAATTACATTCAGTAACAATTTAAAAAAATTGTTAAACACGTGACTATTTTATTTTTATACGTTTATGCATTCGTCTACACCCAAACTTTAATTTATTTTGGTTAAAAATATGCTCAGAATAATTTAATAATTTTACCTTGTTACAAACACCACCCTTATTTTATGATATTTGATACAATCAAAACGTTATTTGAAATGTGGACTACCATTATCAAATTTATAATCCAATGTTTTTATTTATTCTTAGTAATGCTTACTAATACTTTAAAAAATTCCCGAATTTTTTATCCCTCTCATCTTTTTCCACAGGGATGCAAATTAAAAAATTTAGAAATAAGTGAATATGCCGAAATGCGTTAATCAAATAAAACGAAATTCATGCCTGTTTTCTTATCGCAGATGTGAACTCCAGAACAAATAAATAAACTTGCATTGATATGGAATTGAAATTTATCTTACAAATGCCGATTTAGTGGAATCTAAATTTAATAATATCTTTAATAATATGAACCCGTGTTACAATTTAAGAGGTGATATTTCGAAGAACGTTGAATAAGAGAAGTTACCTTAAGATATGTTTATTAATAATTTATAATATCTCAATTTTTTTATTTGATAATAAGATATTTTTTTAATGTTTGAATTTTTTTACTATATTTCACCCCTTAAGAAGTAGAAAACCAGCAAGAAGTAAAACTACCCAATTTATACCACTTAAAAATATCATTGCTAACCATATTTTTAATGGAAAAATCTTTAATAAACCTGAATATTTATTGTGTTTATTTCTTTGGTGAAAAGGTTTGTAATTACTCACATACTTTACTTTCAATGGTAATATATCTGCGATACCGTGAAATTGCGCAAGCGAATCCATGGTTTATGTTAATTTACAATAAAAATTAGATTATTCCCAAATTCACAGACGTATATCATGATTGGGAATAACTTTAGATCATAAGGCTAAGCGAGTTTTTAAACTTATTTTGTCGGGTTGAACCAACCGCCTAAATGTCCCGGTATAATACAGACTCACACTTTATACGTGTTAAGTTCATAAACAATATTTTTTTTCTGTCACAACCAATCCTTGCAGTGATAATCAAAAATAAAGAGAGTACCGTAGCTGGTGGCGAATGATAAAATTTATTTAATAGAATTTACTAAAATAAAATATTTTGGTACTTTTTAAAAACAAATTCGCTAGTGTATCAATTTCTGAAATAGTTTCCTACGAATTTATTTCACATATGTATAGAATAATGATGTTATTATAAATTAAGTAAATGACTTTTCCATTTGTCCAGCCTTAATAAATAGTTAAATTTTTTTGTTCGTTGTAGAAATTATAACATAAAATTTAATTGTAATTTTAGAATTTGAGATTCAACTTAGAACTGTCCTACAGCTGCGACGTGAATGTTCCTTAATGTAATAACTAACACGTCTCTCTCACAGTTTTCACTTTTCCTCTCTCTCCCTCTCTCGAGATCATCTCCTCAGCTACAATTATAACCCACACAAAGGGTCACCGTGTCATACAAGTTCATTAAAAAAAAATAATGAATGCCGTCGGTTGGAGTAGAAAGGCTTTCTCGCCTGGCCATTGTTCTCTCGCTTGCAAAGAGACGTGCATTTCTTTGCCAGATGCAATCTGAAACTTCCGCAGCTTGCACGGTCCGCTGGGAAATGTGTTTCAATGCGCTGCCGGATATCGACCGTTAGAGCTGATTATACAGAAGGAAGAATTTTCCCTTTGCTAGGAGAAATGCATCGTCCTTGAAGAAAAGTAAGAACCTCGAAAACAAGTGTGTTTATTAGTATTACTAGGTGGTTGGAATCCGCCTAAGGCTCAGCGGTGAAACATTATGATGTAAACAAACCCTTAAATTTGATATACACGTAAATTTTATTAAAAATTTAATTTCTTTCGATAATGAGCAAAAAAATGTTTTCTGATATATACATATCTTTGACAAAAAATAGATAATAATATATTACGTGCATCTATGCTATTTAGTGATAATGTTAGCAGCAAGAAATTAAGTGAAAAAAGGATGAAAATTAAAAACATTTGTCAAAAAATCCTTTCAGGTATACAAACATATAGTATACATATAAAAGAAAAAATAACTAACCTTTTTTTAATTAATAATAAACTTCAAAGCTATTTGTATATTAAAAAATAAAAACATAGATTTTTCGAAATTGCATAAGTAGATAACTCCAAATATCACCAAAAGATTCTCAGTGACTTAAAGTTACGTTTACAAAAATGAACAAATTTAACCGTATTTTGTTGATGGTTAAACTTTCTTAGATATAATGCTTTTTAGTAATTATAAACATAGTCATTCGTGAGGCGCCTAAGGCGTTCATTTAAAAATGATGAATATAACAAACAATTGAATTTAATAATAAAGGCGTGTTGCTATTATTTAGCTGTTTTTAAAACGTTTCTCTTTTGTTTTGCTTCAATTTTAAATTCTATACATCTCTGTGGATTAGGCTAGTATTTGTGCTTCACGGTGTTGTTTCTATCACTACGTTATTTTGGGAATACGGCTCTCAGTTATGAAGCTGCGTTACTTGCCACAAAACTTGTTTTATATATGCTGTTTACGGAATTCAATTACTTTTTATAGTAAATACGGTCACTTGTATTTGAAATGTTTACACACCAACCTTCCCTTCCCCAAATGTTTTTTTTTGGAAACGTCGTTGTACAATATGCGTGCTTCAAGTCTGACTGACTGCCGAACAAGTCAGCGAGGTCCTTACGCCTCAGCGAATCGCGAGCAGAACCATGGCTGACGTAACTGCTATTTGAAAAAAAACGGAATAGCGGCTAGAACAAGCGAACTCTCCTGACTACTCTACTAGCCTACACTATAAAATTTTATTTGTAAGTTGAACCAATATATTAATTAAAAATTAAGGATAATTTTAAATTTGTACATCTACATAAAAAACAATTGTATTACTACAAACTAGTGTTTACAGTAATACTGGGTTTGGATTCTTACCCGAAAATTCATTATTTTGTATCGTCCCAGAACCACGTTGGTTAAAGTTATTGGTAAACCGTTCCCCCGAATGGCTTTCCAATATATACTGCGCACATTAAAAAGCATTATAAAACTAATATAAAGTGTTAATATTGAATGTTCAGGGTTTAAAAAAATATTTTTGAGTGAAAACATCAATTAAAATATAAAATTATGCGCCAATTTTGGAAAGATTAGTATTATCTTGAAACATATATGTTATTTATGAAATTTAACCATAGCAAGATGTTGTACAAAGTTGCACTATCTTTCTTGTAGTATTACAAACTATTCCAAAGGAATCTTTTGATAAAAAAAAATTGCAATTGTTTTTCCCTCAGTAGATTTCCGCACACATAGTTCCAAACGGGATGGTTCCGTACTGAAGTGGCTTCCAGCATACAATACGCAATCGTGTTTGTAGTCGTGCTGTAAGGAAATGTTTGAAAAATAGTGTAAAGTCGTTGTTCAAAAGAGGTATGGTAATTTTTAGTAGAGCATAGAAGGTATAAAATAATATCCTCATATGTTGCATTTCCCACGTTCCTGTTTCATGTAGATAAAGTATGCGGTAGGGTTGAGCTGTATAGTGGAAAATGCAGTGATGCGGGAATGAGAGCGGGCGAGCTATCTACTTGTTCTATCTCACTCGACTTTTCACATTACTAGCTATAGTACTCATCCTGCAGCCCCTTGGGATACGGAATTCGCAAGAGACTACAAACTCGGTGTATAACACCTCACGTTAATGCGAAGTTCCTAGCTGGATAGGAAATGAGTAGCTACACTGTGGAGGAAACCCTTACGTGGTATGAGAGAAAAACAAATAAATATAACCAAAATAGCAAAACCATTTATAGTTTAGTAAACTCTAAACGTATTCGAACAAGCAATTAACAATAAACTGAATAGATACGTAATACAATAATGATCAATTTACATACGCCAAATATACAACAACAAAAATATCGTTATGACACATGCAATCCCGGGTCTAGTTCAAAGCAATTCACCACGACCAAGGTAAAAGGACTAAACGCCCCAAAAAACTGCGCACCCAACTAAGCGCGCAAGCCCAACAAATTCAGTTACAAACAATGACTCTCAAAAATTCAAGCATTGACATACAAACCGAGACAAAGTACAAGTTACACGATGGTTTATTACTCTACCAAACCTGACAGTACTTCATTCGACGCGGCGGACTAGAGATTGCATGGCCGTACACGCGAATTATTCACCGTGGTCGTCGTTGCAAAAGGTTATAAGCTGGCTAGCATAAATTCAAAATTATTAAAGGTGATGATCCTTTAGGCATGAGTTCTCAACCCCGCTACACCAGCACGTTTATTTCCCAAAGTGAATTTAAGTAAAGTTCTGTCAGACGTGCCCGAACAAAAATTTAACAGATACAAATTTACAAAACATTATGACGACCAACAGCTATGAAGTGATTAAATCTGACAGAACGGCAACAACAATACATGTTGTTTCTACTAAAACTCAGTTGAAAAAAAGAGGCTCCAATGAGCTCTGCGAGCCCTTAAATAATAGAGCCTAACACAATTGCGCATGCGCGGAGGGGAAATTAAGGGGAAACGGCGCACCGCACACCAGACACATGAGAATTCACCTGTAAATAAATTATTGGCGAGAGGGAGGGGGTAGGAGAGGAGTATAATGACGTGAGGAGAGGGATGGAAGGAAGGCGCATGTACGAACTCTGAAGATACACCCGCTTCAACTTCCCCCCCTTAAAAAAGTTTAAACCTTTCCGGAACGATCCCTAAAGTTCACCAGTAAATAGCAATTTCCAATGTTTTAAATAACGACTTAAAAGGTGTCCATGATACGGGCCTTAAACAGTTTATTTTCTCTCATCTTCGTGTCACACACTTGAAGGCGAAAGTTTATGACAGGATCGTAGCACATTCTTGACTACAGCAAACAGCGACCAGCGAGCAGCGACCAGCAACTGGAGATCGGCAACCAGCAACAGCGTCCTGCGACCAGCTACCAGCAACCAGCTTGCGGGCCGACGGCAGGCGGTGGCGTAAGTCGTCGACAGCGTGTATCTCTGCGCCTCGCCCAAGCGTCACAGGTCTCTGCGCCTGGGGTTGCGGCAGCCCGGGCGCCTTCTCGGTACGTTGATACTTATGCCGCCCAGAGGAAAATCGTGACAGCTGGGCCGGAACGCCATGACGTCGGGCGGGACGATTGGCACAGCAGAAGGCGGATCTTGCAGATTCAGCCCTTTCAGTGGGGTGAGCATAGGGTAGTAACATGATGATTGCTCATTACCATTAGGTGGCCAGCCTAGTGAAGCGTTGACGAATCTCTGTCGGCAAGGGTGGTGAGCAGTAAGTCTGTCTGACTGAAGCGGACGTTTCGGCCCCTGAAGTCGGGCGATAATAAGGCAAGTCAATTCGAGGAACGCCTCGAGCGCCACCATGGTTTGGCGAGAGGCGTCCTTATGACAAGGAGATTTGTCTCTGCGAGTCGGCCTGAAGATCTTCGAGCTCGCCGGGGTGCTGGTCATGACTACAGCACGCCGGGAACAAGGAAGGCAGCTATCCTCTTCGATGACGTCAGCTGGGGCGGGCCCTGCCCCAGGTTGACTGTCGAAGGGACGGCAATGAGAGTGCCGTGAAGCCGCTGATAGATGTGTAGTCCAGGGAGTGGGTCGCTCCGGCGGGGGCGGGAAGAGACGAATCACACATTCAGCCGACGGACGGGCTGACTCCGCAACAAGCGAAGTCGGACGAGCAGAAGTCAGCTGTAGGCGATGACGGGCGGGAGTGGACTTGGCCTTTCTGGCTGCGGGCTGGAGAGCGGGTACCCGGGCTCTGCCTGCCCTAAGGTATCCACGGCTGATTGGAGGGTGATTGTCGTTCGAGGTGTCGGAACTGTTGCCGGTTCTAGTATCCGAGACATGAACCATCAAGTCCGCGGAAAGGGTGTGTGATGCGATTATATAGCCTCTCCACACCAAGTGGCAACCCTCTGCCTTCACGTGGCACCGCTGTTGAGGTTGTTGTGGCTATGTTGGGACTGCTCACCCCGACCTCTGGTCATAGCACCTCTTTACTGAAGAGGGCGCTGCCGGGCCTAACTCTGCCGCATAGTATGTATGAGACCGGAAATGGTGAAAGGGCTGAATCTGCGGGCAACAGCAGATGCGATAGAAACCTTTCCGGGGGGTTCGACGGCCGAGCCTCGGTGCATCGGTCCCAAAGGGCCCCATAGTGAATGGATTAGGCCCCATGGAAATGGAGTTCGACTGGGTATGGTGGTTGCGGTGTCGGGCGACCGGGCCTAAAAACGGGCTGTAAACTGCACGGCGAGGTATCCCCTTTAGCCTTGTAGTCGGTGGATGTACTGAGGTAACCCCCAGGTGCTTCCTGCCCGTGCACTGTGACTGCCATTTTCCAGCTGGGGTTGATGGCGGCCGTCGCCAGAGGGGTGCAGTTGCATCCGGGCCTTAACCGGCTGTAAACCCGCCGGGCCGAGGTACGGCGGGTCGGAGGGTTTTCCGAGGCGACGAGGACACCTCGTGGCTGCACTCTGAAGCGTGATGGTCTGGTCAAACTACTGGCGAACAGTCTGCCGATGAGACCAAAAGTTGGCTGTAGCACTGGAAAGACCTGGATGACTAATGGGTAGCAGTCTGCTAAGCATGTCCGGTGACTGTGGGGCTCGCTGGACTGTGGAAGCACCTGTCTTGAACCCTTACCTGCATGTAGCTCCATGTGGGGATTTTGGTCTACAGGTCCCTAAGAAGCCACTATGTATGTAGTGGTGGAGGGGACATGTTTTCCTGGATCTGGAAGTTTCAGTGGAAAAGAGCTCTGTATTCTTCAGATCAGTAAGCAGACTCCCAATCTACCCTCAAAGGGCGCACATTTGGGAGGGGTGGAAGGCGGGTGCGTTGGCCTTCGGGCCCTCGAAAACATGTAGGCGATGACGGATAAACAGCTTGACTCGCACTGAAGCTCGCACGCACGCCAGAGGACGGGCAAGGAGGGAGGGGATGCCGGTGTCAATGCAGTATGGCTAAAACACACGAAAAACAACGAGGAAACAACCGAACCCAGGCAGTATTTTTTTTTTTTTGAATAAGGTGTGCACCAAAAGAATTAAAGCTATACAAAAGTGGGGAAAAAGGTAATAATAACATTAAATTACATCATAGGCAGAAACAAACAAACCAATTTTAGAATATAAAAAACGTTAGACAGCTGAATATATACAAATATTAATTTAAATATATATTAACAAACTTTCAAACTAAATCATGTTACTATGACGAAAGACAATGTGCTTCAACGTACCAGTATCAAAAGGTAAAGAGAAAATTTACAGCCACCACATAAACTATACTAAAGGATGCTATGCAGAGCAGTACAATTTCAAATGACTAACGTGGCATTTTTTGTATTTCTTCTTATTCGAAGAACATCTGAGCAACGCCGTATTAGGACCCAGAAATCTTATGATCTCAAAGGGGCCATAATACGGCGGTAACAATTTTACATTAAGGTTATCAATGCGGGAGGGGAGAACAAAGCTCCGGCATAAAACCTTGTTACCTACACTAAAACCATGCTCAGTGCGCGTCTTATTAAACGTAGCTGCCACAGCCTCGCGGGCCTTACGCAAGTTACACGACACAGTATCGAGAACGGCGTCTAGGGAGGCGCTGTCGAGTACGGTCTCACAAGAAGGGAGGCCCCACTGATTAAGAAGCGGGTGGGTAATTTCCCTACCTAAGAAAGGAATCGAGGGCGGAAATCCAGAGGCGGAGTGATGAGCAGAATTTAATCCAACGTTAATAAAATCTAAATCTGTGTCCCACAACGTTTGATCATCACGGTAAAAAGAAATGAGAGTGGCCTTAAGGACCTTATTAAGGCGTTCAGATTGGTTACCCTTAGGATAGTAAGCACTGCTGAAAATCGGTTTCACAGCCCATTCCAGACACATGTTTTTATAGACCGTGGACTGAAAATATTTAGCATTATTGGTCACTAACATGGCGGGAGCGCCGAACAGTTTCCAAACACAATCCCTCAGTGATTTGACTATCGTGGTGGCCTTCATGTTCTTTAAAGGTATCAAAATAACAAATTTAGTGAATATGTCTAGGAGAACCAAAATACAATTATTACCCTTGCGGGACCGGGTGAGGGGGCCGAAAATGTCCATATGTACTACATGCCAGGGGGCGACGGGGGCGTCTGCACCATACAGCCCCACTCTGGTGTTCTGAGGGGGCTTTGACACCTGACAGTCGTGACAGGAGCGGATAAAATTTCTTACGTCGGCCTTTAACTCGGGCCACGCAAGATGAGCTGAAATTCGCTTGAAGGTTTTTTCTATGCCAAGGTGGCCACCTATCAAGGACGCATGGTAATAACTCAATACCATGGGACGTAATTTAGCCGGCACCAGGGCCTTGCGAGCATGGCCAGATTTGCCTGTAAAGAAAATTACGCCATTTTCCTCAACGTACGGAACATTTTCATTAGCCGCCAAGTCGTTTTTGACTCCCTCACAAAAGGGATCCTGTGCCTGGCAATCACGTATACTGAAATAAGATTCAGGGAACACTTTAACGACATTAACGTGAACAGGCTCAGGCTCAAGCTCAGAAGGGTTTTCCACGGCCTCGAATTCATCAGTGTTATACATGCGAGAGAGAGCGTCGGCATCCACATTATCAGCGCCCTTAATGTGATGCAGCTGAAAATTAAATTTGGAAAGACGAAGAACCCAGCTTCCCCAGCTTCCCCAGCTGGTGTGGGTGGTTGAAGAGCCAAGACAATGCCCGATTGTCAGTAAAAAGATCAAATTGCTGACAATCAAGATAAGACTGAAATTTTTCGACGCCGAATAGGCAGGCGAGGGCCTCCTTCTCGTATGTGCCTAGCCGCTTCTCCGACTCCAAGAGAGCGCGGCTGGCAAAGGCGATGGGGCGTAACCTACCGTCTTCCATATGCCCTAGCACCGCGCCTAGAGCAATGGAGGAGGCATCAACCTGAAGAGTAAATCGCCGATCAAAATCCGGGAGGATAAGAACAGGAGGAGAAGCTATTAAGGATTTAAGGGTGTTGAAAGCCTTTTCCTGTTCCTCACCCCAGGAAAATCCGACATTTTTTTTACGCAGGTGGTTAAGCGGGGCTGCAATAACGGCAAAATCTTGTACAAAACGGGCGAAGTATCCGATCATGCCCAGAAAGCGTTGTACCCCTTTAAGGCTCTTGGGTCGGGGAAAATTAACAATGGGGAATATCTTATCTGGATCCATGACCAAGTTCCCTTCAGAAATTATGAAACCTAAAAATTTAACATGGCCTTTAGCTAAGTCAATTTTGTTTGGATTGACGGTTAAGTGGGCGGTCCTTAAGCGCTCTAAAACCTCCTTGAGGTGCAGTAAGTGCTCCTCAAACGTCGCGCTATAAATAACAATGTCGTCGATGTAATTAAAGACGAATTTGAACTTTAGGTCACTGAGCACATGGTCAAGCACACGGCTCAGTGCCTGACTTCCAAACGACACGCCCATAGGCACGCGATTATATTCGAAGTGCCCCCAGGGAGTCGAAAAGGCTGTGTACTTACGAGAGGCAGGATTCATCAAACATTGATGAAAACTGGCATTGAGATCAAGAACTGAGTAAAATTTAGCTTTCCCTAAATGCTGTAGCACGCTTTCAACAGTAGGGAGAGGGAAAATGTCATCCACTAACTTTTCATTTAGGGGCCTATAATTATGCACCATCCTAAACTCAGAGGTGTTTTTTTTTGAAACCAAAAATGTGGGAGTACTGTAATCCGAGGTAGACGGCGATATAACCCCGGCATCCAACAACCTGTTAATAATTTCTCTCATTGCCTGCAACTTAGGAGGCGACACTTTGTGATACTTAGATCTGACAGGCGTTTCGTCCTTCAAATAAAGGCGATACGGAAGCACATCGCATCTACCTATGGCCTTAGTGATTACGTCTGGATACAACGTTATTAACTCCGCTAAAGCTTTCTCCCTATCACTAACAGTGGGCTCGTGACAAGCCATGACAATCGGCTTTACGTTCTCAGAGGTAAGCAATACCCTTAAGTTGGGGGCAAATCCAAAGCGTAACTCACACGCACACGCGTCGAAGACGTAGCGGGTGCCGCCCAGGAAATCTAAACCCAATATCAAATCATAAGAGAGACCAGGCACCACAGTAAATACCCAATCCCAGGACAAACCCGCGATTTTCAAGTGTAAGACGACCAACTTAGAGGCACTCAAAACTTCCCCGTTGGCGGTGAAAACCTTAGCTTCAAAGTTGTGAGAGACTTTACTCGCTAAATACGGGGACCGGATGCACAAACGATCAAACAGGCTATCGCTAATAAGCGAACAAGTAGCCCCGGAGTCCACCAAGGCGGAGAAAGACTGTCCTTGAATCAAAGTTTCCACAAAATGTAAAAAATATTTAGACTTGGATTTGCGAAACTTCCGACGGAGACGACCAAGTTTCCGGCCCGTCAAGGTCAGTTTCCCGGACAATCCCGGCGGTAATGCCCGATTCCCTTGCACCTAAAGCATTTACGTCTATGGAGATCCACACGAGTGCTAGAGCAAGCTGCGGTTAAATGTCCAAACGCGCAGCAGTTGGCACACCTGCCGTGGGAGTGCGTGACGTCAGTGGCATTAGACGGCCCGGCGACCTGGCTGGCGCGCGGTGCATCATCAGGCGCACGTCGCTCGGTGCTACCAGGCTGGATTACACTTATGCTCACTCGAGCGGGCGGTCGCTCGGCGCCGCCGACAGCCAACACTTTAGCAGGCTGGGAGCTCAAGGCCTTAGACTGTGGGCGTGTCACGCCAAAATGACCAATGGGTGGGAATTCCGCATGAAACTTCTGCGTGGTAATGAGCCTACTCTCTATTTCACGGCCCCAATGACGTAATTCCTCTATTGTAGTAGGGGCTTTAAGCATAGCTGAGTGCTGAAGGCACAGAGGTGTGATGTTTCCTAATATTATTTCTACCACTTCAGCCTCAAGCAGAGTCAATTCTAACACTTCTACGTAAGACAAAACTGAGTTTATAAATGTTACAACTCACTCGTTGTGAAACTGAAACCTGTAAACTAAATCTCTTTTACAGGTGTCAAGGACTCGTGGAGGACATGCTAGACGTAGAACTTGTGACTTAAAATCTGAAAAGGTAGACCTATTGCGAATCGCGTTCGTTAACAATTCCTGATAGTGGCTTCCGCACTTACTAAGCAGAGCCTTTAGAAAGTCAGTCTCAGAAACAAGATTAAGCTCATTGATCCTATGTGCTTCTAACAGAAATGTCAAAGCCGCCTTGGGCTCGGCATCGTCCAAGGAAGGCAGAGATTTCAAAGTTGAAAAAAAAAGTTTCAAATTAAACGACGAGTTCTGCGCAGCACTCACGCTAACGGGAGCGGGCAGAGGAGAGTCCGCACTCGCCGCGTCCCATGACGTCCGGACGAACTTTACGAGCCTGGCGCGCAAGTCCGCCACGGTCTCGGAAGGCTCGTAGACAAGGCCGTTGTCCTCAAAGTGCTGCAGCAGCTCGCTCTTAGAACATTTATACACCCAGCCCACGGACGGAGCAGCCATGATGGTAGTGATACTGTAACAGGGAACAACACAGCACAGAAGCTACGCAAGCAGAGTAGCGCAGTTTATTTGCAGCCCCTTGGGATACGGAATTCGCAAGAGACTACAAACTCGGTGTATAACACCTCACGTTAATGCGAAGTTCCTAGCTGGATAGGAAATGAGTAGCTACACTGTGGAGGAAACCCTTACGTGGTATGAGAGAAAAACAAATAAATATAACCAAAATAGCAAAACCATTTATAGTTTAGTAAACTCTAAACGTATTCGAACAAGCAATTAACAATAAACTGAATAGATACGTAATACAATAATGATCAATTTACATACGCCAAATATACAACAACAAAAATATCGTTATGACACATGCAATCCCGGGTCTAGTTCAAAGCAATTCACCACGACCAAGGTAAAAGGACTAAACGCCCCAAAAAACTGCGCACCCAACTAAGCGCGCAAGCCCAACAAATTCAGTTACAAACAATGACTCTCAAAAATTCAAGCATTGACATACAAACCGAGACAAAGTACAAGTTACACGATGGTTTATTACTCTACCAAACCTGACAGTACTTCATTCGACGCGGCGGACTAGAGATTGCATGGCCGTACACGCGAATTATTCACCGTGGTCGTCGTTGCAAAAGGTTATAAGCTGGCTAGCATAAATTCAAAATTATTAAAGGTGATGATCCTTTAGGCATGAGTTCTCAACCCCGCTACACCAGCACGTTTATTTCCCAAAGTGAATTTAAGTAAAGTTCTGTCAGACGTGCCCGAACAAAAATTTAACAGATACAAATTTACAAAACATTATGACGACCAACAGCTATGAAGTGATTAAATCTGACAGAACGGCAACAACAATACATGTTGTTTCTACTAAAACTCAGTTGAAAAAAAGAGGCTCCAATGAGCTCTGCGAGCCCTTAAATAATAGAGCCTAACACAATTGCGCATGCGCGGAGGGGAAATTAAGGGGAAACGGCGCACCGCACACCAGACACATGAGAATTCACCTGTAAATAAATTATTGGCGAGAGGGAGGGGGTAGGAGAGGAGTATAATGACGTGAGGAGAGGGATGGAAGGAAGGCGCATGTACGAACTCTGAAGATACACCCGCTTCAATCCAACTGTCCACGTGAGAACAGCAATTCGACTTTACTCACTTACCCTAGTTGATTTTCCGTCTACTCTGACCTTTTAATCGCTCCTTCAAAAGGTTGGTTTACACACGGCCATTAACTTAACCGAGTGGCGAGTGTACGGAATTGCATGCATAGACTAGAAACAGATAGATGTATCAAGTAAACGATAAATATTATTATGTTTTTGGCTGTGTGAAATTATTTCCCGAAACTCTTAATATGTACAATTTCAATAAATGATAATTTTAATAAATGTGAGTGTGTCTTTCAGTACCTGTCAGATAGTATATGTGTAAACAATTAGCGGTACCGAGAAAAAAAAATTAATTCTCATGTTTCAAATAAACCAATAACACAAACACAAGATTTAACGTAGTGTGTGATAAAAAAATACTCAAATTGTGTTTACTACTTCATTTCTTGGCGCGAATCACACGTAGTTTCCTCTGCCGCCCGGATTTGTACCTGATTTCAACAATAATTTTTAATTGAAATTCTGCCATTATTGTTAAAATTCATTAAACAGTCAAAACTTTAATTTTTCTCTTTGGTGCGCACCATCCGCTACAAATGAAAGCCGTGGTTACACATTTCCGTTCCATGCGACTTTCGTTCCATTCACGAAATTACTCGTACCAAATGCCGTTTGCCGAGAGCTAAGGTGTTTACACACAAAAAAAATCGTACTCAAAACTAACGTTTCAGTAGGCGAGCAAAGTGTTCACAAAAGGCAAGAAGCGAGTCTGGAAGATGTTCGAGTGTCGTGCTGTGGAATATGCAAAATTCCCTAACGAACTCTGCCAAAACCGTCGTCGTTCATACCTTTCCTGCAAACAACGAGAAGGCGAGCGGGTTGGTTGTGGGGTAGGCTACACGACCTACCACTATTCATTTCACTGGATCGAGCCTCTCTCGCCGTTTTCACTAAACGACTCGAATTTTTTTTATTTTCCTTTCACACACGGAGAGTTTACTAAATTACTTGACTAAAAACCTGTGCATATATATGTATGCATAAACACACATGTGTGTATATGTGCATAAATATATTTATATGTATGCCTATGTATATATGCATATATATGTATATAACTATATGTGTGTTCATATGTGTATTTGCATATATGTGTATATTCATATAATTATGTATAAGCATATGGATTTAATTATGCATAAATATGTGATTATATATGTATATATATGTGTTTATGCATATAATTGTGTATACGCATGTGTATTTAATTATGCATAAAAGTGTGATTAAATATGTGTATATGCATATATTTTTTGTAGATACACAAATGTGTATGTATGTATTAATGCGTCTATACACACACATATGGCCTAGTGTTGAACCAGTCGCTGGGGAAAACTGCCGCGCGCGGGCAGTGAACCCTGATGCACCAGGCGCTCCTCGGCCGCCAGCTGGTTCCTCCCTGGAGGCCGGTCTCATTCCGGATCCATGTAGGTTAATTGAGAACCAACGACTCCGGGGCGGATTTCTCCTGTCGGCCAACTGGAGTTTCCACTCGGGTCCCCTTGCGCCCAGGTGCTTCGTTTGTGAAGCGTTCGTGCACTTCGCGTTCAGCAGGCCACGCCTCGAAGGATAAGACACCTATGTATAGCATTACACAAATCCAGTCTAGCGAGCGATCAGATTATTTCGCGAGTGACCGCCAAAGCTCTCGGATAGACGCATCCCCTTGGTCACTGAATAATTTTTTTTTTGACGTGACAACGTCTAATAAATCGATGAACGCCGGCCTGCACGCACGAAAAAGTGTCCCGTTACGCACATTTTCCCGTTACGCTTTGTCCCGTTACGCTCATTGTACGCTTGTGCTGCATTTATCTCTCTTCCACTCGATTGGAACAACCATCGATTTGACTTTTTCGAGGCACATTAAACTTGAAACACTCCCATTCGTTTCCTACTTTTCCTATCATCGTCCTATCCTTAACAGAATAAAACAGATTGGAAGAGGTTAAATAGCAAACATGTATAAAAGTTATACTAGTTTAAATAATCTGTTCGTTAAACTAATAAACATATTTGAATTAATGAGTGCAAATAAAAGTAAATTTATCAATCTTAATATATATAAATCTCGTGGCACAATGTTTGTCCTCAATGGACTCCTAAACCACTTAACCGATTATAATAAAATTCGCACACCATGTGCAGTTCGATCCAACTTGAGAGATAGGATAGTTTAAATCTCAAATTATAGTCGCAATTTTAATTTATTGCGATTTATAAAAGCGAAATACCACTCACTGACTCACTCATCACGAGATCTCTAAAACTATAAACCCAATTGACTTGAAATTTAGCATAATTATTCATTTTGTGATGTAGACGCTCACTAAGAACGGATTCTGCGGAAATCCGATCCCAAGGGGTGTTTCGGAGGGGGAGGGGGGGGGGGGGTAATATATCAAAATTTCCATTTTTTGGTAGGAAATCACCATGGCAACGGCTGTTGCTTTGTTGATGCTTCATTCATCTCTATGACAACGACTATTTCATTGTTAGTGCAGTCCTCATCACCGTTGAAATTTAGCTGGTATCTAAATATCAAAAATTACCCTTTTTTTTCAAGTATTTATATTTTACAGACTTGAAACTTCACAGTAATGTTCCTTATGTTACGCAGGATGACATTTTCCGAAAATTAGATCCCATGGGTGGTTAAAACAAGGCAACAGGATTTTGCATTGTTCATGCCTTCTGCGTCTCCATGGCAACGGGCATCGCGCGGCAGTGGCGTACCCACAAGGAGGGGCATGTATAATGAGCGGCGCAAGAGTGATCTGCCTGTAGACTGCCGTAGCGAAGTACGGGTACATCAGTTGTACGTTGCGTGCACGAGTCGGGAAACCATCGGTGCTATTCATTTTCTCTCCGGTACATTATACAGCATTGTAATAAATTTTCACTGATTTTTTTATTATTTACCATTACTGTAAATGGGTGATGTGGCTTAATTTTTTTCCATTAGTATAGCCGTGCGAAGCCGGGTCGGGCAGCTAGTTAAATTGTAGATTTCATTTCGCTCCTTCTTTGTATCCATACAAAATAGTGATAATTCAATAAAAATGATTCAATTTTATTCATAAAAGTATGCAATCATTTCATCAATGTTTTATTATGACGTTGTCACGTTTAACTATAGTCCGTAAACCGACTTTATAGACAACCAATTCTTTTTTGTAAATGAATTGTAAATATTTCTATAAAAATATACATATTTGTAAAATTGTACATTTACATGAACAAATCTTTATCACTATTGGGTTCGGTTTCTTGCCTGAAAATGTATTCTTTGTATCATCCCAATACATGCGTTAGTTAAGGTTATTTGCTAACCGTAACCTCGAACAGCTTTCCAATACATACTGCGCACATTAAAAAGAGTTATAAGTAAAAAATAAAGCCTTATTTTTGAATGTTCGATTATCCTGTCCATGGTTTAAAAAATTTTTTGCTTGAATGAAACTTCAATTAAATTATAAAATTATGCGCCAATTTTCGTAAGGAGTACCTACTCACTATTATCTCGGGAAACGTATTTCTTTAATGCAAAAAAATAACCACAGACATTTGTTGTACAAATTTATAATATCTTTCCTGTAGTGTTACAAACTATTTCTTGGCAACTGATTTCCAAAGGAATATTTTTTAAGAGCAACTATTCTGTGCAGCGCAGCTGAATGACACCCGGTTGATGACCCCCTGTAGACGTCTGTAGACGCTTGTAGACGCTTGTAGATGCCAGGATGTAACCGAGCCAGAGAACGCGCTGGTTTCACTCGCCGAGGATCCGGAAAGGAACGCGCTAGGAATGCGTGTGTGAAGGGGAAGTAACAGCTGTCGTGATGGTAGCTTCCCGCGGCCCTTCGCCAGCGAAGCCCTGTCAATCCAGTTAGAGAATGGAGGTTTTAATGCCATCCGCGTTTTCCTTTTGTGGCGTTACTGATGCAAATGGCTGGATTCAACGTATGTTTCGTGCACGCAAGTGCACTGTCTTGTGCTCTCCTGGGGAAGATGGAAAGTTCAAAATATTTTGGCACAGTTCGTTTATTTTTTCTCTCATGTGCTGGAATTGTAACATAATTCTGGTAACAGGCGAAAGTGTACACGAAAAGACGCCGAGGATCAAACAATTTAGCGGGGTACATCCAATTAAAAAAAAACGATACTCGCTGTTTGGGTTTATTTCAAAGCATTTCTGGTTTTTTGAATTAAACTAGGGGAATAATCGAGGATAATCATATAAAAACAGAAAAAAAATTTAGAATATGTCTACTGTTGTTTTGTCCTGCTACTCTACGTCTCACTTGTGGGTAAAAGATCTTAGTTAAAATTTCTCGAAAATGGTGTGCAAAATAACGGCATAATCACCTAGTTAAAGGCAACCAATGGAATATTTTTACGAGCTTCTATCACTATGTTATTTTTTGAATACGGCTCTCAGTTATGAAACTGCGTTATTTGCCACAAAACTTGTTTTATATATGCCGTTTATGGAATTAAATTAAATTTAATAGTAAATAAATTCACTTGCATTTGAAATGTTTCCAATTTAGTTAAACTTTTACAATAAACCTCTTACAAAGGTCTAAAAATATTTAACTAAGTAGAATTAAATAAATATTCTCTTATATTAATACAATAACGATTTCATTCGTCATAAATGTACAAACACAGTTGTCTCAGGACGTGGTGAATAAGCTGGAACCTTTTTTGTTAACATTTAACGTATTGCAGTGAATTAAAACTTTGTACACAAATAAAAAGTTTGCAGGCTTTAATTGTGTACTTTTTACTAAGACTTCTCTTTATGTGTGTTGTAGTGGCTTTGCGTCCCACAACGAGAGAAGAATTTTGTCCCTGAAGTGACTGTCACCAGTGCTACATACTTGTGTGACGGGTGTTCAACCCCACAGGCGCACTGCCTAAAGAAGCGCGTGGTCGTCCCACCTGGAGCCGCGCAGTGGAGGGGATAACCACGTGATGGGGGAGCAGTCACGTGACTCGTCACATGGACTCTTTCCCCTCCAGCCGTACAGACTGGAGTAGGAAAACACCATGAGGTTCTAGATTTTAGAAGAATATAGGGGAAGGTAGATATTTAATCCCTCGATCTCGGTCGGAGACCTGCCACCGCTCTGCCTGACTACCCAGAAGAAGACCGTCACTATGCCCGAAAGAACTACGAACACCGGTATTGGTCTTAGGCTATGGTGAACAGTGAGCTGGACTTAGTTATTTTTCGTCGTCAGTCGGACTTAGCCCAATCAGCGAGGAGCAACGTCGGGGCACTACGAGATCGCCAGCGACCAAGTGCCCAAATACGACCCACAACTAGTAGAGTGTCGACTGTGTGGCTTCCGTGAGACTCGCTGGAGAATTTTTGGAGGACACTAGGTAATAGCGAGTCCGAGACAAGAGTTTGACCAAACCAGTAGTTCATTAACACTCGTATTTTTAAGGATATACATATTCGCTGAACTGCAGAGTAATTACGAATGGGCAATGGTATGTATTTAAACGGTGTGGTCAGATAGTGGTAGGCATACAAAGGCAGTATGTGACAATTCCTGACTTAGACTTTTGTACCCCAGATTTGACCCTAACATCGATTTGGGGTGTTCACTCCGTCCGAAGCCAATCCAGGAGCAAGTTATTGTTTGCAAGTTCCGATTAACTGGTTTGAGTGTGACAGGTGCGGACATCGAGGGGGTTCGTGGCATTCCCTTCGCTCCTCTCTCCATTGTCGTCAAGGGAACCCCAGGTTCCAGGACAACAGTGCACCAACGAAGTCCATCCATGGCGTCGTCACGGAAGGAGGGCACTGAATGGCCGGTGAGCAACCTCCAGTGACGACTCGGCGAGCGACGGACGGTACAGAAAAACCCACCGAGTGCTGAGACGAGTGTCCTGCCAAATTGGACCTGGTAGCACGAGGGGTCTATTAAATGAAAATGTTCTTGTAAGCCACCAGGCAGGCAGGACTTAAGATTTTTAACGTAAAATATTTTGTCAGATAACTTGTGCATAATCACCACCATAATGTTCACTTATAATTTTTACTTTGTTAATGGTTGCGTGATATATATATATTCTGATTATAATCAACTTGTTTCCAATTAACATTAATACATTGTTACTCGCTCTTTTTTGTTTCATGGAGTAAAACGAGTAAAGGAACTTTAAAATGTTGCCAAGTATATCTGAAGAGGAATAATTAAATTATGATGCTGGCAATTTATGTAATATTGTAATTTCTAACATATGCGTTATTTTTGTGTTGGCAGCGAGCTGGTGTATTCAAATGGGTCATGTTGAAGAACAAAAATTAATGTTCCCAAGTCAACTTGAGTGTGTGGTATTAACATGTTTATTGCTTTTATGTCATTATTTCATGTTAATAAATCGTGTTACTCTTACAGCACTATTTTCTTGTGTCGCTCTAACTAAAACCCTTGTTTTCCCTATCCGGGGGCATTGTATGAACATAATAATTGTATATGCAAATAATATAATTTCCATGTGGTTTTGTCTTTACGTGCAGTATATACTTTGTTTTAGTGACTTAAAGGGTTAATTTTAGGCCTAACTGAGCGCTTGATTTAAAATTGTCTTATTATAAATAATAAATTTATTTTAGTTATTTTACTAGGTAAAGCATATTATGAACGTGGTCTTTTATAGGTCTGAGACGAAAAAAAATTTAAAGCAAAACAACAATTCAAGTACAGAATTTAAACTAACCATTAATGTGCGAACTTTCCTAACCGATTAAAGTCGATGAGTCTAAAGTTAAAGCAGATGATATAACCAAGTCAATTAAGTGTTCCGGCCGTTGGTACACTGGAGTACAGTAGATACGAAATAAATGAATTAGTTTTGACATAGACATATTCCCTTTTATTGAATTTTCTTCCTTATATCACGATTTATTAAGTCCTCGTTCACTCTCTTTTATTTTTAAATATACGTGAATGATAATCTATCGTATATTTTTACGAGTGAGGGAAACATGCTTGTATGTGAAGCCAAATTAATTTTTAAATAGTTTTATTTACTATTAATATTTACGTTACTAATTAAATCACCACACATAATGTATGTTCACAAATCACTCGCACTTTAAAAGGTCTGATCTTTAATCACTAAGTATCTGTCCAGTCTACAGCTCACACTCCTGATTGGAGCTAGGCTCAACAGTGGTTTCCCTCTTACCTGGCACCTGTCCACACACACAGTCCGCACCACTCAGTCGCACTCGCCCGGTCCTGTCGCTCCGCGTCGCGCCGCTCGCAAAGAGGGTCTCTCGTCCTCCTCGCCGAACTCGCACTTCACTTCAATGTCCTGTTGGAACTCCCGCGGAGGCCGGCGTCGACGCTTTTATACCTTTGGCAGACTTTCTGGAACTGACTGGAGTTGTTGTGACGTGTCGCGTCATCCCGGGCGACCCGACTCTCGAAGCATCCGTAATAGACACGCTTGTTCGCGCCACCTCACTAGACAGCCCGCGGGATTTCCAGGCCACTCAGGGATGAATAACAGCTCCGTGGAAGGAGGGCTTGGACGAGGGGAGGGGGTGACGAGGCAGGGACGCTATAATCCCCGAAAGTATGCGCATAATGTCAGCGACCATGCGTGGCCGCCAGTCAGCTCAGGTACTTGGCGCGCGTCGCGGCCTTGTCTCCCGCGTCCGTAACAATAACATTTATAAAAGGTGTTTTTATTTGTGGCAGTGCCATATCTCCCTTAATTCTTCCACAAAATTAACGATTAAAACATCATGTTAAATCTTATATTCCCCGCTATTGACGAAAAATAGACAAATGGTTTAAAATTGTTTTCGTTAAAAAAATTGATCAAAAACATTTTTTTAAATGACATATTTTCATTGGTAATGCCATCTGTTGATGAAATACCTAATTAATATATATTCAACTAAAATGCATAAGACATCTATTAAAAATATGTTTATCTAGCATGACAGCTATTAGATAGTTAAAATGCTATATTCAAATGTAATCTGTCATGCAAATCAATCAAATTAAATCAACCTAAAGCGTTATAAATCGTTATTTTCACCAGAACCTATTTTTTTTTGCATACGTGGATTTTTCTTGAGTTCGTAAATCGATTGATATTTATGTTTGTGTTAAAGATACATACGATAAAAATGCAATGATAATCTTATTATAATTACTAACTTGTTTTCAAAGAATTTTTGTGAAATTAAAAAGTTAAAAAATAATCACATCTGCCAAAACCAAGATCTATTTTTTTTAATGTTTTCTTTTCAATTGTTTCACAACTAAACATACATTTGTAACCACTTGTTTTACAATGAGACTGATATTAATTACTTCTCATCAAAATTAATAAATACTTGCATTTAAGTATTTTCACATAATTATATTACTGTTGTATGTTTGATCACGATACTGTGCGAAATATTCGCACGGGCAAGTTAGTACTATTATAAAACAGTAACTGGATTTTTGTTCGAGCATCACGAAAAAACTACTAAACTGATTTTATTCAAACCTTGTATATTTTAAAGCTTATGATCTGACTTTCAAAGTGGTATATATGTTATTAGTTATTACCATATGATGACGGAAGCCGGAGATACCTGTATTCCAATAAAACCATTTTTTTAAACGCCTCATAATATTATTAGCTTCACCTGTTTGTTTGTTTGTTTTTAACCAACTCCCTTGGGTGGGATTTTGACTCACTTTAAACGGCCAGATTTCATTCAAACTTTGTAGATTTTTCGAGGACTGATGACAATACACTTATTTGATAAGAAAATTACATTATTCAATTTGCAAAATATGATTTTTGTCAATTTATATAATTTCACAATATTTAGTAGGCTTTGTTTATATCGCGCCAAAGACAAACTGAAAGAAAAGAGTTCGCACATTGTAAAGAAAACTATTTCGCTCAAGTGCGGACTCTTTTCTTTCAGTTTCGTCTTTGGCGTGATATAAGCAATGCCTACTAAATATTGTGACATTTAATTAAATGAAAAGTGAGAGTGGGTTATGATTGTGAACAATACACTTTCTTGAAGAGAATATTTTCTATATTTGTAAAAATATGAAGAAAAACTTAAATAAGGGATTGAAACGTTGTTTCTTTCGTTAAATATAGGAAAAAAATTACGTCTTGGTTTCATTTTACCAATTAACCAAGAGTGAAACATTATTATAAAACAACATTTTCTGAAAATATTTCACGAAACATGGAAAAATTGAGGTTTGATTTTGCTGTGAAACCAACAGCAGATGGGAAATCAAACACCATATGCATAACCTCAATAGCTACACCTGATGGGCAGATTTTTGAAATTCCACTCGTACACCAACCTGCAAATCTACACCAAGTAGTTAAAAATACTCCAAAGTATGCCAAGGCCAGTAAATCATTAAATAAAAGACATCAAACACGGAAAATATGGATGAGTTTGACAGATGATATATCAAAAACATATTTGGATAGAGAGAAAAACTTACAGTTTAAGGATTTTTACCTACTTATAACTGTCGTATCGATTTGAAAAGTTCGAAGTATATGATGAAACAATAATTTTGTGCCTATAACCAGAGAGAGGGGAATGGGTAGTGTCCAAAGGTGCAAAAAATACTACTTTCCAGCTACGTGTAAAAAAACCACTACTTTCGAGCTATGAGCAATAACCATGCTTTTTAAATATTAATGGTGGGAAATTTTCACGAAGTTCACTGCGCCGCTCAGGGGGAAAAGGTCC
Organism: Bacillus rossius redtenbacheri; assembly: GCF_032445375.1. Classification (NCBI taxonomy): domain Eukaryota; kingdom Metazoa; phylum Arthropoda; class Insecta; order Phasmatodea; family Bacillidae; genus Bacillus; species Bacillus rossius. The sequence continues at coordinate 39,584,507 of NC_086330.1, read as the reverse complement.
CGTTGATTTTTTTTTTTGGGGGGGGGGGGATGGGCAAATGCCACAAAATTTTGAAAATATCAAAAATCAATTCGCTTTCGATTTGTAGTGTTTACGAGCCATTCGGTGACCTAAACCTCCACTCCCCTCTTCATCCATCCCGAATATTTTAAGTCGGGAAAATTGAAGTACGCTAATTTTGACGTGCTTCCGAGGTCTTCGGGCTCCATCGGAACCCTTCTTTTGGTGCATTTCAAGGAATTGATAAAACATTAATTTAATTGGAACTATAAAGTAAATAATAAAATAAAAAATTTAAAGAAACACTCTGTTGTTGTTGTTGAATGAACAAAGAAGAAGAAAAAATCTTGAAATTTAAGTAATCCGTTTAACAGGGACAGAATTAACTACGACTCCCTATAAAGTTATTTTTAATAAGCTTATAATAAGAATCAAGTAATAAACAAAACAATTTTCAACTTGACGAAATGAATAAGACAACCGAAGAAAACCAAATACAATATAGCGTGCTAAATGTGAACGGCATGCTACCTGCAAGGATTCTCATTCAGAGATAGAAATTTTTGTGAAATTTGCATTAATTTGATGTTTACTTTTTGTGTTCTGCTACAGGCATGGAAGACTTAAACACATTGATATTTTTTCCTTCAATCCCCTATCATATCAGCTAAACAAAACGTTACAAACCCCTTGAAAAAAGTTGTAAGGCTGCTACTCCACATATTAAGGGAAAAAAATCTAGTTTCCTCATACATATTTTATACCTATTTTGACCATTTGTTGTATACCTAATTAGAAGAATATTCATTTATCATATATTATATGTGTAAAACACATCATTTATAGATTTTGGACCCATTTTTTAAAATTAAAAGCTTTACCAAGATTCGTTATTTTTGTCAAGTTTGTGATCTTGTAGCACTTTTTTTTTTGTATTTGGGGGAGGGGGGGGGGAACTACAGATCGAAGACAATGGTTATAGGTCATTGATTCTTACACGCAATTTCCGTATAATCACATTAGCAATAAAATATCGGCATGTAAATTGTACACCCATGCCTTACCCTGGACTCGAACCCAGAATCCCTATCACCATAAATCAGTGTGTATCCGACTATTCTATGGAGGTCGGATTTTTGTATAATCATTAAGAAAAAACTCTGCGATTCATTAGGATTGAATACCTACTTTCTAATAGGGAAGCCAAAATTTCATAGGTATAAAAGCTACGCTTAAAGAGTTCCGAAGTTCACCGAAGTTTGCCGATAGCTCAAGAAAAAAGCACAATTTTACAAGGATGTATATATTTTACGTTCATAGAGTATTTTCAATAACATTAACATAACATAACTAACCTCTCATCATAACAATGATAACTGAACCTAACCTAACCTATCCTCCTGGATAAAAATAAAGAACTTTTATTTATTACAGTGATGGAACCTAACCTAAACTTTTACTTCGGTTAACTTCAGAACTTTTCGGGTTGTGTTTGTGGCTTTCATCGCTATGAAATTCATATGTCTTCTGTAACAAAATAAAGGTTTTTCTAAATTATTATAGCAAATAAAGCCACAAATTCATACATTTAAATTAATATAAAGCTGTGTTTTAAACAACAATAAATTAAAACTAAGTTATGATGACTGAACAAATGAGAACCAAATGATGCACGGTGAATGTAACACAGTTTTATAATTTTGAATTCTTATATCTTTTAAGATTATGAGTAATATGTAAATGTATATCCTGGAACTGGTTTTAGGTGGGAGCCGAGGAGCTAACAGCCATCTTATATTGTGACGTCACGGCGATCAGCTTGGATAATTTTGACCTTTGACCTTTGACCTTGGACGTCATTCCTCGGCGCTGTTTACCAACGCTAAGCCTCCGCGCGAAGTGACTTGAAGAACGAAGCCTTTCTCGATGTTTCGTGCGTCGGGATTGCCCGGAATGACGTGACTTGTAAAAACCGCTTTCGTCGGTTCTGGAAAGAAACCCCACGAGTATTTAAGCAACGACGCCGGCCTCCGCGACAGTGACGCGTGAGAGCCGAGTTACGAGCGAGTCCCTCGACGGTTTGGAGTTCCGAGAATTCCGCGAGTGAAGGGAAGTGCGACATTGGTGAAGAGGGTGAGAGCCCCCCTGAGAGTGGCGCGACGCGGAATACAACAGGATCGTGAGAGTGCGGTGACTGAGTGGCGTGAGGCTGTGTGTGTGGACAGATGCGAAGGAAGTGACGAACCACTGCTGAGCCTATCTCCAGTGATGAGTGCGAACTGCGGAACTTGACAGACATTGAGTGACTTGACAATTAACATTCATAAATGCCATAGATTTCTCATCGGATATTTAAAAAGAACAATGATTTGTTATTCATGTAAATATTAGTAATTAAAAAACTGTATAATAAAACGTAATTTGGCTATCCCTTACGAACCCAGTTATCCCCACACTAGTTGAAAACAATATAACTTACTGTCATAAAATATTAAATGTGTTAAATTATTATTAAAATAATCTAATAAAGACCAATACATTTAAAACAATTAAATATCTCTAGTTTGTTTTTATTTTTCATCCATTCTTGAGCACTTGACTTTTGGTGCCAAGTTTAGAAAATATTTCAAGCTAGTGTGTTGAAACCAGAAGGGTGGCACTAGACTTGTCCTTGTGGATATTGTCATGTTCTCTTCCACGCTAACCTTCAAGAGGGGAAGACAGCTTTCAACCACGCTCTGCAAGGCGACCAATTTATTAAATAAATGCCCCTCCAGACTTGACAGGAAACATAAGTAGGACTTGTGTGGCCAGAATTGTACAGCAAGCGCTTTTGTTTTTTATTATAGAGCGAGAATATTGTAAGTATTGTAATTTTATTAACAAACAATAAAAAATAAAACACTGGTTTGCATACGTTTCCTCAGAAGCATATTCAAGACTTCTTCCATAATACTTGTACTCACTCGCCTCCAATCTACTTGCTTAACAAAATAAATAATTTTTAAAGACTGACTATTTAAACCCGATAACCTTCACAATATTATTACTGCGAGCCAAAACCAGCAATTTATCAAACTCAAAAGTACCAAAAATTAATGGGGATGATTTTAAGATATAAGTGCGAAGATTATTCATAAGTAAGAACGAATAAAATGCGTCATACTGAACTCGAATGCTGTTCATAGCAATACTTGAAGCAGGCTTAAAGAGCAGAAATCGCTTAGGAATAGTGGCGATAGATAACACCTCACAAAATATTTATATCAACATTTACCAAATAATTTAACAGCAATAAAATAAAAAAAATTATCAAATATTTACAGGAACAAATATATTGATAGTTAAATTTTATCTGTGGCCTTACAATAATTATTAATCTGGGGCGAGTATCAAACCAATCACTCGACGTGCAGTGCTGCAATTGATAGCGAGTGCTGCTTGGTGAGTATAGGCATACCACTCGTTCCGGTGCCCCACGACGTGTGGTCCTCTCGTTCCACCGCGAAGAGTAGTTCCGGCCTGCATCACCCGATGACCCCTTTCAGTTGTCCAAGGACGGCTACTACTTGTTGGTTGGAGTCTCGCCCGAACTCGTTCCCGGGTTATGCTTTGTCCTCTGTGACACCTTCAGCAAAATCCAACTTGTAACCTGGTACAACTCAACAATAGCTCGTACTTAATCTTCACTGAAGACAACAGGATAGAGACTGGTGTAATAAATTATGATGTCCAATCAAACTGCCGCTAAACCCTTGAAACTCTTCCCTTGACAAAACAAGGCATCACACTCGCTGCTGACCATTTCAACCACACTGTGCACAACAGCGAAGTTCCACTTGTTGCCAATCGCGTTCCAATCACTAGTTCGCCAAATAATTAACACTTTGATCGGCGACGAATATTACTCTTTGCACTCATTGTACCAAATACCTTGAATATTCGTTGAGTGAGTTACTGTCAGTGCTCGGTGGGCGAGTGATCATATGAGCTCCTCGACCGTACTGATGGACGATGGTTCCATTCCTTGGCTGGTTTCGTTTTAGTATCAGGATGACGATTGTTACCAGTCCGCAGTCCAAGTCCCAACTCTGCGTCTTCGAGCGACGCGGGCAGCGCGCCGGCAGCTTCTGGCAGTCTACTGAATGCAGACTGCTCGACGAGGGGTTTATATGGAAAGCAACCTTTTCACAGACGAGAGAGCCAAACGCCCGATCGTGCATCTTAGGTTTTTATTTTTGTTCATTGTAACTCATGATAACTAATGGTCAATTAGGTTAGGTGAACTACATTATAAATACTTTAAAACATTGTGGACGGTTTATTTGGTTAAGATAGCTACATTAAGGATACTGTGAAATCATGTTAACGGTTTCCTAGCACTGGATAGCGACATATTAAAAAGTTATTTGCAAAGCAACCATAAAATGATTTTACAGTATTTTTAATGTAGCTATACTTACCTAATATAATCAACCATCCACAATGTTTTAACGTATTTATAATGTAGCTAACCTATCCTAATCGACAGCAAAATTTAATGCCACACCGGTTTATACAATGAGATAGAACGGAAAAAAAAAAAAGCGAACATGAACTTCGGGGAACTTCGGGTGTGGCTCTCTCGTCTGTGAAATGAAGGCTTCCCGGTTTATATACCTCCGTTTGCCAACGAACATTCGGCTGTGGCCCCGCTTCCGACCACGTGACTGAGACGCGGAGCAAGTCGTGTAGCATAACTCTTCAGGGATGAAAGCTGCTCACTGTTGCGCATCTAGGAGCGTTGCGTGAGGTATGCCACCAGGGGACTAACATCACAAGTCAACGTTTAAGATCACCAGAACGACGACTTTACGGGCGTCGCAATCACACCCGTAACACATAGCAGGCGCTTGTGACGTTGCTTAAAATAATAATCGAATACAAACTGCTTCTGTGGTAGAAATAAAACGAGTGAATCAGAAAATCATTCTTATGACTATTATTAAAAGCTTTTTACTGTTTAAAGAAGAAAATTAAAGAACAATATTTTGTGTGTAAAAACTTGTTTTTGGCTTGTAATAATCTTGAACCCTAAAACACCAAAATATGTATTCCTTTAATATTTAAAACAAAATAAAATGTTAGGTTTTATTTCACGAGCGTACACACATTGATTTAACCAGATTAACATGCAAATATATATTATTAAATTTACCTTCTTGATTCCTTGCTCAAACATGTGATACGACAAGACGTGCCTGTTCTCAAAGTACGATCGTTCCTTTATTCTCTCAATTAAATATCTTAACATTTTTGTTTTTCATATTCCTATAGGTAAATAATTATTTAAATGATTAATAACTCTTTACCAGCATTAAAATACATCGCACTTAACTTAAACAGCTGTAATACAGATTCGTACGACTATATTTGAAAGCTTCATCCTCCAGCCTGGGCGTAGCAGCCGGCCCTTCCCCGCCTTGCCGCGTCGAGGCGATACGTCCTCGTTGCTCCAGCTCGCCTGCTCGCCCGGCGAGTCTCCAGCACAGGGCAGCTGCCTGGCGTCTTCCAGGCGACCTCGCTCGTCGCCGCTCCAACACCGCATATGCTGCCTGCCGGCTCGCGTGACGTCACGTGCTGGTCCTGGCCCGCCCAGTGTCGCGGTCCAGACCTACACAGCAGCCTCGCGTGGTGTGTGTACATACGTACACGCGTTAGAAGTTATACTTGCATGGCGTGATAAATAAATGAATTTAATTTTGCTGCCAAAATATTATTAAAATAAAATATTTAAAGGTTTGTAGTGTCATTATAAATAGGCTTAGTACTAAAATTAAGAAAATTTAAAAATAATTACTTAGTAAACAATATTAATATAAACATATGTATAAAATTAAATATTTAATTTAGTAAATTTATCGTGATGTATATTAATTAACATGAAAAAATAACCTAAAATTTATTTTAATGTGGTAATTTTAAATATTTATTAAATAATAATGTAACTATTTATAACTGATAAAGCAAATCAATAAATTATACATACAGAATTATAATATGACAAACACTCCTATTAAAACGGCCAGGAGATAACTAATACGTCCACAGAATCTCCCTTCGAGCGACAATTGAAGCTTACAAGCGACCTGACATCGTTATACATACGGAAACATAATTTACTTATATAAACACACTTGAAAACATTTATAAACCCATTTTCTATCACTAATATATAAAAAATATATGTTTTTATTTTATGGAACAGTTTTCAATATTATTAATTAAAATATAAATTTCTAAAGCATATATATAATTTTTATTTTTATTTAGCCTTTTTGCTTGATGTTATGTTTTGGTGCATGCGGCATGCGCATCGTAAAAATTTAATTTTTTTTTTTTTCATAACGTGCCTAAAGAAGTATAATTTAAACTAACATATAGGTAAAAGTACACTTGAATAAAATTCATAAAAGCAAGATATATAACGAATATTCACAATAAATTTATTTTTTTAAACGATATCAATGAAAATTCAATATTAATCCCTATAGTATAAGGTTTAATAACACATATATATTATTATTTATTTTATGTAGAACTGTTATTTTTATCAATTTGTGTGCGCATGTCGTAAGAATTTAATCTAATTATTTTTTTAACCCGTCTAAAAAAAATTATTACTTCGAATGAAATTGCCTTAAAGTAAACACATATAGCTGCATGACTCCTTTCGCGATACATAAGATATGTCTCAAGAGTCACTGCCGGCATAATCGCCCGTGTCTCAAATGTATGGGTCACTGCCGGCATACTCGGACCCAGTTGCAATGGCTATTCTTACATATGGGTGGCTATTGTTACGTCACAGTGCAACAGGACACTGCTTCTTCCTTCGCCTGGTTGGGGTTGGTGAGAATATATTTAGTTCTGAAGAGTTGAACACAAATATTTTAAATTATTCCAAGCATTTGCGCCGTATTAGCTATGTGTCTTGTAGCTAGCGCCCGTCTGTTAGCATTCTCACTTTTACGAGGACAACCTCACTCAGCTGCAGCGAGGGAACATCTGAGAGTTGCCCACACCACAGCGCAGTAGAAATACCTTACCTAACAAGTTAGCATAAACAATTATTAAGTGATACTTATGTTCTTACTAAACCAAACCCAACAAGAGACAAAATTTGTTATGAAGGTGTGGAGCTCTCATACAAAAATTGAACATGTATTTTTCGTGTTATAAAACAGGCCAGTCACGGTCAACATATTTGGTAAACATAACTCTACATTTCTCTCGTTATTTATTTAGGTTAATAATTAATAATTTAATATTTAGTTTATGCTAGGTAAGAACATTTATATTACGTTATTAGCACAGGGGCTCTTAGAAACTGTTAAACTGCTCTACTTGTATACATAATACTTTTTAAAAACATTTGTTTTATAAAAAATTAGAGATGTCTGCTGTTAAGCAGCAGTAAGAATTAAAATTTTAAATTTTGATATTGGTTGATTTATGTTAATCATATAATGTTAGATTAAAGAGTAGAAATTACTTTCCGTGTAATTTGTTTGATAGGTATCTCAACTTGTTGCAGTGGGTAAATAAATATTTAAAAAACTATTTTAAAATAGGAAAAATTATTCTGTGATTTATATTAAAAATTTAAATCTATACTAACATAAAATTATATGGTAAAATATGTGCCAGTTTATTAATTTAATCTGAGATGTTTTTTTACTGTCATTCAATAATATTATTACGATTATTAAATATGATCGTTGTTAGAAAACTTCTGTGTTCGAAACAGGATAGCCCTAATAAGTTTTTGCTACATAGTTTTATAGATTTCCAATATTTACATCACTAACACAAACTTAAAATAATGCCTAAAAATCAATTACACTTAAAAATGTTTATTCCCCAGACACTCGGTTTTTACAAGCCGCACACCTCGCTGGGCTGCACTTGTGGCGCAACTCTCGCGAAAGTACCCTTTATGGACCTCCGTCGCGAGACTCCGTCGCATCAATCCATCGCAACCGTCGCACTTTCCTTCGCCGAGGCTCCACTCGACGCTTCGCTTGGGAATCTCGCCGCAGCCGAAATATCGCTGAGAAAATTTCTCGCCCCAAAACACTCATGAAAATACAGTTCCCGGGACAGTACCCAAGACTCTTCGCCGCAGCTACGACACTAACCCCTGAACCCTCGCCCAGACACTGCCACACGAGCGACACTATTGCCCTGACTCTCACCCAGACTAACCAGCAACCGTAGCACTATCGCCCAGACCCTCTCTCAGACAAAGCTGCACCCGTGGCAGTATCCTCCAGACACTCGCCCGGACTCCGCCGCACCCGCGGAACTATCGCCGAGACCCTCGTCCTGGTTCCGCCTCACTCGCGGTACTATAGCCGAGAAACTCTCTCGCCACGGAAAACGGTCGCGAAGGCCGGCGTCCGGCCTTATATAGAGCCTCGTGCCCTTCCAGAAGTCACGAGCGCCGCTGGGGCCAGACGCCTCATACCACGACGACCCGACGCCTAAAGCGTCGAGAAAGGTTGACGTGACAGGCCGCGTGATCTCCGGCCGACCCGCGGGATTCCCAATTGGTCGAGGGGGATGGGGGGTAAAGATGACTCTTGTAATCCTTTAGGCCCGCGTAGCATGTCTCACGTCAGTGGCGGCCACGTGACGTCAGAGGCCGTGCGGGGCCGCCAGCCAGCACCGAACCTGCGCAGCCGGGGCCCTGATTACATTCGTTACAATATCTATCAAAATATAGTGTATTTTTCTCTTTGGTTTAATTTTGTCTTTTTTTCTCGACAAAATCGTTTCTACATTAACAACAATCTCTTTGGTCCAATGTATATAAGTGAGCGGAATTAGTTCCATTCATTGTTAACGGTGCCTTCAGTGTTTTAGTTGCCAGTTAACTAGATCCGAGAGACGAAGTTTGATCAAAACCAGATTTCTACACAGAATCAAAAGTAAGTCCATGCTTCATTTTTTACATTATATTCTTTATTTTTTGTGGTTTTAATCTGTTCCCGTTATATAACTTTTAAAAAAAACTTTTTTTTCTCTGAATATGAAACTTTTACGTTAATTTGGGCCGGCTTGCAAAAACAAATCAAAAAACCCTAAAAACGCACACAAAGCTCTTTAATTAAACCATATTAAATAGTAGAGAACCACAGTCATGTATATAATGTGTACACTGTAATTTTTTAATGAAACCTATAAACTTTTGGTTTATTTAATAGCGTGTATTGTTCTTTTACAAACCGGCGCAGCGTTATGAATGCAAGTAAAGGCGGGATATGTGGCAGGAACTAAATCACATTTAAAAAAAACACGTTTAATACTACCCGATTAAATCCGTTTAGGCGTCGTACGTATTTCAGCACGACATAGTTAATGGCATAAGGTCACAATACCACGACAACAGTTACACGAAGAATTCTAAAATAGCTCTCCGTAAAAATTATCATGACAAATACGTCCACAAAATATAGTATATTATTAGCCACAAAAAAACTTCTTGCGAACCATCTTGTTGACGTCACGGCGACCTCGTATCCCATTGGCTACTGAGCGTGTCGGTCCTGACTGTCGTGTTCGTTGTGGCATTGTGGTTCCAGCATAACTCCGATTATTTAAAGTTTAATTTAATATTCGCAAAAAAATTTCTAATCTATGGTTTTATGCTAAACTAAGTAATCAATTCTTGCTCGTAAGCTTTACACTTAAATAAATTTGTATATTAAACTGATGCAAGTTTATAAAATATTTGGGTTTATAAAGAGGTACAAAAAAATAAATGTATTAATTGTGAAGCGTTCTTTAGTATTTTTTTGACAAAGGTTATATTGATAATGCTTTATTGACGATTCTGTCAAATTGCTTCATTTTATTTAAAACGCAGTCTTTGTGAGTTTTTAAATCATTTTTGTTTTTAATTTTATTTGATGCTGTTATTGAAAAAAAATATTTCAGAACCATAATACAGAGGATACTTGAAGATACTAAATAATGTACCTATAATAAAGAATTTAACTGATACAAATAAGTGTGTCTTAAAATATTTTTAATAAAACAAATATTATTTATTAAATATCCTTAACACTTTATATAAATAATTGTTGAAGCGCGGGGATTTATACTTCAAAAAAAGCCTTTCACTCAAAACTAAAACACTTTTTTGAATTTTAAGTTTTTAATTCAGAACCGAAATAAATTGGCCTATCAAATATCCTCGGCTTGTCGTAGTTTTATGTAACATCCTGTTAAGTAGTCAAACAAAGACGTATTTATCAGCAAAATAAAGAGCGCGCATGTGTCCTAAGGTACACAGATGACGATTTAAGTGACTGTTATGTGTGGAAAAATTTTGGCGACATGTAAATATATTAACATGTTCAAGACTTTGATCTCACGCGACGCTGAAGCAGCTCAGCTTGTACTGCGCGCTCTATATGCAGGCGAGGCTGAAGTGAAAAGTACTTTAGATCTGGTGTCGGCGCAGATCAGGGGAGGAGGTTCCGCGGACAATTCATCTTCAAAAACAGATGTTTGCAGGTGGCGACGCACAGGAAGACTAGTAAGGGCTGGTGCGTCATCGTGCTTAAGGGTGTATATCCCGTTCCAGGCCATTATTTCATACTTTTGTTTCACGCGGTTAAACTTGCGGACGTTTTGAGTGGCTTAACTTTAATTAAATGAAAATATATAAATTGCCTAAATATTTGCATTATTAACTGGCAAAGTTGCATTTTTAACGTTTTTGAGCGCTATGAATAAGAAGAATTAAATTTAACATTTTAAGTTTGAAGTCAATTTCACTGACTACTATGAATTGTGCAATTCTTTACGAATATGTTAAAATTAAATAACATTATTATTAATTTCATATGAATTAAATGTACTGTTATTTTTTAAAGTTATAGAAAATAATTTTAGTTATACGGTATATACCTATACATAAAACTTTTTTCGCATACATTTATATTAACATATTTTAGTTATCTAACATTAATAAATTCTTTAATATCTCATGTCCTCTTCGTCATTTAAAAGAATCGTTGGGATGAAAATTGATTTCAATTCCGTTCTTGCTAGGCCCAATATTAATTGGCCGTTTGCATCCAAAATACAACATATATTAGAGCATATCGTACAAGCAAAATATTTGATGAAAACTCAAGTCATCCAACTTGACAAACAAACATGACTGCGTTAGTGACGTTTTCGGATATGTCATAAATCTTCAAATTTATTTGAGAAAGCTTATTGGAAGGAGTTGGAATCGATAATTTGACAATGTGACAAGACCCTTAAGACACACTTTGTGTTAATTTATTTGCAAAGAATTTATATCAAAACAAAGAGTTAAAGAAAAAAAAAAGAACCAAACAGACGGACATGAAATTTAATATGCATGAAAGTGATTAGAAACTGTTTGGTCTAGCTGGTTTCTGAATGTTTGTATAAATAATTTCATAGTAAAAATGGGGAAAAAAAATATTTTCCCGCCAAATTTTATTAAATGTATTTTCTAGAATATTTAAGTAACGAAACTTATGCAAGATGCTCATTAAAGTCAATCACTTAGGTGCCGAATTTTCGGTAGTAGATAGTAAAAAATATGACTATTTTTAAAAAATTAATAGTTTACTAATATAATATTCATTCCAATTCACATATTCATATCCAGTAGTTTAGTTGGAGTGTAGTTATTTTGATTGAAAGTGCTTTGTGAGAAATGTAAATGTAGCAATGTTGTGCAAGTGTTGTGGTGTACTACACTTGAACTGCACGTGTCGCAGGATGGCGGTGTGTCTGGAGACAGACGTGGACGCCGCGCCGAGAGCCATCGTGCGGTGGCGCAGCGGCTACAGCGCAGCAGAGGCGCTGAACCTGCTGCTGATAGCCGCTCCGCAGGCCAGGCCGCGCAGGCTGCGCCGGCGGGACAGCTACTGCGCTGCGATAGAGGCCGGCATGCCTGCAGTGCAGCCTCCCGCAGCGCCGCGCCCGAGCCTTGCAGCCCGGGAGAAGACACGGGGGAAGCGAGGCCGCCTGGAGCGACTAGTGCTGCTGGCGAGGCAGGTTCAGCGCCTCGTCAACCGCGGGAGAGATTTCTAATCTCAAACATGTTTGAGTTTTTTATTGATGTATGATTTTTTTTGGTCACAATATAATTATTATTTTCAACCTTAATGTTGTATTAATTGTATATTTATTTGTTGTTTAAAAAAACTATATCTTTTTTTAAATTTGTATTTCTCATATTTGAATAATTTATATATTTTTTTCTTAATTTTCTTTAAAAATGTTCCATTTAAAATGCCGGTATAAAAAAGATAAGTAAATTTTTTGCTTTCTTTTTTTATTTGAAGAGTGAAAATCGTGCTATTATTAATATGTATAATGATTTTTGGTATTTATATTTGACATTCATGTCTGAAATGGCATAGGCCTATCTGTTTTAAGTTTTTTTTTTAATGACTTTGATTTTTAATGGATATTTTTTGAACATTTATAATAGTTTTGTATAGAGGGTGCATTTTGCATTAAGTTTATTTCTTTTCGACTTGAAATATGGTTTATATATATATTATTTATATATATATTATATATAGCCAGTGTTCAAAGACAGAAGCAGATTTAGAGGCTCTCGCCGCAGCTGGAGAACATTCTTATTGGCACTGTATGGTGGATCATCTGCAGAGGACACATTGGATTCACTACGCTTCAACACCAAGAACAAATTTTATCTTGCATCCCTTCCACCCACACGAGATGCTGCAAGAAAACACTGTCTGCGAGCATACCACCAAGTTGCGATGTGGTGTGATCGTGAAAAAAAAATCCTGAGAAATATGGCTGGCAGAAAAAGAAACATGGGCTCGATGCTGTTCGCACTACGTCAGAACCAGCTCCCGAAATCATTTTAAAATCAATATCCGGTAAATGTAAAAAAAGGTGTGCAGGAGCATGTGGATGTCGGAAAATTGGCTTAAAGTGCTTGGTGATGTGTCTTTACTGCAATGTGACAGCATGTGAAAACATAACCGATTTTGTAGCGGATTCCGACTCAGAAAACACATTCGAGGTTGATGACGTCCTCGATTCTTTGGAGAGGGTGTTGGAGGAGGATGGATACGAACAAGACTCTAAAGATTGTGAGCATAGTGAACCTGGGACATCGTTTAGTACAAAACGAAAGAAAACATACATGTCAGTTTTGAGGAAGGATTGTTTTGTGCAAGGACTGTTTTGAGCGTGGATTAGGCCTACGAGGGATACCACATTTAAAAAACTTTTGGTCTGACGAAAAAAGCGCATGACAGAACTTTTGTATACAATTTTATCTTCTACAATTTTTATCTGAAACATTTTTCTGTAAAACATTCAGGAACTAAGTAATTCGCATAAAACCTATTTTGGGCGCCATTTTTTCAAGATGGCGATGGTCGCGGCTGTCGCCCAAGGTCACAAACTTAAAGTTATATTTGAGGCTCCCATGTCTACAATCCTGCCAAGTTTCAAACTTCCTCAACCTTTTACACTAAAATTATACCTAATGGGTGGACTAAAAGCTCGATTCGCAATACCGCGGCAGACAAGACACGACACGACAGGCCCGACACGCTCAGTAGCCAATAATATACAAGGTCACTGTGGCGTAACACCGACAAAACACGCGTCGCGTCCTGCCAGAAAGCAATACGAAAACCTTACAGAACTAAACTTCGAAAATATTTATGCTGAAAAACCAAATTTCGTTTTACGTGTGAATACACTTTCAAATTCATCATTATTCTACATTGATGTATCATTTTAATTCAGCTAACAGCAGAATAAAATTTTTTTCCCTTATTAACATATTCATATCGTGCTTCCTTGTATATAAAATATATTTAATATCACTTCGTGCCAGAAACGACAATACTGCAGTTTATTGACGCATTTGTCATGGAAAGATTTGACGACCGACATATTAGAGTTCATCGTGATAATTTTGTCGTAGTATTGTTACCCTATGCTATTAAGTCTGTCGTGCTGGAACGATGTACGACGTAGAAATGTATTTGTTGTGTCGCGTCCATCGTGGCATCGTGACTCCAGTTAACGTCTATATATAATTACCATAGAGTAAAGTAAAAAAAATATAAATATATATTCTTTTATATTTACACTGTGTCGGAAAAGTGTTACAAAAACTATCTTTATTGTGTAGCAATGTTTAGTTACTCTCTGTGGCCGTTATTTGCCTGCTGATTCACCTTTTTTTTCCTTTTTCAGTTTCTCTAGTGAAGCTTGGAGCCTTTTTCTCTTAAGACTCTCGTTAAATCTTAAGGATAGCCAACCTCCAGTTGAAAAACGAATGGTGTTTTATGATCCGTATTTAGCCGGAGGTTGGCTAACCGAGACCTGACGAAGCGTTTGGGGTAAAAATGAATATGTTGGTAGTAAAATAAACTTTAATTTGGTCACATTTGTTTCTTAAGTGTTGGAAGTCATCTTACTCGTGTAGTGTGATAGTAAGCTATTTGAATATTGGTTTTTCTGTGATATTGTAAGTTCTGAATCGTAATTATCACGGCCGAAAAAATATATATTGTAAGCTTTATCTGTCGACAGAAATGCATAAAATTAAGAAAAAATATTTTAATCTAAATTTCTTTACATTCTGAATAACCCTGTCAATTTATACACGGTAAACTCTAAACGGAAGAATATCTCGGAGTCAGGCCTTAACCGATTGTCGTAAAACCAAAATAAGAACTACCTGGAAGTTAAATTGTTGGTCTAGGTTTAACCGAAGGTCATAAAACTGGCCCTAAATGCTATTACTTATTCATCGTTTGTCTGTATGTCATCGCACGGATATATTTCAGACATCTCTTTAATTTTCTCTTACAATTAGGACATATACTGAAAGAACTCTTCTTTGTCTTGCAAAGCCAAAATTGTTAAAACGAGGTGAAAAAAGCCTCTCTAAAGACAAAGATATGCCTCTACGTCGTGTGGTTATGGTAATTTTATGTAAAAGAGTGCTCCAGTAGTGTATATTATTTTCAAAACTACTTTAGTCAACACGATACTCTTAAACTTATAATTTTATCAAATACTTGACGCTTTCATCTTCACGTTAGCGGAACGTTGTCGCTATTAGTGCTTCCGAAGACCAAATCACCTGTTTGGCCGACACTTAATAAACAGTTAGCTTTCTCTTCCCGGATGTTACGATTTAAAAAATGTGTGTGGCAGTCTCACCCGACTTATGTCTGACTTTAATTTTCCACGGACATTACTATACGTGACATAGTTTACTTTTGAACAATTTACTTTATCGTAATTTATCTGAGTAGTATATATTTTATATTGAATTTACTGAATGTAATTTAAACTAATTTTTAAGACCACTTTTGAAATTGTTTTACACTGTTCTAGATAAAGTCATTAGTCAAAAATTTAAATCTTATATGATTAAAAAAGGTTTGCCAAATATTTTAAAAAATAACAATTTTTTACATCCCTAAAGATCCGTTAGATCATTTATTTAAAATTTAAAGATACGTAATTAAATACTTGATGTAAATTCTTACAAATTTAATATCATCAATCTATTACGTTTGGTTGTAATAATATTTCCATTAAAATAAATATTTTTAATATATAAAGGTAAAGTTACTCTTTATATCGAGGAGTAATCAACGATTCAAATTCAAGGAAACTGCTAATTATT
Source organism: Bacillus rossius redtenbacheri (assembly GCF_032445375.1). Lineage (NCBI taxonomy): Eukaryota > Metazoa > Arthropoda > Insecta > Phasmatodea > Bacillidae > Bacillus > Bacillus rossius. Next base: position 39,568,771 of record NC_086330.1, on the reverse strand, counting down.
TTGTTTTGGGAATATGTTTTTTTTTTCCTCTAAGCTTTTATACGGTATGTCATGTAAGAGTTTTAACGTGTGGTTTAGTTGTTTTATCTCTGGTTGTTGTTGTCTAAAAAAGAGAAATATAAAAAGTAGAGAAATTAAAATAATTTAAAATTTGAATTATAATTTTATTTTATGAAGTTATAGATGTGACTAGTTGTAAAATTTCTGGATTGTAAGTTTTTGAAATAGCTTAGGAAGATGGGATTTGTCGAAATCCTTGTGGATAAACTTTATACTACAGCGACGTGAAGCATGGTGCAGGAGCCAGATACGGAATAGATGTTGAATTTTGATAATGCTACCAGACGACTACTGGTAGTACTGTGCCATCATCGGGACGATGAAGTGTAGCAGGAGTGTTCCATCTGGTGTTCATGTACTGCTTACATCGGTATAAATTTCCAGGTATTAATATAGAGATCACTCTACCAAAGGAACGGTTATATAAAAGAACTTCTATAAGGTTGATCAGTTGGTTGAGGTATGGAGAACTGTAAATTTTTACTATTTATAATTATTTAAACTGGAGTCTTACTCCAATATAATCATTATTGCACTAGTGAAGGGCCCTTTGTTTATAATAAAATAGTAAGTAAGAATTCAGTCGATTACTAGTAAGGATGAGTAGTAATTTGATATCCGTATGAGTGCCATTTGTTTAATGTCTTCTTTTAGTTGTTATATCTCCACTTGTACAACCCCAGAGGAAAAAAAGAAAACTCCGACTGAGTTAACTAAAGCTTGGAAAAAATAAAATCTTTGTTTATTCAATATTCGTAAAATTAAAATAATAATTTATAGAGTATTGATATTAAATTTAGAAAATGAAACCAAATATCTAATTATTAACTTTGAGTAACACCTACCTTGAGCATACGATTTGGTATAATATAACTATTATCCAAAATCCACTAAAGGGAGTTGTACAAATATTTTTTTTAATTTGACTTATATTTTAAAAATCTCTTGGAAACAGATTCTGCAATTTAAAAAAAATAATTGTAATACTTATATTGATTAATATTTTTAATATAAAGTAATATTCGTCATAAAATTTTGGAAACATATGAGACCATTAAGGTTATAGAAAAATATGGAAATTCCAAGTATATTAACTTAGTTTAGTTTCAAGAGAAAGTTTTAAATGATCATTTATCAAACGTTAAATGAAATAGTTTTTTAACTGTAGTTCCGGAAACACAACAGCTTTCTACTGTTTTTATGAGTTAGTTTAAATTTTAGCACCTTTCGCCAAAGCAGACGAGACACACTTTTTCTTCAGAACCTGTTTATTTTGTGACGTGTTGCACGTGAGACATGTACCAGATGGGTAACAGGCAATAAATAATTTTGACTATCAACGTACCAGAAGTTACTGGAGGGACTACGTGAAAATAACTTCATTTCTTGTGTCACCTATTTTTTATATGTATTGAACTTTTCTTTCTGTAGGTTCTGTGCATCCTTTTCATGCTGTTGCTTTAGTCATTACATCGCTCAGCTACGTAACACACGAACTTCAAAGAAGAATGTTTGTAAACTTCTTGTGAAGCCAAACATCATAAGCAATGACTAATTCCCCATGTTTCAGAAAATGTTGATATAAACCAAACTTTTAAGAAAACATTTCCTTCACATCAAACTTATTGATTCTGGCTCTACAGAAACCACATATTTGATTAGTCCTAATCCGAAGGTAAACAAATTTATGGGAAAATTAAAAAAGATTGATTCATAAACATTCACTACCTGGAACATATTGACCGATTATCAGTACACGCTCATAAACACATCTACATTTATTTAGTTTTGTGTTAATTGTCTCAGTGTCTTCACTAAATAACTATGAATAAAAATGAGGATCTGCCTTATGATGCCCAACCAAGAATACCCAAAAACTAAAAATATAGGTAAAATTCGATATTCTTTAAATCTTCCCCCTCATTGGAAATATTTTGTTTAGCTGACAAAAAAGCTAATAAAATAGAATCACTGAGAATAAAAATATAGTGGTGGAAGATAGATACATAACCAGGCTAGCTGTCCCCATTTTTTTCCACCGTTTTTCATATGTGTAACATTTTTGTTACAAGTATTTGATGCTAGGCTGATAGTAGTTTTCAGATATTCATTTAATACAAAAAATGTCTTTGCGTAGGTCATCGTTTTACTATCTCGTAAGAAATATTTTTTGTCAAAATTAACGCATTTTGACAGGTTTATTTCTATTGCTGTGAATACGCCGTCTACAGGCAGATTTTCTTTCTTTCCTTCATAGTACATAAGTAAAGTAGTAAGACCAAAAATAGTTGTTTAAGATTCGACATTTACCACAAAGAAAATATTTTTCTTTGCTTTTAGAAAAGATTATTTAGAAACCATTTGCCAGGAAATAGTTTGTGATACCACAAAAAGATATTGTAACTTTTTACAGAATATGGCTACGGAGTTTTTTCGAAATAATACTCAGTATTACTTACGAAAATTGGAGCATAATTTTATAATTTTTTTGAATTTTCATTTTAGCATAATATTTTTAAACCACGGAAAATATAATAGAAAATTGATAAATTTTACTTTGTTTTGTTGCAGCATGCTTATAATGTGTGCAGTTGATATGCTACTAGAAAAGCTATTCAGGGAACAGTTAACAAAACTTTAAGGTACTGGTACAATACAAAGCATAAACGAGCGTGTAATAATAATTCGAACCCAGTATTACTGCTAAAACCATTTTTAAGTGATAACGATGTTTTAATGTAAATGCACAAATTAACAAATATTTTTTTTTTCCGTTTACTCAAAAGAATTGACGGTGTGGTGGAACACGAAGACAGTGAGACGGCGACGCAGGCAGGCCGGGAGACAGGACGGCCCGACGCGTGAAACCCCTTCCACGCGGTCACGAGGAGAAAACACGACACACATAAAGTCGAGGCGCGGCTCCTCTCATTGGTGGACGAGGGGAAGGAAGCAGAATCCCACCCCTCCTCCCTCCTGCTAACCCCCTCCCCCACCGGCTGTTTCCGGTCGCGGGGTGTCTTCTGGACGGAGGGCGCATCGCCGCGACGGAACACTCACTCTGCAGGACTCCTCCGGATCGCACACAGCTAGCTCCTCCTGCACCGCTGGTCAGAGGACGTTAACGCCCCAGGACCTCATGGATCTCCTTCAGGTAATTTGTGCTGAGGTTCAACAGTTTAGGTCCCCGTCTGCTACGGGCACGGCCACCGGTGCGCAAAGCTTCAGGGAAAACAACGCGATTTCAAAACTACTCTGTTTGCGGAAAAGCATTTAAGGATTGTTCGAGCGCCTGAAAGTACCTTTGATGTCGGATTAAGTTTTTAAATCCGGTATTCTTAAGAGTTAAAAAAAAAAAGCTAAAGGGCGTGTTTTCAGAGTAATTTTTAGGCATAAAGCAACCGGTACAGATTCTTGAAAGTACTTGAGGGACTTGCATCACACTTTTACCTTCATTTCTATGCCATATAATGTTACCGTCACCGCAAAAATTTCACAGTTGTCCTGTGGACGACGATAAGACTGCGCGCCAGTTCAGAGCCTTGCGCTCAGAGGAGATACCGCGCTACAAGCACCAGCGAGCGTCGTGCGTATCATCCCGCCTCGCTAACACAGATACACCCAAGCTAGACGGGCCCCTTAAGAGACTTTCCTGCAAATTCATCCCGATATTTCTTGCGTTTGTTGCTGGCTCACAATTTTTTTTTTCACCTGAATGTCCCGAAAGTTATTTTTGAGATATTAGTGATCATATTTTTGAGCAACCTCGCAACGTTCTGCCGTTATTAGGTAATGTTAAGCAGATACCTGTTGAGAAAATTTCAGACGAAACGTAATATGTAGGAAAGCTACTTGATTAAATTTGCAGGAAAAGACCTCAAGCAGTAATGGAAAGGAAAAGTAGATAACTCGGCGGATGAGATCGAGCCTTAAGACATGCGACTTTCATTCGAATGGTCTGGATCAAATCCGAGTCTTCTGGCAATCTTTATTTCTGTGTTTGTGGGATGATTTCTAACCAATTTACAATGGACCATGGCAAGCCCCCCCCCCCCCCAATTTTCCATATTCCTTTAAGTGTGTTGTTGAGTTAGTCCTCTGTTCACCTCGTCCACGAGACGTTCACCCAAAAGTAATAGAAAAATAACTCTATACGTGAGAATTCAATAATTTTTCTTTTCAGAAGTTAACAGTTCTTGATATGCTGTTCGTAACAACACGCCATTCCGAAAGTTAAATAATTTCAAAATAAAGACTAAAAATTTGCATCGTTTCCAATGGTTTTTTTTTTTAAATTAACTATTTATTTATGTTTATGAAAGCATTTTTATATCCGCAATAAAAAATAATAGTTTTAAATTTCCTTTTAGTGAGCCTCTTCCCACGAGAATAAGTAGCATGACCCAATCATTAAGAAATTTGACTTCAAAACCAAAACTACATCCGATCACATGTACCTATATGTTTACCTATTTTAGTTGTTCTTTTTTTAACAAACTTAAAATTACTCATTAATTCTTTAAATAAAATGGATAAGGAATATTAATAAAAAATTTAACCTTGGTGTTTTCGTTTGAGTATAAAGGCCTAAAACAAATACCTTTTTTCTGAGAAATAGGACTCATAATGTATCTTCTAAGCTTAGCACACAATTATACCAAAAAGGTTTATAAAAGCGGGTTTTCTATTTCTGTCTTACTTGCTTCACTAGTATCCAAGCAAATAAAATGTTTGTTTGAAAAAACAAAATAATCATCGAAATTCTTGGAGTTTGTGAACGAGCCGGTTTCCATCCTCATAAATGTTAATAGTCATTCATTTGTATTCATTGGTTTTCACACCTCCGTAATGCGTAAGTACCTACCATTACTTTCATTGTACGAAAGACAAACAACTACGCAAGCTATTAGTATAATCTCAGCATTTCAAGACAGGACGGAAAAATAAAAATAATGCTAGCACATTGTGAAATAGTTTAATTCATCAGATACTCGTTACTTTTAGTGTTGACATAGTTTACTTCACGAGAAATTGTTTATTCTATCGGAATAATAAATTAATTACTTAAAGAATTTTGATGCGGTGCACATATTTAGGTAAAAATTAGAGGTTGTAAAGAAGAAGGAAATCAGCTTTAAAAGGACAAACATTGAAAATGGCGTCACGAAAGTTAGTGCTGGTCCCGCAGCGAGTCGAACAACTGAGAGCGAGGCTTCCATCTGAGTGCGGATGCGCGTGAGGGGAGGAGCGAATCAAACAGCCAGGTGCTTGTCCGCAGACCTGCTCGGAATCACAATGGCCCTGGCTCCCAGCGGAGCACAATACACACACATAAATAACGCACGAAAGCGGGAGTAGGGGAGGGAAAGCTCGCAGACGGTCTTGAACTTTCGGAAGTGTGGTTGGATGCTAATTCATTTTTTCAACACCGGGAACTTTCGCTGGTGGCACGTACGAATGAGTTATGCCCGTGCATCATCCACAAAAGTTTAACCGCCGTTGAACACGACAAAAAAAATTATGCATAGGGAATAAACTCAACTAATCTCAGTGATTACGCGTAATGTTTAGGGTTGATTGAACATCAATGAATAAATACCTAACTCTTTCTTTAAAATAACATTTTTTGATGCTATCATTAAAAAAACAATAAACCGCAAAATACATTACCTACAATTTTTTTAATTCATTTTTAAATTGAAATGTCGACCATCGTCAAAACAACAGCATATTTCATAAGTTAAGACGTTATTTTGGACATACGCCATTGCTGGTTCCGCTTAATTCATAACAAACCTCAGTAACGGACAAAAATGAATATACTATTTAACTTATTTCATTTGACGAAGTTAAGGCATGCCACATTGACTTACATTTAACCACGTGAATATATGCAAAGTCGGTACATTTGAGATAAGCTTAATAAAAAAAATATTGCCGATAAAAAAACTTAAAGTACTTACAAATACTATAAAATACAATCTGTATTAACAAATCACTTGCAAATATAAAAATGACGACAGATTCACATATAAGATAATAATGACAACGTAGAACATATTTAAAAAAAATTGATTTTAAAGGGCTGATTAAAAATATACCTAGTTCTTTAATGTTAGCGACGTTTAAAAATAGTTTGGGACAAGAAATTTAATGAAAACTGAACAAAACAGAAACATTTCTAAAAATAAAAATTAAAATTCTAGGAATAATTGATACATATCCACAAATATCCAAAATTACTTGAAAATTTTCGAAACAATACGTAGGCCTACACTTCCCGTACAAACTAATCCAATTAAAATGTTTTTTTTTTTTTTTTTTTAGTGTTCGTTGTTTCTTTCTGATTTAAGAGAGCGCATCGAACTACCCGGCTCGCCGGTTAAGTTTTTATAATATATATCTTTATATATATATTTATATATAAATTACCATTTGGGCAAATTCATTAGTTAATTGTTCATTCTAAAATTACTTATAAAAAGCTGTACGGGAATTTTAGTTGTGGTACCGTTGAACGCTAGCACCCATCTCCACGTCAGACTATCAACTGAGTGTGCAATGAACGATGTTTTTTGCAACAGCACTGAGCTTAACTGCAGCTCATCACTTTTACGTGCGATTTTCACCCACAACGACATTTGGCGCACGATAACACTGAGGCCTGTTTGCACAGTCAGGTAGGAAAAACCTTGAGCAAATGCTTTGCAGGTTAATAAAGTGGTTGAATACTTACCTTAGCTTTTAAGTAATGACTAAGCCAGCGGGCATGGGCCGTCCTCACATTTCGTCGCAGCCAGTTCTCGATCGGGTACGCCCAAACCAAAAGATCTGCATTGCGATTTCACCTCTGAGCTATTAAATGCTGTTCAAATAGTCCAAACATAAAAAAAACGACATTATGTCGCTATATAGTGCCCTTAAAAAATTTTCCAAATATAATTTCTGCATTCAAAATTTGCCACTTACATTTATGCTTGTTATTCTTTTACAATTCATGGATATGTATGTAAGTCACTTCAGTCATTCAATGCTTTTTACTCTAACACTATTACATTAGTCTTCTCTTTGTTAACTATGTCATTAGCTTCTTGTCACGTTCATTTCACTGAAGTTTTATTTCAGTTGTATTTTTTTTATTATTAATATCTAATTTTTTTACGTATTAAAATGTCTGATGCAATCTTACGAATGGCCGAAAGGGATACGGTGGATAGGAGGGAAAAGTACACAGTAAGAATATATAGGGAGTTGCGACCCTCCTCCCCCAGAATCTAGTTTTTCTTGGTTAACCCGGCTCTCTTAGCCTGAAGGCATTTCCGTCCCGGGATCTCCGTGGGCGTGGATACAGAATACGCCGTATACGCGAATCGGGAAAGCTGTTAGAGAGTTGGCTTTGACAAGAGGCCGAGTCTACCCACCTCGGCCCACCGCCTCACGCAGCTGACCAGACAGTGCTGCTGGCGCCTAACCCGATCTACCCCGTCACGCTGGGACCGCAGTCACCCGGGGAACGCGTGGTCCAGTGGAGCACTATCAATCCTCTCCTAGCTGTCCGGGCTGGTGGTCTGACCTGTGTCGCCACTCACCGCGTGAACTCTTCTCAGGGTCGGGGAACCCTCTGCGCTTGCTCCAAGCGATAGGCGCCCCACCATCAAGTGCGAGACCTACCCAATCTGATCCTACGCCGACTAGAAGGTCCGCCCCGCACCACTACCAACATAGGTGGGGTCTAAGCTAGCCACAAGTTCCGTTGCCATACGCGCACTGGAGTACCTCGAAGTTATCTCGGTTCACTCCCCCGACCACCCCTGGGGGCTTAGAGCCGTTTAGGCCCGGGTTACCAGGACTTCTTTCCATAAGCCACTGGGCTCTTCACGTAGAGACCGGTCTTTGGGATTCGCCACCGAGGCTCAGTAGTCGAACCCCATCCAGAAAGTTTTCAGTTGCAACTGCTGTTGCCCTCAGATTCAGCCCTTTCACAATTTCTGGTTCCCATCCGAGCAAGCTGAGGATGCCCGAGGTCGGGATACGCCCGGCAGAGGCTTCTTTAGCGTCACCGGTCAGTGCCACGAGGGGGCAGAGGTTTTCCATGAGTGCCGACAGTCTAAGTATTGACATCGTTGAGTAGTATATATTGGGGGCTCCTGCGGCAGGCTTCAGGCTGTGGAGCGTGGAGCCGGTCAATGACCGACCAAACTGACGTCACGGCGGCCATCTTGGACTCAAAATTCCTCAAAATTCCTCAAAATTGACTCAAAATTCCTCAAAATTGACTCAAAATGATTCAAAAATTCCCGTTTTAAGAAAAAATTTCCCGTTTTCGAGGGAAAAATTCCCGTTTCGAGGGAAAATTTCCCGTTTTATTCCGTAAAAATCCCAGCAGCTAGAAATGTCCATATGTAGGCTTAAGCATCCATGTCTACAGCCTCAGATAAGCCTCATCATGGATTATGACGTCACCGTTGCAATTTTCGTTACGCCCGCCATCTTGAAAATCCGCAATTTTTATGTTAGAAAATCGGGAAAATTTTTAAAAACCATTAAAAAATTAAATAATCGAATTAAATAAAAATCTTAAAAACCACTGTTGGACTTATCGTTACGGTCGCCATCTTGGATTATATAAATGTTGCAATATTCGTTACACCCGCCATCATGAAAATCCGCAATTTTTATGTTAGAAAATCGGGAAAATTTTTAAAAATCATTAAAAAAATTATTTAATCGAATAAATAATAAAAATCTTAAAAACCACTGTTCCAGTTATCGTTACGGTCGCCATCTTGGATTATATAAATGTTGAATATTTCGTTACACCCGCCATCTTGGTTGAGTACCATGTCATTCTTACACTTTACGTTACGACCACCATATTGGATCCTATTAATGTTGCAATTATCGTTATGGACGCCATCTTGAAATTTAGACGCCATCTTGGAAATCCGTAATTTTTATGTTAGAAAATCGGGATGAATTCCAAAATTCATCAAAAAATTAATGTATTTGAATTCTGTTTGATTATATCGATGTACGTCCTTGGTTCGAAACCGGTGAGGGCAAAAAATAAACAAAAAATCAGATCCTTCCTCCACAGAAGCCACCTACAGACTGACCCACCACCAATAACTAGGTATTTACCATCAGCTGGTATGATATCATGTCCGCCATCTTGTCTTTGTCCGCTGGAGGGAACCATCTTGTTTTCGTCTGCTAGAGTGTGCTGGAGTCATGTTAGTATAAAATTCCAATCACCATAACTTTGACCTTGAACTTGAACTTTGACCATGACCTTGGACTTTAACCTTGACCTTGGACTTTGACCTTGACCTTGGACTTTGACCTTGACCTTGACCTTAAACTTTGACCTTGACCTTTGACCTTGACCTTGACCTTGAAAATTGACCTTGGCCTTTGACCTTGACCTTGAACTTTGACCTTGACCTTGAAATTTGACTTTGACCTTGACGCCCATCATGGATTCGTCATTTTATGTTCAGTACATGCTACCAGGAGCTACCACATGCTAGTGGTCATTGCCAACATCATGTTTTCGTCTGCTGGAGGGGTAACCATATTGTGTGTACTCGTCTTACCAAAATGTTAGTTTTATTCTAACCTGTTACAGTGCAGTAATCATTTATTATTACCGAGGTGCCCGCCATCTTGAAATCATGTAATTATTTAGCTAGAAATGCGGGAAAAATTCCAAAATTCATCAAAAAAATCACTCATTAATTTACATATTGAATCGATGGATCCCTGTCCACGGTTCGATTCTTGACCAGTGACAGTTGTAACTAAATATTAAATAAATTTTAGATTCTGTTTTCCATTACCTTTCACAGAGTTTATTAATCATTCGCTCTACGAAAATCAACTCAAGTCAATATTCCTCACCAACGAATTAATACAGTACCGCTATGCATTACATGAAAGTCTAATTTTTCAATAATCGGAATAACCTATAAGCCGTTCATGTACAAAGCCACACATATAGATCAATTGTCTTCAGTCCTTGAGACCGAGTCATGTAATTATCAGTCGTATAGGCTAGAAATTTCAGGACCGCATGACCTTCGTCGTTATCTAATTATATACAATTAATCCATCGTGACATTTTTTTATACATACTAAGGGACTAAGTGACCTTGAAAAATATTTTAGTAACACCAAGAGGTTTTAAACTAGTAAATATTCAATCACTACATTTTGTACTACGCGCAATCAACGAAAAGGTAGCACCGCCAACGAAAAGGCAGCTCATTTATCATTGGCTCCAATATTCATTGGCTCCAATATTCATCGGCTCCAATATTCATCGCCTCCAATATTCATTGGCTACAATATTCATCGGCTCCAATATTCATCGACTCCAATATTCATTGGCTCCAATATTCATGGGCTCCAATATTCATTGGCTCCAATTACTCCAAATGCTCCAATACTCAACGGCTCAAATATTCATCGGCTCCAATATTCATCGGCTCCAATATTCATTGGCTACAATATTCATTGGCTCCATTATTCATTGGCTCCAATATTCATTGGCTCCAATATTCATCGGCTCCAATATTCATCGGCTCCAATATTCATCGGCTCCAATATTCATCGACTCCAATATTCATCGACTCCAATATTCATCGGCTACAATATTAATCGGCTCCAATATTCATCGGCTCCAATATTCATCGCCTCCAATATTCATTGACTCCAATATTCATCGGCTCCAATATTCATCGAATACAATATTCATTTGCTCCAATAGTCATGGGCTCCAATTGCTCCAAATGCTCTAATATTCATTGACTCCAATATTCATTGGCTCCAATATTCATTGGTTCCAATACTCATCGGCTCCAATATTCATTGGCTCCAATATTCATGGGCTCCAATATTCATTGGCTCCAATTGCTCCAAATGCTACAATATTCAACGGCTCTAATATTCATCGGCTCCAATATTCATCGGCTACAATATTTATTGGCTCCAATATTCATCGGCTCCAATATTTATCGGCTTCAATATTCATCAGGTCCAATATTCATCGGCTCCAATATTCATCGGCTCCAATATTCATCGGCTCCAATATTCATTGGCTCCAATATTCATGGGCTCCAATATTCATTGGCTCCAATATTCATTGACTCCAATATTCATGGACTCCAATATCAATTGGCTCCAATTGCTCCAAATGCCCCAATATTCATTGACTCCAATATTTATTGGTTCCAATATTCATCGGCTCCAATATTCATTGGCTACAATATTCATTGGCTCCATTATTCATTGGCTCCAATATTCATTGGCTCCAATATTCATTGGCTCCAATATTCATCGGCTCCAATATTCATCGGCTCCAATATTCATCGACTCCAATATTCATCGGCTACAATATTCATCGGCTCCAATATTCATCGGCTCCAATATTCATCGGCTCCAATATTCATCGGCTCCAATATTCATCGACTCCAATATTCATCGGCTCCAATATTCATCGGCTCCAATATTCATCGGCTCCAATATTCATCGACTCCAATATTCATTGGCTCCAATATTCATGGGCTCCAATATCAATTGGCTCCAATTGCTCCAAATGCTTCAATATTCATTGGCTCCAATACTCATTGGTTCCAATTGCTCCAAATGCTTCAATATTCATTGGCTCCATTAATTTGCTCGCTCCAATATTCATTGGCTCCAAAAGGCTCCAACAGTCTTTTGACTCCAACAGTCTTTTTGCTCCTATATTCATTGGCTTCTTTATTAATTGACTCCAATATTCGTTGGCTCCAATATTCATTGGATACATTATTCATTGTCTTCATCAGTCATTGACACCAACAGTCTTTTGGTTCCAAAAGTCTTTTGACTCCAAATATATTTGGCTATAATTCTTCGAGTCTAAGAGACTATGAGGCCACATGGCTACGAGTCTAAATTAATCTAGCTGGTTACAAGTTATACATGGCTCGTGAGGCTACAGAGCTACGAAACCTCTAGAAAACGAGTTTACGTGACTGTGTGGATACAGGAATACAAGTCTACATGACTACTTGACTACGAAGCTACGAAGCTACTCGTCTACAAGGCTCCAATTGTCACATCTGTCTTCGACGGAATTTTCTCTTTTGCTCCAACTGCACCATCAGCATTATTTTATAAGATTATAAGGCTACTTGCTTACGTAGCTTCAAGTCTACGAGGCTCTAATACATCATGGCTACGAGACTACGACTCATGAGGTTACGAGACTATGCGATTGCAAGTCTTCAAGGTTACGCGATCGCGAGGCTATAGGACTACGAAGCTTCCAGAACGCATGGTTACGAAACTTTATGTCTCTAACTGTCTACAATAGCACTATTCAGTGGTGAGAGTTAATTTATCTCATGCAAAATATCCTGTTTAAAGTAGTGTCGATTATTGTCATCAGATGACATCACGTGTTGCATGCAGGTAATTAATATTTATTTCTTTTATGCGGGATGCGGGATGCTCACTATCGATCGCAATAGAACGATGGCTTCGCTAGGCTCTATGGAAAAGGAATTTTGTTCTTCCAGTAAGTGTTTAACAGATTTCTCAAAGCATATTATTAATTTGACTGAGTAATGATATTTTTTTAAATTCCACCTGATAAAAATATTGCAAGTTTTGATATAGTAGCAGAAAGTAACGAATTAAATGTAACTCCAAATAAAATGTCATGTCTCATTAGACAAAAAAAAAATCCATGCAGAGAGTGGTTTCTCAGAATAGTCAGAAGCGCTTGAAGAAACCACAGGAATGATCGCAAAAACACGGGAAAAATTAACAAAATATTGACAAGAATAATCAGGAGCACACGGAGAAAACCACCATAATATTATCAATAATAATCGGAAAAACACGGAGAAAACCACCATAATATTGACAAGAATAATCGGAAGCACACGGAGAAAACCAACACAAGTTTTCTTTGATATCATAAAAATACAGAAAAAAAAATTTAATAAATAACAAAAAAAATTAATAAAAAATTTTAATTGACAAAATAAAATACAAAAATACATAAACAGATTCTGCTAGCTTGTGAACTTCTCATTGTTGAGCAAAGATATAGTTCTAGTACAAGCCAGAATTTTATGTATTTTTGTATTTTATTTTGTCATTTAAAATTTTTTATTAATTTTTTTTTGTTATTTATTAAATATTTTTTTCTGTATTTTTATGATATCAAAGAAAACTTGTGTTGGTTTTCTCCGTGTGCTTCCGATTATTCTTGTCAATATTATGGTGGTTTTCTCCGTGTTTTTCCGATTATTATTGATAATATTATGGTGGTTTTCTCCGTGTGCTCCTGATTATTCTTGTCAATATTTTGTTAATTTTTCCCGTGTTTTTGCGATCATTCCTGTGGTTTCTTCAAGCGCTTCTGACTATTCTGAGAAACCACTCTCTGCATGGATTTTTTTTTTTGTCTAATGAGACATGACATTTTATTTGGAGTTACATTTAATTTGTTACTTTCTGCTACTAAATCAAAACTTGCAATATTTTTATCAGGTGGAATTTAAAAAAAAATCATTACTCAGTCAAATTAATAATATGCTTTGAGAAATCTGTTAAACACTTACTGGAAGAACAAAATTCCTTTTCCATAGAGCCTAGCGAAGCCATCGTTCTATTGCGATCGATAGTGAGCATCCCGCATCCCGCATAAAAGAAATAAATATTAATTACCTGCATGCAACACGTGATGTCATCTGATGACAATAATCGACACTACTTTAAACAGGATATTTTGCATGAGATAAATTAACTCTCACCACTGAATAGTGCTATTGTAGACAGTTAGAGACATAAAGTTTCGTAACCATGCGTTCTGGAAGCTTCGTAGTCCTATAGCCTCGCGATCGCGTAACCTTGAAGACTTGCAATCGCATAGTCTCGTAACCTCATGAGTCGTAGTCTCGTAGCCATGATGTATTAGAGCCTCGTAGACTTGAAGCTACGTAAGCAAGTAGCCTTATAATCTTATAAAATAATGCTGATGGTGCAGTTGGAGCAAAAGAGAAAATTCCGTCGAAGACAGATGTGACAATTGGAGCCTTGTAGACGAGTAGCTTCGTAGCTTCGTAGTCAAGTAGTCATGTAGACTTGTATTCCTGTATCCACACAGTCACGTAAACTCGTTTTCTAGAGGTTTCGTAGCTCTGTAGCCTCACGAGCCATGTATAACTTGTAACCACCTAGATCATTTTAGACTCGTAGCCATGTGGCCTCATAGTCTCTTAGACTCGAAGAATTATAGCCAAATATATTTGGAGTCAAAAGACTTTTGGAACCAAAAGACTGTTGGTGTCAATGACTGATGAAGACAATGAATAATGTATCCAATGAATATTGGAGCCAACGAATATTGGAGTCAATTAATAATGAAGCCAATGAATATAGGAGCAAAAAGACTGTTGGAGTCAAAAGACTGTTGGAGCCTTTTGGAGCCAATAAATATTGGAGCGAGCAAATTAATGAAGCCAATGAATATTGAAGCATTTGGAGCAATTGGAGCCAATTGATATTGGAGCCCATGAATATTGGAGCCAATGAATATTGGAGTCGATGAATATTGGAGCCGATGAATATTGGAGCCGATGAATATTGGAGCCGATGAATATTGGAGTCGATGAATATTGAAGCCGATGAATATTGGAGCCGATGAATATTGGAGCCGATGAATATTGTAGCCGATGAATATTGGAGTCGATGAATATTGGAGCCGATGAATATTGGAGCCGATGAATATTGGAGCCAATGAATATTGGAGCCAATGAATAATGGAGCCAATGAATAATGGAGCCAATGAATATTGTAGCCAATGAATATTGGAGCCGATGAATATTTGAGCCGTTGAATATTGGAGCATTTGGAGCAATTGGAGCCAATGAATATTGGAGCCCATGAATATTGGAGCCAATGAATATTGGAGTCGATGAATATTGGAGCCGATGAATATTGTAGCCAATGAATATTGGAGGCGATGAATATTGGAGCCGATGAATATTGGAGCCAATGAATATTGGAGCCAATGATAAATGAGCTGCCTTTTCGTTGGCGGTGCTACCTTTTCGTTGATTGCGCGTAGTACAAAATGTAGTGATTGAATATTTACTAGTTTAAAACCTCTTGGTGTTACTAAAATATTTTTCAAGGTCGCTTAGTCCCTTAGTATGTATAAAAAAATGTCACGATGGATTAATTGTATATAATTAGATAACGACGAAGGTCATGCGGTCCTGAAATTTCTAGCCTATACGACTGATAATTACATGACTCGGTCTCAAGGACTGAAGACAATTGATCTATATGTGTGGCTTTGTACATGAACGGCTTATAGGTTATTCCGATTATTGAAAAATTAGACTTTCATGTAATGCATAGCGGTACTGTATTAATTCGTTGGTGAGGAATATTGACTTGAGTTGATTTTCGTAGAGCGAATGATTAATAAACTCTGTGAAAGGTAATGGAAAACAGAATCTAAAATTTATTTAATATTTAGTTACAACTGTCACTGGTCAAGAATCGAACCGTGGACAGGGATCCATCGATTCAATATGTAAATTAATGAGTGATTTTTTTGATGAATTTTGGAATTTTTCCCGCATTTCTAGCTAAATAATTACATGATTTCAAGATGGCGGGCACCTCGGTAATAATAAATGATTACTGCACTGTAACAGGTTACAATAAAACTAACATTTTGGTAAGACGAGTACACACAATATGGTTACCCCTCCAGCAGACGAAAACATGATGTTGGCAATGACCACTAGCATGTGGTAGCTCCTGGTAGCATGTACTGAACATAAAATGACGAATCCATGATGGGCGTCAAGGTCAAAGTCAAATTTCAAGGTCAAGGTCAAAGTTTAAGGTCAAGGTCAAAGTCCAAGGTCAAGGTCGAAGTCCAAGGTCAAGGTTAAAGTCCAAGGTCATGGTCAAAGTTCAAGGTCAAGGTCAAAGTTATGGTGAATGGAACATTACACTAACATGACTTCAGCACACTCTAGCAGACGAAAACAAGATGGTTCCCTCCAGCGGACAAAGACAAGATGGCGGACATGATGTCATACCAGCTGATGGTAAATACCTAGTTATTGGTGGTGGGTCAGTCTGTAGGTGGCTTCTGTGGAGGAAGGATCTGATTTTTTGTTTATTTTTTGCCCTCACCAGTTTCGAACCAAGGACGTACATCGATATAATCAAACAGAATTCAAATACATTAATTTTTTGATGAATTTTGGAATATATCCCGATTTTCTAACATAAAAATTACGGATTTCCAAGATGGCGTCTAAATTTCAAGATGGCTTTCATAACGATATTTGCAACATTAATAGGATCCAATATGGTGGTCGTAACGTAAAGTGTAAGAATGACATGGTACTCAACCAAGATGGCGGGTGTAACGAAATATTCAACATTTATATAATCCAAGATGGCGACCGTAACGATAACTGGAACAGTGGTTTTTAAGATTTTTATTATTTATTCGATTAAATAATTTTTTTAATGATTTTTAAAAATTTTCCCGATTTTCTAACATAAAAATTGCGGATTTTCATGATGGCGGGCGTAACGAAAATTGCAACATTTATATAATCCAAGATGGCGACCGTAACGATAAGTCCAACAGTGGTTTTTAAGATTTTTATTTAATTCGATTATTTAATTTTTTAATTATTTTTAAAAATTTTCCCGATCTTCTAACATAAAAATTGCGGATTTTCAAGATGGCGGGCGTAACGAAAATTGCAACGGTGACGTCATAATTCATGATGAGGCTTATCTGAGGCTGTAGACATGGATGCTTAAGCCTACATATGGAAATTTCTAGCTGCTGGGATTTTTACGGAATAAAACGGGGAATTTTCCCTCGAAACGGGAATTTTTCCCTCGAAAACGGGAAATTTTTTCTTAAAACGGGAAATTTTGAGTCATTTTGAGTCAATTTTGAGGAATTTTGAGTCAATTTTGAGGAATTTTGAGGAATTTTGAGTCCAAGATGGCCGCCGTGACGTCAGTTTGGTCGGTCATTGACCGGCTCCACGCTCCACAGCCTGAAGCCTGCCGCAGGAGCCCCCAATATATACTACTTCGTTGCATCCTGATGCATCGTGTTTCGGGTAACTAGAGCTGGCAATAGCTCCGACACCTCAGGCGAACAGTCATTTTTCTCCCGCAGGAGTCAGGCGAACTTTTCAGCGAGCCGATAGTTTTCCTCCAGTCGGATTGTAGGTAAGGTAGTGGGTGTTTGTAGTTTTTGCCATGTTTAGTTCAAAATTAGAACTACCACTATTCCTCTTTCTCTTCTGGCCAACGAAAAAAAAAAATTTTTTTTGTTATCATGAAGTCTAACGCTAATTCCTTTACTAAGTTTTTCTTATCACAGTTTAAAAAATATTCACTGTATTCTGGAAGCTGTTAAACAAACATTTGGCATAAGCTTTTATGTAGCTACGGTTTGCTTCGTTGATCAGAGTCTCTCCAACTTTAAAAATGACACCTACTCGATAGAGTAATACCTCCATAATTGTTTCGGGGTCTCATCCAATAATCACATCGCTGCTGCAATACACCTAACTTCAATTTCCACGATTATGACGCCTCGATGATAACGAGATCCTGACAAGTAAATTAATCATGATTGTTTGAACCATTTGGGAACACATCGAAAATATAAAATACTCATTGCTTTTGGACATTCCGGAAAAATAGGGAATTGTCAGGGGAATATATGTTATTATCAGATACTCCAAATTAATGCTTATTCCGTATCTCTTACTAATAAGCTATGCCATGCATATTGAATTTCGATTCCGTATTTGGTGTGTTGCAATGCTGGAGTGCCAATTACTTTTGAGCAGAGTAGCTAGAATTTTATGTCATTGAAATCTGAATTCCATCCGCGATAAATGTTTTGTCGGTGCATTACAGGGTCCGTTATTACGTCGTGACTTTTCCGGTGTTAGGGACAAGCTTAAAAATTATATTGTATTTTACACAAATTAAACACTACATGTTTAATAAGTGAATATTTTTAATGAAATACCCGAAAAAATCGGAGAAACGTTTTTTTCTAGATACCCGTAAACCGTAATACTATTAGGGTGGTATTCCAAGATGATCGGGTAGCGTAATGAATAAGCACTGCCTTGTTAGAATGCAGCCGTATTTCAGAATGTGTCCGAACAGAATCTCAGTAAGGTAACCGTTTTAACAAACGTTGCCCTGAGCGAGGCTAGAAAACTGGTTACAACGCATTCTAGCGGACGTTTTACATCCAAAGATAAAAAAAAAAATTACGGCAAAAATACTATAGTTAGCAGCACCATTGCATGAAAAGTATACCGCCTTTCGTATTTTCTCAAGTACTTTTTTTTAAGTAGGTAGCGATTATTTCGTATGACCATTAGTGTACAAAATGTAATTCAGGATAGCTTCGCTATCATGAAGCTTCATTTGGCACACCAACACGCCATGTATGCCCCCCGGATGAACACGAACGTGACTACGTATGCGAGAGTCCGGGTCACCGAGAATGTGAGCTCTGCGCAGGTGGGAGACGGAAAGTACACCCTGAAAGCAAGGGACTGGCTGTGCATGCACACGTGTAGCACCTGGACCTCGTGTGGACGAAAGGGTCGGGCGCGCTGCGCCCAGTGGCGTAGCTAAGGTGACTGGCGCCCCTGGCCAGAATCGAAAATGGGGTCCCCTCTTGGATTAAAGAAAGGAGGTGGGAAGGTTCAGTAATGCGAAACCGTCGCATCGGGGACACCCCCCCCCCCTTATTTTTCCTGCTAAGGCGCCCCTGGCGGAGGCCAGCCCTTCATCCTAATTTTTATCTTCTTTTAGTGACATCGGTTGTTTTTTAGGCCAGATAATTAAAAAAAAATATTTGTTATACATAATATGTTTTATGGTTTTTAATTATAACAAATGTTAAGACCGAGCCATGTAACTTTTTTAAAGTTAAAATTGTAAAGCAACACATGATGCGTTTACGAACACTGACCACCACATGAAGTTGTTTTAACAGTTAACAGAACCGCAGTGGCAAAACGATACTACGAACTGTGAAATTTGAGCATATTAATAATACGGAATACTTCTATAGCCTAAGATGTAATATTAAAAAAAAAAAACCTTTTTCTTTTCTTTAATGTGTGTTCTGATGAAGCTGGTTTGCTCGCTACGCCACTGGCTTGCCGCAGGTGTGCTGGTTGCTGGCGGCGCTGAGCGGGGCGCTGGCTCTGCCGCCTGGCAGGCAGCAGCAGCCGCGGAGGAACCACCGGGGCGCGCCCACTCGCCGGGCCCACCCGCCGCCGCCGCCGCAGCGGCCCGCCAGGTCCTCGCTGGTGTACGCCTTGGCGCCGCCCCCGCAGCATGGCTTCCAGCATGCCGACGCGCCGACCTTCACCTTCACCCAAGGTGAGCCGGGGAGACCCCGACCCCGACAACGCCCGGTCCTCGGAAGTGGGTCGCGCGGAGACTTGTTTGCTGCGGTCACACCTCAGCTCTCGGCGTACGGCGGCGTTTCGGTGGGGGAGCGACTGAAGTCGAGGAACGTAAATGTGTTAACTAACACGGTGCTGCCATCTGTGGCGGGTGGTGCGAACCAAAGTTCATAAAATAAATAAAAAAATTGGTTGTCTGTAAATTCGGTTTACGGACATTGATGAAATAATTGCATACTTTTATGAATAAAATTGAATCGTTTTTATTGAATTATCACTATTTTGTTTATTACTTTAACGAAGAGATAACTTTTATACATGTTTACTATTTAACTTCTTTCAATCTGTGTTATTCTGTCAAGGATAGGACGATGATAGGAAAAGTAGGAAACGAATGGGAGTGTTTCAAGTTTAATGTGCCTCGAAAAAGTCAAATCGATGGTTGTTCCAATCGAGTGGAAGAGAGATAGATGCTGTGCAAGCATACAATGAGCGTAACGGGACAATGTGCATTACGGGACACTTTTTCGTGCGTACAGCCGGCGTTAATCGATTTATTAGACGTTGTCACGTCAAAAAATGGATTATTTATAGTATTAGCGGTTTTATTAATTTTTAACAAGATTGATAGTTTATTTTTTAATAAAATTCACTGCTCCAGCAGCGAATTCGAGCTAGAAGAGCTTAAAGTAGGTGTTAATTCGCCTTCATAAATGTAGTTTGAAAACATAATTTGCGTGTATTCACCAAGCGTGAATTCTAGGTTAAATTTTTTGTCGCGAGTTTCGTAATATAAGTGTATTTGCAACATAAGAACACTTTAATTTGCTCGTTACCGATGTTAGATGTTTACACATCACTGGCGAATACTGAAAGACTTCTTCGTATCTTTTTTGGACATACGTAATTTCTGTGTGCAAAGTATGTCATGATATAAATTTCACTAAAGGACAAACAATATATGAATACGCAAAACACACAGAAAAAAGCCAAAATCAGCCAATGTCCTTATTACATGAGACATTTATCCCGTAAATTTATCGCGATAGCTCTTTTGCAGTTTATGTTTGGTCTTAGATTTTATCAATACGCAAAGTTTTTATATATAATCCTGAAGCGGTAAAACATCATGAGTGTTTTTATAATTATGATCATTTGCACGACCTTTTACAACTAGAAAATAACGACCAGTAAATATTTTGTGGTGAAATTTGTGGCCCAAAAACAAATTTAAGAGAGCAATCAAATTAGATTAACAGGAAAATATTCTACTATTATTAATGATAAGACAATTAAATAAACAATTCGGCTTGTGAAACTATGAACCTTATCTAAGTAGGAGAAATCCTGATCATATCTCCCCCCCCCCCCCTTCGTAATATAATATTAAAGCGTAGTCTTAAAACAAACCAGCTTCATCAGAACACAAATTAAAGTATATCTTAGGCTATAGAAGTATTTTGTATTATAAATATCCTCAAATTTCACAGTTTGTAGTATCGTTTTGCCACTGTGGTTCTGTTAACTGTGAAAAAAACTTCATGTGGTGGTCAGTGTTCGTAAATACATCATGTGTTGCTTTACAATTTTAACTTCAAACAAGTTACATGACACGGTCTTAAAATTTGTTTCAGTTAAAAACCATAAAACAATTATGTATTACAACTATTTATTTAATTATCTCGCCTAAAAAAACAACCGATGTCACTAAAGGAAAAATAAAAAATTAGGATGAACGAAGTCAGTCAGGCAAGTGGTATCGTCAAAATTATTGATAAGGAAGCACTTACGTTGAAATTGGGACACGTAACAAACATATTGTTGCCTGTACTTACAAAGTAGTAGGCCTATGTGAACCGATAAGCCTCTGTCATGTTTGCGTGCTCTGACTTTAATAAGTGTGGCCTTTAAGTGTTATCGTTGGAACGTGTGTAAGGAAGTTCATTGCAGACAACATAGGTAGCGTAGACAATCAAATCATATGTTTTAATACATAAACTTTAAAGTATCGCATTAATGTATGCCAATGCGATATGTCTTGAAAGCAGGCACCCAAGTGAACTGCATGTGTCTTTTAGTTTGAAAAAAGGTTGTCAATACGTTCAACATTTTACTGTTTTAAAACGTATTTTAACATTTCATATGTAGGAAAACCTCTTGCAATAATGATTCACATCACACGGTTTTGCTCTTGTTATAACAAAAGCTTTGCAAATCTAATGGAGACACTGGCGAGACATATATTGGAGAATATTATGAAGTTTATTTTTTTATTGACGTAAAATACAAGGTTATGTGACATTTATTTTCTGTGCCACATTTCATTTGACATGACCGGTTAAATGTAATTATTATTCTTTTACCTATATAATATTTAAAAATTATTCTTTCATAGCGTTATTCCTTAGGGTGCAGTTAATTCTGAATCTGGATAAAAATTTACTCAGATAATATTTATATATTTAATGACATTACACAAAGTATTTATTAACGAGATCCAGTCCTGTTGAACCGTACAAAGTAATTAAAATCTCTCGCTCACTCCTTGTAGTTACATTATTGACAATGCACTTGAAATCCACATGCTGCCCACCTGTCAGGGTACAAAGCTCAGCAACAGATAACTTCACGGGCAGCGCACAAAAGTCAATATTCGCATAGTGCATTTTGAAAACCATGGCATTATGAAAGGCGTGGCTAAAACCATCCAAGAAATTCTCAGAAGTGTCTATACTATGCGCACGTTGCGATGTTATCAATGTGTATGGCTACCATCAAACCACGCACAAAATGTCCTTATTTTTAGCTGACAACTACAAAATAACAGCATTGATATAGACTGTTGTCTTTGAATTCTCTTAATTTCTTCTAGAAAGTTACAGGAAATGTTCCATAAAACTGAAAACAAGAACAGGGGGGGGGGGAGCTTAGCTATGCAGCAACTCCAGATTGCAAGCTCTCACAGCTAACTCAAATTCTTGATTCCTTCACAATTTTACAAGAAGAGCCGGATGCAGGCTCCAGTCCTGTTCTGAAAGTGTCGAAAGCATGAACTGTAGCTACTAAAATGAGCAGTTATAGTTTTATAAACGTGGGACCATTGACCAAACAGAACAAATCAGAATTCAAAACATAGACTCTTTAAAGAAAAAATCGTAAATCGCTTGCACAAATCTCTTGAATATGATGAGCAGCATACAGGTCCAGAACCGGAAATATCTTTAAAAGTGCATTACAATATTGAGACTGGTGAAAAGTCCGTGCGAATTTGCAAGCTTTTATTTAACATAAAAATAAATACCTCAGTAAAAGTCTGAACATATAAATAACATAGGAAAAGATTAATTTAGATTACAAATATTTAACCCAACCAATTTATAAGCTAGAATAAATATTCGCACAATACAAGTTAAGGCAAGTAAGCCCTTACAATGAGTGTTATAACTTGTACATTCTTTACGACCCAAAAAAATAGAATTATAAATTGACCACTATAATAGTACAACGAATAAGTCCAATTAACACGCGTGCCAAAGCTACAATTGTACACGTTCACGTACTTAACAACTACACTTTTACATAAGCTACACATAAACAGAGCGTCTCCGGGTTAAAACAATACCATGACTAAATATTAGAAAGTCTACTGTCAAATACTTGCATTACATTTAGGTAACATAGAGGAATTACATTTCTTGCAAGAGTGCGAACGCCGCAACGTGTAACATGGGCCTCTAATTACATTTTAAACCTTGCTTACAAATGAACCCTATTTTTTCTCCGAACCCGCTAGCGTGACACAAAATATGCATCGGCGAAAATTCATCTTAATGTCCTACGAAGGCTTACAAGCAAGGAAAGTAATACGAGAGCAAAGCAAAAATTTACAGTGAAGTTAAGGCACACATAGATTAACGTGACAAGATTAGTTACACTAAGCATTGCATGCCCACGAATACTCGCGTATGAAATCAGTGACCACGCCAATGAACCAATTGTGAAGCCAAAAATTACATTCTCGCATTACGAGTTCTAACTAGTCCACACTCTCTCATCAAACTAGATGAACACATAACCGAAATCATGAAACAAACTTAATTATTGAAAAGCTTAACGCCGAACGTAATTTTGACCGGCGGGGCCGAAAGGAAGTTTAGGAAATGGAAAATTTCTGCTAAGTTAGGAGACGACTTACATCTGGCACGCCGCCCTCATGCGAAGACCCAGCAAAACTAAATTAACTTAGCAGACGTACGTGTTGCCAGCTTGGAGGCAAGACAGCGGAGAAGGCTCGACACTCGTAAAAGCCATAAGTTGGTACAAAACGACTACTGCGCAGGCTCAGGGGAAAACAAAGTAGTGGAAAAGTTTTGGGAATAGTCTCTCTTCGCGGGCAAGCTCCTGGAGGCAAGGCGCGCGTTTCAAATGTCCGTCGCCGGCGACCCCGACGCCGGCTCTAACCATATTGTTTGTATGGCTTTATTTAATGTGTGTATACTCTCAAGCAAGACAATACTGAGAACATGTGGTGGAAAGTTCAGTGGCTTGGAAGTTAATGTCGTTACACGCGATGGTTCTATCTCAGTTGAAATAGCATTTCATTTTAATTTATGAGCCTCGAAGCATCTAATATCAGTAAGTATGATCGAAGTTACACTAGGGGTGAATCAGTAAGAAGATCAGTATGTATGATCGAAGTTACACCAAGGGTGTATCGGTATCGAAGATAAGTATGTATGATCGAAGTTACACCAGGAGTGCATCAGTATCGAATATCAGTATGCATGATCGAAGTTACACCAGTGGTGTATCAGTATCGAAGATAAGTATGTATGGTCGAAGTTACACCAGTGGTGTATCAGTATCGAAGATCAGTCAGTATGTATGATCGAAGTTACACCAGGGGTGAATAAGTAAGAAGATAAGTATGTATGATCGAAGTTACACCAGGGGTGCATTAGTATCGAATATCAGTATGCATGATCGAAGTTACACCAGTGGTGTATCAGTATTGAAGATAAGTATGTTTGATCGAATTTACACCAGGGGTGCATCAGTATTGAAGATAAGTATGTATGATCGAAGGAACACCAGTGTGGTATCAGTATCGAATATCAGTATGCATGATCGAAGTTACACCAGTGGTGTATCAGTATCGAAGATTAGTATGTATAATAGAAGTTACACGAGGGGTGTATCAGTATCGAATATCAGTATGTATAATCTAAATTACACCAAGGGTGTATTGGTATCGACGATTAGTACGATATTTGAATGCGCATAGTTCAAACTACCATTTACATACTTGTAAACCGTAAATTACTAACTCTTAATTTTAAATATTTAACGCCTTTTAAAACGTTTTGATGCGGACCTTTCATCCTAAGACGTTTTTATAATATTACCTTCAGATAAAAATAGGTACTCTGTTTCGGCCTTTTTCGTCATTTAATTCTTTCCTGAAAACTGAGACGACAATATGTCTGGTTCTGCGTGACTTCTTTGAACATAACCGTTTCGGTATCTCGGGCTTGTGCGCATTCAATCGGTTGCAATATGGACGTCAAATCTAGAATAATCCTTACTAATATTATAAATGCGAATGCGAAGTTGTTTGTTTGTTTGTTTTTTGTTACGCTTTCACGCTGAAACTACTCAACCGATTATCATAAATATTTGTGCACATATTTTCAAGGGTATAGTAAAGGACATAGGACACAGGACACTTTATATATATAAAAAAAATATTATTTTCCGAAGGGAAAACCAATTGATATTGGTATGTAAGATCGTCCGACTGAGAGTGGGAGTAGTTTTAATGAAATTTAACGTCATTTGGCGTTTCAATAATTAGATTAAATAATTCGCCAATCTAATACTGTAATACCGGCGGTCAATTCACTATTCAGTTAGCATCTGCTTCCACTTTTATTTTTATTTTTCTGGTACCACCAAGCAATACTTAAACTTTTTTTTAATTTTTGAGGTTAGGGGTCTGTTCATTTTCTTGTTGTTTGGACGTTTATGCTGAAGGTTGTATTTTTCTTTCAAAAGAATCTTGTAATTTAGTAAAAAATTATTTGGATCTTATTAATCAAGTTTTCCCGGACTTGCAACAAAATCTGAATGGCTATCAGTGGTTGTGCCAAAGAGCAATATTGGCACCAAAAATGATAACATTAATAAAATCAACACTTATATTTTAAAAGAGGAGCAGGAGGTAATGAAGGAGTATATGTCAATAGATACAATCATATATACAGAACAAAGCACTTCATATCCTGCGATAATTTTTTTAATCACTTGAACTTTCGAGTGTACCCTCACATAAACTTCAAATGAAACTATATGTACAAGTTATGCTTATGCGAAATGTAGATGCTCCTCGACTATGTAATGGAACGAGACTTTGGATCACACAATTGGGGTAGAATATACTTATGCCAATATTTTAACAGGTGTCGGTAAAGGGGAAAGTGTTATCATACCTCGAATTACAATTATCCCCACTGATCTACCATTCCAATTCAAAAGAGTTCAGTTTCCCATCAGGCTTAGTTCTGATGTTGCCATCAACAAAGCGCAAGGGCAAACATTGCAGGTAGCAGGGGTGCATTTGGAAAAGCCATGCATTTCCCATGGCCAACTATATGTAGCCTGTTCGCGTTTGTCCAATGCCCTAAATATACACATATTTTCACCGGACAGAAAAAAACATAAATAACACAGTATACAGGAGCACCCTAGAATATCACTCTGATTTAAGCTCTTTTAAAGAAAAATTATTTTATTATAAGTTAATGCTATGAACTTTTAAAATGTTAGTATTTAAAATTATTTATTTTTTTGTAATAGTGAAACATATTTCAATAAAGCATTTTCCCCCAGTTTTTTAAGCTTAATTGTATGTGAGAATTTTTAAATACTGATGACCCCAATCACGCAATTAAAATAACCAATTACCATAGTGTTTTATTTCTTTGCAATGATCTTTGAATATTATTTAAGGACATCAACGCGAGTGAAGCCGTAGGTTAAAGCTAGTATTTTTATAAGGTGATATAGACTATGACCACATTTTCATTTTTTCGGTATTCATCCTTGATAATATTTGTTAATAGAACGTGTCTTGTGTCGGTAGACAACGGTATAGGTGTTGGCTCAGTGGTGTCGGTGGTGTCGACCTCCGTAGCGCAGCCAAACGCACGCCGGCCAGGGATTCTGGGTTGGAGTCCCGGGTAAGACATGGTGTGAATCAGTGTCCAACTTTTATCACAAGTACATAAAAGTGTATGTACACCTGTCAAAATGTCAATTAACAAGTCATGAAGGGCGGAATTGCCGTCTCGTTGTTGATTAAAAAAATTAACCAATGAACCAAACATAAAAAAAAATAGTGGTTAGAGTTTTTGGCTCGTGAGCCAAAAATCCGAGGTTCGAGTCTCGCCTGGGTTGGTGGATATTCAACTCGTGGGGGAAAATACCCTTGCCGGATCCGGGACTTTGTGTTCTGTAGTTCCCCCCCCCCCCCCCCAACCACCACCACCACACTGAGCAAGCGAGTGGCTGAGCATTGCGGAATCATCTTGACACGAAAAGTAAATACCAGGTTCAGGCGGCATCCACCACCGCGGTGTTAGATAAAGTGCCTGTGACTAGAAGACTGAGACATATTTTGAATTGTTTGATTCAGAACCGTGATTAAACTGTCCCAAGCTTGACAGAGTTACTACTCTCCCCGGGAGAGCCGTGACGTCGCAGCTGCCCGGTTGCGGTCGGGAAGGCGCGAGATGACTCTGTCGAACGAGGCGACACACTTGGGGCGCCCGTCAGCTGTCGGCTCCGGCCGCGGCAGGTGGCTCGCTTTCTCGGCGTCGCGTCGCTCGCGGACGCCGCGCCGCGCCGGGAGAAACCCCTGGCCGGTCCGGAGGAGAAACCGTCGGCCGGCGACACGTGCGGGAAACTGGCCGTCGCGTCCCGCCGACGAAACCACTGCATCTTTCTTTTTATTCTCTTCGGATGTTCTCGAAGTATATTTCTTCCGCCCGTCGCTTCCTGCTTTAGTTTGGAGGTCTCACACGCCATGTTGTTTTGACGTGACAACGTCTAATAAATCGATGAACGCCGGCTGCTCGCACGAAAGTGTCCCGTTACGCACATTGTCGCATTATGATTTGTCCCGTTACACTCATTGTACACTTGCGCCGCATCTATCTCTCTTCCACACGATTGGAACAACCATCGATTTGCCCTTTTCGAGGCACATTAAACTTGAAACACTCCCATTCGTTTCCTACTTTTCCTATCGTCATCCTGTCCTTAATTAACAGAATAACACATGTTGGAAGAAGTTAAATAGCAAACATGTATAAAAGTTATAGTTAAAATAATCTGTTCGTTAAAGTAATAAACGTATTTGAATTAATGAGTGCAAATAAACGTAAATTTATCAATTAAACTGTAGATTTCATTTCACTCCTTCTTTGCATCCATACAAAATAGTGATGATTCAATAAAAATGATTCAATTTTATTCATAAAAGTATGCAATAATTTCATCAATGTTTTGTTAAACTATCGTCCGTAAACCGACTTTACAGACAATCAATTTTATTATGTGCAAACATCTTATCTCTTTTTACCACATTTGGCAGGAGTGAACGAGTTTGGATTCAAGCCCATTCACGAAATTTATCCGCGAATTTTTTTTCTGGTCTCTGCTGATTTGGGTAAAAGTATCTATTAGAAAGTATCGAGTAGAAAAGTATCAGGATCGAAAGAAAACTACTCGATACCAAAATATATCGATAATTTTTCCGTGCCCCTAGTGGAGACCCCATCATTAGAAAACTGCAAATTAATTCTTTTTTTTCCCTCTTGTTGTCAGTTGGACTCCGTAAGCGTTTTCGTAACCAAGTCTTAAGTCATATGATTATTTGCTGCTGTCGCATGTTACCTCTACTCCGGGTCGCACGTGATTCTGAAAATGGAACGGAAGTCGATTAAAATGAAATGTGTCACAAAAATGGCGGGCCCACGTCTGACGAATTAAACCCGTATACATACACTTTCGTTAACATTAGGGCACATACCAAACGTATTGGTGTGTTAAATGAAATATTATTGTAAAATATACCCCGGAATATATCTGGTAAACTAAAATGGGGATAATGAAAAGTTATCCTAAGTTTTAAAATACTATAAAATCTGGCATTATAATGATTATAATACATATTCTCTTTGACTAGGTAATCGGGATTGGTAGCACAGCGACAGGGCGCGCTTGTTAATCTCGAGGGACGTGGTTCGAATCTTGTCACTGTGAAAT
Organism: Bacillus rossius redtenbacheri; assembly: GCF_032445375.1. Taxonomy (NCBI): domain Eukaryota; kingdom Metazoa; phylum Arthropoda; class Insecta; order Phasmatodea; family Bacillidae; genus Bacillus; species Bacillus rossius. Next base: position 39,539,882 of record NC_086330.1, on the reverse strand, counting down.
GTGTTTTACTTAATTTATAAACATACTACAGTAATATTATATTAAATAATGTTCAATTAGGTCAGTGAGGTTAAGGTTTGCTTGTAGATTGACTTCAGTCGTTTGAGTAAAAACCAATATACAAACATGTACTTAGTGTTACAACATGCGTTTTAATATGATTCAGGTTAATATTTCAGTATTGATACATAAGTATAACGTCTAATGTGTGCGAAAACTTGAAAGTATTAACTTTTTAATGCATTTTAACAATATGGATAGTATTTCAATAAAATTCATTTTTGAAAATTTTATTTGCAACATGAACAGCACGAGAAGACGAGTTTGCGCGTTACCGAGGTTCAAAGTGTACACATCACTGGCGATTACTCAAAGACTAGCTCACTTTTATTCTTGTCGTTATAAATATTCAAAGTCTATGTAAATTAACACTATACCTTTCTTGCATTTGTTATTCTGTCACAAATATTTTATAAAGATATAGGCAGTTAGTGTAATATAAACAATGTAAAAAAGTCGCGCAGGTTTTTTGTAATTATTATCATTTACGCAAATTTTCATACCCATTAAATTACACTTGGTAAATATATCTTGAAAATAATTTTGACCGAGCACCATATGCAAGAGGAGTATAGTGTTTTATTTACAGAAATAGCCTTTAACTAACAGTAATGACGAGAAAATTAAAAATGAATATAATTTTTGAGACCCCACCTTAAGCAGGGTGAACACGTAGCTAAATCATATTATACCCACGGATATTAATTTACGCGAAACTTCTTTAATAACTGGTAGGTCAAGTCGTGGTAATGACTAATGTGAGCGTAACAAAAAGTGGAACATTTAAGAGTGGGGTGTTTGATGGTGGAGAGTAAGAATGTGAGGGAGAATAACGACTGAAGTAGAATCAGATTCTTGCAGGTTTTTCGATGCATTTATTTTACGATTATTAACCTCATTTTTCAAACTAAGTATATTGTTTAGTTTTATCATCGAAATGAATTATTGAATAATTTATTTTATCGTTTAGTGTCGTGGTGGCTTCTCACTTACTTCAGTATAATATGTGGTTGATTTGAGGTTATTTCATTAAGCATAAAATATTATCTTAATTTTTTTATATCTTGGTTAACTTGTCAGCTTTGATTTATGACTTTCCCTTTAAAAATAAATAAAGAAACCCATGCTGATTTGACTACTAGTATCAACGTACGGCACTGAAAATAAAAGTAACATTGTATTAAAACCAAGGTATTTGTGCGTGTTTTAAATGTCTACCATAAATTACATCTATCTAAAACAATATAAAGAACGGTAAAGCTTGGTTGTGGAGTAGTTGGTTGTAGTTCTTTAGTTTCCTTAATTTTCCGTGTACATTTGCCATTACAGCTAATTGCGTATGAACGTGGCATAATAATATTCTGTACTCACTTTAATCTTTAATTATTAAGGAAACAATACAAAAGTGTAACAACAGTGCTGATTTATATTCTAGTTTCCATTAAAAAATACAGGATAAAATAAACTAATTTTTATAATTATCTCATTTGGAACTTGTAACCCTTCTTCCTCCTTAATTGGAAGAGGGGTTGCGTCCCCGACTCACTCTGGGCGCGAAGGGAAAAAATAAATATTAAAACCAGGCATAAAAAGCTAAACAATATAAATTCCCCACACCACTGCCCAGGGGTCAGGCCAAAAAATTCAAAGGATATAATAGTAGAGTAACCATTAAACAAACAAGAGGCAAGACTTTGGACGTATGTTATTAAAAAATAGAAATTTGCAAAAATAATTTTTACTATACATAACCATACAAGCTTAGTTACAAAAGCTGACGTTAATAATGGCAGCATCTTATCCCCATTTGCGATACTAACAATAACCTTTAAAAAATCGTAAAAATATAAATACTGATAACAACAAGTATAAAAATATATAAGGGCGTGAGGCGTGGCCACTATAAAATATCAAAATATACTGACTGCCCTAATACCAAAAATCAAACAAGACAATCAATATAAATATATAAAAAATTCTACAATAATAAAACTGAAGTACAAAAAATTTATTTAAATAAAGTTCTTAAACTCTCAATCAACGGTTTAGTCTTTCTTCAGATGTTCGTTGCTAAAGACTTGCCAAAAAAACAAAGTTAATATCCTAGGCGTGCGCTGGCTTCCTGACCTTCCTCACCAACTCCAGAGTCTAATGCCACGCCGGGCCATAGGTACGAATTCACAAAGGCGTGAACGATGACCAAAAAAAAAATTATCTTATTTTTTTAAGGGAAATGTAGCAAAAACTCTTCACGTAACATAACCATGTTACCACAGAAGTATTTGTCATCAGCTTCAAACAAAGTCTTACTTCTTTATTAACTTGCCAATGATTTTATAAAAAACGTAGAATGGCCGCACCAACCAACATCAGGCTGCGCATGTAGTCCAATACCGATCGCATACATTTAATAATACTGCACAAGCTGATATATTAGCTAAATGCCAACTTTACGTATGCAAATTCCGATGACAAAGTCTCAAAAACAAATTGCAAAATGTTCGTTTCTTCCAAACTTATACTTTTATTGCAACTACAGGCAAACGGGCGACCTTTTTTAAAAAATCCCACACTGGAACAACGTGTGAAACAAATGGGCCTCTTCACCAAACTGGCCAATAAAAGTTCCGTCCAAATAAAAATTTAGTATGGGAAAATACACAGTTCACTAGGTTTGCCAAAAACCAGTGCAGCACCACGAGGGTAAAAATCAAAATTGCGGCCTCTCTTTACCTTGATAAGTTCAGTATCACAGGGCAATCCATTGCCCTGTCACCCAGCGTGGAGCCTCCATCCCAATACTCTTCGTCGCCCGTTGCCGTCCGGCACACCAGTCCGCGCCGTCACATGGCTCTGTCCTCGACGGTCGCTCGGCACCCACTCTCTCGCCCCAGCTGATTTTTTTCTTCCCGGCAAGCCGAATGCCTGACGTCATCAGCCAACCGCCGGGCGCTCACCAAGTGGTATTTACGTGAAACACAATCGATATTCTTAAACTCATAATCGATAGCTACCAAACGGCGTATAACTAATTAACAGAAACAAATATAATTAAAAAAATTTACAGATAAATTAACATTAATTAAAAAAGCGTAAAAATACGTGAAATAAAAAACCAGATAAAACTAGAGACCAGCAACAAAAATAAATTACAAGTAAAAATGTGGCCCTGCCGGCCACAACCTCCGCCTTGAACAAAAAAAAAATTTAAACAGCAATCTTAAATAACTAAAACGTCAAAAAAAAACCTTGGACTTGGAGACAAAGTATTCTCAAAAACTTCTAATCCAACAAACCAGCCCAAACTCAAACAAACAAACCTGCAACAAGGAAAACTTGCCTCCAAAGCCTCAGTCAAAATTTCAACGCTCAAAAAAAAAAAACAAGAGAAGGATTTTCCAACAAGTAACGGAAAAGACAAACTAAACTCACAAACCGAACAAACGGGATCTAAGTATGCCAAAACAAAACAAACAAGCTCCAAAGTCAAGACCGAAACGTATTAGACAAAACCTTCTCTCTCAAAATTATCAATAACTAAAGGTTGCAAACTAAAGCAAAGAACTATAAAAACTATAACCTCACAGGAAAAAAATCAAAACCATCACTGGAAATCTAAAAGACCACTAAATTTCCTGGTGCTGATCCTGCTCCCGCAGCTTGCAAATTAGCGTAAACCTGTTCTTTGGGAAGTTTATAAATCCAAGAAACTGCCATTATTAAAAAAAATCAAAAAAGTCAGCAAAATCGCAAAAGTCCAAAGTCTCTGCCTAGCAGAGTGGCGCAGGTTGTAACCCTTCTTCCTCCTTAATTGGAAGAGGGGTTGCGTCCCCGACTCACTCTGGGCGCGAAGGGAAAAAATAAATATTAAAACCAGGCATAAAAAGCTAAACAATATAAATTCCCCACACCACTGCCCAGGGGTCAGGCCAAAAAATTCAAAGGATATAATAGTAGAGTAACCATTAAACAAACAAGAGGCAAGACTTTGGACGTATGTTATTAAAAAATAGAAATTTGCAAAAATAATTTTTACTATACATAACCATACAAGCTTAGTTACAAAAGCTGACGTTAATAATGGCAGCATCTTATCCCCATTTGCGATACTAACAATAACCTTTAAAAAATCGTAAAAATATAAATACTGATAACAACAAGTATAAAAATATATAAGGGCGTGAGGCGTGGCCACTATAAAATATCAAAATATACTGACTGCCCTAATACCAAAAATCAAACAAGACAATCAATATAAATATATAAAAAATTCTACAATAATAAAACTGAAGTACAAAAAATTTATTTATATAAAGTTCTTAAACTCTCAATCAACGGTTTAGTCTTTCTTCAGATGTTCGTTGCTAAAGACTTGCCAAAAAAACAAAGTTAATATCCTAGGCGTGCGCTGGCTTCCTGACCTTCCTCACCAACTCCAGTCTAATGCCACGCCGGGCCATAGGTAGGAATTCACAAAGGCGTGAACGATGACCAAAAAAAAAATTATCTTATTTTTTTAAGGGAAATGTAGCAAAAACTCTTCACGTAACATAACCATGTTACCACAGAAGTATTTGTCATCAGCTTCAAACAAAGTCTTACTTCTTTATTAACTTGCCAATGATTTTATAAAAAACGTAGAATGGCCGCACCAACCAACATCAGGCTGCGCATGTAGTCCAATACCGATCGCATACATTTAATAATACTGCACAAGCTGATATATTAGCTAAATGCCAACTTTACGTATGCAAATTCCGATGACAAAGTCTCAAAAACAAATTGCAAAATGTTCGTTTCTTCCAAACTTATACTTTTATTGCAACTACAGGCAAACGGGCGACCTTTTTTAAAAAATCCCACACTGGAACAACGTGTGAAACAAATGGGCCTCTTCACCAAACTGGCCAATAAAAGTTCCGTCCAAATAAAAATTTAGTATGGGAAAATACACAGTTCACTAGGTTTGCCAAAAACCAGTGCAGCACCACGAGGGTAAAAATCAAAATTGCGGCCTCTCTTTACCTTGATATGTTCAGTATCACAGGGCAATCCATTGCCCTGTCACCCAGCGTGGAGCCTCCATCCCAATACTCTTCGTCGCCCGTTGCCGTCCGGCACACCAGTCCGCGCCGTCACATGGCTCTGTCCTCGACGGTCGCTCGGCACCCACTCTCTCGCCCCAGCTGATTTTTTTCTTCCCGGCAAGCCGAATGTCTGACGTCATCAGCCAACCGCCGGGCGCTCACCAAGTGGTATTTACGTGAAACACAATCGATATTCTTAAACTCATAATCGATAGCTACCAAACGGCGTATAACTAATTAACAGAAACAAATATAATTAAAAAAATTTACAGATAAATTAACATTAATTAAAAAAGCGTAAAAATACGTGAAATAAAAAACCAGATAAAACTAGAGACCAGCAACAAAAATAAATTACAAGTAAAAATGTGGCCCTGCCGGCCACAAACTATATAAAATTAACTTACTGTTTAAAATGTTTTTCTGCGTTCAAAACTATTTTTTTGGGAATGATATTGTTTTTTTTAATAATTAAAATAATTATGCTACTATATTAATACATTACTTTTTAAAATTTATTTAAAATTTAGGAGTTGATACGCGAAACAGTTCTGAAAATTTCTCAGAACATCAATGCGTGTCCTAGGTTTGTGAATTTATATTTGTCCAGTAGATAGATTATTTTACTTTTCCTTTTATGCTATTTAAATAAATTATTAGAATTGGGAAACATTCGTTTACATTTAAATGATATACAAACACTTAAAGTTATGACATTTATTAGATTTTCACAGAATTTTTTTGCATACAACCGTCAAATTTAATAATAGTTTTTAACAAGGGTACTTACTAATCCATAGATAAGAACAAGGATATTTGTAAATTGGTATATCATAAATTAGCCCTAACTAAATACCATGCCATTTTGCAGTACTTTAAACCACCAGGCTGCTCTAAAAACATTAGTTCCTTTCTGGGTTGTTAATCGCTAGCAATTGTGGATATCAGTGAAGATTGATTATAAAGTCTAACATAAAATACAGGCACTGAACACTACATAACCTTTCAAGTTTACTATAAAATTATATAAAATAATCTAAATAAATATGTCGGTGTCCCAAACCCCAGCTAGCTAGCGCTTCCCACGGGACTCAATCTTAGATGTGCCTCTATTCCTCGTTGTGTATATAATATCTTTGTGATAATAAAAAAATAATTACTGTTAAAAATATATTTCAAACACTGACTAGGTTGGAAAACCTCTTCACGTCACATGGTTGTGTCCTTGTTACATAAAAATATTATAAAATATTATGGCGAACACTGAAGAATATTGTGAATTTAATTTTGGACTAGGTGAAATTCAAGCGCAAGTTATACTTGTATCGTTATTTCATTATAACACGGTTTTTTTTCAAACAAGCAAGTTAAAGGTAATCAGATGTTTTTACCCAGATAATGTTTAATAAGAGATGCCATTTTTTTGATACGATCTGCAGGTTCATTCCAAACTACTGCCACCACAAGGGTCTATGTTTGTGTTCCGCAGACCAGTACCTGAGCGCACTGCGGTCTCTGTCCGAGTCCAAGCACCCCCTCGAGCAGCCCAAGACGCCCGTGTACCACTCCCGCCCGCTGCAGCCGTACAGCGGGCTGCTGCCCACGCCGCACCCCGTCCACGAGCAGCAGGCCGAGCCGGAGGACGGGGCCGGCGACGTGGACCCCCCCGCCGCCGTCGACACGGCCCCCGCCCACCCCGCGCCGACGCACGCCGCCCACCCCGTGCCGACGCACGTCGTCCACAGCGTGCAGGAGGTGCCCGCCAACCACCGCTCCGTGTACCCCGTGCATCTGGAGGAGCCCTCGGACGTGAGTTTGGTTCGCCACGCGCTCGAACGTGACCGCGGAGATTTACCCGGCGCCTCCACCAAATTTCTTGCTACACCACTTCCAGCAGGTTGATTCTTTGCACAAAATGTTTCAGCGCCATTTAGGAAGATCTGCTTGGCTTCTAGGATGTACCCGAGTCGGAGGCGGAGATGTCACCGCCGTTCCGGTCGATGTTTGCAGTCGCCATCATCAAGGAGCAGTTACCTAATTCATGTAAATAATCCCTGATGGTGACGACTGCAACTTCGACCGAAATGTCGGTGATATAATGGCCTCCGACGCGGCTAAAACCCAGACAGTGGCCGTGAAATCCTGCGATACCTATTCACTATTTAGGTAATTAAAACATACAAAAATGGTTTTGTTGTCAAATTTTATAAATAATTTTTTAGTAGCTATATCTTAAGATGTTTTTTGGTAATTTATAGATAGGGTTTAGATATTTATATATTTCTAAAATAACCTAATTATGAGAGGGATATGTGTTTGATTTGTATCACCATAAATGTTACTTTAAAACTGCATGGTACAAATTTTTCTTGGGTTTAAAATATGAATTTTTAATAGACTGGACATATTTAATCACAATAAATTTCCAAGAAATGTAATGGTAAAATAAGCTTATCATCCTGAAAATAATTAAACATCTCACTTGTAAACTGTCATTCATTAAGAAGTTAACACATATTAAATTGTAAGGTCGTATTAACATAAAGTAAAGGCAAAATTAAGTCACACCAATAGGAAACTCTAGTCGTGATAACAACGCAAGTGATTTAGTGGGTTACTGAAAAATAATTGGTTTTATTATAAATAAAAAATTATTCACATATATGCTGCTCTTACTAACGGTATCTTTGCAGCTTTTATCTCCACGTTAATAAGCCTTCAAAATTTAGTTTGTTAGTTGGGAAGGAGGAAACAGAGGAAATCACTTTAACGTTGGCGGTGATGAGGTGGATGTCACAGGAATTCCTTCGCGCGGGTGCCTGAGTCGAGGGCGGATCCAGAATGAAGGTCAGGGGAGGGCCAAATTAAATTTTCTAATACAATATTCGCACATTTAGAATTTAAAACTATTTAGTTGGTTTTATTTGTAGTTCAAAAACGTCCTGTTATATATAGCACTGCAGTAAAATAACACTTATGTAAGTTTGGAGAAACTATGGTAAGGAACTAGGAGAAAACTATATTTATATTCCGGGTTCAGGGGAGGGCCATGCCGCTCTGGATGCGCCAGTGGCCTGAGTTTGCAGTGCGACTTAATTCAAAACCGGGGTTCATTACAAGCCACGATCACCGGAGTTTCCCCCCCCCCCCCCCTTGTTTCAGTATCAGGTACGTTGACTTCGATGAAAGAAAGGCAGAAGCTGAACGTATCTCGCGGCGCAGTTCAGCGCGTAGAAATGATCAAGTGAGGGGAACGACTCGAAGACAATCGCGCGGGGCGACGACACGGCGGAATCAATTGCAGGCACGGGGCGGGAAGATCCGGGCGTCTGACGGATGACTAAGTGGAGCGCTTAGCGGACGACAAAAGGCGGGGCGCGCCCACCTCGACTTCCGTCCCCGGTGAAAGGGTTCGTCCGTGGAGAATCCGGGCACAACGGCGCTCATATTTCACGCGCCGGTACTAATGTGAAAGCGTCGTCAGCAGCACATGGGCACGATGTCTTTCCGTCCGCCATCACTGAGAGCCGCTTTCCTCTTCTTTCTTCGAGGAAGCGCCGAAAACAAGGAGCTTTATATCCAGCCATTAGTTTTATATGATCGGTGGGATGCTTTCAATTCTTCTGGCACCCCACCGACCAGTAAGAAAGGTTTAATGTCATTGAACTAAAGTATTGTCAGGCGGAAATTTAGAATATATAAATAATTTTTTTTATTAAAAAATTGTTTTGAATTGAATCTACTTAGCAGCCAGTAGGCATCATCAGAGCATACGAAAATGTAAAACTCAGAAAGGGGGAGAAAATATGACCATCAGGAGTGGGGCACTCAAGAATGGAGAGAGGAAGAGGCTCAGGAATGGGGCACTCGATGGCATATTTGCATTACAGCACACTTTGCGAATTTGTGCACTTGTATAATGATTGCACACTCGCATATTTGCGCACTCTCATACTTGCTCACTCACATACTTACAAACATTCCTATACATTTCTGTACCTCTCTATGTATGAACTTTCACTAGTGGGGGGCCACGCATCCAAGTGTTTTATTATTTACTAGCTGCCCGACCCGGCTTCGCACGGTTGTATTAATGGGGGGTAAAATGACACCAAATATCTTATTTACAGTTATAATAAATTAAATAAAATGAAAATTAATTAATTTTGACAAAAACTGTATACAATGCTTTGTAATGTACCGAAGAAAAAACGAATAGCACCGATGGTTTCCCGACTCTCGAGCACGCAACGTTGTCATGGAGACGAAGTACCCACTGTTTCCAGGGCTTAAACACCAATCAACATTGATAATCAGTTACTTATTAATTATAAATTATTAAGACCATTAATCAAAATAAAAACTATCATATCTCTCAAGTTGGAAAAAATTACACATAAATGCCAATTTTCATCGAAATCGATTGACTTGGTGAAGAGTTCACTGGAAACAAACATCAGGACACTGAATTTATATATATTAAGATTTCCTAAGAATTTAAGATCTTTCGCTGGCGTGAAATTTAGTTGTGGTTAAAAATCAATCATATTGACATATTCAATTATAGAAATTTTTTAAAACATGGAATGGAAAATTATGTAACTATCTGTTTACTATTTTTAAAGTTAACTAGCCTAATTTCAACAAGCAAAACGATGGATTTGAAATAAATATTTTTTATTCTATTTATATACTTTCAAGAAAATTTTAACTGGAAATGTAGTGAATTTTAATTTTATAATACACAAGTATTTTATTGCATGAAAACACTTTATCGATGATTTTAATATTTAGCCATGTTTATTAAGTTATATATTTTTTATTTCCTTTAATTTGTTTACAAGTAAGACTTAAATAAGTAAAAATTTTCTAGAAGTTGATAAAGTAAATCTGGTTCTAAAATCACTTAAAGTTTAATAATTTAAAGTAATGGAACGTCTTTGTTTACTGGGGGAGTGAAATAACGACTGTTGCCATAAGTTTCCGAATTATTTTGCAGTGTGTCTGGCATCCTAAATTTTACGCAAATAGTTCCATTATTTTCTCCGTGAAGGAAAAAAAATATGTAGGCCTATACATTTGCGTAAGTAAAATTTTCATGTCTTGTGAAAATTATTTTAGTTTCATGTATGTTGAATAAAATTCAATGACGTTGGCACATACGTTTTAAACTTTATTTATTTTCCATTGTCAAAATCAATGCTTTTATTTTCATAAAGTTATTTTCTAGTTAACTGAAAAACATGAGAAAAATAACGTGTTTTCGTAAAATTCTTTTTATTTTATTAGCAATGCTATCGTAAAAAATCCAAACGATTGTTTAAGGAATACTAGTTTTTGCTTTGCAATAAAACATTTCGTCCTCATATCCACAAAACTGTTCAAAATATTACCATGGGAGGAGCGAGAGGGAATAATCACTTTCGGCTAGACGTATATGCATCGGTAGACTTAGTAGTTCAGACTTATTTTGGAATATTTCGGAAACTTCTAGATATGCTAAACATTATGTACAAAGGATTCTATGTATTTTTTAATATTACAGAAGGATAAATCGTTTAAGTTCACATATTACAAGCGGTCAGAATATTTAGAATGTATTATTTTAATGAATGCAGACATAATTTAACATAATTTATTGAATTTTATCAATTTAATTTATCTGGCTTTGCCCAGATAGTTAGGTTCTGTGCTATACCACTGGTGAAAATTCACATTTAATTCACATCCATAAGAAACACACCAAACAAATTTATTCGCCTAAGTTTTTCAGTTATTAAATCATTTCAAACAGAATGTTTTGGTGATTTTTAAAAGTTTACACAATTTTTGAACGTTCTCGGTATTGTGTCTACTAAGGGAGTAATGAATTTTTTTGCTCTGCAAGCTAATTTTGGCATGGTCTTATTAAAATTTGATTTAAAGAAAATTTTATAATAAAATTTGGGTTTGCAATAACTTCAATGGTATTTTATTCTATACCTAATGTTTTTGTCCTTCAAAACCTATATTTGTCTGGCTTTGAAGTAGGGATTGCTCGTAAAGAATGTTTCATACAATGGTAGGTATCCGATAATATTAAGAGGGTTAAGGTTTACTTTTAACAGATTTGATAATGTGTCAATAATGTAAGATATTATTAGTTTGTTCTTTAAAACCTCTTTAAGTAATGATTAGTTATTTTAACTAAAATTTTTGCCCTTTTTATCCGATGTAGCTATACCATAACACACATACCTGAGTTTGTTCAAACTTACGTTTTATATATCATTCTGTAATTATTTTTTGCAGAACTATGACAACTATCTAGTTTATATGGATATATTATTACATGTAAAGACTTTGGACTTTGCGAGTTTGCAATGGTTTAAGGATTTTAGGACCATGAAACGAAAACCTAAGTAGAAATTTTCCAGAAGTACCATGGTTAACAACTGTTGTAATTTTTTCCAAAACTCCTCTGATTTATTTTAAAACGACACATAAAATATAAGTCACTTAATTTAAAACTAAATAACAGCTTTAAATGCATTTTGTAGTAAAAAAACTTCCAAAGCTATGGAATGGTTTATAAATGGTGCTTTATTACCTGTAGATTTTCACGCTGTCAAGTGGCAAGGCCAGGTGCCTACTATCCTAAATTATGTTTCGTATTGATTTCAATATTTTTCGTCTTAAAAGATTAAATACATAAAGTTTTCCTTGTAAGTCTTATTAATATAATTTCCTAAAAACGCCATAATACACATTTGTTAAGGGTCGTTTTATAATGCAACCCTGGTATGAACTAAGCACATATAATGTTATGGTACACGGTTTTGAATAAATTAAATGTTTTTTTATAGATTTTGTAATAATATTTATTTTTAAGTAATTACATATAATTCAATAAAAAAAATTAGTTTTACTATAACCACAAGAAACAAAATTTTATATTATTTAAAAAATTGTAGTTTTTACTGATTTATCATTGATTAATAAAAAAAAGTTTTTACTTGAAACAACTCGGTTTTATACGCGAATTCGTGTTGTCAATTCACACTACGATCACACTAGAAACTGGTATTTAGGGTTCTTAAAGCCATTTAAACCATATTATATATATTTTTTTAAATTGTAAACAGTGGTTTTACACGAATTAATTTAAAATCAAGAGAAGTTTAACAAAATCACTGAAGCGAAATAATTTAGGGTATGACCAACTCAAACTCAATAATATAAATAAATGCGTGGCCAAAAATAACGTAAAAAAGTTTGTTATGTACACACGCATTTGAAACATGTGTAACTGTCCGTTGAATATATGTATTTATTGACTCGTTTTCATGTCTTCTGAGGAAGGTTAAAATTAAATTTTGAGTTTACTTCCAAACTGTATGTCGTTTCCAACGAAAATAAAATAAAAATATAACACTTCAGTATTCCTTCACATACGCTTGTCCTAAAGCTTTCTTTCGCGACAAAAAGAAGGGAAATTGGTAGAATATAGTTTTCCCTCCCCCCTCCTGACTTGAGGAATCTGCGACCCGAGAGTCATCTCACCACACGAAAAATATTTTCTGTACTTTAACAAAAGTTTCCTCTGGAAACCGGTTGCCAAGAAATAGTCTGTCATACTACAAGAAACATATTGAAACTTGATAAACTATGGTTATTTTTTTGTATGTAGGGGATACCGGGGAAAGTTGACGATGTTAAGCTTTTAAATGGCCTTTAACAGATAAATAAGCATTTATTATATCTAATTTTGTACAATAGGAAGTTTATACTATTTTCTACCTAAAAATGTAACAAGGTTGTATTAATGTGTGTAGTTCTGAAGTTATTGACAGGAAACCAATTAGTTAGCACATTCGTCATCTTGCCCCAGGAGTGGGGTAAGTTGACGAACCTATTGGGGTAAGATGACGAAACAAAAAAAATATATATTTATAGACAAAGTACACAATAGTTTTATAGATATCCTACACTAAACAACATACAGGCTGTAAAGAAGATATATTGTAACATATTTGAACGACTTTGATACAATTCCTTGCCACATAGTAACGAAAAACTGCAAGTTTTTACTTTGAATAATGTCATTAACAATAGTCACACACATAATTGGAAATGTTTTCGTGCCACCACTCAGAACATGTGAGATATTGAATCCAGTCTTCATTTCTAGGTTCCACGTAAACTTCTTTCAGTTTTCTTATTATTTCTTTCATTTTTCTTCTCTTCTTTCTGCTTTTTCTCTCTATCTCTTTGTAACAACATGTTCTTAATTGGCGAGCTTGTTATTACTTAAGCTGATCCTGTACTTCTTTTCCTTGTCGCGGTTGTCCTGTGGGCACTGGCAATAGTTTTAAATCATAAAACGATGCCTTTTTTCTAAATGAACTTGCATTGGCCTTCCCAGAAGAAGGCCCTGCTTCATCGATAAGATCACTATTTTTTCTGGCTGGGCTAATGAAACAGCTCCTGAAGCATTAGGCATATAATTTAGCCACACATCGTTTGATGCATGGTCATATGAAATTGGCATTGAAGTGGACATTGGTTCTTCACTTCCGGGAAGTTATCTTTCCGATGTAGCGGCAGCAGCAGAATCACATTCTTTGAATATCTTAGGGTTGTAAGGCTCTATCTCAGTAGCCTAAAACTCGTTGGTGGCATTGCCTACAGTTGCTGCTTTTGAATAAGCTGCAGCAAAGAGATTATCCCACATTACGATCAGTTATTTGTTGTCCGGGATGTGATACCAAATAATTGTCACAGGTTTGTGAGTAGAATGTCTTCAAAGGGTCGAATAAACGAAACATCCAATGACTGCAACCTATGCGAAGTATGTGGTGGCAATCCGACCATCACAATACCATTATCACGACAAAAATTCACAGCAGCAGTCATCTCTACGTCACTCCAACTTCTTTCCGTTCTCCGCTTATAATGCCTGGGCATCTACAAAAAAAAATCAAACAAAATCGTTACGACTATTAACACAGGAAATATTTATAATATTATATTATTTTATTATTATTTTGCTTTTACATAAATGTTCTTCATATATGTACATCATTGGTTTAAATAACACATTTAATACAAAATAATGCTCACATTGTCATTACCTATGACAAGTTGACGATTGCAGGGGCAAGATGACGAATTCGTCATCTTGCCCCCGTCAACTTGCCCCAGCAGCCCTTTTTTTGCTTTACCAAAATCACTAACAACATTGAAAAAATTTCTTCAACAATCTATACATTAAAATACTCCCAAAAGTCAGCATTTCATTTTACATATACAAACATTTTATACAAATTGACTCTTTTCTTGTAATAGCTTAACATACGTACCTTCAATATTACAACAATGGCTCACGAAACAGTTATACTCTCAAAGCTGCCACTTTCAAACTGACTGGAGAATTCCGCTGCACCTGCCTAGTAGGTGCAGATGGTGACACACAAGGTCACAGGGGCGCCAACCTTCTATCTGTGTTTCTGGATTAGTTACATACGATTCGTCATCTTACCCCGTTCGCCAACTTACCCCGGTCTCCACTACATAGTAAGTTTCTCAAGATAATATTGGGTATTTCTTAGGAAAATTCATGCTTTTTTTTTATTTTAATTGATGATCGATTTAAGCTTAATTTTTTTTCACACCATGGGAAAAAAAATCAAATATTCGAACATTTTTACTTTTTGTTGTTGTAAGATGGTTATTAGATCATGTGCGCAGTAAACACTGGAAAGATTTTCAGGGAACAGTTTACAAACAACTCTAACTATTGGAGGTACTGGGATAACACAAAGCGAACATTTTTTAAAAATTTTATTAGACCAGTGCACATTTTCTAAGTATCTGTAATTTAAATGAACATTTGTGTTACATTAAAAAAAATTACTTTCATAAAAAAATTGGTTGTCTGTAAAGTCGGTTTACGGAGGATAGTTTAACGTGACAACGTCATAACAAAACATTGATGAAATGATTGCATACTTTTATGACTAAAGTTGAATCATATTTATTGAATTATCACTATTTTGTATGGATACAAAGAAGGAGTGAAATTCAATCTACAATTTAATTGCTAAATTTACTTTTATTTGCACTCATTAATTCAAATATGTTTATTACTTTAACGAAGAGATTATTTTAAGTATAACATTTATACATGTTTGCTATTTAACTTCTTCCAATCTGTGTTATTCTGTTAAGGATAGGACGATGATAGGGAAAATAGGGAACGAATGGGAGTGTTTCAAGTTTAATGTGCCTCGAAAAAGTCAAATCGATGGTTGTTCCAATCGAGTTGAAGAGAGATAGATGCGGCGCAAGCGTACAATGAGCGCAACGGGACAATGTGCGTAACGGGACACTTTTTTCGTGCGTGCAGCCGGCGTTCATCGATTTATTAGACGTTGTCACGTCAAAAACATTATCAGTGCATTTGGCCTATGAGCGTAAAATTTAACACAATTTCGTCACTGTAACTACGTTTACTTACCGACACCGTTTCACAAAAGAGAGGCTTCTCGACCGCAGGTGTGCCTCGGATGTAGGGAGCAGGACTCGAGGCACGGGTGTTGTGTTCGCAGTACGCGGCCAAGTACCAGTTCGGCTACCACGTGCGCGACCCCAAGCACGGCAGCTACTTCGGGCACTCGGAGGCGCGCGAGGGCAGGCGCACCAAGGGCGAGTACCACGTGCTGCTGCCGGACGGCCGGCTGCAGAACGTGCAGTACTGGGCCGACCCCAGCGGCTACCACGCGCAGGTGTCGTACGACGGCGTGGCCCGCCACTACCAGTGAACTGCCACCCCCTCTCACCAACCCTGCGACGTCAACCCGACCAACCAACATTCACGAGCAGAGACCGGAAAAATTCGCGGATTCATTTCACGATAGGCCAGAATCCAAACAAATGTACCTTTATATTGCTTCTGTGATTGGATTACAGTTTATCTGAAAGGACTTTTGAGCCGATGGAAAACCTTCAAACCAAAAAAGTATCGAATCGCAAGCGTCCCAGTCGACAGGTGTCACGAGTCAATAGCCAATGAGCAGGTGGCATTTGCCTGAGTATGTTGGGGGTTGTGGAGTCTATCCTAGAGGTCATCGAAAGCGCGAATTCATTTCACGATAGGGTAAAATATAAATAGTTTTCCCTTAGTGCTTTTACTCTGCTATTGGACTGACAACTCACCTGGATGACTCCGGGCCGATGAGAAACACCCGACCAAAGCTTTATCGAATCACAAGCTGCTACGCTGGGACGTCTCACAAGACAGCAGCCAATGAGTGGGTGACATTTTACCGAGTTTACGCAGAACTATGGAGTTCATCCTACAGGTCATTGAACCCGCGAATTTTTCCGGTCCCTATTCATGAGTAAGGTCCTGGAAAAAATATTCGCGTCTTTATTTTAAGAGAGAGACTGGTCTGCAAAACTATTTTACAACTGAACTGTGTCCTCATTGGATCACATGTAGTTCTTACCTCCCCCACCCTCCTCCTCCTCCTCCTCCTCCTCCTCCTCAAGAAAAAGAGACCAATGCCAATCTTACAAACTTCAAATGACCCAATCACGTGCAATCCAACGGGAAGTTAAAATGCGACAGCAGCCAATAGACAACATACACCCACTTATTTGTGTATAACACTGTGGAGTTTATTCTGCTAACAGAAAATAACACGAATTTTTGAATGTATCTAGTGATGTGTAAAGTTATAACAGAAGACTCAGTTTTTTTTTAAATTTTATTTAGAGTAATTGTATTCGGCAAACGAAGCTTAACAATTTTAATACGACTGAACTTAAATAAGAGTCTTGGAGTAATTACCACTTGGAGAAAAGTTACGTGGGCTGACATCAGTACCAACTTTAAATTCAAAAAGTGTCCCAACTTAATAATTTACTTTGCCAACTCATTAGTATAAAATAAAAACAAAAAAATTAAGCCGAGGTGAATTTGCATCTGGAGGCGAGGAAAAATCACTATTAAATCCAATTAATACTAAAAGATTTAATTTTTTTAATACTATACGACAGAAACTTGTGAAGCATTGAAAATTTTAGTTGTGACTTTTTATTGAAAATAAATCAATTTATCCTTTTCAATAGCAAACTCAAAATTTCAAATATTTTTATTTAACAACACATAAAGATAAATTACCTGTTACTTATACCTCGTAATATTAAAATTTGATGAACTATAATAAATATAAATTGAACCGTCAATTTTTATAATTTCCAGAAAAAAGAGTGAATTAATACTTACACTCATATGGGTGTAACATTTAACTCACCTCCTTGATACTACTATTTCTCTGTCTGGCTGGACGTGTACATTGTAATCGAGATCTTGAATACAGATGACACTAAAAAAAACTCTTATATAATTTTCGGCCAGTTAGAGTTAATGTGAACCATAAATAGATTAGGTTAAATTATACGTACATATACTGGAAAACTATTTATTTGTGCATTTTAAAAGTGCTAATACAATCTTTGGCGCACCCAACGAATGCTATGTACCTGCCTTTTTCTATGTAATTATTTGTTACATTGTTTACTGAAACAATATATATATAGAAGGTGTTTTATTCATCGCCTTCATTTTTTTACAGTACTAAAACTGTTAAAGAGAGTTTTGTTTATGTATACGAAGTTATTTTTCATGACATGCATAATGAAATACGGTAATATTAATCTCCTATCCTGTATTTCTGTGTAATTTTTACTTTCAAAGAAGACGTGTAAGGAATTTATTGTAGTGAAGTAGTATAAACATTATACTGTCTTCGACAATACATATTTATATATTTTTGTAAGCTGTCTTTAAATACAGATAAAAATATTTTTTATTGTTAAGGCAGTTTCTTATAACATACGTTAATTTTTTTAATGCAACATTTATTTAATTATTTTTATATACCTAAATGTTTTATTTTGTTCAAATGAACAAATATTTTCAAACATAATTTTATCATGAACTGAACTGAACTTACTAAATGTTTGGATATTCTTAAGCAAAACAAGGTCACTAAAGTAAACAAGTTAAAAAAGGTTTTGCTTGCTTATTTACTGGACTTAAAAAAAACTCCTTCTGAAATTTGTTACAGAATATTACATAAAGTATAAAAAGTAAATTTACAAACCCTTATCAATATAAACTGATTTATTATTCTGATATGTGAAAAATATTACAAAAATGTTTTAAAACCATTTGAAGTATTGATTTTATGAATGTGATATGGAAATTGTAATATATATATATATAACTGTAACTTTTTGTTTTAAGAATATTTTTGTTAACAATGTGAAACACAATTTTATTAATCAAGCTGTATTAAAGAATAAATTTTCTGTAATTAATGTTCTGTTCGGGTGCCAAAATGAAATATAGTTAACTTTTTTGGCAGAAAATCTTGGGATTGTGCAATACTTAGTGATCTCAAAGCTTTTTACTCAAAAGTGGATGATTAAAAAAAACTTTCACATTAAACTATATTTTACTTAGGGAATCTTATTACACTTATTGATGTGCAATATTTTGTTTATGTTACTGTTTTTATTGTTTTGTAATGTTTCTATATATTTGAAATATATGATATCCTTTTTAATTTTCAAAGTTTATTTATTAATGTATTTTATTATAATTTTAAGTTCAACAATATAATTTACATGATTTATTTCAGTCTTATATAATTTGTCAACTTCTTTTTACACAAAAATAGGGTAAAAATATATAGCGTTTTAATAATTGTCTAAACACTAATAAAACATTGTTGAACAGTTTAAAAATATTGTGGTTACCAAACCTTAAAATTAAAACCACATAGCTTTAAATAATTTTGTGAACAGTAGTACATAAACATGATAATTACAATGAATTTATGTTCCTTGGTAGAATGTTGGTCATCAAAAACAATATATTTTGGTTTTCACGTTGAAGTTGGTTCGATGGTATGAATATTTTTCTCCAAATGTTTATTTGGAGATACTTTTAACATTTTATGCAAAAAGTATTCAATAAGAAGTAATCGTGTTCTACAAAATTCATCTAATCATAATGTATAAATTATATTAAATTCGAATTTTTCGGAAAAAATTAGAAAAATCATTTATTTATCCATTTATTAAAATATTGCTTGTTTTATTTATTTTCAAAATTATTAAAACAAAAGGTTTTTTGAACTGAAATGTGTAGGTATTGAATTTTGTGTTTAAACATTATTCAATTAATTTATTACTTTTACCTTGTTTTAATAAATAAATTTACCTAAAATTAATTTTTGCACTTATCAAAGATCGAACCAAGGACAAGAATCGATAGAGACTGGGAAATTGTATGTAAGGATGTATGTCTCTTTTCAAATTTTTCATAAGATATTATAAAGTAAGTTTTTTACATAAATATTAATTTTTTTTTATAAAGCAAGGATCGAACCAAGGACAAGAATCTATCAAACCATTTATTTGGAAATATTCTTTCAAAATCTATTTTCGTATGTGATGTACCTATTTATAGAAAGCAAAAACCAGAATTGGTTTCCATACAGGAAATTAAGCGTTTGAATTGTGTTGTTACAGTCAAATGCTAACAATTTGTTTCAGTGTCACTAGAGCTCAGTATGAAGAATGTCCTAAAGGACCACAAAAAATCTGAAATGTTACATCTCCTAGAGATCTGTTTTACGTGCGAAACACTAAACACAGTTGTTCTTTTTTGAAATTTTGTTAAGAGAGAGCCCTTTTTTTGTAGCTGTGCAAAACACAAAGTTAAATTTGTTTTGTCTTTATCAGATAATAATAGCTCCACTATTATCTCAAATAAGAAATCTATGCCAATGGTTATACTACAAGAAAAAGATAATTTCTGATCGCGTCAACATTTGCTAGATGTCAAAACACCGTCCGTGTCGCAAATAAATAAATTTTGTAATATGTATTTTTTTTTGCCATATTAGATATTTTCTGAACTGATCCGACTCATTTATATTTTTCTTTTTAGATATGCAGAGAGTTTTATAGTTTTAATACACTTTTGCTTCACTTGTTATTACTTTTCTAAACACCAAATACCTTTATCACATAACAATACATATCTCACTGTACAAATAAGGAAAAGAATTTATTTTTAAGCTTATAAAAAATTAAATAGTGTTTCCGCCCGGGATCGAACCAGGGACCTTGTGCGTGTGAGGCACACGTGATAACCACTACACTACGGAAACGAAACACTAAGCTTCATGGTGTAATATTATTCTTACATTTCGTGTGACAGTGCGATATTTGCCGTAACAATAACATTTACCTCTCACATAACTGTAGGTTTACTCAAATGCGTCTCTTTAAACGTTTTCATAATATGTTAACCTATGTAAGACGTGTTCGACGCACCAAACGACAGAACATTGAAAATTCAAGGCAACAGCGTCTATTGAAGTTCTAAACCAAACTGTTATTAGTGCCTTTATTTCGCTAGCAGCAGCGAGCTTCACTAAGGGTTGGGTTGCGCCAAGGATAAGGATAGCAAGTTGCTAGAGAAATGACACAAACTCACTGTTTGTGTGTCTATGACCAGCTACCTCTGATTTTATATTATCAAACATAATTTCCCTTTTTTCACTCATTTAGGAATATAATTTCATAATTATATATAGCCTGTGTAACACTTCGGCCCACAAACTATCTACATGCAAAAAATCATGTCGATCTGTTGCTCCGTTGCTGTGTGAAAGAAACACACTTTTGCATTTATAATATTAGTAGGGATTATACAGTTACATTTAGGTACTATAAATTTACACAAAACTTGACCAAACACCTTACTGAAAACTAAACACATAACATTACACAAAACTTAAATAAAATAAAAGTTAGAACCTTACACACATGAGTTTTAATAATAAAACAATGTCTATGATTTAATATATCTCGATTATTGATTTGAAAAGCGGTGAACGTGTGGTCTGTCCAAGCGACAAATTTTAGAAAAAAGCATGCTCATACGTTACAAAAAAAAATAGTATTAACTATCGTAACAAAATCATTTGCACAAGCTAGGCTTACGCCAATCACAATTCTACGAGTGATAGTTTCTTCCATAGAAACATCCATACCAGCTACCATGAAGGCTTGGCTCCTAGTTTTGCTGGAAGCTTCTAGTGGAGCCGGTGTGAAACTTTCCATCGTGTAATACAGGCCTTAGTAATATTGGACTTAAAAGACGACATGGGTCAATTGTGCGATTAAAGGATAGTGGATTGTGAGATAGTGTGAGATAGTGGATTGAATCGTAAAAAGGCTTAATGCGTTAAATAAGTGTTAAATAAGTGATTGAGGAACATACATTAAAAATTTCACATTTATATATTAATTAGGATATAAATTGCAGGTTTTTTTTTTAGTAGGAATACCTGCAATAAGGTACAACAAAATAATAGTGTTTCAATGTTTTGTGTTATCTTTCTTATAGGAAAAATGCATGTTTGTGTGTTCGTCTTGTATACGCTCACGCATCGTTCATTTGATTGAGTTAAAACTCTTCACACTTGACCTTCCAAACAAGGGAAAGGCCACTGTCTAGGTGAAATTTCGAAATAAATAAAAAACTGAAAAAAAAAATTTAATTATATTTGGTGAAATCTCGCCATTCCATCGTCGTAGTACAAACTAACCAAGAAAGAATGACGGCTATTAAATGCAGTTCACTCGGCACGAGACAGAGCGTACATGTTACGTGCAATCGGCGAGCTATCGATAAACTATAAACTATAAACTCCCCGCACGAGGCATTACGCGGGGCAGTTCACCATACGGTACGGGCCGACTCCCGCTACAAGTGAATTTTTGTTAAACGTCGAGTGCACAGGCACCGACGACAGCTACACATAGAACTTGCATCTAATTTAACTGCGGACCGCGGTCCACACAGGTGGACCCGGGTGGACAGGGTGCGAGCGCACTCTATACAGTAATCAACTTAACAAAATTAGAATGCGCTGCAGATAAAGACTCTAATATTGAAAACGTCTTTGAAAGAAACTTTACACATCACCAACTTGGTATTTTTGTTAATTAAATAAAAGTAACCCGTAATATCCTAACAAAAAATGGTTTTCAACTTTAAAACACATCGTTTTATACGGGAAAATAAATTTATGACCAACAAACTAAACTGGAAAAAATAAATATTAATAATAGTAGTACACGAATGGGGCTCCGGGGACAGGGTTCAGGGTGTGGAGCTGTGTGTACAGGGTTTTTTGAGTGGTGCCTACTGCCATATTGGATTGTAACGTAACGGCGGCTATATTATATGACCTTAAACTTTGACCTTGAACTTTGACCTTCAAAATTAGGCCAAATTACTAAAATTTAACCAAAATTAGACAAAAATCGACAAAATTAGACAAAATTTCCATTTTTTTTGAAACAAATTCCGCCAAAAATTATCGAAAAATTCCACAATCAAAAAATTAGTATTTCGAAAAACTAAAAAAAAAAAAAAATTGACTTTGAAAGAACCCAAATTCCTAAAAACGGCTTAAGCATCCATGTCTAAAGCCTCCGATAAGCCATTTCTCGGAATTAGGATACCATGACTGCCATCTTGTATTATGACCTCATCGTTGTAATTTCCGTTACGGCCACCATTTTGAAAATCTTTTTTTTTATTATCCGATTTTGATGAAAAAATTCTAACATTCATAAAAAAATTAATTAATAACATTTTAATAAAAAATATTGAAAAAAAACATATATTTACGACACGGAGCTCGGAGTCCACGGTTCGAAACCGGTGAGGGCAAAAAAATAAAAATGAAGACCGATCCTTCCTCCACAGTAACCACCGGAAGACTCACCTCCCACCACTTATTTCAAAGTATATATATCGTCACCTAGTATGATGGCATGTCTGCAATCTTGGAAATATTTATTTATTGTCCGGTTTTAATGAAAAATATTTTAAAATTTATAAAAAATAAATAATTTTTAGTAAAAAAATCTTTCAAAACCGTTGCATGTTTCGTTAGGACCACCATCTTGAAAATCCGCCATTTCAAGGCTAGAAATTCCGAAAAAAATTCCAAAAAATATTTTAAAAATGGCCTACTTCTAATGTTTATTTATTTAAACGATTTCGGTCCTCGGTTCGATTTCCGGCGAGAGTAAAACAGTAATTATTAATGTATTGAAAAAATTATCAATAAAAAATAATATAAACTTCTTACACCACACCCGACATTTTGAATTATTTTACCTCTGTATCAATTATCGTTACAGACGCCATCTTGAAAATCTTTATGTATAATACGATTCTAATGAAAAAAGTTCAAAATACACAAAAAATTTACTTATTAGAATACTGATTGATTAGATCGAATCCCATCCTTGGTTCGAAACCTGTAAGAGCAAAAAATAAAAAAACGACAGATCCTTCCACCACGGAAGGAACCCAGACTGACCTACCTTCACCAATACCAAGGTATATATCGTCAACTGGTATGACGTCATTCATGTCCGCCACCTTGTCTTCGTCCACTGGAGGCCACCATATTGTTTTCGTCTGCTAGAGTGTGCTGATGCCATGTTAGTATAATTTTCTGTTCACCATACCTTTGACCCCGACTGTTGACATTGAACTTTGACCTTGAAATTTGACCTTGAACATTGACCTTGACCTTGACATTTGACCTTGACCTTGAAATTTGGCCTTGACCTTGAAATTTGACCTTGACCTTGAAGTTTGACTTTAACCTTGACTACTATCAGTTTAGTACATGCTACCAGGAGTTACCACCTGCTAGAGGACATTGCCACCATCTTGTTTTCGCCTGCTGGAGGACACCATCTTGTGTGTGTACTCGTCTTTTAGGGTGCCTTACCATCATGATAGTTTCATTCTAACCCACTAGAGTGCAGTAATCATTTATTATTACTGAGGTTCCCGCCATCGGGAAATTTTGACGCCATCTTGGAATTGTGTAATTATTTAGCTAGAAATCCGTCGAAAATCCCAGTCTCATCTGTGCATAAGCCGCGTAATTAATTGTTCTTGAGAACTCTATGGCATCTTTAACGACTTTAACGTCGAATTCGATGGAGGTTGTACCATCTAAGGCAAAAGTTTGTTTGAGGTTATCAAAATTCTAATTTTTGAATTGTGGAATTTTTAGAGAATTTTTGGCGGAATTTTTTCCCCTAAAAATGGAATTTTTTGGCTAATTTTGGATTAATATTGGCTAATTTTGGCTAATTTTGAAGGCCAAAGGTCAAGGTCAAAGTTCAAGGTCAAGGTCATACAAGATGGCCGCCATGATGTCACAATCCAAGATGCCGGTCGGCACCACTCAAAAAAACCCTGAACACACAGCTCCACACCCTGAACACTGTCCCCGGAGCCCCATTCGTTTACTACTAATAGGCCTAATGTATATCTAATTATTGGCGGGAATAAAACTTTTGACCGTATTGTATGGAAAATGGTTTTAATGCTGTACTGCGTAGGTGAGATTCTGATAATACAAATCCTTACAGCAGAAATTATTTTTTCTTGATAAAATTTCATCAATGCATTGATAAATAATCGTCTATCCGATCTCTATGAATTTATGCACGCTAGATCTTTGAAGACACTGCGTTATTAGTCTATGAAATGGCTGTCTGTTCTGAAGTACCTGATATATTATCTGTATAAAAGCTAATCCCACTAATATTATAAATGTGAAAGTTTGGATGGATGGATTGATGGATGGATGGATGTTTGTTACTCAATCACGCCAGAACGGCTGAACATATCTGGATGAAATTTGGCCTACAGAGAGCCAATAACCTGGATTAACACATAGACTACGTATTAATATGAAATTCCATCCCTAAGGGAGATAAAAAGTGATAATTTCATTTTATAACAGAAAAAATCATAGGTCATAGACATACAAATAGTGAATAGTGTCATTTCTCTATGTCTGCCACACGATCATACACATAGTAAGGTATGGCAAATTCATATTTTTCTCCTTGGTGAGACCAGCCCGCTTAGTGGAGCACGCAGAGGCTGGCGAAATAAAGGCACTAATAACAGTTTTGTTCTTAACTTCGTCAAAAGAGAGAGTTGCCTTGAATTTTAAACGCACCATCGTTTGATGCGTTTGTTATGTCTTTAATTTTCGTTGGTTTGTGCCGTATGCGTTCCTATACTATTCATCCGATTGCGATGAAATTTTAGTGAGTTGTTATGAACATGCTCGTGAAGGTTTCTGAGACGGTATAACTATTTTACAAAAGTTGTAGCAAAAATCGTTTCAAAAAATGTGTTTATTTCATATTATAAAGCGACACTTCGTCTGTTTTTGTTGTATAAGTGCGCATGCATGACACAATTTTTTTAAATATGAAATTGTGACAGAGATAGAGTGATATATATATATATAGAGTGAGATAGAGAGAGATAAGTTGAGATAGAGCGAGGTATAGCGAATGAAATGTGTTAGATAAAGAGATATAGAGATGTATAGAGCTATATAGTTATTTAGAAATTTATAGAAGAGATAGAGATAGTGGCAGGTATATATGTAGATAGGTAGATATAAAGAGATTAATAGAGATAGATATATAAATAGAGATATATATAGATGTAGATAGAGATAAATATATATTTAGAGAGATGGATAGATGATTTGTATATGTGTAACTACTTCAAACATATTACAACACAAAAATGAATGAGGCATTACAATGCATGCCGAGCATTAGCTAAATAATGGAATCTTTTCAATATTAGTAATCTCTTATTTTTCTGATTTTCTATAGTGCTTTATAGAGTCTAGATTACATACAGACCACAAATTTTTAGATATATACAGGTAAATAACCATACACTGGCAGAACAACGTCTGTCGGGATCTGAAAGTGATATAAATTATTTTGCACACTTGACATTTAAAGTAAGAAGACAATCATTACTAACTACATCTGATTTCGAAAAAGGTCCCCTTCACCATGTATTCAGCCCGGGAAACGCCGGGTACTGCAGCTAGTATGCTATAAATTTGCTTAACAGCTTGAAAAGAACTCTCTGGGAAGAATCGTAAATATGTCATAATGTAGTGAATATTTGCTAAAGAAAAATAATACCAACATATCTGCAAGAAATTAGGATTAAACTTCATTATAACCAAAATTTGTTTTGTTGTAATGCAGAAGCAACAAAAGTGTGTGTGTGGGGGGGGGGGGGGGGGGTTGTGGTGGTTAGAGGTCATTCATTCTCATTTTGACTTCAAGTATTAAAATGTTGAAGATTGTATACACCAAATCCTTTACTTCTTATCTACATTTTTAAAACACGAGGAAGGTCACTGTTTAGGTGAGATTTCTGTGATACCAACCCTTAAAGCAACCTTTAAGGTGGCGCGCGAGTAGTATCGGATGATTACCAGTACGTACTTTATATCAGTTCCTCTTCCCTATGGTCTGAATAATAATGGTGGCGTACGAGTCGAGAGACATATAGATAGATAACGATATATATATATATATATATAGAGAGAGAGAGAGAGAGAAAGAAAGAGAGAGAAAGAAAGAGAGGCAGAGAGTGACGGAGTGAGAGAGAGAGGGATAGAGATACAGCGAGAGTGATAGGGAAATACAGAGTGCTGTATATATTATACATACAGAGAGGTATAGAGTTAGAGCGATATACAGAGAGTGATAGATATAGATATATAGATTAAGAGAAATATATATATATATACATACAGAAGAAATAAACATATGTAAAGAAATAAAAATAAAGGTTAGAGATATAGAGAATCATACAGCTATATTTATATAGAAATAGACAGATATATAGAGCTATAGAGATATATTAAGATACATATAGAGATATATATAGATTATGATTTATATTGAGATATAGATGTGCAGATAGACATAGTGTGATTGAGATATATCGAGTGATATGGAGATGAATATAAAGAGATAAAGATACATTAAGAGCTATATAGAGTTGTAGAGGGATAAAGAGAGATAGATATAGGGAGATGCTTTGCAAAGTGTGTATATTATAAAACTAGTATATTATAAAACAGTACCTAAGGGCTGAACCGCACAGAATTTTGTCACAGATTCTGACGTCCTACATTATAGGTAAACATTTATTAATTTATTTTAACATTTCTACAATCTACGTTTTATTTTTGCGCATATTTAAAAAAAAAAATGTTTTCTACGCTAGGGAATGCCAACCAAACGCTATGTCGACGTAAACGCACTGTTACGCAACGAGAAGCTGTTAGCTTTGATGCAAGAGGAGATTTGGGCGCGGAAGAGAAGCTCCCGCGACAGGAAGTGTCAGGGAGACTGCACCGTGGCAACCTTTCCAATTACCGTTGATCCTC
Source organism: Bacillus rossius redtenbacheri (assembly GCF_032445375.1). NCBI lineage: Eukaryota > Metazoa > Arthropoda > Insecta > Phasmatodea > Bacillidae > Bacillus > Bacillus rossius. Next base: position 39,512,335 of record NC_086330.1, on the reverse strand, counting down.
GCTTTAACAAACCAGAAACACGCTTCCTTCTCTTTTCACGCTTAAGTCACACCACTTAGAGCCCAGCTGTGTTCATCCCTTTCCCTTTCTCGCGGAACTAACATCCGTGCTTGGGAATCCGCAATAGTTATTATTTCACCTCAAATGTTCCTGCTTATCTGCTGCAGATCGTATCGAACAGTTGAATTTTACACTTTTTTTGGTAACACTTCAAGGTTATGACCACCAAAAATTTTTCTTATGTGACTTCTAAAATATTATAATACTACTTCAGTTCTATGAGCTCAATGCTTTGTTTGGCTACTGAATCACCACCATTTCGACCACTAAAGGAAATAAAAAACCTAAAAACAGGAAAATGTTTTTCGAAACATGTATTGCTAATATTTAATTCAACAATGTGTTTTAATTAAAAAATAAATATTAATCTTTATGTTTTAAAATTTTTGGGTAGGATAAGAAAAAAAATAAATTTATGTAAAAGTATTACGAAAAACTTTAATATTTTCTAAAACAATAAGTTATGTGATGACGGTACTAAGCCGCTTGCAAAGTCATTATGACGTGTTCGTGTGTTAACATTTGTTTGTGTTTAAAGATAATTTAAAAACTTGTTTCCTTAAGCTTGAGAAATAAAATATTTCTCTGTTTCACAATATCAAACGATATTGCTGATTTAATTAACACTTTATCAGGACAGATATTGTTAGAAAATGGTAAATAAGTAATGGTAATGGCGAGTAAAGCCTGAAATTTGAAATATATAAGCATTCTACCTCTAAACTCAGTTATAGATGAATATTCAACACTTTAAAATGAAATAAAAGCATTAAAGACAAAACGTTTTAAATGAGCCATTTCTGTGAAAATATTTACGGCGGTATATACGTGTCAAATGCAAAAAATAATGTTAATGTATATTAATATGTATATTAATGTATATGTTGTGAAGCATTTTATAGCCAAAGGTTGAAGGTTAATTGAAATATTAGATTATTTTTTTAGAATAGAACTGATAAAATAATTATGCCTTAATTTTAGCGTTTGTTGGTAAAACGCGTATAAGCTTTATTGATATTTTTCCATTATCGTCCAAAAGTATCATATAAATTTACTAGAAAGCCTACATGTATATATATATATATATACTATGTTTTAGTAATTAAGTAAACGATATTTAATAGACAATAGGGATGAACAAAGTCAGTATGACTAAAGACCGATAAGGTTTTCACTGTCAATATTATTAAGTCCAAAATAATTATACAGAAAAATTGCTTACAGTGTCTTCTTAAATTGTTTTTAAATCTTATAGCTGCGATAACAAGCAGTGCAAGAGCGTCTGAATGTTTAAATACTTTTAGCTACGAAGCAGGGATTCCCTGATCGCTGTTTGAGCTCTCTGTCATTCCGAGTGTATTTGTGCAATAACATTCACAGTTTCCACCTATCTAAGTGTGTTGCCATAAATAACATTCAGCATGTGCCTTAAATCAATCACAAAACAAACGGAATACAATTTTTAGGGCATAATGTTTGAGGCGAATAAATGAATATTACAGACAAATATTCATATCGATGGTGCAAATACAACGGCCGTCTCCATGTTTGTGTATTAACACTTCTTTAATTGAAAAATCAGCAAAGAAAGTATAAGCACATTAAATATACAGGCTGTATCAAAATTCATGTTACAAGGTTTGAGGGTAGAAAGCTCTTATTATTTGCAACCATTTTTGCCAATAAACATGATGCCGGAAACGCGTAGTTAAGCCCCTGTAGCACCAGAAAGAGTCAGCGTAGGCAACCCGTTGTAGAGTGTTATGTTGTGGATGTGCGGGCGTTCGAGTAGAGAAATAACCCTTTTAATCGTGGCACAGATTTTAATTTCACTCTGAAATCAATCACAGATTCGACTTTGTTTCACAACATTGAAATTGTTGCAGACGTTTAAACAACGTGACAGCCTAAAGCAACGGCTCAAAAACACGCCCACCTTGAGCGACACAGAGGTGGCAACGGCGAATCATGTTTTCACGGATACGCTGGAGCATGTGTGGAGTCGACCTTATGATTTCGAACGCTTCAATGATTCGCTGTGTAAGCTCTTCTACCGTTTCTACTGGCGTAGCGTAGATAAGCCCTTTTACGTAACCCCACAGAAAGAAATATAACGGGGTTAGGTCCGGTGACCTTGGCGGCCATGCGACAGGGCCCGCTCGTCCAATCCATCGGTTTGGAAATGTTTGGTTTAAATACTCTCGCACTTGCAGGAAAAAATTAGGTGGTGCCCTGTCATGTTGGTACCACATCACACGTCGGACATGAAATGGAACCTCTTCAAGAAGACCTAATAGTTCGTTCTGAAGGAAGTGGAGGTATCCGGCACTGGTAAGTCGTGGCGGAAGAAAAAAAGGCCCGATGAGTACGCCGTCAACAATACCGGCCCACACATTAACAGAAAAACTTTCTTGGCGAGCTGTAACACACGTTGCATGCGGATTGACATCATTCCAAACATGATTGTTGTGCGAATTGAGAATAGCCTCTTGAGTGAACTTGGCTTCATCGCTGAATAAAACCACTAACTCGGGGTTCCTCAATACTCTTCGAATGTACTAACGAGAAAAGGTCATGCGAAGAGGATAGTCTGCCGGGCCCATGTGTTGCACTTTTTGAAGGTGGTACGGGTACAAGAGTTGCTCATGAAGAACTCGCCAAACAGCCATTTTGTCAGCGTCCATATCGGAACCTTCTGCCCTTGTGCTTGTATCCGGACTCTCCTCAAATCTCTGAAGTACATCTTCTTCAAAACTTGGAGTACGAACCCTGCGTGGAGCACCAGCATTTGGTCTTGTGACGGCACATGTACCAATATCACGCATTCGCTGAGTAAGTCTTGCAAACATGGTGTGAGCTGGAATCCTACGACCCGGATATCGTTCTTCGTACAGACGACGGGCGGCTCGTCCATTTTGTCTAGCTTCCCCGTAAACAAGCAGCATTTCCGTGTTTCTCACTAAACGTGTATTCCATTGAGCTCCACTAAAACGTCGCCCTTTTCAGAACCACAGCGAAATAAATGACACCACGAGTTTGCTTTTACGACAGAACAGTCAAAGACAGATCACCAGTGATATCAAAACACACTGCAACACTGCGATGTCAAGCTGCGCAGTGCTATAGCACGGCATGAACGGAAGAAAAGAGGTGAGGGCGCCACCAACGGAAGTAAAAAGGGGCGGGGGTCAGCATTCGACATCGTACAGCCCTCTCAAGTGCTGCCCGGCGTCGTAAACACGTAATTCACCACAGCATCGTCTGTCTCGCACAAAGCCCAACGGGTTGTCTACACTGACTCTTTCTGGGGCTCCAGGGGCCTAACTACGCGTTTCCGGCAACATGTTTATTGGCAAAAATGGTTGCAAATAATAAGAGCTTTCTACAATCAATCGTTGTAACTCGAATTTTGATACATCCTGTATATATATACCTAAGGCTATATAAGACTCTATATATATATATATATATATATATATATATATATATATATATATATACTAGCAGACCCGACAGACGTTGTCCTGAACACACGTCGTTAATTCGAAAATTTCAAACATTCTTCAATAAGCTGTAACAATCTGGACTGTTTTGATGAAAATTATTATTCAAGAGTTATTTTAATATCTAACTTCATTACATGTACACTTATACAAATTCGACCGATCGGTAGCATGTGAGTATATACTGTGTGTGTAAGTATGCATATACTGTATGAGTGAAGTGAAATTTAGAAGCTGTGTTAACTAAAAAGATGCATCTATTACCACACTCCACGGATGAAATTTGTAGACTGGATAATAGCAGCCACTGTCTATGATTATTGACACGGATATTTCTAGGCGTCACCGAAAATTTTAAGTGAATGAAATGACTGATTACAGGTTGGGATATTATCCGTGGAGTGTGGCAATAACAGCATCGTAAATACAAACTTTAACTTGTTTTAAGTAAAGGTAAACGATCTTATAATGAAACTATTTTATAACATTTATTTATTAATTTACAAAAACTTTATTTATATTTATGCTATTGGATGTACAATATTTTTAGTTAATCCTTGAGGTGTATAAACAAACAAATTCGATGGTTTTCCAACTCTGGAACACGCAACATATAATTGACCGTAAGAAAAACACGGATTTTCTAAATCTAAGCCACAAATTGTCATGGTTTGGCCTTGTGACTTATTTATAGTCATTGCATATGCCAAGCGGATTGGAAATTGTAAACGTTTGAATGGTATAAGCGAATCTGAAGGAATCATTGGGATCCGTGGTAGAAGTACAACCTCACCTTGAAATTTTCCACTCAAAATAGTAGCTTCAAGAATGTTGCCCATGATTTTTTTATAACTAATCGCGTCCCATTACATAATTTCGGAGCATTCAAATTTCTAAGTAAAATTATAGGTGAACCAACCTTCAGTCGCAAATTATGTGGTGGCATTCCAGGTAAATGTAATGAATTTAAAAATTCTACAGGATAGTTAACAACTTCATCAGGATCAACAACAGTGTCGATCGATTTAAATGTAGTTTCATTACCAGGCAGTAATTGCTGTATTTTGAAATTGATGGCATCAACATCTAAATTTTTCGCAGTTAAAATTGCTCGCTCTCGTAGCCATCCATGATTAGTACAATTATTTCTCAAATCTGGAAAGATACTGTTTATTAACTCATCTTTGGTAGCCACCATGTTGCAAAAATTCTCTGGAAGTCGAATATATTGTGTATCTTCATACAATTCAATTTTACCATTGCCAATATCCAACAGTTGTTCAGAGAATCTTGACGCTAATGGATCATTTTTAAGTTGAACGCGCATATTAATAGTAAGGCATAATTTGCTGACACTTCGCCATAAATAAGATTCTTTTAAACATGCGTTTATTTCGTCTGCATATGTCGCGCGGGGAATGACTGGTAATGTTTGTCTGAAATCACCAGACAGCAACAATAGAGCACCACCGAAAAGCCTAGTATTATCCTTGATATCTTTCAGGGACCTGTCGAGAGCTTCAAGAGAATGCTTGTGGGCCATGGTACATTCATCCCAGATAATAATTTTGCATTTTCTCAAAACTTGAGCCATGCCTGAATGCTTCTTTATGTTGCACATTGCTTCGGGATTTGTGTGAACATTCAAAGGTAATTTAAGCGCTGAATGCGCCGTCCGTCCACCATCAAGTAACGTTGCTGCGATTCCTGATGAAACAATAGCCAATGCAATATTATTTTGTGATCGGATGCGCGCAAGTATCAATGAAATGAGGAATAATTTACCAGTACCACCTGGTGCATCCAGAAAAAAGAATCCACCTTGTTTCGCTGCAATTGATACATTAATTTGATCATATACATTTCGTTGCTCAGCAGTGAGCAATTGTTCATTATTGGCAACAAAAGTAGCCAAAGAAGTTCTATCGAAGTGGTGTTCCCGTTGAACATCGCTGTTGATGGTATCTACTGCTGGGCGGTTCGGCGCTGGCATGCCGAAATGGATGAGCGGCATATTCGAAATAAGAATACAAATATCCTCAATAATTATTAATGACTCATTATATATTTCTGCGGAGAATTCGATATTTTGATTTTGATTAGTAATTCTAATCCGATGTAAAATATCCTCACTCATTGAGTCTTTATATTTGTCCCACAAAGCAGATGCTTCAGACGGAAAACACATTGTCAATATTATTGAAAATAATTGACGAATTTGTTGTGGAGATGAGCTCAGTGCTGCATCTGCAAGTGTGAGATCCCAATGGTTATCATCCTCCAATAAATGTAACTCACGACACGCATCAAAGAAAGTGTCGTATAAAGTACCATTGACTTTTCGCAAATATCGGAAAGATGTTGGTCCAGGAACGTTAACCAATAACAAACGCAAAAAAAAAAAACATTCGCGTTGCTTAGGATGAACTGTATAAATTCGACCTAAAGTATTTGTCATAAATATGTCGGTGAATCCTGGGACTGGAATGCCTCGTTTCCGTGGTTCCCAATTTTTTGATTGTTTATTCCACGTAAAAAATTTAGGTACATCAGTATACATTAATGTCCTTGCGAATTGACCAACAACATCTTGTCGGCAACAAAGGTTGAAAAATTCAGTAAGAGTTGTTTTTGGAGCCGTTAAAGCTTGTTGTAGTGCAGTCTGTTCTGTAAAGTAAACACGCTGTCCGTTTTCAAGATGCACAGCCAAATGTATAACAGCAGGATCCCTTTCATGTATAGGAAACGTAAAAATGCGCCAAATAGCTTCGTTACTGCTAATGTATCGACCCATTTGATAACGTGTAATTTCGTCATTGTCATTTACATTTTGAACAGCGAATACAGCTTTATCACTGCCCTTGTGAACATACTTACAAATGTATTTTATAGATTTCACTGAACTGCATAGTTCAACGTTTATGTGCGTTTATAGGTTTTGCACAGCAATGGTGAATATGGAACTACCCAGCGATTATCAATATCTACTCTCACACCGTTTGACAGACGCAATTCATATGATTGACCGCCATTGTCTACGTCTCTACGCCGGTAAGATGGATAACCGTCAATATTGGTGATAGTATCAGATTGGCATGGTTTTGGAAAACGTTTCGTACATTTTCCATTGTCCATACATGGTGACATCATGTTTAGAGTACCACATGGACCATGGATCATATTAGTAGTTACAATGTCAAACAATTCTTGATCAACATTCGGATCTGGAATTTCGGCTGAAATAATTTTGTCGATTTCTTCTGGGCGTACTTTATCCACCAACCAAATCAAAATATGCGCATGAGGTAAACCTCGTTTTTGCCATTCAACAGAGTAAAGCCAACAACGTGTTTCACCAAATACCGAGTGATGTGTAATCAAATTCATCAAAGATTTTAATTTTTGTTTAAAAACACGTGCAGTGATATCATGGCGATGCATCGATGTTTGACCTGGCAACAACAAACTTTGAATTTCATCCCAGTTTGGATTACACGTAAATGTGATAAAAAGATCTGGTCGGCCATATGCACGTACGTAAGTCATGGCGTCTTGAATATACTCTTGCATATGACGCGGACTACCAATGTATGATGATGGGAGAATATATGCGCTACCGATGTTGTTGATGTCATTAGATGCATCTACGTTACCAATAACGGCGTCACGCAAATGAATGTACTCCTCAGCACGAAGTTTTGTTTGATTAAATTTTATATATCGTAATCTCTCACTTTCGATTTTTACGTACATATCGACAATATACTGATGAAATAGCTGTCTGCATCGGAGAATGGTATTGTCTTCATTAGCACGAATCATCAATCGATATGCGTAGAAGTTCATAGCACTAACTTTCTTGATCAGTTCTTCACCTGCAAATAAATATATATATATATGAGAGATACATAAATTATTTGAAAGAAAAAAAAATCTGTAAGATAGTCTATAAGTTGTACCTGTAGTTGGATTCCTTTGTTTAATACTTAAATGGTATCCATCTTCTCCTTCCCAAAATATCAACGGATACTGCAATGCATCGTAAGAACGATGATTGTCTTGAATTATTTGCATCGTTTTATCTCTGCGTTGAATGCAAATGTCCCGACGTTCACATGGGTCACCAGCCATAACAACTGCAACTTCATTAATAGTTGGAACATTATATGTGCCTGCGTGCTCTCCGTAGGGCACTTTGTCTGCTTTAATAATAATGGCGTAGTTGTCGTTTTGCAGTCTGCTAGAAAAAGTCTTGAACAATTGCAACAACTGGTTATGGTTTTGCAAAAACGTTTCCAAAATGTCCACAATTTCTCGTTCCTCCATCTGCTCTATATAGTTGTAAGCGCAGCGTGTGTGTGATTGTTGCTCCTCATTGCCCATAAAATAAATTTGTAAAATTTTTGGATCGGCATCAGGCATTGGGAGCAATGAACCAATTTGGTGGTACACTTGACCTTGAATTTTGAATGTAGATTCGAAATTACGACCATCTTCATTATGAACAATTTTTGTTGCTCCAAATGATGTCATTTGGAAGCATGAATTGAATTTACGAATTTTTCGCAAAAACAATTTCGATTGAGATGTGGTGCCAGCTAAAAGTGTTTTTAAAGGTTCCGGCGGTGGATTTAGCGATGGCAGTGAAATTTTTCCAGATGCGCAACATAAACCATCTGATTCACCTTTGTACTTGAAAGCATGACAATGTTGACACTTTTGTCCATACTACCAATCGAGATTAATGCATGTGACGAATAGTTGATTTCAGGATCATATTCAAACGCAAGGCGATTGAGTGATGCTCTTGTCAATGCTCGATCATTTTGCATCCGGCGTTGGTTACGTTCTCTATGTGCATCCGTCGCTTGTTGACGTGCCTCTCGTTGTCTTACTGCATTAGCACGAAGACGTCGATTGCGTTGTACTGAATTTTCATTCGCACGTGTAGATGCAACTTGATCTCTCAGATTTGCATTATCCGCCGAGTGTTCTTCATCTGTTCTATTTATTCGACGATCATGGACCAATTGTGCGTTCGGAGTACGTCGACCAATATTTCTGGCTCTTCCTCGAAGACGTGGCATTTTTCTTAAAAAAAAAAAAAAAAATACTGTCAAATAATACGCAACGAATGTGAGTTTTTTTATTGAGAATGAAATTTAAATTAATTAACAAAAAAGATTTATTGTAACAAATTTTAGATAAAAAACGTGTAATTTTATTTTTTTGCTTGATAACTTTTAAAATGAATATTTTTTTCCAAAGTAAATAATTTTTAATATAATTTTTTTTTAATATTTTTATTTTAAATAGTTTTTTTATTTAAAAATGAATAATTTTTATTATAAATGATTGAAAAAATTTCTTATGGAATCAATAAACTACACAAATAATTTTTATATTAGGGTGGTTGTTAACAAATTTATACAAAATAAACTCAAGTAATCCACAACGAATATGAGTTATTTATTGAAATTAAAATTTTCTAATTATCACCGAAAACGATTTAAAGTATGTAATTTTTAATAGAATTTTTTCTAATTTTTTAATAATTATTTTTATTTAAAATACGAATAAAAAAATTAAAAAATTAATTATGAAATTAATGAGCTACACAAATAAATTTTTAGGTTAGGTTGGTTGTCATAAAACTCACGTTATAAAATTCTAATTTTTATTAAAAACAATTGAAAAAATATGTTATCAAGTCAATAAGCTACCAAATAATTTTTAGGTTAGGTTGGTTGTTATAAAACTCACGTGTATTTATATTTATACAAAATTTATACAAAATATATACTTACTTCGATTCCACCCTAAATTCGCAAAAAGTATCGTTTTTTAGGAACACTTCAAAACTCTTTAAACATCAATTTCTATTCAAAGTTAATATTTTAATTAGCCAACGACTTAAACGAACACAATAATAACACAAAATTTCAAATATTTTTCTCAATTTGATCGCAGCACCAACTGTCGGGACAAACTGAAATTAAAATAGAATAATATTTAATATTTGATGCTGCGATGGTAGCGCAGTCTACCGGATCGAATGTAAAACATTCCAAAATTAACCACTACTTATAAACGAAAAATAAGTTAAATAAAAATTTTCTAATTTTTATTGAAAACAATTGAAAAATGGTTGGTTGTTATAAAACTCACGTTATAAAATTCTAATTTTTATTAAAAACAATTGAAAAATATGTTATGAAGTCAATAAGCTACCAAATAATTTTTAGGTTAGGTTGGTTGTTATAAAACTCACGTGTAAATTTGATAAAAAAATATTTTTTTGCTTGAAAAATTTTAAATGAATAATTTTTTCCAAAGTAAATAATTTTTAATAGAATTTTTTTCAATTTTTTTTATAGTTTTATTTTAAATAGTTTTTTTATTTAAAAAATGAATTATTTTTATTAAAAATGATTGAAAAAATTCGTTATGGAATCAATAAACTACACAAATAATTTTATAAAGAAATGACACACACTCACTATTTGGGTGGCTATGAAACATGTTTTTTTTTCTGCAATTTAAATTGTAATATACAAAAAGGGTATTGAAAATTGAAACAAATATGGCGACACTATAAACAGTCAGGATCTTTATTTTTTTCTTACTCTCTACTTAGTTCCTTACAATAGCAAAACTTAATGGCTTCTAATAATGCGTTGCAATTTTTGCTTTTAAAGCGTGTTTTTTTAGTTTTTCTTAACTTAGAATCGAGATAAAATATCCAATTGTGAATCTAAACCATCCTCACTATTTGTGTGACTATGAAACATGATTTTTTTTTCTGCAATTTAAATTGTAATATACAAAAAGGGTATATAAAATTGAAACAAATATGGCGACACTATAAACTGTCAGGATCTTTATTTTTTTCTTACTCTCTACATAGTTCTTTACAATAGCAAAACTTAATGGCTTCTAATAATGCGTTGCAATTTTTGCTTTCAAAGCGTGTTTTTTTTTTAGTTTTTCTTAACTCAGAATCGAGATAAAATATCCAATTGTGAATCTAAACCCTCCTCGAATCCCCGTGAACTCACACACAAAATTTCATCAAAATCGGTCCAGCCGTCTAGGAGGAGTTCAGTGACATACACACGCACACAAGAAATATATATATAAAGATATATATTTCAATTAAATCAATATCCTTATTCAACACTTCAGCGAAATGTATTCGCGTGAACACCCATTGTGTTGAATGGTGTTCATAATTTAACTGCTAAAAAACAGACTCCCGTTGCATTGATATTTAAAAGTACAGATTCAAAATGGCCATGGCAACTAAGTGGTCACATCACCCTTTGACAAAACGCAATCCGGTTTCTATTCCCAGCGGATAACAAACCTTCATATTTATAAATGTGCGCTGTGAGATAATATCGTTTCTTCCAGTCCACTTGATCATCTCACCAGGACACATTTCACTTAATCTTCCGGAAGCCATGACCGCCGACACCTCACACTGTTCCAACACACCGGCATCATTCAAGTTCGCGAGAACCTGGTCGCTACCCTCGTTGTTTGAAACCTACAATCATCATTGAAGTTATCAGTTCGGCATGATTCCACAGAAAATGTCGAACGACGACCGAATGTAATAAAATTCCTACAGGAAAATTCAACTAAGTATCTTATTTCTGTTAACTTCCGCTAGGAAAAATTAATTCTAGATAAGTTCCATAGTATTTGGTCACTAATTATTTAACAGCTATTCCTGAAAATGTATATTATGTATCCCTTGTATATAATTTTTATATTTAATAAGTGATATCTAAGAGCGTAAGAAAGCCACTTTAAGTGTTCATAATTATGATTTCTTACAGGACATTACAGCTCACGAATTATGTTAAGTCACTGACTTGTTAAAAGCATATACTATGTAATTAAAAAATAGTTGCAAAAAAATTACATTTAAATGTGCAGGAATAGCAATAAAATAAAATAAAATAATATACACAATTGAAATAACCAACGTTGTCTCTGAAAATTACACTGTAATTATTATTTTTTGTTTGATGGAACATAAATATTCATACCTATAAACTTACAGATATATTTTTTTAATTTGTACATTTATATGAAAACAATCATATCACTACAAAAATAGTGTTCAGAGCAATACTAGGATTGGATTCTTACCCGAGCATTTATGCTTTGTGTTGTCCCAGAACACCCAATAGTTAAAGTTATTTGTAAACATTTCCCTAAAGAGCTTTCCAGTATTAACTACGCACATTAATGTGTATAATAAAACAAAATAAAGTATATTTATTATCTTTTTCATTGTATGAAAGAAATCATACTTGAGTGAAACATCAATTAAAGATAAAATTGTGTGTTAATTCTCATAAGAAATACTCAGTATTATCTCGAAAAACGTATTTCATATATGCAATAAAAAATCGTAAAAAGTTACATCTTACTTGTAGAAATACAAACATTTATTTTGTAAAAGTAAATAATTTTCTATTTCTGTGTGGCATCAAGTCTTTGGCCGTAAAAAGAATGACATGGAACCTCTACCTTTCACTTGTTCTACGTCGTTCTCGACCGTGCGAAACAATGGAATCGTAATTCCCGAGCAAGACGGCTCGTGCATCCGAATGTTTTCAGTCCGGGAGGCGTGAAAGCGAGGTCGGCTTCAGTCCGGGACAGCAGGCTACAAGTGACGATGTGTATCGAAGGGGGACGTCCCCGCTTAGGGCGCTCCCCACCACTTCTTCCTCCCCCCCTTCCGCTCCACGACTAGACGGACGAGTCCATCCTCCGAGCCACCCGGGATCCATTAAGGGGCCCGCCTCGTCAGCGGAGTATGTGTTTTAGTGAGGCGGGATGATAAGAGCGACGCTCGCCGGTGCTTCTAGCGCTGTGTCGCCTCTAAGCGCAATGCTCTGAACTTGCGCGCAGTCTTCTCGTCGTCACAGGATAACTGTGAAATTTGAGCGGTGACCGTAACATTATATGGCGGATAAATGATGATACAGGTGTAATGCAAGTCCCTTAAGTGCTTTCAAGAATATATACCAGTTGTTTTACGCCTAAAATTTACTCAGAAAACATGCATTATACTTAGACATTTTGACTCTTCTAAAAATACTGTTTAAAAACTTTACCCAATATCAAAAGTACTTTTCGGCCCTCAGCGAACTCTTAAATGTTTTTCGTAAGCGGACCCCACTCGGATATCTTGAGTAGTTTTGAAATCGCGTTGTTTTTTCCTGAAGGTCTGCAAACCGTATGTGGGCCCGGGTAGGCGGGGCCCTTAACCCGGAGTCAGACGGCCGATGGATCGTCGGTCGTGCATCTTTTGATTGTTCTCTTTATCGATGTGCATGTAAGCTCCTTATCTCTCGGCAAGCGTCATCTGGTAGGAGTAATTTATAGAAAACGTAACGGAAGTCGATAAACGGAAACGCTGAGACTGCTTCTGACACGTTACACAGCTTGGATCTTCGACTCCTGACGTTTTCTGCAACACTAGTCGTCCGAGATCAAGTTATGCTTGTCGCAACCCGTTACACGTTCTGACATCGCCGAGCGTTCCGATTTCAGACAGCGGTACTTAGCAGCCCGCTGATGATCACTATGCTCTGGCATTACGTTTTACGTCGTTCCTCGGCGTCTGACTGATCCGTACTAACGTATGAATAAATCTCCCGGTGCGTCTTCCGCTTCTGAGCAAACCGCGCTTTTTTAAGTCTGGTTCTCTCTCTCTCTCTCTCTCTCTCGTTCGTGTTTTCTGTCTCACTTCTTCCTGCAGTGACTCGAGGTCGGTGACTTGTGTCGTCTTCTGCTACCGCGGCTCTATTTATACAGCTGGCCCGCGGACGGCTGTGCCGCAATGTGTCACAACCTATCAGAACGTAATATTTAAAAAATATCTGCATTCAGATAGAGGTGTGTGACTTGTTGCATAATTCCTGGGCGATTCGCCGATACCTTCTGTGCTGGTTGTCTATCCATCAGGGATGCCGCTCGTTCGCCACCAGGCTACCGGTGCGGTGTGGTGCTGTTGATCACACTACAACAGCACGTCCTGACCTGGGAAAGGCAAGTTACACAAACGCGAGACGAGAGAAAGAGCAAAATTGGCACGGCTCGCCTTTAAGAGCATTTACACCAGAGAAGAAACTACATTGTCACGGGGGTTCGAAAAGTCCAAGGACACTGCTGCCCATGTAAACCAGATAAAATATAAAAAACTAGCATGGGAAAAGAAAATAACTGCGCAACCAAGGCGTCGAGCATCCGATACACGCCCATGTCAGACATGGTCTAGCCTCCGCTCCTCTGTGTTGAACAGAGATAAGTTGAACTGCCCAACCAGAAATCGAAAACAATTTACGACACAGCAAATAGTTATAGCCAAACCTAAGAATTTTCACCCAGATATAAATCGAAAAGATTAATTTGGAAAATAATTAAGGCAGCAAAATTACAATTACGTTACGTTAAACTTGCATCCACCACGACAGACCTACAGACGGGCGAAGTTAACTTAATTTGCAAGGCCACGCCACCAGGGGGCTCCCGCTGCTACCAATGGACGACAAATACTATCAAGACACGCAACCCATGCTTAATCTCAGGGACAGACCCGAGCCTACACGCCCTTGTAAATCCTATGAATACGCCAGAATGCAGGCACGCAGGGATAGGAGAGGGTAATCGGAGGGGTTAACAGAGACGTGACTAATCAGCTGAGGGGTGATGGGCAGGAGGAGGGGGGAGAAGTGATGTCGGCCCGCGCAATGGGAGATCTCCGCCCACCCATATTGCAATCTTGTCAGTCAAATTATTGACACTGCCCAGAGATGTGATATTTGTCTCATTCCTTCAGCACAAACGATGGTGCGGTTCAACAACACGTAACTCAAATTCAAAAATCATATTGTGTGTAGTAAGAGCATATTGTCTTATATAAATATATATTCTTAAAAGGTAGAGTAGGTTAGTAAAATAAGAAAATACGTGAAATCGTTGTTTAAGATTCTTAACTCTCGCAAAAGTTGTTCTTCCTTTTATGTTTTAGGGTGGGTGGGTATTGAATGTCTAGGTATTCGTTAGTAAAACGCTATTTAAAAAACAGCGACAGCTATATATTTATATTTAAAATTGCTGTGTATTTTATTGCCAACAATAAGGTGCACGACCGAGGTAACTTCGGATGCGAGGCGGTACGAAGTGAATATGACTCCATTTCAATGAATCTTGGGCCTCCTCTTTCCATCTTTCAGATACGTCCCACCGTCAACTTTTTTTTGACGTGACAACGTCTAATAAATCGATGAACGCCGGTTGCACGCACGAAAAATGTATCTCGTTACGCACATTGTCCCGTTACGCTGTGTCCCATTACACTCATATTTCCGTTACGCTGTGTCTCGTTACGCTCATTGTCCCGTTACGCTGTGTTCCGTTACGCTGTCGGCGAGTGCAGTAATAATAGGTTATGTACCAATTGACTAAAAAATTATGGTGATTCATATAATTGATGACAGATATTTGATTACAATTTTATTTATATAAAAACTTGTTCGTAATTATATTTAAACTTTATAGTCAAACGCCAGTTTTTAAAATTAATTACAAGTCATCCACACGTGAACTGATTCGTCGACTGCTTATAAAGTGAAGTGAAAAGTTAATTTGGTTTTCGTTGCTTATTACAACAACGATTTCGGCAATAAAGGTTAATTATTCTTGCATTTTAAAAATCTGATTACTAGTATATTTTCAAGTATTTATTCTTTTATAATTAAAATAAAAATGATTCAATTTTATTCATAAAAGTAGATATGCAATCATTTCATCAATGTTTTGTTATCACGTCACGTTAAACTATCGTCCGTAAACCGACTTTACAGACAACCAATTTTTTTTATGTTTAATTTCTGTGGGTGGGGCAAGAGGCCGGCTCTGTCGCTACGGACCGCGAAGGCTCTTGGTTCGAGACTCGGGGGACCCGACTGCACAGGCAAGGGCCCGCTGCGGCGTCGATCAGTATCTCTGATGATGTAACATCTCTGCTCTCGGTACGCGGCATTCCATGGGAGTTAACTTCGTGAATGAGACGAAGTCGAGGAACTGACATGTGCAAACAACGTTGCCATCTGTGGTGGATGGTGCGTACCAAAGATCACCAAGACAAAAATATTAACTTGAAAGTATTAACTGTTTAGTGAATTTTAACAAGATGGGCAGTATTTTAGTAAACTTCATTGTTGAAAATCAGGCCCAGGAGTCTAGGTTTTTGTATTTTTTTCAGGTCTTCGTTTTGCTTTTATTGGAGCCCTCTCATTATATAGTTTAAAATTTCGATCCGTTAGTCAAATGATGCAAAAGTTGACGTAGCTTCTTCGGCTACTATTTTCAGTGGTGAATGCGAAAACTACGCATGATTCACGTCCAGAAAAATAGTTGTAAATAAAACCAATTTGTTTATATTTATTACGCTCGTCATTATTTTAAAGAAATTTATTTAAAATTTTTTTTGAATGTCGTATTATAAATGTATTAGCTCGTTGGTGAGGTTATATGTTACACATCACTGGCGATTACTGAAAAACTCTCTCACATATATTTTTGTGTTCACATTTATACACTGTGTTGGAATATTATAGTTTCCTTTATTGTGGTTTATTAGCAAGCAAGACCATATATACATATATATTGCTGCAAGATCTCAACTGCAATAACGTATGCCCGTGCCAGCGGTTTCTTTCTTGTCATTGTTGACCGTCTGCCAGAGAAAAAATTGCCTTATTTGACCAGGCCATTTGAGGACGCGTTTGCTTCTACGCTTATTGGCTGTGAATCACGTACCAATGATAAACGTGTATCTAAAAGAAAATGACCAATCACGAAACGCAGACCATACTACATTGTTTTAAGTCTCAGCTATTGTCAAAATCTTTGAGCAAAATTTTGTATGCCTTTATTCATTATTTTCCTAAGTTTATTTAATAAAAATGATGAGTCTGAAACGGACCCCGACAATCTTCCACCTCAGGTTCATCACAAATAACAAAAATGATAAAACAAATGCGTCCTAGGGTCTTGATGCTTTCCAAGGCTTGTACACACCTTGAAGTTGGGGCTGTACTGTTTCTTTGAAAATAATATAGAATTTATTTGGATTCGTACACGAAGCGCCTAAATAATGTTTAAATTAATAAAAATTTACAACCAACATTAACAATTTTCCTTGTTGAGAAAAATATATTTTAATGAATATAATTGGATATAATAACACCCTCATTTCCCACACATATTTTTTTAACTCACACGAGTAATGAGTATTTAAAGTGGAATTATTAATTCACATCGCGAAGCAAACTTATATTTATAATTAAATGTTTTCTTGTGTATCACTTTACAATCAGTTTCCCCTAAATTGTAGCATCATCTAGAATATTGCCAGGCGTTGTAGTGTTTGATACTACTTTCGAAAATGGTGCAGATAAAGGTTATAGCACAAGACAAGCTCTTTAGTTTCATCTATTAAACAATATCCCGACGTTCAGGTGAGCCACACACTCAAGAAACCTTTTTTTGAAACAACTTTGGTGGAACGTAGAAATTTAATTTCATGAAACCATTCAACGTAAAAAGTAAAATATTACCACACTGAGTTTTATGAAATCTGTAATTAATATTTCATACAAATTATTTACGTAGTTTTTGCATGGAAATTTCAAATACCTGTAGTAACATTACTTTCATAAATTTTGATATAATTGATGTGTTTTCAGGTCTTTCTTGTAATTTTATGAAAATGACCAAATGAGATCGCCAGATAAGATTTGAGACATCAAATAAAAACTTTGGAATTTCCCCTCTTCGGCACTTATTTCTTTTGCAAATAAATAACTATTAAGTTGTCTACAAAATATGTTTATTTTATATTGCAGCCACAAATATAGCATTGTAACTTATTTTTGGAGCACATTATCGATGAACCAATCTTTTTAGTTTATTTGGTGTGCGATAAATATGGAACAAACTTCATTAAACTAATTTCATGAAATAATTTTCTTCAGTTTACCATTTTTAAAAAAATTCTGTGATTTGTAATAAGGCAGGTGTTCAGCTCCAACTTCAAAGGTTTATACCATTCTTGGGAAGTACATTAGACAATATATGGCATAAAGAATGAATTAAGGCTAAACATGTATGTAATTCATGATATTTTGTATACTTAGTTATTAATTTTTGCGCTAGATACGTCCTGCTCACTGTTGTTGTTTGAGGAAATTGCGTCAAACAAGCGGATTTTTATATTTTTCTGGATTAATTCTGCAGTGGTTATTTACTAGAAGGTTTTTTTCTTTGTGTTTTTCAGAGCTGGGAAATGCCTAAAGCTATAATTTATTTAGGAAGTTTTCAAACAGAAACGAAAATGTCTGTATCTTATTCTATATAATTCTATTTAATAACATTACAAAAAAATGTAAAAAAATGTTAAATATCAAAGGAGTTATTCATCAATGACAAAATATAAGAAAATTTCTTTAATAAAGTATCAAAACGTTTGTGCAGTTTTGAATGGAATTGGTGAACAATGTTTTTCATATCACAGATCTTAAACATGTGAAAACATAGTCGAAAATATCGTTCTTCCTTATTAATACAATGTGGGAAGCCGGCAAAAGGATAAATTTTTTCATTAAATTTTATAACTTAAATTCATTTAAAACTTAATAATTTCACAGAACTAATAATAACAAAATGAGAAATTTTGCATTTTGTTCGTACGTAAGAGTTCACATAATTTATATATATAACAAACTAACACTTTATCCACATAACTCACAATAAAGATTTAAATCAAAGGTTTGAGTCGAATGAAACATACAGACCTATATTTAATGTATAATGTTACTACAATTTCATGAAATTAAGCGTGTTAGAGAAAGTACTGTATGCCAATTAGCAAGAAATTATATCCTTTCTGACTTTCTCTTTTGTCATTGTTTCGTGTTGTAGATTATGTTGCACGGCTGAACATAGGATAGCAGGTATATTTGTTATAATTAAAACTGATTAGTAATTATTTCATTGCTTATCCACGTATTAATCTTAGAGTAGTAGAAAGTATGTAACATACTGGTAGAAGAGTCGCCCAACCTTTTGTTAGAGTAAAATATATTTTTTTGCATTTACCAAAGACCATATTTTAAATAAATCACAATAATTTATACGCCAGGAAAACAAAACAAAAGTAGTATTAAAGATATTCGTGAAAGAAGAAAAATTTGCAACTTCGTTAAAATGACCCTATGTACGATTATTGTTGAAGTTGTAAAGAAGTTTGCAAATTCTGCCTCATTCTTTTCATCAGAGAATGAAAAAAAAATGAAATGACATAAAAAAACTGAAGTATTTTAAGTATAAAGTTTCTAGTATCACTCAAATATGTTACAAATACTACAGTTTGATAATGGGTTTTTTGGTTACTGACGCACATAAATTTATATGTATATATAGTTTTAAATCTCGTTGAAGTAATTTACCTTAATTCTTTTAGAATAAAGTGAAGGTTTTGATAAGCCTTATTGGAAAAAAACACCTCCCCTTCCCCACACACGGCGCGGTGTCTTACAGCACATTTTTTCTCGTGAAGCAAACCATCAATTAACAAATCTTATTTTTGGCAGAAATAATGAAGATCTGATTTTGTTACTACCAGGTGGTTAATTCTTCTGAAGTTTCACCAGCCGTTGCTATAACATTTTTCTCAAGGTTTTTTACGAGATACGTTTTAGTATTCATTGCAATGTTACGACAGTGGATTACCTATAGTATGAATACCTATGTTACACACAATGAGAACAAAAAAACTTTCAACTCAGTATGCGACCATGCTTTACCCGTAAAATTAACCGTAGATTGTGAAAAACGTAATTGTTGACAAGAAAGAAAATGGCTACGCTAAAATATATAGGTTCCAGAAAACACGAACAAAAATAAAAGTCATGATTCTGCATGATACGCAATAATTTTGTGAGTATTACTTACTGAATTGATATGCACTGCCTAAAATTTGGAGATGGAATATGATGTGGCGTTTTAATTTTTTTTATTTGCTTCGTTGCAATGCATTCAATGTGTTTGCAAAGGCTTTTTTTTCTTTCGAAAGTTTCGTTTAAAATGTCCATTTCTCTGATAAAATAACTCCATTAATGATTTTTTTTTTAATTTTTCATTAACTAGATAACAGAGAGCAGAAAATCGTTACATCATTTGATAACTTGCGCACCCATGGCTATAACGCAAAGTATGATTTAACTAAAATTAACTAAGACTTTGCATATCTGCAAAGTAAATATTTAGTGTATAAACACATGTGAAGTCAAGCTCGGTCCATTTGCTCAGTAAAATTTATATGCAAGACAATAAAAAATTGACAAATGAAACTCATATATCACGTGCCTATCAGGCATAGCTGCATAAACACAGCTTTTCGGTGCGAGAGAATTTGGGTTCATGTCCTGTGTAAGGCATGGGTGAGAATTTTTAACGTCTAAATACGGTTATAAAAGGCACTAGTCAAAGGTATGTAAAATAAGGCAACTAAATAGCCCAAAATTAGTAAGTATATGGGGACGGTTTTCTCGTTGGTAATGATCCAAGTATATATTTATTATTAACATATACTGAGGAACTGCGAAATGTATATCCCCCTTTGGTGGAAAACCAATTTCAGTAATAAGTTAAATCTTGTACCCGATTTTAATGGTGATGTAAATGTATTTGAAACATGAGGATTTGCTTGTTATAGAGGTTAGATGTTATACATCTTTGGCGAGCACTGCTGAAAGACTAACTCACTTTTTTTTTACAGATCTCTCGTTTTCCATGCTTTCGGATTTGATCCAGCCTCTTTGGAGCTGTCAAAACTAAGCAACTCATTCATCCGATAAAAAAAGTGCATTTTCCGTTATAGTTAAACAAAAATATTACAAATGTTTAATATTATTGTCAGAAATATGTAGGCCTACGTGTTACCTACTCAAGAAGCATACATACATACATAAATACATAGCAAGCGTGCTAACCGATACGTAATCATCTACATATTATGTGTGTAGGCTATTAATGCATACACACCCAGGTACGCATACGCGGACATATTCACGCTACCTTACTTGGTTTAACTTGTAGGTTTAAAACTCCCTAGTTAAGGCACTAAAATTAATATCCGTCGATTATTGGCAAGCAATGTTTTCCTTAAATAATTAAGTGGAAACAAAAGTTTACCTAATTAGTGTAATTTTTATACACTTGGGTCTGGTACATCATGTTGTGTGCTATAACATGTTGTGAATATCGCTTAGTAAAGAAAAAAAGATATAGATTTATTGTATATCAGGCTGGGTGATGTAGACACCGCCTGCGAAGTGATATGTTATGCATCCCGCAACTCTGTACTGTTCGGTTTGTAGCCCAACGCCATGAATCCGTGGACATTGCTAAACAAAACAAATCAAATTTGTACTGAACAGACGAAAAAACAGACAGACAAGAAACCGAGTTTAATGAAAACGTGGTAATAAGCAGCCCCTAACCCTCAAAGGACACAACGACATGAGCGACTCGTCTTTTCACGAAAGGCTGCATTGGCAATTCCGTAAGCATCCTTACAACTATTAGGGAGATCAAAAGAAGTCTGATACATTTTAAGATGCTTTTTTCAATGTTCCTTTAGGCTAAATTCTTTAAGTGAGTTATTCAGAAACAGCAGATAACTCTTCTTTTTTTTTTAGTTTTGTATATAAATCTAAGAACGATTTTTGGCCTGTGATGTTTGTAATTCTTTCCGGAAAATAAGAAAGTTGTAAGTCCAGCTGAATTCATAAAAACGTGAAAAAAAAGTGTCTGATCAAGTACCCAAAAAAAATGTTTTAACTGTCGGTCAGAGCACAGTAAAATCTTTGAGGTCCCGTAAGCTCAAAGATTTATGCAAAACTTTTTGACTATTTATTTTTTATTATTTATTTAACCAGTTGAAACTAAAAGTAAATCATTAGACACATATATGATTTTACCTGGGTTCAATATAGATTGATTTAAGTTGAAAAAAAATTTAAAAATAAAAAAATTTGGCAAAACAAACAGAATACCGGGTATTTTTGCTGCGTAATCATTCGATAGTAAAAACGTTCCCTTAGTTGGTGAAGTACCGAGGTTTGTCAGCGCCTTCACCGATTTGGTGACTTTCTGAACAATGCTCGCCAGGCATAAGCGTTGGGCAAGGCCCGCTTGCTTTCGGAGCTGTAGGTCGGCCGATAGGCACAGTCCCAAACCCGCCGTCAGCACAATGCGCACGCCGGCATCGCTGAAATAGCGATCCCAGGGCCACCAACAACCGGGAATATGGCAATCCCCCCCCACCTTCTCTTCCCCTTGAAATACCCAGTCATCCCTCCCGCTACCCGCCGAAAACAATTAATCTTTCCGGAATGAATGGCGCAATCAATCCTGAGCGGCGCAAGAGGAGAGGCCATGCGGGCTGCGTTCCAGCGAGGGACCCAAAGGAGTGTGTGTTGGTCGTCGGGGAGACATATTGGCGAGTGTGGAAGGGGGGGGGGGGGGCGTTAACGACGTCGTCGTGGTTTGCCCTGACGAAGCAGTTGCTAAGTGTCGACGCGCTGGTGCTCGGCTCTCAATTAGTGCCGCGAC
This sequence comes from Bacillus rossius redtenbacheri, assembly GCF_032445375.1. NCBI lineage: Eukaryota > Metazoa > Arthropoda > Insecta > Phasmatodea > Bacillidae > Bacillus > Bacillus rossius. The sequence goes on along the minus strand of NC_086330.1, from coordinate 39,490,067 downwards.
GGTACGGGAGTTACTCCGACGACGACAACCCCTGCGGACAATCCAGTGCGCCCCTGGGAAAGACATCAACACTCCTTAAATAGTCCCTATTATAAACACGTTAACCTCCGCTGAAATAACTGCCGTTCTTACACAATTAAAAACAAATCCGTAACTTCTAATATACAAAAAGGTAACATTAAGAACACTGCAACCATATAATGTACACAGGATATTATCCATACTAATATTATAAACTAGGGGTTTGTAAGGCGTGTAGGGCACCCGTTTAAAAAATATAAATACAACAGACACTTTAATTTAATGTACACGAAGTTTTTATTAAAAATTAAAATTCTTTTACTATTATGTAAATAAAAATTATTTCTGATATAACTATGACATTTTAAAAATTAATTTACAAAAAATTACATTTATTTATGTAAAGTGTATCTGTGCTACTTACCGATTATTTTAGCAGCAATAAATAAAGTGACCACAAAAGAAGAATATAATTTGAAAATGCAAAAGGACGTAACTACAAAAAGCAAATCTGCAGAAAAAAACTTTTGGCATTCAAACATATATATATAACATAAAAGACCAAAATACCAAGTTTTTATCTAAAATAGATTAAAAACTTTAATTATATAAGCATATTTAAAAACAAAACAAAGATAAGTACAAAATACTAAATATCATCAAAAAAATTCCAGTAACGGAAAAATATTTTCACCGTTTTTCGTGTAGAACTAATCTTTCTGAGATATACGCCTTTTTAGTAATTATTAGCATAGTTATTCGTAAGGCTCTTTAAGGCACCCATTGAAAATTATGAATTCAACAAACACTTTAATTTAATAACTAAGATGGCGTGTTCCATTTATGTAGCTGAATTTGAAATGTTACTCTAATGTTACACTTCAATTTTATATTTTACACACATCTCTATGGAGTAGCCTATAATTTTTGTTTCATCATATGCATGTCTCGAAGGTAAACATATCTCTTTGGCGTTATAGTCAGTGATAAGCGTAGGATGCAATACTGTGTTAGTTGTTTTGTCCTTCTTTTATGCAGGAACGGAGAATCTGATCGACATGGTTTTACCTGAAAACATTTCTAAAAAGCCTTTCATACTGAGGTCCCGCCAGAGTTAGTGATGAAACACTTTTGTTGTCGCTGAAAATTTTAATATATTTCGTGACTCAAGGATTGTATCGACAAGTGTTGTATATATTCTAAGTATAGACCACTGTACGTTGTCTGTTAGTGCACTTAATGTCATCGTGCGCCTACGTCATTGAGCGGGGAAGGGGGAAGGTTGAAAAAGAAGCTCGAAATGCATTCTGCCCGACCAAAGAATTAGTCTTAACTTCGCAATGGAAAGGATTACACGGAGTTATTTCTGCGTCGTTGTGTGAATATTGGAGGTGCTCTAGAAGGTTAGCTAAACATTAAAGAAAGTTCTCGAGTGAGAAAACGTGCCAGGTACCAGTTAAAAAACGTTCTAAAAATGGCAATCACAGAATAATTCAGTGCCAGAGGCGACGGGACAGGGCTCGAACGCTCAGGCCGGTTCGCACCGAAACAAACAAGCGCCAGGACTTATTATCACAGCGAGTGAGGCGCCTTCGTGAGCACCGTAGACTTTAAGCGTTGGGCGCTGTTGTAGGGCCACCGATTGTGTCGACCAGTTACAGAGACTAGGATGGATGAAATCAACTGGAACTACGAAGACAAGATTCAGATGGACGAAGCCGAAACAAATGAAACACAGGCTGGTACGCGGGTCAATATGTACCCTCGTATTCTTAGGAATTCCGATACAAGCTTACAGCCAAGTGAGATCATTCCATATGAGCGTCCGGCTGACTATCGTACGCTCTGGTATAGTTTTAATAATAATTTTAGGTGCCAGTTTATCGAGAATGCGCAAGATTGTGGTTCAAGAAAGATCTAAAGCTGATAAATGCAACAGTGGCAGCCTTTGTCACCGTACAATTTCCAAGAGAAAATGTGGTCAAGTTTTAGACCTGCAACAACTGTCTAAAAACGTGCAAAACCGACAACATTCCGACGATGAGCAGAACCAACGGCTACGTGTGTCCATCCAAGCCCGATCATGTGCCCATGTGACCAAGCCCGATCATCTGCCCAAGCCCGATCCGATGACGGATCTGACTGGATCTGACCTACGCACGCGACATGCATTTGATTTGCAAACCAAACTTCTCGTTTTTCTCATTTCGATACCCCGTTTCAAGTGTATTAAAGTACCTAAAGTAAATATTTATTTACATTTGATGAATGTAAAATATAATTTTAAGATGAACTGGAAAAAAAAATAATAAAAAAATACATTCATAAAAAGGTGAGTTTAATTTCTTTCCTCTTTAATTACACCTGATAGTCCACGACAAATGTTTTCACGCAAAATAAATACGTACGGTAGTTCAGCGATACTACCTATTCAGATATTTTTTGCATAGAGATAGTTTATGAGCCTGAAAAAATGCACATTTCCTGTGGAATATATCTGGAGTTTTTTATCCATGTTATCGGACGTTTGCATTGTTGATAACTTCTGCGTCTCCGTGGCAACGGTTTTTTCAGCTACAGTGGCGTACCCACGAGGAGAGGCATGTATTGTGAGCAGTTGGAGAGTGTTCTCTCTGTACAACTGCCTTAGCGAAGCTAGTCGTAACTGAAATGAAATTTTGGTTAGGTTTGCGTTATTTAAAATTCTCTATGACCGTAAAATGTATAAATCCTTGCCTTTTTTTTCACGGGCAATCGGCAAACTTTGGAGAACTTCGGAACTGTTCGGGTGTGGTTCTCAACCCTATTGACTATAGCGTTTCCCTGTTGATAGCTCGATTTCCGGATTTGCTGCGACGGGACTGCTTCATTAATAAGATAATCAGAGCATCTTTGTCACGTCCGTCTAGCCAGCTCCATTAAGCCTGCTTGTGTCGCATTTGATGCGATTGCCAACTGCATGTACCATATTGAACTTGCCCTCATGCGTGGTTGTCTTTTATCTATTTAATGACCTCGATCTCAAGCAAGACGTAAAGCTCAAACAAAGTTTTAAAATACGTACAGGAACAGTTGTATGAAATACACGGTTGTGTGCACGTATCTGAGTTAGCTGTAGGATAAAAGTTTTTTCGTGGTAATGCACACGGTACTGCGAGTTTATTGTACCTACACTTCAAACAACTTCAGTACCCAATTGCTGCTCATTAATTTGATTCGTACGAGGGAAATGGTTCCAGTTTGGGACAGTTTACTTAAAAAAAGTTCTTAGTAATTTTACACTTTTGTCGTGTGACTTTGAAAAACATACAAAAATTGTGTAATCAGGCAAAAATATTTCCACAAAACTGTATCGTACTACAAACTTGTTACAAGTGAGCCCGCTACAGATTATTTTTGACTGGAGTTATTATTCATTGTAATTAATACTTTATTGTGTTAAAGAATTATTTTGTTAGTATAATGTTTGTTCATTGAGATATAAAAATATTTATGAAATTTATTACTTTGTGCAGAAAGGCCAAACAAAATCTTTGTCAATAAGTTGATTGTTAAGTACGATTAGTGTGTGAAAAATTTATAATAAAGAAAATTTATTTTATAAAATATATTTAATTGAGGTATTTACCGGTTTCGTTCTCACTCAGTTATAGCCACAAGGAAAACTTGAGATAAGTACGCAAGAGTATGACTATTATTGGTATGTAGGCCTACTAATTATTTTATTTTAATGACTTTATCTTTGTCATATTTTTTTCAAAGGAGAACCAAACTGCATATTTATGATTCAATGGTTATTTTAGATGGTGTTTATAATAAATTTTGTAATGAAGTGTGATACAGTAGCAGAAGGCCAAAGTAAAGATGAACCCATGAACAGTCACTCTCAATAAACTAATTGACAGGCGCGGCTTCTGAAAGATCATATTTGTAAGCGATAGAAGGTATTTTTCATAATAATGTAGCATTAGGTAACACAAGTTCAAGCGGGTTTATTTTAAAAACGTTTGTACAGACAATTCTTTCTAAATTAGCTGTTTTGAAACAAACGAACCCACAAATAAATGAAAACATGCAAAATTTCCGATTTTAAATAAACGCACAAAGCCAAGAGATGCATAGTTTTTGAAACATTTGTAATATGTGAGATGCAGGTATTTGAAAATAAGTTGCGAAGCCAAATCAAAAGCGTAAGAACAGATATGACACAAATACATTAAGAGGCTACACGCGATTTGGCGAAGACTAAAGAGATTTTGCTAAGCCGAGTTCAAGAGGGAGGGACTGAAATATATAACGGATGTCTAATGACATAGAAACGGCACCACGAGTAATTGACGAAAATATAAAGATAAACCTAGCAATTCGTGATTAACGAATGGCGCAGGAGTTTGACACGCAAGTAAAAAAAAATTAATTGGACCAACCTGATTTGAGGGTAAAAATACATGATATTGACAAACGAATAGACAAAATAACTGAAAACGTGAAGGAAATAATGCCTGCTCTGTAACGAGAGACAGACTACCGATTGTCGTGACAGCATCAACCATCCAGAAATGTCATTTCTTCCCTGCTACCTTCACGGCAGACAAAAAAAAAGACTACCGATTGTCGTGACAGCATCAACCATGCAGAATGTCGTTTCTCCCCTGCTACCTTCACGGCAGGCAACAACCGCTACCGACACGGACGTCAGCGTGCCCGACAACCTACAGCGCGACCTTCAACAGTGCCACCTGATGTGTGGCACAGCGACAAGATGCAAGAGCATCTTACAACATGTACTGGTGCTGCTCCCACGACATCAGGCACCCGGTGTAGCTTCTGCTACAAAAACTTTATCCAAGCTAGTGATGCCGGACGTCATGTGAATACGGCTTGTGGTCTCAAACCCAACCGCAAAGTGCATTCACATTAAGGTGTGCAAGGGACCTGCTTCACCTCCGACCAAGAAGCAGATGATGGCAGCACTTAAACCTGCAGTTACACCTTGGCCAAGCACCTGCCGAACAAAGTGGTGACTGGGGCAGGTTTGGCCATTTACCACGGCTTCATAATTGCCGAAGTGGGATTTCGCGGCATTTTAAAAACATATGTGGCGTAAAATAATACAATTTCTGCGGAAAGACATATTAAAACTTGTCATGAATAACCCACACCTGAACTTATAGCTAGGGGCATGAATTTTTCGCGAAAATATTACGAGACTAGCTGCGAGTTAAAACATTGTAGCATCGCCTGTGTTTCGCGATTCGTCGAGTATTGTTCAGGTACACGCCTACTGCCAGCACACCAATCACAGTAATTCAGCGAGGAAGCAAACGCGTCTTGAATAGCTCTGTCAAATGAGGTAATGGCCTCTCTTGCAGACGACCGCCAATCACAAGGAATAAACCGCTGTGGTGGGTCTTGCTGCAGTACAATGGGCATTCAGATTTTGTTTGCAATAAATACATTCCCCTTCTTATAGATACTAGTGAAGAAACACGACAGATTTCTGCAAATTCACAAAATTTAGCACCTACACAGCGAAAAACTATGCATAACCAATAAGCACTGCATCAGTGTACATTTTCGGGAAGGCCTGGTTTAAATCAGTTACACAAATCCAATATTAAAATGCTACCTGCGAAAAATTCTTTAGATCTGGGGCTAAATAATAGCTTAAGCTAATATTGAGCTGGAGTATTATTAAATATTTTAAGCCCCTTGGTTTGTGTTAAAAAAAATACGGTTCTGTTAGACTGTGTTTAGTTGTGGACAGATAAACAAAGGTACTGTAAAGGACGGGGAAAGTCCCATACAAACTGCGGAAATATTGAGGATATACCATGGTGTGAAATGTTTAATTTCTTTGAACCTGAGTAATTGTTATTATTGGCTGTCAAAATTAGAAGATGGATCGAAGCAATACTCAGAACGTTTATCCCGAAACATGCAACATACGTTCCAGGTCCTGCGTTTTGGACTGTGGAATGCTATATTACATTTCAACAGGTGTTTAAACGCCACTCTAGGAGAAGAGTGTACCAATTTTTACTCAAGCATTATTTTCAAGAACCATATCGAAAGAGGAAGAAAGGCACTAATTAGTGAAAAAAACATATGCTATTGTGAAAGTTTTGTGGAAATTAAGGCATTACTTGCTAAAGCATCCTTTTCAGCTCATTATGGAAAAGAAAAGTCTTTTTTATGTTTCATAATGGGCAAGATAGCAAAATAAAAAAAATAATAAAATCATGAGCTGACATTGTCGATCGTCCCGGAAAGAATCATTCTGAGAGTCTTCATTTGACAGCAAAATTGTAGTAGATCTGTAAAAACCAATGCATTATCTTGGTGTGACATACATGTCTCATTTTGTGACGTGTTGGAATGAACATACTCTAATGATGACAGGTTCTTCAAAGGTAACCATGGCTAGTTTCTAAGGACAACTAGGACTTTGAAAGATTGAACATAAAATTGAAAAGGCCTCTACATTCAAAATCTCATAACCACTAATTACTAATCATTGTCGATGAGTACGATAGGTATCCAATTGCTTTCCCATGTTCTGACATTACTATATCTACTAACATCAAATGATTGTATCAACTTTTCTCTATTCTGAGCATGCCAGCCTATATACATTCTGACTAATGTTACATTCGCGAGAGATTGCTACATCTGGTTACAATCCTCATTTGAAATGGTCAAAAAAATACAATAGCATTATTTTGAAAGCAGTAATGCTAGCTCTGAAATCGAGGCCTAAAAAACTTTATGGGAAATTGTCCTCTCAGATGCTTTACATTCGATTCGCTGTCTTCAGTGCACTGCCACAAATGCTATTACACATCAATGCATGTGCATTAACCATCATCTATCTGTCAGCGGAACATCAATTACTAAGTGGTAACTTCGTCTGGGACGCTACAAGTCAGGCACAGTAAGTATGATGACTGGTTTCAATGACCTGAAGGATAGAATCCACGAGCCTCTATTTACTCAGGCAAATTACACCTGCTCAATATTGGCTACTGACTAGTGGCAACTCTTAACTGGGATGCTTGTGATTCGATACATATTTTGTTGAGTGTTTTCCATAGGCAAAAGAGCCCTTCGGGTAGACTCTGGTCCGATCTCTGAAGCAGCATGAATGTGAACGAATTTTGAGCCCACCTCATCGCGAAATGAAGCCGCGTATTTTTTCTGGTCTCTAATTGCCGGCTTCTGGGTAGTAGCCGGGTCCAAGGGCGAATAATATCACCGGCGTTTCGGTCGTCATTGCAGTCGCCATCATCAGGGCAAGGTTACCTACCGGAATTTCAGACAACGGCCGCGAAAGCCTGCGATCTTTATTAACTGTACTTGTTTGTTGTTGGAAAGTTGTGGTCGTTGGGAGGTAATTTTTGACGAAGCACGCCCGTACTCCCTACCCCTCCTTTTCTAACCTTCTTGTCATAACAACGGCGGAGGTTTTGAATGGAGTTGCGCCATCGCTTCCCGCCGGTGACCTGGCGCGTGGGAGCGGCCGACCGCGGCCGCCGGGCAGTAAACACGCCTGCATTTTTATGTCCCCGCTGAATGAGGCAGTTTCTGAAACACGCGTGCCGACACGGCCCAGCGGCGAACGGCAGCAACACGCTCTGCCTCCCTCCCGTCTCGTCCGCGATCAGAATCTTCTTGACCCACAGGAAACGCGTACTCAATTTGTCGACTGTTTTTTGGAGCCTTCCAAGGCTACGGAAATTTTTTTTTTTTTTTCACTTTCCTTTTCTTTTCCTTTTCTTTCACCTGCGGTCAAGTGGAACAGGGTGGGGAAAGAAAATGAGTTAGAAACAGCAATTACACACAAAGACCTTCCAAAATATTTTATTGACTACTGTCGTGAATTTTTGTCTGGGGAATTATAAACCGTGTTATCTTGTTGTCATGTGTAATATGAAGAGATGGCTATTTGTGTTAAGTGTGTAAAAGCTTACTAGATCTTTGGTTTCCTTTACAAATATTTTTGCAAGACATTCTATCACGAACGTGGTGAATAGAAATCTGTGAAATTTTTTGATCAATTTCTTCAAGCAAAGACTGTAATTTTCATGCTTTTTCAGCATAAAATCCGGCAATTGAGGTCTACTAGCTGAGATTTTTGTACTGTGTGTTTTATTAAGCGAGTATTCATCTTAAATTTGCAATAACTAAAGCTACAATAAATATAAAAAAAATTGAAGATGAAAAATCTGCAAATCATCTACTAAATATATTTTTCAAAATTAACTGACATTTGTACCAAAATAAATGTAATGCATATGTGGCTTATTCTCATTCATAAAAAGTATAAAATGGCTTTATCGAGTTGATCAGTTTTTTTAACACATTATAGATTTTTTTTTGCTCAAGTCGTAGTATATGTCTTGTTTGAGGAAAATATTGTAGTGGTCCCCAACTTTTTTTGAGTTTGAATTGAATATATATATTTTAAAAAATTCGAAAATGAGGGAATGACAGATTTGTGAGGGAATGATTTTTAATATGATTCTACAATGATAAAAAACTCTATAATGCACCAATTATTTATTTGATTACAAAACGATAATAATTAAATAATTTTATTGCAAAACTTTAATTTTAAATCAAAAATGTAACAATTTAATTGTTACAAACAAAACACATTGACTTATAAAAGTAATATTAAATATTTATTTAGTCAAAATAATTTAAAGAACGAAGTTAAGAAGTACTATATAATCAGTCTTAAAATTTGACTTATGTTTTTTACATAGTAAAGACAAGAATATATACTTTCATATTGAAGATTTAAATTTATTAAAATAATGAACAGAGAACATAAAGTAATTTTTTTCTAATCTAATATTATTTACCAGTTATCAGTCCCTATGCAATCTAATCGCAGTTGGCTTCAGTTATTTTCATCTTTTTAAAGTTTTTATTTATCTCATCGACTTCTTTAACAAAATAACAACCTCGACTGAGTAACTTTGGGGGTTCAATTATTCGAAGAACGTCAGGCCAAGCATAAAGTTCTTCATATTTAACTGTCGGCTATTTCCAGCATTTTTATCCTTTCTTCATACACCGTACTAAAGCCCATCATCAGATAATGAAATAATTTAGCAGGATAGACCTCGTTATTCCATGTTATAAGGACATGGTCACCAACTTTAAATTCATAAGGTACCTTTTTCAGAAGGTGTAATCTTCGAAACTTCAAATCACTTTCTACTTTAACATCTTTTCTTTTACGTCGCGTTGATACTGCAGGTGTGTCATCCGATATTTCAGAAGTTTTATAGTGACATACAATATTGCTCGTCGATTTCTTAGTTGTCGCCTTCGTCGTAAAGCAACAGTATAATTTTTAACAGCATTTACTCGTGAACTAGGTTTTGCTGGTGAAACTAGGCTGGCAGATGATGTCTAATTCATCAATCTTGCTAGATTTTTACGCACATTTTGATTCTTCTCCCTGTATTTTGAACTGTTTAATCGCCATTGTTTCCGTTTCTGCCTTCTTTCTCTTGAACTCATAGCACTTACAGACTTGGCCTGACCTTTTTCCCTTCTTTTTCTTTAATTACTTGAGTCTTTCTTTCTCTCTATGTTTCTCCAAACTTTCAGGACAATTTTTTTATTTTTTCTCTTCGCTTACTGTTATACTCCTTTTAATCCAGCTTTGCTTCTGCAGCGGTTAATGTTATACTTCTTGACATTATAGACGTTCAGGGTACTGAAACCAATCAAACAAACGTAAGTATTTTATATTTATTAGAAAATACATCATTCCCTCACCGAGATCATTCCCTTATTAAAAAATTTTATGAGGGAATGACGAAACGAAACAAATCAAACAAGTCTATGGACCATAAAAAGGAAAAACTATATATTAATTTTTGGAAAGTCGCACCGTGGTAATGACTACTACAGGTATTATTTCTTTGAAATCTACATAAAATGATGGAACGTAGTCTACTTGATTAATATTTCTACATTTTAAGAAATTCAGTAAACTTCCTACACTAACTTAGAAAATATATTTTTTCAAGATTTCACTTATGGTTTTAAAGTAATAAAAATCTTTTCTAATGTATAAAATGACCACCTTCTAAGTTTTAATTTTTTTTATCAAATTAAAAAAAAATATTTTTAATATTATAATTTATTTTCACTTCTAAAAAAATGAAATACTGTGACTAGTGTATATTTAATTAATTTTTTTTGAATTTATAAAACTACAATTTCAAGTTAATAAACTTTTGTAAAAATACTAATAACATAAGTATAAAGAAATTGTGAGAGTTTGTTCTGTTTGTACTCTTAACTAATGCAGTGACGTTTTAACATATTTTACTATTAAAAAGCAAAATTATTCCACATGACCTCAGGCTACAATTTATTTGTGTTTACGTAAGATATAGCAATAATTGTTACTAAGACCAGAGAAAAACGAAATAAATGGTATGCTTTCAATGCTTACGCTCGTTGAACCATTACAGGTATAGCTGGCACATTTTTCACATGTCCGTTCAAAATATGCTATACTTTGTACATATTTAAGCCTACAATTCGCAAGAAAGTAAAATTTTCGTTTTCTATTCAGTCTTCCTGAAAATATCACCAGAAACATACTGACAGAGTTTTGGTTTAAAAAATTGTATTTTTGAATACCAGGCACAAAAATTTGGAAACTTAAAATTAATTTAGATCTTAGTTTTTCATAGTGAATCATAAGCAATATTTGGTTATGTTTATTTTCCCGTGTACCACAAATGTTATTAGAAAAAAACTTACGAACTTAAACAAGTCATGTTCGTTTAGTAATGTCTAAACGTCTAGCATCTAAAGACTACGGTATCTGATTTCGTGTATTATTATCTCTAATGGCCTTGGTCTAAGCTTCGTGTATAATAGTTTATAATTACACTGATCTTTGACTTAGTTTATTACCGTCTCTAATAGTGACCCTGGTGTCTGACTTTGTGTATTATTATATTTAATTACCTCTATCTAGGCACTGTGTATTATAGTTTACAATGGCCTCAACCTTAACTTTGTGCATCACCGACTCTAATGACCCCAATATCTGACTTAGTGTATTATGATCTTCAACAACATCGGTCTAGGCTTCGTGTATTATAGTTTCTAACAACCTAGATCTATGACGTCTGTATCTTGTGGATTCAAGAGAAAAGTTAAAAATCCGCCCGTGTATTTCTTTAATATACGTCGGTGTTTTTAGTTATCCCCCCCCCCCCCCTGGGTCGACTGTAGGCCACGGAACAGCTAAAAAATCCCCCCCCCCTTCCTTACTGGACAGTGCTGGTAGAGGCATTGTTGTGTCCGCAGCGCGGAGAGTCGGCCTTGAAATGTACGCACAGGAAGCAGTCCACTGTATTGAGGTCAGGGCAATCCGCGTGCCTGGAGGATGGTGTAGGTACTGCCCATCCACGTACACCTGGCTCCCATAAAGACGTAACTAGAGGGGGACCGCTCCCTTCCCGGAATTCAAAGGAAAAAATAATTATTTTAATGAAAAAATAAATAAAAAATGTACCACGTTACGGACTAGAACGTAAAAAAAATTAATAATAATTTCTTCTAGCCCCATGGAGATTAATAACCCCACATACAGTGTAAACTTTGAAATGAAGAAGGAAAAAAAAACGTGGGGTGGATGCATCAGATAATATTTACAAGTGTTGGGAGAAGCGTCGTTCAGTAAACTCACACAACAGTTCATATCATTTGCAGTGCAAGAAAATTGCTAGGGACTTAAACTATTGGTGCATCTTATTATCTAATGCATGCGCCGCACCTATTTTTTTGTTTTGATTCTTACAAGTATTTTAATAGGTATTATAATTTCGCAATCACACTTGGCATATGTTTTTCATGTATTTAATAACATCAATATACATGTATTAATGACTTGTTTTAACGAAGTCAGCAAACAATTGATTTGAGAACATAATATTAGAAACAAATGAAACCAAAACGTGTTCAATTTTCTTTCCTCGAGCAAAATTTTACTAAAATATTTTTGTGTAATGGTTAAAGTTCCAAAAGTCAACCATTCCTTATATTTTATTTTTACCATCAATTTTATTTTAAATCTCTATCATCAAAAGTACTCATAAAAAATTTACATGTTGGTAATATTGGACCCTCTAATTTACAAAATCCTAGCTACAACCCTACTCCCATCATTTAGGTCGGCGGTGTATGAATTGGTTGAGGCAGGATGTAAGTTGTGTACGTGGGTTATTTTCTCGCAAATAAATCGGTCGGAAAGACCATATAGTGTTTCTAATGCAAGAAGTACTAAAGCTAAAAAAAAAAAGATGAACGATTTGTAGCCTTTCTTACATTGTCCTAGAAAAAAAATTCTAATATATATTGCGTTCTTGGCACGAAATACCGTTTTATAAAACAACACAGCACTGCACAACAGTCTGTCATAAGTTTAAAAATTATTTTTTTTACAATCCCCCCTTTTTTGCCCTTCCTTTTCCCTAACAAAATTTAGGCTCTGGGAATGCTTCTTCCCAAAATCAACACTCAAAGTAAAAGATTTGCTTCTACAGGATTTCTTTGCTATAATATGTCCTAGGACGTATTTGGCTACAAAAAAAGCAAAAGTTATAATTTTTCTTAATATTAACCTCTTTCGTGGGTATCAGGATTCATGGTGCCATACAATAAAAAAATTGTGAGCAAGACTTTAGTATTCACGAGTGATGTGTAAATATCTAACCTTGGTAACGAGAAAACTCACGTTTTCTCATGTTTTTAATGTTGCAAAAAAAGATATAATACTAAACTCGTTCACAAAATTTAAAGTAGAATTCTTCAAAAATTTCCGAGCGTGATAAATAGGGTACACATCGTTTGCCCTACAGGCGTTTGCCCTAAACGTAGGGCAAATGCCTGTAGGGCAAACGACTTTAGGGCAAATGCCGTTTAGTGCAAACGACTGTAGGGCAAACAAGCACTTATGTTTTGGATTAACGAAACCACACCAACTTTTAGGGCAGACGCCTGTAGGGCAAATGCCTGTAGGGCAAACGACTGTCGAAAAACATCTTTTATGGCAAACGCCTGTAGGGCAAATGCCGGAGCCTGGTCCGAATGGGATTATCAAACATTTTGTGTAAACGCCTTTAGGGCAAATGCCTGTAGGGCAAACGCCTGTAGGGCAAATGCCTTTAGGGCAAACGCCTGTAGGGCAAATGACTTTAGGGTAAATGAAGTTTAGGTTATTTTGGGTAATGTAGGTTTTTTCAATTATGTATCGATTCAAACAGTGTTCTTGTAGTTTATATTTCCTCCGCAGGTGGCAGTACCTCAATAAATGTTTTCCCTCTAAATGCAAAGTTTACAAAAAAGTCGCTAGATGGCACTTATGTAAGCCTATATCGAGGTTTGGTGGGAATCCGTTTGGTATTAACTTCCTAGATTCACCAACAGATGGTTCCCTGCGCTAAGTTCAATGTTATCGAATATTTTTTCTGTAAAATATTTCGGAACATAAGGTGATGTAAGGTCTTCGACCAAAAAAAATCGTATGATTAAAAAAAAACAGTATTAGCGATTTAACAAAAATATCGCTGGAAAAAGGTTCAACTTTTTTCCCGGGGCTTTGCGTATTTCAATTTCAGCTGTCAGACGTGCATTACACTATCATTACTTAAAATATTACGAGCATATAGGTAAATAATGCGAATACTAGCTGTTAAACATTTTCTTAATTAGCATAATAGTATTAATGCGATTAAACTACTTCATATTGTTCATACTATTTTATTCCATAATGTGTACACAACATACAGCTGAAGTACACAATGAAGAAGTATTCCAGTTCGTTTTGTTCTGGGGTTTCCATAATTTGCATTAATTACCTCAAAATCATATTCACCCCTTTTTAACCTCTTAGCGATTGCATTTCACTAAATGATTATAGTTTGATTAGTAGTGTTTAAGTCTTTATTATTACTAACATTTCTTTTCTTTATATTTAGTTATTTTTAAAAAAATATATAATTATAACCCTTTTTCACAGCTTATGGCTTGAATTCCACTAAATGGAAAAATTGTGGTTGGTAGAATTAGTATGTTTATTATTGGTGGTCAATATCTTTTCTTATAATAGATTATTTTCACAGATAAAACTTTTATTTTAAAACCTTTCACCTCTTTAGGGGTTGAAATTTGCAAAATGATAAAATTTTTGTTGGTAGTTTTTGAATGTTTATTATTAGTACCCATGGTATTTTACTGCGCGTTATTAGATTCGGAGATATAATTTTTCAATTTTCAAACCATATTTATCCCTTTTTCACCCATTGGGGTTGAATTTCAAAATATGATGATTTTGTTGTTTATAGTTTTTGTGTGTTTATTATTGGTTCCCATTATATTTTGTAAAACTTTATTAAATTCAAAGATATGATTATAATCATGAACACAATTTTCACCCCTTTTTAACCGCTCAGGGGTTGAATTTAGTAATTAAAATTTGCGGTTATTAGTTCCAGTAAGTTACGTTTATTATTGGTACCAAATATCTTTCATTTTGCTACATTAAATTGTTAATCTTAAAACCATATTTACCCTTTTTTCACCGCTTTAGGGGTGGAATTCCGCTATTTCATATAGCATAGTATATACGATATCCGAAGACCTTTGTTTGAAAAAAAATTTATCAAAATACCACCAGTAGTTTTCAATTGATGCCGGAACAGAAATACAGACAAATAGACAAACATAAAAAAAATTAAAAAACTATATTTTCCAGTTCACAATAACGTAAATAGGCGTTTAATAGTTGTTTCGTCAGTACTTTTGTATAGACTTTTCATCTCGAAAATAGATAATCTATAGATTTGGTAGCCGAGGTAATTTCCCATGTTACAAGAGGTAAACAAGCTGTGTAACCTGACAGACACAAAACAAAAAATAATAAATAATATTGATACCTGAAAAGAAAAATTAAACAAAATTACTAAGTTAAGTATTAATTGTGAAGCATACGTTATTAATAATAAAAATAAGAAAAACATAATAAGTAATTACTTACGCATATAGCGCCTATCTGAACTGTCAAAATGCATTAGTAGTGATGATGGTTAATGTGCGAATAATAAACTCAAAGCGTTAAATTATATGTTCGTTTATACAATATTAATACTTTATATATTGTTAAATATATTTTTTACTCGATATTTGACGGTTATGTTCCGAGAAAGACAACTGTCAACTCAGTTGTATTGTTATTTAATGCGTTACATTATGTCCTTAGAGGGAGAAGGGGAAGGGGAAGGGGAAGAAAAGAAGGCACATAAAAAAGAAAAAAAGCGCATATTTGAATTCCTTATACAAATACTTTCGTTGCAACAATGCAAAAATGTTAACTGCTTTCATATGAATGTGACATATTGTTGGGCCGGTATCAACTACAGTCTATCAGTTTATACCGATCCATATTGTTTACGATTCAAATGAGTATGACACGGAAACAAAATGTAAAAGGACAAAAAAAATACAGCCTTTAACTTCAAAGCTTTTGTGAGGTTAATTACTTTCGATTTATCTAAGTCACGCTATTTATGTGTCGAAAGAAACTTGAGATGGATAATAAGTTACCTAGTATGAACTGTAGTAATTATACTTCACATACATGGGTAAAAGGAGGGGGAAGGGTACTGTCTTCCAATTAACCGAAAATGTTGAGTTTGTTAGTAACAAACCTGCCTTATATGCGACAAAATATATTCATATTTAATAACAAATATTAAAACATAAGTTACAAATTAAAATAAATTTTATAAAATATCGGGAAATTTTGAAACAAGCCCACGCAATTAGTAATAATAATATTCAACACATGATAGTAATCAATCACTTGCATATATATAAATATAAACAAATAATATTATGTTATATATAAGACATTTTCCGAACAATCACAGAAATTTCCAAATGTCGTCCCTACCACACTTAATAAAGCAAATCTCTGCCTAGTATGCCTACTAAGGAATACCCTAAAAACTATTAATTTGAAACATTTGTGTAACTTTATACATATATTCTTATAAAAAAATTACAAATCGCGGTAATAAATAATTTTAGTAATAGTGTCCATGAATAATAACGAAATAAAAACAAGTGAAGCACTGCTTTCTGCGAGTGGGATTTGATGACAATGGTTTCAAGCTCAATGCTAAACCGCCCTAGCTCTCAATACTAGGCTGCCGGGTAGGGCCTACATAAGTATCGCAATAGGGCATTCATCACATAGCACATAAATAAAATTTTAAGGAGTGAACTCTTTCAGCAGCATACACGAAAACACCTTTTCTATTACGTAATCGCATATCACTATAAATACGGTTGAGAAACCATACAATTACCATGTTATGTGTACTAAGGTTGTATACAAATTGATGTTTTGTTTTGATTCATAAACCATGTCAAAATATGAAACTAAACTAATAAAAACTACAAGTCATTTGTACGATTTCAAAGACGACACGTAGACAACATGGCATACACTGCGCGCTCAAAAATTAAACTGTCATTGCAATCTAGAAGTCTAGAAGTCTTTCCAGCACAGCATGAACATAGCAATGAGACAAAACAAAAATAACAAATAACGTATTTATTTATTAAACATAGGTGATGGTGAAAAGACGTCACTTGCTCCTACTAAGTTATGAATAACATATTTTCCATAAATTCTGTTTGTTTAATTGTTTTGAAAATATATTAACTAAAATTGCACTTTTTTTGCGAATATGCTGATTCATTAGCATCTGAAACATAGTTATAATTAATGATCATTCTTTGTGTATTATACTTTTACGTAATTAAATATTGTACATTCCACGACATATCAAAATCGTTCCTAGTTTACACTCATACCTATGACATTCATTCAAATATTGTGGCAATATGGATAAATTGATTAAATGCATTTTGAAAAAATGTACATTTCATTTGCTGTCACACATTAAATCAGTCTTTTATTATACTTCACTTGTTCCTATAAACCTATTAGGGGTTAAGCTATAGATGGTCTGGGCGAATTAGCAAAATATCCACACTCTCGATGGAAGTATTTTCACCGCATTCTACAAACATATTAATAAAACGACAGATTCGGTTGGGCACATGTTATATAAAAATTGAAAATAGGCATGAAGGTCTCAAAGGCTATTTTAACAGTAACTTTTAAACACTGAAAATGTTTTTATAAATGCATATGTATAATCCTCTGCCTTAAATTATTTTAGGGTCATCGTTTTTTGGACGACTTCAAGTGAAAATTCCAGCAGGCAAGGATAATAAAATTTTGTAAGCTCCTTTTGCTAACGCGTTTTTTATATATAGCAGCAATATTAAATTAAGTTAATTTGTTCGCTAGTTTACCCCCCCCCCCCCCCCCCAACAATGGAACATATTAAATCATCAACATCTCTGTTAAAAAATGATTTAAAAAATACAATCCAGTCACTGAGATTGGCGCACCATCTGTTGTAAGTAAGGTTCAATTACCAGCTGCATTCTTAGACTTCAACGTTGGAAAAGCAAACCGTATGTGCTGCCATCTAATTTGTGAATTTTGTACTTTGTACTCATTTGGAGAATGGTTCCAACATTTGTCAACAGGGGCGACACACGTAAGGACATCTATCTTCGAAACGGTTCGTAGGGCAAACGCCTGTAGGGCAAACGACTTTAGGGCAAACGCCGGCAAGCATTCATTTTCGGATTATTGAAAATTCGCAAACTTTTAGGACAAACGCCTGTAGGGCAAACGCCTGTAGGGCAAACGACTGTCGAAAAACTTCTTTTAGGGCAAACGCCTTTAGGGCAAATGCCGGAGCTTGGTCCGAATGTGATTATCAAAAACTTTGTGCATACGCCTTTAGGGCAAACGCCTGTAGGGCAAACGCCTGTAGGGCAAACGCCTGTAGGGCAAACGCCTGTAGAGCAAACGACTTTAGGACAAACGCCTTTAGGGCAAACGCTTTTAGGGCAAACGCCTGTTTGGAATGAGGAATGTGAGAATATGCTTCGAAAATGCGTTTAGGGCAAACGCCTGTAGGGCAAACGACGCACTCCCGATAAATATACAGATCAATAAAATATTCGCTTCTCGATTACATACCAACATTTCCAGACGTAAATGACATAATTACTTCCTGCGTCCACCACTATAATTCGCTGCCTGAATCGTAAGCAATGCTTGCCATCATGCACAGATAGCAGCACGGCTCCGATAAAATACTTGATAGAATACTAAACCACGGCTTTGGATCTGATTTTTGACGAGGAATATATTTTGTAATACTGCCCATCTTGTTAAAATTCATCATACAGTTGATATTGTAAAGTGTCCGCACACGTTATAAGTTATACTTAATTGCATTACTAAAACATTTACCGGAAATATTTAGAAACACATATTATAACACTAAGTATATGTTTATACATTTGTTTTTGTTTAAAGGACTGAAATCAGTCTGTAAGTACTCCTTACAACAAACTTTAAACTTACTAAGCTAATTCATAATTATTATTTTTATAATTTCATTAAAATCTTCCAGTGACGGGATTCAAACCACATCCCCTGAGTCAAAAAGCGCCCGCTTTAGCGCTTTGCTACCGAGCCCGTTTCCATATTGTAAGGAGAATGTGTATTTTATCACTGTAATACCAGTTTTCTTAGGTATGTTAAAACTTGGGATTACTTTTAACTATGACTCTTTTAGTTAACCAAATATATCACGCGATAGTTTCACTATCATAAAGTTCCATTTGG
This sequence comes from Bacillus rossius redtenbacheri, assembly GCF_032445375.1. Classification (NCBI taxonomy): domain Eukaryota; kingdom Metazoa; phylum Arthropoda; class Insecta; order Phasmatodea; family Bacillidae; genus Bacillus; species Bacillus rossius. The sequence continues at coordinate 39,471,220 of NC_086330.1, read as the reverse complement.
CTCACCGACACGTTTGGAATGTATCCTTACGAAAGTGACCATATACGGGTTTATGTTGCTACACGTGGAGGCAACCTTTTTCGTAATTATTTTTTTAAAAATGCTTCAAATGAATAAATGTTCACTTACAATAACAAATACTCACTATAGGCATTAAAAAATATTACTTTTGGATGACCAGGAAATTTTATGAAATCGGTAATTTCTTCAGGTGAAACCAACAAACATAAAAAAATTTTTGTGTAATTATAGCGTAAATTCAGACATTTCATTAATTGTTTAGTTCTACAGATATTTTTATTTGTTTAAAATTTCATTCAGTACATTTATATTTAACAATTATATATATTTTTAATTATCTAGGTAAAGTTCATAGTTTTTTAGTACACGTGGCAACTGCAAAGGGGATGTTATAATTTATAGTTATGTGTGTCCCTAACTCGCCACTTGAGATGAGCTTAAAATTGTCCTCCTGGAGAAAAGATATTACGACTGTAATTACGAAGGAGAGCGAGCATTAACGCTTCATGGATATTCACTTAGAAATAAAGAAGGACTTAATGCAAATATAAAATGCAGCTTTAATTCACACGTTACCCATGATATAAATTTTGAAATAAAAACACAATAACATAATTATTGGGAATTAACGGTTAGGAGGAATAAAGTTAATAAAGGTTCGTAGTTTTATACCTTGCCAAAGGAAAACAATTTTTTCAGACAAAAATATCTCTAGTGTGATTGATTTTTAAATTGTAAAACCTCTTTACCTAAAAAAATTGTTAAAAATTTAAAACGTTTTGGTGTTTTTAACGATATAATAGACGCATAAAAATCACAGCAATAAAAATGTGTCACTCAATATCCACGTGCAGATGTGTTGGTTTAATGCCAAATAAAACATTGCCGAGTTTCGAACTAATATCAGAGACGTATCAGAAATTTTCTACGATATTTACATTATACAATCTATGGTCTAAGATTTAGCAGTTATTTAACAGTGCTACTTATTTAAACATAGTCGAATCGTCAAAGGTCTTGTCTAACACAAAAGTGTTACATGAAACTGGGCAGCCCCGTTTCGCTCAGTTTCGTTCAGATAGTTAATTAACAACCCCAATCTTACTCTAAATCTGTTGCTGGACCACGCATCGATATATGACGGATGGTCGCTTTGCCTCCCTCCCCGTGCGTATATAAAAACGTCAGCGCCTGCCTGTAAGGGCGTAGGGGGCAGGGGACCTATGGGGCCCTCCCCCCTGGAATTAAGAATTCCCTCACTGAGAGGGCCCGCTGAGCGCCTCACTGAGAGAAGCTTGCAGAATCGTGACAAACGTAAAAGTTTTATGAAAAATTCTGTATATATTTAAAGTTTCCAGCTTATTGCATGCATATAGACCAAAATATGGGCAGCATACAACATACTACCACCCTATCCAGATATGGCTGTGATGGTTAACATCATGCGCAAAACTATCAAGCCGCGCGGGCCATCCTGCGAACTATCCCCCCCCCCCTCGGAGATTCAAAAGGTTGCGTCCCTGCCTGCCTGCCTGCCATGAGGCGACTTCGACAAACTAGGCAACAGCATCTCTATTGTTATTCCCAATAAAAGGAACGGATCGCCATGCTAAGTTGCTGCATTTTACGGCAATACCTTTTAATTTATAAAATTTTCAAATGATTTTTCCCTATTGAGGATTTTAATTTGTAAAAATCAAAATGCAAACTATAAGATATTTGTAACATTTTTAATTTAAAAGCAGAAATTTTGATTCCCCCTGAATTACTTATATCATAAGGTTCCACTGATGGACACATTTTTAAAAGTATTTAATCGTAAAAATCTGAAATAAGTTAAACATTAACAACCAACAAAATGGTAAAGCCAAGCCATTAGGTAAATTTGTATTATAAATAGGCCTAATCCTTTTATGGCACAGCCTAAGCCATGAAACGAAAATTGTATGGGCAAGTGCAATGGCTCTTAAAAGTTATTCTTTACAAGACACTTTCAAGAAATCTGGAGCGGTTTGTCTTAGTTAGGTGGGATGATAAGTGCTACGCTAGCTGGTGATTCTAGTGCGGTATGGCCCTTATGCGCAAGTCTCTCAACTGGCGCGCAGTCTTCTCGTCGTGCGTAGGACAACTAAAAAATATGAGCGGTAGCCATAACTTAAGATTGCGGAGAAATGAAGATAAAAATGTGATGCAAGTCCCCATGAATCTACACCGGACGTTTCGTAACCAAAAAGACACGCGTTTTAGACATTTGACGGTTTACAAAGTGAAATACTGACCCAAGCGTTTTCTGAAATTTTTTGTAAGCAGACACCACTCGGATATTTTGAGCAATTTTCGTTTCTTCATAAGCCCCTCCACGCCCGGTGCTCTGCATGTGGTTTGGCGGTCTGACCAGGCGACCGCCTTAAGGGGGATCAGGCTTCTCCATCTTGACATTTCAAATATTTTTATAGCACTTGCAATGAAGCTCGTCGTGCTAATTTTTTGTTTGTTTCACATGGCGTAGGACTCAGCTTTGGCTACTTGTTGAAGTAAAAAACTTGTAAACTGGTGAGGTTAAGACGATAGTTGTAGTCACCCACGGGAAATAATGAGTTATTTCCTTGCGGGGCTTTAGCAAATACGTGGTTGCAACAAGGTATCGAACGTCTGGGAGATATTATTCAGGCCTGGACATGCCAAGAATTGAGATAAATAGTTCGAATTATTGCAAAAATACGGGAAAATATCCAAGATGGCAGGGCCTGATCCCCTTTAATAGAGCGGAGACGTGCAGACGTCTGGACGCCGGCTCGCGGAAGACAGACCTGACGGACGAAGACATGGCAGTGGTTCTCTCTCACTGGTGGTTGGGGGGGGGGGGGCGTCGAAGACGAACGAAAGGACGCTCCAGAAGAGCGGGAATTGCAACAGATGCGCGCGCAACCCGGTTGTTCTCCGGCCCCCGTAAAGGGGGGGGGGGGGGGGAACCAAGCAATCCCAGCGGGCAAAGCGACTTGCGACACCGCAGGAGCGACTGGGGAAGCCTCCATCCACTTCCGGCCACCGCAACGCGCGCGCGCGCGCCTGGCGCTGCTCTCTGCAATTACCACGAGGGCGTCTTGCTGTGTGATCCCATTCTCGTTGCTTCGGTCCCGGGGTCCCCCCCTCCCTTTCCGCTTCCCCCCCCCCCCAATCTTCCCTTCCTTCTTCACCCAGGAAACAAACAATGCCCTCCACTCCCCTCCCCCACGTCAATCTCATGCGAACCTTCTTTATTCCCAAGGAGTTTGCTTCCTTCGGCCGCGCCGCTTTCTGGAGCGTCGGAATATATAAGTAGCGGGTTCCCCCGTGGACACAACGCCACTTCTTCCAGTTCCACCGCAGCACCAGCACCGCCTGCCCGCAGCAGCATGAAGCTCTTTCAGGTACTGTTATCTTTGAAAGATTTGTGCAATGGGAGTGCATGACTTGATGTAAGCTTTTGGACATACGCCATTGCTAAGCACATGCTAAGCAATGGTGTGTGTCCAAAAGCTTACATCAAGTCTTTCAGATACTGTTTGACCACTCACGTCTCCCGGGGCGGCCGCTCGTCATGGATACGGCCAAGATTTTACTGTGTTATAAGAAAGCAAATTTACTTATTTAAAATACTGTATTTCGTCCTGATCGCCATCAAAAATCAAAGCACATTTAACTATAAGTACAAGTTAAGCACAATTAGCTACTTTGATCAGCAACTTCAAGAATTAGTGGTAAGAATTTTAAAATGTGTTCGTTAAACAATACTACTACATAATATAGTGAAGAGAGTGAGTTAAACAAAAATTGCAACCAAAACATTCAATAATCGAAAATCAATAGGTATGCAATTTTAAAAGCCCAAAATCGTTATACACGTACATTCGCTTCTCTTTTTCCTATAGACCTTCATCCATGACTGTTTAGTGTTAGCTATAGACAGCTTTCATTAATTTTTACTTAGAAGAAATCATGGATGAAAACTAAATAAGGTTTTTTTTACTTCGTAAATAACAATTTAAGGTTTCAAATAAAATCCAAAGGTAAAGATTTATGAAATTAATTGTATATTTTAATACCTATCATGAAGTAATTGAAGTGAATTTCGCTGCATTTCGGTGTTATGTGGTATTATTGACTTCCATTTCGGTGTTTCGCTGTGTATTGACTTCAATTTCGGTTCTTGGCGATATATATACTTAATTTCGCTGTTATTTCTGTTTTAACGCTATTCATCATATAATATGGGCTCTAGTCATAAATCAACGCTTGATACGCAAAATATTCAATCATCCTCTAAGTTGTCTCGATTACGAACATCAATAACAATCGGTCTCGCAAGTAGCATGTTATTAATTACTTTTCTGTCATTAAATTAATGCAAGGGTCCTTGCTACAAATATCTCTTTTGGATTCATGTTTCGTTCCAAATTTTACTAAAATACATTTAAATGTGTTTATTAAATCAAGCAAGTGTTCCATATTGGTGAAATTTGAGAGCATACTAAATACCTGATTAGAAAGTACTTGAACCCACAGCTAACAGACTAGAGACCACGTGATGCATTTACAGGAAAAGCCCTTATTTAAAATTAAAGACATGAAAATAAGTACTGAAGTTCGTGGTTGAGATCTAGCCTTAGTGAATCACTGCTATTTTACATTTAATATTCGGACAGAAAATAAAAACTACAACTTGTTTGATTTTTTATTACGGGCGATTTTTTCGTACATAGTATTTGAAGTAGAAAGGATAGGGCAGGAAGCTTTTATCTTAAAATTTTTAAAGAAACATATAACACTACAATTGCCACTGCTTAAAGTTCCATAGATGCGCGATACCTACGTGAAGTCTGGGGTGCCTGACCCGTAGAGGCGAAGAGGTGTATGATGCACGAAACAATTTCCCCCTTAGCACCCAGCCAGGTTTGCGAATCATCGTTTGTTTCGTCAATGCTTTTAAATAAATCAGTTTGTAGTAAAAAAAAAATATTTTTTTGTGTTTGCAAAATCATCTATTTAAAAAAAACCTGCGCGTAGTGAAACTGAATGAAATTTTTTTATAAAATAAAAAATCACTTACTGGGGCAACCTTATGACAGGGATTCGCATGGAACATTGCAAACCTGAGCAATACTTTAATCGCAAACGGTAAATAAACTTGAATGAAACTTTGGTTTTATATTTTACACATACTGGGTATGTTATATTGTAGACAATAGAAACAATTTTCAACTACCTTCCTAAAAAATGCATCGCTGGCTGTATAAAACATTACGTGAGCTTATCTAAATTTACTGTTCAGAAAAAAATAAATTATAAATTTTCCATCTGAAAACAACTCGTTAATTCCTAGTTATGGACGGATTTGAAAGTGGAAACGTTCACCTTCATTACTGGTCTATTTTAGTTACAAAAAAATGTTTACTGAAAAAATTACGAAACAAATTAATAGTGAAATTTTTTTTATCGAATAGCGAATATGAAATTAAAATAGGCGAAGAGTTTAGCTACAAAATATTAATACATTTTATCATTTTAACATTTACTTTTTAATTTTTTACTAAGGCATTGTGTAGTTTAACGTAAAGAAAAATGTTTTTGTCATGTGTAAAATTTAAAATTTTATTTAGACACGAGTAAAACCTTAAGTAAATGTAAACTACCTTCTTTTATAATTTCATTATCTTCATTTAATTACCATTTAATAAATCAGTGTTTTAGATCTTAAACAGTATTTAAAATTAAAACTTTATTTATTTATGTGCACAAAAAATCTCAAAGTAAAACTTCACTTTTAAAAAAACTATATCATGGTAGTAACAGAGTTAATTAACTTGAACGTTTTATACTCACAAAACTTGTATGAAGAAATTATTCAACATTGCTAGACACTTCACCAGAATCAAAATAAAAATTTTCGATTAGTTTTATAACAGAGAACATTTTATTGCACAAGAATCTTACGAATTCTTTACATTAATTCAACTAAATAGATAATTTATTTTTGTAGACGCTCTAGTTAATGATAATGAACACTCAAGTATTTTCAAGATTACTTATTAAAATACCTGTAATGACTATAAACACAGGAGATACATATTCATGCACCAGTCTTGCATTGATTGCAAGGTTTGGTATAAGTTGAGGATTGACATATGTTTATGATACGAATATGATAAAAACGTGTTTGGGTGAGAAATTATGAGAGGCTGTGGCCACCTTTGGCGACACAATATACAGAATGTTATTTTTTTTTCAGAATCATAAATTATAAAAATAGCAAAAAATCTTATATAACGAGTACTTTGCTTCACTGCCTGAAATTTAATAAATTAATTCATTTACGAGCTAATTTCTTAATACTAGCTCGTAAAACAAGTTTTTCATTATAACAGAAAGTAAAATTTTTAAGTAATATAAATACCACATTTTCCTCGTGTTAAAAGAGTGATAATCCTCGAAAACCTTAAAAAAAATTCAATCATGCAGTATTCTTAAAGACTTTAGCCGCGTCTTCATGTAGCTCATCGCCAACGTTTCGAGGCACATTGCAGTTGCCATATTAAAGGTGCCAACATTTAAGAAAACACCAAACTGTAGCTATAACTGATTGCTTTATTAAATCATTGGCGCGCTAAAGATGACTACTGCCAAGTTAAGTTGTTAGAATAATTCTCAGTTAAGTACTAACATTTCCCTCAGTCAGAACACTTATTGATGTTAAGCCTATATGGTTTCCGAACAGTAAGGGTATGTTCTTAACCGATGCAACAATAACCAAAGGATCCCTTGTCCCATCTTAGGATTTTGGGAATGTCGGATAGCAGGAAGTTTTTAAGGGCCGTTGAATACTTCTCCAGAGAATGGAGAGTCCGAAATAGTGAAAAATAATATCCCCCTAAAGGGCCACTTTAAAACATTTCTGACGTCATGTTAACTGAAGTTATCAACCAGTAGCATTGCAAAATATTTTAAATTACACCATATTGTTTACAATTAACCGATTTCAATGGTTAGGTGCTACCTAGAGTAGATTAGCTTTGTTATCACTCAAATTTATTGTTGTGTTTTATTTATAGTGGTTCTTCGAAAAAAAGAGGGGGGGGGGGGGGAATTCATCGTTCCTCCAATAGGGCCGACACTTCTTATTGCATCCCAGTGGGAGAGTACCCGTAAAAGAACAATCGAATACTTATGATGCTAACACGAACTGGTGTACATGTCAACAAAGAAATATTTTTAAGCCAATCAAATATTTTCGTTTACAAAATGCTCTCACTCTAAATAATACAATACTCTCATATTTAAATTATTCATTTAGTAGTGAATTATGAACATAAACGGGTGTGAATGGTATTTGTGTGGCCAAGCAACAGACTATCGTTTAATTTTTACTGAAAAGCGGCACAAACTCTTTATAGGTCACAAGGATACGTGTGAGGACGGAAACGAGAAGCTGAAATCCTTCAATATGGACTACTGAATAATCCTTTAGGCTAGAGCATCTTTTGAAGAAGTATTCGTAAAGAGCGTTAGAAAATATGACATATAAATCTGATTTTGTTTACAATCTGTATACACAAATTTTGTGAGCGAGTCTTTCAGTCCCCGCAAGTTATGTGTAACATAAATATGCACGGTAACGAGCAAATTCGTATGTTCTATTGTTGCCTTATAATACGAATTTTTATCACGAAATTTAATTTATAATTCTTTAAAATAATGCCGACGTAATAAGTCTACGAAAAATTGTGTTTTCAACTACATTCCTTGACGCGAATCGCACGTAGTTTCCGCACCCGCCACCAGAATTCGCGGTCGGAGCAACTACGTTGACTGTCGATTAATTATTCTATTTGGAGACAGAAATGTTAAACTATGTAAAGAAAATGCTCCGATAAAAGGGGAAAAAAATACTGAACTCTGCTTTGGACCTGATTTTCGACAAGGATTTTTATTAAAATACTTCCTGTATTGTTAAAATTCATCAAAAACGTAATAGATGAATTTAATAAAATAATAAATAAAATTAATAAAAATTAATAGATAGATTTAATAAATTTTAATATATTTTCTTTGTGTTTGTGAGCTTTGGCTAGTGCCAGTTTCCACAGATGGCAGCACCGTGGTTGTTACACATCTCCGTCCCTTGACTTCTGTCGCACTCAAGAACTTACTCCCATCAAATGCCATATACCGAGAGCTAAGATGTTGCACGTCCGAGATGATTATTCACTTCAGGTTATCGTGGGCGCCATGGTGACTAACCTGGTGTCGACCGGCCACCAAGGAGGTTCGTACGGCGACGCCGCCGGTCTACCCACGAGCTACGGCGTGCCGAGCGCCGGCTACGGCGGCGGCGTCGGCGGCTACGACGGCGCCGCCGGCAACGGCAACGGCGGCGGCTACGACAACAGCGTCGGCTACGACAACAACGGCGGTGGCGGCTACGCCGGTGGCGCGCAGGGCGGGAATGGATACGGCGGCGTCAAAAGCTACGACGAACAGGTAACTACCGCGAAAACCGCAAAGCACCTAATTTGTTATTCTCTCTGCATTATGGGAATTTTTTTCGTAAAATATTTTAAAAACCATAGTTATTCTCCAATAAGGGTAGCTACAAATCTTCATAAACCTAGCCAGATATCTTAAAATTTGTGTACTTGTATCCTTCTAAATTTTTATGTTTAAAATTTCAGTTTAATATAAGCTATACATGGGGCAGCAAGTTGTTTACAACAAGGTTCTCAATTATTACTATTATCGTGAGTTTTAAAGGTATTGGTTATGTCAGCTCATTTTTAATGTTATGGGAAATCATAATGCACCATCTATAGCAGAAGTGCTATTATTGACAAGGTGTTATGAACTGGCAAATATTTTAAGTTATTTTAAGAGCCTCGGAGTGGTACTTGTTTTTTTTTAACATAAAAAGTTTAAAACACCACAATATTATCTGTGCAACTAAGTTATTTGGACATTTTTTCAAGTGATCAAAACCTGTAAGCATTATGTTGTTCTCAATTCACAGACACTTTCCAAGGGCAAGATTTAAGGGATTACGTCAACTGTAAAAAAAGAGATTGCTTTGTTTTTTTAACGTACTCGTATTTAGTTTGTGAATTTAATAATAAAAATAAATAATTTTACTTTGTTATATAGATGTCTGAAAATTAAATGTTTTCTATCAGACGTGTATATCCGATGAAAAACTTTAAGTCTACCAATGCATAAATTTATAATATAACTAATACATTCTTCGGGAGTGCCAAAACAATTTCATGTAATTTTACAAACATAGCAACTAACTACCACGTGCTGTATATTAAAATAATTTTCTAGTCTAAGTAGCTAGTATTGTGGTCTTCAAAAATTTCATATATTTGGAGTTGCATTAATGAGTTGGAATAAATATTCAATATTCTATTTGTAGCAATGCAAAATAATTAATTAGCAAACTAAGTAGTAACCAACATATTTTACTTTTCGAAGGTACACGTATTTTTTTTTCAGTGTAAAATTTTAGAAACAATGCCGTAACGCGATGCGCATAGCGTAACTCATGACGGCGGCATGGTGGTCGGCGAGATTATCTCTGTCCCACACGTGTATTGGCTCAGAGAACGACTCTGCTCGCTCTGATTGTAAAGATGAAAAAATGGGGGCCCCCCAGTTTAGTTAACCGTGTGGCAACGCACCGGACGTTAAACAAAGGTTCAGGTAACCCGCGGCGTTTTATTGTTTTACTTGGTATTGTATTTCGAACAAGTACACAAAAAAAAATTAAAAAATTTATATTTTACATTTATAAAAAAGAATTTAAAAGAAAAAAGTTTAAACTACTATAAATTACATAACCAGGGATAACCTGGGCTCTTAAATAATTTTGTGTTAGGACTTAACTTATTATGGTTGTCACTCCACAGTTAGGATTTTTTTAAACTATAAGCCTACGTCTATGCTCTGGAACTTTGAAAAAATATATATATTTATTTATTTATGGCTTTAGGGATTTCCGTGAGAAAGTGTCAGTTCCAGTAGCTTATTGAAGAGTTACTTATATTTCCTATCAATTTCAGTTTTGCCCAGTTAGTTGGAGCTGTCGCATACTTCACGTCGTTCGTCGCCGCGAGAGAGTCGTGGCGCGAAGGAGCTCTCCGGAATAGTAGGACGAAGGTTCCATTCCTCCATCCGGAAGATGGTCGTTGGTTCGATTCCCGGCAGGATCGATCCGCGAAAATATCGCAAGCAACTGACGTCTCGAACCTGCTCGTCCACGTTCCCGTGTCCCGGCGCACGCGTCGTCTTCGATGGTTGCCGAGATGGCGCCAAGCGGTGAGCCCGTGTGTAGCGTGCGAGATACCTCTCCGGCCATCCTGACTTCGTCATCTGCGTTAGTGAGGCGGGATGATAAATGCGACTTTCGCTGGTGCTTCTAGCGCGGTGTCGCCTCTAAGCGCAAGGCTGCTTTATCTGACGCGCAGTCTCTACTGCGTGCACAGGGCAACTACGAAATTTCAGCGGTAAACATTGAATTATGTGGCGCGGAAATGAATAAAGGCTTACTGCAAGTCCCGTCGGCGCTTTCAAGAATCTGTACAAGTTTCCCGTGCCCTAAAAGTTATTCTGAAAACACACATTTCAGCCATCATCACTCTAGTAAAATTACAGTTAAATAACGAAATACGGAAACAGAACTTCTTATCCGCCTCAACGCATTACTGCCTTTAGTAACAGGCATCACTATGATATCTTAAGCAGGCTTTAATTCACGTGGTTTTTCTTTTCCTGTAGCTCTACACATCGCAAGTATGCCCGAGTATAAGGGACCCTTAAACTACTCCAAGCAAATTCTAATGGTGTCTTATAATTGGTAGTGCCCCGATTCTTCCACGGGTTGGATACACTCCCGGGCTGGACATAAATTCCTTCTGGATAATCAAGCCTATTAAGAGTGTCCTTCAGTAGATAACAAGATCATATCCCCTGGTGAGTTACACGTGACAGGGTTACTTCTCATTGTTTGTACATGGCTGAAGGTCGTTAAGAGAGTGCCAAGAGCATTGCCGATTTATTCCACAATATATTTGATCTTTTCTTTTGCATTTCACAGTCTTTCATAATATCGTGTCTACAAGTCTTTCAGTACTTGCCAGTGATGTGTAACATCTAATCTCAGTAACGAGTGTGTTCTCGTATTGCAATTAAATTTTACATGCGAAACTCGAACATGAAATTAAACGTAGAAATTTTTTAAAATAATTTTGACGTGATGAATATAAGCAAATAGTTTTTTTTAATAAGTTTCTGGACTCGAATCACACGTTTTTCTACACCCGACGCTAGAATTCGCTGCCAGGGAAACTACGTCAACTATCGAATCATTTCAATATAAAACAGAAATTTTAAACTATACAATGAAACGGCTCCGATAAAAAATACCAAACCTCGGCTTTGGACCTGATTTTCGACAAGGAATTTGATTTAAATACTTCCCATCTTGTTAAAATTTACTAAACAGGTATAGCCATTTAATCTCGTTATCGAGCAAATTCATGTGTTCTCATGTCGTGCATGTTGCAGAAAAAACTTTTCGACAAGGAATTTTATTTAAATATTTGCCATTTTGCTAAAATTCACTAAACAGTTAATACAAAGTTTCTCTTTTGTCTTTTTAACTTGGGTTCGCGCCATCCGACACAGATGACAACTCCGTGGTTACAAATTTCCATGGTTCCATTCATGGAAATTACTCCTACCAAATGCCGCGTGTCGATAGATGAGATGTTTCATGTTTTTTTTTTCCTAACCTAAAACTAAGTGTATTTGGGAGGGGTCTGGGTTAGGGATAGACTCTAAGTGCGTCTCAGGCCGAAGCCTATACGCTCTAATCATGCAGGGTTTAAGCCCTGCGGGAGAGGGAGCATGCATCATGTGCTAGGAGGGGATTGGCCAGACATGGCAAAGTTTTAGCCATTACTAACTCCCCTCACTGACTGTTCTAAGTTAAAACTAGATAAGTTGGGCCCAGGTAAAACCTGCATAGATACATGGAAAACCCTGGGCACTAACATGCGTGATGCAAAATTGCATGCATTAATAATGACAAGCAGGTTGGTTACAGGTAACAGAAGGATGGTTCTGGAAGAAGAGTTGGACAGAGTAGAAAGAATACCGTGCAAATGGGCGGTAGCTTGGGTTACATGTTGTTACATGTTTGAAATTCATTTTTGTTTTCTGCCCGGTGCGGTCGCAGCCGAAGGCGTACCAGTTCGGGTACGCGGTGAGAGACCGCGCGAGCGGCAACGACTACGGCCGCCACGAGGCCAGCGACGGCAACGTGGTCCAGGGAGAGTACCGCGTGCAGCTGCCCGACGGCCGCCTGCAGATCGTCACCTACACCGCCGACTGGCGCAACGGCTTCCGCGCCGACGTGCGGTACGAGGGCGAGGCGCGGTACCCGGACGGTATCCAGCAGCAGCAGCAGCAGCAGCAGGCCGGCGCGGGCAGGCCCGTCTACGGGCCGCCCGGGTACCACCAGTGAGGCCGGTACTCCGAGCGACGTCCTCAGCCTGGATAAACCCTGTCCCCATCACTCACTCGCTAATCCTTCAGACGCAATACTCTCGTGGGTGGACCGGTGTACGAGCTGCCTCGGTACCACTAGCGACGAGGGGTGCATCTTCCTTAGGGTACTCCGGCGAACGTCTCTACCGCTCCCTCGCCTTAGGCCGCGTTCCGTTACTCGCGTGGAGGCAGGAACATACACACCCGTCAATATCATTCCGTTACTCTACACGTGCGTCTGACGACGGAAAGAGTAACAAGTATGGAGTACCTCAATTGAGGTCAGGTTTTTTTTTATCTCGAAACATTTAACTGTTTTTTCAGACTGATGTTCCACCACACTTGCACTCACCACGTCCACGTTTTACTATTCATCAACTTGACCTAAAAGCTACCTCGTTCCCCACGTACGGTCGCACCTCATGACGTCAGCCCAATAATTTCTTCCAGACCACTTGCGTATGCTGCACGAAGTAAGTCGAAATTACGATGACGAAGCACTTATATTCACGCCCTTTGCCTGGGTTAAGAAACTCTTAATTTCTGCGCACACAGTGTACGAATTTACTCCCTTCACACGCCTGGCTAAAGTTGATTCGCGTCTGTAAGTTCGCTTGCCTTGAAAGTTTTTTATTGTCCACCACAGTATTTAACTTCCAAATATTTAGTGAGTTAAATTTCACATAGCTTGGGTTTTTTTCCTTCCAGCCATTTTTGTTAAGCGTCTCAATCGCCCTCTGCAGTTGCGATGTCAGCACACATCATGAATGGAACACAGTGACAGTAACTTGGCGCTTCAGTGTAAGTTGCAAGTTATACTGGCTGGTGCAGTGAGAGAGACGTGACTATTCAGGGGTAGGTGCCACAGAACCTGTTCCTAAATGTATGTGTTATTTTTTGCCAGAACTGCAAACATCACTCAGCATTGAGGGTTTTTAGGCAGCCATTAATGCATACAACATCCGTTATTTCACATTTCATTTATTTTTCTTAGTACTTTTAGAAGTAAACTTTGTTGTCTTGTTTGAACTTTTTTTAAAAAAACACAATTTCGTATTGAACAACCACATTCAGAAACATATTCGTGTTGCCTTAGTGAGAAAAATATAAACAGTAAGTATTTTACGAGGAAATAATACTTAAAATAAGATCCTGTCTATAGTGGAAATCATCAAATTATCCCGAACAAAATCTATTTCAAGCGATACTAAGAAGGCGACGGAAGCAGGCATCTGGGCCTATACTGTTAAACGGCTGCCCCATTGAGTGTAATAATGATATAAAAAGGTCTCGGTGTGGAATTTAAGCTGTTTCAATGACCGCGAATTATAGGTCTGAATAGTAGTATGACCCTTTCAATATTTCTTGTTAACTCGAAGGTGCCTTTTTCACACAGTTATCTCGGTCACAGAAACTAATAAAAAATGGATTTTCCATTCCGAATATTTGCTCCAGAAAAATGCAAAAGGTGATCAATACCTTTTCATCATTACTCTAGTGATTTTTTTCACTAGTTTTTCACGAAATACCTGCTTGAAATTTTCAATTCCAAAGCTAAAACCAAGAAAACTTGAGAAATTATAATTTAAATTTTATAAAGACATAATAATAATTATCTGCCAGACATGTGATATCTTTGTATCAGAACTGTTTGTAAAATTCTAAGGTTCTGTCACCTGTATCAAATAATTTGAAATGACATTGTATTTTATTTCAAACTTTTTGTATTAATTTTGTAGATAATATTAAGTATTATTTTGTCCTTTGTAATACGTTGTGATTTATATTTTGATATAAAATATTTGTATACATTTGTTGTATTCACTATTTTCCCCACCCAATTAAAATAAAAATAATAAGATTTTTGAAAATTGGATCATTGAACAGAGGCGAATTTTAGGTAAGTTTAAGTTTGCAAACACAAATAAAATATAATTTATGTTTCAATTTAAATGACTGTGCCATGCTAGCTTAAGTATAATATTTAAATTCACGTTTATTTAATCAGTGCTATTTGTCCACAATAAAGCGTCTGATAAAGGGAATGTTCAATTTAATATAACTAATTTTTATTGGATTCTTGGATTTCTAAAAAATATCCAAACACACATAACAATTTAAACATTTCAAGCTATTAAAACCTCCACAATATATTTTCAGTATGTAGTAGCCTAATTTTTTTATGTTATAAGGAATTAGAATTGACGAAAACAATATTTTAGATCTTATTAAATTCAATTAAATATAAATTTTAACGTACATTGTACAATTACACGTAACACATAAGACTGCGTCGTGAACTTTGTTTCTTTCTGAAATATGAATTTAAAGAACTGTTGCAAGAGTGTAAATTTACGCAAGTTTGGTTTACATTTTTTTATAACTATTAACTATACAGTTTTTTGGTAGCATGAGAAAATGTGAAAATAATTTCCAGTTGCTATATCTTATTTATTTTTTAATGGTCAACATAGAGCTCTGAAGTAGCCTGGCTTCTGGGTTGGAAGCCGCATCCAAGGCGAATACATCAATTACGTTTCGATCAATATTTCATTCGCCATCATCAGGGTAGAGTCACTTACTGTAACTTGAGACAACGATCACGAAAGCCTGCGATTTTTTTTAACATAGAGATCTTCTAAATTCTTAATAATTATTTAGTAACTTGAAACCAATAAATAATTCAGAAACGAGGAAATGAGTAGTCGGTTTACGACATATTGATAAAACTAATTACACAACATGTTTTGTTTTGCATACAGTATGAAAAAAAGAAATAAGGTTTTTCTGTTTGTTACATATTGTTGTTTACCGTCAGAGAATTATAGAGCGTATAAGTTAATCCAGACCGTGAGTTCAGTTAAGTTTTTTTTAGTAAACTACCTTAGATGGTTTTATTCACTTAATTTTACGTATCCGTAAAAAAATATTTTCAAGAAGAGACATATTGCTATTTTATTGGAGTTTTCGTGCTAACCGATGAATTAAGCGTGGGTCCTTCATGACTAATACAAGTAAAGTTAAATGGTAAATGTCCCATTCTAAGTCACAATTTTATATTTACGTTCAACACACCTAAAATTGCCTACTTTTTGAGTGGCTGAAATTTCACAATATGAAAAAAAAATTTTAATATCTCATACGTTTTACATAAAATAGCTGGTAAAGTAGCACTTTTAACGTTTTCGTGCAGCAGGGATAAGAAGAATGAAATGGAACACAAAGCTGGAATTCTTCAACGTTTAAATTCAATTTTACTGGCTCCTTTGTGATATGGTATAGTTTTTTTTCAGAAATAAAAAAGAGTTTAATTATACCTAGACTTTTAGAATCAACACAATAAATAATTAAATTAATAAAATAAATTTTACTGAAAGAATTAAAACAATATCACGTAGTAGCCACCTGCATTGCCTTTAAGCCCAAATAGTTTTATTTATTCATTCCATTTGTTTCTCCTTGTCGAAAACGGCACAAAAATGTTGAAAATTCCACTTTTCCAGCTAATTATGCGAAACGTATATACAATATGTACCTACGCAGTGGCGTAGCCAGGATTTGTGTATGGGGGGTGTTAATAAGCACGCCCCCCCCCCCGTATTAAAGCGGGGGGTCTGGGGGTCCTCCCCCGGGAAAATTTGGATTTTAAGGTGTAAAATAGTGCTATTTTAGCAGTTTCCGGTACTTATATTTAAATGTTGTAATGGTAAAAAAAATTTTAATTTTAATATGAAATTTGTTTGAGTGATGAATAAGAAATTAATTAAAGAATTGGTGCTAAGGGGGGGGGGGGGGTTGAACCCCTAAAACCTTCTTCTGGCTTCGCCCCTGTACCTACGTATAATGTATCAATTTTGTTGAAGTTCGGCCACAAAAAAAAATCTACAAGTTTAAACGTGTTAAACGTAAATGGCATTACACCCCCTCAAGTGCTTGGTACTCGTCGTCGAAGTGACAAGTCGAGCGACACAACTACAAGATCGAGGAGCGCTGTTGCCGCGTCTTCGCCCGCCCCGAGGCTTCCAGCAGAATCTCGTCGGCCTGTGCCACGTCCTCCTCCATCCGGAGCCATTCACTTAGTGGATTCTGCGGCTTTGTCCCAGGCCTTCTCCCCCCACCCCCTGACTACCAGCCAAGAGAGAGAGAGAGAGGTTCACGAGGAGATAAACAAGAGGTGTTTACGAGCTCGGCGAACAAAGCGACCACCACGGCGCCTCCCCTCCTCCGAGGCCGCTGCTCTGACGGAATTGCGTCACCGCGCGGGAAGACAGACGCCCCCTGCTGGACGTCTTTCGCGAGGGAAAGGAACAGCCCCGTCCGCACGACCGCAGGCGACCAATCGGCGTTCAGCAAGCGCTCCTCTGCTTCCCAGACGTCTGCTGCGAACTATCTGCGGTAAAAAAAAAAAAAAAAAAAATTGAATCGGAAATTTGGAAGAAAAAATTCGTTTTTTTTTCTTCTACAGCTGCGTTAGTTGATATACTTTTTTTTTCAGCATGATTAAACATATGGTTAGCATCAAAAGGAATTGATTGCACAGTGGCCAGCATATTGTATTACTTCTCATCGAGACTATGTTTGTTCCAAAAAAAAATTTGGGCTAATAAATAATAAGTTAACCTAAAGAAAAATAAAACGCAGAAACTGTTCTCGCTAGTTTCAGCATTTAAAAAAATGTAAGAATAGTAGTAGTAGTAGTATTAGTAGAAGTAGTATTAGCTATTGATTCAATGTTACAAACATATTATAAATAATTTTTCAATTAATTGTTGAAAGCAATCCAATTAATTAAAGTTATAATTTTTTCTTTATTTATTATTATAATTAACAAACTTTTAATTATAGTGTTTGTTTAGTGTCACTGCTGAAAATATTCTTTCAGTTTATTCTATTGAGAAAAAGAGGTACAGAACTGCTTTGACTAACGTTGTTGAAAGAGGAAACATTTTCTTTCCTACAGAATTTTCGATTTAAGAAAAAAATGTGAGCGAGTCTTTCAGTAATCGCCAGTGATGTGTAAATATCTAACCTCGGTAACGAGCAAATTCATGTGTTCTCATGTTGCAAATAAACTTATAATATATTAACTCGGACATGAAAATTAACCTATAATTCTTAAGATAAATTCCGAGCGTGAAAATTTGGTTTTCAATTACAATTCTGGAAGCGAATCATTCGTAGTTCTCACTCCCTCCGGTAGAATTTTCTCCTGAAACAGCTACGTGGACTATCAAATCATTCGATCTACAGAGCGAAAGGTTAAACTATATTATGAAAAAGCCAATAAAGCGGTAATGACTTGAAAAAAATACTAAACCCCGGCTTTGGACATGATATTCGACAAATATATTTTTATACAAATCTTGCCCAAATTGTTAAAATACTCTAAACATACCATAACGTTTCCCTGTTTCTCTATGAGTTTTGCTTTATGCCGTCCGCCACAAATGGCAGCACCATAGTTACACATTTCCGTTCCATACGACTTCAGTTCCATTCACGAAATTACTCCTACCAAATACCGTATACCAAGAGCTAAGATGTTTATACGTAAAAAAAAAGTACTATATATGCGGCTTGACGTACTGGATCACTAAATATTGACACGGGACAGGGCCGTGGGTCAGGAAGCTGGGTCTCCTAGTAGTCAGCCGGCCAGTGGGCCCCTGGGAGGGGCGCGGTGACGCATGGCACATTCCTCGGGGGATTAGCGGCCCGGCCTCGCTACCCTCCTTCCTTCCGCGGAGCTTCGTCATCGACCCTGAGCCGTCCATCTCGACGGTTCTGCTGTCTCCCGGAGGCCGCCGTGTGGAGTGGCGTGACTAGGACGTCATTGTTCTGAGAGCTTCGGGTGTCAAGTCGTTCCTGAAGACACGACGCGTCGAAGGGGCGCGAGACCATTCCAGAAGGGGGGCCGAGGGGTATAAAAGTGGCGACGCCAGCCTCCGAGACAAAGGAGTGGAGAGTGAAGTGAAGAAGGTGAGTGACCTCTTGACGAGCGATAACCAGACGACAAACGACGGACTTACTGTGCGGCGACTGGTGTACCGGGGACTGTGTGTCGAGTCCTGCCGGGCGGGACAGCGTGGCTGGACCGCGGTGCGGGGTGAGTGGTGAGCGGAAGGGAGGGCCGCTGTCGAGCCGAGCTACGGTGAACTGCGGACTGGGCGAAGGAGTGGTTATTTTGTGGACATATATTTCAACTGTATTACTTATATTAAGTGTGTAGATATTGGTAATAAATAAAAATGTATATGTTTAATCAAAACCTGTTTTCCCACTCGTAACATTATGTATAAAAGTAACTAGGTCTAGTGCGGACGTACTAGCATTGGAGACCATGCGTGGGAGTGACAGCCAATAGGCGGGGAAAGGAAGGGAATGCATGCCAGTTGGGAACACAATCCCCCTCCGCAAATCACCCACAGGGTGAACATCTCACAGCGCCTCGATCCCACGCACACGGAACCCCCCCTGGGCACATCCGCACAGCTCCGTCCAACTCACAAGAAAGGTCTTGGAGTTGGCTTGTCCCGCTTGCTTTCTCGAGAGTGGCAAGAAAACATGAAAGAAAGAAAATAAATTCCACGCATTCCTTTTCCCACCGTAAGCAAGTTATAACAAATGGATGATCAAAAGAACAGTATTTCGTCCAAGCAAACCAAATGTTTTAAATTTATCTTATAGTTTGCTTGTAAACGACGAAACAATACACAAAATATTTTCTTGTCTTAAATAAATATAAAGGGTAGCAAAATTAATTTTCTACGCGTAAAAATACACAATGCAATAGTCCAAACCATTTTGTTGGTGTAAGAAAAAAAATTACCTATACTAGTAAATATTTATATCGTAGTCTTTCGTGACCAAAGTCATGAACTACTCATAAACTTCTGGACTTAAGTCACGCCCTTGTAAAAATTTTGCAATGTCAGACGCTTTGGCATACCTTGAAGATGGTCGCAAAAAATCCATGCTGAAACGTCAGGCACTCCATCATTTTCACCAACGTGGATTCAAACAAGACGCAAAGAAGACATTTGCCAAATATTGGTTGAATCAACTGTATTTATTTATTTCGCGGTTTTTTTTTCTAGGGCAAACCAGGCTTTCCCTCAATGAATTTAGTGTGGAGATAAGATATTGATGGATAATTGATTGAACAGGAATAGACGTTGAACCAACCTGCCGGTGTAGGGTAAAGTGGTGCTTTTACATCACAAGGTTTTGCTAAGAGGCTTAAAGGGGCCCGCCAAGTCAGGAGTGTTTTTGTGTTAGTGAGACGGGATGATAAGTACGAGGCTCGCTCGTGCTTCTAGCGCGGTATCGCCTCTAAGCGCAAAGCTCTGAACTGACAGTCTTCTCGTCGTGCGTAGGGCAGCTAAGATATTATAGTGATAAACAAAGCATTTTATGGCAGATAAATTAAAATAAAAGTTTAATGCAAGTCCCTTGTAATTTCAAGAGTCCGTGCCTGAGGTTCCGTGCCTAAAATATATTCTGATAACATGGGTCTTAGCCATTTTCAATCATCTAGTAATACAAATTAATAACTAAATCCGGAAAAAGAACTACTCATCCACGCTACTCGGATATCTTAAGTAGTTTTAAAATTACATGTTATTTTTTCTAAAACTCTGAGAACTGTATGTGTGCAGGATCGACCAACCGATGTTCTGGAGTTGTTAGGATCGAATCCGAGACCCTCGCCACGTGAGCTTCACTCATAATCGACCATCGCTATCGATGTCCCTCTGGGGACGAATGAGATGGAGCAGTGACGCGACGAGTTTGGGAGAAACGGGAGTGCCATTTCAAAGCAAAAGCCGTCACTTTTCCCACTTTCGAAAAAAAAAAACCTCCACATTAAAGCCAAGCCAGAATTTGAAACCATATCATCTCGATGCGGTGCGAGTGATACGACCCATAGAACAAGAAGGGAGATCTAGAAGTGCAACTCTTACAAAGTAAACTGAAACCATGTTTCGCGAGACGTGTGACACTATCTTTTTGGTGGGCCCGTAACTACTAGGAAAAAAAAATTCTGACTAGAGATTAAAATTAAAAGTTTTAGTTTTAGAATATCATTTAAACTACTTTAAGGCTAATTGAAATTGCTTACTAAAATAGATTAAATGTGTGATAATAACTTAATGCTGTTTTGTAATAAAAATAATCATATTCTATATACATACCTAAATGACAAAGAGATGAAAAGTTTTCTGTTATGCGACACCACAAAATATGTGGCTACCAAAATAAAATGAAATAATTTTCACTGACTTGTTTGCCTGGTTACAGCTTATGCATTACTTTTCACTATCAATGTAGCCATGTTACTAATATATTATGAAAGCTTCTATCTAGCAAGTAGGCCAAAACTACACCAAAAACCTAGGTCTCAGTCTGGGCAATTAGTGTTTCTCCCCCATGATTCGACCAGTCAACCACCACGGCATTCGTAGGAGTTTGATGAATGAATGAATGGAATGATTGGGAAACAGTCTCAGCTTATCATCATCGGTGAGGTGATTAAAGACGATCAGGGGTTAGAAGTAGGGGTAGGTATATTTGGCAAAAGGTTTTTAAGGCATTCTGAGAGTCAAAAACACGGTAGCATCGTCTGAGCTTAATGATTGGTTAAGTTTCTTTCACATACATGTTTACTGTCAAAACACCGGTCACAGTTTCAGCTTGAAAGCGAATGACGCACCCCTCAATGGCCTTTTCAAATAAGGCAATGGCTTCTCTTGCAGACGGCCGCCAAATCACAAGGAAGCAACCGTTGGCGCGGGAAAAACTTGTTGCAGTCTCATGGGCTATTGGATTTATTCGCGGAAAAATAACTGCTTCTAATAAATAAGCGGGGAAAACGGGACTACCCCGAGAAAACCCATCTGTTCACGTTACCTTCCTTTTCCCGTCTATTGGCTGTCACTACCACGCTACGTCTCCACTGCTATTACTTTCCCACTAGATATAGTACTTTTTATACGCATTATTTTTCCAAAACTTTCATATCTAGTATATCTAGTTGGTACCTTTTTTTATGTGTAAATATTTTACCTCTAGATATACGGCCTTTGGTAAGAGTAATTTCCTGAATGGAACGGAAAATTTTAACCACAGTGCTGCCATCTGTGGAAGGCTCAGAAATCACGAAAAAAATGGCGGACCCAAGTAATTCATGCGTATATATTGATTTCGTGAACATCGCAAAATTTACACCACGCATATTTATTAAAAAATAAAACTTTATAACAGAAGAAATATCCTTTAATATTTAATGTTCTAATCTATAGTCATAAAAATAAATAATGAAAACCTTTTCCCCGGAAAACTCTGCCACGTACATATATCTTCGTTGGGAAGCCTGTGATATCAATCAACCGCCGTGATACCTCTCTCCCTTCTGAAGCCTTTCCATTCCTTCAAAGAGGTATCAGACAAAGTTGTTCTGTGGTACCCGACTTTCAAGACACTGCCTGGCGTGTCGCTCTGACCACTCTGCTGAGGAGGTGGGTGTTCAGCAGCGATGGAATTCGTCTGATGGGAAAAAGCGGAGCTTCGAGCAACGTCCACGCACGACTCCTTCTGGTGGAAAATTCCGCGTCGGGACTTTCATCGTTCTAAACATTAGACTACCACATCGGTTGGAGACGAATGGTCTCGAGAATTGTGTCGAAGTTTCCGCGTTCGTAAGAAACGCAAATAAGTACCTTTAAGAGTTTTCAAGAAAATTATATAACATAACATTTGCTATTCTTTAAGTTTTTTTTAGTGGTGAGCCGCAATGCGATTATCAGGATGTTTATGAATGTATAAGCATGGGTAGGTGTGTGTATGTGTGTGTGTATGTGGGTGAGTACGCTCGCGCGCGCTTCTTTAACTTTCGGTTCCTTTCTTTCATTGTAACGGGAAGTGCGAAGATATTACTTCACAGTCACAAGAATGTGAAAGAGAAAATTTTGGTTGCCTATCAGCATCACTGCTTCTCTCGAATTTTGAAAAGTGTTACATTCTTGTGCGTGTTAGTCTGTAACGTACCCACACAGTGAAAATTATGCACGGACGCTTGTAATGAGCGAATAGTGCATGAAATAACGAACATGCTCTTTAAAACATAGCATGAGGCTTTTTTTTTACTATTACACGTATTTTTCTGTAGGTACTCATAGCTTAACTGTACAGTCAATAAATTTGGTCTCATTTAAGCTGAGAATATTAAGAGAAATAAAAATTCTACTTCATAGTTTTAAATGAAGTACTGTATGTACTTACTTTCTCATTCTGATAAATGACAATAAACTAAATTCACCACTTATTTTTAATAACCGCGATGATTATTTGTATCTAGACATCTACATTGGTTAGAAATTAAATCATCGTTTTGAATGTATCATTATATTCATTGTAGTTATTATCCCTACTAATATTATAAATGCGAAAGTATGTTTGTCCGTGTGTCCTTTCACGCAGAAACGGAGCAATGGATCTGCATGATTGGCCAGGGAGTGACATAGACTAAATTTAAATATGACATTCAGATTTATAATAGCAAATCATAGACACGCAAACAGTGAGTATGGATCATTTATCTATATCCGTACACGGTCATGTAGTAAGGTCTGACAACTTCCTATCATTCTCCTTGGTGAAACCCATCCGCTTAGTGAAGCTCGTGAAGCTAGCATTGCCTTCCCACAAAATGTAGCTGAAGATTGTCTTCCGTGTTTTCCTGATGCATAGCCACCATTATTAATAATGAATAATCGATCACCTTCATCTAAGATCACCCGTGCATAGAGACTGGAAAAAATCGTGGATTCATTTCCGCGATAGGCTAGAATAGAAATATGTTCACCCTCATTTTGCGTCTTTGATTTTGCCTCCGGTTTGGTTGGGACGCAAGTCAGTAGCCATTGAGCAGGTCCGTTTCTGTAGAGTTTTGTAGACTCTAGTTATAGGATGAGGATCGAGCATTTACGTAAGAAACGGGCGGGGAAAACTGTTAGTAACCCGAGAATACACACCTGTTCAAGGTCAACGTCCGCCACCGTTTCTCCTCGGTGGGAGGCCAGTGATACCCTCTTCCCTTCTGTACACCATTAATTTCTTCAAAGAGGTTTGTCTTTAGGATGAACGTGGTCCCGCGAATTTTTCCAGTCTTTACCCAAGCATCCTTCGTCGTCAGCAATCGTCCTCCCTGGCCGCAAGAGGACTCCGCACGGCCGCGGCACGAGAGTCGTGCGGCCTGGTCGAGACTCGGAGGACCCTCTTCCACGCGGGCGGGCCGTGGCCCCGGCGACCTCGCGACCCAGGGGACGGCGTCGCGTCGCCGTCGTGCGCCGGCCGTCGCAACACCATCCCCCTCCGCTTCATTTCCCACTGCTGTGACGTCACGCTCCCCGGGACTCTCAGCTTGTGGGTCGGCGAAAGGCGGCGTTCGTGTCGCCCAGTTACTCGCGCCGCGCAAAGCTGCTTCGAGGGAGGTGTCCCAGCGCCGGTCGCAACTAGGGGGGAGCAAGCGGGGCATACGCTCCGGGCGTAAAGCTGTGGGGGCGCCGAAATCGCTTGCATTGTAATTCCTACTACAACTGGTAACTGGTAAAACGTTTTTTTAACTTGCATGCCAGGAATGTCTAATCTGATTTACAATATAACGTCTCAACTTATATTTAATGAACAAGTCTAGTGATTATATGGACTACTTTATGGACATAGTGGGTTCATGCATGGAAGGTACAGTAGCACAGAAACTGTTACATGTAGGTATGGAAGATGCATAAATAGCACCATTTTTCCGTGGGAGGGCCCCCGGACCCCCAGCTTTATTGGTGTGGTATGTGCAAAAAAAGAGGGGGGGCGCATGAATCCATTCATGCCCCGGGTGCCAGAGACTCTAGTTGCGGCCCTGGTCCCAGCGCCGGTCGCAACTCCCGACGACGAATACGCGCTCGCCCGCGATGTGAAAGGATTGTCGAATCCATGAAATAAGAGGTGCAGCATTTTCTCTCTCTCTCTCTCTCTCTCTCTCTCTCTCTCTCTCTCTCTCTCTATCTTTCGAAGAGGCGTCCTTCTGTAAACAAAACAAACAAAAAATACTCTGAAAGGTTCGGCCTTCGCAAGAGGTAGGCGATGTGCAAGGCGCAATAACTCTTTACGATTTTATTATTTACGAGTGGCGGTGATGTTGTATCGGAAGACATCGTGTCTTTGTACATTACCTACTCCTTGTTCGCCGTTCAACTAGTCACGGAATCAAACAGCTGGTGTGCTGTTTTTTTTTTTCCAAACCTTACAATGAACACGTGAAACTGAATGTTGTTTTCCAGGGCCAAAATACTTAACTTACGGCTACCTTTGCGGACATCATGGAAACCAAAAAAATTACGTACATTATTTTCTATTGAAGCGATGCGTTTGCAAACGTGTGTTACGTCACACGCACTAAAACTTGCAAAGAAACTACGCGAACGAGGAAAGGTATAGCATGGAATTAACGTCATATTACTTAATCTAACAGACAGAACTTCGATATTAATAACATTTACCACAGAAAACTTTGGGTAAATATTTATTGCTAATATTACTAGTTATATGAACAATGCCTGGTTTGAAATTGAACCATGAGCCCTATTTCATCTTTATGAAAGCTTCAGCTTAGCGATCACCCCCAACGATAAAACTTTTAAACATTTTTTTTATGTTTTTTTAAATACTGTTTATGATATATATCTATATACATTTATGAATTACCTTTAACTCCTTTATTGTGGAAATGTGAAAATAAAGGTCTGTCCTAATTTTCGTGGTTTAAACTAAATAAATATCGCAGGCATTTGCGGCCATTGTCTGAGGTTGCTTGGCTTCTGGGTTGCAGCCCTGATGATGGTGACTGCAACGTCGACCGAAATGTCGGTGATTTCTTCGCCATCGACGTGGGTACAACCTAGAATCAAAGCAATTCTGACTTAAACTAAAATTAAAGAAAAGAAATTTTTGAAAACACGCAAAATGCTATAAAACACATTTTTAAGTGTGTACATGTTTGCGAATGCACGGCCTTTAGAAAGGTAAATGTTTACTGCGTCATCGGTACTGGATGAACAATTTAAAAGACGTCAATAAGAACACTCACTAAACTATGATTATTCATATTAATGTAGGATAAGATTTATGTTGGATAAGACAATGTTTATAGCACTAATTTGTGAAATAACAGTTTATTTGCCAGAAGTATGGGAGATAAGTCCTACTAGACTACTGAATATGAACTCTGTAAAAGAAGTAAATTGAAAGAGTTAGTATACAGAAATCGTTTTAATTTAGAGCGAAATGTCACATAAATTTCAAAATGTTCACAAAGATTTTATGATAGTCAATCAATTTTCCGTTATTTGGCTGCAGACATTTAAAGGAAGTGGCACTCGAATGAATTTGATTTATATCGAGAAGAATTAAATCATACGACAGTTGTTTTCTGGGAGAGAGTTTTATTTTTCATCCTCGAAGCAGGAAACGATTAATCTTCAAAACAGCTCCTCCAAACTGAGAAACTCTCTTGTTTTGATGCTAATGTCTTCGAGTCTGTATATCTTATTACTTCAACGATTTACGGATTCCCTGAAATGGGGAAATATATGTCATAACTAAATATCGGGCGAACATCAAAGCTTTCTTTCTCAAAGCGAGTTAAGAAATTCGTTACAGAAAGTTAATTTCCTTGCTTGGTTCGAGTGCCCTCATGGAGTAATTTATCATTCAAACTGTATTTTTGCAAAAAGTATCAGAACTGCCAACGCTTGTTACTAAAATTGAATGTGACTAATGAAATGTTTTCATTCTGCATTACCATCGTACAAAATTGCAAGAAAATTAAATATTTTATATTTTTATTAATAGACCCTCGGATAGTCACATACAAATACAAGTAAAATATCTTATAGTTGATTAAAACAAATTTTTTTTAAAATATTAACTTGAAAAATTTAGTTTTCTTTTGTTTCAATATAGATATTAAGTTATATAAATTACAAACCAAAAATAATTAAAATAAACATTTTCAGATCTTTTAGGCTGATAACAATTTTAAAAACAAAATATGCATTCGTTTGATAGTAATTTTTTATAACTAAATAAAGTAATCACAACGAGGATACTATGTAAAAGTATTAATTTAAATATGCAGCTAGTCTGTCAATAGAAAAGTACCAAAACAATTAGATTAAAATTTGTTTGAACTTATTATTTTTTATATACTTAATAACTACTTTTCAAACTTTTTCAGGTATTAAATGATTTGTTTTAAATTAGCTTACGGGGAAAAAATTAGAAGTAAAAATAATTTATGAAAATAAATTATATTTTTGTTGTCCTTCGTAAAAATGTTATCCAAAATTTAGACTTTTGATAAAACACAAAATGTAAAAATCATAACTGGAGCAAATATATCATTGCAAAGTAAAATTTCAGGAGACGTAATATGAACGAGGCTTTGAGCATAAACACTGTTAAAGAAAAAAAATATCGAAGTGCAGTTCTTACTTAACATATTTGTTGAAAAGAGAGTTGAAACAACTTGTGCGTGGTATATGCTGGTGGCATAGACGAGGTTCAGGGTTCCCCAGGAAGCTTATCACGGTTCAGCGCTGCGTGCTCAAGATTGCTCGAACGCAAACCTTCTGAGACGAGCAGATCTGAAGTGAGAAGCAAGCGGCCCTGCAGGGATGGATTCAAGCTGATGAGAATATCGTTGCCTGCATATTTCCTGATAGTCCGCGTTTGTGTCCGAGCCATATTCAAAAACCACAAAAATAAGATTTTAGGCTATGAATATGCTACACCTCTACTGTAACCATCGATAGGACACGGCCAGCCCATTAATTTTAGACAACGTAGTTTGGTGTCCTGTCCGGACCTATCTGTCCGCAAAACTACTGCGCATGCGCAGAGCTCACTTTTTCGGTGACTTTGTCCAGATGGCGGACCCACGTCTGGTGCCATGAACTCGTATGTATTCACTTTCGTGAACATCGTGCGACAAAAAAAAGCGTATCGGTGTGAAGACCTATAGGCATGGATGCGAGTAGGGAAGGCCATAGCATGGCTGGGACTGCGGCAAGGTGTTTGGGAGCATGGTTAAGTACTGGAAATACGATTAAAGTTAATATTTATTATTGCATTTAATATTGCCAAAATAATACTGACGTGTTAAAGAGTAAAAGACAGCATGTATGATTGCAATTACGTTTACAAGTTACACTTCAATAATGGCATAAATGGTTAGACAATTTTAATAGTGACATTAACCATTGACAATTGACAATTGACAAACAAAATTTACGTGGACGAGACATCTCTCAAGAGCTTAACGATAAGATTAAAGAGGACGGCTACGAGTTGCCAACCGTAGAGAGCGCCCTCCAACACCTCGGGAATGCTGCCATATTTTCCGTTATTGATTTAAATGCTAGCTTCCACCAGTGTCTCTTGCAATAATTATGAACCAGCCTAAATTCCCCAGCCTCCTTCTTAGGAACTAAAAAGGAAGGCGAACTTAAATCGGAAACAGAGGGAGCAATGACTCCTGCATCTAAGAGACGATCAATGATATTTTTCAATTTTTGTAACTTAGGGGGTGAGATTTTATGTCCCTTTTCCCTGATGGGAGTCGTGTCCTTAAGATAGAATTTATAGGGCATGACATCACACCTGCCTATTCGGCTGGTAATTACGTCAGAATACGTATTCATGACGTCAGCTATGACAGCGTCCCTATTTATGACGTCAGAATTGTTGGAGCACAACATGACGATAGGCGCGGAGTCTTGATGATGAGTCTAATTTTTTTAGATGGATGAAAGCCGAATACGATTTCCTGATTAGCGACGTCTAACAAACATCGAGTTTTTCCCAGGAAATCTAATCCCAAAATAAGCGGGTGACATAACCCCGGAACTACATTAAATCGCCAATTTCATGAGAAACCCGCGATTTTTAAATGAAGTTCAACTTCAACGTCAGAATGAACAATCACGCCGTTGGCGACTCAAATCTTTACGTCAGAGCCGGTACATACGCGGCTTAACAAATGAGGATTTTTGATGCGACAAGCATCGAACAAGTCAGAGCTAATTAAGGAACGGGTAGCACCAGAATCTATTAAGGCCGGAATAATTTCGCCAAACAGACTAACGTGTACAAAATTATTAAACAATTGATGAGCGGCCTTCCTCATGCGACGACCGTGGCGACCACTCGCACGCCCGGTCAGGGCCCGTTTCCCGGACATTGACTTCTGTAATGCCCTGTGCGTTTACACCGGAAACATTTCCGCTGCTTGCGGCTCACAGCGGGCTGCGTGCACTCAGATACCGCGTGGCCGAAAGTACAACAGTTGGCACACCTGGGACGATTAGAGAACGGGCCGGGCGCATTCGCCGACTCAGGACGTCTGCCGGCGGCAAGACTCGCCCCGACAGACGGATCACTAACACTAGCCGCGCACTCAACGTGTCGCGTTGCGCGTATAGTGTGAGCGGGTTCAGAGCTGACCTGCGCAGCGGACTGAACATTAGGAGATTTGATTTCAGAATTAGAAGCAAAATTACCTGGCGTAGGCATGGTGTGAAAATCCTCCTGATACTTTTGAACTGCTAACAATCTATTTTCCACGACTGAGCTCCACTTGCGGAGAGCACTCAGACTGGAAGGAGGGCTTAGCATAGCGCTATACTGTAACACCAGCGGTGACACGTTGCCTACTATAGTTTGAGTTAATTCAGTTTCCGGGAGGTTCAATTCCAGCACCTCAGCATAGGCCGCAACGGAATTAATAAACTGTAATAGAGGTCCATTAGGTTTCTGAAACCTGAATACTAGCTCACGTTTACACGTTTCCAAAACACGTGGTGGACAGGCGAAATGTAAGACACACGTCTTAAACTGCGCGAAAGTTAAATTTCGACTTATGGCGTCCGTGAGCAGTGGCAAAAACGCCGCACCACAGAGGCTCAAGAGAACTTTCAAAAGCTCCGCCTCACAGACTAGTTTTAATCCAGCTAAGCGTGCAGCCGCAATCAAAAAATCCAGAACCGCACGCGGTTCACAGCGGTCAAGACGAGGGAGAAGTGCCAAATGAAACTTTTGATAGCGATACTGCCCTGAAAGTTTATAAAATGATATCATTTCTAATTAAAAACTAAAATCTACCTTAGAATTGGAGACAATAACGTGTTTGAATTCCAGCAGTATGAATTTCCATTAAAATTTTATAAAAACTATTAGCATTATGAACATCTATAAAAATATATTAAATAGTGTTATTTATTTGAGTAATTGTTATAATAACATCTAATACATTTTTCGGGCCGTTTTTTGATTATTTTATAAAAGTTTAAACTATGGCATTGCACTCTACTTTTTTTTTAATACTTTTACAAGGATAGTCTTTGGCAACCCTGTTGCCAACGATATCACTTGTAAAATTTCAAGGCAAGGTTTTTTTAATAAATTCAGTTTTACAATTTTCGTTGTAAAAAGTACAATTTTTTTTTCCAGTGTAGCATAAGTAAAAACACAATAGAAGTGCTAGTTTACGTGTGTATAGATATAATTAATTTTATATCCTCTGTCCCATGAAATATCTTTTTCTGTTACAAAAATTGTGTTACCAAATGTTGATAAGAATTAAACAAGTATATTCATCAGGCGCAGACCAGACACGTACATAATTGTTGTCTTCCATTATTCTCGCGTAAAAGTTAACCAACAAATGTTGTGTAGAGACACGTCAAGTAACGTGCTCGTTCCGCGATGTGCAACTGTCTCTAGCCTCGCTGAGGACTGCTGTTCATCAAAACGGCTGCCGATCTGTTCTATTGCTGGGATTCGGTTTGGGACTACGGCCTGCAAGTTCGGTTACGGTTCTGTCCCAGCATGGAAGTGCTTATTCGCTGTCTTAACCGAACTTCTTGAAATACTGCCCTTGTGACAGAATGAATATGGAAAACAAAACGAATCTTTACCCGCAGGAGTTGACAAGGCAGCAAGCATGAAGTTACCAAAATATTCAAGTATAAGTTAATTGAATATTATTCTGGACAATCGCCATTGCAGGTTTTCGTTTATCATCGTTGGAAAACCTTTATGACTCACATAACAGTGAAAAATTATAGTGGCGTATGTCAAAAATTGTGTTTTATAATCAGTTTTACTTGATATAACTTAGCTACACAAAACTATAATATTCATCTTGAAATAAATGAAAAAGCATGTAACACTAGTGGTTGCGATAGTTAAGAGCACGACTTTGTTGGATATTAAAAGAAAGGAATGAAAGTACAGAAAAACCTGTATTTAAGTTGTCAAGAGTTTAATGTTAGGGATGTTTGTAAAACTAAGGTCTGAAAAATGCCTGCCCGCCCGCCCGCCCGCCCGAAAATGTATAAATAATAGTTTACGTAAAGTTGTTGAAGTAGAGTTGTATAATGCACTTATATTTGAATTTTAAAATTATGTTTTTCCTGTTTTTTATAATATATGTAGACTGAAAACTAAGTAAATTAAGTGATTTTATTATTTTCAATACAAAAACTGATTTTAATTAAATTTCGTCAGCCTCAAGAACGGAAGTGATGCGTAGGCTCTTAGAGAACCAAAGCACTTAGTAAATTATGGCGATAATCGTGTCCACTTTCCTTCTCGCCGGCCAGAGCATGAAGTGTAGCCATGCTGGGAGCCCGCTCCTCGGAAGGAAAGCCGTCTATTACGCTGCCACTTTCTGTCCCAATGCGTTCGTTCAACTTACGAATGAGTGCAAAGCGAAAATGTACGTGATAATTTTTAGCATAACGGTGAATATTTTGGACACAGTGAAAACTGCTGTCGTCATAATAGACGATAAACACATATTTTTAATGAAAATATTTAAACATAAAATAATACCTTTGAATGGTTATTTGTTACAATTTTAAAAGAAATATGATTTTTTCCGTTTAATATATTTTACTAAACCAAAATAAAACTGAAGCTACAAAAATTTTTTCTGTTATCTAAAAAAAATTACTTTAGGCACAGCCTACAGGAGTACGTAGATTTCGAAGTACTTATTTCTTTTGGAAACCATTCTGGAAACTTTTTTATACTGCTGGAAAAATTTAATAACTTAATGTAAATTACCTCCTACATGTTTTCTAATATTCAAACACGAATGATAAAACATTTTCTCATATTCCATACAGAAAAAATGTTTCGAATATTTTTAACTTAATGCATCCATCATTGAATATTTAGAAGAAATTACGTATTATGCCTACTAAGGTAGTTATGAACTTTTTTAACTTCAATAATTATTCTTCATCCCTTGCTCTAATACGTAGTAGTATAAAAATTTGCTTTGGACAAGGTTTAAATAATATTAAAATGGTTTAAAATATATTCTAACGAATTTTATAGTAAAAAAACTATTTTTTTATTATTATTTTAACCCCTGTTTTTATCAAGCATTTATTAACATAACTTATAACTATGTAATCAAATCTTGTAAGTTGATTTTAACGTACTTCTAATTGTCGTATCGATTTGAAACTTTGCTGGTACATGTATCCCCGATGACAGTACAATAATTTCATGACGTTGACCCGAAAAGGAAATGGAGGAGGGACATTGGGACAAAAAAAAACTACTTTTGAGCTATGGGCAATAACCATGCGTTTTTTATTCCATAAGTCCAGGACATGGTGGCAAATTTGTCCGGGGGTAGACTGCCCCCTTTCCCTGGAGGGGTGGTCACTTGCACCCGATTTTTTCGACATTTAGGTAAAATTGAAGTCCGTTTATTCTGACGTGCTCCCGAGGTCTTCAGGCACCATCGGACCCCCACGTATGAGCCCTCTATGGGGCCGGGCCAAGGGTGGAGGGGGGGTGGGGGTTGTCAATTTCCAAAGAAATTTTCTTTACTCTCAAAATCGATTTTGTGGTGCATTTAGAGGATTTTATTAAAAAATTAAATACAACAAAAAATAAAATAAAATAGTATTTTAAGAAACTAAAAGAAAGAAAACACTTTCTATTTTCTATTAACTAAAAAATAAAAAATAAAAATATTTTTAAATTTAAGTAATTTTTTTAAAAGCGAAAGAATGACTACAACTTTGTATAACGTATTTTTTTAATAAGCTTAAAATAAGAATAAAGTAGTAAAGAAAAAAAATTATTTTAATGAATAAAAGCGTGGGGTGCTTGATATCAGTTTGTCTTAAATTTTCTTTTATCTGTTAAGTTAGTCATTAAGATGATGAAAGAAGAGAGAAATGCCCGCTTCATATCAGATGTCTTAAAAACTCTACCACAAATGGCTATTCTTTAGGACAGCGTCACTATGAAAAAGAAAGAAGAGAGCAGCACCCCACGCATTAAGTATTTGTGAACTTTGATTCGGCGCTACCCGCCAGAGATGGCAGCACAGTGGTTGTTACACATTTCCTTTCCTTGACTTCATCTCATGCACGGAATTATTCTCACCAAATGGCGTATACCGAGAGTTCAAATGTTACACATAAAAAAATTCAAACAAATGATGTCCACAAATCATTCCTCAGTCATTGTAAAATCACTATGAAATGTCAGTCTTCGATAGTCTTGTTAAGGATTTTGCATGGGATTCTGCAAGTTAAACGTTTTCGTAACATGTTGGCCGGAACCATAGCCTTTTTCCTATGACGGGAAACTTTTGTTGTACCGATGACACAGCCAGTTTGAAGTTACTTGGGTAATTACTGTATATTCATGTAATCACGTTTTTTTTATTCCTAAAATATTCGGACGAACAGCTTTCTGACTTGTTAAAAGCCATAAAGTCATCGTTTATAAAAAAATCGCTGCTAAGTTTAAACATTTAAATTATTTTATTCAATGTTTTTTTTATTTAACGTTTCTGATGGCTTAAGTGACTTTTGTCATTTTGTGCGGCGATGAATGAAAAGTTTGAAACTGTTACAAAATTAGTTCATTAAAGCGAAAAGTTATGTTCTCTAGCACACTTAAACAAAAAAAAAGTTACGGGATTTAAAACTACCAAAAAATATTTCCCCTAGTTAAATACATAAGGATGTAAAAAATAAACGATTATACTATATATAAAGTTTATACTATATTCTATATTATATAACGTATATACTTTATACGTTAAATACACTATATTATATAACGTATATACTATATACGTTAAATACTATATTATATAAAGTTTATACTACAGCTGGAAAAAATGAATATCAAGTTGTGTTAGGTTAATCTGGAAGTAATAATAGGCTTAGATAATTTTGAAAAGTATATTTAGGGTAGTATTCCAAGATATTTGGGTAATGTAGAGAATAAGCGCTGAATTTTTGGGATACAGCCGTAGCATAACTCGCTGGTCGTATGCAAGACTGTGTCCAAACCGAATTCCAGTTTATAAATAAATCGGCAACAGTTTTAATAAATGGTGTCCTGCTCGATGCTAGAAACTGGTTCCAACGCATTCCAGCGGACGTTTTGCAACGATCGGTAGGCCTACCATTGTTAAGGCAAAAATATTATAAATGGAGGCATTATCATAAAAAAAATAATGACTTCTCTAATTTTGTAAAGTAGTTTCTGAGTTGCGATTATTTCTTGTACAAAATGTATTCCAGGATAGTTTCTATATCATAAAGTTTCATTTGGCACACCAACACTCTTTGCACGTCCCTCGATCATCACAAAAAATTACTAAATACGAGTTAATGGGGCCAGACGCAGTTCCACCATCTGGATGTAATCAACGAAAAAAATGAGCTCTCTGCATAAACGGAATTTGGGCCACAGATCGGCAACGGATAGGACACCGAAATCCGTTCCCTTAAAATAGGTGACTAGCCGTTTCCTATCGTGCACTAGGAATACGGTTAGGTTACAGGTGTAGCACATTCAACACCTAAACTCTTTTAGATTTGTTATCGCCAAAAATTGTGTGAAGCCTGAGGGGGTCATATGAGCCAAAAAGCTGTCCACGTGTGCCGGTCGTACCTCGAGCCTTCAGAGTCTCTGAGAAAGAGAGAGAGAGAAGGTGGTCCCTCTCTGACGTGTATTGCAGTCGAGGAGTGGAGATGCTCTGAATCCATTCCTGACCTTTCACCTCTTGCCGCTCTTCGGAGGGGAGAGTTTTCGGCGACTATGGTTCCTCCGTTGTCTCTTCTTTTCTTCTCCCCGTCCTTCCTTCACTCCTCTCCCCACCCTCACCTTCGCAAGTCTCATCAACCTCACCTCGCCCACTACCCCCTCTCCCGCCACCCACCACCACCCCGACAGTGAAGCTTCCCCCTTTCAAGGGGAAAAAAAGATCTTGTGTGGAACAAGGTTGAGCCAGGAAGAGCGCTGTTCGCGTCGTCGAGTATATAAAGCCCCGGGCGGGTTCGGGAGGCATCACCAGATCGCCTGAAGAGCAGGCAGCTTCAGGTTCAGAGAGAACCAGTCCTCAGTCCACCATGAAGCACCACCAGGTAACCTGATACACGCCGCCATATTCTTTTTTTATTCGATTAAAAAAAGTTTAGTTTTACTTTCTTTTTTAAGGAAGCATCCTCTGCGGAAAAAAAAAAAATGTTTCTATACTGTCTTCTCGGGAGTCCAAAAATTACCGGGCTGATCTTTTACTAATACCGTGTACTGTAGTTTAGATATAAAACTGGAAACCATAACTGGCATGGAAATTATAAGCTTGAACCCTAAAAGAAGTTAGCATGAACTTGAAGCAAATCACTATTCATGACTGCAATGTGAGACGTAGAACGTCCTTATAAGTATGTACTATTAGAAGTAAAATTATGATAAAAATAGTTTTTTATTGACAAGAATAAATTTTAAAACATATTTAAATAAATAACAAATTAGGAATTATATTATTTAAAACAAACTATGTTACTGAAATAAGGGTGTCTTTTATGATTACTTCAAGTTCAAACAAACTCAAATAACATGTTTAAAAAATATATAATTCTAAAGCATATTATAACACACGACGGATATAAAATTGTAGTCTACTGACATTTTAAACTTGAATATAAATATAAAATATAGATGCATATTTTTCCAAAGTTAACGTGATAGACCTAGGTCAGTTTCAAGGTGGGTTAGACCTATGTCAGATATATTCAGTAAGGGTTCATTATAATCAGTCAGAGTTATAAATTGCTGGTGTGGTAAAGTTAAATTTTTTGTTTTACTAAAAACTTTTTATCGGGAATTAATTTTTTTCTTCTAAAGGAGCAAAGTACGGTGTTAAGGTTTTCATTGTTATTCGTGGGGCAATACATAAACTTTTATGACAATATTTTACGGGATAAATTATTATTTAATTAATTATGAATTGCAAAGAAGCTACTGTTTGTAAGAAAACAGTTTTGAAAGAGCTGTATGTTATAAAAATAAATGTTGAACAATTTATTAAAATATTAATAATTTAACTGTGCTCATAATGTAAATCTTTTAAAAGTATGCTGTTTGTATTAGAAAGTAATTTGAAGTAACGGAAACTAAAAAAGTGCAGATTGTTGTATAAAAGCAAATTTTAAAGCCTTTTTACTTTTAAAAATAAAAATATATAATTTCCAGATATCTTCACGATAAAAGTTCGTAAAAATATTGTCTGCCATTTATGAAAGGTAGACTAAAGGTGATTTTTAAAATTTTAACTACTATAAAATTTCTCTAATCTATATAAGCGACGCGAATGGCAAATTTATCTTCCTCAATCCTGATCTCAAACTTATGTCTTAAATTTAGATCAAAATCCCATTTCTCAGTAAATATATATATATATATATATATATATATATATATATATATATATATATGTATATATTCTGCAAGTATTGTTAGCGTAAATCTTCTATTTTAACAAGTATTCATAATAGGTTATTAGTTATAATACTTTAATTGATAACTTATATTCTAACTGTTTAAAAGTGTCAGATTTTGAAAAATATTCCATTAACTGTGTCTGAGCAATTTACATAGAGACAGCGTGAAATTAGACAGTAATCTGTGGAAAAGTTTCTCATTTTCACTAAGGAACATAACTGATGCAAATAAACTTTCAATTAAAGTCGTAGTAAGAAAGCGTAAGACGAAGATCAAAAACTATAGCCACAAAATCCAGTACCTTCACCGGGAGCCCTCCCCTAAAGTTACGCCACTGGTAGAGCGGCCGTCAAGACTCGCTACGGTACAAGGGAACTAAAGGAGCGCGTGTGTATTGTTCCCGCGGTCAGCCACTGTGACGCAACAACTCCCTCTTCCCCCTTCCTTCCCCCCCTCCACTCCATCAACCCCCGGCAGAAACAAATCTCACGGGCGTTGGGAAACTTCGGTATGTGACGGGACTGCATTAGCGCCCCTTTGAAGGGAATGAAATTCAGTTGGCCGCCGCGAGAGATGGAATCTCGGAGACCGCCTGCAAAAGAAAACCGAGTGGAGAGGGAACAATAACCAAAAAAAAAATTATCAGAAGGCAAGTACAAAGGTTGGTAACACCACAATCCCCCCCCCCCCCCCTTTTCCCCATACACAGGGTTCAATAACAATGCGCCACTTGCGCTTGCTTCACAATGACGGCGTTGCTACCGCCAGTTCTCTCATATGGCCAAGGGTTTCGTTTTGCGAAGGGGGGAGGGGGAAATATCGGCATATCGGCAACACCTAAAAATCGATTGTTTTTTTATTTTTCGATGTAAAACATCTTAGCTCTCGGTATTGGGAATTTGCTGGGAGAAATTTCGTAGATACGACGGAAGTCAAGGAACGTAAATGTGTTAACAACCAAGGTGCTGCCATCTGTGGTGGATGGAGCGAAACCAAAATTCAGAAATACAAAGGGAATTTTTAAAGTAACAACTGTTTAACGAATTTAAACAAGATTGGCGGTATTTTAATAAAAATCCCTTGTCGAGAGCCCGGTCCAAAGCCGGAGATAAAGTAACTTTCTTTTTTAGAGTCATTTTCGTTTTATCAGAGCCGTTTAATTATACGTAGGCTACAGTTTAAAATTTTGGTCTGCAAAACGAATGATTCGTACGTCAACGTATCTGATCCGGCTACGAATTCTAGCAGCGGGTGTGGAAACTACGTGTGATTCGAGTCAAGAAATGTATTTGAAAACACGATTTCCGTATATTCATTACGCTCGGTATTATTTTAAAGAACACGCAAAATTTTGTGTCCAAAATTCGTATTATAAAGTTTATTGCTCACATTTTTTTAAGGCAAATCAATATAAGTTAAAACCACCTGAAAATCCCTTATTTCGTATAATGAATTTATTTCGTCCCGTTAGTTTTAAAAATATATTTTAAAATTAAGAATGAAAAAAAATTAATATATTCAACTTATGTATTTTAATTTAATTATTAAGACAGAAATAAGTTATTTTAATACAAATTTCAATTAATTTTATTATTTTAGGGATATATGTATTGTTTTGTGTAAGAGCCTGAACGAGATGAATAACACCGAAGCATGAATACTAGGTTGTTGCACGGTAAATCAAGGTGGGCAGGAAGAGGATGGTTATGTTATGTTTCTTCTTGTCTCATGTCGTTTCATTAACACAAAACGGAGTACCATACTCTACAAGAGTGAATTATTGAGATTTTGAAAGATCAAGAGCTATCTTCACCCCCTCTCGTTTTGCTAGTATCGAGCGAGTGCGTGAGTCATTAATAGATGTTTTAGGCCGTTATTTCAAACCAGAAAAATAAGGATTTAGGTTTTGAATATGTTAC
The DNA here is from genome assembly GCF_032445375.1 of Bacillus rossius redtenbacheri. Classification (NCBI taxonomy): domain Eukaryota; kingdom Metazoa; phylum Arthropoda; class Insecta; order Phasmatodea; family Bacillidae; genus Bacillus; species Bacillus rossius. Next base: position 39,432,818 of record NC_086330.1, on the reverse strand, counting down.
ACTTGTACCCTAACCGTATTCCTAGTTCACGATAGGACACGGACAGTCCCTTATTTTTATGGAATGTATTTTGGTGTCCTCTCCGTGACCTGTCTGTTGCCAAAACGTCCACGCATCGTTAATTTCATCCAAATGGTGGACTTGCGTCTGGTTTCATTTACTCACATATATTCAATTTCGTGAACATTGGGGATCATACCAAGCGTATTCGTGTGCCAAAAAGAAACTTTGTGTTAGCAAAAATATCCTGGAAAACTGTGTAAACTTTAATGATAATAACAAGAAATAATCGCAAACTTAAAAAAGTACTTGAGATAATATGAAAGGTGGTTTCATTTTTGTGCAATAGTGATGTTATTATTTAGGAATTTTGCGAGACAATTGTATCGATGGATGCGAAATATCCGCTAGAATGTGTTGGAACCAGTTCCTAGTCTCTCGCAGGACATGGTTTATTAAAACAGTTTCCTTATTAGTATTTGGTTTGGACGGGTTCTCGAATAGAGCCCGTGAGTTAGGTAACAGCCGTATCCCAAAAAGGCAGTGCTTGTTCGCTACATTACTGAACGTCTTGGAATACCGCCCTTAGTCACCCGAATGAAATTAAATCTCAACAATTAGGTGGTTCGTAGTGGAAACAAGTAACTTAGAATAGAAATACGGGAATCGAAAAACGGCCTTTTTGGTTTCAACAGGTTTTTATCCCCACCATAAACCTTTTTTCTAACATATTAGAATATTTTATAATAACATATCATAGTGTCGTTTGACGATATGAATACAGTTGTTAGCATCCCCACGTCTCTTAAAAAAACTTAATTCCAAATTCCAATCACTTTACAGGGAAAGCTATTTGTAGTAGCCAGTCAAAATTAACTTCAGGCTATGCTTTAAAGAAGTTCACAATTAACTTCAGGCTATGCTTTAACGAAGTTCACAATTAGCTTCACCCTATGCTTTAACGAAGCGATATTTTGAATATTAATGGATAAAAAATTATAACGGCCAAATTATATTGAAATGAAGATGGCTTCTTTAAACTACAAAGTTTTATACGAAGTAAATTATAAGATGTACTATGTGTTTTTTTTTTTTTAGGGAAACTAAAATTGTAGTCCAAAATATTGTAGTAAATGTAGAAATTCAGAGAACATGTCTACGTAATGATGCATGAACTTGAACTGATCATTAATTAAGGCATGTTTGCCTTCCAGGGAGCGTGCACGGCCTTCCTCGCCTCGATGTTGGCCGTCAACGTCGTCAGCGGAGGCCTGCTCGGGGGCGGGGCCGGGGGCAGACCGTCGGGCCTGTACGGAGCGCCGGCGTTCGGGGGCGGCAGCGGCGCGTTCGGGGGCGGCTCCAAGCCTTCGACGGCCTTCGGGACGCCGGTGTTCGGCGGAGCTGGGGGTTTCGGCGGCGGCGGCGCGACTGTCTTCGGGGGCGGCAAGCCTTCTGCCATCTTCGGAGCTAACGGGGGCGGCTCCGGCGGGGACTTCGGAGGATACAATGGCGTCTTCGACGGCGGAGTGGTGAGGGGGGGTTTCCGAATAAGTCACTGGTTAATTACCGTCTAGTATAGGCCTGTGTTTGTCACTTATACGTCCAAAAAAATTAATGACTCACATAACGTATAAATTAAAATTGGAGACTATAATATGCTTAGTGTGGGTCGTTTTCTCACATTAAAACAAGCCAGAGTTCAAAAATTATTGTGTTAATTTATTGATGTACATAGTTCAATGATGAAGTGTCTGCCTAGTAGTTGTAAAATACCATTAATACAAGTGTGTAAAGAATACTTAAATTTTTACAATAGAATTTGATTTCATTAATATTTTATATTTTATGAAAGAAAATTTTTAATTGACTACAAAAATTTCAAATTTCAAGAATTGTCAATCGTCAAAATTTAAATGAATTTTTTTTAGTTTATTAACATTAGCTGAGGTAGCTACCTGAGAGATTGTTAACTCATAACAAATTTATATTTAGTAAATTAGCCTGTTTTATAGCTTTATGCAGTATATAATAACTTGGTTCTGTTTCCACAGCCGCAGCCTTACAACTTCCAGTACGCCGTGAAGGACGCCCCTAGCGGCAACGACTACAAGCAGCAAGAGAGCAGCGACGGTTACACCGTGCGGGGAGAGTACCAGGTGCTGCTGCCTGACGGCCGCAACCAGGTGGTCAAGTATCAAGCCAACGACGCCACCGGATACGTCGCCGATGTGCAGTACCAGGGCGTGCCATTCTTCCCGCCTTCCAGCGGCCAAGGTGGCGGCTTCGGCGGATCTTCAAGCGTAGCCCAAGGAGGCTACGGTGGATCTTCAGGCAGCTTCGGTGGGTCTTCAAACGGAATACAAGGAGGCTACGGTGGATCTTCAGGCAGCTTCGGTGGGTCTTCGAACGGAATCCAAGGAGGCTACGGCGGATCTTCAGGCAGCTTCGGTGGGTCTTCAAGCGGAGGCCAAGGAGGGCACGGTGGATCTTCAGGCAGCTTCGGTGGGTCTTCGAACGGAATCCAAGGAGGCTACGGCGGATCTTCAGGCAGCTTCGGTGGGTCTTCAAGCGGAGGCCAAGGAGGGCACGGTGGATCTTCAGGCAGCTTCGGTGGGTCTTCGAGCGGAATCCATGGAGGCTACGGTGGATCTTCAGGCAGCTTCGGTGGGTCTACAAGCGCAGGCCAAGGAGGGCACGGTGGATCTTCAGGTGCCTTCGGCGGGTCATCGGGTGGTAGCCAAGGCAGTTATGGTGGATCTTCGAGCGGAGGACATAGTGGATACAGTGGATCTTCAGGTGGTTTCGGAGGATTTTCAAGCGGAGGCTCCGGTGGTAGCCACGGAAGTTCTTCAAGCAGCTCCAGTGGGTCTTTGAGTGGAGCCCTGGGGAGCTATGGAGTCCCTACGAGCGGAGTTCAGGCCGGCTTCGGTGGGTCTTCAGGGGGTTTTGGAGGATCTTCAAGCGGAGGCTCCCATGGTAGCCACGGAAGTTCTTCAAGCAGCTCCAGTGGGTCTTTGAGTGGAGCCCTGGGGAGCTACGGAGTCCCTACGAGCGGAGGTCAGGCCGGCTTCGGTGGATCTTCAGGGGGTTTTGGAGGATCTTCAAGCGGAGGCTCCCATGGTAGCCACGGAAGTTCTTTAAGCAGCTCCAGTGGGACTTTGAGTGGAGCCCTGGGGAGCTACGGAGTCCCTACGAGCGGAGGTCAGACCAGCTTCGGTGGGTCTTCAGGGGGTTTCGGAGTATCTTCAAGTGAAGGCTCCAGTGGTAGCCACGGAAGTTCTTCAAGCAGCTCCAGTGGGTCTTTGAGTGGATCCCTGGGGAACTACGGAGTCCCTACGAGCGGAGGTCAGGCCGGCTTCGGTGGATCTTCAAGTGGAGGCACCGGTGGTAGCCACGGAAGTTCTTCAAGCAGCTCCAGTGGGTCTTCTAGTGGAGTTCATGCAAGCTACGGAGTCCCTACGAGCGGAGGTCAGGCCGGCTTCGGTGGATCTACGGGTGGAGTCTCCGGCAGTCAGGGAAGCCAAACAGGGCAAGCAGCGGGTCCCGCTGTCTCCAACGCCTACCTACCCCCAAACCACAAGAAGTAAACTACGTCAGACTTAGTGCCAGAGCTTAGGTAAACAACCACTGGAGCTAATTGCACGCAGGCACAGACTTTCTAATGTTCAACGGGTAAACATATGACATTAACTATTCTTCCACTCAAATTATTTTTAATTTTTCGTGGAAAGAATTTGCAATTTGTTTGAAAACAACTTTATCGATTACGCTAGTATTTTCAATACCAGTTTTGTTTTCGGTTAGTTGAAAATATGAAGAGTATTGTGCATGAACAGGCTCCACAACTTTTACTATGTGATATTTTAATGCTTTTCACGTAATTAACTTATTTTATGCTCTTGCTGATCCTTAAAAGTGATCTTTGTTGTGTGGATGTTACATAATGTGTACTAAATTTATTTGAAAATTGAAACAATAAAAATTAATACACAAATAAACTGTGTGTGTTAACCTTACTATAAATTTATCATTTTATTAAAAATAAGAATGTTTTCATACTGTAACTTGGGAGATACAAATTTTTATTTAAACTAAAGTATGTTATGAGACAAATAAATAAAAGTACAAACAAAAAAGAATATTAGCTTTTAAATATATTTTTTCTTGAATTGGCTCAAAACAGAATTCTTAAGAAAAGATGATTTGTGGAGTTACATGAGAAAATTGATTGAATTACAGAGATGATTCAAACATTTTAATAACAATAAATTTATTTTTGTAGCTTTAAAAACAGTAAATTATTGTGCGATATCTCACAAATGTTTCTAGTTTAACAATAAAAACATAATTTCATCAAAATATACGATGTAGGCTATTAATTTTATTACAGGAACTGAAGTTATAAAAAGAAAATTTTAATGTATATGTGAATCTCAAGAAACAATGCGTTAAATTGACAGAGAGATCATATTTTTACTACACTGTAAAAAGATTAACACACTTTATTACTTGTAATACTGCACAGTATTCAGAGTAAATTTAAAACGTTAAACTCTCTCCAAACATACTTCTGCATATTGTCACATTCCCTTTATGTTTATGTATGTGTAGTGTTTGTAAATAGTTGAACACATCGTTATGCAAGAGTGTTTATTTTTTGAGATGATTGAGTGATCAAGATGTTAAAATGGTAAACCGATTCGCGGGTTGTTTCCTGTACCAGTTCTATTTGTTTATTTGAAGCGATTGTTTAGAAATTAAATTATTATATAATTTATTATCAGGTTTAACATACAAAACATTAGAATGGCGCATGTAGCTACATATTCATAGTATAAGAGCAGTTTGTGGTAAATTTACCCATGTAAATTTATAAATAAAAATACATCAATAGCGAGGGTAAATTTACTAAGAAAAGTAAATTTTCTTTTATACCTTAGATAGAAGTTTCCTTTCGCAAAGAGTTTTAAAAACTTGTAAATACACTAAAAAAAAATAGAGAAATTGCTTACACATTCCTTTGCGTAAAATACAACTTTTAAAATTAAATAATAAAACTAATAAATAAGACCAATTCATTTTCCGATATTACATCACCGCTGGCTCACTGATGAGTCACCTTAGTCCTTTGGCTATTAAGTATTATAAAAAAATCTGTTCGGGTTAAAATACTGTACATTGCATGGATTAATAATAATACCATCGTAAACTGCTATTTGCATTATTTAGAAACAAAAAATATTTTTTTCTAAATATTATTTGTTGGTTTGTCTCTTTGTTTGTGCGCAAGCCCGCCTGTTGGTTCTGGCATCACTTAAAAACTACTAAACATATATCGATAAAATATTTGTACTTGTTGGCAGGGTTTTTCGCTGTCTTAAATACAAGGCTATATACAGTAGTAGTATTACAATCTTAAGTGGGTGAAAAAGTGGTACATTTTGGTTTTTAAATAATTAATCATATCTCAGAGAATAATCAAGCCCAAGATACCAATAATAAACATACCCACACCATCAACGTATTTTGTACCCTTAAGGGTGAAGGTTCATTTTTAAGAATATAATTCACAATCTACAATAACTAGTGGTAAGAAACTAAGACCGAACAACAGGAATTTAAAGCTATGACGAAATTTGCCCGTTAAATAAAGTGGTAAATGAGTAAGTTTGGTTTTATTTTAAAGTAACTAGTATTTGCATAACAAATAATGTATGGTTTTAAACATTGGGTAAGGATAAATAAACAACTTATAAAGAAACATATTTTACCATTTTACGAGATTCCACCTCTAATAAGTCTAAAAAGGGTAAATTCGGTGGAGGTAAGAATCTAGGAGTAAACAACATGAATATAGAGTTTAGTATTGTATTTTATTTCATGTTTCAGAATTTGACCGCTATAGGATGAGAAAATGAAGTGTGTTCCATTTTGTTTGAAAACAATTTATATCTCAGAAATTAGTCAAGTAGAGTCTAAAATATTAGTTAACAGTAATAAACATAATGAAACTAAACAATATTTTTAACAATTTTGCGAGATTCCATCTTTAAGGCGTGGGTTTGGTTTTAAGAAGAAAAATCCAAACTATCAAATCGGTATGAAATAGAAGTAAGAAACTAAGGCAGAAAAACCTGCTTATATAAATTAGTTTATATTGTTTGTTTTTTAATGAAAATGGTTAAAGGAGTGTAAATAGGGTAGTTTGTTTTATAAAAATAAAATTTTCATACTAAGCAAATCGACCGGGAGGTAAGCAACTGGGCTTGAGTAAGATATTTAATAAATGACCTTGCATGATTTATATTTTCTTGAGATTCAACTGCAAAGAGAGTGAAAAGTGCAGGGTATAAGATACTGAGCAAAAGTTGTATCTTTCATAATTAATTGCGTAATATGTTTTTTTTTTAATTTGGCAAATTGGAATGGAAAGATGGCGATATATGGTTAGGTTGGCTTTATAACAATTAATCATATCTCTGAACAAAAAAAAGGCAATAAGAAACTGTGTTAGAATAACTTATATAATAAGTTTCGTAGAATGTTTTTACCGTCTTTATATTTTACCGAAAAGGGGGTTAAAAGGCATTCAGTAAGAATTTTTATAGCTGTATTGAGTATTCAAATAGTTTTTTAGAATTATATTTTAATTTTGTAGATATCTGTAATAAGGAGAAACAGTTGGGTTTTAAATTTTAGGTTCTCAGTTACATTATATTAACACCTATTTAGTAAATAAAAACCTGTATAAACAATTAGTGAGTTATACTACGTACCTACTTATTTAAAATCATGAGTGAAAACACAAAATATGGAAGTAAACTTATTTATAACATTGCCCTCTTGTGTCAAACTGGTGTGAATTTGGAATTTTAATTTTCTAATTTCTTTATTATTCTAGTTAGCTTTATAAATAACATTTTTGGAGTTCATATAGGTACATTCACATAAAAATAAAATTAAACTAGGTTAAACAATTAAAATTTTGCTAGTAAAATGTACTTATTGTTGTTATTCAAAGTGTTAAAAATATATTTGAGCCATTTTAATCTTGATTGTAGACTAAAATTTCTGATATTAATCACTAAATACAATCAAAAAAGATCATTTCAGGGCGTTTAAATTACTTATGCTGACTTATACATAACTGATACATCAAATGAAAGTACTACAGAATTATAGCGCTCAAAGAGGAATATATTTGAGCGTTGAGTGCTTTCGCGTATAACTTCTAAACAAAATCTATTTGCGTTCTCTCATGAAAAAATATCCATCTGTATCGTTTTCAAAAAAATTTGTTAGTTTTGGGCAGTGCGTGTTAGTAGGAATATAATATTAAAAATCTCTGAACTCTCACTAGAACTTGATACTTATAAGCAATAACTTATTAAATTTAAAAATTATTAATAAACATTCCATGAAGATGACAGCAGTAGAAGAGATTGAATAAGTACATGTAATGGGAAGATCCTAACATATAGGTCGATCGTCTGAGAATGCTGCTGGCTTAGCTTAGGACAGGAACCTATTCTCACATCATCGAAGTAGCCTCTATAAACACTCAATTCGTTTATAGATAACCAACTTGATACAATTAATGTAACAAATTAAATACGGGAGTTATAGTTCTGGAAGACGTGCGAGTGAAGCCTACCTTTTATTTATTTTATGGTTTAAGGAGGTAAAACTGTTTTGGAAGTATTGATTAGTCATTCATGTCCTCTATGGAATTTATAAATTTTGATATTTCAAATTTAGCACTGTTATCTTCTTCTTTTCCTTACTAGTTTTGTTTTATGAAAGTTTTAACGTCGATGGTTGTCAAAATAATTTGGTTTTGTTTTAGAATGTCTGAAGGATTCGAGAACTTTTAGGAAAGATCTCTAAAGGGAATCGTCATGTTTTCGGGTCGAACCATTATTTTCACCCGTAATACTATAATATTGATCCGGGACAACCTCGGAGTTCGTTCTTTAGATGACAACGACGAGTGGATAGAAACTTCTGCACTTTAAGTGACGGAATTAGGGAAATTTCCGAACTTCTGTAAAACCATACACCCGCGTCGGTCGTTTCGTTCGTTAGGGATTATGTACGAGAAAGACATTTAAAATCTTCGGAAGAGCTCCAGAGGAAACCACCAGGCGTGCCTAGTGTTGGCGATGCCGACCCCGAACATCCGGAGGACGAGTCTTGGCCGTGACGACATTACGCTGTCTACAGATGGGACTGCAGTTTCTTCTGTGAACAGACTGTTGGTGAGGTCCATCCGTTTCTGATTTTACCACTTTCCAGAGCCAGAAGGACGTCCAGTCGCGGAAGAAAGAGACGACGAGTTCGCCGTAGCTTTGAACCCACTTTTCAGTTCGAATCCAGTGTCTACCCAAATCCAGGAATAACCCAGTAGTCCTAGTTTATCACTCATGTTCTCCGAGACACTAGTTTAGTCGGTAAACTGTTTACGTGATTTAGACAATACTAAACACACAAAACAGAGGTGTAAATACTATTAATTAGGAAAGGCTTTACTCTTGCGTACTAAAGGAAGTTATGACTCTCACAATAATATTAAATTATAATGGAAATATAAATGAATTATTTCAACTATATGGTTGATTACTGTGAGAAGTAAACGAGATTAAATACTAATTGTACGAAGTTATCCTTTTCGTTTGTCTGATTCACAAGTCAATAGTTTCAAGGCGCCCTTCAACACATAAATTTATATACCGACTAAGTTTCGCTATATAAGTATATAGCACTGGCAGTCAATGGCAGTGAAGTATTGTTTAAGGTAATATGGATACTAATATATCAAGCCATTGAAGAAAGAATTAGTTACCAAATGAAAATCATATTCTAATGCTTATTTATAAATTTGTATTACGAATTCCCATACTGCCAGCTTATCTGTGGACTCACCTGATTTGTCTAGCCAAGAGTAGAGTCATCTTAGTATGACTAACAAAATTTGAAGCAGGTGAGCAACCATACCTCCATACTCAAAGAACTTAGGGGAAGCTGGCTATGTACAATAATGACTTGTTTTACCTGAATGTGTATAATATTTTAAAATGTCATTTTTTATTTCTAATATGACTTTTTTTTATTTCTCGAATTCTGATTTCTAACTAAGTCTGAGTTCTCGTAATACAACTTCTAACTTAAAGATGTAAAAATTGTCACTAACTACTAACAAAATGGAGAGTAATAATAAAGTCATTCCAGCAATCGGGACAAGTTCGAGCAAAATACAATTGAAATCATTTGGAGCCAAATGCAGATATCGTCATTGTAACCAGATGGAGCGCTCGATCCTATCTTATCCTACCGTATCCTGTCAATCGTATCGTACTGTTGTGATCGTATCCTACTTTATCCTGTAATAGTATTCTTCTTTTGGAATTGTATCCTACAGTGTCCAGGCCCTTGTATCCATTTGATGATATCGTATCCTACTTAGTTAAATGTTCGTACAAATAAAAGTCATTTTCTTTAAATGTATGTAGTGCTTCCAAATGTGCTTCCTTGTTGTCGAAAGTGTGTCTAATTCTTAAATATACAAAGCAAATCTTGTAGTCAGATTTAACGGTAAGTAACCTCTTGGTCTTGTAGTAAGCATTAAATATTTTTCAGTGATTCCTGGTCCTATACAGAATTGTTTAGTTCAGTGGCAAATATAGGTTATAATTTGGGGGGGGGGGGGGGGGGGGGGCAATATGACCGACCTTACCATCATTTATGCTTGCTTTTTTTTAATCAACATCATTTAATGATTATGTAAGTTTACAAAGGGTTTTGAGGAAAGTTTTAGGACTAAACAATATATTTATTATTTCTATTTATTTATGTTTTCGGTTATTTTTATAACAGAACTGCGTTGATTTTTTATTATATAATAACACGTTGTTTTTAAAAACGTGCGTATTTAACATTTAATTATATTCGCATTTATATTAATTTCCCTTTTCCCTTTACTTTTTCTTTTTTACTTAATGTGTTACCTTTTTTTAGTAAAGATTTTTTTCTCTCTTGTCCCAACAACCCAACAAAAGTAAATTTTGTACAATGGAAAAGAATGTTGGTTTATTATTTTTTAGCTATAAAAAGGGTGTAATGATTTAAATACATTTTAAAAATTCGCTTTTTATGTAACGTTTACAAAACTAAGTCCAGATTTCTTGGTTTACTAGCACATTTATCAAGTACTTCTTCATCACTTATTTTAATGTCTCTTTGGATCGAAAGTAATGCTAATTCATTAAGCCTAGTTTCTGATGTGGTATTTCTTATGTAAGTCTTCAATCTTCTTAAGTTTGAGAAGCTTCTTTCTACGGTTGCGACAGAAACAGGCAGAACTGCTAGCAGTTTCAAGAGATTATAAATGTTAGGGAAGAAAGTCTTGTCACACTTTTATAGAGAACTAATGGCTGTTTTGGGAAGATTTTCTGATTTTTCCTGACTCCACTTTTCTTTCCACAACATAAACTCACTTTGCACGACCTCTCTATGTGACAAATCATCTTCGTAGAAATTGAAAGCCGCTTCCAATGAACATAAATCTGTTTTGATACAAAATTCTGGAAGGATTTGTTGTAAGGATGCAACTGTATCCTTGTGAGATTCAAAGAATTCTTTCAGTGAATTACAAAAATCATCAAGGTAAGGTACATAAACAGCTCGTCGGTAGTATTCTTCTTCTGTGCTGTAAGGGACGTTGCTGCGGGCTGTTTGAAGGTGACAAACTCTAGGAATCTCTTCTTTAATGTCGAGTTTTGTAGCAAATTCCTTTACTTGAGCATACAGGGATTTTAAGTTGTCATTGGCATTTTCCCTTTGTTTAGATAGCAGATCTAAGACACTTGTAACATTTGCAATGGCTTGAGAAAGATCTATGTTTTTTCTTTGAAGGTTCAGAGATAAGTTATGTGCAATTGACAGCATTTGGCTCCAAAAAAAATATTAACAATAAATTGAAATTGACTGATAGAACTACTAAGAGCATGTGCCTTAGGTGCTGAGTCACTTGATTCTTCTTCTATTTTCAAAAGAGAGAGGAGAATTGGTTCTAAAATCTCTTTAAATAAAATCACTGAGTCGTGCCTTTTCCACCCATCGTGTTTCGCATAATGAGATAAGTTTCTTTTTTTTCTGTTCAGGACAACAGTCATATATCGTTGATTTCAATATTTCAGTTCTTTTGGCTGACATATGGAAGAATCCGCAGACTTCTTTGATAACGCCCATACAATTTCTTATAGAAGGAATTTTACTTGCATCTGACAAACACAAATTTAGACTATGTGAAGAACAATGTGTGTACAAAGCTAGTGGTAGTTTTCCTTTGATAGCAGCTTGTACCCCTCTGAATTGCCCTCTCATCGTGGCAGCGCCATCTTATCCTTGACCTCTCATTTTCTTTAAGTCAAGCCCTAAATTTGACAAGGTTTCTAACACTGTGTTAGCTAAGCCTGCATCAGTAACGTCATAAACGGGGACAAAAGTTAGGAAATCTTCTCTAATATTGTATGACTGGTCTTCAACATACCGTACACAAAGAGAAAACTGTTCTATTTGGCCAATGTCAGTTGTTTCATCTGCTAAAACGGAATAAAAAATAGAATTCCTGACATTTTTCACAATTTAGGATTGGATTAAATGACCAAACGTGTTAATGAGCTCGTTTTGAATAAAATAACTAGTGTACATGCTCCTCCCTCCACTGTTCATTAACTGGTCTTTTAGGTCATTATAGCCACTGTTTGCTCTGTATCTCAGCAGTGATCGAAAATTTCCGTCATTATTTTCTGGCTCTTCTAGGCTTATACGTCCACTGTCACGATGACCTCTTAGTGCGATTTGCTGTCTTCCACAAAATCTTATTGTTTGTATGATAGGGATCAGTCTTTCCCTGTTTTTTTCAATATGCAATCTCCTTTGAGCATTGACTTGATTTATAACACACTCAGTTTTTTTTGTAACAATTGATTTTGTGTTTTCAGCAATCGAAACTGATGTTTTATGGTACGTGCAATTTTCATGTTTACGAACAATTTCCTTGGCTTTTTTCAACTTACTAAAAGCCCTTGTTATTAATGCTCCTGTTTCTTGGTGATCTCCTTTTCCTACACTTTTGGAGTGTGAAAATATTACGCAATATTTACAAAAAGACCCTGATTTTTCTTCAGAGAAAGCTAACCACTCAAATTATTCTAGCCATTTCATTTGAAAAGATCTAATATGATTTGAACTAGAAGAACTACTAGAAGTAGAAGGAAATTTGTATACAGGATGAGGTTTCCAAATATTTTCTACAAGCGTAATTTTTCCTTCATTCGTTAACGAACGAACGGAATTGCTTTGACAATAGTTTCCAATGTCATTTATATTTTTTCTTACTTGCTTGAAGTCTTCCGCAGCTGGTGCTGGATCAACGGCACTAGTACTTGTGACACCAGAAGAAACATTGTTACTGGCACAGTCAACATCAGCACTGTCACTAACAGGTCTATTTACACTCTGTTTTTTCGTAAAAAAGTTTTGAATAGAAGCTTGTCTCTTCATTATTAATGCAGTTTACTTAAATAAAAATTAAAGATTCCAGAACAGGAACATCCAGATGATCGCAGATTCATTCACCAACTCAATAAACACAGCTACAGATACAGATAAACCAACTTGACAGACAATCAGATAAAGCATTATAACACACGTTCCAACAACATAAGAATGAACTATAGAAAAGGGAGGGCACAGAACGGAGAGTCCAATGTAAACAATTGAGGACAAGTTTCAGCGCTCCAAGCGGAAGCGCAGTGAAGTAACGCTTAGACAGCCCGCGCAAGAAAGGCACAAGATAATGCTAATGTTTTCATTGGTTTATTTTTGCCGCACCTACTCACAAGCATTCGTTAACGCACAACATTTATTTTGTATGGTCTTTAATACTCTAAATTATGTTCCTATAAGAGGAGTAAAATAAATCTGACGTTGCGTTTAGAAATGTGGCGACTGTACATAGCTTCTACAAAGTAAGTGGGCGCGCGACACTAGTCCGGCTGGCTGGCGCGACGGCGGCAGGCGGCATCATGACATGGCTTACCTCTCCATCCCCTGGATAATATTCTCCCCTTGCCACCCCTCGTAAAACTTAAGCATACGTAAATTCGGGGTTCAATGTACCTTTAATTATTGGATTTGGAATCCTAAATGGTAAGAGTATCACCTGTCTAACAAAGTTCCACTTTGCCTGAAAAAACTTATGCACAACCACGAAACCACGAAACATTATAAGGGTCTAAAAAAATATGTAATTCTAATAGTTTCATTTTCTTAAAAAATATTTGTGTAGTGCTTTATTAATGTTATCCTGCACTATAAACTTTAGTTATCAGCCTTACATGCAAGGTCTATTAATTTTTATTTTTTTCTTCTGATTTCAGGGGGGGGGGCGGGCCACCTGCCCCCCCCCCCCTTATATTCGCCATTGGTTTAGTTGGTCTATTTTCTTGTAGTAGATTATATCCATGCTGCAGGTCTGATAGTTCCGAGACTCTTGACTTGTCTGCTTGAAATGTATCATATTCTTTTGAAATATATAATATGTATCATCCAAGAAGGTCTTGTGGTTCGGATTTAGTTGTTCTATACGCCTGAAATTGCACGTTGCATATTTTGAAGGTATTCCAAATATCGAAAATGAAGGCATCTATGGTAAGCATAGTGATAGCGAGTAACATATTTAATTTGTCGGACAGGGGTCTTGAGTCCTTGCTCATAGTAAACTCTACGAACGGTGATGGGAAAAAGAATTAAAACAATTATTTGAAGTTTAATTTCTAAGCACTGGCCAAGAATCTAACCAGGAACGGGAATCAAAATAATCTACAAGTAATTTAATTGGTGATTTTAAAATTAGTTTTGAAATTATTTCAGAACTTTTAGGTTAATAATTACTGTCTTCAAGATGGTGACCATTGTGGAATCAGCATCTTACTGGAAGCTAGTAGATTAGGAATATAAGAAATTTTTAGGAATTTTCATCATATTAAATTAAATAAATATTTTTTACCTAAAATATTATTTTTTGCATCGTTCAAATATCGAACGATGGATAAAATCGATCGAGTCAATCAATATTTTAATAGGTAATTATTTATGAAAATTTAAATTTTTTTCAGAAATTTGAGGTTAATAATTACAGATTTTAAACATGGTGGCCCAAATTGCAGACAATATGGTGGATGCCATGGTTATAAATACTACTGCAATCTAGTGGTAAAAATTTAAACCAATATGGAGGTAGCGCCCTCGAGCAGATTTGTATGCTAGCACTCCTAGTATAGAGTATTGAAAACAAGGTGGCAGCACCACTCGCTAGCAGATGATGTGTGTACTACATGGCAATAGTGCTCTTAGTATCAAGTATTGAAAATTAAGATGGCGGCAGCACCCTCTAGCAGGAAATGCTTTTATTCCTTCAAATTAAAATAATATACATGTGCGAATACGTGTGTTATTTTTTTTATTGCCTTATTTAATTCTCGGTCTGGAAAATGTCCCCATGACCGAGCTGTCATGGTTCGCATCATCTCGCTTCCAATGTATTATGAATGAAAAATAAAATTAATATATCGACAATTATTGTCATAACCGCATTGGTAGGTAAAGTAACATCAGAAACAAAAATGGCGGCATCCAACTTGGCGACCACCAGCAGATGTAAATTAAATGGCGGGTAAGACATCAGAATAAAAGAAGGTGACCTCCAACAAAACAAAACAAGATGACCGACGAGACGTCATCCAAGATGTAGGTTCCAAGGCAGTTGATATCGCCACCAGCACCAGTCCACGGAGCGCTATACTAAACTATTACGTGAGCGGTGCATCACGCCGGGTAATCAATGGCCGAAAAATTTAGAGGGAATAGTCATTCACACCTCCCTCACACTCACGTCCAGCGTCAGTTGCGCAATTCATTTTTATAATTGGTTTTCTCTCTCGCCAACGAAGTTGCAAAATAGAGTAAAATTGTGAAAAAATTCAAAGCACAGTTAGGTTATGTTAATCTGAGTACAACCCAGGTGTTGAATTGGTCCCAGAAGTTTTGAAGAAGTGTAAAATCAAAGCCATAAACGGTGTCCGGAACCAGCGTCAATGAAAAAAATATACAGGCCGTGGAAGGTCCACTGAAGGAAGCACTAGAAGGGAAAATATTTGAAGACGATGCTGCTGTCAAACAGTACCTACGTGCGCAGTTGGCAACTGGAATAATTAATCTTTTTTTTTTTTCGTGAAGGGGTCAGAAAGCCTTCTTCTATCTTAATGAGATTATGTATTTATTTTGAAGGAAACCATAAAAAAAATTCGGCATTTAATTTTTATTTTTATAAATCACCAATAAATCTGCTATAAAATATTACTGTTTATAATTAAATGACCCTCGTATTTATTTGTTGGTAGGCCACGTTGTGTTAGCGTCGAAAGATTGCGAACATCCTTTCGCGACTAGTTTCTCTATGGATTGGGATTCTTAAAATTAAACGATCCTCTTGGAAAGACTGCGCGGGTAAAGGAGAGATCCTTACTTTACATAAACAGCAGTAGGAAGAAAGGCCCACAAGGCATGGATGTAGTCTGATAAAAAGCGGGAATTTTTTCGGCGCCTTGGGTGAGCGGCAAGTACGGATGCTGTGCGTCAATTAAGGCCTCTGGGAAAGGGATAATTTTTCATCGCCGCGTTGGAAGCGTGACCGCAGGCGCGTGCAGCACTCAGTGGCATACGCCATTGGAACGCGCACAATGCCACCCATTACACAAGTCCGGGCCTCCATTTCGCAGCTGGGAGGGCAACGGAAGAAAGCAGGACGAAAGGAACTCTTCCGTGCTTTCCGTCAGGTGTTCATACGTGTAATACTGAATTTCAGATTTGTTCCCTCGCAGCGACATCAAGCCATATTACATTTAAAAAAAATTATTTAGTAGTACCAAAGATTCTGAAATTAATAACAGTATTATAAATCTAACTAGTGTGTGTGTGTCCCCGTGCGAATAATTCCAGGGTGAATTTGCTCTTCAATTTATCACATCAAGTAATAAAAAGTTATCCTCAATCGTGAAACAGTTACTGATTGTCAAACGAAAACTAAATTTGATTACGAATGTGGTGCATAGTAGTATTGGTTTAAGTGGGTTTTAGTATAAATTAATGAGAGCTCACCTTATATTGGTTGCACTTGGTTGTGAAAAAATTTGGTTTTATTGTTATATATCCGGCTCTGGTCATCGTAGCGAGAAATACAGAACCGTTATAAATTATACTCGTAAGCTTTTAAAGGCAAAACATTTCATCAAAATCGGTCCAGATGTCTACCTGGTTATGTATTTTTTTTAGTATTCGAACAAACAAACAGACAAACAGACAAACATTTGTTAGTACATTTATGTGGATTATCTTCGGGAATATTGCAAAGAAAGAGGATAAAAACATTTGAGTTCTTTTTGTATTAAAATTTATGATATACAATTCACGTGCGAACCACTGCTTCACAAATATTTACTAATTTTATCATACTTCCAGATGAGCTAGGAACTTGAAATTTCGCTAGCTCCTGTTTCCTACAACGAAATAGAAAAATCACAAAATAATTATAATTTTTAAAATCCAACATAAAAAAAAATTAAATTAACGGCGCACCTCGTTTACACCTTAGATTCAATTTGAAACTTAAATTTGGTTTATAGTATTCAAACTTTTTTTGTTTTTCTATACTTACAAGGTAAAAATTTCAAGTTCGGCATGCTTATGGACTTTGGGTGTGCCAAGACGTATCTAGTCATTTTATGTGTGTGTAAACATTGTTCTATTTATATTTTATGTATTATATACATAACATCATGAGGTTGTTGGAAGTAAAATTCTTAACGAGTGAAGTCATGTTTATAAACACAATTGTTGGCTTGTGAACAATGCTGGGTCTACTCTGTTGCATGTCATCTCATAAAAATTCTACATAGCCCATTAATTTAGTTTTTTATCCATTTTCATGCGTGATAATATAGATATTACCTTTAAAATATCTTGTATACATTTTTCAAAGTAATTGATATTTGGTTTTTATTTGTTGGGCCGGAGCTGGACGCTTAATAATACAGATACTACCATTTAGCAATTTGAGTATGTATGTTCCTGCGAAACAATTAGCCTGGAGTGAGCATGGTAAACAAATTAAGGTCAAACCGCCCCACACGTCCCCTTGCGCAGGCGGTTCCTGATCTACCAACTGCAAGCCAACAGACTTCAGCCGCATACGTAAACACACGTGATGTAAGAACACATCAATTAATAAAATACTCTAGAATCATGAGATACGAGAATCACCGGTGGCTTTGACTTCTGGGGTGGCACCGTATTATGGGAGTGTTGCTGGTTTTGATCACTAACTAACTTAGGGTATGGCTCATATCTTCCAGCACGGAGTCGAATAACAAGTGATTGTGCCACACCTTACTCTTATGTGCATAGCTGTGCATTTGTCGAAAAAGTATTAAAGCTAAGCCTCGTAAGCAAGGATTTTTACTTAAAAAAAACACTTCATTACATTTGTTTTAGGAATTCTTTTATGTATTTATTTCGATAGGACTTTTGCATTTGGTGTTGGTTCACTAATTTTATCATCAGATATTTACTAGGTGTGCGTTATTTTCGATCTTTTAATAGTCACTCAAAAAATAATAAATACTTGTGTAACGTTTTACCGCTGTTATGAAATATTTAGTAAATTTCTGATGAGTAATTTTGATACTATAAATGGCGTAATTCAAAATGGTGGACGTAACGTCATAATACATAATAGTGTAATCCCAGGTGATGGAAAGATCTCATAATTTAAAATGGCTGAACGTTCTAGAAAACCAAAGGCAGTATGTGAAGGCGTTATCCGAATTGGCGGAATTAAAAATTGCATAACCCAAAATGGCGGCCATGATAAATTTACAAGAGAACCATTCAAATAACATGAATGACAGGAAAACCAATTAAATAATTTGGCGTATAAGACTGAGCCTTAAAAGAACTAGCTTGTAACGAGTATTAACATAGCTAATTAGTATGAATATCAATGAATGAAGTGAATACAATCATAACAGCATATTTTTTAAATTGAAACCTCTTTGCATTATGTAATCAATACAAACAATTATTTGATTTACTGTGGGATATAAAATTATTTACGCAATAATAACAACGTTATCCGAATTGGCGGAATTAAAAATTGCATAACCCAAAATGGCGGCCATGATAAATTTACAAGAGAACCATTCAAATAACATGAATGACAGGAAAACCAATTAAATAATTTGGCGTATAAGACTGAGCCTTAAAAGAACTAGCTTGTAACGAGTATTAACATAGCTAATTAGTATGAATATCAATGAATGAAGTGAATACAATCATACCAGCATATTTTTTAAATTGAAACCTCTTTGCATTATGTAATCAATACAAACAATTATTTGATTTACTGTGGGATATAAAATTATTTACGCAATAATAACAACAATGTTTTGACATAATAAAACCATTTTAGCATGATTTTAAAAAAATCGGTGCAATATTTTTTACAAGAATAAAAGCGATAAAAATAAATGATAGTGCATTAAAATCTTTCTCAACTTTTAGTTGGCTTTTAAAGCTAAAGTCTCTATCATGAGCTTAAATTGGAATTTCGTTCTATTTTGGAATTAAACTCATTCTTATTTTGGAATGAATATATACAGTTATCTTTAAAACGTATATTTTAAGATTATGAAGAGTCAGAGGGTCCACACAATTGCGTTTCAAAATAATTTCTTACTTGATCTATTTTACTACAAAATAGCCATGAATAAGAGTAAGAATTTTATAAACATTTCTGAATGTATCGAGGGTTCAGCCATTTACCTGCGCAGTACATGCCAAGGTATGTTGTAAAGTAGTAAACTTAAAGCACCTCAATCTCAATGTTTGACCTGGTAATTACTTTCCTAATTACACAGTTATCGACCTAAACAGATAATGTTTGTATTTACTCCAGGAGGGGTGCGAGTTAACCATCTTACAACATAAACACTGATATCCAATTAACATCAAGAAAGTTTTGTAAGCGGTAAGCTAGATAACTAATAATTATTTATGTGAAACCGTAGCAAGCAATGTTCATTAGGAAAGACTTTCATTTATTGACCGTTCCAAGTTAATCGATAACCATTAGATTGAACTTAATTGTAACTAAAAAATTACTCATGTAAAAAAATATTTTAAATATTTATTAATTTAATTCAAACCCACCTAATTAGTACCCACTTACTCAACAACAAAATTTACAAGGAACAAAAAAATATATTCGGAAATTTTGTGAATTTATTTGTAATCGATGGAAGTTCTGTAATTTACTAACCTAAAGTGAAGTACAGGTCACTTACTTATAAATTTTATTTATATATTTCACTACATTAAATATACTGACTTTTAAATGATTAATTCACCCGAAATAAACGAAGAGTTCTTTGTAGTCTCAGGTAACTGAATTTTAATAGTAACTACACTGGGCTCCAACTAACGTGTTACGTGTTCCTTCGTAAACAAGGTGAACACACCCGCAGGAGAAGAAAAGGAGTTACTTACTGTTGTTTCAAAAAGTTTGTAAATTTTTTGTCCATATAATAAGATTTGATCATTGTTTACTAACAGTGTGGCCGATGGGAATTCCGGATTTTCTCAAATATTAGAGTTTTTTGGTAACCTGCTCCGCCCATGAACTCTTTAAATCAGCAAAAACGCGTTGTTTTTATTAAGTACTTACTTAAGAAGTTCTTCTAGACCCATTGGTTTAAGCTGTGCGTTGTATGTCAGTCAATGATAAAGTTGCTAATAACCCGCGGCTTAGCTAGCGCAAATTCATGGCATTGCTGATATTTTACAACAACTGTAAGAAAAGTATTTGAAATATTCGAAAAAATTTTACTAAAGAAATAGGCACATGAATTGTCAGGTGCATAACAGTTTTAATTCACGACAAAGCCGTTTAAGAATGATATTTTCTGAAGTGGTTATGTATTTTTTTTTAGTATTGATGATAAATTTTCTGTTCTTTATAACTCTCGAATAATTTATATTATCCCATCGTTTACACTTTCATTTATTTTGGTTATAGCTTTCCTTAAAGTAAATAATAATTTCACCATATAGCAGATACCTACATAATTAAGATGTTTAAAACTTTCGTATTTTCTTCCAAATGTAGAATAAAGGTATCAAATTTACTTTCCAACTTTCTTTTATTATAAGTTATACTTAGTAACACCCACATCTTCTTTTCCCACAGGGTTGCCTATTAGAAAATCAGAACTACAGATTTAGTAAATATGGATATATCAGTTAACCAAATAAACCCAAACTCACTATTCTTTGGTGTCTTTTACCGCAGATTTCCAATTCCAAAATAATTATTAGTAACTAAAATTTACATTGAACTAAAAATATTTTCACGGTGCTCATTATTGGATACATAATTATTATTTTTTTTAATAATGTTCACCCTTGTTACAGTTTAAGAGGTGATATTTAGGAGAACGTTGAATAAGAGAAGGTTATTTAAAGTAAGTTCATTAATCATTGTGAATATTTTATTTTAAGATATTGGCAATGATTAATAAACATTGAAGGTAATATTTTTAGTGATAAATCAATAATAACAACTCTATATATTTTTTATAGAAATTAAAAAAAAAAATATCAAACTCTCCATGCAAGTTGTTCCTTCTTAGTTTCTTACCTCTTGTTCTAATTGATTTGGATGTGATCATTTTTCGTTTTAAAACCATACGTTACCCTTTT